>NC_064922.1:484200555-485450555 GCF_023897955.1 Schistocerca gregaria
CGAGTCAATTAGGGCTATGTTTTGGCTGATCGTACCGTAGAAGAGGCTGCAGGAGCGTCTTCACTACCCCTGCAGAGTGCGGCTGATAATTGCCATGAAGAAGGAAGTGCGTGGCAGTTGTGTTAGGTGGGCTGCATTCAGCAAGGGGCAGGGGGGGGGGGGGGGGGGGTAGGACGTCTAACGGGCCGACTTGGAGCAGGAGAGGCATCACAAGACATTTTAATTTCCACTGTCTATACTTTCACAAATAAATTCATAAAACTTTGTCATCATCACCAGGAAGGATTCCGGATTCACACTCATTGCAATGGAAGTTCGAAAACATAACAAGATAATTTTTTTTACGTGTGAAAGTTCATAATTTTTTCTCTTACTAATGGCTGCATTTCTTGCTATAAGTACACTTTTCTTCATTAAGTTAGAGAGATTCTTCGAAAAATTTTGCACAGCATACATACCATACCTACAGGTGTATGAAAGTCTAAAATTTATTTAATTTATGAAAAAACGAATGATCTGTTGTATTTTAAATTTCATGTTTAAAAAAACACATATTTTGTAGTTTATTACCTCAATTTTTACCATAGTTTTTAATAGATTTTGAAAATTCTAGAGTTTCATACACCTTTAAGTATGATTTTATGGAGTGCAAAATTCATCGAACCATCTCTCTTACTTATTAAGAAAAATGTACCTAAGCAACAAATGCTGCCATTAGTAACCATAAAAAATAATGAAATTTCACATGTAAAAAAATTACTTCGTTATGTTTTCGAATTTCCACTACTGTGAGTGTGAATTCTGAATCCTTCCTGGTCTTGCTGACAATGTTTTATGAATTTATTTGTAAAAGTGTATAAAGTGGCATTTAAAATGTCCTATGGTGTCTCTGCTGCTCCTAGTTGGCCCGTTTCACGTTCTACCCCCCTTAAAGTGAAGCCTCTCAGTGGGCCCTCCTACTTGGCGGGAGACATCGTTGTTCTGGGCACCTTTACTCGCTCACAGTGCGCTCACAACTGGAAAGAGCGTCTTGATACAATCGACGGTCATACTAGAGACACTACCCAACACATCTGTGCAAAGCTTCATCGTGTTTTCACTATGGTGTCTATTTTGCGACCGATCGGAACTTACTTTCTGGACAACCCTCGTACAAATGTTATTCCGTAGGTTACAGATAATCATATTCCAGTATGGGTCCCGTTGCTATAACGTGGACATATTTTTAGATAAATACTCTACCTCGTTCTTAGAAGGTACGTTTTGTATAAACATTATTTTAAAATTCTGATTCTGTTTGATTAACAGACCCTCATCACCACTGCCTTGAGACAATCGAGATAATTCGTCAGCTATAATGTTGTCTTTTCCATTATTATATTTTATTTCCATTTGGTATTCCTGTAATAGTAAAGCCCATCTCATCAGCCTTAAATGAAGAATTTTGCACGTCATAAGAAAGGTCAAAGCCTTGTAGTCACATTATGCTACTACTCTTTTTGCTTATACAAATTATCTAAACTTCTTGAGAGCCCTCACCACAGCTAATATCTCCGACTCGGTCGTAGTGTATGCTCTCTCGCAGTTGAAAAGTGTGCTGCTTGCAAATGAGATAACCCATTCCTAACGCGTCCGTCAAATTACAAAATTCTTTATAGATGTCAGGATGACACAATAGATTAGCCTTTAATAAAGTTTCGCAGTTTAGCACATATCGTCAAAAGCTTTACCTCATCCCATATTCCATTTCCAAGGCGCCTTCTTTTTTTAATGGTCCCAAAAGCACATCATTTTTAGTAAGCGATTAGGTGTAAACTTTCTGAAAAAAGACGCCATTGCCAGGAAGGATCTTCATCGTCCCATTGTTTGGGGACATGGACAGTTTCTAATGGCTTCCAATTTCTTCGGATTAGGTACTACCCCTTCCGGCAAAATAATGCTCCCGATTAATTTGATTTTAAGTCGATCAAATTTAAATTTTACATCGTATTCACTGAACTTAAGTAACGCCTCTTCACCAAATCAACGAGCTCTTCCCAAGCAGCAGTGGCTGTTTGTAGATCATCGACGTAAGTGGTTATTTTCTCTCGTAAATCGTAACCCAACACCGAGTTGACCGCGGTGATAAAAACACGTCCACTTACATTTAATTCGAAGTGCATCACTATAAAGTGATAGCTCCTTCCGGAAAATATAAAAGCAGTGTATTTTCTAGAACTTTTAGCTAGTTTAGTTTGCCAATAAGATGACAAGGGGTCACCAGACGTTAAATAGTTCACCCCGTGAAAACTCTGCACTAGTTCTAAATGTTCCGGTCTGGTACGTACAGGTTTGGTGATTTTATTAATATCTCGGGCGTCCTGAACCAAACCCAAACTACCTTCTCATTTACCCACAGCTACTAAGGGACTGCTGTACGAAAAAGTAGAAGGTTTGATGACGCCCTATTCCAACATCCTTCGAATTTCCTTCGTCACCTTTTCCTTTTTTGCCCAAGGTATTGAGTATGGTGTTTTACAGAACATCCGATGATGGTGTATATCCATCTCATAATCATAATACTTTATAACACTAGGTTTTTTTATCAGAAACATTGGCATGATTCTGAAGTACTTTAGCCAGTTCGTACCTTTGTTCATTAGTTAGATATTCGGATTCAGGCATTTTAAATTTTAAAGTTCATTGACCTCTGACAGTCACTGATCAGTTAATGATTAAGTTCAAAAATTGTTCAAATGGCTCTGAGCACTATGGGACTTAACATCTGTGGCCATCAGTCCCCTAGAACTTAGAACTACTTAAACCTAACTAACCTAAGGACATCACACACATCCATGCCCGAGACACAATTCGAACCTGTGACCGTAGCAGTCGCGCGGTTCCGGACTGAGCGCCTAGAACCGCGAGACCACCGCGGCCGGCGACGATTAAGTGGGATGCTTATTGTTGAAATAGAGTATTTTAGCTTTATTACTTCTTATTTTAATTTGATTACATATTTTGTTTTGAAGTGTGGCTCAAGTGATCTACGATAAATTCCTGCTAGAGGCGGAGCAAGTTTTTTAGCTTAATGTTTTGTAGAATCTTACTTGTATCTCACTTGGTACTAACGCTTTTCCACTACTAAGCGATGGTAGTTGTGTTTCTATTCCTCCACCGGTTATCTCAATGTCTCCCATATCGACGTTCGTACGACGATTGAAAGGAGGGATCGTGATACTATCATCCGCGGCGAAGCACTTTCGGAAGGCCGAATTTAGTATTTCCGCGTTGTCTCTGTTATCATCTGTTCCGTGCCGGTATGGTATCTGAGTGAACGAATAGATGACTTTGACTCACTGATTTGACAGACGACCAAAACCTCTTAAGGTTTTTACTGAAATCAGTTGACGAAGCTTTAGTCTCAGAGTCACTGAACGCTTCTTACAGGCATTGAACGCTTCTCTCACTTCTCTCCTTACGCTTATTTTCGTTTCGTTCAGCTTCTGTCTGTCAGCTAGGTTTTTACTTCTATTGAATGTGAGATGAAGCTCTCTTTGTTCATGTACAGCTTTTCTTTCTATTATACCATGCTACGTCTTTCCCAACCCTTAACACCTTCCTCGGAACATACTTGTTTAGAGCATATTGAACGAAGCCTTCGAATTTTTTCTATTTGTTCCTCCGCATCTTCGTCCTCATCACCGAATATTCGATGCTGACTGCTTAGGTACTCTGAAATCTGTATCCTGCCATTCTTGCGAGGCCAAAATATCTTCCTATCTTTCGTAACATTATCTGGAAAACCCGTTGTCATAGATGCTTTCATAGCCTTATGATCACCGATACCATCCTCTGCGTTAACTGATTCGATAAGCGCAGGTCTGTATGTTGCCAGGTGGTCTAAGGCGTAACACTCACAAGATGGTTCTCTAACTTTCTGCTCAAAGTAATTTTCGGACATATCCTAAAAAATGCCACACGAATCCCTGTCTGTGGCACCAGATTTGATAGCTTGATAACGTCGCTAGATCTTATCGAATTCTTTATTGCAATAAAGACGCCACAATCATTGGTGACTATCCTACTCCCACGATAGATATTCCAATCTGAACTTAGAATTTCGTTTCATTGAAGTCTGCTTTCAATCAACTTTCAGTTCCTAATACCATTATGGCCATTAAAACCTTTACTAATTCTGGAATCTTTCCTTGGGTGCTCCTGCAATTTACTAAAATCCAATTAAGCTTTTCTATATCTGATCTGAGACGACGAAGTTCTCTGAGGGAATTGTGGCTAATTTATCAGAAAATCGTCTTTGATCCCAAAGGAGGGTTTCTCTAACCTAAAAAAAAAACGTGTTTACGCCCCACACGTACTCCGCTACCTTAAGAGCCGCTTCGTGCGTGCAGTGCACGCCTGACGTACTAAGGCGAACGCTACAGTTCTGCACCCGATCTCGGAGGTCGAGAAATTCGCATCCGATACCGTCGCAGAGTCGTCTAAGACATCCACTGTCCTCCATACCAGAGGACCGCGGTGAACAGCGTTCACTCCTCGTACGAAGGTAGTTGCCTTCACCAAATCAGTTAACCGCCGAAAGGAACCGAGGATGCCCTCAGGACTCAAGCGGGCAGGCGTTATTCGTGTTGACGTGTGCCACTTAATGCAACCTCTTGCACCCATTGCGCTCTATAGCCGTCGGCAAGGCCTCGTCACCATCACGGACGAGACTCCCGGCGAACATACCGAGAGCACACTGGCGTTCCTTCCCTCCTTGCCAGCTGTTTCTCTGAGAGGATGCAACACCCACCTAACAGAGGAGTCCCCAATGACTGGCACACGCACTCTCTGCGCTTGTCCGGACTTGGTAAGAAAAATGGCTGCTGGCTCAACAGGAGAGGCATCCTATGCTGGCTCAGGGTTATCCTCAGCACCTGTGCAGCGCCTCTTACCTATTGCTAAGGCACAGGGAGCCAGCCGCGCTAAGTGATCTCTCTTCCGCCTTCCACCCAGTCACACACGAACCCACCCATACCCGAATGAGGACGGATCGGTCAGATATTGTTTATGAAAAGATGCAGCGGCACCTGGGTCACCACGGGATTTCATCAGCACGCGAGATGTCGCAGGGCTCGTCACCTGCGAACCGATGTCGCCGCAGTTTTGAACATTAGCCGGAAGCATGTCGACAGTAGCCAACGTAGCTTCCCAGCTGTTTACAGAGAATAATCAATTTTCCTTGTGGCCGTTCACAACAAGCAGAGTCACAATGTTGTGTGTAAGAAATAATGGTGCTACCGAGTTCAGAATGGACGCAGAATTTAACCATAAGAATAAAGAAACAGTAAAATCTACTCTGCAGATATCTCACTATATCATGAGACGGCAAGCTCTCTAACACTAATAAATTTCTCTGCTGTTTTGGACGTATTTACCTTTAGTTGTTACTAGAAACTCTGCTTACCAAAAACTACTGCACGAGACGATTATGCTGACTGGGATGCACTGATCTAAACTATATGCTCTGTACCAACACGAGATTTAAACTTAGTGGCGCGACGTGAAGCTCCTGGTAGCAGGAAAATTATACCAGGCAGCCGCGTTACACAAAGATAAGCATCAAAAACTGGCAAATTGGGCAAATATTAATACTTAGATTAATCTGCTAACCGCTTATCTACACAGTAAAATACACAGGTATAGTTCACTTCTTTGCAAAGAAGCACATTAAAAGAAAAAAGGAAACGGAATCTAAACTAAATTACAGTGTATCAGATACCATCCGCTGTTGCTACCGCTGCCGGTGCTGGCCGCATCCTCTTAGTTCGGCGTCTGCGTTATGTAACACCTCCACTCAACTGTTGAAAAATTTGTTTAGATTTCCCCAGGAACAAATCCCTCATCCTCAGAAATTTTATCCCCAACAGTAAACGTGTGCTTTTCAGCCATTCGATATTATACACTGGTATCCAATATTAAAGCAAGAAACCGCTATTTCCCCATCCTGTATATAATCCATGACATAACCAAACAGACTGTCAACAGATGTTCGCACGATCGTGTTCTGCACGGAAGATGGCATTTCGGTCAACGGACAACTATGCCAGCGATGACGTCGGGACACCAGTTAAACAGTGTAGTGTTTGACGAATAGTCGTACATCGACAATCGCTGTGTAGACAGCCACAGAGAAGACACCTACCACACTCCTTACGGTGGAGGGCCACAGGATGAATGGGACGAGGAAAATCGCAAAATGATGTTGCCCAATGGCTTAATGAGAATCGTTTTGTTGATCTCGGATGTGGCGTCGGTTAATAGAAACCGAAGACTTTGTCAGACTGGATGTTACTTGCGGAAACCTGCTGTATGTGTATCTCTAACATGTCTCTACAGAAGGGAAAGTCAATATGTCCACCTGGACAGTCAAACTGTGGATCAATGTTCTTTTCACAAATGTGTCCCGATTTGGTCTGGAGAGGGATACTAGACGGATTCGCATCTGGAGGGAATGTAGAACACAATTTAGGGACCCAGACATTGTGGAAATGTACGGGTGAAAAGGTTAGGTTTAACTGCTGTCAGGTATCGTGACGAGATCTTGGGACTTCATCATCGGTTGTTGCGGGCTGCTGTCAGCCCAGGCGTCGTACTGATGGGTGATAATGTTCGACCTCATAGAGCATAAGTGGTTAATATTTTCTCGGAAACGGAAATTATTGCACGCATGGTGTGGTATGATCACTCTCGCGGTTTCAGTCCCAAAGAGTGTGTCTGGGATGCACTAGGGAGATGGGTTGTGTCACGTGAGCAACAGCGAACCACTCTCCAACACTTGCGAGCAGCTCTGCAGGAATAAGGGGTTTCATTGTCTCATTCACAGCGTGCCCCATTCTAAACATTCATGGTGGTGTCTGTTTGTTCTACACTCCTGGAAATTGAAATAAGAACACCGTGAATTCATTGTCCCAGGAAGGGGAAACTTTATTGACACATTCCTGGGGTCAGATACATCACATAATCAAACTGACAGAACTACAGGCACATAGACACAGGCAACAGAGCATGCACAATGTCGGCACTAGTACAGTGTATATCCACCTTTCGCAGCAATGCAGGCTGCTATTCTCCCATGGAGACGATCGTAGAGATGCTGGATGTAGTCCTGTGGAACGGCTTGCCATGCCATTTCCACCTGGCGCCTCAGTTGGATCAGCGTTCTTGCTGGACGTGCAGACCGCGTGAGACGACGCTTCATCCAGTCCCAAACATGCTCAATGGGGGACAGATTCGGAGATCTTGCTGGCCAGGGTAGTTGACTTACACCTTCTAGAGCACGTTGGGTGGCACGGGATACATGCGGACGTGCATTGTCCTGTTGGAACAGCAAGTTCCCTTGCCGGTCAACAAATGGTAGAACGATGGGTTCGATGACGGTTTGGATGTACCGTGCACTATTCAGTGTCCCCTCGACGATCACCAGAGGTGTTCGGCCAGTGTAGGAGATCACTCCCCACACCATGATGCCGGTTGTTGGCCGTGTGTGCCTCGGTCGCATGCAGTCCTGATTGTGGCGCTCACCTGCACGGCGCCAAACACGCATACGACCATCATTGGAACCAAGGCAGAAGCGACTCTCATCGCTGAAGACGACACGTCTCCATTCGTCCCTCCATTCACGCCTGTCGCGACACCACTGGAGGCGGGCTGCACGATGTTGGGGCGTGAGCGGAAGACGGCCTAACGGTGTGCGGGACCGTAGCCCAGCTTCATGGAGACAGTTGCGAATGGTCCTCGCCGATACCCCAGGAGCAACAGTGTCCCTAGTTTGCTGCGAAGTGGCGGTGCGGTCCCCTACGGCAATGCGTAGGAGCCTACGGTCTTGGCGTGCATCCGTGCGTCGCTGCGGTCCGGACCCAGGTCGACGGGCACGTGCACCTTCCGCCGACCACTGGCGACAACATCGATGTACTGTGGAGACCTCACGTCCCACGTGTTGAGCAATTCGGCGGTACGTCCACCCGGCCTCCCGCATGCCCACTATACGCCCTCGCTCAAAGTCCGTCAACTGCACATACGGTTCACGTCCACGTTGTCATGGCATGCTACCGGTGTTAAAGACTGCGATGGAGCTCCGTATGCCACGGCAAACTGTCTGACACTGACGGCGGCGGTGCACAAATGCTGCGCAGCTAGCGCCATTCGACGGCCAACACCGCGGTTCCTGGTGTGTCCGCTGTGCCGTGCGTGTGATCATTGCTTGTACAGCCCTCTCGCAGTGTGCGGAGCAAGTATGGTGGGTCTGACACACCGGTGTCAATGTGTTCTTTTTTCCATTTCCAGGAGCGTATATCGTGTCTCCCTACCACTTTCGCGCAACGACGCTCTGAGCGTGTTTTTTAGGGAATTAACTAGTTTGAACCTGGGACCTGTTGTTGGTAAGGAGACGCCAGACCACACATGACTTGTAGAATTCAGAAGAGTTCAGTGAGACTACCGATGATATAACCAAATGTTTAATGATTTCAGCGTCAGCTCCACTGCACTCCCTGTGAAAGAATCTTAATTCTTACTAAATTTAGTGGAAGGGGTTCAAGGCTTTCCTATTTTTAGTTAGCTGGTAAAATAACGTCGAAAAAGCCGTTAAGTTTACCATTGGAAATTTTATTCTACTCACAAAACGTTGTTTATAAATTGCACTATTGATAAAAGGAGATGTTTTAATACAGGTTGGTAAAAACCAACTGCGTTCAACAAAAATGTGAACGAATATTCCCTGAATGGGTTTCCAAGTTCTACAATCAATCGAAGGATGACCTATGCCATATCACATCTATAATCTAGGTTTAATTTAAGTTTCACAAAAGAGAAAACTATCAAAATGGTGACAGTGACCCTCAATTATCTTTAATTACTTTTCTATCTTGTCGTAAATTACAGTGGCTGATGTGGCTTCTCAATAACTATATAAAAGAAAAATCATCGCGTTTCAGATCTGTTCAAGTGGCAAATGTGAACACCATGAGTTTTAATTAACGATCGACACTTGTATTACGCTAAAAGGGGGTGTAACAGATGAGACTTCTGTAGTTCTGAGTGAAGCCTTATGCGCTCAAAAATGCGGCATCGCGTGCGTTCATTACCTTGTCGGTGTTTAGGCAGCGTCAGGGCAGCGGTGGGCAGCACAGCTCCGCTCACCTCGCCATCTCGGAAGCAACTCTCCTAACTTCTCCTTACTACAATTTACCGAAGTAGATTTAAAAAAGCTGTCTGGATGTGTTTTCATCTAACCAATCAAGATCTCAATGTTAACCTTAAGCTCCACCTAAAAAAATTCTGTCTATCCAATGAGAAACGTTATACTTTTAGTGGTAGGGCAATGTTTTTAAAGTTTGCAACGTATCAGAGACGCGAAAAAGTCTCACGCTAAAACTTGCAGCTGGTGTGGTCCTTTTAGCGTTATCGTAAGATCTATACTATTCTTCTGGAGGGCTCTATCTGTTAACATGGGCTGGCAGGTGGTCCTAATGTAACAGACACGCGAAAAAGTCTCATGCTAAAACTTGCGGGTGGTAGTCTTAGCGGTAGGCTGCCGACGTGGGTGTCCAGTCCGTCCCTTATCGTAGGGCCTTCTAGCTTAACACGGTTCTGCTCTTGGCTTCTGTTCTCGTTTCTCCCCTCGGAACTGTGTCGGTCTCACGGTGGGAAGGTACAACATGCATTTAGGCATTCTTGTGTTAGTCTGTGGTATTCCATTTGCTCACTCGTTACTCGTGTTACTTTGGTTAATTTAATGTCATGATTTATTCGGAGCTATGTGACATACTACTGGATTTGCTTATCATGTCAGGGTTTTCATGGAAGGTGTTGGATTTGCCTGACACCTTACACCATCATCGCCATTCCTGTACTGGTGCCACAGGGGGGAACCCTCTGTACTGAGAACATTAACCAATTGTCAGAACGTGTGTGCAAATCCGTTAATTAAAAAAAAAACGAAGAACTTTTTTGTCTGCCGTTGAAGTTGTTTACTTCTATATTCTTTACATTGTTTCTATTATATAATCACATGTTTGTACTGTTTTGTGGTAAAATAAACACAACCCTGCTAAATTTTAGTTTGTTGCTTTTATTTTGGGCACCAGTTTATATTGTTTACCTTGGATTTTTAATCACAGGATAGGCTACTTTAGCCTGAAAACTGCAAGGTACAGATGTGTCAACATCTTGCTGCGCTGAGGAAGTAGGCTCAACTGGTGAAAAAGCGTGAATATGTCAAGACGTTTTGATTTAAATTTCTTTGATGCTACCAGATAAGTCGAAAAGATAGCTGCCTTCTTATATATCCCTGACGCTGTCCAGGGCAAATTCGCCTTTTTTGTGCAATGCTAGAAGCATTTTTCATTTGTTCACAACATTTACTGAAACGTAATATTGGCATTAGACCGCCATAGCTTGACAAACGATAACGATTTTAGTTGAGTCATTCGACGACTGATAAGGTAAGGGTCTTCTTATAGTCTTACGAACCATGTTGCTTAAGTTGACCACCGTTATTTAGCTCGTCTACAGTTATCTGACTGGTATAGTTGAACCTGTCTTATGTGTCCCCAGAAAACACAGGCCTCACCACCAAGTCAAGGCCACCTGCTCGCAGCAGGAGTGCGTTTCATTTCCTATTCTTTTATCTTTTCTTATTTTTACCTTTTATTAGTTAGTTTTTTACGTACTTTTTAATTTTTGTCTATTATGTTATCTTCTTTTATACTTGCATTTTATTCATATATGCATGAGACGGTACGCAAACTTATGAAAAATAAATACTTAATATAGTGCACAAAATAACAGCAGACATCAATATGATACCAAGTGAATTATTAAATGCTGTATGAAGTTTGTGATAATAGTGGGTGTTTTACGTAGACAAAATTGCGGTAAACCATATTCCACTGATAAACATACTGTAAAATCTAACTATATTTCAAGCTGAACGTTTCGCGCAACGAATAAAAAACAATTCAAAAGTGTACATCATAATATCTGTCATCTTAAAAGTCATGTCATTATTTAAATAGGAAATACTGAAATTTGAAAATGAAGTAACCGTCACTAGAAAAACTAGCGTGAATAATTTTGGCGCGAAAAGTTGCAACTGCCACTGCGAATTAAGTATGTATCTGGCTGATATAAGCAGAAAGGGTTTCGAAACAATGTATACACGACAAAACACAATCAACTTTTCGATTATGAACAAAAATTGACGACCTTGTTTTTTTTCGCCCAAAAATAAATTTTCTGTATGCTAGCGTAGTAGCTTTTGAAGAAAACGCAGTAAAACATTTTCCGTTGTTTAGAAATAAGGTGACCTTTTTTCTAACAATTATTTTTGTAGTAGTTTTCGGGTTAGTTTGATTTACTGCATTTTCACCGATAAAGCTTTACGTTTTCGATCAAACAGAAAATCATTTTTCACAGGGCTGGGCATAATTCTGGTTTGCTACAAGCATTGGTTTGCACGTCCAGACACTTTGAATGGTTTTAAACCACAGGTGAATAAAGTGTTTACCGTATAAACAACGAAGCGATAATCAGCTGTAATAACCAGTGTTTCTGATTATATTCAAAAGCAGCGCTTAAAATGCAATGCATTTCTATGGAACACAATTTCACATGGGAAAAGGTGATCTTTCACACGAAAAAACCGAAATGTGAAAGATTTTTACAAACGCTCCTTATAATTACCGTAATAATGTTATTCTTATTGTCATCTGTATCACTTTAAATAGTCTCAGAACTTGCGATTCACGTAAAACCATACTTAACTTGCATGTTATGTGCAACTTTATACGGCTATGTCAGTATCAAATAAAGCTAAAAGATACGGCATGCAGTAGTTATTCCGGAAAGAAAACTCAATAAAATAACTTTCATCATACTTACGGTAGGTAGGTCACACCGCAGATGGAAATGGTGGAAAGCAAGCCTTACCACAGAATCTCTTAAATGTAAGAGCTAGTAATGATATTTTTAAGAATCACGGAAATGGTTTGAATTAGTGGAAGTGTTGGATAGCAATTGACTCGCAGAAACGATTTAATTACTATCGCACCAGGACATCAGAGGAATCCACAAAGTGATCACCATAACGTAACCGTGGACACCACAAGAATTTCCCAGCAGAGGGGTCGATACATCCAACATACAGAATAAATACGATGCAGTGCAACAAACCAGAAGATCTTATCATCTATATGATCACGGCTCTTGAAACCTGAAGCCAAAAATAAAAGCTAAGAAGAAGCAGTCAGAAAGGTGGGTAGGAGGCCCCTTTTTTATCATTTCGTTTCCTCAACTGCTTGATAAGGTCGTAAAAATTTCGTATCGTTTGCTGTTTCATGTCGCAACACAGTATCTTGATTGTGCGCATAAATGTAATCGCGTTTTGGAGGAAGTGGGTCCTGGGTCCCTAAGTAGGAATGTTCTCCGCATTCCGGGCGCTGGCAGGCCGTCCGTCTCTCAGCGCATTCGCGGGACACAATTTGGCAATACCATTCCGTGCGGCCGCGCAGGTGCGGCGACCCGCCCCCGCTCCGCCCCTCCCATAAATACCTGCGCAGGGCAGCGGAGCTACCTGCTGCCAGCGGCGCTCCTGCGCTCCTGCGCTCCTGCGGGCCGGCGCTATCTCCTTCACGGATGAGTGCTTGGCCGGCCGCCCGACTCACTTGTGCGCTCGCGACCTGCAAACATCCACGACCGTGCGAACTCTCTGCTGCCCTGTTGCTAGCTCGGGCATACTCCAAGGAACAAAAATACGAAGCGTACGGGCGCATGTTCACCATTTCCTCTGTTGTACCACTTATAGCAGTTCTTTTCCTCACATTTCGCCCTCATCATGAAGTTATATTAGTCATTTACTTTCCTGTTCCATTCGCAAAGAGAGCGAGGAAGAAACGACTGTCTATAAGCGTCCATATGAGTCCTAATTTCTCGCACCTTACCCTCGTGATCTTTGTTCGGATTTTCTGTTACCGGCAATACAATCATTCTACAGTCAGTTTCAAAAGCCGGTTCTCTAAAGTTTATGAATAGTGTTCTTCAAAAAGAGCTCCGCCTTACTTCCAGGCATTCTCATTTGATTTTCCGAAACATCCTTTTCTTTACAATTCCCCAGTAACTAATCTATCATGCCACCTCTGAATTACTGCTGTTTCTTCCTTTCATCTGACCTAGTACGGATACCAAACACTCAAGCATTGCTCAATACTAGGCAGCAATGGCGTACTTACATGCGATTTCCATTACAGATGAACCACACTTTCCTAAATTTATCCCAATTATCCAAAGTCGACCATTCGCCTTCCCTGTTGCAGTTCAATTTCATATCGCTTTGTACCACTGCGCCCAGATAATTAAAGACTTGACTGTTTCAAACAGGACACTACTAATGCCATATCCGAACTAGCATTATTCTGCATTGAGAAATAGCTGTCATTAATCACACCAGCTAGAAATTTTGTCCAAGTCATCATGTATCCTCATACAGTCACTCAACTTCGACACTACATACCATACACCACAGCAAGGCCAGCAAACAGCCTTATTATGTTGCTCATGCTGCCCGCTAGATCACTTAGATGTATTAAAAATAATAGCGGTCCTGTCACACTTTCCTGGAGCACTCCTGACGTTACCCGTGCCTCGACAAGAACTCGCCGTCGAGGACAGCATACTGGTTTCTTTTACTTAAGAATTGTTCGAGTCACTCATGTATCTAGGAACCTGTTCCGTATGTTCTCAACTTCGTTAATGGCCTGCAGTGGGTCACCTTGTCAAATGCTTCTCCGAAAACTATGTATATAGATTGCCAACGGGTAGTGAGGGTAACATTCTACGAATCTGGGTATGAAATTTCAGAAGGTTGAATGTGGTAGGGAAGCTCGAAAATTTCAAAAGGGAAAAGCAAAGGCTCAATCTAGATATAGTAGGGGTCAGTCAAGACAAATAGGTATAGGGTAATATCAACAGCAGCAGAAAATGGTATAACGGGAATATGAATCCTTATGAACAGAAAAGTAGTTCAAAGGGTGTGTTACAATGAACAGTTCAGTTATCAGGTTGCTCTTGTCAGAATCGACAGCAAACCAACAACGACAACGATAGCTCCAGTGTGCATGCCGAAGTCGCAAACCGAGGATGAAGAGATAAAGATACATGCAGGTGAAACTTCCTGGCAGATTAAAACTGTGTGCCCGACCGAGACTCGAACTCGGGACCTTTGCCTTCCGCGGGCAAGTGCTCTACCATCTGAGCTACCGAAGCACGACTCACGCCCGGTACTCACAGCTTTACTTCTGCCAGTATCCGTCTCCTACCTTCCAAACTTTACAGAAGCTCTCCTGCGAAACTTGCAGAACTAGCACTCCTGAAAGAAAGGATATTGAGGAGACATGGCTTAGCCACGGCCTGGGGGATGTTTCCAGAATGAGATTTTCACTCTGCAGCGGAGTGTGCGCTGATATTAAACTTCCTGGCAGATTAAAACTGTGTGCCCGACCGAGACTCGAACTCGGGACCTTTGCCTTTCGCGGGCAAGTGCTCTACCATCTGAGCTACCGAAACACGACTCACGCCCGGTACTCACAGCTTTACTTCTGCCAGTACCTCGTCTCCTACCTTCCAAACTTTACAGAAGCTCTCCTGCGAAACTTGCAGAACTAGCACTCCTGAAAGAAAGGATATTGCGGAGACATGGCTTAGCCACAGCCTGGGGGATGTTTCCCGAATGAGATTTTCACTCTGCAGCGGAGTGTGCGCTGATATGAAACTTACTGGCAGATTAAAACAGTGTGCCCGACCGAGAATCGAACTCGGGACCTTTGCCTTTCGCGGGCAAGTGCTCTGCCAGGAAGTTTCATATCAGCGCACACTCCGCTGCAGAGTGAAAATCTCATTCTGGAAACATCCCCTAGGCTGTGGCTAAGCCATGTCTCCGCAATATCCTTTCTTTCAGGAGTGCTAGTTCTGCAAGTTTCGCAGGAGAGCTTCTGTAAAGTTTGGAAGGTAGGAGACGGATACTGGCAAAAGTAAAGCTGTGAGTACCGTGCGTGAATCGTGCTTCGGTAGCTCAGATGGTAGAGCACTTGCCCGCGGAAGGCAAAGGTCCCGAGTTCGAGTCTCGGTCGGGCACACAGTTTTAATCTGCCAGGAAGTTTCATATCAGCGCACACTCCGCTGCAGAGTGAAAATCTCATTCTGGATGCATGCCGGTATTGAAAGGGTAATACACTACATGAAGAGAGATGAAAATCTAATAGTCATTGGGGACTAGAATGCAGCTGTAGGGGAAAGAGTAGAAGAAAAGATTGCAGGAGAATATGGGCTTGGGACAAGGAATGAGAGGGGAGAAAGACTAATTGAATCCTATAATAAATTTTAAGCTCGTAAATCGGAATACTCTGTTCAAGAACCACAAGAGTATGAGATGTACTTGGAAAATACCAGTTTATACAAGCAGATACTGGATTGTAAGGCGTAACCAGGATCAGATGTAGTCTCAGATCATAATGCAATAGTGATGAGTAGTACGCTGAAGTTCAAGAGATCAGTGAAGAAGTATGAAGAATCAATACGCAAAGAAGTAGGATACGGAGGTACTAAGGGATGACTAGACAAGCTTGAAGTTCTCTAAGACTACAGATACAGCAATAAGGAAGAGATCAGTAGGCAGTACAGTTGAAGAGGAATTTAAATCTCTGAAAAGGGCGCTCACAGATGATTGAAACAAAAATATAGGTACAAAGAATCTAACTGCGATAAAACCATGGGTAAAAAAAAGAAATACTTCAGTTGACCGACAGAACGAGGAAGTAAGAAAATGTTACGGGAAACTCAGGAATACAGAAACAGAAGTTGCTGAGAAATGAAATACACAGGAAATGCAGGGAAACTAAGACTAAGTGGCTGCATGAAAAACCTGAAGAAATCGAAAAAAAGGACTATCGGAACGAATGAGTCAGCACACAGAAAAGTCGAAACAGCCTTTGGTGACGTAACACGCAAGCATGGTAATATTAAGAGTGGAACGTGAATTAACTGTTAAATGCGGAGAAGAGAGCGGGTCGGTGGAAAGAATATATTGAAGATTTCTATGAGAGGGAAGGTTTGTCTGATGTGATAGAAGAAGAAACAGCAGTCGATGTAGAAGAGATAGGAGATCCAGTATTACAATTAGAATTTAAGAGAGCTTTGGAGGACTTAAGACCAAATAAGGCAGAAGGAGTAGATAACATTCCATCAGAATTTCTTGAAGCATTGAAGGAAAGGCAACAAAACAACTGTTGACGTTGGTGTGTAGAATATATGAGTCTGGCGACATACCATCTGACTTTCGGAAAAATACCATCCACATAATTCCGAAGTCAGCAAGAGCTGACAAGTGCGAGATTGGCGCATAATCAACTTAACAGCTCATGCATCCAAATTGCTGACAAGAATAATACACAGAAAAACGGAAAAGAAGAAAGAGGATGTGTATTAAGACGAAAAGTTTTGCTTTAACCAACGTAAACGCATGAGAGAGGCAATTCCGAAGTTGCGGTTTATTTTGGGAGCAAGACTAAAGGGAAGCAAAAACACGTCCACTGGATTTATCGACCTAGAAAAATAGTTGACGATGTGGAATGGTACAAGACGTTCAAAATTCTGAGAAATATACGAATAGGCTGTAGGTGGAGATGGGCGTTGTACATTATGTACAAGAGCCAAGAGGGAAGAGTATGAGTGGACGACCAAAAACGAAGAGGTCTGTTAAAAAGGGTATAAGACAGGGATGTAGTCTTACGCCCCTGCTCTTAACTCTCTACATAGAAGAAGCAACGATGAAAATGAAAGATAGATTCGAAGTGGAATTAAAATTCACAGTGAAGGGATATCAATGATACGATTCGCTGCTGACATTGTTATCCTAAGTGAATGTGACGAAGACTTACATAATATGCTGAATAGAATGAATAACCTACTTGGTACAGAATATGGATTGAGAGTAAATCGAAGGAAGACGGAAGTAGAAGTAGCAGAAACGAGCACAGCTTGAACATGAATAACGTCATTGATAATCTCGAAATAATCACGAGGAGGTTCTGAGCAAAATTGGAGAGGAAAGGAATATGTGAGAAACACAGATAAGGAGAAGTGACAGGATGATAGGATATCTTTTGAGACATCAAGGGATGACATCCATGGTAGTAGATGGATCTGTAGAGTCCAAAACTTTATAGGAAGACAGAGATAGGAATACACCCAGCAAATAATTGAGGACGTAGGTTGGAGATGAAGAGGTTTACACAGGAGAGATTATCCTTGACGGACCGCATCAAACCAGGGGCCAGTGAGAAGACTAATGACCCAAAAAGAAAAAAAAAAGTGTACGAAATTCCCAGTTGCCCTTCATCCATAGATAGCAGTATCTCATGCGAGAGAAGCTGAATTCGGCGTGAGAGACACTTTCTGAGACCGTGCAGATTCGTGGACAAAATCTTCTCGGTCTCTAGTAAATTTATTGTACTCGAACTCAGAACATGTTGTAGATTTCTACAGCTAACCGTTGGTAAGGGAATTGGTCTCTTATTTTGCGGGTTCTTTCTTGTACCCTTATAAAAACAAGTGTCACCCGCGCTTTTTCCAATCGCTTGGGAATCTGTGCTGGGAGGGAGATTCGTGACAATTGCATTCCCAGTAAGGGCTATTTATGTGGTTTCAGTATTTCAGTTGTTTCTCAACGGTGTGGGTGCTTATTACTGTATCGTCCATACGAGATTCTGTGCGATGTTCGAACGACGATTCTCCTGCGTCAACAATTTCTTAACCGCGAAATTTAAAACTTCAGCTTTCATTTTGCAATCTTCTTGTCGCACACAAGACTGTTCAACGAGTGACTGGAACGAAGCATTAGACCCGTTTAGCGATTTGCTTAGGTTCAGAATTTTCTCGGGTTCTCGGCCAGATGTTGTCTTAAGACATGACGATGGTAATTACATGCACAGATCTTTTCACAGACGCACGTATCTCTTCTAATGATTTCCTGTCGTCATTTGCGCGTTCTCTTTTCAACTGAGAGTGCAACAACTTTTGCTCCATCATCATTTTCCAAATTTCGTTGTTAAACCACGCTGTGTCTTGACCGTCCTTAATCCATCTACTAGGCACATACTCTCCCAAAGCACGATTTACAATATGTTTAATCTTTGCTCATAATTCCTCTATATCCATCGTACTGGAACTAAATGCCAATTCATTGTCTAAGTCAGATACTAACAACTGACCTAATATATTTTCTTTCGTAAATTGTATTTCCATGCCGTTCTGTAGAATCCTTTCCGCTGTACCGCTCTCTCTGTCTGTCTCTCTCTCTCTCTCTCTCTCTCTCTCTCTCTCTCCCTCTCTTTCTCTCTGTCTTTCTCAAACTGTCTCCGTTGTTCTCCTGCATACGCAGCTAGGAAAGCACTCTTGGAAGAGAGAACACTGCGGAGAAATGGTTTAGCCATAGCTGAGCGGAGTTTGTTTCCAGATCGTATTTTGCCCTCTGAAGTTTATTGTGCGCTGTTTCGAAATGTACTTGCACTATAGTATTGTACTTAGGGTAACGTTTCAGACTTTCCTAGCATTGTAAAAGTAGTTTAACACAATTTCCTACTCCATTTTGAAATTTTGCGATCATTCTCTACGTTGCGCTGTCTTTTATTGAAATTACTCCGGAAAATAAGGTTTTTTACATATGTAAAAACATATTCCATGGTTAAAAATGGTTATGTACCTACGAAAAAATATTATACTGATACTTAAAAGCGTCGCAAAAGAGTAAACCTTGTCAGTACTGTACTCAGTCGTCTATCTGTTACATTACTATTATGCTACTACACATCAGTGAACAGTAAGCGAAGTCAAATTAAACTATAAGTTTCCCTGCTTAAGAAAGTTCCCGAATGGGCAGACCCTGATAATAGTTTCATGAAAGATCATCTTCCTTTGTTGTGCACAGCAGACATAACACCTTGATGCACGTAAAAGCAATACAGCCGCCGTACATGTCTCTTCATTTCTTCTGCTTTCAATGTTTCTTTTCTTCGTCTGTCTTATACACAATTTTTTTTCAGACGGAGGACTGACACTCATCACTTCCGGGTTACCCACACTAGTAAATAGATCGCGAAGTGTGTTCGGAAAATCGAAATTAGGCTCACAAACTTTGCTCGCTGCGAGGGGCATTGTAATGTCCCATAGCAAATACCCTCTACCATGCACCAATTAAACATTTTCAATCAAACCATCCACATTCATTCACTTTGGAAAAGTTATCTGATCTGATTTTCTCGTAATATAAGCGGCGACAGCTCGTCGACGCCAAAGTATTTTTTTGTGCATTTATTCTTTGAAGTAACAGAGATACATATATTCATTCTCCATCGTTGTTAAGAGGGGTAACTAGGACAGCTTCTGGATTATCGGTTGAGGGATTGACGTGTTTCTGAGAGATACATATTCTGCTTTTCTTCTCGCTAAAGCGAGCCAATTAACATTTGTGCTTCTAGTGGTGTGTTTTGAAGAGAAAGAGATTGTAAAAGGAAAATAATTGAGGTGTGGAATCACCGGAGATCTGGACATGTAATGGAGATGGATTTAATACACGATTTCCTCCATAAATAAGGTTTGTGACTTTTTTGTTCTGGAGTGAATGAACGAATGAGTTTTTTCTGAGTCATTTGTTGATCACGTTGGCCCTGTAATTAGTTGGGGAGTTTCAGCTGTATCGAAGAGAGCCTGCAATCACTGAGTCTGTGTTAAATCGTCAAAAAGGCTTCGTACACATCTGGAATTCGAAATCTTTCGTAAAAGGAACAAAATGTCCCTACGATTGATTCTCCCGACTGACTGCAGTGTTTAACAGTAATAATAAATGTAAAGATCTGTAACAGCAAGCCAGCCACTGATTACCAAGACGAAGGACTCCACCAAAGACTGTATTTGGTTGATTCTTTTTATCACTATATCACGTAATGGGATCTTATATTAAAAACTATACATAGATAAAGGAGAGAAAGAGAGAGAGCGAATGAAAGTAGGGATAATATTACGAATTCCCCATTAGTCTAAATTTTCGCCTGTCTTATCACGGATGAGCCAAGAACTGGGAGGGCCTTACTTTACTGTATGTGTGAAGGTGAAGGGATCTTAAAGACAACAGATACACGTCTATACAGACAAGACCTCACACAGAGATAGCGGCTAGCTGCATTGATCATCTATTCTTAGATTAAAGAGACGGCAACTTATTATCCGAACATTAAAATGAGAAAATGGCCATTCCGTGACAGGACACGTTTTTGGATGTTGCTAAAATAATTTTGTTCTCTCTTTCATGTCAACTACGACGAGCTAAGCTAACTGACGCTTGGAAAAGAGAGGAAATACTCGCAGGTGATATAATTGGATCCACAATGACAGTACGCTGGGTTCAGAGAAAAGTCCAGATTTATATTTTCTTATTATTAAAGCTTGTTAGTACAGTCGAAGTATACGTTTTATTATTTACTGTTATGTGATATTAGAACATTGATTATTCGTGTTCATGTTAGACATAGGAACTGTTCTGATTGACCTGTCCCAATTGCACTTATCTGTATGTGTACTTTAAGAAATTAGACACAGAAATACTCGCGTGTGAAGGAAGTTACATTTAGTGACAGTAGAACATTTACATGGTTTTAACTAGGGCAATGTTTAGGATGAGTCAAGCAGAGTAAAGCAGCGCGCATCAGTCTTCAGCTATTAGCACTGATAATAATGAAGCAGTAAGAAGTGTTGTAGGACCGATGGCTACAGATAGCGCAACAGCAAGCCCTGTAGACACGCCTGCGGGTGTAACAGCGAGTACGCAGCAGCGATTAGATCCATTGGTAATTATCATGAGACGGATGCAGATGATAACCGAGAGCATGAATACTTTGAAAACTGACATTAATGCGAAATTTGCTCAGTTACTGAAGCGCAAAATGATTTGAATACAAAATTAGCCTCAGTTACTGAAGGGCAAAATGATTTGAATACGAGATTAGCCTCAGTTACTGAAGGGCAGGAAAATCTGAAAACCGATATTAAAGCACAATTAGTCACAGTCACTCAAACTCAAGAAGTCCAGACTGAGACTACGCAGCAGTTATAAGACAGTTTTTCCGAATTAGAGGATAGAGGCGAAGACCAAGGAACTCAAAGACCAGGCTGAAGAGACGGAACGAAAATTAACTGCACAAATAGAATTCGTGAAAGCACAATATGAGGAATCTACTCAGCGCGTACGTGTCGAAATGAAGGAGTATGTGGCTATTAAGATACTAGATACCGTACGGGAACAAGTGGAAATGGTTCCGCAATTAGTACGAAAGCAAGACGCCATGTCATGTGCAATCGCGCAACTTCCTGAATTGGCACGTACCCAGACTAACCTAAAGGAAAGCGTTGAACAGCTGACAGAGCGTCAAGACGTTATAGACCACCAAATTAACGTATTAACGGGTAAATTATCCGAAATCACATTAGAAAACAAAAGGCTAATGTGTGAAAACGTTGAGCAAAATGTTAAGGCAGCATTCCAGAGTGTATCTGGCAAACAGGAAGAGAATCTGTTTGCGAAAGGACTAGAGAAGGTGCGACAGCAGTTAGGTGCTGATTTTGAGCATTGAAAACAAACGATAGAAGAGTCGATGCGCACGCTTCACAACAAAGCTCAGAACAAATGAATACAGGGCAGCAGCAGAAGTTGGCAACGACTATAGAGCCAGTTACTGCCCATTCGCTCACAATAGTGACTTGTGCACGTCATTCAAACATTAAATTGCCACAAGCTGGTTGTTGACATGAATTCTTATCTACCGGAGATTACGAAAGCCTTTGCCATGCCGAAGAAAAAATGATAAAGCATCGGCAATTCCAGATTTTTAACCCTGACAAAGACGGGGGGGCGGGATCCATCCAATTGTTTTTATTCGAAGTTTCAGAGGAGTGCTACCCAGAAATTGGTCGCAGTGGCAGACGATCAGTTTTGTTACACGATACATACAAGGTTCGGGGGCGATCTGGGCCTCGGGCATGACTTCTGTTTGCCCGACATATGACGATTTTGAGAAGGCGTTTTTAGTTCTGGTCAGAAGGGCTACAGGAACGCCTAAGGCAGGAGGTGCTCTACCCAGAGCCTTTCTCCTTTTCGAAAGGAAGCGTTAGAAGGTATTTCGAAAAATATATAAATAAAACGAGATACTCGGACAGACCTATGCTCTTGCCAGACATAATAAATATACTTAAGGCAAGACTACCAACTAGCACTCGGAATCAATTGATTTAGGGCAACGACAAATACTTGTAGTCGTTCCTCACGACGTTAGACCATATAGATATTATCGAAGAGAATAACCAGAAAGCCCGTAATAACAGAATTCAATATAGGGCGACAGAACCTCTGCCATACGGTAGGCAAGGTGGAAGTATGGGTTACACCAATGGCGATCAATCGATACATAGAAGGAATGAACAGAGATTGTTAAATAATGGAGGAATCTCTCAAAATCTCAATAGTAATCCCGGCGATGGTCTTGCGAGGGGCTATTCAAGGAACAACAGGAACGGGAAAAGATACAACCCCGTGTGGGGGAACGAAAGAAATTTCAGACCCCAAGCCTGGAATAGCTACAATAATAGAAATTGGAATCAACTGGGAGGAATGAATTAAAATAGCCAACATCAGTGGGGACAGACATCTCCAAGTCAACGGTAATTACCGAAGTGACTGATGATGTCAACCAGCAGACAAATCCAAATCCAACAAACTCGTAAGGACCCACTCGTGCCCCGTAGGAGCGGTCAATAATTGGTTGAGAGACAACAGGATATGTGTACCCATGGTAACGTATAATGATGGACGATTACTCGCAGATGAATTGACCGAGGACTTAGAACCACAAGATGAGGATAAGGAACAGGTGGCAGTAGCCGAAGTGCAAGTCATTATGGAGACCGTACCTCTAGTGGCGGTTTTAGACACAGCTGCAACCACAAATGTTATTTCGGAGGCACTATTCAACAGGATCAGAAATATAAGACGAGTACCAGTTTTTTCCAGTTCAAAATTGCAGAATAATAGACACCGTTGGGGCTCGATCGGCTAATGTAAAGGTGCAGTCACTACTTGGTGTGGAATTCGGAAATGTAGCAATATTAAGCACATTTCTTGTTGTGAAAAATTTGGTGGTAGATTGAATTATCGGAGTCGGCAGCCTACGTCAATACGGATGCAGAATAGATTTCAAAACAGGAAAAATTTGGTTGAATGTTAATAAACCATAAATTGAGTTGGAGATTTTGAAGAAAAAGCCTTACGAGAAAATATAATTGTGGGATCAGTGTGCAAGCAATCAGGATGGCCCAAAATTCTAAACAGCACGTAATTAATGAGTTCCAAGTCAAAGAAGATTTCGGTCAATTAGTGTTTGAAAAGTGAAATGAGTCCGACTGTATTATCGAAGATCAGAAGAAGCAGCTCAATGAATTACTATTAAAATATGAAAACGTTTTTGATGAAAGGCCAGGAGTTATTAAGGAATACATATGCCATCTCTACGTTAAGCCCCACGAAACGTATTGTAGAACTTTCTATCCTGTTCTCTGGAGGTTAAAGGCTCAAGTTCAAAAGGAAATAGATCGCATGTTGAAATGGAGTTTGATCGAACCCTCTACATGCCCATACTGCTCACCATTGTTAGTCTTGCCAAAAGCAAATGGGACTGTTAGACTGGTACTCGACGCCAGAGAAATAAATAAAAGCATAATTCCAGTGAGAACACATCCGGAAAACATAGACGAACATATACAACGGTTCCAGGATGTCAAATATTTGACAGGCACTGACTTGCGGAGCTCTGGGAGGGCCTTACTTTACTGTATGGACTTATGTGTGGAGGTTAATTGATCTGAAAGACAAAAGATACACGTCTATGCAGACAAGGCAGACAAGAGATTACACAGAGATAGCGGCTAGCTGCATTGATCATCTATTCTTAGATTAAAGAGACGGCAACTTATTATCCGAACATTAAAATGTTAAAACTTGTACAGAAAATTTGAATAGATGTGAACATAAACATCATTTTCGCACTTTTTATTGCTCGTGAAAACCACACATTGGATTTGTCCCTCCATACAGCGAGACCTTCAGAGGTGGTGGTCCAAATTGCTGTACCTCTAATACCCAGTAGCACGTCCTCATGTACTGATGTATGCCTGTATTCGTCGTAGCATACTACCCACAAGTTCAGGAAGGCACTGTTGGTCATGATTGTCCCACTCCTCAACGGCGACTCTACTGTAGATCCGTCAGAGTGGTAGGTGGATCACGTCGTCCATAAAAAGCCCTTTTCAATCTACCCCACACATGTACAATTGTGTTCATGTCTGGAGAACATGCTGGGCACCCAAGTCGAGCGATGTCTTTATCCTGAAGGAAGTAATTTGCAAGATGTACATGATTGGGTGCGCGAATTGTTGTCCATGAAGACGAATGCATAGCCAATATGCTGCTGATATCGTCGAACAACGGTCGGAGGATGGCATTCACGTATTGTGCAGCCGTTACGGCCCCTTCCATTACAACCAGCAGCGTATGTCGGCCCCACATAATGCCACCCCAAAACATCAGGAAACCTTCACCTCACTGCACTCGCTGGACAGCATGTCTAAGACTGAGCCTGACCGGGTTGCCTCCAAACACGTCTCCGACGGTTGTCTGATTGAAGGTATATGTGACACTCCTCGGTGAAGAGAATGTGATGCCAGTCCTGAGCTGTCCATTAGGCATGTTGTTAGGACTATATTTACCGCATTGCATGATGTCGTAGTTGCAAAGATGGACCTCGCCATGGACGTCTGGAGTGAAGTTGCGCATCATGCAGCCTATTGCGCACAGTTTGAGTAGAAACATGATGTCCTGTGGCTGCAGGAAATGTATTATTTCACATGGCGGCGTTGCTGTCGGGGTTCTTCCGAGCCATAGTTCGTAGTAGCAGTTACCCACTGCAGTAATAGCCCTTGTTCAGCCTGAGCGAGGGATGTCATTGACAGTTCCTGCTCTTTGTATCTCCTCCATATCCGAACAACACCGCTTAGGTTCACTCCGAGATGCCTGGACACTTCCTTTTGGGAGCCCTTCCTGGCACAAATAACAATGCGGACGCGATCGAATCGCGGTATTGTCCATCTAGGCATGTTCGACAGAGACGTGTACCTCCTTCCTGGTGGAATGACTTGAAATGACCGGTTGTCGGACCCCCACCGTCTAATAGGCGCTGCTCATGCATGACTATTTACATCTTTTGGCGGCTTTAGTGAAATATGTGAACAGTGTAAGTGATACAATATCCACAGTCATAAATACAAAATCGAATAGGGGTAATGCAGAAGTAAGTTTAACAATGAATAAAATAAATAGGAGTGCGGGTAAGGTATTACGAACAGCATAGTGAACGAATTATTGGGGCCAAGATAGACACGAAGCCCTTGCCTAGTACAGTGGTACAAGTTTATATGCCAACTACCTCTACAGATGATGAAGAAATTGATGAAATGTATGATCAGATAAAAGAAATTATTCTGATAGTGAAGGGAGACGAAAATTTAATAGTCATGGGTGACTGGAATGTGAGTTTAGGAAAACGGAGAGAAAGAAACATAGCAGGTGAACATGGATTGGGGGGTAAGAAATGAAAGAGGAAGCCGTCTGTTAGAATTTTGCACAGAGTATAACTTAATCATAGCTAACACTTGGTTCAAGAATCATAAAAAAAGGTTGTATACATGGAAGAATCCCGGAGATACTAAAAGGTATCAGATAGATTATATAATGGTAAGACAGAGATTTCGGAAACAGGTTTTAAGTTGTAAGAGATTTCCAGAGGCAGATGTGGACTCTGGCCACAATCTGTTGGTTATGAACTGCAGATTAAAATTGAAGAAACTGCAAAAAGGTGGGAATTTAAGGAGATGGGACCTGGATAAACTGACTAAACCAGAGGTTGTACAAAGTTTCAGGGAGTGCATAAGGGAACAATTGACAGCAGTGGGGGAAAGAAGTACAGTAGAAGAAGAATGGGTAGCTCTGAGGGATGAAGTAGTGAAGGCAGCAAAGGATAAAGTAGGTAAAAAGATGAGGGCTAGTAGAAATCCTTGGGTAACAGAAGAAATATTGAATTTCATTGATGAAAGGAGGAATTATAAAAACGCGGGAAATGAAGTAGGCAAAAAGGAGTGCAGTCGTCTCAAAAATGAGATCGACAGGCAGTGCAAAATGGCTAAGCAGGGATGGCTAGAGGACAAATGTAGTGATGTAGAAGCTTATCTCTCTAGGGGTAAGATAGATACTGCCTACAGGAATATTAAAGAGACCTTTGGAGAAAAGAGAACCACTTGTATGAATATCAAGAGCTCAGATGGAAACCCAGTCCTAACCAAAGAATGGAAAGCAGAAAGGTGGAAGGAGTATGTAGAGGGTCTATACAAGGGCGATGTACTTGAGGACAATGTTATAGAAATGGAAGAGAATGTAGATGAAGACGAAATGGGAGATACAATACTGCGTGAAGAGTTTCATAGAGCACTGAAAGACCTGAGCCAAAACAATGCCACGGGAGTAGACAACATTCCATTAGATCTACTGACTGCCTTGGGAGAGCCAGTCCTGACAAAACTCTACAATCCGGTGAGCAAGATGTATGAGACAGGCGAAGTACCCTCAGACTTCAAGAAGAATATAATAATTCCAATCCCAAAGAAAGCAGGTGTTGACAGATGTGGAAATTACGGAACTATCAGTTTCATAAGTCACGGCTGCAAAATACTAACGCCAATTCTTTACAGACGAATACAAAAGCTGGTAGAAGCCGACCTCGGAGAAGTTCAGTTTGGATTCCATTGAAATACTGGAACACGTGAGACATACTGACTTTACGACTTATCTTATAAGAAAGATTAAGGAAAGGCAAACCTACGTTTCTAGGATTTGTAGACTTAGAGAAAGCTTTTGACAATGTTAACTGGAATACTCTCTTTCAAATTCTAAAGGTGGCACGGGCACAATACAGGGAGAGAAAGGCTATTTACAATTTGTACAGAAACCAGATGGCAGTTATAACAGTCTAGGGGCATGAAAGGGAAGCAGTGGTTGGGAAGGGATTGAGACAGGTTTGTAACCTCTCCCCAATGTTATTCACTCTGTATATTGAGCAATCAGTAAAGGAAACAAAAGAAAAATTCGGAATAGGTATAAGAAACCATGGAGAAGAAATAAAAACTTTGAGGTTCGCCGATGACATTGTAATTGTGTCAGAGACAGCAAAGGACTTGGAAGAGCAGTTGAAAGGAATGGACAGTGTTTTGAAAGGAGGATATAAGAGGAACATCAACAAAAGCAAAACGACGATAATGGAATGTAGTCGAAGTAAGTCGGGTGATGCTGAGGGAATTGGATTAGGAATCTACACTTAACGTAGTAAAGGAGTTTTGCTATTTGGGGAGCAAAATAACTGACGATGGTCGAAGTAGAAAAGATATAATTGTAGACAATGGCAAGGAAAGCGTTCCTGAAGAAGAGAAATTTGTTAACATCGAGTATTTATGTTTCAGGCAGCCGTCTCTGCAAGTATTTGTATGGAATGTAGCCATGTATGTAAGTGACAAGTTTGGACAAGAAGAGAATAGAAGTCTTAAAAATGTGGTGCTACAGAAGAATGCTGAAGATTCGATGGTTAGATCACATAACTAATTAGGAGGTATTGTATAGAATTTGGGAGAAGAGGACTTTGTGGCACAACTTGAAGAGAAGAAGGGACCGGTTGGTAGGACATGTTCTGAGGCATCAAGGGTTCACAAATTTAGCATTGGAAGGCAGCGTGGAGGGTAAAAATCATAGAGGGAGACCAAGAGATGAATACACTAAGCAGATTCAGAAGGATGCAGGTTGCAGTAGGTACTGGGAGATGAAGAAACTTGCACAAGATAGAGTAGCATGGAGAGCTGCATCAAACCAGTCTCTGGACTGAAGACCACAACAACAACAATATTCACAGTCAAAGACTATGTTCAGAAGTTCTGGAAATCGGGGTGATGTAAAACTTCTTTTTATAGGTGTATTGTCATGGAAAGCTATCAGGTTGAGTCAAAGCATGCCTGTAACGCATAAGAACCATGTTTTTTGGCGGGGTAGCCTTTAGCCACTGGTGAAGTCGGCAGCGGCGGTACACTACGGCAGTCAATTGGAGACATACACTTTTAGGGGGAGAGAACAACGGAATGATTCGAGGTGGTTTACATTGAGATCGGGAACGAGGGCGACCTGCCTCTTGTAACGTATGATATTCGATTGTTAGGGCCACGGGTGGTAGCCGGTTGGTCGAGGGCGTCTTCTCACAGTCCGCTCGGCCACCCCCGGCAGGGATTCGAGTGCTCTCTCGGGCATGGGTGTGTGTGTCGTTCTTAAAGTAAGTTAGTTTAAGTTAGATTAAGTAGTTTGTAAGCTTTGGGACCGTTGACATCAACAGTTTCGTCCCATAAGATTTTACCACAAATTTCCAAAATTTTCGGTTTTTAGGTGATTGATTTGTGATGGTGAATGGCCTCAACAAGACTAACTTTCGTGACACTTATGTCGAGTTCTGGAAGAAGACAGCCCTGCCTGAGGTAAGGTGTGGCATTCGGTTGTGTGTGAGTCCTGTTAGAAAATTGTAACATGTGAAGCGACCTAAATTTTCTCGAAGTTTGAATGTGCCCCAGTGAGGGATCTTCAACTTTTTCGCTCGCATTACGGAACGCAGACGACACAGAGTACCCCTTATGTCTCATGTGTTAATGTATACATCATCACGTTGAACTCTGAATTATTTTGGCGGATGTTTTGTTTAGTATAATCGCGAAAAGAAACTGTTTTTGGTGTGTGTCGGACCACTATGTAGCTTGGCAATTCTGCTACCATTCTTAATGCTCAGTTATTGCAACTTCATAACAATTTTAGTAAGGTTACTTTTCTGCCTCTCTTGTGACTGATAATCCACTTTCTGTTGCACTGAGATTGCCGACTTGAATAAATACTGCATAGTGTAATACTCTAGTGTCATTTGTATCAATTTTAGACGCTAGAATACCATACTTTTATCCTTTCTTCATTTGTCTTACATTTCACATATCTGGTTATTTTATGAGGCAACGCATAGTCTATCTGACTACAAGTCATGGTTTTGCAGCGTGTTAACTCTACCCTACGACTTTATCAAGGCACTCATTTTAAACAGAGCTGTACGTAGAACAGTTACATAAGGTTCAATTAACCACAAGTGAAGTCACAGAGACGATCCGCTTCTGTATAACATTCACTGTAACTCTGCCAAATTTCGCTTCCCTATTGTCTGGCAGTAATGGCAAGGCCACAGGCCTAAGTAGTCACAGGGTCTAAAGTCTGCTGATGTTACATACTGGGAAAATCCCGACTTCAACTGCAGATGTTTGTTGAAATAAATAGGAATTTTATCAGCATGTAAGAACGACGCTTCTCTCTGTGTATCAATCAAATCGATAACACTCCCTTAGTTTCACTATTGAGATGTGTATCTGCTGAAACAAGAAGACATTTCGAGATTACGTTCCAGCTATTACGTTCCAGCTCAGCGTCTTCCTACCGCTCTTGCTGTTTGGTCCTACGTTCCAGGCTGTACTGACAGACGCCACCAGGACTACTGATTGGGCAGCACAGGCAGCATTCAAAGAACTCCACTCGTAAAAGATGGGAAGCTCCCGCATGGAAAGGCTCAAGCAATTGACGGAGATCGTTTTGTAGGCGTGGCGTGAGCCAGAAAATACGCTTACAGCGAAGCTCGCTCTGTATGACTAGCTCAAAATTTCCTTTAAGTTTAGTTGACGGCTTGGACTACGGCTATCAAGGAGGTCCTGTTGCCCCATAGGTTTCTTGCATCCGACCAACTCTGCTTGTTTTCGGTTACTAGCTCTGTTTCTATATTCCATAAAGGCATCGCCGGATGCAACTTGGGTCGACCAGACAGTAGTCCTGCCGCCGTCAGACGTCGCAACGCGGGATCCTGCCGTAAACGTGGCCAAGCTACAAAGGTGTTCTGTTGGAACTAAACACAACGTTTACGTTTTAGTCACCACCGTTGGCTTCGTAGTGGAGTAATTTAAGTAATATTGCTTTAATTGATGCATATAAGGAAGAATTGTCCTTATAAGCTGAGACAATTCTCACTCACTAAACCGAACATCAACATGTGATACGCTGCCACCAAACAGTTTGCCGCATTCCTTGAACCATGTGGCCGCATCGACATGTGAGTCAGCCGTCTCCACTCTCTGCTGGCGAAGGCTGAAGCACGCCATTAGCAACCTTGAAGCGAAACTTGATCTGTGTGACTTGGGAACATGTGCATGAAGATTACGGTCGATGCCGCAAGTGTAAACTCGCACGATGTCAGGGAGACTCCGAGAACGTAAGAATGGAACATTATAGTTCTTCCAGAGACTGAATCTTCCAATGGAACACCGAAGAGATGGAAGGCAGCTGTTGGCAGTGATCAATGCTATGGACGGAGTAAGTTGCTTACGGACTACATCTGCACCGAATTGTGTCTTGACAACAAACGATTGATTGTAGCAACCGATCGAATTGCGTTCAGCAAGTGACATTGGTGATCGTCATTATGCTGCATTTAAATATCTTCGGGGATATCGTTTCCGTATGTGTCAACTTGTAATTGTGCCGGAACTTCTATCCGTACTTTATTATAAAGAACAGATGTGATCGTGGGTCCAGCAGTGCCACCGATGCACACCAGAAAATGGTGAAGCGTATCGTCCAGTTAATCTCACTCGTTAGCACGCCGCTCCTGGAATTTGAGGTGTCACGCCGGCCACGTATCGAATCCGCCCGGCACACAGTGGGTCAACTCGCTTCAAAACCTGCACATAATATAAAAGTTAGATGTACAATCCTAAAGAAAACTGTGTACTTTGTAGACTATTTGGTCGGTGAGTAGGAATCCCATGCCCGAATTACAAAATACAAAATGGCGAATCCAAATGGGAGGATTAAAAAATATAAATTTAATGTATTCGAGTATAACGTCGGGTATGAAGTATTGTTACGTCAACGATAGGCAGTTAGAAGTCTAAATTTCCATACCGAAGTATTTTATTCGATATTTTACATTTTCAGTCGACATCGTAATCACATTCGTCACTTGTATCATTACGGTTTTCATAGGGTCACTGTCGGGTTTTCCACTGGGAGAGGATTCGAAAAGCAGGTCTCTTACCTCTGGCGGCATCTGTTTAACTTCTTCGTTGTCATTTCCCGGAACATCGAGATGGGTGGACCCAAAGGTGTCGGGAGCCGATGAAATACGTCATCCATCGTTCTCTCACTGGAATATTTGCTCGTAAAATCTAATCGGTAACGCCGGATATCATTATCCCATGCTGCCTGCCCATCTTCAGATAGCCGATCAATCGATTATGGCATCAAGACTACGTGGACTGAGGTCCGCATCGGGAATTATTGCAGAATATTCTGAGTCCAGGGAAGTTGGCACCTGCTTTCGAGAAATATAGATTTTTTTCGCAATTGTTGATAGATATGTTATAGATATGTTTTGATTATAGAGCTCTCTGTACCAAATTTGAATAGCTCTGCAGCATTTCGTGAAAAAATAACGGGACTATTTCGGGAAAAATTAATCCTGTAAAAAAATTATTTGCCCATTTGCGAAAAACATTATGATCTCAATTCCCAATAGCTCCCCAACAATTCTCAGGAAGCCCTAATGACAAGTTTGAGCAGACAACAGTTTATGAGATAACTTCAATAATGAGAGATCCATTTTTACTGTATGCCAATGCAGCACGATAGAGAAATGACTTTCCATTAAAAACGTTCAAATATGTGCACCCAAATAAATCTGAACCCGCTTACTACACTGGTGTTGAAACGAGTTGGCCCTCTATGCAGTGGCTCAACAACGGGGATCTGTGCACCTGCCAATCGAGATGTGATTTTAGGCGATTTCCCACATCCAGACTGGTAAATACCGGCCTGGTGCCGACATACTACCCCAGTTACAGATTCTCAAAATTTCACTTGTAACAAAACAGGTCGCCGACAAATAGACTAAACAAATTTCATCCTGAGGTGAAAAGAGTGGCAAAACGAAGGTCACCCGGCTACCATCTACCACAAACATTCCGAAATCCGGGTTAACTAATCGACACCCTAAGCAAACAGGGTAAGGTGAGGTAAAAGGAGCAAGATAGTCATCTGTGATGCTGTGTAAGCGTACTAACTGGTACAAGACAGTCGCGCGGAACGAGTACTTCCAAATCAATATGCCGCCATACAGGTAAGACAACAGGGCAGATTTCGGGCTGATCGTGAAGGCATTCTCATGTTGGGAATATTCGCACGAGATTACTAAGGCCACTATGATTCTGATATCGACTCTGCTACGACAGAGAAACAATAATTATTTTTCATGTAAAAAAATTAATTTTGTTTAATACTTCTGTCGCCAGCAAACATCTACTTCGGGAAGACAGTGCCCATCCTGGAATATTTCGAGTACTTCTCTATGGAGGTGTTGGGAAAGGTGTCATTCACTAGGTTACCTGAAACCAATCTCGTTGCGAACTTTCGAGCTTTCATCTAGTGAGGTGTGGGCGTCTTGAGTTCGGATGATATCATTCTCCAAGAGTTGTGCTCGTTCTTGAAGCGGTTATCAGTCAGTACGTCTCCCCAATGTTTTCAGTGTCTTATGGAGTCCGTGCGACGACTCATTCTCACAGTCATAAGGGTGGAATGGCTATTCTACTGACTACAAGCTAAATGTCTCAGGAGTCATACTGACAAGCAGCTCATTCCAATGGGGCACAGTGCTATACTTGATCGTTAATTTACACTTGAGTGGTGAGAAACTATCCGGAAGGGAGTTGTAGGGTTGGTTGCGATCAGAAACAGTTGCCAAGAAAAACTGATACTTTGTACCACTTCTAATTGAGCTGGCATTGGCGGTATCCAATCAATTGTTCTCAGAGCGAGAGATGTTAGCGCACGAGACCGCTCTGTCCTTGGCTTGGGTTCGGTCCTTACTATTCTCAGCTACTAACATTCAGAGGTCCACGTTGACTTGACGACGTCCTGTAATTATAATTTTCGCTTCGCTGACATGTTCGATTTTAGGAAACCAAACGAAAAACTCTTATGCCGGCAATGTCCCTGGCCGGCGGCTTGAAACTGTTGAAACTGCATGCGCAACTACCTGATTCAGTAACTTCAATGATAACTGACTGGGAAACGGCGCACGTATCGAACTTTTTCCTAACAATTAATCCTATGTACTATCTACCCTGCAACATCCTTTCAAGTTTTTCAAAACTGTTTCTAACCGGCCTGCATAGACGGAACTTAGCGCAGCGTTACATATACAGTAGGTCCTAAAACCAGAAGCCTGTACAGCGTCGAGGGGATCTGTAATTCCCGCGAGAGTCGTCCTTCCGGGAACCGCCGGTAAGGACTGTCTAATAAGGATTAACGGGTCCCTCTGGAACTCGTGACGCTGCGGTCGTAATGCTCTAATGTCCTAGGCCGTGAAGAGAAGGGCCGGCCTGCTGCAAGTCGCGGAGATGTTCTCTTCTGCTCCGCAGAACAAGCGTCGAAGGAAAGTTCTGCACATATTCAAGACACATTTACCATGCTGAGTCAATCATCATTCATAATTATGTTAAATACATCTCATTTCACTTGATCCAGTGACAGCAGGAAAAGTTACTGTATAGATTCACCGTGTAATCGTACGCTAGGTCCCTGTTTTAATAAACATGTATCCTTACCACGAAAGTTAAATCAGCTGACGCAGTCATTTCTTGACTTCATTCACTTTGCTGTTGTCGTCTAGTAGGTTTTTACCTACTTCATAATTATTGGTGTACTGTTACTATGGTATCCACAGGCTCGCCTCTCACTGTTTACAGCGAAACAAGTATCCACATCCCTGTTCCGCCACAGAAACACTATGCAGGGCGACCATTAATAAAAGCAACAAACTGCATGGACGGATTCCTGATTGGAAATGTAGATAAAAAGCTCCTATGAACGTATATCCAGAAATGCAGTGGCACGGTAGAGGGCGCTGACGAATGACAATTCCTCTGACCACGTGCCTTGTGCTCCTTGTGTGTTGCGCTTTGAATAATCGACGCAGCATACTCTAAGGAGTAGAATGGCTCTGCATTCATGTCGGGAACAAGCCGAGATGGTGTTTGTGAATGGCCAAGCAGACGGAAACGATCGAAAGGCGGAACAGCTATACCAAAACAAGTACCTTCATAGTCACCAATTAAATTTCAGGCCGTTTTGGGGCGTTTGTGTGATTATGGGTCCTTTCACACAGTCGAATGTCCAGAGAGGACTGTGCGTACACCACATTTAGAGGATCAGTTTCGACAGGATGTTTAGACAAACCCTAACACTAGCTCCAGGTGCTATTGAGGGTGTCCTGCATAGCAGCCACTACCTTCCATATCACTTGCAATCCCACGGATGGCACTTCGAACATGTATTTCGACGTGGGTGGGCCGTAGCCCTGTACTCTGTTCCAAGAATATTTGTTGTCGCTGCACCCACACCGCCCATCCCTGGAGACATGTTCGTAGGACACATTTTCCTCCGTTTAAATTCAGGAATCAATTAATGTTCACCCGGTACAGACAGTTATATGTTGCATTTAAAAGCTGTCATGGGACTATAGTAACTGATGTTTTTTGAAAGTTACTTTCTTGTTTTGCTCAAATGGGTTGGTTTTAAATTTAGAAAGGAATCTATTCAATCCAGTTTTATACTGTCAAATTGTATCACCTTCTTTTCATTTAGTACGCCAACAAAATTAGACTATTGGAAGTTCTAAATTCTTTTTTATGAATATACAGGAAACTTACAGTTTTAAACATGGCTGTTACTCAGCAACCGTATACTAGTTTCAACATAGGATTATACAGCCAAATAGAGCCAACTGGATGACCAAGTCAAATGTGAAGTGAAACGTTCTTTGCCACGAGGCTGCAACGCTTTTCAGCAATTTAATTTCGCGATTTATCAGAATATCAATCTGACGAAGACACCCCTAGTAGGTGTCCAAATTGTGGTCAATGTACCAACCAGTCACATGAAATCAGTTGAAAATTTACATAAAACTTAAACTAGAAGAATCATATAGCATATGTGTTAAAACATTTATTTGCCACTATTTTCCCATAAGAATGACTGCCAACTTTGGGAATATGCAAGTCTGTAACTTAACATATATTGCGTCTTTTGATTCACTGATCGCTCGCTGGGTAACCTTCTGCGGTAACTTTACACGAATGTCTCCTCATTCAGCCGACACGTCTTCATTGCACAAAAGAGGTTAACTTGAATTAAAAATGTCATGTGACTAGGACCTCCCGTCGGGCAGACCGTTCGCCTGGTACAAGTCTTTCGATTTGATGCCACTTCGGCGACTTGTGCGTCGTTGAGGATGAAATGGTGATGATTAGGACAACACAACACCCAGTCCGTGAGCGGAAAAAATCTCCGACGCAGCCGGGAGTCGAACCCAGGCCCTTAGGATTGACCTTCTGTTGGGCTGACCACTTTCTGTTTTTCTTTTTAATTTCATTTTGTTCGGTGTCGTTCGTTGCATCAGCTCAGGGCGGACGCCGTAAGACATCCGTTTAAGTTCGCTGTTGATCGATTCACTCAGTTTTTTTTTTTTTATTTCAGAAGGCAGCTAACCCTCTGACCGAACATGCTGAGCTACCGTGCCGGTCTCCACTCAGCTATTGGGGGCGGACGTTAACTTCAATGATGCCTAGGTTTTGTGCATACATCCTGTAGGCATCTCTTCCAGCAGTTTGGGATATTCCAGAATGAGATATTCACTCTGCAGCGGAATGTGCGCTGATATGAAACTTCATGGCAGATTAAAACTGTGTGCCCGACCGAGACTCGAACTCGGGACCTTTTCCTTTCGCGGGCAAGTGCTCTACCAACTGAGCCACCGAAGCACGACTCACGTCCGATACTCACAGCTTTACTTCTGCCAGTACCTCGTCTCCTACCTTCCAAACCTTACAGAAGCTCTCCTGCGAACCTTGCAGAACTAGGACTCCTGAAAGAAAGGATATTGCGGAGACATGGCTTAGCCACAGCCTGGGGGATGTTTCCAGAATGAGATTTCCACTCTGCAGCAGAGTGTGCGCTGATATGAAACTTCCTGGCAGTTTAAACTGTGTGCCCGACCGAGACTCGAACTCGGGAAGGTCCCGAGTTCGAGTCTCGGTCGGGCACACTGTTTTAATCTGCCAGGAAGTTTCAGTTTGGGATATTAACCAGAATCTCACTGTACCTTTATTCACTTACGAAAGTGTCCATCAACATTCCAGCTGAGTTTAAGAGTAACAGAGGTAACGCACACTTGCACTACCAGAGAGAAAAATTATCTGCATTACCACTGATTAATCCCGCATTTCCATTGGAAAAGTATGAAATATGCTACACTAGTATTTGATTAATCTACCTGTTGTGTACATAGTTCTGCGTAGTCAGCGTGTACACAACTTTCCCACTAGAGCGCGTCCCGCTAAGCACAACAGAGCAGGCACAGCGCTCGTCCATCTCCGCACTACGAGATGGCGCTGCCATAGAGACGGACCAGATTCTGCTTCCCACGATCCGCGTATTAATATGTGACGCAGCCAATGAGATTGCTGCTAACATAGAACCTTTTCTCCTCGCGGATCACACTCGTGCATTGATACATGAATGCACGAGGTATTACAATGAGTATACAGATCTCCGATTAGTCAGTCTGCATTTGTCTGCACCAGTCTGCATTACTCTGTTACTCTGTACCAGTCTGTACGAGCTCTACATTTGTCTGTACCAGTCTATAGTCAAGCTTCAGTCTGCGCCTAATAATACTACCATATTCCTGTACAAATCCATGAAGATAAACGTATAGACACTTTTGTCAAGTATCAGAGATATTTGTGAGAATAAGATTAACGTACCAATACTAGAAGAAGGGGTCGGTTGGTAGGACATGTTCTGAGGCGTCAAGGGATCACCAATTTAGCATTGGAGGGTAAAAATCGTAGAGGGAGAGCATGAGATGAATACACTAAACAGATTCAGGAGGATGTAGGTTGCAGTAGGTACTGGGAGATGAAGAAGCTTGCACAGGATAGAGTAGCATGGAGAGCTGCATCAAACCAGTCTCAGGACTGAAGAACACAAGAACAACCAAAGGAACTTTAAATTGTCAATTGTAAATAGCATCTAGAACCAAGTTAAGCAATTTTTATGCTTGTTATTATTTTAATAAATGTGTGTGAAAATTAATCAAGTTATTTTTAAAGTTGGTCACCATCAATCTGCTACTCTAAGCGTGAAAGTGGCATTTCTATCGTCTGACCTAACGGCAGAAGATAAACACGCCACGGTAAGACCATGAGACATATTGCTGACACTCGCCTACATCGTTAGAGCGACAGGTCAAATAACCTGATGGTCTGTGTATTGAAGGTCTTACAGTACGCACACCACACTACCTTCGGCAGCGAAACAGGGTAAAATAAAGCAATATAAACCATTTTGACGATCCACACACGGAAATTAGAAGTCTGAGAGAGAGAGGAAATGTTTTAAGATTTTAAGATATTTCTCCTTAACAGCCCTTTCTTTGCCACGGAGAAATCCTTGAATAGAAATAATTTGTCATTTATATAGAAAAAACTGATATTATTTAATTATTTATTTATTGTATTGAGACATCAGTTTTCTGACTGGTTTGATGTGGCCCGCCACGAGTTCCTTTCCTTTGCTAGCCTTTTCATCTCCTCCGTTTCCCTTTACAGTTTTTGCCCTCTACAGCTCCCTACCGTAGATATTATCACGTGATGCTTCAATAAATGTCCTGTTATTCTGTCCCTTCTCCTTGTCAGTGTTTTACACATATTCCTTTCCTCTCGGATTCTGCACAGTCCACCTAGTTTTGAACATTCGTCTGTAGTACGACATCTCAGACGCTTCGATTCTCTTCTTTTCCGGTTTTCCCACAGTCCGTGCTTCGCTACCATACAACGCTGTGTTCCAAACGAACATTCACATTCTTCCTCACGCGAAGACCTTCGTTTGATACTAGTAGAGGGGGGTTGTTTGGGGAAAGAGACCAAACTGCGAAATCATCGGTCTCATTGGATTAGGGAAGGACGGGGAAGGAAGCCGGCATTGGCCTGGAGCGATTGAGGGAAATCACGGAAAATCTAAATAAGGATGGCCGGACGCGGGATTGAACCGTCGTCCTCCCGAATGCGAGTCCAGTGGATACTAGTAGGCTTCTCTTGGTTGGGAAAGCCTTTTTCGCGAGTGCTAGCCTGCTTTTGATGTGCTCCTTGCACCGTCTATCAAAGGATATTTTGCTGCCCAGGTAGGATAATTCCTTAATTTCGTCTTCTTTCTCATCCACAATTTTAATGTTAAAATCCTTTCTTCTCTAATTTCTGTTACTTCTTATTAACTTGGCCTTCCTTCGATTTACTCTCAATTCATGTTCTGTACTCATCAAAGTACTCATGCCATCCAACACATTCTACAATTCTTCTTTACTTTCACGGAGCATAGGAATGTCATCAGCGAATATTATCATTGCATTTCTTTCACTCTGAATTTTTATTTCACACGTCCATATTTCTATTATTTCCCTCATTGCTTCTTCGACGTATAGGTTGAACAATAGGGCCGAAAGACTGCATCCCTGTCTTATACTGCTTTTAATCCGAGCACTTCATTCTTAGTGTTATTGTTTCCCTCTTAGTTTTTGTACATATTGGATATTGCCCGCTTTCCTTATAGATTACCCCTATTTTTCCCAGAATTTCGATATTCTCACAGCATTTTACATTATCGAAAGCTTGTCGCAGGTCCACAAACCCAATGAACGTGTCTTGGTTTTTCTCATTGTTTCCATTATCAGCTGCAGAGTCACAACTGCTTCTCTAGTCCCTTTTCCTTCTCGAAGCCCAAACTGATCGTCATTTAACAGATCCTCATTTTTCTTTTCCTTTCTTCTGTATATTACTCTTGTCAACAACTTGGATGCACGAGCAAAATTTGGAAATTTGTGGTACGGTCTTACGGGACCAAAATGCTAAGGTCATCGGTCCCTAAGCTTACCCACTGCTTAATCTAACTTATGCTCAGGACAACATAGACACCCATGCCCGAGGGAGGACTCGAACCTCTGATGGGGGCAGCCGCGCAGACCGTGACAAGGCGCCTCAGACCGCACACCTATCCCACGCGGCTGATGCACGAGGAGTTAAGCTGATTGAGCGATAAGTCTCCCACTTGTCGTCTCTTGCTGTCTTCAGAATTGTGTGGATGATGTTTTTCCGAAAGTCTGATGTATATCGCCAGTTCCATACATTTGACACACCATTGAGAATAGCAGTTTTGTTACAAATTCACCTACGATTTCAGAAATTCCGATGGAATTTACGCTATTATTTCTGCCGTATTTGATCTTAAGTCTTCCAAAGGTCTTTTAAATGCTCATTGTAATACTGGAAACTGTAACTTTTCCGTGTCGACTCCTGTTTCTTCTTCTATCAAGTCTCAGATAAATCCTCCACCTCACAAAAGCACTGTATGTATTTTTTCCACCAATCCGCTCTCTACTCTGCATTTAACAGCGGAATTCCCACCGAGCACTTAATGTAAGCACCCTTGCTTTTAATTTCAATTAAGGTTGTTTTGATTTTCCTATATGCTGAATCCGTCCTTCCGACAATCATGTCTGTGTCGATGTCTTCACATTAATCATGCAGCCAGTTTTCCTTAGCTCACATGTACTTCCTGTTTCCTTCGTTCCTAAATGAATTTTATTTCTGTACTCTTGCATTTCCCTAAACGTTATTGTACTTCCCTCTATCGTCGATCAGCTGAAGTATTTCATCTGTTATCCGTGGTTTCTTCGCAGTTTTCTTATTTGTACCTACGGTGTCCTCTACGATTTATGTGATTGCACTCTTTACTGATGTCCATTACGCTTCAGATGTACTGCATAGTGAGTTACTCATCATCACTGCACCTGTAGCCTCAGAGAAATTCAGACATATCTCTAAATTTTTCTGTTATTTCAATATCCCATATCTTTGAGCATTTATTTTCCCAGACTAGTCTTTTAAACTTCAGCCACCTCTCCATCACTACTAAACTGTGACTTGAATGATTATCTGATCCTGGGTACGCCTTACAATCCACTACCTGACTTCGGAATCTCTGCCTGACCATGAAGAAATCTAACTTTCCGGTATCTCTCGCCTTTTTTCAAATATGCCTCCCCCTCCTGTAATCATTAAGAGGAGTATTCGCCGTTACTAATATTTATTGCAGTAATCAATTAGCCTTTCTCCTCTCTCGCTTCTCTTACGAAGCGCCATGGGGTCTGGGGCTTCTAGTCACAGTCCACGCGGATTCTCCCGTCGGAGGTTCAAATCCGACCTCGGGCATGGGTGTGTGTCTCGACCTTGGGGACGGTTAATTTAAGTTAGATTAGTTAGTGAGTTATCTCAGGACTTTACCACAAATTTTTCTTCTTTCAAAAGCCCACAGAGTCCGTAACTAATGCATCCCCTCCCTCCCCTACAATCGCAAATCGGTAGTGGCTAGTTGTGATGAGGTGGCGCGTTTTGCCTGCGCGAGCGAAATATTTATTCTTTGATTTCGCGTTGCGAAGAATAGTAAGAAGATCTAAATGTGACTACATTTTGTTACGAGACGGGAGAACGAGAGGACGTGTAGGAAGTGTGTGCAATGAAACAGTAATTGATAGCCACATTACTGTATAATTTGTGTTTTTTGAGATTCACAATCGATATATAATGTTAATGTGGAGTTGAGTAACGGCCATAATACAAGCTGTTGCATTTCAAAGGTAATTGTGCGTATTTAATTTTGATCAAAGGATTCTGTGATAAACTGTTATGTACTACAAGCTTGTACACGACTTAGAACATTTGGTGCTCTGTGTTTGCTGTAGAATCTGCTTCAGTAACACGGTCAAAAGCATAGAGAAAGATTTCTCTCCTAATAAGAACTCATTTCACTCGCAGACAATCATCGAATGACGAAATGCGAAAGGCAGTGTTCCAATTTGCTCATTTCGCTAGCAGACTATCATCGAATGACCAGATGCGAATGACAGTGTTCCAATTTGAGAAGGTCCTATACACGTTGTCTTTCTCTTACATTTCAAGAATTTTACAGGCAACTACCGGAGGTGGCAGCTGCTTCTACACCACGAGAGTAACTTTTCTGAATGTACGAAACTGCGTATGCTGAGGGAGTAGTCGATGCTGATCAAGATATTGTTCTTCACAGACATACAAACAAAGACACTACACACCCTAGTTCAATAACAACGAGATTTATGTTACCAGCTTAAAACATTAATTTCTTCTTTTGAGCAGTTAAATATAGTAAAACAGTCAAAAACGTGACGGGACCTACAAGGAGTGAAACACAGAAACTGTCAACTATTTTATGACCAAAATCAAATTAATACACTCCTGGAAATGGAAAAAAGAACACATTGACCCCGGTGTGTCAGACCCACCATACTTGCTCCGGACACTGCGAGAGGGCTGTACAAGCAATGATCACACGCACGACACAGCGGACACACCAGGAACCGCGGTGTTGGCCGTCGAATGGCGCTAGCTGCGCAGCATTTGTGCACCGCCGCCGTCAGTGTCAGCCAGTTTGCCGTGGCATACGGAGCTCCATCGTAGTCTTTAACACTGGTAGCATGTCGCGACAGCGTGGACGTGAACCGTATGTGCAGTTGACGGACTTTGAGCGAGGGCGTACAGTGGGCATGCGGGAGGCCGGGTGGACGTACCGCCGAATTGCTCAACACGTGGGGCGTGAGGTCTCCACAGTACATCGATGTTGTCGCCAGTGGTCGGCGGAAGGTGCACGTGCCCGTCGACCTGGGACCGGACCGCAGCGACGCACGGATGCACGCCAAGACCGTAGGATCCTACGCAGTGCCGTAGGGGACCGCACCGCCACTTCCCAGAAAATTAGGGACACTGTTGCTCCTGGGGTATCGGCGAGGACCATTCGCAACCGTCTCCATGAAGCTGGGCTACGGTCCCGCACACCGTTAGGCCGTCTTCCGCTCACGCCCCAACATCGTGCAGCCCGCCTCCAGTGGTGTCGCGACAGGCGTGAATGGAGGGACGAATGGAGACGTCGTCTTCAGCGATGAGAGTCGCTTCTGCCTTGGTGCCAATGATGGTCGTATGCGTGTTTGGCGCCGTGCAGGTGAGCGCCACAATCAGAACTGCATACGACCGAGGCACACAGGGCCAACATCCGGCATCATGGTGTGGGGAGCGATCTCCTACACTGGCCGTACACCTCTGGTGATCGTCGAGGGGACACTGAATAGTGCACGGTACATCCAAACCGTCATCGAACCCATCGTTCTACCATTCCTAGACCGGCAAGGGAACTTGCTGTTCCAACAGGACAATGCACGTCCGCATGTATCCCGTGCCACCCAACGTGCTCTAGAAGGTGTAAGTCAACTACCCTGGCCAGCAAGATCTCCGGATCTGTCCCCCATTGAGCATGTTTGGGACTGCATGAAGCGTCGTCTCACGCGGTCTGCACGTCCAGCACGAACTCTGGTCCAACTGAGGCGCCAGGTAGAAATGACATGGCAAACCGTTCCACAGGACTACATCCAGCATCTCTACGATCGTCTCCATGGGAGAATAGCAGCCTGCATTGCTGCGAAAGGTGGATATACACTGTACTAGTGCCAACATTGTGCATGCTCTGTTGCCTGTGTCTATGTGCCTGTGGTTCTGTCAGTGTGATCATGTGATGTATCTGACCCCAGTAATGTGTCAATAAAGTTTCCCCTTCCTGGGACAATGAATTCACGGTGTTCTTATTTCAATTTCCAGGAGTGTCCACAATGATCCAGTTACATGTATTTACGATATTGTGTGATTCGTTTTGATAAATGTTTATGTTTTGTATATTTACTAATGTTGTGCTTTCATTCACGGCTGATGAAATCATTCTACGTGAGCTACATTCGACAAAAGACAGCGACAACAACGCGGGTCCGTCACATATCAAATTCATGCAGTTCTACTCTGCAGTAAAGGCAAGAACAAGAATGACGTGCTAACTCATTGGACACATCAGTCTGTTATTGTAGATAATGACTGGGTTAGGAATATTTGTAGATTTAATTATTATATGCTTTAGTATATGCAGAGTCATATGTGTTTTCGTTTATGTGTTCACAATTGTGGAGAGATATTCTGGGTTATAGTATATTTTCGTGGGATAATGCTGATTTGTGTCCAGAATAATTTAATTAAAGAAATAGTGAAGAATTTAATTCTTATCGTTAAAACCAGATAACAGTTTAAAATTCAGATCGAACAGGAAACGAATGTGCGGCCCAGTGGTGATCAACAAAACTCAGAGAAAACGTTAGGTGATGGCCAAGGAGAATCCAAAGATAATTTAGCTGAGCTCGTAAATCAAATAAAACTTTTGATGAATACAGTAGCTAGTTTAGCTGCAGAACAGTCTCACCTGTCTGCTATTCAAGCGAATATTTCAAAAAGAGTTGAAAATTTAGCTTCCGAACTTTCTCGCATATCTGCCACGCAAGCGAATATTTCAAAAACAGTTCAAAATTTAGCTTTGGAACAGTCCAACATGTCTGTTACTCAGAGGAAACTGTTTACTGAGCAAGCGAACATGTCAGCTGTGCAAGCGGGTGTTACTGCAAATGTCGAAACCATAGCTGAGGAACAGGCAAATATAGTGGCTAAAGTAATAAACCTGACAAGCACTGTAAGCAGTTTAGTTTCAGAACAGGCAGAGTTAGCCGAGAGAGTAAAGGGCATAACAAATAAAGTGAACGAACTGCCTACAAGGGAAATTTTTTTTTGAAGTATTAGTTAATGTGAGTACTTTGACAAATGAACATACAGAAATCAGGAAAGAAATAAATAGTATGAATCAAACCCACAAACAATTTCCAATCGAAATAAACAGAGTATATGGTGAAACTGAAACCGTGCGGGAGAGACAACAAACGGTAGGAGTAGAGGTACAAAACCTGGTCTCAACAGGAAAGGAATTAGCGTCCGGATGGACGGGCATATGGAACAAAAGTATCAAGAAAACACCCAGCAGTTTAACCAACAATTAGACGATTGGGTAGTAGATAATGAACAAAAGGTGATATTGTCTATTAATAAAGGTATCAAGGAAGCGGTAGAAAATATGAGTGAAGGCCATTTTTACTACACTTTACTGCTCAAAAGAAGAAATTAATGTTTTATGCTGGTAATATTAAACTCGTTGTTATTGAACTAGTGTGTGTAATGTCTCCGTTTGAATATCTGTGAAGGACAATATCTTGATCACCGTGGACTACTCCCACAGCATTCGTAGTCTCGTATACGCGGACAAGCTACTCTCGTGGTGTAGAAGTAGATGTCGACTCCGGCGGTTGCCTGTAAAATTCTTTAAGTGTAAGAGAAAGAAAACTTCCATAAAATCATCTCAGATTGGAACACTGCCATTCGCATTTGGTCATTCGATGATTGTCTGCAAGTGAAATGAGTTCTTATTAGGAGAGAAAACATTCTCCATGCTTTTGACCGTTTACTGAATCAGATTCTACAGCAAACATACAGCACCAAATGTTCTAAGTCCTGTACAAGCTTGTAGTACTTAATAGTTTATCACAGAATCCTTTCATCAAAATTAAATACGCACAATTACCTTTGAAATGCAACAGCTCGCATTATGGCCGTTAATCAACCCCACATTAACATTACATGTCACTTGTGAATCTCAAAAACACTAATTATATACTAATGTGGATAACAATTTCTGTTTCATTGCACACACTTCCTACACGACCTCTCGTTTCCTGTTCCCTAACAAAGTCCAGTCACATTCCGATCTTCTTACTTTTCCTTGCTCAGCATGGAGCAACACGAAATCAAGAAATAATTTTTTCGCTCGCGCAGGCGAAACGTGCCACCTCGTAATATATATTAAGAAGAAGTAATTGCGTAACTAGCACTAGCGACATATCTTGTCCACCTTGTTATTTACGATGATTTCAAATATTATACCACTTTCTGCACCTCGTTGACCTACGCTATACTTTAGCATTTCTGTTTCAGATGTCCTTAATTTCCCTGTCAATTTCATATTTCCGCCATTCCAAGGACGTTATGCTTTCGTTGGTTATAAAGTCCATTCCTTGTGGTCTTCTCCCGCCGTGGCAGTCACCTCCCGGATATCCGAATGGCGGACTGTTCCGGAAGCGTTTGCCAAAGGAGAATGCATCGTGACACTTCTTTTAATTTAGGCCACATGTCCTGTGGATACACATTGTGTGTTTAATGCAGTCGCTTGCACTGGCTTCAGCATACTCCTGCGGTTTATTGTTTCTGATGCTTCCGTCGTTAGTGGCAGTTCCCCCTTCAACGGAAAGACAGTTCACTGAACGTTTAGCCGCTCCACCGAGCTCTTTGAGAAGGTGGGGTTCGAACGCGGGACTGAGGGCGTTTTTGGTTATGAACCAAGACGCTCCCCCTAGAACACTGATGATAGTAAAATATGGACTATGACACATGTAACTATCCAACTAATAAATCTGTCGCTCAACGGACGTCAAAATATAATCTTTCTGATGTTGCGTTGATAGTAGGCTCTAGTACGTTGACGGTGCTGTATCACAATGACTGCATTTTCTGGAGGAAGGCTTTTCATTCATTTCCGAGCATGTAAGTTTAGGATTTCTGTGATTATCGTAAGTTGTTTGTGGCGAATGTCACGATGAGCATTTGAAATGGCACAGCAGATAGCCTGCTCCATACTAATGATCTAGTCTTCGGTAGGACGTTAAATTCCAGTATCCCCTTCCACCAACGTACTCCAAAAACTGGGCGGGGAACGAAAGAAAGCTCTTCTTTGGAATATACTTCATAAGTAGCTACGTCGAATATAAAAGTTAACGAAACACTTGACTCAATGATACCATTTTAACTACGGTTAAATTTATCTACAATTTGCGATTCTAACAGCTTTTGCTGTATGGTGATGAGACAGAAAAGTCAACTTATAAATTCCGAGAGATAAAAACGACAACCGTAGACCACACTTAAACATCAGTCCCCAAGAAATATTTATCCACGTATCGGAAAACAGACGTTAGTAGGCGAAATGGCAAAAGGGTCATAAATCGTTGACTGTTGTTGTTGTTGTGGTCTTTAGTCCTGAGACTGGTTTCATGCAGCTCTCCATGCTACTCTATCCTGTGCAAGCTTCTTCATCTCCCAGTACCTACTGCAACCTACATCCTTCTGAATCTGCTTAGTGCATTCATCTCTTGGTCTCCCTCTACGATTTTTACCCTCCACACTGCCCTACAATACTAAATTCGTGATCCCCTGATGCCTCAGAACATGTCCTACCAACTGATCCACTCTTCTGGTCAAGTTGTGCCACAAACTTCTCTTCTCCACAATCCTATTCAATACATCATCATTACTTATGTGATCTACCCATCTAACATTTAGCATTCTTCTGTAGCACCACATTTCGAAAGCTTCTATTCTCTTCTTGTCCAAACTACTTATCGTCCATGTTTCACTTCAATACATGGCTACACTCCATACAAATACTTTCAGAAACGACTTCCTGACACTTAAATCTATATTCGATGTTAACAAATTTCTCTTCTTCAGAAACACTTTCCTTGCCATTGAAGGTCTACATTTTATATCCTCTCTACTTCGACCATCATCAGTTATTTTGCTCCCCAAATAGCAAAACTTCTTTACTACGTTAAGTGTTGATTTCCTAATCTAATTTCCTCACCATTACCCGACTTACTTAAACTACATTCCATTATCCTCGTTTTACCTTTGTTGATATTCATCTTACATCCTGCTTTCAAGACACTATCCATTCCGTTTAACTGCTCATCCAAGTCCTTTGCTGTCTCTGACAGAATTACAATGTCATCGGCGAACCTCAAATTTTTTATTTCTTCTCCATGGATTTTTATACCTACTCCGAATTTTTCTTTTGTTTCCTTTAGTGCTTGCTCAATATACAGATTGAATAACATTGGGGAGGGCTACAAACCTGTCTCACTCCCTCCCCAACCACTGCTTCCCTTTCATGCCCTCGACTGTTATAACTGCCATCTGGTTTCTGTACAAATTGTAAATAGCCTTTTTCTCCCTGTATTTTACCCCTGCCACCTTTAGAATTTGAAAGAGAGTATTCCAGTCAACATTGTCGAAAGTCTTATAAATGGAGCAGGGTTAGGAACTGTATCATCAGATGTGGGAAAGATTATTTTAACTAAGACATTAGCTTCCCTCTTTGCATTTGCAGCTGCTCACTTTACCATCAGAGACTGCACTTTCTGAAGAATATGTACGTTTCTATTGCTATCCAGCAGGAAGAATATAGATAAAGTGATTAGATTATAGCTAACAAACCAAGCAACATTATTTGTCACCTTAGTTCCATTCATTTAGATAACTTCTCGCTACGTCTAACATTCTCCTCGTACAGTGATCATTTTAGCTCAATGCTTATGTGTACGTGCTTAAGCAGAATGGCGATTATACTCCAATACTGCGATTTCGACTTCACAACAGGTGAGCATATCTTTTCTGTAGTATTTGTTGGCCTAAACTATTGGCGCTCAACTCATCTATTGCGATCTACCGGTAGATCGACATGGATTTATGAGTCGATTCTCCAAAATATTTGTTCAATAGCTGCATAAATGAGCTGTTTTTTGTAGAACACCAGTTCGTTTTGCACGGTATTTGTGGGCGGTGAATCTGACAACATTGTCTCCGCATTATACGTCTCCATCCGCTTTTCACAGCCTTAAACACTGTCGCCGAGCTACAGTCTTTCCTCCTGCATGGTGAGGTTCCTACAAGCGAACTGTAACGCGGCGCGCTGAGAGGATGGATTGTAATGAGCGGGGAGAGCGCTTAGAGCTTCCTGCTGGATGAGATGCGGTGTGCCATGCGAGGGGGAGGAGGGGGAACAACCTCCGCCTCCAGTAGACAAAATAAATGAAAGACTTCCAGGAAATAGCAATATGCACGACGGAGGTAATGATAAGTTAAACACTTGGTGTTATCGAAACTGAAATTGCTACTTGTTCTGACGTATCAAAGAACACTCTCATCACTCATTTTTTAAACAATTACCGTCAAAATAACGCAACAGTGCACATAACAGCGACAGCACAGCTCACCGATACTGCAGACAACAGCGGCGAGTAATATGCTGTACAAATGGCAAACGAACGTTTCTAAACCACTACGACGCAAAGTCCCCCAGCCACTGCCGTAACACAGTTAGTCACTGCACTACCAAAGACGATATGGAATAGAACAAGTGGAAACATGGCCGAATGTATTGCTGGGACAAGGTAGAAATGAAAATTCTATATCTCGAAAATCCAGTTTATCGGACCAAAATAAATTACTTACTATATGGAGAAAATATTTTTACCCATCTCTGATATCAAATGAATATTCGAACTTTCCACAAAAATTAAACTGTATTATTTATCAAAATATACAACATTACATTCACAAAACGCATGTGGCAAAACTGTCATAGCTTAACTGATCTATAGAATTGAAGGAAATGTGCATGACTTACATATTGACAGTACTGACAGTATGTAGAAGTTATGCAGCTCTTGTTGATAACCAAAGTTTGATTGTTGTAGCACACTTTACGGTCATAGTGTATCTTTCAGTGAAATATTTCCAAAACAATTGTCTGTATTACTTATTAAAAACGTGCAAACGCTCACTTGCATTTCTTAAGTAAATTATGGGTTAGTAGATGAGGGTAGTTCGACCTTTGTATCACACATTATCTCCACAAAAAACATAAAAATTGGTTAAATAGCATTGCAACAGGCCAACGACCCCTAACGTACAGTTTAAAGAGTATTTGTGACTGAGGATTACCAACGTTACTCCCAGGGGTCACTTCATCAGAACATGTCACTAAAACCAATATCTAAGTCTGCCAAATTTTATAGTGACATCCTATTAGGGATTAACTTCAGCTAGAGTTCTAAACGTTGATAAGTCCTGCTGTCACAAAGAAAAATCTACATGACACATTGGAAAAAAAAATACATAATGACAGTAAGAATGCACATATTTATTGGTAAGAAACTCACACATACATTGTTATGCAAACATGCTAGGGTAGTAACTTCACTAGGCAGCACAAAATATTTGCCTTCTTCTACTTAAAACGCAAAACATTAATGTAAGACTCATGGTAGCGTGTAAAAATTATGTTGCAGTACAACTCAGCTCTCTTCTTGTGCTGATAATTCTAACTAGTGCTGTCACATAGTAGCGGCTACATGGTTCTTCAATAATTACTATCTCTGATCAAATGCATCCAGACACCTCTACATGACGCGAATTTCAACCACTAGACGTCCCAAGCATCAGACTTGAAGTATAATGCCTGTAGTACTATAAAACCAGAATATGAAACAACATGTGCCACAATGGCAGTGGGTTTCAGTTACTGTTACTTGAAACTGTAATTTAATACCAGTAGCAGGCAGCATTACTGCAGTGATTGTCCGCTCTTGGGGGTATCAGCTACTGAGGGGCATCAGCTATTGTGATTGCATACCCCCCCCCCTCCCATTTTACAAAAAGGCAGTAAAGAGTTGCCTAATGTTACAGCAAATCTGTTTTAAGTTGCCCACAATGTTACAGCAAAAATCGCACAAGTCGTGTCCCACGTTACACAAAACTGGAACAAGTTCCTCGACGTTGCCATGAAACTGTGCACAACTATTGTGTTTTAAATTATGTTCTATAACCAGAATCTGACTGTGCATGTGAGCAGTGAGCCTCAGCTTTTGGGAAGGGGTTAGGGAGGGGGGAGGGGAAGGAAGAGAGTGGGATGTCTCCTACCTGGAGGGGCTGTTAGTTATAAGATGCTGTACACAGCTATGGTATGTTAGCAACAGAGGCAGAGGGTTTCAGCAAATTGTGAGTGTCAGTTACATGGGGAGTATCCTAACAGAGATGTCAGCTACTGCAGCTTGTATAACACAAATTTAAAATCTAGGAGCTGATACCACAGTAGCTAAAAACTGAATACCTGCCATCCCAGTAACTGATACCTCAGTGACTCACACATTCAGTATCAGACAGCCCCCAGCAGCAGAGAGTCTCCAGCAGCTAACACACCTAAGTATCTTATATCAGACTGCCCTCAATAGTTGGCAAAACCTAACAGTTGTCACCACCAAAGTAGCTGTCATCCACTGCACATACGCATTGTTGGCTTCTGATGATAGAACATAATTTAAGAATCAGTAGCGATGCAGACTTTTGCTGTAACATGGGGCACATTGTTACTGCACACTGCAGCATGCAGGGCAACTTAATAGTTTTGGTGTAACACTCTGCTTCTTCTTACAGTTTTCCTGTTATTTAGGGCAATTTGTAACTGTTTCACAATAGTAGGGGCAACATGTTACTGTTTCACTGTAACATGGGGCAACTTGTCAGTTTATTGTTGCAACGAGATTCAATTATTATGATTTCACTGTAGCATGGAGAACAATTTGTTACAGTTTCCCTATGAAAACGACCATCTTTCTACAACTGTTCTGTAACATGGGTAATTTGCTACAGTCGATCATAACATGTGCAATTTTCTACACTGTTCCGGTAAATTTGAGAGCACTCTGTTACAGTTTTTATGCAACATGGAGCAAAGGGCAATTTTTTTTAGTTTTCCTGTACATGGGGAAACTTTATACATATTTGATGTAACATGGGCCACTTGTTACTGTTCTGCTGTAATACGAGGAAACTTATTAAAGGGAGGAATGTGCCACGTCAAAGGTTGACAACTTTTAATCGATATCACAATAAGCCTTCCTGTTGTCTACGTGGGTACATTGACGAAATCTCCTAGTGCGTCATATTTTGCCGAGTTAAGATCAATGCATAAGTAGAAAAATGACTGTTACCATATCAGCTGATCACAACCAGTTGTATGAGAAACGGATGCAATGGAAAATCCTGTAGTGCGGGACAATCTATTACGGATTTGCTTTAACATGGAGGGAAACTTCTTATAGCTTCGCTGTAACATGCGGTCAACTTGTTAGTTTTGCTGTGAAATGGCGTGTAACCTCCACCTCCCCAACAGAAAATGTCACAATAAGCAGACATACTCTGCGGTATCAGCAACCACTGTTTCGTAATACAGACTTAAGATCGACTATCTGATACCTCCTGTCCATTTATATCAAATAAACTGTCAAATTGTGGCAAATACAATGTCAGAATCTTGTTTAAGAATACTGTTTCAGTTCTTCATGCCTACTTATTTGTCTCAAACGTCACTTCGTTGTATGCATATCAAAATCAGCTGAAGATGTGAAACATTCTCTAGTACAAGATATTTAATGTTCTAGCCTGGTGTTACTACAGTGTTTGACTATCTTAGATAGTATGTAGTTACAAACATAGGAACTCTAATTACTTTCCTATGAGGATGTGTATTTTACTGTACACTATTCTACTTCATCAAGGTGTCTTGTAGGCTCCACTGTGTGACGCCACATGGAAGCATTATCATTAGAAGATGAGAATTGTTTCTTACTCCACAATGACGTAAATGTCCTAGCATGAGTCTATTTCTAATGTTTTGCATTATCAGTGGAAGATGGCAGATGTTTTTACTGTCACATAAAGTTTCTATTCTAGTATGTGATAGTGTAATGTTTGGGGGACTTGAGAGCATAGCAACCCTTCTTTCTTACCTGACAAATGTGTGTTACTACTTTTCAGGATACTATTTTATCGAAGTATCGTGTGGTCTCCACTGAATGACACAATTGCTTTCAGAAGCAAGTTGTGACGAATTTACACATAATGATAAACTTCGTAGTTTTTGGAAACAAACGCCAGTCATACTGAATCTTACGCAAATATTAGTGCTCTTTTGTGTTTATCTATGTTAGAGAACAGAGTTTTGTTAAATTATGGCTTGCTATGAATGTGTGGTAGAACGATCGAACGACGCTTATCTACTAACCAATCATATATTTAAGTAGTGCCAATAACCATTCTGTGCGTATTTTAGTAAATAATATTGACAAATTATATTTGGAAATATTCTATTTTAGCTCCATTGTGGTTGCAACATGGGGTGAAACACTCAAACTTTACTCATCAACAAGTGCTACTTAATCCATGAGCTTTGCAGGTAATGCCAGTGTATAAACCACATGAATTACTTTCAGTCCTGTTCGAAATTTAAGTTATGACGGTAGTATCGTGTGTTTTGTGAATATTTTTGTAATACATTTTTATTTCTGCAAAGTTTGATTATTCATGTTATCAGAAATCTTCAGTTGTACCTGCAAATTATGATACGCAATCTGTGTGTGTGTGCGCGCGCGCGCGCGCGCGCGCGTGTGTGTGTGTGTGTGTGTGTGTGCGTACAATCGTCACTTAATACTATAAATAACCTTATTCCAGTCACAAGGTTTACATGTTAGGGACATAGATCTTTCACCTCTATCTTGTTCCACCAGTAATTTTTGCCACATTTTATCCTTGTGTTGTTCCACTACTGTCTTTGGTCAGGTTGCGTGGCGTGTAAACATTTCTTACTACATAGATCTACGTGTGCATTACAAAAATCGACAGTTTAAGTGTCACCTACAGTCAAAAATCTCGTCAAACCATTTCTACCTTACTTGCTCAATTCATTTGTGGCCAGTTCGTTCGTTTTTGGCTTTGTTGTATCATTTTACTTCGCTTATTTTGGTTAGACTTAGTACTATTTACTAACTGACTATGGGAAATACAGTCTGGAAAGGTTTTAGAGAGCCTTCTCACCGTAATTCAGCTTGGCAAATATTTCAACCACACTTAAATATTATTTTCATGGATAACTTCTTGCAGATCTGAATAATTTGTAATAATAGCAATAATTGTCAATTGGTATGATAGATTATATTTTTCTAGTGTATAAGATTATGTAGTATCTCTTCTTCTCTAAAGTGTTGCTTTGCTGAAGTGAAACATTAGTGAAAATCTCCTAAAAACTAAAGGTAATGATGGTTCATTCTATGAACCACCATTAAGGCAGCATGAACTGAAATGACAACATCTTTTATGTATTGAAGATACCCGACGTAACAACTGACAAATATTATAAAACAATCTATATGTGTAAATGCTTAATGTGAGAGTCCATTGTGCCTTGCACCAGGAGTTGGCTATAAAATGAAATTAATTACATTCTTCAGTAGCTGCCTAATTATTTATAGGATTGCCTGCTACTCTTTTAGAAACACATTTTCTGCAAGTTTAAATCTTGCTAATTTGTTTTGCTGAGTTGCCTCTTTTAGGCGTAATATGAAATCTCAACTGTCTGCGTAGTATGTCATTTTTAATTATTCAGGTATGAAAACTGTATTGGGCTAGTGAATTAAAGAGTTTGCAATCATCTTTCAGTCTGCAGTATGATAGATAAATGTGCGTGTGTTGATTGTTGGAGTATGGGGTAACACTGTGATACTTCACTTAAGCATTACATTTTTAGTGTTGCTAATATATTAGATGTTGGATTAACATTGTGATACTTGACAACCATCACAAAAGAAACATGTGAAAAGTATGTATTCTGTGGGTCTGATGTGCCGTACACCATGTATGGTACAGTGACAGAACTCTGCACCTGCACAAGTGCTGCTTAACTTGTTAGTTTATGGCACAAATATTGTGCCTTGTGTGTGTGTGTGTGTGTGTGTGTGTGTGTGTGTGTGTGTGTGTGGTGTGTGTGTGTGTGTGTGTGTTTATGGGTGGGTGGGTGGATGGGTGTGTGTGGGGGTGGGGGTGGGGGTGATATGTATGTATTACAGCTTCCTACAAGAGTCATGGTGCCGTACAGCTCTAAGGTACGGAGATAGATACTTTCTTGAAATTGTGCCATCCTCTGTAACCTTAACACTACACACCTGACAGTGCATCAGCATTAGTCACGAAAAGCTGATCTTTAGCTTCTAATTCTTCATTATTCTATTTTCTCATCTTTTTAATTCCACCTTACTACAAGCGCTTCCAAAAAGAGTTTATGTGTTGTAGGCATTCGACTGTCGTATAACTAATCCCACATTTCACTTCCATAATTTCTCAAAGAAATGATGGCTTATATGTCGATATGTTGAGGTTATCCTAACGCGACCTTTGCTTCAAACTAATCACTGCCGTCCACTGTCCCAGGATTCTGTTACGAATTGTTAAGATCACTTTGTGAATCTATACTCCAAAATTGGCGAAGAATAATGTTTGTGTTAAAGTAAGTGTTTTCATTTTGTAAGCCGGCCGGTGCGGCCGAGCGGTTCTAGGCGCTTCAGTCGGGAACCGCGAGACCACTACGGTCGCAGGTTCGAATCCTACCTCGGGCATGGATGTGTGTGATGTCCTTAGGTTAGTTATGTTTAAGTAGTTTTAAGTTCTAAGGGGCTGATGACCTGAGACGTTAAGTCCTATAGTGCTCAGAGCCATTTCAACCATTTTTTTTCTATTTTGTAAATAGTGAGTTTCATTCAAAAGCCGTAATGTGGCAACACAAAGAAAAACAACGTAAGTGAAATTAGTAGCTATCCGGTTGCCGAGCTTCGCGAACGGCAACGGAACAGAGCTCGGTTCTACAAGTTTCAAAGCTAATGTAGATTCTAGGATCTAGAAGTTAACTTTGATTATTAATTCTAAAGATATTATGTGAAAAAGACTTGTGTTGACTATTGTCACGGGACCCTAACGGTACAGACATGTGAGAAAAGGAGGCCGCTAAACGTATCAGACCCTGTAAAAGAATCGTCGTTAATTGTATCCCATATCCCTTTAGTCGTATTTAAGCATCTAGACGTGTCGCCCGATGGTTGGCAGCGTTGACCACTGGTTACGATGATAAGCATTTTAGTTGCAAGTCACATCGGCTGTTACTTCAAAGGATGTTGTCGAACGGCGTCCGACGAGCTTTGTCAGTAAAAAGGGAATAAAATAGGCACCCATGCTAGCAATGTGTTGTAAAATATAAATTATATTACGCTACAGAGTAGAAAAGGGGAAGAAATTAAAATTTCTCTTAAGTTCACGCTGAACAGTGGCAGGCAACGCCAGAGACAGACAGAGGTGAAACAATCAACACTTGAAGATGGTCGCACACATGAGCACAAGTTGCTATATATGCATCAATCATCAGGCACACTTTACATATTCAACAGTGCAGTTAACATCCTGTATCTAAATGTTAAGTAAACATAGCAGAACGAAGACGACTGATCAGTAGTAAAATAGTAATTCAAATTCGTTCATAATGAACAGAGCCTCACGTCATTACTTCCCGCTTGTCTCTAGAAATATAGTGGTTCTTGAGCTCTGAACTCAGTTGGTCATTAATATCGATGGTGTTCGTGTCAGGACACTCAGTTCAATGAATATTTCTGTGCAGTGACATTCATGCATCCGATGTTCCAGCACTCCTCGTGAACACGCTGAGATGACAAAATTCAAGTAGCCACGTCTTACCACTCATGGTACTCCTCACTGGTCACGTACCACACTGCTTATGTGGAGCCTGAGTTTCTTTCAACACCAATACATCTTGTGGTATTTATGGCACTAGGACCATCGCTACTGTTGGGTGAGGGGACCATTTGTTGCCTCTGTTCCTGATCATCGTTACAGGCACTTCCGGGTACCAGGCTCTACCTGTCTGTCGGGTCCAGGAACAGACGATTACGGCTACCAACAGCATTGCACATCTCGATGGGTCGCGGCCAATGGTCGTCAACTTCCGGAGGATCGAGGACGCTCTGTCGCAATGTGGAGACATATTCTCACGGTAAGGCTTCTCCTGCTAGACTTCATCATTCAAGATTTCGGCCGAATTGCTGGAGCAGTGAGTTTGGAGACAGGCCAGCCAAACTTTAAGTCGGGTTAGAGGTATGCCTCGATGTAACTGGCAAGAGGCCGCTCGGAGATGCCGCGTGGTTTGAGGCCCCATGTAACGGATTGTGCGGCCCCTCCCGTCGAAGGTTCGAGTCCTCCCTCGGACATGGGTGTATGTGTTGTTCTTAGCATAAGTTAGTTTAAGTAGCGTGTAAGTCTAGGGGACGATGACCTCATCAGTTTGGTCCCTTAGGAATTCACACACATCTGAACATTTTAAATGGCAAGTGGCGTCATCCGAGGCTGACGAGAGAACACAGAACTGTAAATTGTAATAAATAAACATTAACTTACTATTAATGTTTTATTGTCACCAAAATACGCTCCATAGGTCCCACAACACCACCCTGACAACGTAGATATATCACCTCCTTTCTCTCTTGGTCAAATACTGACCAATGAGATTTACTCCTATGCTGAGAATCAAACCAAAACTTCCTCGCAATAACGTATATGACTTCCAGAGTGAGCAATTACAGGATAGAAGTTTCCACCTATTAAAAAAAGCCAGCCAGAGTGGCCGTGCGGTTCTAGGCGCTACAGTCAGGAACCGAGCGACCGCTACGGTCGCAGGTTCAAATTTTGCGTCGGGCATGGATGTGTGTGATGTCCTTAGGTTAATTAGATTTAATTAGTTCTAAGTTCTAGGTGACTGATGACCTTAAAAGTTAAGTCTCATAGTGCTCAGAACCATTTGAACCATATTTAAAAAAAATTATGTTGAGATGTTATTTAAAATGTCTAAAAGAATCCTATAATAAGAAGTGAAAGTGATATAGGGTACACCTTCAGTCCTCCAATTCATAACATTACTATTCTATAATGTTAATTTCCTATAATACTTCTGATTATAAATGGCTTGAGGTAAACATCCGTTTTAATGTCACTCTCAAACAACAGTTTTCTACTGTGCGGGTGGTTGTAAAAGTCGCAGCAATATCTATAGTAATTACGATTATTAATATTTATGTCTCTTTCACCTATCCCCTTCTCCTTCTTTATCCCCGGCTTCTACTTTCTGTTGTAACTACGTTTTTTTTTCAGAAATTCAAAATGCTGTCTGATCGAAAACGCTATTTTGACTTGTGTGTTTCCTTCCACTCTTAAATCGTTTAGAGAACCGTGAAAAATTCAACGTCACAAGAAAAACGACCAGAAGCAAAGTGGGAGAACCATCTGGCCCACAGTGGGTGCGTGAAAACTGCCGCGGGCAGCAGCTCTCGTATCACGGCCCCTGCTCTGCACTCTGCCGCGTTACGTCCGCCCGTCGCCACCAGGGGAGGGAATTAGCGGCCGTGGCGAACATCAAAAGCCCTCTTCCTGGCTCACACCACACGCTGTTTGCTGGCAGGTTTTTCGGGCGTTAATTCTGCAGCCAGCCGCGGCAGCCCGCATGCCGCCCAGAACAGGCCGCAAGTTGTCAGCGGCTGCCGCCATTCACCACCACTTAACTCCCTAAAAGCTTGTGGAAATCTCGTCTGCTTCTTCGATCTACTTCATGTGCGCTGTTACAAGAACCAATCATCATATTATTAAATTGCTGTGGAGCGTAAGAAGTGATTGTAGTCAGATGATCTCCTCTGGTAAATATCATTTGGTCTTCCACGGATCCAGTCAGTAATTTCCGTTTCATCGGACAGATATATTAGTACTTACGTCGTTCAGCCGTGCGCACTTGATAATCAATACCTGCTACTCATTAAACTACTCTACGTATCAATGCGACGCGTTCTCACAGCGTCCCGGACAAGGCAATTTAGTCGCGCATTGAGATGTTTTAGCAGCAAGCGCGCTATCTCCATGCTAAATATTCGGTAGCTGTTCCACATGGTGACTATGGTCGATCACCGGGGAATGAGGTTCAGTTAGTGGCCTTATTGGTGCCCATGCATAACTGTGACGAATGCGTCTATTACATCGGATGAATTACAGCTTTCCTCTGGCATCGTGGTTGCAGTTCTGTCTCTCCAAAGATGGAATGCTGCTTATTTCTCCCGCTTGGGTTGTGAATGTTGAATTGCCGGTGTTTACTATGCAACCAAGGACCGGAGTAGAAAGAAAATCAAGAGAAACTTTTGCACTATGTGACTACAGTAACGGTTGTGATTTCCGAATTGAGCTCTTATTTGTGCAAGGCTTTCTTACAGAAGTGTAATTTCGGTTGACGCGTGTAATGCTGTCTTGCTTTGATTAGTGACGGTTATATTGATCTTAGTCCTCAGTGTGTATCAGAATTCCGAGATATCCGAACATAATCCAGTGATTTTCGGGTCTGCTTGTGAAGAGCAATACACGTACCTCACCGAGTTAAAATTCTTTTTTAATTGACACAATCATGGATCGATATTAAAAGCTTAATATTATTTTTAATTTTTGTCCACTTTTGAGGTTCATGAGTGTGTTAAAGTGGTTATAAAAGGTTATACTTTTAAGATGCTTGCTCACATTAAGCACTCATGTGTTAAACTACCACAATTATTTGCTAGATTACTGAGTATAAATACTTTAACGTGTGTTGTTCACAAGGTAAAGCGAGAAAGGGCCTTATGAGATCCTTTGGAGTGTAATATTTAACACTCTTATGTGGTTGTCAGATCCTGGATATGTGGTTTTAAATTTTACTTTTAGTCTGTTTTAGAATCCGTAGTGTGCGCTGAATGAATGGGCCGTCCGATGCTTCGCCTAAGCTCAGTCTGGTCACCTCATGTCAATACCTGATTGTTGTTGTTGTTGTCTTCAGTCCTGGGACTGGTTTGATGCAGCTCTCCATGCTACTCTGTCCTGTGCAAGCTTCTTCATCTCCCAGTACCTACTGCAACCTACATCCTTCTGAATCTGCTTAGTGTATTCATCTCTTGGTCTCCCTCTACGATTTTTACCCTCCACGCTGCCCTCCAATGCTAAATTTGTGATCCCTTGACGCCTCAGGACATGTCCTACCAACCGACCCCTTCTTCTAGTCAAGTTGTGCCACAAACTTCTCTTCTCCCCAATCCTATTCAATACCTCCTCATTAGTTACGTGATCTATCCACCTTATCTTCAGCATTCTTCTGTAGCACCACATTTCGAAAGCTTCTATTCTCTTCTTGTCCAAACTAGTTAACGTCCATGTTTAACTTCCATGCATGGCTACACTCTATACAAATACTTTCAGAAACGACTTCCTAATACATAAACCTATATTCGATGTTAACAAATTTCTCTTCTTCAGAAACGCTTTCCTGGCCATTGCCAGTCTACATTTTATATCTTCTGTACTTCGACCATAATCAGTTATTTTACTTCCTAAATAGCAAAACTCCTTTACTACTTTTACCAGCAAAGGAAGTTCCCTAAAGATTGTTCGATAAAGAGCTGTAAGTAGAAGATCAGATGAATAAGGCGTGTGCAGAATGTCTTCTCAACCGAATTCGTTCATAGGGTTTCTGTCAATCTTTGCAGAAAGTGGGCAGGCGTTATCGTGTGGTAGCATCATTTCACGCAGTCCTTCAGGTCATTCTTCTTGGATTGCCTCTGGGAGACGCCTCAGTTGTTGACAACAGACGTCAGCAGTGATAGTCACACTTCGGAAAGCAGTTCGTAGTACGCTTAACTGCCACTATTTCACCAGACGCATGCCCGCATCTCGTGGTCGTGCGGTAGCGTTCTCGTTTCCCACGCCCGGGTTCCCGGGTTCGATTCGCGGCGGGGTCAGGGAGTTTCTCTGCCTCGTGATGGCTGGGTGTTGTGTGATGTCCTTAGGTTAGTAAGGTTTAAGTAGTTCTAAGTTCTAGGGGACTGATGACCATAGATGTTAAGTCCCATAGTACTCTGAGCCATTTGAACCACCAGACGCTTAACATTATCTTTGGTGAATGCGCACAGGTGTTTATACAGGGAGTTACTGCTTCGTTTGGGTCCAACCATTCCTTTCTTTTCCTTATGTTACCGTGAAGACACCACTTGTCGTCAGTAACGATACTGGATGAGAATGGTCTGTTTTGTTCACTAGCTAATTGTGCAGAGATGCACATATGGCCATCCAGTGATATTTGCGATTTTGGCCTCGAGCATGCGGCACCCATACAGCCGATTTTTAAACCTTCCTCATTGCATAAAAATCTCTCACGATCGTGGAATGATTACAGTTCGTCACATCTGTCAGTTCGCGATTACACTGACATGGTTCACTGTGAAATAAATCGTTTAAACAATCTTCATTAAATCCCGAAAGTCTTCCTGAACGTGGGGAGGTTCTAATGTCAAAATAGTCGTCCTTAGAACGAGAAAATCATTTACTTGCCGTGCTCTATCCAATGGCGTTATCCCCATACATGGCATAAATCCTTCTGGCTGCCTCAGCCGCTGTGATCCCCCTACTGAATTCAAATAGAAGAATATATCGACATGTTGCGAATTCTTCACGCGGCACTCAACTTCCTAGTGTCTATAACTCCACTCACTGTTCTCTAGATGTAAAACGAGAATATGTCAAATGAAATAGCAACAGTGAACAAGACATAAGTAACGACTATCGATAAATAAACGCATAGCAACAGGAATCTGAACATGCAAAACAAAAATGTTATGAAATTAGAACTAACCTGATAGTTTTCTGTATTACTGTCACCAGAAAAAATGATGTCATTGTATAAGATCCACTACCTAAGAAAAGTGTTGGATTTTTCACAGTAGAGCATATTTCATCGACTGCTCCCTTTCTCCAATCTTCTCCATTTAAGATTATTGTCCAATGATCGTTACTAATATGCAGTAAACTTATGTTACTTTCCCGTCCTGTTTATAGCAAGCAGCACACCAGTAGATTCTAAAATTACCTTTGTAACGGAACCCTGTAACATGTACTTCATATTACAGACTGTAGAATGTAATTGGTTTCATAGGCTTTAATGAAGGGGAAGGTTGACAACCTGGGCAGTGGTTACCTACCATTTTGTTGTATTGCTAGTGACTAGTATATTCAGCTAGGCTACAAGGCTGTAAACGGAAAAGGTGTTCTCTGGGTAAATAGCAGCATAACTCATACAGTTAGCTGACAGTGTGCACGTAATTAGTAGCCAGTGCTAGTCGATACGTGTTGTAACACTTGCACTCATGAATCTTAGTACAGGAGACTAATGGATAATGTCTTAATTCATAACACGCAACCGGTTAAATATTTGCACTTTCTGGCAGACAGGAAAAGGAATAATATATGATACAGAGAAACTGAGGTCAGACAGTAACTACCGTAGGGGACTGAGAAACTGAATGAAACTAAATACAAAAGATACTGGAATATTGTTGACAAATATCTTATTGCTTGGTGATCTGCCATTTGCGGTGGAGTATTTCCATTTAAGATTACTTTTTGCAAGAGTCTTTCCTTACGGCGTTACCTCCATGCTTTAAAGCTAAGTCGGTGGTCAGAGAAATGGAAACGTTCAGATACCTTGGAGAACAGGCCCGTTCCAACGTTATTGACCAAGTAAAAAGAGGAACCAAGTCAAATACAGAAAATCAGAAGTTTCACACGAACTACTCCATTACAATCTACTCAGTTATAGCTACAATGAACAAACAATAACGATAAGATTAGACAATACAACGTAGAATTGAAAGAAGCAGCACTCTAAGGCGCATAGTCTCATATGTCATCCGGTGCCTAAAACAGATTTCAAAACGAAATTAGGCGTAATAAAATTTATTGCCTCATCCAGGGGCTACAATATAGTCCTGATTGACCACATCTTGCACAGGTAACAAAATTTGAAAATTATGCTCTTCCTTTATTCATCTTCGGCTGCACTACCCATTGTCTGCAGGAAGTGGTGTAGGGTCCCATACCTGGGACACATATCTTAGAGTGTAGCAAAAACACTGGAATCCAGCAACTACAGGATTCCCCCGCATTAGGAACACCACAGTCCAGTGCATTTTCAACAGCGAACTTAAGATCCGGTTACTAGCCAGCAATGGGATTTGCAAAATTACTTTTTCTATTCGTGCTAATTTTTAATTTGATCGATCATGGAGAGCTATAGCAACTATTCTTGCTGATCGTGAACGCAGCTGGAGGTTGCAGGACTGTGACCAAATGTCAACAAAAATCTGACTCCTAATCTAAAATGAAATGACCAACCACAGTTCAATATTTCCCTTCTTCTAAACTTCATTTAATCCTCACAATTTTCCAACGGTTCCCAAACTGTATGTACCTTGATATTTCTCCTAAATTACAGGTTTATCATTCTGCGACATCGCTGCTCACTTTCGTCAGGATCAGACGACTACCATGCGAATATGGAATCGACTTGTTCTGGAGTACCACACACGTCGCTATGCTGGCTTTCAGCGTTATCGGCTGGCTAGAAAAGACGGTTGACATAATCTTTGCACTGGACTTGAGTCACGAAGTATGCTCTCCTGCCGGGAGACAAGTATCCAGATGGATGGAACGGCAACGGCTGGAGCAGTATGATCTGTGAGCATGCTGACTATGCTAGTGGTACCCTTTGTTACGGCAGCGGAAGGAATCATGCCAGTAGCTTGTTAGTACACACGTATCCACATGGACAGTGTGGCAACATTTAGACCACTATGGTCTGGGAACACGGTGGCTATGTTTGTGGCCTCTCCTGATGCCGCAATAGAGAGAGATACGCTAGTAGCGATACTGTTTCCAGGTAGACAGGTACCCATATGAACAGTGCTGCATCGTCTCGAGTACTATGGTCTATGAACACGGCGACCATATTTGTGGCTTCCTTTGACACGATAGCAGAGAGGCGCACAGTTAGCGGTTCTCCCAACAATACCGGACGCAGGAGTGGCTCTACGTAATTTTCAGGCGCGTCCCGTTTCAGGATACAGCATCACGATGTAAATATACGCGTGTATCGTGCCGAGGGAAACGGACGTGGCATTGAATCCGCCATCCTCGTAAAGCCCAGTATCCGACTTCATTTTACGGGATGTTTAGTGTACATTACCGAATCTACAACGGTTTACGTAGTTGGATATTTTCATACCAGGCATCTACATTTCTGAACAGTTTATGTTATGGGCTATGCTCTGTCATCGAGGTCTTTGTACATCTTCAACAAGATAATACTAAGTAGTATGTTGATTGTCTTGACCTGACCTACCTCGATATGGAGGAGGTTTGACTGTTACGCTGGCTATCACAATCTCTAGTCACTCTTCCAATGATAGCACATAGTCACCGATTGAAAAGAGACTGGCACCTCACCACTCGCAAATTGCCTATATTGATAATATCTGGCAAAAAGTAGAAGCGGCGTGGAATAGTGTACACTTATATGTAACCCAAGTTTACTTTCCCTTGATGCTCAAACAGGTTGGGGACATTATTACTGCGAGAGGTGACAGCCATGTCTTCTAAATTTCGAACCCTATGCAACATAAAAAAATCTAAAAATTTAGTCATCCTACTAACTGTACACACACAGCAACGAAATTTTTTCACTTGTGCTGCAGTCTTAGTCACCAGCGTAGTATTTTCCTAGACTTCATTATTTTACAATAAAACTCGGTAGTCAAATCTCTGCGTGCAGTCAGATAACTTGTATGAAATACTAGTTAAAAGTAAATGCGGATTTAAGAGCAGAATAACAGATTGTGACACTGTAACCTAACGTCCGTCGACGAGAATCTCAATAGAAACAAGTTAAAAATTAGAGAAAGATTCGCATACAGGGTGAATTATTGAACTTAAGGAGAAGAAACGTAAATTACTTACAAATTGCGGCATCCATACATTTTATTCAACATGTAAACGTCACTACAGATATTCGGAATTACGTTATGAGGTATTAGATATGCTTGCTATCACTGGGGATTTCGTGACCCAGACGAATAGTGATATTCTGTATGACATACTGAAGTGTCGGAACATCGATGCTATCGATGACGTCTTTGTGGTTATTTTCAGGTATTCAACGTTCAGCAACGCGTGGTGTGCATGTTTCTTGCCACTCTAAATATCGCCCGACTTCAACAAAAATATTTCGTTTAATTATGTGTACAAAATTTTTCGCAAGCAGTTTAGTGCTAATAGGGGTCAAAGCGCTGGTGACTGTATTTAGATATGTACCAAAATGTGACGGAGAGCGAGTCTTTATTATAAATACAAAGGACGGCTGAAATGTAATGCCTCCGAATTTTTTATTCTTTCTTCACCGTCGGTTGAATATTGCACGTCTTTGGTCTACGTTCCCGCTTCACCGACGAAAGTCGCAACCATCTGCCGCTACAGGGCTCCCAATTGTAGCGTGTAATATGGGGGTATGTAGCGGAACTATGTCGATGCGTGAGAGATCCTCAGAACACTAAAATCACGACTTCTTCAATTCGACCACACATACAACATCCTCACTTTCATCACGACAATGCTAGGCGACACACGAGCGGTGAGATGTCTGTAACATCCCGACGCCCTAGGTTCACTGTTATCGATCATCATCATAAAAGTTTCGTCTTAAACAAATCCTTCTAGGACTTCACTATCAAGTAATGAAGGGGTGCAACCAAAGGTTGTGGTTCCGTCAATAAAGGCAAACATTTTACAGTGGCGCTGTCAAAGAATTGATCTTTCGGAGGGAGAAATGTGTTCATCTCCAGGGTGACTACGCTGACAAATAAATACGTAGAGACGAAGAATAAATGTGCTGAATATTAATAACGCTTGTTCTAATTAAAAACCTTTCAGAGTTATCACATACAAAATTCCCAGGTATTACTTTTCAAGAATCTCTCGTATAATAGTAACTGTGTTATAAAATTATACAGCACAACTGTACGTTGGAATGAAAGATTAAACAAAAGGACCGCAACTATCCGATAAAGCAGAACTACTAAAGTATTTGTCTTTCTAAGCGCACACAAAGTGTACTCGACAAACTGACGCACACAAACCGGCTCACACGTACGCGCTACGATATGGAAAATAATTGTCTTTGGACACAGTCACTGCTATTTTCACATACCGTCTATTCCTATGAGGTCCCGATGAAACAATAAATTGTAACAAAGATAGGACGAGGAATTCCACCTTATACAAGCCATGTTTTTCTGTGTTGTTCCACCCAGACATTTTTCAGCACTTTTTGTGCCATCTTCAATGGGTTATATTTTATTTGATAACTTTAAAATTGTTGTTACATATTAACATCCAGCGAAAGTTTTGCTACATAATATTTACAATTCTAAATTAATAATTGCTGTTAAATAATATACATCATTTGTTCATCGTTCACAGATGAGCTATGCATTAATGACCTGATGCTCTGTGTGTTGTTTATAGCGTTACGTCAATGTTCTATTAATGTTCTATTTATAGCTTAACTGGCAATATGAGTGGATGTATGCATTAGTTTACCTACCTTACATGATGCTATTGGTCATTTATTTTGATAGCTATTCTCCTACACAGTCTAAAACCTCTCATCAGCAAACAGCAAAACTGAATTTTTATTTTTCTGTTTATTACGCATTTACAAACGGATAAGAGAATATACCCCCTTTTTGTGTGTAACTTACGGTTTTGATATTGAGGTGCTTTCTCACGTATTGCTGGCAAAGTGAAAAGACTGATTTCGTGACCTATGGCCGCCTGACACTGCACTTCCTCCGATTTTTCAAAACGTATGTAGAATTATCACCGCCATTAAGTCTTGTTTCGGCTGTGCAGTATTCATTTGTTTCGTAGAGAGGGAGAGAGAGAGAGAGAGAGACAGAGAGACAGAGAGTGAGAGAGAGAGAGAGAGAGAGACAGAGAGAGAGTGTGTGAGAGAGAGAGAGCGAGAGGGAGAGCGAGAGAGAGAGAGAGAGAGAGAGAATGGGGGGCGGAAGGAAGAAAGATTTTTTTTCTCCATGAGAAGTTTGGGTGTGGGTGTTATTAGTACAGTTCTTCTATTGTGGTGAAGAGGGTTTTATTGCACAGTGATGTGTATTCAAGTACTTTCTTTCCTTGTGCTATTGATTTTTGGATGTGGGAGTTTTCTTCTGTAGTTAATTTTTAGTATCAGTTGCTACTAGTTTTAAGGATGTGTAAGTCAGTTTCAGTGTTTGTGACATAGTGATTGTGTGCTAGCAGGCGGTCTGCAAATATTGCGTGTGAGCTGTTGCTTTTCAGTGCTCTGAGGTGTTCTGTATACATGGTTCTGAAATTCATGAATGGAATTGGCCCACATATACAGATTGACAGCACTTGCAAGTAAGTTGGTATATACCAGACTGTCTATATCCTTTAGTGTTGGTGGTATTTCTTCCAAGTCTGCTTTGTATTGTGTTGATGGTTCTGTATTCTGAGTCCTTGTTTCTTTAGTATATTACGCACACTGTTCTTGTAAGTCATTATGTGCCATTCGTTGCTTACTGTCTGCTGATTTGTTGTGTGTGAGTGTGTGTGTGTTTGTATTTTGTGATTTACTTTGTCTGCTCTTTTTGCATCATAACCATTCTCCTGTGCTGTTTGTTTTATTGTGTTCAGTTCTTGTGTGATCATGGTTATTCATGGGTATTTTGTTCAGTCTGTGAATTATGGAGTGATTGGATTGGTTATGAATAGTGGTGCAGATGATTGTGGGTTTTCTGTACATTGTGAATTAATGTTTGTTGTTTATTTTGTGTATGGTGAGAGCTAAGAAATCAAGTTTTTCATCTGTTTGTCTTTCAATGGTGAACTGTATTAGTGGGTGGATGGAGTTTATGTTGTCATGAAGTTCCTATCTGAGGCTGTGGATTATCTATTAAGCAAATTATGACAACTACAGATCTGTACGAATATATTATTTTCTTCTGTTTTTGTATTACTATTTTGCCAAATATTTGTTTTTGTATCTGATTTAGAAAAATGTCAGCTAGGATTCCACTAATTGGGAATCCCATGGGTAGTCCACCTTGTTGAGAGTAAAATCTGTTGCTGAATGTGAAGTAGTTTTGCTCTGTGATGTGCTTGAGTATGGCTCATATTCCTTATGTGTTTGTTGTGGCTATGTTTCCTTGTAGTTGGAGGTTTCTTTCTATGATGTTCACAGTTTCTTCTGTTGGGATGTGTGTGTTAATGGAAATTATGCCAAATGACATCAATGTTGCTGTGTTTGGCATGTTTTCATTTCTTATTTTTATGTTAAGTCACCTGAGTTCTTTAGACTTCTGTTCCCAGTGCATTTGTATATTGTCTGTAACAGAATGTGATTGGCTAAGTAGTATGTTGGAGTTTTGGTAAAGTTTATCAATAGATGTATATGTATTCCAGGTTTGTGAACTGTAGGCAATGATTTTAGGGTGGGGGCCTTGAGATTTTTCTGTATCTCTTTCAATCTGTGTTTCTGTGAAAACTGTTTCTACGTTGCTCAAGGTTTTCTGTAGCTTACTTTGGTATCGGATTGTTGGATCACTTCTTCATTCTGTGATGTTGTTGCTTTGGATAAATTTTAATGATTTGTCTATGTATTTCTGTTTGTTCATGATTACTACACAATCATCCTTGTCGGATTTTGTGATGATGGCGTTTTCTTGTGTTAATTTCTTCTCAAGTTTTCTGTAGGATTTTTCTTCAGCAGTCCTTGTGTTTCCTTTTATGGTGGTTTTGTTCTTTTTGATTATGTTTCTTATTTCCTCAGCAAGTAGTTTTCTTGTTAGATTTTCATTGAATTCATGTGTGTTTAGTTTTTCTTGTTACTTTATGATGTGTTCAGCTTCTGTTTTCATATTTTTTACTGTCCTGTGTGACACCATTGTGTTTATGTTATGTTTGGCAGCGTTTCCAAGTAAGCTCCTTCCTTGTTCAGATAATTTTAACTAGACAAATTTTAATTATGTAATTCAATTAGTATTTGAAACAACAGTTCTGCAGCTCGCTAATGAAGTAGAACAAAGATTTATTAGGTTACAAAGTGCTCCCGCATAATACATCCACAAACTGGGAACACACAAACCGGCTCAGAGTAATATACAGTCTGACTGATTACAGTTCCAGTTTCAAAATGTCGTAAGACAAGAACCACGGCTCAGAACGGCATCAAAATTTAACAGAACATTATCAAAGAAGGGGGAAACTTTACAGAAACAAAAAATTCTAACTAGATATTTTAGACTAGACGGCGCTGTAAGTGTCATGACGTAAATGCAGTTGGCTACAGTTCTTTGTATTGAAATGTCCTTGTAAATGAGCTTCATCTGTTCATTAATTGTTCCATGGTCATTCATTGCCACTTCTGTGCGAGAAATGAACTGTAGAGCAAACGTTCGTCTTAGTGGTAAGTCAGCGTGAAAGAATTCTTAAACATGGGTCATTTTGTACGGATAGCAATGCAGGATGTTTCGTAGAATTTCATGCACCATGCTCACAGACGTGTTTAAAGTTCGTGTGGTTTCCCATGTACTGCTTATTTACACTACACCTCTCGACCGTTAATGCAATGGAGTGGCCGCATCTTCTACTGACGTCTCACCAACTGCCTTCCTTCCTCTGGCACAATGTATTTCAGGACAACCCGTCTTTTCACATTTCGTAATCATTTTCTCCAGATCGTTCGGCAGAAATGATTCAAATGCCTTAGTGACGGGAACTTCTGCAGAGCTACTGGCATACAGCCGTCGCTTTTGTAAAGAGTTTTACCAGCATCGCGTGATCCTTCATTGAGAAATTCATGCCGAGCGTCTCAGATGGAAACTGAGGAACGGTCATATACCGCATGGTACACCTCAAATCTTTTATTTCGCACATTATGTCACTTACAGCTTCATCTATTGATAAGATTTTCGTCAAATTTTCTTAAATTCCATAATGTTTCCTCCTTCTTCGATAATATACCGTTCACATTTGACGACATCGTGTATTTGGTTCTTGTTTTACATCGTTTTCAAACTGGGACTTTAATTGTGATTAATCTGTGCAAAGAAACAGAATAACAACTGTCACACGACAGAGACAAATCTGGTGTTCTACGTATCATCCATTCGCATTAGCTACAGATGAAACTCAATAATTATGGACATCAAAAAAATATTTCAATTGGAACACAAAACGGCGAATATGCTCCTGCTTAGACGACTGTCTGGAAAATGGGGTACCATCTGCCTAATTCTACCTTTCTCAGCGCCTTTACGAATTTTCCCAAAATTTTTAGCATGCGAAAATATTCGCAACTTTTGTAACATGTAATACAGTCTCAGTCCCACAAGCTCCTCTACCTACACCTCATTCACACCCACCAGGCAATACCCATCCACTCCCACTGGCCCATTCTCATTGATTCATTCAACCCAACTGATCATCATTACGTCCTTGTGTATCTCTGTCAGTCTCGCGTGTCACACCCACAGTCTCCTCCGTTCTGTTCTACTAATAGAGTCTTCTCTCTTTCTTTCGCTAACCGCTATTACCTCGTTCTATCCTTCCCACTGCTACTGTCTCATCTCACTGTCACTATCCCCATCTTACTCGTTGTCGTGTCATACACTCTGTCTCTCATTGTTAGTGGCAGTCACCCCCTGCCACTTTTGCCTTCTCTTTATTCCTGTTCCTCCGGCACTGTCTCCTTCACGCTTTTGTCACTTCCACTTTTGTCACTGCCACTGTATCCTTCTCTTTCTCTCACACTGCCACTGTCTCCTTTGCTTTATTTGCGCCACAACCACTGTCTGTTATCTTCTGGTATTCATTACCTTTTCGTCTCGTTCCCAGGGCTATTCTCTACTTGTCTCTCAGCACAAAGTAGCGTGTATGTGTTCGAATGACGAAATATTTGGGAAATTTTTTAAAGCTGGTGAGGAAGGCTGTATGAGGCAACTGGTATCCCACTTTTCAGCCATAGTCTTTTGAGCAGTAGCATATTTGACTTTATTGTACTCCGATGGAAGAAATTTTCCGTTCCTTTCTCTCCTTTTCCTCTATGGTACGACATGCCATATGAAAAAAAAAACTTCATAGTAAGAGTTTGATGGATACTTAAACCATTCTGATGATAAAAGACACACTTTGAAGTATATTTCCCCATGTTACATCGCTTCATGAACTACATTTTCGTTCCGCACCGAATTTTAAGTTCACGTTTTACTTGTACAAGTAGGGTAATTTTGAAAGCCATTTGCCGTGCATAGCTTTTTGGAATGCGCTGTTCTGTTCTGATACCCAGGCAGCAGGTTCTTGGGGTGTTTCTCGATAAAGGATAAAGATTTTTTTAAACGTAAGATGGCACATCTACATAAATGCCTAGAAAACGTACCGCTAAAATTTGAAATATTTGCTGCTGTTAGTTACTCAGATATCCACGGCTAACAGCGAAAAAGTGGGGAAGAACGCTTTTTTGGTTTACCTCAGGATACATCCATGAACTAATGGTGCCTCCTTAAACCCCTTAAGACGCAACGCTAACTACATCAAACGTAAGAAGAACAAACCGACTTGCTCCATTTGCCGAAGGTGGACGTGGTGTGTTATATTTTTTCACCCTGTATTGTAGGATGTTTACCAATAAGACGATGCTTGTGTAGTGTATGCAAATCCTCCCTAACCAAAGAGCTATCGAGAAGCATTCACCCCATCATTCAATCGCCAACCGACACCGACGTATGTTCCACAGAAAAGTCAAGTTTTCGTGAGTGATGTTTTGGAACTTATTGATTGGCTCTGTGTCGCATTCGTACCGATTGCAGCTCCGAATATGTAATATGAGAACGCAAGACGTGCCCAACAAAGGGTCAGTCGAAACTTAAATACTTATGTAATTTATGCATCGAAACATCTGTGTACAAGGAGTCAAAACACACACCAAAACCAACAGCGAAAACCTAGTGACATATACTTTATAGAATGCACAAACTGTGACGAAAGAGTCACCAAATAGCAAAACAAAGTTATAAGTATAAAGGTATTGAGCTGCAACACATAGGTGTGCTGTAATAAATAAAAACAAAGCACAGCAAAAGAGTTAAGTTAACTGCAGGAGACAAAACTCGCTGGAAAAGCCTATAAGGTTACATACCCCGTGACAGTTATCTGAGGGAGATCTGTCACTGGTAAGTTATATTTCATGCTATGCAACATTACATACAGTGTACAGGGTGTTACAAAAGGGTACGGCCAAACTTTCATGAAACATTCCTCACATACAAATAAAGAAAAGATGTTATGTGGACATGTGTCCAGAAACGCTTGATTTCCATGTTAGAGCACATTTTAGTTTCGTCAGTATGTACTGTACTTCCTCGATTCACCGCCAGTTGGCCCAATTTAAGGAAGGTAATGTTGACTTCGATACTTGTATTGACATGCGACTTATTGCGCTACAGTACTAGCCTCAAGCACATCAGTACGTAGCATCAACAGGTTAGTGTTCATCACGAACATGGTTTTGCAGTCAGTGCAATGTTTACAAATGCGGAGTTGGCAGATGCCTATTTGATGTATGGATTAGCAAGGGGCAATAGCCGTGGCGCGGTACATTTGTATCGAGACAGATATCCAGAATGAAGGTGTCCCGACAGGAAGACGTTCGAAGCAATTGATCGGCGTCTTAGGGAGCACGGAACATCACAACCTATGGGGAAGACCCAGAACGACGAGGACACCTGCAATGGACGAGGCAATTCTTCGTGCAGTTGACGATAACCCTAACGTCAGCGTCAGAGAAGTTGCTGCTGTACAAGGTAACGTTGACCACGTCACTGTATGGAGAGTGCTACGGGAGAACCAGTTGTTTCCGTACCATGAACAGTGTGTGCAGGCACTATCAGCAGCTGATTGGCCTCCGCGGGTACACTTCTGCGAATGGTTCATCCAACAATGTGTCAATCCTCACTTCAGTGCAAATTTTATCTTTACGGATGAGGCTTCATTGCAACGTGATCAAATGTTAATTTTCATAATCAACATGTGTGGGTTGACGAGAATCCGCACGCAACTGTGCAATCACGTCATCAACACAGACTTTCTGTGAACGTATGGGCAGGCATTGTTGGTGATGTCTTGATTGGGCCCCATGATCTTCCACCTACGCTCAATGGAGCACGTTATCATGATTTCTCACGAGATACTCTACCTGTGCCGGCGGGGGTGGCCGAGCGGTTCTAGGCGGTCCAGTCTGGAACCGCGCGACCGCTACGGACGCAGGTTCGAATCCTGCCTCGGACATGGATGTGTGTGACGTCCTTAGGTTAGTTAGGTTTAATTAGTTCTAAGTTCTAGGGGACTGATGACCTTAGAAGTTAAGTCCCATAGTGCTCAGAGCCATTTGAACCATTTTTGAACTCTACCTGTGCTGGTAGAACATGTGCCTTTACAAATACGACACAACATGTGGTTTGTGTACGATGGAGCTCCTGCACATTTCAGTCGAAGTGTTTGTACGCATCTCAACAACAGATTCTGTGGACGATGGATTGGTAGAGGCGGACCAATTTCATGGCCTCCACGCTCTCCTGACCTCAACCCTCTTGACTTTCATTTATGCTGGCATTTGAAAGCTCTTGCCTACGCAACCCCGGTTACCAAATGTAGAGACTCTTCGTGCTCGTATTGTGAACGGCTGTGATACAATACGCCATTCTCCAGGGCTGCATCCGCGCATCAGGGATTCCATGTGACGGAGGGTGGATGCATGTATCCTCGCTAACGGAAGACATTTTGAACATTTCCTGTAACAAAGTATTTGAAGTCACGTTGGTATGTTCTGTTGCTGTGTGTTTCCACTTCATGATTAATGTGATTTGAAGAGAAGTAATAAAATGAGCTCTAACATGGAAAGTAAGCGTTTCCGGACACATGTACACATAACATATTCTCTTTCTTTGTGTGTGAGGAATGTTTCCTGAAAGTTTGGCCCTACCTTTTGTAACACCCTGTATACAATCACCAACTGATAAGAAGTATAGATTACCCACACAGAGAGAAAAGCAAACAGTAAGAAATAAAAAAAGAACGAGATCCGACCACCCACAAGAACTACTAATACAGACTAAGTTTCAAATTGTACTGTAAAGACTTCCAAGTTAATTAATGATCAAAGGAAAAGTGAAGCAAGCCAAATTCATCAGTTGGTGCAAGATCAATCTAATCCTCAAGTATTCTGTGAGGCTGATTTTTCCTAGGATTTGTATACCTCTAATGCCCTCATAAGATCAAGAGTGCGCCACTGCCTATGTGTTGTAGTTTAAGGGTGCTTAAGGTCGAGGTTATCAGCGCCACATTTTCTTTTTTGGGTCATCAGTCTTTTGACTGGCTTGATCCTGCCCGCCACGAATACCACTCCTGTAGCAACCTTTTCATCTACGAGAAGAACTTGACACCTACATCCCCAATTCTCTTCCTCAACAGTTGCTCCCCTCACAGCTGCCTGTAGTATCGAAGAAGTCATTCCCTGATGTTTTAATAGATGACCTCACCCTGTCCCTTCTCCCTGTCTGTTTTTTCCACATACTCCTTTCCTCTCCGATTCTGTGCAGAACTTCCTCATTACTCACCTAATCAGTCCATCTAATTTTCAACATTTGTCTGTAACAGCATGCTTCGATTATCTTCTCTTCCTGTTTTCCCATAGTCCATGTTTCACTACCATACAATGTTGGCTACAGACGTACATTCTCAGGAACTTCATTTTCAAATTAAATCCTGTGTTTGATACTTGTAGACTTCTCTTGGCAAGGAATACACTGTTTACCAGTGCTAGTCTGATTATGAAGTCCTCCTTGCTCCGTCCATCTTTGGTTATTTTGCTGTCTAGGTAGCAGAATTCCTTGACTTAATCTACTTCGTAAGCATCAATCCTAATGTTAGGATTCTCATAACTTTCAACTTTCTTGGATTTACTTTCAATCCATATTTTGTACTCATTAGATTATTTATTCTATTCAGCAGATCATACAATTCAGGATACTGAATCATATCATTGATATCTTTCCACGTTGAATTTTAATTCTTCTCGTAATCCTTCCTTTCACTTCAATCATTGTTTCTTCGATGTACAGCTTCAACAGTAGAGGCGAAAGACTACATCCCTGTCTTACACCCTTCGTTCTTGTTCGCCCACGTTTATTATTTTGTCTTGGTCCTTGTACATTTTGTATATTACTCGTCTCTCCATATAACTTACCTCTATTTTTCTCAGAACTTCGAACATCTCTCACCATTTTACAGTGCTTCAAATGGCTCTAAGCACTGTGGGACTTAACATCTGAGGTCATCAGTCCCTTAGACTTACAACTACTTAAACATAACTAACCTAAGGACATCATACACATCCATTCCCGAGGCAGGATTCGAACCTGCGACCGTAGCGGTCGCACGGTTCCAGACTAAAGCGCCTAGAACTTCTCGGCCACCGTGGCCGGCAATTTACATTGTCGAACGCTTTTCCAGGGCGACAGATCCTACGAGCCTGTCTTGATTTTACTCTAGTATTCCTTCAATTATCAACTGCAACGTCATAATTGCTTCTCTTCGGCGCTTACCTTTCTAGAACCAAACTGATTGTCATCTAGCACATCCGCAACTTTCTTTTCCATTCCTCTGTGTCTTATTCTTGTCAGCAAATTCAATGCAAGAGCTTTTCTATTGTGCGATAATTCTCACACTTTTCAGCTCTTGCACTCTTCGGAACTGTGTAGAACACATTTTTCCGAGAGTCACATGGTATGTCACCAGACTCATACATTCTACACACCAATCTGAATAGCCGTTTTGTTGCCACTTCCCCAAATCATTTAAGAAATTCTGATAGGCTATTACCTATCAGTTCTGTCTTACATGGTCTTAAGTCCTCTAAAGCTCTCTTAAATTCTGATTCTAATACAAATTTCCTCTATCTTTTCTAAACGGACTCCTGTTTCTTCTTCTGTCACATCAGACAAATCTTCCCTCTCATAGAGGCCTTCGGTGTACTCTATCTAGCTATTCACTCTCTCCTCTGCATTTAGCGGTGGAGTTGCTATTGCATTCTTAATGTTAGCACTGTTTCGTTTAATTCTTCGAAGGTTATTTGACTTACCTATATGCCGAGTCAGTACTTCCGAAAATCATTTCCTTTCCAATTTCTTTACATTTTATTGTAGTTTTCCTGCTGTTCCTATGTATGTCACCCCTCAGCGACCTCTATTTCGGTATTTCTGTATTCCGCTGAACGTTTTTCTACTTCCATCTCTCGTGGATCAGCTGAAGTATTTCTTCTGTTGCCCATGGTTTCTTCGCAGTTACCTTCAATTTGACAATGTTTTTCGTTCCAACTTCTATGAGACTCCTTTTTTTAGGCCGGCCGGAGTGGTCGAGCGGTTCTAGGCGCTACAGTCTGGACCCGCGCGTCCACTACTGTCGCAGGTTCGAATCCTGCCTCGGGCATGAATGTGTGTGATGTCCGTAGGTTGGTTAGGTTTAAGTAGTTCTATGTTCTAGGGGACTGATGACCTCAGAAGTTGAGTCCCATAGTACTCAGAGCCATTTGAACAATTTTTTGTTCTTTTTAGAGATGTTCATTCCTCTTCAACTGTAGTGCCTATCGAGCTATTTTTTATTGCTATATCTGTAGGCTTAGAGAACTTCACGCGTATTTCGTCATTACTTTGTATTTCTGTATTCCACTTCTTTGTGTATTCATTCTTCCTCACTAATCTCTTAAGCTATATCCTACTCTTCATCACTACTGCATTTTGATCTGAGTCTACATCTGCTCCTGGATATGCCTTACAATCCAGTATCTGCTTTCAGAATCTCTGTCTGATCATGATGTAATCTAACTGGAATTTTCTTGCATCACTCGGCCTTTTCCAAGTATATCTCCTCCACTTTTGATTTTTGAACAAAGTATTCGCTATCAGTAGTTGAAATTTATTACAGAATTCAACTAGTCTTTCTATCCTCTCGTCCCTTGTCCGAAGCTTGTATTCATTTGTAACCTCTTCTTCTTCTTCTTCCCCGATAACTACATCCCTGTCTCCCATGACTATTACACTTTCATCTCCCTCCACGTACTGTATTACCCTTTCAATATCCTCATACATTTTCTCTGTCTCTTCATCATGTTGGTGTCGGTGTCGGTATCGGTGTTGGTTTTCTGTCGCTTCTGATAAAACCAAACCGGTCACTGAACTCTTCACGGTAATACACTCTCTGCCCTATCTTCCTATTCATAACGAATCCTACTCCCCTTATACCAATTTCTGCTGCTGTCGATAGTACCCTATAGTCATCTGATCAGAAATCCTTGTCTTCTTTCCACTTCATTTCACTTACCATTGCTCTATCTAGACTGCGCCCTTGCATTTGCTTTTTCAGATTTTCTAGCTTGCCTATCATGTTCAAGCTTCTGACATTCCACGTCCCGACTCGTAGGACGTTGTCCTTTGTTGGGTGTTAATTCTTGTTGTCTTGGTCTCCTCCCTTTCGGCAGTTCTCTCCCGGAGATCGAAATGGCGGACTATTTTGGAATCTTTTGTCAATGGAGATATCATCATGACACTTTTTCAGGTACAGGCTACATATCTTGTGGACACACGTTATGTGTCTTTAATGTGTCTTTAATGCTGTGGTTACCATTGACTTCTGTATTCTCATGCCTGTGATGACTTGCGCTTTTAGTATCAGATCGCCACGCAAAGGATGACAGGTTTCGAACCCAGAACCGCGAACGTTTTGATTACTAATGAAAGACCTTATCCTTACAGATATTAGCAGGAACGGTTGTGGATAAGTTCCTAGGAACTTATTACATGGTGTGGAGTAAATCATACAAAATGACACTCACTCACCCCAACCTCATATTGGTTGATCCACACAGTCTATCTTACAATCCTTAAGACAACGGAAGAATGATGAAAATTGCTTCACATCAGTAAAACTACATAGAAGTTAAAACAATGGTATAGGGAAATACGACTGGTCGACCACTTACAAGAAGCGTTTGTGAGACAGGCAACCTTTTAACACATTATGAACATCTTCCTAAAATTTTGGGAAACTAGTTGTACATATCACGTAATTTTAAAACTCTCACCAAATTTGAACGTCACTTAAAGTATAGTGAAGATCTGTCGATAAATCTGCCGCTGGTTTCTAGTCTAAAAGTAAAACACAGTCTAATAAAATTTCACGCCCAGTTATCTGTACGACACAAGCTCCACACATTGAAACGTCGAGTCGCCAGAGCAGGAAGCCACGGTTAATAAACCTCTGGCCTATGCGAAGACGAGTAAGGAGGAACTCGTCCGGCCTGCGTGGCTGGAAGGACGTACCCCAAGGGAGGACTGTAGCCTTCACTAGACAAAACTTACTGTCTGTCACTTCCTGCCACTCTTCCTCCATCGACGCATGACTTTATACATCAACAATGAGGTGACAGCATGCAGACAGAGGGGTGGCAAATTATACTAACTGAAGATCTCGACACGCCTCCTTGCCTGCTACATTCACCCTTTCGTCCCCCGCAACACCCAAGTGTTCCTGCACGCAGCAGAAAGGCACCTCCTTCCCCAGACTTGTAGTCCGAGGAGGAGTCGTTTATATTCCGGACTTGCTATTCAGGGAAATTCAGGAACAAGGAAATACAAGTCAGTTACGAATCAAATCAGTAGTAAGTGAAGGGAACTTAGACGAAATGGCTGCATGAAAAATGTGAAGAAGTCTAAAAAGAAAAGATTGCCGAAAGTACCGACTCAGCATACAAGAAAAACATACTATCCTCCTACAAACTTAAAAGCAGGGACGGAAACACTAAAAGTGCAATTGAAATTCCACTGTTAAATGTAGAGAAGAGAAAAGGTAGGTGGAGTTTACTCTGAATGTCTCTCTATGACCTGATCTAAGAAGAAATAGCTGTCAATTTGAACGATTTAAGAATGAATGCAGAAAGAATAGATAACATTCGATGGGAATTTCAAGAATTATTGGGGGAAGTGGCAACAAAACGAATACCCTATGGTATGTGGAATATATGAGATTGGCAATATACCACCTGTCTTTTGGGGAAACATCAACCATTGAATTCCGAAAAGAGCAAGAGCTGAAAAATGCCAAAATTTACGGACAAGCAGCTTAAAAGCTCACAAATATGATTTACAAAAGAATGGAAAAAATTATAATCTGTTAGGTGACGATCATTTTGCCTTCAGGAATTGTAAAGCCACCACACAGGCAGCTGTTACGTTGTGGTTGATAATGGAAGCAAGTCTGAAGAAAATCAAGCGACCTTCATAGGGTTTGCCAACCTGGAAAGACCATAAAAGGAGCAAGAAATTCAGATAAATATAGGCGTCAGCTACAGGGAAAAGTGGATAACACACATTGAAGAGCCAAAGAAACTGGCGCACATGCCTAATATTGTGTGAGGCCCCTGTGAGCACGCAGAAGTGCCGCAGCACGACGTGGCATGGACTCGACTAATGTCTGAAGTATTGCTGAAGGGAACTGACACCACGAATCCTGCAAGACAATCCATAATTCCGTAAGAGTACAATGGGGTGGAGATCTCTTCTGAACAGCACGTTGCAAGACATCCCAGATATGCTCATTAATGTTCATGTCTGGGAAGTTTGGTGGCTAGGCGGATGTGTTGAAACTCGGAAAAGTGTTCCTGGAGCCAATCTGTAGCATTTCTAGACGTGTGGGGTGTTGCATTGTCCTTCTGGATTTGCCAAAGTCCATCGGAATGCACAGTGGCCATGAATGGAAGCAGATGGGGTTGGGTTGGGTTATTTAGGGGAAGAGGCCAAACGACGAGGTCATTGGTTTCATCGGATTAGGGAAGGAGGGGGAAGTAAGTCGGCCGAGCACTTTCGAAGGAACCATCCCTGCAATTGCCTGAAGCGATTTGGGGAAATCACGGAAAACCTAAATCAGGATGGGTGGACGCGGAATTGAACTGTTGCCTTCCCGAATGCTAGTCCAGTGTGCTAGCCACTGGAAGCAGATGACCAGATAGGATGCTTACATACTTGTCACCTGTCAGAGTCATATCTAAACGTATCAGTGGTCCAATATCACTCCTCCTGCACACACCATTACAGAGCCTGCACCAGCATGAACAGTCCCCTGCTGACATGCAGGGTCCATAGTTTTATGAGGTTTTCTCCATACCCGTACACGTCCATCGGCTCGATACAATTTGAAACGAGATTCGTCCGACCAGGCAACATGTTTCGCGTCGTCAACAGTCCCATGTCGGTGTTGACGTGCCCAGGAGAGGTGTTAATCTGTATGTCTTTCACTCGTCAAGGGTGCACGAGTGGGTTTTCGGCTTCGAAAGCCCATATCGATGGCGATTAGTTGAATAGTTCGCACGCTGACACTTGAAGATGGTCCAGAGCTGAATTCCGCAGTAGGTTGCACAAGGGTTGCACTTCTATCACGTTGAACGATTCTCTTCAGTCGACGTTGGTCCCGTTCTTGCAGAATTCTTTTTCGGCGTCACCAATGTCGGAGATTTGATGTTTTACCGGATTCCTGATATTCACTCGTGAAACAGTCATACGGGAAAATCCACAATTAAGCGCCACCTCGGAGAAGCTGTGTCCCATCGGTCATGTGCCGCCTCTAACACCACGTTGGAAATCACACAAATCTTGGTAACCTGCTATTGTAGCAGAAATAACCGATACAGCAAGTGCTCCATATACTTGTTGTCTTCCATAGGCTTGCCGACCGCAACGCCGTATTCTGCCTATTCACATATCTCTGTATTTGAATACGTATATCTATACCAGTTTCTTTGGCACTTCAGTGTATAATACATACAAGTAGAGGGAACAATAACAGTAGCGACCAAGGGGAAGTGATCCGAGTAACAAGGTGAGGCAGGGATGTAGTCTTTCGCCTCACTGTTCAATCAGTACAGTAAAGAAGTAATGACGAAAATAAAAGGAAGATTCATATGCGTGATTCAAATTCAGGATTAAAGGACATCAGCGATAAGACTCGCTGATGGCATTGTTACTTTCATTGAAAGCGAAGAATAACTGCAGCTTTCATTAAATGGAATGAACAGTCTAAGGGGATCAGCATATGATCTGAGAGTAAATCGAATAAAGACGAAAGGAATGAGAACTAACAGAAATGAGAATAGCGAGAAACATCAGAATTGAGGATCACGAAGTAGACGAAGTCAAGGACTTCTATCTAAGCAGCAGAATAATCCATGAGGAATGGAGCAAGGAGGACATAAAAAGCAGACGAGCAATGGTAGTAGGGGCAATCCTGGGTAAGAGAAGACAGCTACTATCATATATAAGCCTTGATTTGAGAAAGAAATTTCCGAGGACGTACATTTGGAGCTCAGCATTTGTAGTAGTGAATAATGGACTGAGGGAAAACCGGGACAGAAGAATATCGAAGTATTTGAGAAGAGACGCTACAGAAGACTTTTGAAAATTACGTGGTCTGATGAGATAAGGAATGATGGGGCTAACTGCAAAATCAGTGAGAAAAAGGAATGTATGCAAAACACTGACAAGAAGAAAGGACAGGACATCAGGGAATAACTTCCATGGTTGTAGAGGGAGCTGTAGTCGGTAAAACTGTAGAAGAAGGCAGAGACTGGAATACATCCGACAAATAATTGCAGACGTAGGTTGTAAGTGCTACTCTGAGATGAAGAGGTTGGCACAGGACATGAATTACTTTCGAGTTGGGTCAGGTCAGTCATAAGACAGTAAACAGTAAACATAATTTTCAATTGAATTTTTAGCCATGTATTGTTTATAGTTAGACGATTTTAGTCATTTATTTTAAGTTTAGTATAAAAAATGTAAATGAACAACCTCAATGTGATCGCAGTATTGTAGAGAGCGTAGGGCACTCATGGGAATCTCAAGAAACATGAAATTTAGCGCTTATAACACGTCTAACACAGTAAACTGGTGATGCATCCAGAAATTGAGGACCGATCAGGGAAACAACAGAGCAATCAACGGAATCCCCCTGTTTAGGTCGATGCGTGAACATTGTTATAGAGTTGTGATGTTCAGTTCAAGTGTCATAAAATAATGTACTAAAAACATATGCAGGACTGCGACCTACTGATGGCGGATATCGGCGAAACGATCAGTTTTTGTTTATATAGGATGTTTCAACACCAGTCAACCTGACTGTTAAGTATAAAGTGACTGGTTTTCTGGGATAACCGATTTACTGTCCTAATGAACCCAGCCGAGACATCATAATCAAAAGAAATATTCTATAATCGAATGAACGAATATTATATAACTAAATGCACACAGCCAAATTGACAAAATATGAAAAACTGGCAACGAGTAAGTGCGAATTTCCAATATTATAAATTTACATTTTTTGTTAATGTGATTGTGCTGGTTAAACGATGTCTCTGCTGAGTTCATTAGGACAGCAAGTGTCTCATCTATGATCTTGAGGTACTAATTGGTTTTAGTAATTAAATACATGCGTAGCTCCTCAGCATGTCTCATTTTCAGATTTTAAGTACTGGCTTGTACATCAAGTAATGGGTAGAATATTTCTTGTTGTTAATTGTATCTTATGATGTACCGTCTATATTATGTGGTGTATTTCGTGACGATATGATTTCCATCCCGCCATACACCATATGGAAAGCTTCAGTGACGTTATACTTCACTTATTGCTGTTTTTATGACTTCTAGATGCTTGAATTGATGATGGCCGGCTCCCTGTTTGTGGTTATGTTTGCAGAGAGAATTGAGGGCAATGTTCCTTTTTAATATTACCGTTTGCCTCAAGAGACGCGTGTAACATGCAGCCTAGTGCTTCTTCAGTACTTATCTTTGTTTTTAATCCCCTTATTTTATATTCTTTTCATTTAGAAGCTTCTCTAATTTTTGGATACATTTCATCTATATGGTAGGTTTTATGGCATATGGTACTTCCCTTTCTCCATTGATGTTGCATCACAACCACGGTGTTCTTTAAGTGCGTGTTGGTTGTTTAGATTTGGTGTTACTGTGGTTAGGCATTCTGTTTAAATTCAGTAATTTTCCTCTTTATCCTCATATACGTGGCTCATTTTGTACCATCACGCGCACCTAGGTACGCACACACGCACGTATATATACATACAAATTCACATACATGCACACATTCATTTATTTTCCTTCGCCTCATCTCCATTCTCGCATACCTCATACCTTAAATTTCGACTTGGATGGCTTTCCACAATTATTGTTTATACAAAACATGTCATTTTAATGACTCTTCGTATTTCCCAATAGAAGGGGTAACTACACAGTCATCTAGTCAATGTCATGTCTGGAGCTCCTCGTTACCTCATCTTCAGTATTTGTCTTCCGGTGTGTTCAGGTTACTTGATCTTAAAGATATGTTTAGAGTATGACCGTTGGTCTGGTCTAGTATAAAGATTTATGCTGTTCAGTATTGTAAGTTCCGCCGCCCTAGTTCATTGTATACCCTTCGTAGCATAATAATATGAAGACCATAGAGTTGGGCACTAAAGAGCTTTCCTTCTTTAGTTGCAACTTTACACTTTATTTGAAGGATGTTTTTCTTTTTACAGTTAGGGTAGCTCTTACCCTTATGACATGAATGTGTCTTACGTTATGTATAAAAAATGCACCCTCTACCAGCATGTGGTCTGATTTATGATTATGCCTTGCATTTGAGTGGCTATGTCTCATACAATAACTCTTTTTTTAATTTCTATGAGCTGTCTTTTACGTGTAATGTGATACTTTATTGATGCCAACCAGCATGTAAATATGTTCTGTTATAGTGCTGTTTTTGTGCACATTTAACTCTTTATTTTCCTTTATGTCACATTTTGAATAGAGTAATTACCTTTGCCAGTCATGCATTATATTTGTATTATTATTCTCTGTTATACAGTACACATACACTAAAGAGTATACTTGTTGATGATATGTACAGGGGACTGAGGATGGCACCAGTGAAGTGCAAAAAGTGAAAACTTAAGGAAAAATAAATAAGAATTGATTGAAATACGGCTGCTGGGTGGTTTTTGTTCTACATGCTGTGTGATCAGCAGCTGTCCCATCACGCACCCAAGAAGACATTCAGTTTTAATTTTGTTTTTGGGAATGTCCTCCAGATCCCAGTGCGACACAAAGCCTTTGCTGTAGCTCAAGGTGGTGTGGAGCTCAGTTTCAATGGCATATTCCCTAAAGCTTTTCGCTTTCTATCGGTTTGTCGCTTTTTTTTATAACTATTCGTTTCGACCAACCGCTGTTCCACATCAAATACCATGCATCTCATCGGTGCGAGGCACACCTTAAGAGTGGTCTTCTTTTAACGAGATTTTTAGGAGTCTTGCGATCCAGGGGGTCGTTCCAAGATCCTGTTTCCTTACGGCACACAACGTTTCAGCGCTGAGGCATACGGTGGTCTCTGCGGCTTGGCCAGAATTTACGGTAACAGAGGACTGGTGTCACTTGCCACTCCGTAGCTGAGGAATCCTTGGGCCGTCGAGCCCGTATCCACAAAAGGAAACTAAACCCCCTGAGGACAGGGCACAGCTTTCAAAAGTGAGCACAATATTCTCTCTGCTGCCCAACTTCTGGTTTCACGCATACTTCGGTTCCAAGAGAGACAGCTTTCCTGCAGAGTAGTAATTTCAGGGACTTCGTTATAAATGTTTCAGCAATTTACTGTCAGAATCTTGACATACATTCTCCTTCTTGAGTAACGCAAATGCGCTATATGCAGCCACTGAGCCTAGGTGAGTGCGATTCTCCGGCACCGGGCGGACTGGAAGAGGCGTTGTCAGTAGAGTCCGCGGGCGAAGCAAGTCACGCTTGATGGTGATCCATGCGACACTCTAGTTTCACCACCACCGCTACACATAGCGGCAGTAGCCTGCAAATGGTTGACGGTGACCAAAAGCACCTTCTGCTGTTCGCAAAGTGCAGCCAGTTCCTCTTATGTTTACACACAGTAAACACACACCCTATCCACTCTGTAGGTAAATTCGAATGAAAAGAATAGATAAAACATTGAAACGAGTCCTGATGACTTTTAGGCAAGGATTTATGCTAAAAACATTGTTAGAAATACGAACTTAACCTGCTACATTGAGGGTGTCACTACCACCACATGTCTGTATTCTGGCAGACAGCCATATGAGAGTAGGAGTGCACACGGTACTACATTCAAAGTACGCGACTGTGGCGCTGCACGTGGCTCTATGCTACGATACAAAAAATGCTCGCTACGAAGAATGAACACAATAACAAAAGTAAGAGGGGTTTTGTCTTGTCCAGCAGAAGATCGACACTTGAAGAAGAGACTATGCACAGCATAAGTGAATCTGAATTAGTGTCTGATAAAAAGCAGAATGTTCCGTTTTTCTTAGATTAGATCATTGGAGCTATACCTTTGCAAACAGTTATAATTTCTACGTATATGGGAGTAACTGTTTGAAGAAAACCAGAGTAGACTTGCCATATGAAATATCTTCCACGAAAACCTAATGTCAGACTGGGATTCAATGAAGAAATTCTAAGGCAATACGAATAGTTCACCATGAAGAATCTAACGAAACCATCGGTCGAAGGAATGTTGAAAACTGCCGCTCTGGGTAGCACTCTTGTTTGTGGGACCAATAGACGATACTGAAATGACCCAAAAAAAGAGGTACCATCTATCGTCTTGGATGCGTTTTCTTGAAATGATCATTAAATCACAATGGTAGACAGAACAAGATAAGCATTGTGCTTGATCGACTGGAATTCAGAACGCCTACGTTAAAAACAAAAAACAAAAACCCTCAGAGTTCGTACAGAGTCGCACTGACAGTCGAGCTTCCCATGTGCCATCGGAACAGCGTGAGAATCTTACCATCTACTTGCCTGCATAGCTCCTTGCATATTGTCAGACATTCACACAGTCCATCATGCACTGTCTCTAAAATAATATGCACAGAACAGGTACAGATTTTGACACCCAATAAGCAAAGTGTGAGTATGTAAAGTTTCGTTTAAGGAAAAGCTCATTTCGCACTCGAAATTTGTCCTAAGCTGATAGCTATTAAATCTTCGGCCCAAGTGTTAAAAATTCACGCAACACTTTTACAATAAATGAGTGCTTTATAAGTCCACGTATAGCACTGATAGTAACACCTTCCGCTGAAAAAGGTTAATTATCAGTTGAACATGTGCATGCACTACGCATTTTACACAGGTACTTACCTCACTCATTGTCAGCCACGCAGAACCCTGCATCCTGCCTACTGACGTCTGAGCTATCCTTTCCTCTCTTCGTTCCGGCCGCCAACTGCCTTCCGGCATTCACATAAGACGCAGAGCCTGTGATCTCACAACACAGTAGTGGACAGAAATGCGGAACACTATTGACCATGAGGAACATCAGACCCTCCAAAGACGTGAAACAAGACTAGCCGGTATGGAACTAACGCGACGTGCCTTGAAAACAATTAATCGGATCAGCACAGGCCACGGCATCTGTGCTGAAAACTTCTACCGATGGGGAAGGACTTCATCTTCTCAGAGTGACTGTGGAAATGAACACCAGACGATCGATCACACTGTAATAAGCTGTAGCAGAAGAGCGTACCATGGGAACTTGGAAGATTTCTTTGAAGTGACAGTGGCAGACCATGAATGGATCGACAAATTAGATATTAATTTATAGACTTATTTTTTAAATTGTAAATCACGAAATTAATATATTTTCGTAAAATTTTGTAAAACTATGTAATTCACTATTACTAGCCGCTGTTCATATGTAATGGCATACGCTAAATGAATAAAACATCAGGGAGGGGCGACGATGGGGAGGGGAAGGGGAGATTCAGAAGTGGTGGTAATACCAGAAGAGGACGCGCTCACTGAACGTAAATAACATGCAACTTATTCACTTAGCATTCACGTGTGTAGGACCGAAAATTCTAGACTTCCACCAGCTCGGTCGTTCAAATACCGGGTGGTCAAAAAGTCAGTATGAATTTGAAAACTTAATAAACCACGGAATAATGTAGATAGAGAGGTAAATATTGACGCACATGCTTGGAATGACATGTGGCTTTATTAGAACAAAAAAAACAAAGTATTGCTAGACCCGTGAAAGATCTCTTGCGTGCGTCGTTTGGTGATGATCGTGTGCTCAGCCGCCACTTTCGTCATGCTAGGCCTCCTAGGTCCCCAGACCTCAGTCCTGCGATTATTGGCTTTGGGGTTGCCTGAAGTCGCAAGTGTATCGTGATCGACCGACATCTCTAGGGATGCTGAAAGACAACATCCGACGCCAATGCCTCATCATAACTCCGGAATTGTTTACAGGGCTATTCACAACATTATTGCTCGACTACATCTATAGTTGAGGAATGATGGTGGACATATTGAGCATTTCCTGTAAAGAACATCATCTTTGCTTTGTCTTACTTTTTATGCTAATTATTGGTATTCTTCTCAGATGAAGCGCCATCTGTCGGACATTTTCTGAACGTTTGTATTTTCTTGGTTCTAATAAAACACCATGTCATTCCAAGCATGAGTGTCATTTTTTTCCTCTCTATCTACATTATTCCGTGATTTATTCAGTTTTCAAATTTATACTGACTCTTTGATTACACGGTACTTTGAAAAGTCTGTTTTGAAGAGAGTTCTGGTACGGAAAACACATTTTCGTGAAACAAATGGTTCATCAGTCACTTAACGCCAATATCGACTTAACGAGTTTTATATTCCTGCTAAATTATGGTTCTACCTCTTCTTCCTCTGCCAGAGGTAATGAAGGAGGCGACTGTCGTCAGGTATTCGCGTGGTCTTTGCGCTCTTCCGTTTGTTCAGATACTATAACGTGGTATGAATTTATGAGCATACTACTCAACTAACGGTCTTATTTAATTTAGTTTATGACTTTAGGAAATTTCGGACGTATTTCAAGTACGTACAACTACTGTAGATCTCTTCAAACGTTATCATATATTTTACTCTGAAACTTTTGAAAAAAACGGTAACACCACTTGCAGTAATAATTATGCACCAGCGACACGATCTCCCCTGGTGTTCTGCTTTATATCACACTTATTTTCCACAGAGATAAACGCAGTCAATTTCGTATTTGATGTATGTAATGCATTCGGTATTTTTATCTCGTATAATGATGCACATAACGTTTGTGAATCGACATTACGGCTCCTCACTAAGGCAGAAGACTCTGCTACGGTAGCGACAGCTCAACGAAGTCTTTCCGCAGCATTAGGTATTCAGATTGGGTGTCCTCGTGGACTTGTTTTCCAGCAACCAAGAGGATGTTCGCTGCTTACCTAAAGAAGATAGTAGTGCAGAGCTGAAATCTAATGATGTGCAGCGCAGTTCATAAACAGAAAATTCGTGCTGAATCTCTACTAATTTTTCGTTATTCATTCCATGAAACATCAGGGAAGAACTTTAGAAAAACGTTGTTGACAAAGGGTTGAACAAAAAACCAGAGGTTAAAAGATCTACACTCAAAAATGGAGAAAGTTAATTCTAATGGACTTGCCGTTTTTCAGTAATTCTTTCATTTTATGACGGGTTCTCTGTCAGTGTCGTTAATACGTTTTCGCTTAAATATTAAAGACAGTTATGATTTTGCTGCTTCACATTTAATTTTTTCAAGAAACAGGCTGATTTCCTCATTATCCTAGCATTCATTTATTTACTGGAAATAATTTGGTGGTAATAAACGGTTCGAATGGCTCTACGCACTATGGGACTTAACATCGGACTTCATCAGTCCCCTAGACGTAGAACTACTTAAACCTAACTAACCTAAGGACATTGCACACATCCATGCCCGAGGTACAATTTGAACATGCAACCGCCGGAGCAGCGCGGTGCTTCATTGAAGCGCCTAGAACCGCTCGGCCACAGAGGTGGTGGTAACATTTCCTCCTCGCAGCTTCAGAAGTTATCCTGCTAGTTATACATTCTTGGTACCCAACGCAAGGAGGAGTTCCGTAATTCGGCTCGCTCAAGACACTTTAGGCCCATCTTTATTAAATGTTCTTGAGTGAGGAGATAATGGACAAGGAATGTATACGGAATTGAAATAAATGCTAGCCAGCCAATACCTACTAGAATGCTTCAGAGCGAGTTTCTCAGAATTGGGTCACACGAACAAGCGATGTTCATCGTCAGTTTAAACGATGGTGGAATGTTATACCTACTTTATGCTTTGTTTACTCGAGTAACAATGCGAAAGCTTTAGATAGTAGGAGGCTCTACTTTCGTTATGAAACTTAAATGTGAGAAGTTGGACTAGTACTCGAACCAAGATACTTATTTTCAACAAATCATACCTCGCTGTTTCAGAGCTTCAAGTTAGAAAACCAGAAGAAGAACTTAAGAATCTTGATAACAACTGGAACGTCATGGGAATTTTTATTCTCCTCCGATGTGCATTCTGTATCAGAGCACTGACGTCTGATATAAGCCAAAGTTTCTAGAGCTTGATCTTTATTTCTGTAGATCTGAGAACGAGTAACACGGATGAGCCGAGTTTCTTCTGATACCACGTGCTGCCCGTCATCATTTAAAGCCCACGTCATTTCAACAACATCTGCATGGCAGACTTTCCATATTGTGCAACAGACGGAAGAATGATTCTGAACTGCGCTTTCGTTTACTGTAAGAGGAACTTATAATGTGATCCGTTTCTGAAACACTGACGCTCCAACGACTTTCTTAGATGGTGAACAGACAGCCTATTGCCAGACATTTACATATTATTCGCATTGTACAAACGAGGCCAGCAGACTACGGCACCCTGTTCATTGCCTTATTGAGAAGAGAAATCAAATTATTGTGCATAAATATTACTCTTAAAGGAAAAGTGGAGCAACAGCGTGACACAGTTCGAGTACGTGATGAATGTTATAGGTAAAATTTCTGTCGGACTTCCCATAATCTAATAGTTGTCGTAGTCTAGGAGCAGAGTCTTCGTTTAGTGATCTAGGCATTTCCAGTCCCGGGTACGAACATCGCCACTGCTTAAACATGGAATAAAAATAATCAGCAATAGCGGCTGAACATTTCTGGCATAGGAAGTCACCCTCAATCAGCCAACGGCCTAGTCAAAGATGGAGGAGGAGGGAACAGAGCTTCAGGGCACTCTCTTACCCTTTGTGTGGTAAAATGCCCTTAAATACGGTGGAATCAGCAATGGTCAACGGCATAAGGATGCCGAAGCCAATGGTAACCATTGCGTTAAAGATCCATAAACTGTATCCACAGGACATGCGACATTTGATTAAAAAAGCTCTGGACCAGTCCGCCATTCCTATCTCATGGAGGAGACTGCCAAGAGGGAAGCGACCATACGAAAAAGACTGAATAAGAAACTAGAGATAACTTTCTGCCAATCGGAGCATGGAATGTCAGCAGCTAGAATGTGGCAGGAAAGGTATAGAATCTGAAGAGGGAATTTCTAAAGCTCAGTATTGTTGTAGTGGGGGTTAGTGAAGTAAAATGGAAAGAAAATACGGATTTCTGCTCATATGAGTATAGGGTAATATCAGCAGTAGCGGTAAATGATGTAACAGGAGCAGTATTTTAATTATAGGAAAATAGGAAGGTTTGACAGAGAGGGAGTTACTGCGTAACGGTTCAGTAATAGGGTTGTACTCGTCATAATCGATAGGAAACCAACATTCGCAACGATAGTTCAGGTATGCAAGCCGACATCATAAGCCAAAGATGAAGAGACAGAGAGAGTATGAGAGGATATTAAACACATAATTCAGTATGTGAAGAGAAATGAAAAATCTAGTAGTCGTGGTGAAATGGAATTCGGATATATGGGAAGAAGTGGATGAAAGCGTTACAGGAGAATATAGGCCTCATATCAGGAATAAGAGAGGAGGAAAACTAATTGAGTTCCGCAACAAGTATGAACTAGTAATAGCGAGTATTGTGTTCGAAGTCGCAATAGGAGGAAATATACTTAGAAAAAGGAGGGAGATACAGGCAGATTTCACTTTGATTGCATCATGGTCAGGCGGAGACACCGAAATCATATACAGGATTGTAAGGCGTACCCAGGAGCAGATACAGACTCAGATCACAATTTTGTAGTGATGAAGGGTAGGCTGAAGTCTAAGAGACTAGTCAGGAAAAATCAGTGCGCAAAGAAGAGGAATACGGAAGTACTACAGAATGAAGAGGGGCGCTTGAAATTCTCTATGGCTGTAGATACAGCGATGACGAATAGCTCAGTAGGCGGTTCAGTTGAAGAGGTATGGACAACTCTGGAAAGGGGAAGTGGCAACAAAATGACTATTTACCTTGGTATATACAATATTCTAGTCTGGTACTATACCATTTCACCTTCGAAGACTGCAAGACCGGACAAGAGCCAATATTATTGGACAATCAGCTTAACAGCTTATGCATGCTAATTACTGACAAAATTGTTATACAGAGGGAATAAAAAAGAAATTGAGATTGTGTTAGATGGCAATCAGTTTGACTTTAGGAAAGGTAAAGGCACCAGACAGGCAGTTCTGATGTTGTGGTTGATAATGGAAGAAGACTAAGAAAAATCAAGACAAATTCATACGATCTGGCGACATTGAAAAACGCATTACAGAATGTAAAATGGTCTGCCTATCTATCTATCGCTTGCGCCATCGTCCCGCATTGTGCGCGGGGTGGGCGTGGTTAAATTGGATTTGGCATATTAATGTGAAGGGGTGGCCGGATGCCCTTCCTGCCGCCACCCCGTACACCCCCTCCCCCCCCCCCCCCCTCCGGGACAGAATCAGAGTACCCAAACTGTCTGCATCTGGTGTAAAGGATGAAAAAGTGGGATGTCTCGTCAAATGTCTGTGAATTGTGTAACTGAGGCGGGACATGGGGACAAGCCCGGTATTCACCTAGAAGGATGGGGAAAACCGCCTAAAACCCCATCCAGGCTGGGTGGCACACCGGCAGGCGGATTCGATCTGGGGCTGGCGCGCCTATCCGAGTCCATGGAGAAGCGCACTAGCGCTCTCGGCTAACCTGGCGGGTACAATGTAAAATACTCAAAAACGTAGTGGTGCGAATGGTCTAGGGCGCATAGTTCCTCTTAGAGCGCCGAGTGGGAAGGTTTTTGTTTATTTCACTTGCCGCAGTGTCGCTTATTTGAAATTTTCCTCGTTAGTATTGTTCTGTCTGCCGAGTGAGTTGTAGCGCCTGCGCTCCGCCTTATAGTGTAAGTACGCTGTTTAGGTTTTTATGTTGGTAACACAACTAGAGCTCTATATGAAAATCACTGACTGTGCTGTGTGAAATCTGTGGCTGGTCTGCATTGTTGCAGTATTGCTATTGTAGTGTTGGGCAGTTAGATGTTAACAGCGTGTAGCGTTGCGCAGTTGGAGGTGATAGATAGCGGATGATCTGGACGTGTTTCCATCAGAGAAAGTAAATTTGTAAGACTGGATGTCATGAACTGATATACATATTATGACTTTTGAACACTATTAGGGTAAATACATTGATTCTTCTCTATCAAAATCTTTCATTTGCTAACTATGCCTGTCAGTAGTTAGTGCCTTCAGTAGTTAGAATCTTTTATTTAGCTAACAGTAGTGGCGCCCGCTGCATTGCAGTACTTCGAGTAACGATGACTTTTGTGAGGTAAGTGATTCATGAAAGATATAGGTTATTGTTAGTCAGGGCCATTCGTTTGCAGGGATTTTTGAAAATCAGATAGCATTGCTCTAAAAATATTGTGTGTCAGTTTAGTGTTAATCAGAATAGGTAAAGAGCGAAATGTCTGAGTACGTTCAGCTCTGCCCAGATGTTTGAAAATCTAATAATGTAAGAGGTTTATCAGCATATTAATACATTAGTTTCTCTAAGGAAAGTTTCAACTGTCGGTTTTCGTCTACTTGCAGCGGCGTCGGCCGCTCCGATGTGGCTTCCTAGGTTTTCACGTGTATTCCACTAAAGATACTGTGAGCTTCACTTTCGAAACAACGTGACAGGTGCTGCCCGGGACTCTAGAAATCCACGATTGGCTTGTCGATACCATTCATGTGAACTCTGATCAAGCCCACACCTCTTATTTTGACGCAGACGAGTATGTATTTTACGCGAAATTAGTGGATCCTCTTCAAGTTGAAAGATTACTGTCACAACGTGGTTCTCAAGTTCCGTTCAAGCACTGCGGTAATTCCGTTAATATGGTGTCACTCGCAGATGCTGAACTTGTGTATACCTCTCCCCGGATGTTGATGACAATTTTCAAAGGACATATTAGCTTCTGATGGTAACGTGAAAAACGTTGATCAACTCAGCAAAGATTACGGCGTTATAGCGGAATTTGTTCCGTGGAAATGCATCTCAGACGCAGTATTGCATCACATGTGCAAGTAAGTGTGTGATTACCGCGTTCGTGTCATGCATACTGGTCAAGAGGGGACCTGCTTCCTATGCAATGAAAGTGGACACGTTCTGTCTAATTACCAGCGGATGGTTTTTGTGTTGCATCCGTCATTAGTGCAGCATCTCAAAATGACGTTTGCTGATCTTCTTCCTTGCACTTCCGACGTCGGACCTACTTAACGCTTCGCATCATAATGAACAAAAAGTCAGTTCTTATAATAGTGTAAATGAATTTCTGCCATTACCTCCGCGACAGGTCCAGAATGCTGTCGCCCCCAGGATAGAACTTGTAACAGTTACAAACAAGCGACATCGCTGTACCTTCTGCCCCAACATCTTCAGCATCAACTGTGTCACCTGCTCCTCTCGGCGCTACGATACCTCCCATCCGTGGTACGATGAGCGGCGAAGATATTATCTGCAGCATCACTCCTGCTCGCGAAGTGGCCCCTGCTCAGCTGCCTGCGTGTGGAGAGGGAACGGAGTCTCCTCCCCTCTCATCTGTGTCCACCGTTACAGACTGGGATGATACAATGTCCTGTTCCTTCGTCTTCAGCCGCCGACGGTTTCCTGAATTTGCCGCCTGCAGAAGCTCCTGAGAAGGAGAGAATTAGCAACCAGGTGTCATCTATTGCACTGATAGTTCCACAGAATGCTTCCACCTTGGTGACTGGATCTGCATAACGTGACCCTCGTTTTGAGGGGCAGTAAGCTGTGACTCTGACTCCGTCCACTGCTTCATCTGCAAAGGCCGCCATGCCACGTAGCCTATAAGCACAGCGTCTACAACCTGACCCTGCGGTGGCATGTGAGAAGTCTAAGAAACAATGTTCCGATAAGCAGGTCCCCCGATGTCTGATACATCTGTGGACTCCGCAATGGACATTGACGCTCAGCTGCCTACTTAATTCTGGTAGGTACGTTCCGTATAGCCCTGTTTAGCAGTGATCTATGACCCAAGCCTGCCGTTCCTTTCCTTAAATGTGAACCATGTGCAATCAGAATTTCGATTGGCTTCGCTGCGGCAGTTCATTTATGATTCATGTGCAGACATAGTATTCTTACAAGAGATGTTATTTAGGCATTTCTCCTTACCTGGATTTCGTGTGATCTTTAATGTAGCGTCCGAATATTGTACGGGGACTGCCTAATTGTTTCGTGAAGGTATTCCTACGTTATACCCGACGTTAGTTACATTTACCCACTTTACTGTGGTTCCTAGCATCTTGTTAGAAAGATTTCACTATCAGACTGCCTGCACGTTAATGTTCTTAACGTCGAACTCATCCCAGCCTCCTTCACGGATCACTGTGCTGTGACTACAACTCTCAATCTTGAAGAGCAACCAGTTAAATTGTTTAGCATTCCATAGATATTAAACGTTGCTTACTTGGCTGTCCCCTCTCTAGATGACATGATGCGAGCAGTGCGGGAGCGTACATTACGGTCCACTGGGAAGTACTGGCAAAATCGAGGCTCGGGCCAACTTTGATACTTTTCTGTGCTGCCACAGAGCGAGATATTCTGAGAACTTACGAATATTACTATTCCATCCAGCATGAACTTTATGTTGCCCCGGATCATACTCTTCTGCAGATTCCGGATGTTCGGCGTGAAAGGCAAAATTTTTGACTTTGAAGAGAACACAAATGGAAGATTTGAAAGTGCGGTTCAAGCCACGTTCATTGGTGACAGACGAACTAACTCCTTTATATCATTTGCTTCTGCAATGGACCCGTCACCGACGCGCTTGTATTCATTGTCTCACAACAAATAATTGACATATCGTAGTGGCGCAATCTGATATAGTGCGTGTCTAAAATCAGTACTACGTAGCCATCTACGATATCGATTAGTCCAGTGAAACCTTTTACGACCCACAAGTCAGAATTTTGGATACAATTACAGCTGATCATAATTAAACGCCTTTAGGTGCCTTTCAGCTTGAGGAAGTTTACGAACTTATTGTGGAATCGCCTCCTCAAAAGTCTGCGGGTCTGGATGGACTTCCAAAGGAATTTTACGTGCACTTTTGACCGTCGTTGGGTGCTACCTTTACGTCCGTTTTGAATAAAGTATTACAGGGTAGAGTACACCAACCTCGTTCAAAGTGGAAATAACTGTTTTAATCCCGAAACACCGTGGACTGCCTGCCCCTGACAGCTTTCGCCCAATTACTTCGTTACACTTTCATTATAAGCCTGCGGCGAGGGCAGTTAATACTAGTCTGTCGGCTCTACCCCTATAGTCGAGTGTCGTGACGTGGTTTTGGTTGCTGCTGTAACGTCGGTCCCTTGTGCTCTTGCACATTGATAAGGTATTTGACAGTGCTAATGACAACTTCTTGCTTGGAATTCTGGTGCAATGTCGTTTTACTGTTGACGCACGGCGTGTGCTCTCAAATCTGTTTATGGGTATTTCAGCTTCGATGATTGTTAATGGCCAACAGACGAACCCGATAAATATATGTCGGGGAGTTCCTCATGGAAGCCCACTATCGATGTTGTGTTTGCTCTGCAGCCCCTAGTTCGGATGCTAGCATCCCAGCTGAGAGGTTGGACGCCCTCTGGAGCGACTAAAGCTGTTCGTGCATACGCGGATGACGTGATGGTCTAACTTCGCAATCCTGCTGAGATACCTCGACTGAAAGCTGTAACCTATGATTGTTGTCGGAGTTCAGGTGCATTATTTAATGAAGATAAATGCAGGCTTCTTACTTCGCGTGGTTTTGATAACGTGGTTGTTCCAGTGGCTACTGCAGTGGGGCGGCATACGTCTCTAGGCATCATCATTGATCGATGTCCACTCAGAATGGCGACGCTCTTTTGGAAAAGATACATATTTCGCTTACGGTACGAGGTGCTGACGAAGCCTCTTTCCTTTGGGGATTGAGCTTGGCTGATATACGAAGGAAGACATTCATGCTATATGTGCAACGTACTGCTTCGACGGTGGCTCGAGAAACGCCCACGTTCACGTATCGTTTGTTTCTCTGTGTTCGGGTCCTAGTCTTGAATCCACCCAGTTCTAAGCAAAGAAGGGAAGGCAGAAAGGTGGAAGGAGTATATAGAAGGTTTATACAAGGGCGATGTACTTGAGGGCAATATTATGGAAATGGAAGAGGACGTAGATGAAGACGAAATGGGAGATAAGATACTGCGTGAAGAGTTTGACAGAGCACTGAAAGACCTGAGTCGAAACAAGGCCCCCGGAGTAGACAACATTCCATTAGAACTACTGACGGCCTTGGGAGAGCCAGTCATAACAAAACTCTACCAGCTGGTGAGCAAGATGTACGAGACAGGCGAAATACCCTCAGACTTCAAGAAGAATATAATAATTCCAATCCCAAAGAAAGCAGGTGCTGAGAGATGTGAAAATTACCTATTGATGTTGGTCGCAAAATTATAAGTTAAAAGACATTCGGGATTTCTATCTTGTGGTGAGCTATTTAGGGGTTCACATTTTATGAAGACCCGTCGTCACCATGAAATTCCTACAGACTCCTTGGGAGGCGATACCCTGCCTGAACCTCGTTGAATGAGTATCACCGCAAACAACCTGAACGACAGTTTGGTTCAATCTCAGTCTTCAGATTTTGCTGATGCGTGTAGCGTCCTCGTGGTAGAAGGTAGCAAATAACTTGATTCCAATGTACGTCAGACTTTTCCTTATTGGGCTTAACGACGCCGATTTATGTGGTCGTACGTCTACAGATTCAATACGGCATCGTCTTACTTGTGGAGGTCATATGGCAAAGGGATTGGATTAGGACACAGTTCGCCTTCTGTCTTCCTTCTCCTGAGAGTGTGCACACTGCGGACATCGTATTGCGTCCAGATTATTCCTTTTTCCATGGATGAAAACCCATACCGTTATGTGTTCGCCGGGACGCTTTGTTCATTATGTTGTTGAAGGGTGGGGGGAAGATCACATGAACTTCATGCAGTACACGATCACGGCCTATTCGATATGCTTGCGAATACTTCGATATCTAGACCTCTTCGCCAAAATGTTAAATCTTGTTTTCCTTCGGAAAGGTGTTGGTTAATTTCATATCTCTGATGCTAGGTGTTTCCTTCGTTATGCATCTTCACATCTGATTTGCTTCGGCTTGTTCTCTTCTAGTTTTCCTGCTCTTTTTGATTAGTGTTTTCAAACAGTATCGCTCCAATTCTATTGTAAAATATTTATAGATGATGTATATATACACATAAGAGTATAGAATCCTTGCAATGAAATTGTGATTTCTTGGTTTGCTATGTAGAATATAATCTGATTTCGTTGCCTTTGTACCTTAGAGTCTGTATAAAACTAATAAAGAAATAAATACATAATATGCGAAATAAATAAAAATGTTTAGAAAAGTAATAAAACATAAGAAATTATGCAAAATTGTTCATACAATCATGAGGGCTTGGTGGTGGTTTTATTGACTATGTTCACGTATTTTTCCTTTCTCTTTTATTTATTATTCTGTTACGATAACTAATTATTCTCCCATCTGCAGCTTATATTACACGATGATTTGACTAAGATCTGCGGAAGTTTCATGGTAATACCAAGCAACTCTGGTAAAGAAAAAAGTGGTAGCGTCTTTCAACAGTGATTAAAACTGTCCTCGTGCCCGTTTAGAACACCGCCAGCGTTTAAATATTCATCAATATTCATCGTTCTCAACCGAAGACTTCCGGCATAAGAAATCGCCCGTATTCTGCCAACAGCCATGTCGAAGAAGGCGGTTGAGTGGACAGAGATCAGGGCACTCACTTTTTACTTCGGGAGGGAAACTTCCCCAATAGGCGGAAGAATCTGCAACGATCAACGGCATGAGGATGCAGAAGGCAATGGAAACCATTGCATTAAAAACATTTAACGTGTATACACATGCGGCCAGTAACTGAAAAGAGTCATGACGATCTCTCCATTGGCAAAAGATTCCGGACAAGTCCGCCATTTGTATCTCATGGAGGAGACTACCATGAGGGAAGTGACTGGCACAGAGGACGAATTTGTAGTGGGCTGCATCAAACCAGTCAGAATACTGTCGACAAAAAAAATATTTTTGCTTTGATAAACTACAAGTGTCAAAGCTAATAATTTAGGCATCCGTGCCGGGAGATAGAGGGTAAGGTCGACCCGCGCTGCTGCTACGGTCGCAGGTTCGAATCCTGCCTCGGGCATGGATGTGTGTGATGTCCTCAGGTTAGTTAGTTTTGAGAAGTTCTAAGTCTAGGGGACTGATGACCTCAGATATTAAGTTCACTATTACTTAGAGCCATTTGAACCATTTGTTGTGCTCCTTGTTGCAGCAATGCCTTAGCACAAATTCTTTTGAAATTTCTTATTTTTTTGTTTTTCAGTTTTCCTCTGGATTATAAAGAATTTACTTCAGTTGAGGTTGTTTAGTGCACATAGTGCTACGAGAGGAAGAAATGGGTGTATTAGACGAGTGCGTAGAATGCCGTGTCAAACCGGTCAGACAAGTCAGAAGACTGACCGGACTTCTCCGGCAGGATACGTATTCCGGACTGAGACTGAAACCTGGCTTCTTATCTTACGTGGGAAACACACAGAGCGACTGAGCTGTCCAGTTACTGTCAAGAGAAGGTAAGGTATAATTGCTTGTAGCCGTAATGGTTACGTTTGGGAACCTTGTCTGTGTGGAATAACAAGTCCTACTTATTTCTATTTTCTGAGACAGTAACTTTTATTTCTTTAATATTTCACAAGAAGTAGCGCGTTTCAAGCATATTATGCTCATCTTCAGACGTTTACATGTTAAAACAATTGGTACTTAAGAGTAAAATGTCTGAAGCTAAAGTAATATAAGCCTTTTTGTTGTTTGTTCGCTGATGGTACTGGTTTTGAGGTATTTAGGGGAACGTGTGGCCAGTAGTTGAGCAGAAATTGATGTCCAGATTGATCTTCTGCTAGCGTCGAGCTGTGTCTCGTCATTTATTACGATTAACACCACAGCCTTTGTGATGTGCACATTGTTTTTCCTCAGTTGTTATGGTGTGAAAATCTTGTGATACAATTCTTTATTTGGCAGTTGTTCACTTAATATTTCGGCGTTCCTGAGATTCGTTTGCATTATTGGTACACTGGCCGTTCTCTTGTTGGACATTACGCTACTGCACTATTTATTTTTGTACTGTTTTCCGACGACCAAAGAAAAAGTGCTCGGACTAAGAAGGGTGTAATATAGAGTGAAGTCCTTCACCCCTGTTCAATCAATACATCGAAGAAGGAATGATGGAAATAAAAGAAAGGTTCAGGGATGGAACTAAAATTCAAGGTGAATGGATATCAGTGGTACAATTCGCTGATGACGAGTTGAAGTGATGGAATAGAATGAACAATCTAATGAGTACAGAGTATCGATTGAGAGTAAATCGAAGAAAGACGAAAGTAATTAGAAGTAGCAGAAATGAGAAAAGTGAGAAACTTATCAGAATGGATGATAACGAAGTAGATGAAGTTAAAGAATTCTGCTACTTAGGCTGCAAAATAACCAATGGCGGACGGAGCAAGGAGGACATCAAACGGAGAGCAGCAGTGGTGAAAAAGGCAATCCGGCCAAGGGAACTCTACTAATATCAAACACTGACCTGAATTTGATGAAGGAATTTCTGAGCGTGTTCGTCTTGAGCGCAGCACTGTATAGTAGTGAAACGTGGATTGTGGGAAAACTGAAACAGAAGAGTGTCGATGCATTTGAGGTATGTTGATTAGTCGGTGGACTCATAAGGTAAAGAATGAGGAGGTTCTGCGGAGAATCCGAGAGAAAATTAATGTGTAAAACATTGACAGGGAGAGGGGACAGAATGATATAACATCTCTTAAGACATCAAGGACTGATTTCCACGGTACTAGATGGAGTTGTAGAGTAATATCAGCAAATAATCGAGGGCATAGGTTCCAAGAGCAACCCTGAGACGAAGAGGTTGGAACATGGAGAAATTCGTGGTGGGCCGCATCAAACCAGTCAAGACTGAAGTGTCTCTCCCCCCCCCCCCCCCCCAAAATTGCCACAAGATCTTAATCTGGCTGGTTTATGTGGTGGATAAGTTTTATACGTAGGTTGTTATGGGTGTTGAAGTTTATTTTTACGTCTGTGTTTTTAAATAGCCTTTCTAATTTGTCAGACATTATACCAAGCTATGGAATTTTATATATTTAATTGCTGGGATGCTGCCAGTTATGAGTAGAGTTTCATTTTTTGTTCAGTTTCTTTTTGAATGTGTTTTGGTGTTGTTTTAATGAGTGAAGGTTCATATGAATTGCGTATTCTGCTATATTTTATAGTTTATATTTCTTGTTCGAGTTATGTATGTTGAAGTGGAAATTTGTGGACTGTTAAGCACTGTTATATATGCAGCTTTCTTGTGGGAAGTGCAATATGTGGAGAGGTTTAGTGTGATGGTGCGTGTACCAGTGGTTTTTTTTTGTAAACATTAAAATACACCTTTTGTTTCAGTTTTTAGACATCCATGTCAAGAAAAGGCACGGTGTTATTCTCTTCAAGCTCAGGGGTGAATTTGATATTTGTATGTAGGCTACTCAACTTTCTAATACTTAATCATTATGTATCAAATAAAGTGAAGGTTTCATTCACATACCTCTTATAAAATTTTAATTTGCTTGTGATGCTATCTTATGGTGTCAGCGTTTCATTCTCTTCTACACAGTTCATTAATACTTCTGCTATTAGGTCACTAAGAGGGCTTCCCATTTCTTCCCCTGGCCCTGCTTGTATATTTTGTTGTTGATAGAGAAAAAAATACATGAGAATACTACAGCTAAGTTTCCAACTTTGTGTCCCGGTCGGGAAAAAGAGTTTACGTTGCCAGGAAATCATTTTCAACAGCTGCGCACATTTTTCCATCTAACCTAACCGTTCGATGAACGTAGCTTCTAGAATGCTAATTAAATTAGTAGCTGAGAAAGGACAAAAATAACATTTGCGAGAAACTGAGGAGCTTCCATAAAAATGTGGTAGCTGTTGTAGTTGTTTTCGTATTTTACCCCCACTCTGAATGTCTAATGCGGCTCTCACGCGTTCAATATTTAACGAACAGTACTGACTACAGTACAATAATATTCACCGTCTAAGGGCTTTATTAAAGGTTGGTGCAATATATTGAAGGAGAAGGCAAAGCTCTAAAAAATGTTGACGCCTTTTCATTATATTGTGCAAAATATTGTGCTTTGGAAGGGTAATAGTGCACAATGCACGCCTGTTCCTGGTGAGATTGCGTTATTTTCGAACAGGCAAACCACCGATGCAGATATACCATCTGAATGTCAGTACTAAAGTGCTGCAGAGCTCAGTGTTTGACCGGTCACGGTTCGCCTGTTGACGGGGGGACCGAGCCGCGCGTGTCCGTCCCCATACGACTCGGCTCGGCCACGTACTCGCCCCATGTCTGATGTACGGATTCTGGACACGCGGATAACCGAGCATGACCGGTCACCGCTGACGTCTCACCTCGTCTCCCCCGGCTCGCTGCACTGTACTGCACAAATCCAACCCCCCCGCCCCCCTTCTCTCTGTCTCTCTCTCTCTCTCTCTCTCTCTCTCTCTCTCTCTCTCTCTCTCTCTCTCTCACACACACACACACACAATGTATTTATCTCTGTCTCTCTCTCTCTTTCTCTTTTAATATAAAAGTAACGCTTCCAAGAACGAGTACGTGACACAGCTAAATTCATAAAGCACTTGGAAAGTGAAATGATATTTCAATACAATCGCGGATAGGAGACGTAGCAATTTTATGTCTGGAAGTGATATCACAGTCTTCTCACAAATGAAAGTCAAGACACGATTTTTAATCCTTTGTATCTCCTCTTAAAAAATACATATCTGTTAGTACACATCGATTACGCTAGCTAATTATAAATCTATCGCGTATTATAATGAAACAGTGCTTTTAACTGCAGTAATGACCCACATGACAGTCAGTGTAATCGACAATCTAAATTTGTGGCAGAACTAACTGGATTGTCGGTTCTTTTTCGCCTTCTAACTCATGTATGGCCTCTTTAAATGGTCTCGAAAAATGTGCAATTTCTCTTGCAAGCTGATTATCATATCCTTGCAATCTGTAAGCGGAGTCCTTTTCCGCCAGCGAAGCAGCAACTTCGTTATACTGAGTGTGTAAGGATTCCAGCATAGCGTACAAGATGTTCGAGGATGTGCAAAACTCTTGTTCCGAAGAGATTTCAAAGACGAGCAGAGGCCAGTTTTCTTAATGTACCTTACAATGCATTTTGCAGTATTTATTGTTGATGCGATGTTCGGGGCATGATTTAACAAGAAGTTATCTTCATCGAAAATATGTCTAAGTGCTGTGTTGATAGAATGAGCAGCACAAGGTATCCTTTCGGGATTTTCCAAAGCCTTTGTTACATTAGCAACCTGCTCGGAGACAAAAACAGAACTGTGCAACATGTCTGGCGAAATGTCCCAATCAGCCATCCTCTCTTGAATTTCTTTCATAATATTTATTCCCGTCTTCTTCACGTCAGGGAATTTTGTTGTAAATAAAACATTGTTCACAGGTTACCAATCTGTTGTAATGTAATGTGTTTTAAGTGTCAAACAGAGCGCCCGAGTATGCTAATCAGTCCACATGTTAACTGTCGCAGCACTTGTTTTATTAATAACTTCCGCAATAATAGAAGACATTATGCTGCTTTGCATTACATCAGCTTGTTCTTTGACATGTCTGCTTATAGTAGAGGGATGTGGCATGACATCTGCCACGTTAACTTCTGCATAATGCGCACGTAGATGTGTTAATTCATGGCCTAGTTCTCTGAAACCTTTACGTTAAACATCATTATAAGGTCTCATATCTTTAGCACACATAGCAACACATTTTGTTGTAATACTATTTTTTTATTACTGTTGGTATTCCTGAAGGAGCTGTATCTTTGTGAGGTTGCCCGCAACTGTGTTTCTTTAAACGAGGGGTTCCCGACTGGAAACAGAATAATGTGGAGCAGTTTATGCACCATACGTTCCCAGTAGACGCACTGTTTTCGTCTACAACCAACAGAAATGTTCTCCATACTTGGCTTGTTAGACCTTCCCGTTCCTTCAATGTGTAAACATTGGTTTCAATCTTAGGTCTTATTACATTAGCTTCCTCGCACTGCATGATTACAGAGAGAGAGACACCACAAATGAGAAGCCCGTACTGGCTCCAGTCTCACACGGATAATGATACGTTTAATGTGTTTGAAGTTACGTGCTACGTATTCGGTCACGGTTTCTATGCTCGGTCACAAGAACTAGTGCGGGCAGCCTATCCAGTTAGGGTGTGCTCGCCCCATCTCATATTTCGTGCTCGCGAACTCGGTCTTGCAGGACTCTAGCAATACATCGGAAGAGATAGATGAACTGAATGATCTGTAGAACTGCATTCAGGTGAGAAGCTTGATTACATATTACATATTTATTCAGTAATTAGACGAGTACATGGACATATATTTTTTTACCTTCTGCAACCCAAAGCAGCTTCCTCTTGCTTTTCTTCTTGCAGCACGTAGCAAATGCTGTCGCAACACATGCGTGTCGCAAAATACACGTGTGTCCTACATGATCGCTACGAAAGCGGATTTCTAACCAGCATGTCGCCGGTCGTAAGTATTACTCAGTAGTATTGCTTCGTGTCTGGCATCGCACTTCCGCTCAGTATATGTATTGACAATATCGTTGCGCAATAAAAATGAGCGTGTGATGTCCGCTTTAGGGCCCACGCAGACGAGCTAATTTGTTTGTCAAATTCGCCATTGTGTAGCTTCGGATTTGTCAAACAAGCCCATGTAAGTACCAAAAAATGTTTGCCTATTTAACCTTATTTTTTGATGGAGATGCTTTTCGTGTAGGCTGTATTTTGACACAAGTGGAAATGAATACAAAAGCAGATAAAGCATTTCTAACACTGACTCTGGCACCGTGTTTCAACAAGAGGACCCTGGTCCAGGAAATGGTTTAAAATGAGAGAGAAGTGTTTCGCTTTGCTTTTCGTTTAGCAGTTGTATGTTATTCTGCTGGTTACTAAGACTTTCGAAATAAATAGAATAATAGCCTGTTATTGAGAGATGCTTTGCAATGCAAGTAAGTTCACTGTACACCTGTTCAAGAAAATGTTGCTCTAAGAACCAGACTATTACATTAACTTTCGGACGGACAGTGAAACTTCTAATGAGTTGGTTTAAAGTATTTTTATTTTTTATTTATTGGTTTTCAGAACATGCTCATGCAGTCATCTCAATAGTGTACGGCAAGTGGATGAAGAGACACACAGAAGTATCTGCGCGTACCTCCTCTGTGGTACCACAGATGAAGTGTTACTGATCTCATTTTTACTAAGATTGCAGTACACGCGAGATGCCTAGTTGCTTCCATCGAACTGCAGTATGCTATAGTTGTCCCCTACGCAGAAAACAGCACGTAGCACGTGAATCCGTTATCTTGAGGCTGTAATAAACTCTTAGCAAGTAACTCGTATTGTATGGATAGTTACATTCTCAATTAGCATGTTATATGGGATGCCACAAGCCTTTTTTATAAGCAGCATACAGAAAGGAGCACGAATATATCCACTTTATGACTGACGAGTAATTTCCGATCTTCACACGTTCATAAAAAGTAAACAAATCAATGAACTACGTATTTGTGTAGTTACCATCAATTTGTTATCAGTTACATGTCCAAATAAACACAGATTGCAAACTAAGATCTTAACGGATGCCGGCGAAATAGACAACATATCTGTCATCAGAAACCGCCGTACCAGCTATGATCTCACAGCCCAACCACTTCGCCCGCCATCTCCGAAGTGTTTCGCTTTGCTTTTCGTTTAGCAGTTGTATATTATTCTGCTGGTTACTAAGACTTTCGAAATAAATAGAATAATAGCCTGTTATTGAGAGATGCTTTGCAATGCAAGTAAGTTCACTGTACTGTTATTTTAATATTTATTAACAGAAGTTCATCATTTTGGCGGGATCCTTTCGAAACCAAGAGACAGTCACGGAGGAGGACTACAACTTATGTGGTTTTCCTGACGATCCCCGTACCGAACAAACCATCTGTCACTGACACCACACACCACATTACATCATCTTCAGTTGCTGCCCTCTCCACTCCTCTAAGAACAGCTTCTTCTACCTGAACGTGGTGGCTGTAAATCCGGAAATATTGCAAGTGAATGTGAATTATGGCAATATCAACGTGGGAACCACATGATATACAGTCCCCGAGTGGACATGGTCTCCGACCCAACCAGGAATCAAACCAGAGCTCCTTAAGTTAGAAAACCAACGAACAGTCTGCGCAGCTCCGGAGGCTGACATCGGCTTTCAGTTTCTTCGTCGTCACATTTGGAAAAAGACACATATATGGGACAATGTGTTCTCTTCTACTTGGTGCTCCACTGACACACGCACGCTTAAGATGCTACAACGTGGAAACATAATGCCTACATCACCTTTGGCAGAACCGGAGAACTCAGATTTTTTTTAAATTTCATTGCATTCCCGCGAAGGGTATTTATATTCTTCTTAACATCATGTTGCCTAATATGTGGCTGGGTAAGATGTGACGCCATTTTCCGTTTGCTATCTGCCAGTGCTATTTTGTTTTTATCATTTATCGTAGTTTCCATTGATGGGATAACTTACGATGCAGTGTGATAGATTGAAGTAAAACTATTTCTCTCTAAACACTCATAGCGAAACGTCACACAAAGAACGTCCGCCACCTTCTCGAAGTGTCCGTCTATCAGAATATCTCTCAAATACGTCAGATACGATCTATGCTTGAGAAAACACGTCAAACAGCACCGTATACTGCCAAATGTTTGGTTAACATAGCAAAGTCTGACAAATTTTTTTGCCGTGTAGGCTCGCCTCAAGAGATAGGGAGTTGGAAGGCCCTTGGAGGGCTGCAGTATTGAGTCGAAGACGAGAGAGAGAAGACAACGAGAGCCTCCCCGCCGCCGTACCGGAGTGAGCAGCACAGAGGTCCGTGGCGCTAAGTGCCGACACCTGTGTGGCCGCGGCGGTGGCGGTGGCGGCAGCGGCAGCGGCGGCGGCGGCGGCGGCGGCGGCGGCGCGTGGGATCGACCGCCAGCTGTCGGCTGTAAGTGCCCTCGGGAGGCGCAGCTGGTGCTCACTTTACTGCGCCAGCCGCCAACAGCAGCCTCCAGCCTCCGCAGGGAGCGCGTCTCGCGAGGCCACCGCGCCAAGGCGCTATCAGGTTGCCGTCCTCTGCTTCCAGTTACTCCGACTAGTTGCTGCCAGTTCCTGGCGAGGATCGGGTAACAGTGCCCTCGTTGCTTCCTCCTCCATCATAGCAGAAACGTGTCAATGCGAAATAGTTTGAGCAACTGTATGACACTTCAGAATACGTTGTTTGTACGTGAACAATGACACTGGCAACATGAGACACGCACAGCTGAAGGAGTGAATAAAACCGGTGTTTGTAACGACCATCAATAGCAAAGCAGTGAGAATATGTCATAATGTCTCTCCACAATATTTTGTAATTCTTTAAAACAGTATGGTGCGTCTCGATAGCTTGAAGAGCAAGAAATAGGCCTTCATTACTTGAACGCGCCCAGTCACCATAGACATAAATTTTGTTTTCCAGGAAGAGTGCCACATGTTCCCAGGAAACAAACACCCAATGGTGAGCATTCAGGGAAACGAACTGAAGCACTGGTTTGGTAACAATAACTGTAACATGATCTAGTTATAGTCACATGGTCATTCAAGAATATGCATATGACCGTTACATTTCATCGAAAGACATAGAAGTAATAAGTCCATTACGTTACATCTATGACCGATCATTGTGATCCGAGCCGAAGTAATGTTTGGGTATCTTGTCTGAGCAGCGAGAGATTTAAGATCACACATCTGTTAGTCACAGGCCGTGTGCGTGTTTTTCTGTCACAACCGCTGCTGGCTAGCTTCGTACTGTCATATAATATAGAGTAACGGATTTATCAGTAATAGTGCGGTATTTTTTTCTCAGTTTATGGGTTTGCACATAGTGTAGGATTGTATTTGAAGATGCCAGGTACTAAGTGATATATTTTAAGACTATGTCTACATGTATTACAAATTAGCTTTTTTTCAAGCCACTTTCTGTGCATTCTTCCTCAGAAAAATAGGAGACAAAACTGGATTTACAACTGCAGAACTATCGAACTTCGTTCGAAAGACGAGTAACCTCATTAGACGTTTTCTGTATAATAATAATAGCAAACTTGCGTTGTTAGCCGATATCGGTTATCGAAATGGAGTCTTTTGGTGATGATCTGTGCAGGATCAGCCTTTCATACATTTAGCGCATCTTTGATGTTTGTCTGGATAACTCTGCAGGTATACCGAGGGCACCATCGGTGAGGAGAAAAGTCGGGAAGCAGGATGGTTTAGGACACTGAGTGTGAGGTGTGAGGAGCGTGATGGCCAGGGAAGCGAGCAGCTTGGAGTTCTGGATGGTACACAAGAGAATGAATTAGCACCTGTGAAGGCAGTCAGCCTCGTCTCGACTATCGGTAGAGAGGCAACTAATGCGTCATCCCACTCTGCATTATTGCCAAATTTATTCCAATTAAATATAGGTCCATTTAACTTAACCCCCTCCTCCCCTCCCCCAGACATTGGCCGAAGTTCAAATTTTGGGGGAAAAAGTTCACTTGGGCTACCTCCACTAACCTAAGAAAATTGTGGGAAAGTAGATCTCTTGAGCTACCTCCACTAACCTACGTCATCCGGCCACTACCTCTTACTTGGAATTGGTGGGAAAAATATTTAGACTGTGGTGGGTAGAATAAATGTAAAACTTCATTTTGAAGGCAGTCTTTATTTAAAGAATATGTCCAGTGCGTTCACCAAGAGGTCTGGAGTCCAACTCACCTAGCACATAGTACTGCCACCAGAGAGTGCTGTCACCTTTCTATAACGTAATCCAAGATGCCGGTCTGGAGGGAAATTGGCGGGAAAAGGACGCAGCCTGTGCTGGGCTGCTGGAGGGAGAAGAAAGAGTGTACATTATTTACTTGGGAACAATATATTTAGGGATGGATTTCATGTAGTTCATTTATTACATTGATACAAAATACTCCCACTGACATGCTTGGCGCCACGCTATATAGTCTACAGACCTGCACACTACTCGTAATTTACCGTAATAACGCAGTACACTGATTTTCAGACACGAAAACAACTCGAAACGTGTCAAAATAAAGCATGTAAAATGCTCAGCAGGCATGCTCACTACTTGTGAACTGTCCAGTAATGCAGTACACAGCATACCGACCTGCAAACTACTCGCAAATTACTGAAATGATGCATATCACAGCCTGTAGACCTGCTCACAAAATAATGCAAGAGACATAGAAACAGCTCGTAAATTGTCAAAAAATAATGCATATAAAAAGGCTCTTCAAACACGCTCGCAGTGCAAATAATGCAGTGCACAAACACTCAATGGACGTAACACACACTTTCGAACTATCGTCAACTACGATGTATCAGCGAACTGTTCCAACGCGTGCACACGCCGACGCTGCCGAGAGCCACTGCTGAACAGACGAATGCAGTGACCCTAGCTATTGCTCTCAGGCCGCTACTGCATACAGTCGGTAGGTGAAAATGGCACCCAATTTCTGGCATAGAATCCTTCGAGGGTTATGCTGACGTCACATGTCTATGTAAATAAGAGCCAAGTCACCCTCTGGACGTGCATGTGTTTACCATTGTTGACGCGATGCATCTCTACGTGCGTCCTGCAAAGACGTAATTGCCGAGCGACTCATCCTTGCAGATGCAGCTAAAACGTTCTCAGTGCTATACTGACATCACATGGCTATATAAGTAAAAGCCAAGTAGACCTCTCGGAGGCCGGCCGCGGTGGTCTCGCGGTTCTAGGCGCTCAGTCTGGAGCCGTGCGACTGCTACGGTCGCAGGTTCGAATCCTGCCTCGGGTATGGATGTGTGTGATGTCCTTAGGTTAGTTAGGTTTACGTATTTCTAAGTTCTAGGGGACTGATGACCACAGCAGTTGAGTCCCATAGTGCTCAGAGCCATTTGAACCATTTTTAGACCTCTCGGAAATTGTAAAGTGTCGCAGAAATAGTTAATAGTCGCTTTTGTAGGAGCTTTTATGATGTCTCAGCTTGTCCACATGGAAATTCGTGCCCTAACAGAACCTCTTTATGAATAACGCCAAATGCATTCCTCCTGCTGGTCCTAACGTGACACCCCATCTATCACGTGTTACCCTTCCTGGAAATTGTTGAGTCTTGCATTCAACAAACATTTTCGAAATGCAAATGTTCTCACCACCATAAAGAGGCTCCTATGTGCCAGCACAAAGTATGAATGACTGGAGCATTATGATCGGCTCTTATTGAATTTACCCACCAAATTACTTATGTTCCTGGTGTGGAAACACTGTCTGCCTTTTTCTTTCTGCAGAAGAGACTTTCAGCAGAAAAACTATTTTGCGTAACCATACTGCACTGACAGTTAAACTATGCAAAAGAGGCCTACAGATCATCAAATACAGAGACTCTTACTCAATTACACTGTTCTGCCAATGAGTACAGAAGCTTTAATATTAGATCTTGAAACCAACCCCCATCCTTATGGATCTTTGGCAGACTGTATAATCTAGGTGGAACGGCCACACCAGGTCGTAGTATTTTGGAAGTGTCGTCAGGTAAGGAACACTTCTGCAGAAGTGAAATCGTAGTCCGTTTTACGCCATCCTTGGGATTTACTTAAGGATCTGTCATATCCTATAGTACAAAAAGATCCCACGGATTGCATAAAATGGACTATAATTTCACTTCTGACGAAGAGTTCCTTATCTCAAGACACTTTCAAAACACTACGCCCTGGTGTGTCCGTTCCACCTAGATTATACAGTTTGCCTATGATCTATAAGGATAAGGTCCCATTGGGCCCTATTGCTTCTACTTTGGGTGCTCCAACTTACAACGTGGCAAAATATTTAGCGTCAGCTCTCAGCCCTCTTGTGGGTAAATGTGCACACTATAATTATAACTCCATGGATTTTATTTACCGTCTAAAGTTACTTCGTCTTGGTCCCTTACTTGTTAGTTTTGATGTGGTGTCACTTTTTAGTCGCGTCCCTCTTGAAGAGACATTGCTTTTAATTAATGAGAAACTTGATGTGTAAATGACAAAGCTTTGCCGTCGTGTTCTGACGTCCACCTACTTTTTGTTTGATGAGAAATGAAAATGGCTATGTGGAGTCCTTTATCCCCCATAGTCGCTAATCGTTTTATGGAGGATTTTGAGGATATGGGCCTTAAAACACCTTTTTTGAAGCCCTGGTTTCTGAGATATGTTGACGACATGTTTCTTATTTGGCCACATGGAATAGACTCTTTGCACCAGTTACTGGACGATTTTAATTATCTTCATCCGAACATCAAATTCACGATTGAAATTGAAAAGGAGGGAAAGTTACATTTTTGGATGTACTAGTTTATAGAAAAGAAGACGGAACTCTTGGACACAGTGTTTACAGGAAACCGACTCATACCGACAAGTATTTAGATGATACCAGTCGCCATCAACGTTTGCAACGTACAGGAGCCCTTCGGATCTTGGTTATATGAACGTATGCTGACTCGGAAGCTGAAAATTTACTACAGGAGCCGCAACATCTTAAGAACGTGTCCAATAATGACAGCTATACGGACCGACAAATTCGACATGATTTTGAGATTGGACCTCTACCTGAACCTTCTGAAGACACATTTAGGTCTGTGGCTTTTCTTCCGTATGCTGGGAATGTGTCCGCCAAGATGGTAGACTTCTGAAGAAATATGAGATTAGATGTGTTTTTCGTCCTCCAGCTAAGGCTCGTTAACTTCTTGGCTCTGTCAAATTTGATTTAGGTTTGTGGAAGTCTAGCGTTTACAAAATACCATGCGAGTGCGGGAAAATTTACATTGGCACAACTGTTCGTACCGTCAAAGACAGGTGTATTGAACATTATCGCCATACGCAATTATTACAACCAGAGAAATCTGCCGTGGCTGAGCATTGCCTTACAGAGGAACACAAGATGCTATACAATGAGACACAAGTAACTGCAAACGCTTCTCGGTATTAGGATGTTGAAATCAGGCTAGCAGATAATATCATTAATCGTGATAATGGATACCCGCTATGTAAAACATGGAACCCTGCTTTATCAGACACGAAGGAACAACAGCATCTGAGTAGGCCGGCTATGACTTATCATTTGTAACGATATATCGTTATCAAAAGTATTCACCACCGGAGGCGCTGCAACTCTCTTTGCGCCAGGGGGCAGGAGGGATGACGGAAAGCGTGTACTCTGCATCTAGCGCTTGTGCTCTTGTACTTCTGACGCATATAAAGGTGCAGTCATTTGCAAATGGAACTAGTTATCGGGGCGAGCAGCGTAGCATTTTTCATCTGATGATGGCGGCCAGATGGACAGCAGAAATATTGAGCTGAGATGACAGTTTTATCCGGCTGGAAACCCGACAAGAATTTGATCAACGAAGGTGTTTCTCATAGAGAGACAACAAACGTGTATTCGCCTGTCTTTCACTTGCTAGATGCACACACCGCAGTCAATATCCTCTCAAACAAATAAGGGCGTGAAATGTGTAGAAGCAGTCAACCAGAAAATTTCGAAGGGAGGGAATAATTTTCCTGTGTAAACACACATCCACATCGAATCTTCTGAGATATCCACGCGGTCACGAAAGCTATCCAACCCATAATAAGTATTACTCCGGAACTTTGTGGCAGATTAAAACTGTGTGCCAGGCCAAGTCTCGAACTCAGGACTTCTGCCTTTCGCGGGCGCTTCCTCTACAATCTGTCCTACCCAAGCACGATCACGACCTGTCCTCACAGCTTGGTAGAACACTTGCCCGTGAAAGGCAAAGCCCCCGAGTTCGAGTCTCGGCCCGGCACACAGTTTTAATCTGCCACAAAGTTTCATATCAGTGCAAACTCCGACGCAGAGCGAAAATTTCGTTCTGGAAGTATTAGTCCACTAATCGGCCATCTAGAGGACGCCATGGTTCAATCAGCTACATTCCTGCAACCAAACAAGCCTCTTCATTCGGTCAGCTCCTACCATTATCCGGCAACGTGAATCATCACAGGCCAGCGACGCAGACATTGTTATCCTACGAAACCGGCCACACACACACACACACACACACACACACACACACACACACACACACACACACACACATATATATATATATATATATATATATATATATATATATATATATATATATATATATATATAATGACTGTAGTTAGAATTAAATATTACGATAGCGGTCTCAATTGCACGACATTCGATAATGAGCGAAGTATCGGAAATACACCCTGCTGAGGGCTATGGCTCTGGAAATAGAAATATCTGTAAAATTCTTATGAATTTACATACGTTCCCCTAATGTCAAAAGTTATACCGGCTTCATAAATCGAGGTATGGCATTACCACCGAATAAAGTGGTTTTTGGAGACGAATACCGCGACACTGAATATAGACAGTGATCGCCGGAGTGTATATTATCAGACCAACAGTGCGGTTATATGTTACCGGCGGAGCAACATCATAATAAAATTACCGAATATGGAAAGTGATTTGGCTACAGAACGTTGTATGAATCTGGTATTTGCTACTCCCTCATGCCACCGCTAGATATTTCTCCAGTATTGGTAACACATTCTGTTTCGATGCAATGTCACAGGTTCTGCGATTTATCCACTGGGTTACAGGCGAAGGTTGACTGAGAATGATCACAAACAGTAGGTATTGTGATGATTGAGGTCGTAAGAAATATTTACAGGCTTCTCAGATCTCTAGCGCTGTCTGCGATATGGAATCAAGTCTTTCCATGCAACCACTTACTGCATTGGAGCCTAGGGAGAAATCCATTATTGATTACAGCCGCTTGTGAATATTTCTGTCACTCTTATATTTCGAAACGAGTCACCTTTCGCTGACCTATCTGATACAGTTGTAAGTAGGCTGTTTAGGTTTTTTTATTGGGAACGCCGCCGCCACGTATCGCTCTGTATGAAAATCACTGGCTGTGCCGTGTGCAGTCTGTGGCTGGTTTGCATTGTTGTCTGCCATTGTAGTGTTGGAAGCGGCAGCCGGATGCTAACAGCGCGTAGCGTTGCGCAGTTGGAGGTGAGCCGCCAGCGGTGGTGGACGTGGGGAGAGAGATGGCGGAGTTTTGAAATTTGTAAGAATTGGTGTCATGAACTGATATATACATTATGACTATAAAGGTAAATACATTTTTTGTTCTCTATTAAAATATTTCATTTGCTAACTATGCGTATCAGTAGTTAGTGACTTCCGTAGTTTGAATCTTTTAGTTAGCTGGCAGTAGTGGCGCTTGCTGTATTGCAGTAGTTCGAGTAACGAAGATTTTTGTGAGGTAAGTGATTTGTGAAACATATAGGTTAATGTTAGTCAGGACCATTCTCTTGTAGGGATTATTGAAAGTCAGATTGCGTTGCGCTAAAAACTATTGTGTGTCAGTTTAAGCACATTCGTGTATAATTGTTCAAAGAGGACGTTTCACATAGACCAGTCTTGTATAATTTTTCTAAGGGGACGTTTCACAGTAAAATTATAGTATGCTTTTAGGTAGGCCCTATGCATTTTGAAACTGTCCCTCAGACTCTGAATTACCATCCGTACAGCTTGGAACATGTGATCGTTCAAATTTAAGTCAGAACTTTAACCTGACTTAGTGCGACAGGACTGTCTTTTGACCATTCAATGAAAACGGGAACATGTTGTCGTAGCTCTGCCAGCTATGCACGGTGTAAGGTCAGCACCAAATGAAGCCTGCTCCTTCAACGTGAAGTAGTTTAAAGGATATTACGGGAACTGGGAGAAGGACGTGGATTTTGCTACTGCATTGTGGAGCTTCTCCAAACTACATACTGATATTGCAGTCCAAAACAGATTCGCGTCCTTCAGGGTGCATTCACCTCTAACACTCCAATATGCTATCGTCGTTATTCTGTACCATCCAACAGAGAAAGATTACGTACTATGAAAGCTCCACTATCTTCATCTGGTTGATAACTTGATGAGATTATTACCTCATCTCTCACCACCCATATATGAAAAACAAATTCCTCATGTATGGTGGCACCGATCACATGTGAATATCCTATTAAATATACAGATTTTGAACCAGATGTTGATCCACTGCAGAGACCAGTTTACAGGTTCATCACATGTACTGTAGGAAGATGACCATATCCCACAGACTGTACTGTAAGTTGCAAGAGACACTCCCTGTGACCCTGTGTCGTTGTTTGAAACAATAACTTTTTCCTACTGAAACACTATTTGTATATTGCCATACATTTTATTTGTTCCACCACGTCTTCAAGGTCCGTGTCAGGTTCTAAACTGACATTAACACGTTCTGATCGGTTGCCCCTCACAGAACATTAGACGTCACAGGGTGTAAATCATGTTGTTACTGCCGCTACCAAAACACACCACATGTTGTGGAGTGTTTCCAAACTGCAGACCAAAGGAGATTGATGACCTCTACATTTAAACTCATCTGTCACAGTGAGGGAACAGCTGATGGCCCTGCATTACATTTCGACTGATTCGTCATATTGCAGTCATGTACGTGATCACTGTTTCGGTGCTAGCCATCCCCAGAAGGTGTTGCCCCTACACAAAAACTCTTTCTCCATTGAAACAAATCATGTCAGTCAATCATTATGTGGTGACCAACAGTATACCATTGGAAAGATGGGATGGAGAAGACACTGTCGATGTACTGTATAAATAAGTATCACAGTTGAAAGTGCAAACAATTTTAGTTATTTTACAGTAATTTCCACAGCAATTAATGATGCGACAGCATGTTTCCCAATTTCATTATCATTGCTAAACAACCTATCCTCTACTTTGCGAGATTAAATAGATGCAGTGAATCCATCAAACATATACATCATCAAAGTATACCAGACAGCGCACAACAAATTTCTAGCACCTGTTGTGGTATCAGGCGCCAGATGTGGCGTATTGACACCAAATGTAGTGGATGGGTGTCATAATGTGGCGTGTTAAATCTCGGTCGTGCTTTTCAAATGATTTATTCGTTTCCACTACAGAGCTTGATTCACCTCAGTCCATGTCGCAGGCCCTGCATTGCTGACGAAGTACCCCCAGCGGCGCGTGCAACCGCAACACTGTGCCGTGCTGGCCTCGTTTGCCAGCTGTAGAGTTACGATTACGTCAGGATTGCTACGCCAGCAGCTGACTCAGCCCTAGGCCGGCTGAGCTGCTGCTTCTTCCTCGTCTGATGCAGCTAGGAATGCGGCAGCAATGACCGCTCCCGTTCCGGCGTCCAAACCTGCGGTCCTCCCCTTGTAAGTCTCCAGCGTGTGTTGGGAGCTGAGACGACTGTCCACAGTAGTGAGCCAAGGAGTGGCCTCGCCTGGCTGGCTACGGACCCCGCGTCGGCCTCATAGGATCTAACCAATGACCCGCTGTGGACTGGGCCGCTGTCGCCCCATCTGTTGCCGTGTGTCGCCGGTAGTGTGACACGCCCCACCATCCAGGAGAGCTGCCACACTTGAATCCCCCACGCTGGCGTTAGAGGGTCGAACCAGTGAACCTCTGCGAACTGGGATGCTGGCGCCCCATCTGCTGCTGTGTGTCACTGGTAGTGTGACACGCCCCACTGTCCAGGAGCTCTGTCCAATGAATCTCGTTTCAAAACAACACCTCTTTAAACTCGGCTGTGCGCTTCAGTTATGCTAACTCATTACTCTGAGTCACATATGCCCTACTACACCCTGATTGCGCCAATGGACCCCCTCTGCCTGTAGCTTGCGACATGCCAACCGCTGTGTTTACTCTTTTCAGTGGTTTGATGGCACCTGTAGCCTCCATTCCACTTCACAACCACTGGTCAGCGTAACTTACTGCAATCCAGCCCGCACCTGGCTGTAACTTGTGTGCTCCGAAATATTGCACCAGATCAAACTTCCCAATCTTAAACTGTGGTGCCACTACACTCTTCAAGCACAGTGCTTAATTTATGATCTACCTCTATGCGGATGGGAATCGCAGAGCATTCTTGTAGTCATAGGATAAAATTACAGATTGAAAGACCCCCCCCCCTGCACTGTCATCGCAAACCCACCCTGCAGCTCCGTTACCGATTTGATGTGGAGCTGACCAGAATTAGACCACTACATTACATGTATCGTAAATGAATGGATCTTGCCAAGTCCTCGCCCAACGAAGTAACAAGATTTATCCAGATGCGCTCATCTAGAGTAGGTTAGCACCCTTTATCAACATATAGTAACAGATTTGAAAGTGTTACAATAGAAGACGATTAAGAAGAACAAGACACGGGTGGGTTTTATGCATGACAGAGCCCCAAGCGAATGCAGTTCGAAGAATTTTACGTACATCAAATATGCTATCAATTTTAAGGCATTGTTCCAGTGTCTGGGATCAGCACTCCTAAGGCTACACGATTCAGCACATAAAACAGGCTATAATGTTAGATCGATTCAGTTTCTGACCTACCAGTCGTGTGGAATGCAGCGCTGTTAATATCTCAATGTAAGAATTATACACTCCTGGAAATGGAAAAAAGAACACATTGATACCGGTGTGTCAGGCCCACCGTACTTGCTCCGGACACTACGAGAGGGCTCTACAAGCAATGATCACACGAACGGCACAGCGGACACACCAGGAACCGCGGTGTTGGCCGTCGAATGGCGCTAGCTGCGCAGCATTTGTGCACCGCCGCCGTCAGTGTCAGCCAGTTTGCCGTGGCATACGGAGCTCCATCGCAGTCTTTAACACTGGTAGCATGCCGCGACAGCGTGGACGTGAACCGTATGTGCAGTTGACGGACTTTGAGCGAGGGCGTATAGTGGGCATGCGGGAGGCCGGGTGGACGTACCGCCGAGTTGCTCAACACGTGGGACGTGAGGTCTCCACAGTACATCGATGTTGTCGCCAGTGGTCGGCGGAAGGTGCACGTGCCCGTCGACCTGGGACCGGACCGCAGCGACGCCCGGATGCACGCCCAGACTGTAGGATCCTACGCAGTGCCGTAGGGGACCGCACCGCCACTTCCCAGCAAATTAGGGACACTGTTGCTCCTGAGGTATCGGCGAGGACCATTCGCAACCGTCTCCATGAAGCTGGGCTACGGTCCCGCACACCGTTAGGCCGTCTTCCGCTCACGCCCCAACATCGTGCAGCCCGCCTCCAGTGGTGTCGCGACAGGCGTGAATGGAGGGACGAATGGAGACGTGTCGTCTTCAGCGATGAGAGTCGCTTCTGCCTTGGTGCCAATGATGGTCGTATGTGTGTTTGGCGCCGTGCAGGTGAGCGCCACAATCAGGACTGCATACGACCGTGGCACACAGGGCCAACACCCGGCATCATGGTGTGGGGAGCGATCTCCTACACTGGCTGTACACCTCTGGTGATCGTCGAGGGGACACTGAATAGTGCACGTTACATCCAAACCATCATCGAACCCATCGTTCTACCATTCCTAGACCGGCAAGGGAACTTGCTGTTCCAACAGGACAACGCACGTCCGCATGTATCCCGTGCCACCCAACGTGCTCTAGAAGGTGTAAGTCAACTACCCTGGCCAGCAAGATCTCCGGATCTGTCCCCCATTGAGCATGTTTGTGACTGGATGAAGCGTCGTCTCACGCGGTCTGCACGTCCAGCACGAACGCTGGTTCAACTGAGGCGCAAGGTGGAAATGGCATGGCAAGCCGTTCCACAGGACTACATCCAGCATCTCTACGATCGTCTCCATGGGAGAATAGCAGCCTGCATTGCTGCGAAAGGTGGATATACACTTTACTAGTGCCGTCATTGTGCATGCTCTGTTGCCTGTGTCTATGTGCCTGTGGTTCTGTCAGTGTGATCATGTGATGTATCTGACCCCAGGAATGTGTCAATAAAGTTTCCCCTTCCTGGGACAATGAATTCACGGTGTTCTTATTTCAATTTCCAGGAGTGTATTTCCAGCGCATGCCATAGATCCTTGTTGCCGGTTTCTCTATGATAAATTATGTTAAACTGTAAAATGACGAAACTACTTCCTTAAAACAGCAACTCTTTGCGATTCATGCGCAATGTAGCTTTCTATAGATGTATAGGATCCACTGCTCACCACTGATCACGGTTCAGAAATTATACTATGCCTGAATCAGTCCTATATAAAATGATGGCTAGTAATAGAGAATACCTCTTACAAGGGAACAGATGTACACATAGCACCAGCCTCCAACATCTGAAATTACACATCATGCCACCACTATACACGGGGTAGCAATGTCTCACAATCACCTATCGTTAACTTAGAATGATCTTAGTTATGAAAGTGAAGTCTCGTTTTCATATCCAAGATGTGACAGGGGAATGGAGTACATCACATGAATCTTCGTTCATTTAGAGGTATGTCAACTCGCCTGTAATACCGTTACCTCAATAGACATACAGCAGAGTGCTGCCTCCATGACAAAAAGTGACTGTTTCCCTGGTTCCCTTCAATTCCATGTCGACGTTTTCACGGATTCCTCTTGCAGTCGCATACTTGTTCCCATGTGTAAGAATTGTTCTGCGCCGACCAGAAGACATGCAAGTGCTTCCTCAATTTTCTCACGTTTCAGTGTATTTTCCCTCAATTTATACGTGTTTTCCCGCATTTTTCGCAATTTATCGATTTTATGTCACTTCTACCCATTCAATCATGACGTAACCTCTCGTTTCGAGTTCTGAAATTGCTTGTAAATTTAGTACAGTTGTCAACACTTAGCTCAAATGCACTGTTTTTATGATTGGGAGGCCTAGTATAGCACTGTGATCGAATGCATGCAGTCGCCGCCACCCACATATTCCACGTTTACAGTGCGTTTTCGCTGTTTTGTGTATGTCTGTGTGTGTGTGTGTGTGTGTGTGTGTGTGTGTGTGTGTGTTGCCGCAGATGGCATTTTGGCTGTTTTCTAGTTATTTCTGTGTCTGCACTAAAGTGTACTATATGTCTGTATAGTGTGTACTGCATTATTTCGGTAATTTACGAGTTGTTTCTGTGTCTATACATCAGTGCACCACATTATTTCGGTAATTTAAGTGTAGTTTGGAGGTCTGTGGGCTATGTAGCGTGACCCCAAGCATATCAGGGAGAATGTTTTGTATCAGAGTAGTAAATGAACTACGTGAAATCCACCCCTAAATAAACTGTTCCAAAATAAATAAAGTATACTTCTACCTCTCTCCAGCAGCCCAGCACACGCTAAGTCCTTTCCTCGCCATTCGCACCCCCCCCCCCCCCCCAACCACCATCTTGGATTACGTCACAGAAACGACAGTGCCCAATGTTTTCAGTACTGTATATTAGGTCAGTTGGACCCCAGACCTCATGGTGAACACATTGGATGGAGCTACTGCCTGAAATTGTTTAAATAAAGACTGCCAGCAAAATAAATACTTGTTTCCATCCTATGCAGCACAGGCTGAGTCCCTTTCCCGCCAATTCCAAGGAGGAGGTGGCGCTCTGACAAGTTATGTTAATGGAGGTAGCTCAAGTGACCTTTTTCCCATAAAAATTTGAACTAACAGTCTTTTTCTGGGGAACGGGAGGTGGGGAGGAGAGGGGTTAGGCTAGTAGAGGTAGCTCAATCGACCTGTTTTCCCGCCAAAATTTGGTTTTCCCGCCATGACGTCATTGTGATGTTGCCTCATGTAGCACCGCCAGTTTGGATCTAAAATCTTGAATAAATTTAGCAACAATGCAGAGTGGGTGCCACATGGGTTGCACCACTACTGTCGGTTGTCCCCCATCCTGCGAAACGTTTTCCGTGATTACTGCCACTGAAAGCTTGGTTAGTCAATTTAGGGAGCCAAAGGTAGATCTGATTCGTATCACGTTTGATAACCTAACTAGAGGGACAGTGTAGGTGATAATATGCACTGTCAGGAGAATGGGCTGTCGACTGAGGGACCAATAAATGCAATCTTGTCTAATGCCTTTTGCTAGATTGCCAAACATCGTTTTGCATTTACTATAAGTGATTAACGAGTTTTTATTCGAACAGATTGGACAGATTGAATTTGTGTTTGGTTTGAATTTCATGATGATGCGTTGTGCATTTCATACGCCAGTGTTAATCTGCTTCTTTTTCCGTTAATCCGCGAGATTTTAAGTAAAATTTTGTCGAAAATTATGTGGAGTATAGGATCCCTTAGTGATTTGATACAGCGCATTGTTCAAGTGAAGTTGTTACCCTGGCTCAGGCACGAATTGGAGTGTGACCACTTTTGACCTGTGCAGCACCAGCGCGAGAACTTGCCTAAATAAATTCATGAGAACGGCACTACTGTGCTACTTTTAGTATTGCAAGTATTTGAAGGTGATGTGATTAAGATCATATTAGAAGGCATGAGTACCTTTTATGTGTGGCTTTTTCTATGAAATATACCCTCTCCATGAAATTAGATACTTTGGTTGCCGAGATGGAAGGGTTAATATTCCCAAATGAGCAACGGGAGGCAGGCAGCCACCTAGTTACTTCATCTGAGGGGAACCAGCAAAATGCCGCGGGATTTGCGCTCGGTTAGCATAAGCATAATGTCTGTTTCAGATGTGGTAATGGTAGACATTTTGTAAGGTCACGTCAGGTGAAGCTAGACCCGCCTCTGAACATCTTACAACATAGAACACCGATGAGAAGAGTTACCCATCTTCCTATTAAGAATTACTCACACAAAGTATGATGCTTCCTTATGTGTGTGCCCACTTCAATATTAAACATGTATGCGCTCTTTTGCATTATAAGAATTCTGTTTTACTACTTGATTATAAGTGGTACCTCGATTTTGGGAAGTTATGTAGAACAACTTCTCTGTGCCTGCCCATCTCAGAGATGTAGTCTCGTTAATAGACCAGAATTACCTCTGGTAGGGGACTTTCGGAGCAAATTAGGCATACTGCATTTTACATGGCCTGTCACATTTGTCGTTGCTAAGAATTTGTCAGTTAATGTGATACTCGTCTGTGATTTGATCGAGTATATCAACCTTGTTCTTGATTATCAAGTTCGTTGCATTTGTTTCTAAATTTGCCATAACGAAAGGATAGCATTGTGTTCGTGTCGGAGCTCTGAGCCGATTAGTAAAGTGCAGTGGCGGTCTTCTGAGCTTATCACTGATTATTTGGAATCTGGGGAGGCTGGGAAATTTTTGAACAAGTGATCCCAATTTCCTGATGTCCTCACAAATAAATTTGGCTTCACTAGAAATATCCGATACGAGATTCACCTGGATGAGTATATATCCCTGTTCGGAAGTTCTCTTATAGATTACCTCCACCCAAGATGAAGCTTTGGTGTGACCTAATTAACATCGTGCTCCAGGGTGCTCTCATGAGACCTTCGACTTCTCCCTACGCTTCACCCATTTTTTGTTCCTAAAGGTCGCAGCATGTGAAAGTCGCTGGATTTGGACGGGTTACTCCTGTAACTGAAATATCAGATCTGAAGATGGTTCTGAATGAACCGAAACCGGTCATATGAATAAAAAAAATTGCAATCAAGACGGATTTTAAGAACATTATAAAATCACTGATCGCTGTTATCCCATAAGACATTATGTCTGTTTTTGCGATAAATGCTTTGCGGGTTCCAGATGGTTCTCCTTTCTGAACCTCAATGAAACCGATCATCAGATACCCTTGGCCGATGATTCGAAACCTGTAGCTGCCTTCTTTTACTGATTTACCAATTTAATCGGTTTCCTTTAGGGCTGTCTATGGGCGAGGCCGTTTGTTCCGTCTTTCGGAGCATGTTTCGAAGATCGTAAGCTCAAATCAGTTTATAGATACCTTGTTGTGTTGAAGAAATAAATCTATGGTGAACAGCCTGGTATGAGCGTGCACAGGACAATATTTCAGCCATCGACCACGTTGCCATTATTAGGTGCGCCGATGTACTGACCGGCGGTGGGCCAGCGCCATGTACATATAGGACAATCGCCCTCCCGCTTCTCCCTCAGGCGCTTCCTATGAATCGGAGCGGTCCGCGCCCCGCGCACGTCCAGGTGCAGCGTCCGTTCTCCCGCCGTCTGGGCGCTGCGTCCTAGGTCTTCTCGTTCAGGAGGGTCTGCCGGCACCGCTCTCGTTATTCTTCCCTCCTCCCCTGAAGTCTGTACGCTCTGGGAAATATCCTTTTTCTTCTTAATCCGGGTGATCGCGGGTTCCCACACCTTGCTAAGGATGTAAATGTGTATGGGATTAGGAATCTATACGAGACCGCGAGAAATTGTTTTATACGTTTTGGTCTGACTTGTGGTGTATTAAAATTCATTTTTACTACGTAATTATCTTCTGGTTTTATTAATGTGTGTGTGAAATTTTACAGTCGTTTTCAAACATTTTGATGAGATTACAGTATAGATATATGGTAAATTTCAGATTTATTTAAGCTTCTATTCATCTGAATCAACCACATTTTTTTTCTAAATATATCTGGCGAAAAGACATTTCCGCCAGAGGACGTCTATAATTAGTGAAAAGAAATTTACGATAGAGAAACTCCGTAATTAACGACCATGCAAGATACAGACTTGAACTGTAGATAGGTGGTGCTAGGCGGGAATGTGAGTCGGCTGGGGAGCATACCGAGTTAGGTCACGTTTGTGCTTTGAACACTGTGTCCGGATGGTGCAGTGGTTAACGCATCTGCTTAGTAAGCTGGACGTCTCAGGTTCGAGTCCTGGTCCGGTACACACATCCACTCGTCACCGCTGAATCCACAAAAAGTCCTAATACAGCTGATATCATCGGTTCCTTCTCTCCCCTTCCTTTGTCACACTCCACCTTCAATTTTCACAGTAAGTCCGAAAGAAGAGACATCACATATCCATACAATATGAACAAACAACATTTCCCCTAGTAGACTCGCTTCCGTTAGGGGTAAGGTACAGGAAACTGAAGTTCACAACCAGTCCAATGGCGCCTGTAACTCTTTACCAGCGGGCCCACCTCCTTCTAGCAACGCCCTGCCAACATAGAGCTCTCACACTTCCTCCGTCAAAAGGGGCCTCGTACTACCACAGCTGCAATCCAGTTGCTTCTCTCATAAGAAGTCGGGCACAGGAATATATACGATGAGCAGCCCGTGGCCAAGAGTCCTCTAGCTGCCCAGCGCCAGTAGAACAGATACCCCCAAAGATATCAAGCGCACGCAGCATAGCTTTCACCGCTATGAATTATTGCCAACATCAGAAAAGTTGTGCAAGTTTTTTTTTTTTTCAGAGAACTTCATTATAGGCAACTGCATCAACTAAAAAAGTCTGAGGTGCTATTAACATTGTGTACCATATCACTAATGTTGTTGTTGTGGTCTTCAGTCCTGAGACTGGTTGGATGCAGCTCTCCATGCTTCTTCATCTCCCTGTATCTACTGCAGCCTACATCCTTCTGAATCTGCTTAGAGTATTCATCTCTTGGTCTCCCTCTACGATTTTCAGCCTCCACGCTGCCCTCCAGTGCCAAATTGGTGATCCCTTGATGCCTCAGAACATGTCCTGCTAACCGATCCCTTCTTCTAGTCAAGTTGTGCCACAAACTACTCTTCTCCCCAATTCTATTCAATATCTCCTCATTAGTTATGTGATGTACCCACCTAATCTTCAGCATTATTTTGTAGCATAACACTTCGAAAGCTTCTATTCTCTTCTTGTCTAAACTATTTATCGACCATGTTTCACTTCCATGGCTTCACTCCATACAAATACTTTCAGAAACAACTTCCTGACACTTAAATCTTTACTCCATGTCAACAAATTTCTCTTCTTCAGAAACGCTTTCCTTGCCATTGCTAGTCTACATTTTATATCCTCTCTACTTCGACCATCATCTGTTATTTTGCTCCCCAAATAGCAAAACCCCTTGACTACTTTAAGTGTCTCATTTCCTACTCTAATTCCTTCAGCATCACCCGATATAATTCGACTAAATTCTATTATCCTCGTTTTGCTTTTGTTGATGTTCATCTTATACCCTCCTTTCAATACACGTCCATTCCGTTCAACTGCTCTTCCAAGTCCTTTGCTTTCTCTGACAGAATTACGATTTCATGGGCAAACCTCAAAGTTTTTATTCCTTCTCCATGCATTGTAATACCTACTCCGAACTTTTCTTTTGTTTCCTTTACTGCTTGCTCAATATGCAGATTGTATAGCATCGGGGAGAGGCTACAACCCTGTCTCACTCCCTTCCCTACCATTGCTTCCCTTTCATGTCCCTCGACTCTTATAACTGCCATCTGCTTTCTGTACAAATTGTAAATAGCCTTTCGCTCCCTGTATTTTGCGCCTGACACCTTCAGAAATTGAAAGAGAGTATTCCAGTCAACATTGTCAAAAGCTTTCTCCAAGTCTACAAAAGCTAGAAACGTAGGTTTGCCTTTCTTTAATATTTCTTCTAAGATACGTAGTAGGGACAGTATTGCCTCACGTGTTCCAACATTTCTACGGAATCACTAATATAAAATGAAAAAATTTCAACATACTTCCCTAGGGTACGGCAAATTTACTTTCTACATCTGTTGATCCTGTACTAAATGTGACATGCTGCGTCCTGCCCACAAAGAAAAACTCAATCCAGATGCAGATTTCGTTTCCATACAATAATAGGATCACATTATTTTTTAATAAATGGTGATGTTGTTTTGAATAAAGTGTTTTCCAAAATCAAAAAAGTACTGCATCTCCCTGACACCCTGATCTAGGAGCCTAACGTGTTTCCGTTTAACTGCATTGGCTGCATTGTTTTATCTTTCACAGTCCTCGAATTTCTGCTTAGGTTGAGTGTGACCCTGTAGTGCTCCGCACCTGCTTAACTATAGAGCCCAGTGGTTTCGGACTAGTGCGCTCCATACAGTATGAACATCTTGCAACAATATTAACGCGACGTTTTCGTTTGTGTTGCAGAGTATATCTGAGAGCTATCAGAATAAGACGGAGGAGAGCGGCAGCAATATGTTTCATGAGTCACAAAGGAAAGCGCCAGTGGAAATTTGTAGAGGTGCTCGAAAAAATGTAGCAAAGTGTAGTGCTACAATATGTGCAATTAAAAACAAATCATTTCATGATATAGCGCTAGAGGAAAACTTAAAAACGGTCTGTAACTGACTTCCTGAACCAGTGATCTCTTGAAACGCGCAACTTCCCTGAAATGGCGATCTTGTGCCCCAGGAAGAGACTGTGCTTGTATGGAATTCAAGAACCCTAAGAACACGTAGGGATAAGGTAATCCCAAAGTCGTTGTAAAATTTCGCTAGCTACAAATGTACCAGAACGTCTAAGTTGTAAAGATATATGTGACAGAAACCGTCGATTTTGGTCGAAAACCCCATAATCATGAGACTTCACCATACTAGTAGCCTCTAATAACCAGTTATACAGTATATTAACCGACCAAAGTAAAATGATAAATATTTTCAAGAAGGAAACCTTAACAATGAGTATCTTTAATGAGAAAAAAATATTGTAAAATTTTGCTCGGGCTATTCTCTTTCATGCCGAGCAGGTGTTTGAATCACGGGCAACACATGTTGCCTCTATACGCCGCAAGATGCCAAAAGCAATTTCTGTAGTTGCCCGGTCCTGAACAGCAGGAAGCCGTTCGTGATGTTGAAAACCTAGTTGCCTTAGCTTTTTCGAATGACGTAGCCCAATACCCAAAATTACTTTATTGAAAACAACACTGGCCGAGAAAGCCTACGAACTTACACTGAAACGCCAAAGAAACTGGTATAGGTATGCGTAGTCAAATACACCGATATTTTAACAGGCAGAACACGGTGCTGCGGTCGGCAACGCCTATGTAAGACAACAAGTGTCTCTCGAAGTTGTTAGATCGGTTAATGCTGCTCGAATGGCAAGTTATCAAGATTCAAGTGAGTCTCAACGTGGTGTTACAGTCGGCACACGAGCGATGGGACACAGCATCTCCGAGGTAGCGATGAAGTGGGGATTTTCCCCTAAGACTATTTCACGAGTCTACCATGAATATCAGGAATCTGGCAAAACATCGAAAAGATCCAGCAAGAACTGGACCAATGACGACTGAAGAGAATCGTTCAACCCTGACAGAAGTGCAACCCTTAATCAAATTGCTGCAGATTTCAGTGCTGCGCCATCACCATGTGTCAACTTGCGAACCATTCAACGACACATGATTAATACAGGCTTTCGGAGCCGAAGGCCCACTCGTGTATTCTTGATAACCGCAAAACACACAGCTTTACACCTGTTCTGGCCCTATCAACATCGACATTAGACGATGACTTGAGGCATGTTGGCTGATCTTACGAGTCTCTTTTCAAATTGTATCGAGCCGATCGACGTATACGTCTCATGAATCCATGGACCCTGCATGTCAGCTGGGGATTGTTCAAGTTGATCGAGGCTCTGTAATGATGTGGAGTGATGTGACCCCTGATACGTCTACATATGACTCTGACAGATGACGCGTACGTAAGCATCCAGTCTTTTCACCTGCATACACTTATGCCCATTGTGCATGCCAGCAGGACAATGCGACACCCCAAACGTCCAGAATTGCTACAGAGTGGCTCAGGGAACACTCTCCTGAGTTTAAACATTCCCTCTGGTCACCAGACTCCCAAGACATGAACATTATTGAGCGTAGGTGGGATGTGTTGCAACGTGCTGTTGAGGTCCCCACCCCCTCCTACTCTTACGGATTTATTGACAACCCTGCAGAATTCATGTTGTCAGTTGCCTCCAGCATTACTTCAGACATTACTCGAGTCCATGCCACGTTGCGTTGCTGGACTTCTGTGTACTCGCCGGGACCCTATACAATATAGGGCAGATGTAGCAGTTACTTTGGCCCTTCAATGAATATTCCCATCATACTCTGTCATTATCGCTTATGGGGTGTTTGCATAACGTTTCTGTTAAAGTAGACAGCAGCAGTGGCGTTCGCTCCGCTTGCAAACATACTCGCATGAACAATACTTCCCGTTTCTTCATAACTATTGCACATTACAAAAAATTTAATCTCTTTATACAGTCCATGGTCCACCTCTGTCATATTTATCTGCATACTTTCTTCCATAACCAAATGTTCTTTGATATTTCCGGATTTGCATTGACAACCTTTCCCTCGTTTTAAGTTCAATATCTTTCATTTTTTTGTCGAGTGCACTTATATAATATTTAGAATTCTATAGGAGCACGACGTTTCTAAAGCTGCAGTTCTTTCCTTGTATCTACTGGATACCGGCTACATTTCACTTCTATATGAGACCATACTGCTGTCAAACACTTTCAGGAAGAAATATATGTCTGCCCTTCCACTTCAATTTGCAAAGAGCGTATGGGAAGGCTATTGTCGATAATCTCCCATAGTAGCTTATATTTGTTTGATTTCGTTACATTGTTTGTTTAATGTATCGACTTCCACCATTTCTGCGTAAAGTTACCATGGAGGAAGAAGGAACTGAGTTGTAGGTGAAAGGTAGTCACAGTGTTAATCAGACGCTAGAAGCATGTGCCTCTGATCTGTTACTGCAGAATACTTCTCTGACGATTGTAGCAGTTTACACATGCCCTCCACAAATCTTTCAGCTATTTATGAGAAACCTAGACTCATTATGGAGCTACTTCTCAGACAAGAAGGAACAGTTAGTAATTTGCGGAAATTTCAATAAAGATTGATTGTTAGATACGGACAATTAAAAACATAGTATGTACCCACATGTTTAGTTTGGCGTCGATGCTATATCAGAAAATTTTATGATCTGAAGATGGCAGTAGCCAAAACCGGTAATAGTGCAGTGTGAAAATTTGTATGATCAAGACGGACCTGTAAAATAAAGTATCAGTTATACTACCAAATTCTTCACAAAATCATGAAACTAGAAACTCGATTAACTGCCTGTCTTTTACTTTAACCGTTATCATCACAAATACCCAATACCTCACCTTTCCTCTGCGGTTCTACCACGAATTTTACTACCTTCAACAGTTTCAGGGCTGACCCAACATCTCGGTTTGATTATTTCTGCAACAAGTCCTTCAGTGGATAAACGAATTCTGAAAAAAAAGATCGTCGATAAGTTGATATTTCCCCATCTACCACTGAATAATGCCCGTAATTATGTTCTGGAGAGAGGCCATTTCAGATTTGGCATCCTGCCTACATCACTTAAACGATATCAGAAATGATCCAAACGTACTTGCATTCGACTAAATTGTTTATAAGAGGCAGCTCGCGTAAATTGATTATAAGAGGGATCGGTTTCTATAAACAACTCTCCGTGATCCTGAAATTCTGCAACGGAACTTGAGATGGAACCAACAGTCGAATGTACTTCCCTATGACCAGCGAAGACTATGACCAAGGTATTTGTGGAGCGAGTTTTCAAAGTAGAAGGAAAAGTACACGAGATTATCTGAAAATTGGCCACAGTTCCAAAAAAGACAGATGCTGAGATCTCCTGTAGGGAGTAAAACAAAGGCCATATACATATCCTTCTATTACAGTGCCTCCAGTCCGGCGAAAAGAAATGTGAAAGAAATAAGGAAAAAGACTACATGGCCCTGGGTGACATAGGTATTGGAACATCTTCCTGCAAGATTTCCAATTTGTGACTGAGATGCCACCCAAATCCACAGCAAAGGCTCCTACCTATATTTTAAAATTCCAGTGGCTGGCTGACAAGGTCCTTGATTTAATTACGTTTCCCACCACTGAAGCAGGCATTCTAAGACTGTGAAATTATATACAAAATAGATCCAAAAACAGGCACAGAAGCCGAGAGATCGACAGAAGAGTACACTGTGTGAAATGAGACTGGATGCTGGGCAGAAGGTTGTGATAAAGTTCCACTGATTCTCAAAGAGATATAATTGTCTTAATGTGTACTGCGGCCCATCTGAATGTTGCCGAAGTAGAAACTAACTGGCGAAGGAATCTTCTGCCACAGATAGTAACCAGTCTCGTTTAATTATTCATGATATAATAATAGCAAGTTCAATTCTTTCCTTCATGGTGTGTGTGTAAATAAGTCTGTTTCTTCGAACACAAGAATGTTCCGAGTTTATGTGTATGTATTTGTTGCAGATATGTCTTCATGTATTTAGAGTCGTATCTTCATTTCTAACGCACACTGCGTAGTTTAAGTTATCTCTTGTACTCTTGTTTAGGGTGACAGAGCGATGGAGCCAGAGATGGGGAGAATTTATTGAAACATCTTTCACGTAATTTTACAAGTCTTATTAAATGAATGTGGCTAACAATTGACAAATGCCCCCCAGCACGCCCTCCATTCCCCACGCCAACCCCCCCTCTCTTTCTCTCTCTCTCTCTCTCTCTCTCTCTCTCTTTCTCTCTCTCTCTCTCTCTCTCTCTCTCCACCCACCCTTCCTCCCACCCTCTCTCTCTCTCTCTCTCTCTCTCTCTCTCTCTCTCTCTCTCTCTCTCGTGTGTGTGTGTGTGTGTGTGTGTGTGTGTGACGTTATTGCATTAATGTTGTGTTTAAAAAAATTTAGAAATATATTGGGTAATAAAATTACGCTCGCTGAAAACTGTTTCAGAGAAAAGTATATGAAATTTGGCCTTTCATTTATTACTGTGTTTCTCGTCGCTCCATCATGACAATGCAAATTTAAGCATTCTTGCAATATTGTACTGAACGTTGCATATGCATGGCGCTATTTCATTCTGCAACTTCTATGACTTCATTAACCGAATAATTTTGCTTCAATTTGAAGCGCTTTTTTTCGGCGTTGGCAGCTGAAGAGAAAAGGTGGCCCCACATGTGTTTTACAGCTGTTATTATGTCCGTTGTCAGAAGAGCACATGGCTGTTATATCTCTTTTATTACTTTATGACGAAATCACATGAAAAATAGATGTCACTCGAGCAAGAGAATACGCTGACAACACACGAAATATATGGGGCTACAGTACCGCAGTTATTAAAAAAGCTGACGGAAGCTTCAGCTGCATAATTTTTATATTAAATATTGTTGGTGTATGCATCGTGACAAACTGCTGACTTAACACAACGGAAATTTTGTTGTAACTTCAGACTGTGTGACGAACCGAGAGTCGAAACCCAGACCTTTGCCTTCCACGAGAAAGTGCTCTACCAGTAGATGATGATGATGATGATATTTGGTCTGTGGGGCGCTGAACTGCACGGTTATCAGTGCCCGTACCAATTCCCAACCATTACTCAGTCCAATCACGCCCCTTTCATGAATGATGATGAAATGATGAGGACAACACAAACACCCAGTCATCTCGAGGCAGGTAAAAATCCTTGACTCTGCCGGTAATCGAACCCGGGACCCCGTGCTCGGGAAGTGAGAACGTGACCGGGAGACCACGAGCTGCGGACTCTACCAGTTCAGCCACCGAAGCAAAACTCACAGCCCGTCCTCACAACGTCACCTCCATCAGCATCCCATTTCTCACAAACTTTCATCTGTCAGGAGGTTTCATATCAATGCATACTCCGCTGCAGAGTGAAACATTTACTTTGGGAACATCCACTGGACTGTGGCGAAGTCCATTTTCGGCAGTACCCTTTCTTCCAGCAGTGCTGTTCCCGCAAGTTCCGCAGGAGGACTTCTGTGAAATTTTTAAAGTAGGCGATGAGGTACAGGCAGACGTAAGGCTGCGTATCGTGAGTCGTGCTTGGCGGCTCTGTTGGTAAAAGCACTTGCACGTGAACGGCAAATGTCACGAGATCGAGTCACGGTCAGACACACATTTTTAATCTACCAGTAAGTGTCGTATCACCACACCCTCCTTCGCACAGTGAGAAATTCATTCACATTTTGGTTAACTTTAGCCCCTTGGTAATTTAATCCCAGTAATAAGATGTGTAATATTGAATCTGTACCTGTTCATTACACTCATTTCAACCAGCATTTAATTTTCTAATTAACCTTTATTCGGTGCGGCACTGTCGCACAGCTAGACCACTCCGTGTCGTTTCCTCGTGATATAAGAGACTAAGAGCCACAGGACTACTACCGAATTATAATGTAATTACCTTGTTCCTTGTCAATTTGTGCATAGTGGATTCCAAAAATTGGACGAAAAGAGTAGTCGCATCCAAAGCCTCATGGCACCGTGTTCCTTAGGGATGGAAATTAAAATGAAGAAGGAAACAGGCGGTATTTGTTTCGAATGAACCACACTAGCATTCACCTTAAGCAATTTTTGGAAAATCACAGAATACCAAATCTGGATAGCAGGACGACAACTTGAGCCTTGGTCTTCCGTTTACTGACAAAGGGATGTGTGGATCATCGTACGCTGATCCTTCTACTGAGCAGTTATGTGTCTGCGTTATCTGGAGACCAGAGACGTACCACAACCAGATAGCTATTTGTCTGAAGGCAGGCGTTGTATGTTTTATTTGGACAGTCATTGACGTTGCTGAAACTTGTTTGATATATTTATTCGTGAAGAAAGAAGTAAATTATATTTTTCCAAGACAGAATCCTTTAATACTGTCGCTACATACCTGTAGCTCTCAAACATTATGTGAGATGAAGATAGGAATAACAAATTTATATGTCTTCACTGATCACATCACAGTCATCTAGTTTAAGTTCCTTTGCTGCGCAAGAATCTTCGCCACAAAATTCACACGAATTTATGTAGAAGAAACATATGCGGGAGTTAAATACTTTTGGCAACACTGTAAGTGATGCAGGCCTCAGTACAGTGATACTCAACTAGTGTCTTGGGTTGAACGCAGCACACATTTAGTGACTCATATCAACCACGTACTGCTAAGTCTCCTGTGCGGCTGCGTGCTCCATATCCGCATTCTGCTGCCTTTATGCCTTTATGGCCGTAAGCGGTATTGGTAACTCGGGTCTCCCAGAAGCATCTTTGACGTTACTTATTCACTAAACTCAAAAATTGTAGCAGGACCTTTTGTCTGCCAATTATCAATACTCTTTAAAATAAATATTTCCGTATGCAGCAAACGGTCACCAGTTACGTAAGTAATCAGTGGTTACTGAGAAACTAGTCCTGTTTCTCCCCACACCAAATTTTATCCTAGTTCTTGGTCACTTGCGGAAATGGGTATAATATGGGATGTGGATCGCATCTCTATAGAAAATTTCTCAGCTGTCTTATCGCACTCGCTCTTCAAAAGAGGAGTGAAATGAAATTGTCGCCTGCCGGGAAAAAAGGACTGTGGTAAACAGCAGCAGGTTGTATGTTATTTAATTTATTTGACTGCTTTCAATTATCAGACGTTCACGGTCCTCGTGGCACGAAGTTTTATGTCGAAAATCTTTCGGAACGGTGCCTTAAACATATGAACATGTTGCAATCAAGGATATCAATATATGATTATTCTCTTGTCTCATCAAGTAAATTAGTAAGGAAAAACTAATATTGCACGATTGGCGGCTGATAATTTTTACATTAATTTCTATGCACCTGTACCGAATGACATTCTGACTAGACTAAGCAGTCACTCCTTAGCAGATGCTGCATGGTTATTTCCGTCAATCTGTTTAGGTGAATGAGGTGGCACCACGGTAATACACCTTCCTCGTATACGCGAGGTCGCTATTAGAGATCACTTGCTCGCTGTTCAGTTTTATATTTTTCATGGATTCCCTAAATCATGTAAGGACAATTAGGGGACGATTCCACTGAAAAGGTCACGGCTCACTTCCATCTTCATTGTCCTCTTACCGGAGCTTGTAATTCAGTAGCTTCGTCGTCGACGGAACGTTGAGCTCTGATCCTACTTTTCTGTTTTCTTTTATATGTATTATCGTTTAATCTATGAAGCATTGTTTATTACCTTCGTGTATTCGCTCAAATGTCAGACACTTAACAAAATTGGAAATTTGTGGTATGGTCTTATGGAGTCAAACTGCTGATGTCATAGGTCCCTCATGTTACGGACTACTCATTCTAACTTAAACCAGCTTTCGCTAAGGACAACAAACCGACCCATGCCCGAGGGAGGACTCGAACCTCCGCCCGGACAGCGACATGACGCCCTAGACTGCGGCTACCCTGCGCGACAGATACTTAACAGAAACTGTGTTTACATACGTGGATGACAAATCCACAAAAATCTGCTGTAATACGTATTAATTTATTGAAAATCAATTTCTGTGCATCCACCATCATAAGATCACGGATTAGCATTACACAAGGATAAAGGAAGAATCCTTAGTGCCGAGTAAATGATTATTATATCTGATGCGCGCTCTCTCGTTTATACACTACCGGGTCAAAAGTATCCAGACATGTATTATTACACATTAATATAAGGTCCTCCACCGTCCACCTTTTTGAGGGGTCGAACTCTGCTGTGGACTCTTGCAGTGATGGGTTCGAATGTCTTGGAGGAATGGCGGGACATTGGTCCTCACCAGCTGATACAAGTGATGTTAGACGTTGGGGTGTGACACTAAGTTGCTGTCCTAGTTCATCCCAAAGGTGTTCCATTGGGTTCAGGTCGGAACTCTGACCAGACCAGTCCATTTCGGGAATAATGAGTCCACAAAACAATACATCACACGTGTTGCTTTATAACAGCATGCATTGTCATATTCATCCAGTCATCGTCTCCGAATTGTCCCTCTACAGTACGCAGTACACAATGCTGTAAAATATGGTCACATCCTTCCGAATTCAATGTTTCCTCAAGCGTAATTAGGGGACCACACCATAAGCACGAAAAACGCCTACCTATTTCATTGTTGGGACATGATGAGAGGTAACGTTCTCCAGGCGGACACCAAACCCATATCCTTCAAGTACACCACTAGAGGCTATAGCATGATTTATCACTCCCAGTCACCCAAATACAGCTATTCATTGCCCTTTGGAGCTGCATTTTGCACCACCTCTAGCGTGACGTAATATTGACTGAAGGCACGTTGCTTAATAGGAGTTTCATGAGCACTGCAACACACTCTTTTTAGCTCCTTGCACCGTCATTATGATAGCTTGATTGCTGGTAGTACCTTGAGACTCACGAGTAATTATTCGGCTTATTTAAGGGGATGTTTTGCTGACATCCCACAAAAGTGCTACGGATCCTTTCAGTAGAAGTCTTAGTGGTCTGCCGGCCGCGGTGGTCTCGCGGTTCTAGGCGCGCAGTCCGGAACCGTGCGACTGCTACGGTCGCAGGTTCGAATCCTGCGTCGGGCATGGATGCGTGTGATGTCCTTAGGTTAGTTAGGTTTAAGTAGTTCTAAGTTCTAGGGGACTGATGACCACAGCAGTTGGGTCCCACAGTGCTCAGAGCCATTTGAACCATCTGAGTGGTCTTTGTTTAGTCGTGGTTGTTCCTTCACGTTACCACTTCACAGTCATATCACAAACAGTCGACTCTGACTGCATTAAAAGGGCTGAAATGTCCTTAATTAAGTTTTTATTCAGGTGACATGCAGTGACAAGCTAACGTCCGAAGACACTGAACTTTCCTAACCGACTCATTCTCTCGTTACTGCTTCTCTACTGAAACCAGTACCCTCTGCCAACCATAACACTGTCTGGTTAGAGAGTATATATAGGGAGAGGGAGGCCAACCGGACGATATGGCGGCCATTTTTCTGCCAAACTGCGAGAGGGACATTTGAATGGCCAGTAGTGGAGTAGTGGAGTACACACTCATCGAATCAAAAGCCTTTCTTTCCAGCTATAATATACTCATATACTCATAGTAGCCTACTACGTGCAGCCCAGGAAAATGTGATACAGTGGCTGTAAAAATTATTCGTTACTTGCATTTATCTCCTTCAACGTTCGTTTACTAGATATATTTCACTGAAAGTAACGTAAAAAAAATGTAGTGTATAGCATTTGTTTTGTATCGTAAGTGCATAACGCTAATGATTTAACGTGCCTGTATTACGTCAGATGAATGAAAGTCGTAGGCAGTTGTTTACTTGTGACATGCAAAAAGTGTGAGACGTATTAGTAGTTCTTTCCACGTTTTCAAACTTTTTGCATGTCACAAGTAAACATCTGCTTACGACTTTCTTTCATGTATATAAATGAATACCTCTCGTAGATAACAAACGAAAAAGATTACGAAAATCAGGAAACGTTAAACGTAGGCTACTGTAATAACGACCAAATATAACAAGAAAACTACCGTATCGCTTATACCCCACAGTAAGTAGGCCTATTAAAAACTGTCTTCAGGACTACCTACAATTATTTAATACGAACGACAAAATGAAGACTGAATCCTGGGAAATTTCCTGCCCCAACATCATTAATGAAATAGTTATAAAACTACAATCAGATTATCTGGAATTACTAACAATGGCCGAGAAATCAAATAAAAAAAAACACACACACCTTATGACACTGAAAGATGTAATCATGACGTCTGAAGCCTAGAAAAATTCTTACACATTAGATACACAATCCCATTTTATTCTATGTTTCTAAGAATAATGTGTTATAATAATTTTCACACAGTCAATTTACAGGTCTGTTTTCAAATTTAACTATGTATATTGCAAGTTGTTCTATATGTAGTAAAAAGCAGAAACGACTTCCTTCGCATAGATAAGAGTACTTGGTTGGTTTCCACAAGGCTGCTGTTTGATGTATGTCAGCTCTGTTGACTGGGACTGCCCACTGCTTTTGTCTTTCTTCATTGCGTAGAAATGCTAACATGCGAAATCCACCTTCGCTTCTATTGGAACAACCAAATGCAGAACAACCTGTCATCGTTTGCGAACGTCTGCAAGAACGAATTACAGATTTCAAAAACGATACTGTACAATTACTAACGTGTTAACTTCAAACATGTAGGCCTACCGTCTTCATCATAAAACGCTTCATTATTTCAACTCGTATTTAAGATTGGGAACGCTAATTACGTGCTAAAAACGATACACAACTACAACAAACATGCATGCACAACGCATAACAAGTCTCTCAATAATTTAAATACCTTTTAATCGTTTCCAAAAGTCCTCAGAACTTCAACTCAAAAGCACGGCAAACATAGGAAGCGCGAGAGACGTTTGGGACCATTTATCTGCCAACGCTAATCAACCTATTACGGGCAACTTCACCTGTGGCCATTCTCTCTGTATACAGGCTCTCTATGTCTGGTACACCTCTCGTGACATCTAGCAGTCAATTCTGCATTCTAGAGGGTTGTGCAAATAGTTCTGATCAGATAGTCCACAAGGGCTTGTTGTTTTAAGCGTTTGAGGAAGTGCTACGTGCACTAACTGATAGTCTATCCCAGAGTTCCGCATATTGTCTCACCGAAGTTATGTATCATTATTATTATAAGACTTAACGGATCAGTAAGCGGGATAGTGCAAGGGACTGTCAACATTTGCACTTGTGGTTAAGAGAAAACCTTTAAGACAATGTACGTACTGAGCGAATTAGTACAATAAACCCTCCTCCAAGTTGTACAAACCAATCGAACTATCCTTCCTCACTGAATCCTGCCTCTGCAGTGCTCTGCTGGCCTGGTAGCCAATGCAGACATAGCACCTGAGTTCCCATGCTGGGGAAGAATGACTCTGCTTTGCACATCCTGAGGGGAGCCAATCAGCGATTCAGAATCTCTTTTGTCCGAAAAAATAAGATTTTTAGACTATAGAAGCTTGGTTCTCACTGTAAGCATGGCTATGTTTTGGCAAGAAACATTTACCTAGACGGGACGAAAATCCGTCATTTATAGAGAGATCTAATCTTTCCAGACCATCCATATCCATTTTCTTAAAGAAGGCTGTTAAGCTTCCCAGACATTCGTGCCCATGAAATATATGTTTCTGCTGCTCTCTAAAAGAACCTGGCGACTTCTTGTTGTTGGAGGAGTTATAGTCTTGGCTCCACTAAACATATGCATCAGCCATTCTGTTCGTATCATCTTAGCTTCTAACGTGATAATGATTGTAGTTTTATGACCATCGTACTGTTTGCACAACAGCTCAGATTACGGCAGTCTCTCTTAAATGGCTTCCTCCGCCCACTTTCTGGCAGCTGGCTGCCTTTGTGACAGTGTGTTGCCTGGTCCAGGTAGAAAAAATGGTTCAAATGGCTGTGAGCACTATGGGACTTAAATTCTGAGGTCATCACTTCCCTAGAACTTAGAACTACTGAAACCTAACTAAGGATATAACACACATCCATGCCCGAGGCATGATTCGAACCTGTGAACGTAGCGGTCGCGTGGTTCCAGACTGTAGCTCCTAGAACCGCTCGGCCACTCCTGCCGGCCCTAGGTAGAATGTTTTGCGAGACGCCGCCTTCTTGCCGAGGGAAGCGTGGAGGGCCATGGTCCAAAGGGCTTCTGCAGGTACAATTCAAAGTGAGCTGCGTCCCCAAATCACTTGTGGTTAAGAGAAAACCTTTATGACAGTGTACGTACCGAGTGAGGTGGCGCAGTGGTAAGCACACTGGACTTCCATTCGGGAGGCCGACAGTTCAAACCGGCAGCCGACCATCCTGATGAAGGTTTTTCGTGATTTTACGAGGTTCCGGGGTAGAGAAGAGTTTGTGCAATGACATAGAACATTAATTAAATTGATGAAAATGAGAGGTGAGATGCAAAAGAGGCCACGGAATCTCTCAATTTCTCTAAATCGCTTCAGACAATTGCCGGGACGATTCCTTTGAAAGGGGAATGGCCGACTTCCTTCCCTAATCCGATGTGACCGATGAGCTCGCTGTTTGGTCCCACTCCCCAAACCCAACCAACCAACAAAGTACGTACGTGTTAGTCGTAAGCGGTGCATCTGAAAAAAATTGTGTACTTGACGGCCCGGAACCTTACTTTAACCTGATGAGAACATGTCGCTTGACCGAAACTCGTTCTCTATAAACAGATGCACATTACAACCGCTATTCTCAGGCTCACGTTTCCGTTCTTTAAATGCAGTTAAGTCGTGCAACACTGATTAAACGATATAAAGTAGAAATTACATCAATACGTGTGAGCAATACTTTGGTTAAACAAGACACAAAGGAAACAGCCTTCTCGCTCGCCGCACCTCGCCGGGTCTGGTTAATAGCCCTCAGCGAGCCGCCTCTTTGCCTCATCCCCGCTACGTCAGGAGGATCGAATGTCAAAATCTGAGCACCGCGACGCGTGGTAAGCAGCGCCAGCAATGCCCTTTCGACCCCGCTTGATCCCCGACCTTCCATTGGCGATTCCCGAGGGAAATTCCGCAAAGAAAAGCCCCGAGACCGACCGGCCCCGCTGCCGAGAGCAGCCAGGGCGGAATCTTTTGTAATTGGAAATTGGCTTCAGCCGAGTGCGCCGCCTGCACCGCAAACGGAGCCGCCCCGTCGCGACCGCTCCGTGGCCCGCTACCTCGCTCTCCCAGCTCCAATATTATGCTAATAACACGCGAATGTACCCACTCCCCTCTGTGCTCCATTTCGAGACGAATGTCGAACATACTCCTACGACGTCAGCCAACTGAATAACATTAATCTATTGGGAAATACCTTGTGTTGGTTTCCACCGTGATTTGGCGCTGTTGGGAATAACGTATGAACGAAAGAGACGAAAACTAACATAGGGGGGATATACCTGCAAGCTGTGTCCACAGAAACACACGTACCATAGTTCCTTTAAATTTTACTAGATATTGCGAAAGACATGTACCTAGTTGAAAAGCAATGACATCTATATTTCGAAAACCTCCTTCTGGTGTGTGACACAGAGTACTTTGTCCTCCAACGCCACGTCATTCTTTCCTTTTTCAGGAAAGAAGGAAGAACTACTGATTTCTCTAACTGTACTTCATCGTGAGAGTAAGAAATATACTCATTAACACTTCCTGGAATCATGCTAAAAGACTTCATACAATATAGAATAATTGCCATACACGAAATAGGGTAGACAGTCGACTGCACTAAGTATGGAATACTCATTAATATGGCTAAGAGCAGAATAATACGGTAAGTAAGTAAGTATAGTGAAGGACACCAATATGGATTTGCAATTTTGCCCTTGTGCATATTATTGGCGACAAGTGTGAATGAATAGAACAATTTACCTTGCCTTCATTGACTCAGAGAAAGGTTTTGACAATGTGACCTGGGGACTACCCCTTAGGGAAAAAAGAAGCAGGACTTCTAGGATTCCTCAATTGTATCAAAATCAAAGCACAAAAATTAACCTGAATAAGGTAGAAGAAGAGGCTAGGATTACTCAAAGAGTTAGACAAGGACGTCCCCTGCTTCCGTATTTATCTACTCTATCCGTCGAGGAAGCTATTCTTATCATGAAAGGAAGGCGATTAGAACAAAGGCCAACGGTGAAAGGATACATTGTATCAGATTTTCTGGTGACATCGTGATAGTTGCAGACTCTAAAAAAAGAAACGGACAGGGGCCTGCAAATTATTTCACAATTAAATTACGGAAATTAAAAGTGAACAAACGGAAAGCAAAAGTTACGGTCGTACGGAAAAAACATGTGAAAGACTGAGGTCTCAGTTAATCAACTGAAAGAACTTTGTTATCAAGGTCATATAATCACAGAGGACAGTAATGTTTAAAGTAATTGAAGAGGAGACTTGAACTGGCTACAAATGCATTTATAAGTGAGAAAAATATGTCATCATATCTAGGAACACAGATGTCATAAAATACTTCACTAAATTATTTGCATTGAGTATGTAGCTCTATGGAAGTAAAAACTGGACTCAGAGTGTACTTGGAAATGAATCGACTTGAAGCTGTTAATATGTGGATGCTGCGTAAAATGAGAGGAACGAACTTGACGGAAAGAAAATCAACTCGCAAGTCCTAACGGAAGTAAACGAAGATGCTTAATATGGAAATGCCTTGTCGATGCAACCGTATAATCCGCAAACTCTGACGGTTATGTTAAAAAAAAAGAAACACAACGACTTCTGAGGTAAGTCGATTGAAGAGGCCAACGTTAAGGAACTTCATTCCATAACGATTGAACCAACCATCCAAAAGGTTTGAACTTCACTTTGAGTTAAAGTATGATACTGTATTTAACTGCACTGATCACATATACAATAAATATTAGAATAAATGATAGATACGCTGTGGTACTGAAAAAACTGTACAGCTAACGTCTTCCAACGATGACTGGGTAAGATGTTACCTGTACATGGGGAAGACTTGCGAAAGATACAAAATTTGTTAATCGGTTAAGTATAATACAACAAAACTAGTTTATTTTGATTATTAAAAATGCAAATAAAAAAATGAGGCAGTCAGCATTTGCTTACTGCTAGATGATGGCTGTTCATTGTTAACTGATTCATGTCCTACAAATATTGCAATAGTTACTGCCATTTCCACAGTGCTCACGCAATCGGTTCTTACATCCTATACCTTGAATCCAGTTACACTTGTCGCTGGTAGTAGTTCAAACATCGTCGTCAGTGTCATTGTCTCCATTTGCGTTAAACAGATGTAAAGATCTCTTAACTGTCTGGTGGCCTCGAATCCTTCCTTCTCAGAATACAGCGCTTTGATTCGTTCTGTTGTGTTTCGTCTCTCATCTGACTTATTTTCGGACTGCTCGTCGGAAGCACTGAAATTTGAGTTTTACTCTTGGTTGAGCTAGGTGCTGAAGCTTTATTAACACGATTCATGTCGTAAAAACACGAATTATTTGGTTGTCCTGGATGGCCCTACTGTACCTCCGAATGGTCTTGCATTGCTTATAGCTACCGCTGGTTTGTGTGTTGGTGGTTCTGCTGCAGGACCAGATATTGACACAAGGCGTGTTGTTGGTGCAGCGGTATTACTAGATTGCTCTACACTGTATGTATATTTGTTGCTATTTAAACGGCGTGTTAATTGTATCGCCAGTTGCTGAGCTGAATGTTGGCAATTTGTGGTCTGTATCATGAGGATAAATCCCAAAGGTCGAAAATCCAATACTTCTGTTACCCACAATTACGTCACGATTCCATGCAAAACTCAACACAGAATTATCTTTGCGGCCTGCGTCGTTGTAAAACTAACTGTTGACTGTCTGTTTCCAAAATAGTTTTAGAACTTGAAGAAGGCGCGATCTACGGGTTTTAAGTATGCATAGTATGGCTAGTTAGGCAGATGAGAATAATCTGGTTCTCAGCCGCCAAATGAAGAAGATAAACATCAAATCAGAATTATCTTTGTCCAAGAATTAGTAGTCCTTTGCCAGATTATTTCCTAGGAAAGAAGCGATTGTTCAACCAGTTCATAAACACTTTCGTATTCACATATGCAGATCTATCATTCACTTCGACGAGGGAACCTGGAGGCATATCATTTCAAAGCTATGTTTGTCTTTTCGATTTAATTGTGCATTAGGGTGGAAGGAATTAATGTTCTGCATTGCAGCAAACAAACAGCGGTATTGTTTCCCCTTTTGCTACTGATGTTAAGTGATAGTCGTCTTTGGAAGCTTTCAATGCTAAAAGTGTTCAGGTTCAGTGTTCAGCTGAAGTCCACACTTACCCATGTTATAAATTTCCCCACGCTGCTGAAAAAACGTATTCTTCTGTCATGTGTACAGCGCAAGGGAAAATAGTTCTCAACCCTTTATCGACACATTCCCAGTTCTCTTGCAATGGATGTAACCTGGGCGATCCTTACAACAAACGTTTGATACCTTTGCAAGAATAAATTTAACAAATTATAGACGGCCATCTCATTTTCTTTACTTAAGCCATTCAGTGTCTCATTTTTCTCCAATGAAAACGCCAGTCACCGAATTGATTTTGTTGATGGTGAATATCCAGCTTCTTGCAGTTGTTAGATACCGTCCACCAGAGTGCTTTAATTTCATCACCAACGTATCCTAAAGAAGTTTCCGTTGTGAGATACGATCAGCACTTTGTAAAGACTAAAAATACAGCGTCTACAGTAACAGCAAAATTGGAGGAATTATTCATTTTATGATTATATTCTAATCATGAAGCTGTATTTGGGTTTCTTCCATATGGACGAGGCATGATAAGTTGCTCTAAAGGTAAATTAAAAGTTGACACGGAGGGTCAACTCTTGGATCTCTTCATCTCAGAGTAGCACTGCAAGCTACATCCTCTATTATTTGCTGGATGTATTCCAATCTCTGTCTTCCTCTACAGTTTTTGCCTTCTACAGCTCCCTATAGTACCACGGAAGTCATTCCCTCATGTCTTAGCAAATCTCCTATCATCCTGTCCCTTCTCCTTTCAGTGTTTTCTACATATTCCTTTCCTCTCCGATTCTGCGTAGAATCTCCTCATTCCTTACCTTATCAGTCCACCTAATTTTCAACATTCGTCTATAGCACCACATCTCAAATGCTTCGATTCTCTTCTGTTCCGGTTTTCCCACAGTCCATGTTTCACTACCATACAATGCTGTACTCCAGACGTATATCCTCAGAAATTTCTTCCTCAAATTAAGGCCGGTATTTGAATTAGTAGACTTCTCTTGGCCAGAAATGCCTTTTTTGCCTTAGCGAGTCTGCTTTTGATGTCCTCCTTGATCCGTCCGTCATTGGTTATTTTACTGCCTAGATAGCAGAATTCCTTAACTTCATCGACTCCGTGACCATCAATCCTGATGTTAAGTTTCTCGCTGTTCTCATTTCCACTACTTCTCATTACCTTCGTCTTTCTCCGATTTACTCTCAAGCCATACTGTGTACACATTAGACTATTCATTCCGTTCAGCAGGTCATTTAATTCTTCTTCACTTTCACTCAGGATGGCAATGTCATCAGCGAATCGTATCATTGATATCCTTTCACCTTCTATTTTAATTCCATCCCTGAACCTTTCTTTTATTTCCATCGTTGCTTCCTCGATGTACAGATTGAAGAGTAGGGGCGAAAGGCTACAGCCTTGTCTTACACCCTTCTTAATACGAGTACTTCGTTCTTGATCTTCCACACTCATTATTCCCTCTTGGTTGTTGTACATATTGTATATGACCCGTTTCTCCCTATAGCTTACCCCTACTTTTTTCAGAATCTTGAACTGCTTACACCATTTTATATTGTCGAAAGCTTTTTCCAGATCGACAGATCCTATGCACGTGTCTTGATTTTTCTTTAGCCTTGCTTCCATTATTAGCCGTAACGTCAGAATTGCCTCTCTCGTGTCTTTACTTTTCCTAAAGCCACACTGATCGTCACCTAGCGCCTTCTCAATTTTCTTTTCCATTCTTCTGTATTTTATTCTTGTAAGCAGCTTCGATGCATGAGCTGTTAAGCTGATTGTGCGATAATTCTCGCACTTGTCAGCGCTTGCCGTCTTCGGAATTGTGTGGATGATGCTTTTCCAAAAGTCAGATGGTATGTCGCCAGACTCATATATTCTACACACCAACGTGAATAGTCGTTTTGTTGCCACTTCCCCTAATGATTTTAGAAATTCTGATCGAATGTTATCTATCCCTTCTGCCTTATTTGACCGTAAGTCCTCCAAAGCTCTTCTAAATTCCTACTCTAATACTGGATCCCCTATCTCTTCTAAATCGACTCCTGTTTCTTCTTCTATCACATCAGACAAATCTTCACCCTGGTAGAGGCTTTCAATGTATTCTTTCCACATATCTGCTCTCTTCTCTGCATTTAACAGTGGAATTCCTGTTGCACTCTTAATGTTACCACTGTTGCTTTTAATGTCAGCAAAGGTTGTTTTGAGTTTCTTCTATGCTGAGTCTTCCCTTCCGACAATCATATCTTTTTCGATGTCTTAACAGTTTTCCTACAGCCATTTCGTCTTAGCTTCCCTGCACTTCCTATTTATTTCATTCCTCAGCGACTTGTATTTCTGTATTCCTGATTTCCCCGGAACATGTTTGTACTTCCTCCTTTCATCAATCAACTAAAGTATTTCTTCTGTTACCCATTGTTTCTTTGCAGCTACCTTCTTTGTACCTATGTTTTTCTTCCCAACTTCAGCGATGGCCCTTTTTAGAGATGTCCATTCCTCTTCAACTGTGGTGCCTACTGCGCTATTCATTATTGCTGTATCTATAGCGTTAGAGAACTTCAAACGTATCTCGTCATTCCTTAGAACTTCCGTATCGCACTTCTTTGCGTATTGATTCTTCCTGACTAATGTCTTGAACTTCAGCCTACTCTTCATCACTACTATATTGTGATATGAGTCTATATCTGCTCCTGGGTACGCCTTACAATCCAGTATCTGATTTCGGAATCTCTGTCTGACCATGATGTAATCTAATTGAAATCTTCCCGTATCTCCCGGCCTTTTCCAACTATACATTCTCCTCTTGTGATTGTTGAACAGGGTATTCGCTATTACTAGCTGAAACTTGGTACAAAACTCAAGTAGTCTCTCTCCTCTTTCATTTCTTGTCCCAAGCGCATATTCTCCTGTAACCTTTTCTTCTACTCCTTCCCCTACAACTGCATTCCAGTCACCCATGACTATTTGATTTTCGTCCCCCTTTACATACTGCATTCCCCTTTCAATATCCTCATACACTTTCTCTATCTGTTCATCTTCAGCTTGCGACGTCGGCATGTATACCTGAACTATCGTTGTCGGTGTTGGTGTGCTGTCGATTCTGATTAGAATAACCCGGTCACTGAACTGTTCACAGTAACACACCCTCTGTCCTACCTTCCTATTCATAACGAATCCTACACCTGTTATACCATTTTCTGCTGCTGTTTATATTACCCGATACTCATCAACCAGAAATCCTTGTCTTTCTTTCACTTCACTTCACTAACCCCTACTATATCTAGATTGAGCCTTTGCATTTCCCTTTTCAGATTTTCTAGTTTCCCTACCACTTTCAAGCTTCTGACATTCCACGCCCCGACTCGTAGAACATTATCCTTTCGTTGATTATTCAATCTTTTTCTCATGGTAACCTCTCCCTTGGTAGTGTTATACTACATAAATCAAATAAAACCAATTCTTACATCTCATATTTACGTGTACTACTCACGTATTTTAATATCAGTCATCAAGTGATTATTATCAACACCTAATCCTTATACCGCCTTTTGAAATTCGGTATACTGTGAGTAACCCCTTAATGCATTGGTATTTTACCCATTTTATAGGGCGAAGAATCGACAAAAAACCGCCACCGACAGCGATAGATATGGTATACATGCTGACGTCGCATACTGAAGATAAGAGATAGAGAACGTGTATGAGGGAATTGAAATGATATTTGTGTATGTAAAGGGAGAGGAAAGTTTAATAACCATGACAGACTGGAATGGGGTTGTAGGGGAAAGGAATAGAAGAAAGCGTTACGGGAAAAAGTAGGCCTGGTAGTAGACTTTAGAGAGGAGAATGACTAATTGAAATACGCAATAAAAATGCAGAGAGATATGGGAAGATTGTAGTTAGACTATATCGTAGTCAGGTAGACATTCCGAAATGAGATATTGGATTGTGAGGCGTACCCAGGAGGAGATACAGACTCAGCTCACGATTTAAGAGACTAATCTAAAAGCATCAACGCGAAAAGTGTGGTGTCACCGCCAGACGCCACACTTGCTAGGTGCTAGCCTTTAAATCGGCCGCGGTCCGGTGGTATACTTCGGACCCGTGTGTCGCCACTATCAGTGATTGCAGACCGAGCGCTGCCACACGGCAGGTCTAGAGAGACTTCCTAGCACTCGCCCCAGTTGTACAGGCGACTTTGCTAGCGATGGTTCACTGACTTCTACGCTCTCATTTGCCGAGACGATAGTTAGCATAGCCTTCAGCTACGCTATTTGCTACGACCTAGCAAGGCGCCAGTATCCGTACTATTGATATTGTGAATCATGTACCATAAAGAGCGTCGTTCTGCATTAATGGATTAAAGTTAAGTATTCCACCAGCTACGTCCGTTTTTCTCAATTCTAATTCCCTTGTCATGTTCCAGACCTCACGCCAGCCTCCGTGAGCTCAGACGCCTCCTTTAACCATACGGTTGGCTCTCCTGCCAACCACAACAAAAAGAAGTACTAAGGAATGAAGAGATTTGCTTGAGATTTTCTGAGGCCACAGATACTGTGATGATTATCAGCTCAAGAGGCACTTTAGTTGAATGGAAACGGACATCTCTAAAAAGGGCAATCACAAAAGTTAGGAAAGACACACACAATACAAGAAAAATAACTGCGAAAAAACCCTGTGTAACAGGCGAAACTACGTAATTGCTGAAGGAAATTCAGGAATAAAGATATACAAGTCACTTAGAAATGACAGAGATAGAAAATGCAGGAAAGCTAAGGCGGAATGTCTGCATGAAAAATGTGAAGAAATCGAAAGAGAAATGATTGTCTGAATGAGTGACTGATTATAGAAGACAGGCAAAACAGTCTTCAGAGAGATTAAATGGAGGGGCGTTAACATTTGTAATGGGAATTAGAATTCTAAATGCAGAGCAAAAAGGAGGTTAGTGGAAAGAGTACAATGAAAGCCTTTATGAAATGGAAGGCTTGTCTGGCTAACGTAATAGAATGAGAAAAGAAGCCGGCAGGGAGACATATGCGATCCAGTACTAGAATTTAAAATAGCTTTGGCCTACTGAAGATCAAAGGGGGAAGTGGCAACAAAACGACTTTTCACGTTTGTGTGTAGAATGTGTGAGACTATTGACATACCATTAGGCTTTGGGAAAAACAATATCCACACAATTCCTAAGATAGCAGGAGCCAACAACTGCCGGATATATCGCACACTCAGTCTCTTTGCTCACGTATCCAAGTTGCTAACCAGAATAACATACAGAAGAACAGAAAATCTTTTGGGTGAGGACTGGTTCGGCTTTAGCTAAGGAAGGTACCAGCGAGGCAGTTCTGACGATGCGATTGATAATGGAAGCAAAACTGAAGGAAAATGAACATACGTTCATGGGATTTGTTGACGTGGAAAAAGCGTTCGACTTTGTAAAAAGGAGCAAGATATTCGGAGTTCTGGGAACGATATGCGCAAGCTATATGGAAAGAAGTTTTTCGTTCCTACTGTTCAATCTGCGCAGCAAAGAAGCAATGACGGAAATAAAACAGAGGTTCAACAATGGGGTTAAAATTTGAGGTGAGAGGACGTCAACGATGAGATTCGCTTAAGACATTTCTAAGCTCATTGACTGAGGAGGAATTAGAAGATCTGTAGAATTGAATGAACAGCCTAATGAGCACAGAATATGGATTGAGAATAAGAACGAGGAAAGATGAATTTCATAGATGTAGTAGATATGATAATAGCGACAATCCTCACACCATAATCGAGGTCACGATGTACATCTACATCTACATTTATACTCCGCAAGCCACCCAACGGTGTGTGGCGGGGAGCACTTTACGTGCCACTTTCATTACCTGACATTCCTGTTCCAGTCGCGAATGGTTCGCGGGAAGAACGACTGTCTGAAAGCCTCCGTGCGCGCTCTAATCTCTCTAATTTTACATTCGTCATCTTCTCGGGAGGTATAAGTAGGGGAAAGCAATATATTCGATACTTCATCCAGAAACGCACCCTCTCGAAACCTGGCGAGCAAGCTACACCGCGATGCAGAGCGCCTCTCTTGCAGGGTCTGCCACTTGAGTTTTCTAAACATCTCCGCAACGCTATCACGGTTACCAAATAACCCTGTGACGAAACGCACCGCTCTTCTTTGGATCTTCTCTATCTCCTCCGTCAACCCGATCTGGTACGGATCCCACACTGATGAACAATACTCCAGTATAGGTCGAACGAGTGTTTTGTAAGCCACCTCCTTTGTTGATGGACTACATTTTCTAAGGACTCTCCCAATGCATCTCAACCTGGTACCCGCCTTACCAACAATTAATTTTATACGATCATTCCACATCAAATCGTTCCGTACGCATACTCCCAGATAATTTACAGAAGTAACTGCTACCAGTGTTTGTTTCGCTATCATATCATCATACTATAAAGGATCCTTATTTCTATGTATTCGGAACACATTACATTTGTCTATGTTAAGGGTCAGTTGCCACTTCCTGCACCAAGTGCCTATCCGCTGCAGATCTTCCTGCATTTTGCTACAATTTTCTAGTGCTGCAACTTCTCTGTATACTACAGCTTCATCCGCGAAAAGCAGCATGGAACTTCCGACACTATCTACTATGTCATTTATATATATTGTGAAAAGCAATGGTCCCATAACACTCCCCTGTGGCACGCCAGAGGTTACTTTAACGTCTGTTGACGTCTCTCCATTGATAAAAACATGCTGTGTTCTGTTTGCTGAAAACTCTTCAATCCAGCTACACAGCTGATCTGATATTCCGTAAGATCTTACTTTGTTTATCAGGCGACAGTGCGGAACTGTATCGAACGCCTTCCGGAAATCAAGGAAAATAGCATGTACTTGGGAGCCTGTATCTAATATTTTCTGGGTCTCATGAACAAATAAAGCGAGTTGGGTTATGGAATTCTGCTACCTAGACAACAGTATAAATCACGACGGATGGACCAATTAGGGCAAGAAACCAGACTAGTTATGGCAGTTAGGACACTTTTGATCAAGAGAAGTCTACTAGTATCAAACATAGGACTTAATGTGCGGAAGAAACTTATAAGAGTGTAAGTTAGGAGCACAGAATTGTATGGTACTGAAATATAGATTTTGCGAAAAGCGGGACAGAAGAGAATCGAAGAATTTGAGATGTAGTGCTACAGCAGAATTTCGAAAATTAGCTGGACTGACAAGGTAAGAAATGAGGTGGTTCTCCACAGATTCGGCAAGGAAATGAACATTTGGGAAACACTGACACGAAGAAGTGAGAGGGTTATACGACTTGTTAATACAACAGAGAATAACTTCCAGGGAACTAGTGGGATCTGTTGTGGGTAAGACCTGCACAGGAAGACAGAACTGCTAAACACCCAGAAAAAAATTTGCTTACATTTTTTTCAAGATATCCTCCACGCAATCGGCTAAGTTCACAATCTGGAAGACACAGGACGTGGTTCCGAGGCACCCATTAAAATAAGGGACAGAACGCTGAAAATCGTTACCATTAAGAAGAACAGACTTGCAAGTTGTATACTTAGAACCACTTAACTCAATACATTATCCGATTACTTCGTCCTTAATTGAAGGAGAGGACATCATTCTTCTTTTTAAGAGCAGAACACACTTAATAACAAGTAATGATGGACAGGACTGCCATCAGTTGGGTATTGACGGAAGTATCAACATTGAAGCATCTTCCACCTACTGGCATTTTCCATCGAAATACCTAATTATTTATAATATAGTATAATAGTCTTCATACTTTTACGGTTTATACATTTCGCGGCAGAGGCGTTGGAAAAAGCATGCGAAGTTCATAAGAAGGCGAAATCCCGAAGATGGGCTAAAATTTACAGACGCGCGAAATTTGTCACGGACTTCGATGCGAGATGCCTTTAATAGGTTCCACAACGAAACATTGTCTCGAAATTAGGTAGAAAATCCGAAGAAATTCTGGTCGTATGTAAAGTACACAAGCGGCAAGACGCAGTCAATACCTTCGCTGCACAGTGCCGATGGTACTGTCACCGACGACTGTGCCGCTAAAGCGGAGTTATTGAACGCAGTTTTCCGAAATTCCTTCACCAGGGAAGACGAATGGAATATTCCAGAATTTGAAACACGAACATCTGCTAGCATGAGTTTCTTAGTAGTAGATACCTTAGGGGTTGCGAAGCAACTCAAATCGCTTGATACGGGCAAGTCTTCAGGTCCAGATTGTATACCGATTAGGTTCCTTTCAGATTACGCTGATACTATAGCTCCCTACTTAGCACTCATATACAACCGCTCGCTCACCGATAGATCTGTACCTACAGATTGGAAAATTGCGCAGGTCGCACCAGTGTTTAAGAAGGGTAGTAGGAGTAATCCATTTAACTACAGACCTATATCATTGACGTCGGTTTGCAGTAGGGTTTTGGAGCATATACTGTATTCAAACATTATGAATCACCCCGAAGGGAACGATCTATTAACACGTAATAAGCATGGCTTCAGAAAACATCGCTCTTGTGCAACGCAGCTAGCTCTTTATTCGCACGAAGTAATGGCCGCTATCGACAGGGGATCTCAAGTTGATTCCGTATTTCTAGATTTCCGGAAAGCTTTTGACACCGTTCCTCACAAGTGACTTCTAATCAAGCTGCGGACATATGGGGTATCGTCTCAGTTGTGCGACTGGATTCGTAATTTCCTGTCAGGAAGGTCGCAGTTCGTAGTAATAGACGGCAAATCATCGAGTAAAACTGAAGTGATATCAGGTGTTCCCCAGGGAAGCGTCCTGGGACCTCTGCTGTTCCTGATCTATATAAATGACCTGGGTGACGATCTGAGCAGTTCTCTTAGATTGTTCGCAGATGATGCTGTAATTTACCGTCTAGTAAGGTCATCCGGAGACCAGTATCAGTTGCAAAGCGATTTAGAAAAGATTGCTGTATGGTGTGTCAGTTGGCAGTTGACGCTAAATAACGAAAAGTGTGAGATGATACACATGAGTTCCAAAAGAAATCCGTTGGAATTCGATTACTCGATAAATAGTACAATTCTCAAGGCTGTCAATTCAACTAAGTACCTGGGTGTTAAAATTACGAACAACTTCAGTTGGAAGGACCATATAGATAATATTGTGGGGAAGGCGAGTCAAAGGTTGCGTTTCATTGGCAGGACACTTAGAAGATGCAACAAGTCCACTAAAGAGACAGCTTACAATACACTCGTTCGTCCTCTGTTAGAATATTGCTGCGCGGTGTGGGATCCTTACCAGGTGGGATTGACGGAGGACATCGAAAGGGTGCAAAAATGGGCAGCTCGTTTTGTATTATCACGTAATAGGGGAGAGAGTGTGGCAGATATGATACACGAATTGGGATGGAAGTCATTACAGCAAAGACGTTTTTCGTCGCGGCGAGACCTTTTTACGAAATTTCAGTCACCAACTTTCTCTTCCGAATGCGAAAATATTTTGTTGAGCTCAACCTACATAGGTAGGAATGCTCATCAAAATAAAATAAGAGAAATCAGAGCTCGAACAGAAAGGTTTAGGTGTTCGTTTTTCCCGCGCGCTGTTCGGGAGTGGAATAGTAGAGAGATAGTATGATTGTGGTTCGATGAACCCTCTGCCAAGCACTTAAATGTGAATTGCAGAGTAGTCATGTAGATGTAGATGTAGATGTAGATACTTAAAGTACTTAGATAGCCGGTTACGGTTAACACCCAGAGTGATTCAGATGGTACTTTTATTGGATTTGGTAGCTGCAAATTTATATATCGTTAATCAACCTAAAAAGGTTTCAAGTAATGTCACAGAATATCTAAAATATACATCCTTTCGATGTTTTGTCAAGCTCTTTAACGTAACATTTTGGTGTTGGTTAACACTGTAAAATGTTTCCATTAAGAAACACAGCGCAAATGTGATGGGATGGTGGTTCTTTGTCAACTGAAAGTTTTATGTGGTTAATTATTTACCGTTGTACCGTATTATACTACTATCACGTCTATTACATTTAGAAAATCGTGCAGTCATACTAAGGAGGATGTTCCTATTTCTTTGTTACGTCGTCGGTTCTCTGATGGGTTTGATGCAGTCCGCCAAGGATTCCTGTCCTGTGCCAACCTCTTCACGTCCGAGTAGCACCGCATACAATGGGCTTTATTTTCTCATATGTGTCTACCCAACTTCTGTGATTGGCACTTCGAGAGAAAACCTTTTTTCCATACTTTAAATACATATTGTGATATGCATAAATCTACACTTGAAATACATACTGTAATATTCATAATGCTGTATAACAGTACTTCAGAAATATCCGGAGAACGCTGGATAACAGGCATAGTTAACTAAAAACATTGCTGGCTGTTCTTCGTAATTTTTTAAAATTTTACTGTTTATACATTTCGCGGTTTCATACGTCAATTTTTCAACACTTATTATACTTCACCGTTACTTTTACATTATATAATATTCGTATTTTATAATTTACTGTAAAACTGTCTCTTCTACAGTAGTGTGTTACTTTTTATGAATGTAAATTCATTGTTTCATGTCTCCCCTACCACACTTTATTCCGGCCTTCTCCATTGCCTCAGTTCCAACTCTCCTCACCGTTTCTGTCCTCTCCTCTACCCCCCCCCCCCCCTGTCTTCTCCCCTGTCTCGTAGTCTGTTCAAATGGCACTATGGGACTTAACATCTGAGGTAATCAGTCCCCAAGAAATTAGAACTAGTTAAACCTAAATAACCTAAGGACATCACACACGTCCATGCCCGAGGCAGGATTCCAATCTGCGACCGTAGCGGTCGCTCGGTTTCAGACTGAAGCGCCTAGGACCGCTCGGCTACACCGGCCGGCATCGTGGTCTGTCAGTTACGTATCTAAATTACAATCCACAGTTGCATGCCATAATTTTCTGACGTATAGGGTGATTGCTTGTAATGCTACAAAATTTCTGAGATGATGAAGATGGGTAAATGAATCAGAGTGACGTAAGAGATCCTTGTCTTGCAACGCCCGAATGGAAAGTTAGGAGCGAAAGTTGTTCTGACAGTTGAATACATGGGCCCGTTTTGTTGCTGCTAAGATTTTAGCATGGACTAATTTCGGAATTGATACTAACGACCAAAACAAGAAAAAATTGTGAACATGCGCTCTAAACTATACATCCTAGGAGAAAAGAACACTCATTCATCTTCGATACTGTGAAACACATCTATTCTGCAGGAAGTTCTTTGGTTCTGATATTTTCTTGGAGGTATTTCGGATCAAAGCATGGTAAAAGTATCAGGAGATATGAGCTCTAAAATTCATTATTGAATGACTAAAGGACATTCATTCGCTTGTTCTAGGTATAGAAGATAAACAAGTGCTTTTAGCTATTAAGGTACGTATTTTAAGGCCCATGATTACCAGACTTTTTTTTGTTCGTATTACCACTTCTCAGAACTGGCTATCCTACAGTCGTGTCATACACAGTACAACGACTGAGAAATTTTGCTTGTAACTCCTCACTCGGTTGTTTTCGGACCAGGGTCCGTTACCTCATTTCGTTTATGTACCCATCTCTACAAGCCTGAAAATTTTGTAACATCATCAGGGAATCACCCTGTCGTGTTCCAAATAAGATGGTAGTACTCATTGAAACAAGAAAAATGTATCCAACGAACATGGGTCCGGAAATCTATAAACACGCGTTTTCAGGAGTTGCTCGAAGTGGCGTCTATTAATGACAATGCACCCCTCTGTACTCCAACGTAATGAATGACGCACCCTTTGAAGTATACCCAGTTGTTGTACCTACTGGCACGCACTGAAGACGCGACCTTGTAATGTTTATTTTGTTGCACTATTTGTAGAAGATGAATAATTTTGATTGAATGTATTCATATCATAAAAATTAACGTGCAGCTAAGACAGTAAAATTTCTGAATCTCTTGCAGTGTCGGCAATAGTGACTAGATTGTTTATACTTTTTTCTTGAATGTACTTAATTATTTAAATTTCATAAAAGTTTTTCTTACATTTATTAATTTTACAATAACTATATAGTAAGTATCATACCTTAAATTTGAGCCATGTTCAAAGTTTCTGGACGCAGGAGAGATAAGTTGAGAGCCAGAGGGAAAATGTTTAGGGTAGTGTGTTAAGACTTTAAAAATCAATTTCACCACATCTGAGAGCTAAGTGGTATATTTAGTTGTAATAAGTATGTAATAAAGGTAAATTGTAACTGAATAAGGTATCTACTCTTTGTACTGAAATATACCACCATGAGTCATTGGCCTCGTTTACCGATAGGCAAAGCCTCTCGGCACGCAGGTTTTGATAGAAACTGGTTCTTAAATGATGTAGATGAATCAGTGGGTTGATGTCCGTGGACTTAAAACCTGCTCCTCCCAAATTAGTCATATTTGGCACCTCAACTAAGAGAGCTTGTAGGAAACATGGTATGCAAATAATTACAAACATTTATCAATGCTGACTCACATGAACTTCTATTCGTTGTTCTGATTTGTTCGTAAGATCCGAGGACTGAATCAAATTGTAGGTTATTGTTTCGTAACGAGAAATAATGTCATGAAGACAAATGTCACTGAGTGGGAATGACAAGACTGAAATATCTAGCTTGCTCCTCTCAGTACGAATCTCAGTACGAATCCAGATGAGATAAAAGCAAAGGATTGTCGTAGATTCTTTATCAAACATCTATAGAATAAATTCAAAATCTTATGAACGAAGGTTAAATCCAAGAAAGTAATTCAGTCAAAGACAACATTTACCATCAAAGAGAGTTATAGCCTCATCGAAAAGAAAATTAAATGTAACTACAATGCAACTCGGATATGGAAATGTTTAGTTAGTTAGTTGCTTTTAAATCGTTCTAGAGTACTTTTGCGATAGTTGTCTGGATGCAAACGCTATTAGATTGTATCAGTTTTAGAAGTTTGATAATTCGTGAGGTAGAGACTGAAATATTGCTCAGTCTTTCGACTGATGGAAGTTAATCTTTATCGTTCTCAACGCGACGGTACACTAAGACGAGTGTTAGACTTCAGTTGAGTGATATTGGTTTATCGGACTTAGCCTTCGTACTGATGAACAGCTTCAAACCTTGAGAGCAAAGGATCAGCGACAGAAAAACAATTCGTAGTCTTGAGTAGGACACAATAAAACGAAGACTCGGAGAAAGAGAAGTACGCTGATTAGTCAGAAGTTGTCGTTAGCGTCACTATTACTGAACGAGATAGAAGTTAGTCTCGAGTGATATATCGGTGTAGGGATAAACATTTAATTACAGTAAGAACAGTAAAATCTGAGTCAAAAGATAAAACTTACATATCGCCTAATTAATTAAACGGAAAATACAATGCGTATTAATGCAAGTTGATTGACTCTTTAAATATTTAAAGAGACTAAGTTAATACAAGAATGCTGGACAGTGAAAAGTGATTAGTTTAAACCAGTATTATGGCGTATTAAAAAAAAACATTTACTCCAACATAAGTTATCTCTGGAGTTACTTCGGACCATTGTTAATAACTGGACGTAGCAACGGCATAGAAACGGAATAGCAGAGAGCAAAATTTCATCCTCGTTGTGTATGATGTGAAAAACGACCGTAATGTTGAAATCAAGAACCAATATTTTATTTCATCATGGAACTAACCGGGCGTAAAACAAAAATAAGCGATTGCAGTTTACCAGTTCGCACGATCTGAGAAGACTGTTGCGGACAGATAACAGAATATTTCTAAACCACGTGAGGAGTTGTGTTCTTACGAGAGTTACAGGTGCTGTTGCACGTCATACTGACGGGGACGAACGCCGTTACGAGATGTGTCGCCTCCAGGCGAGTGAAGAAGGATGGAAGAGACGTCACAGTTAATCATCTTATGTTTATACTGCTGTATACAAGGTGTACTGTGTTGTCTTCAACAGATATTTGATGGGTGTTCGTACGGGTCTGCTGAACGTGGTTCGCAAGCGGGAAGCACTCAGCCGTTGTGAGGCCAGTTGAGGAGCTACTTGACTGAGAAGTAGCGCTATTATCACGAAACCTGACAATGGGCGCGAGAACAGTGTGCTGACCACATCCTTGTCCAAATCCGCATCACTGGCGCCTACCGCCTGAGTATGTCAGTCGGTACCGATGGGCATTCTGAGACCCGCTCGGACGGAGCCTCTACTTCAGGTGTGTTGTGGTATACGGTCGAATACAAGTCTCGAGAATAAGTACTTTTGAAGTGCAGCACATTGCATACATCACGATGTTCCTTGAAATTTGCGATGACTGACTTCAAAGGCTGAATACCATCACCGTCGTGTGTAGGACAAACTTTTCATGACCGGCGGCACTAACTAATGGTTTGCTATTTTACATTAGGATATTGCCTTCTCACTAGAATATGAGGATAAATGGACTATTAGGTATTTGCATCTGAAGGTAATATGAGGAGGGGTGCCCACCTATTGCTTGTACTGTAAAAACCCGCTGTATCTGATAATCTAAGTCACAATGCTATCCAAGTACTATGAAGAATATTTTCGCTCAGTAATTGAAGGAACAATCATAAGTCCTTTAAGTGAGGAGAATACTAAAGCCGTTACGTATACATTGGAGCAGGTGGCATCTAACAATGCCTTTCGACCAGCGATAGTTCCGAACTTGTACACCACGAAACACAGAGGTCGGGTCACATTAGAAAGGAAGAACAGAAGAAAAAATATACCGTGGTGATTGTCTTATCGAACTGGGACCACACTTCAGATAACGATTTTACTCTTGACACGCATGTCGGTTGGTGTAGACTGGTGCTTTATGTAAGTAATTTTATATTTCAGGTTTTAAGATATACAAAATGTAACCTATTATCCGCATTGATATACAAATAATGACATGTTTATCCTGTTTGCGCCAACGACCTTTTCGCAGTGATATCACCGGTTCGAATCAGATACCCGAAGTTGGGCCCTGTCGGCACTTGGACGAATGACCGTGCAGATCTTCAAGGTGGTTTACACAAGCGGGGTGCAGTCAGCGTTTGTGAGGGCAATCTAGAAGCTAATTAACTGAGATGTAGGGGTTCTGGTCACAGAAACTGACCATGGCTAGGAGAGCGGTGTGCTGTTGATCTCCGTGCCAATATCCACATCCAGTGACACCATTGGCTGAGGATAACGCGTACGTCAGTGGGTAGCGTTGGGTCTTCCGAGGCTTGGTCGGACAGTGTTACGTTTTGTAGTTTAGTTAATATTTGGTCTTAGATATCTCTGAAAACAGGATATACCATTGAATACAGGTCTGAAGAGTAAATATTTCCGAAGTGCAACACATGTTCTATATCTACATCTTCATTTACATACTCCGCAAGCCACCATACGGTGTGCGGCAGAGGTTACCCCGTGGCACAATTAATCATTTCCTTTCCTGTTCCACACACAAATACAGCGCGTGGAAAACCACTGTGTATGTACTTTCGTATTAGCAATAATTTCTCGTAATTTAGTTCTGTGGACCATGTACGTCAGCGGCAGTAAAATCGTTCTTCAGACAACTTCAGATATCGGTTCTCTAAATTTTCTCAATATTATTCCTGGAAAAGAACGTCGCCTCAGTGCCAGGTATTCCCATTTAAGTCCTCAATCCATCTTCGTAACTCTTGAATCTTACTTGAAACTTCTGATTACCTTCTCATGGTTGGGATTCACAGCCATGCAATATTTCATAAAAGACTCATCATAGTCGCCGTTGACTGTATGAAATATTTTTTATTACTTTTTTTTCTTGATTGTTATTTTAAAGCCTGTACAAAAGGCAGGCTGTCAGCAGCGTTCTATGCTGCTCTTCAGCCATTGGATACACAGTGAGAAAAAACAGAGGGATTACACATAGGTTACAGAAAACAGTTGACACAGAAAGACAAACAAGGAGCCGTTCACACTCGACGATAATCTACACTTAAAACTGTTGACATGACGCACAAACACTGAAGACGGCGATGGCACAGGTGAACGATGGATTGTGACGGTAAACAGTGAACATTAAACACGACGGCACTGATGGCGATGATCTCTGGCGCGAGAAAGTGCACATAGCGTGTGCGAGTCCGTTGACCTGCCAAAAGAGGAAGAAGGCAGAAGGCAGGAGGGGCTGGAGAGGGGAGAATAAAGACGCCAATGGCTGAGGAGACGGGAGGAGGAGGAGAGGGACAGGGGAGGGGAAGCCTGAGGGAGGAGTGGGGAGAAAAGGAGGAGGGAGGGAGGTGCCCAAAGGAACAGACACAGGAAGAGGGAAGGAGGATCAAAGTTGGTCGGTGGGGTATATGGAGGGGAGGAGGACATCATCAGGAGGGGGAGCTGGTGGAAGCCACCTGGGGAGAGGGTTAGGAGGGTGGAGAAATGGAGACCAGGTGAGACGTTGGAATACAGGCGCGGCAGCGGGCAGGGGCGGGAGAAGATGGGCGAGACAAGCGGGTGATGAGGATTGCGTTTCTGGGAGGTGTACAGGATCCGTATCCTCTCAAGGAAAAGGAGGAGGTGGGGGAATGGAATGAGATCGTACAGGATCCGCAGAGAGCATGGTGTTCAAGGATTTGGAGGTATTTGTAAAAGGTAGGAGGGGCAGCGATCGAGGCCAGATGGGCATAACAACGGATAGGGCTGATGAGGGATTTATAGGTGTGTAGGTGTGGAGTATGGTGGAGGGGTCCAGACCTCACGTACGGCCAGAAAGGAGCTTGAGGAGACGGAGTCGGGAGCGTGCCTTGGCTTGGATTGTCTGGAGATGTGGGGTCCAGGAGAGTCGACGGTCGAGGGTGACGCCAAGGTACTTGAGGGTTGGGGTGAGGGCGATACGACGGCCATAGACAGAGAGACAGAAATCAAGGAGACGGAAGGAAGGGGTGGTTTTGCCTACAATGATCACCTGGGTTTTGGAGGTATTTACCTTGAGCAACCACTGGTTGCACCAAGCGGTGAACCGGTCAAGATGGGATTGGAGAAGGTGTTGGGAGCGCTGCAGGGTGGGGGCAAGGGCAAGGAAGGCGGTGTCATCGGCAAACTGGAGAAGGTGGACGGGGGGTGACGGTGGCGGCATGTCCACCGTATATAAAAGGTACAGAAGGGGAGATAGGACAGAGCCTTTGGGCACACCAGCGGAGGGAAAAAAGGTGTAGGAATCCGTGTTATGGATGGTGATGAAGGAAGGACGGCGGGAGAGAAAGGAGCCGATCAGACGGACGTAATTAATGAGAAGAGCAAAGGTTTGGAGCTTGAAGAGGAGACCGGAATCCCGTACGCGGTCATAAGCACGTCCGATGTCCAGGGAGAGGAAGATTGCAGAGCGACGGGAATTAAGCTGTTGGGAAAGGAGATGAGTGAGGTGAAGGAGAAGGTCGTGGGAAGAGAAGGATGGCCGAAAGCCACACTGGGTAATGGGAAGGAGGCGGTGCTGGCGGAGATGCTGGTGGATGCGGCGGGTGAGGATAGATTCCAGGACCTTGCTGAAGACTGAGGTAAGGCTGATGGGACGGTAGGAGGAGACGGAGGATGGCGGTTTACCAGGTTTAAGGAACATGAGGATACATGAGGTTTTCCACAGGTCGGGATAGTAACCGGTGGACAGGACTACATTGTAGAGCCTGGCCAGGGTGGGGAGGAAAGAGACAGGAGCTTCACGAAGGTGACGATAGGTGACACGATCATGGCCAGGAGTGGAGTTGCGTTTGGTGCGGAGTGTAGCAATGAGATCCTGTGTAATGATAGGGAGATTGAGTTCTGTGTGTGCAATGTTGTCCAAGTACTGGAAACCAGGTGCGAGGGGAGGGCCAGAGGTGTCAGTTCGATCGCGGACATCCGGGAAGAGGGAGTAATTGAACTGAGGGTCGTTGGGGATGGAAAATACATCGGAGAGGTAGGAGGCAAAGTCATTGGCCTTACTAAGTGTGTCAGGGAACAGGTGATCATCATGGAGAAGAGGATAGTAGGTTCAAATGGTTCAAATCGCTCTGAGCACTATGGTACTTAACATCTGTGGTCATCAGTCCCCTAGAACTTAGAACTACTTAAACCTAACCTAAGGACATCACACATGTCCATGCCCGAGGCAGGATTCGAACCTGCGACCGTAGCAGTCGCGCGGTTCCTGACTGCGCGCCGAGAACCGCTAGACCACCGCGGCCGACGAGGATAGTAGGGGGGGGGGGGGGTGTTTAGTTCCAGTAAGGCGGCAGAAGGCTGACCAGAAATTGGATGAGTTGATAGGTAGGGTAGCATTTAAATGGGTGCATGTCTGCCACCAGTCGCGGCGTTTCTTGGCGGCGAGCCAATTACGAATGTATCGCTGGTGTTTCCGGTGGCGTCGTAGTGTGTCCGGGTCATGCGTGTGGACGAAGGAACGGTAGAGACGACGGGATTCATGGAGGAGGAGGACGGCCTGTGGGGGTAAGGTAGGACGGTGGGGGTGGATGGCGACAGTAAGGACGTGGGCCTCCATGGCCTCAGACAAGGTTTGCTGGAGAAAGGAGGTGGCATAGGTTACATCATCAGGGTGGTGGTAGGTGAAGGGGTGGTTATAGACCTGGGTCAAGAGGGTATCCCAGTAGGCATTCCAGTTGGCACGGGAATAGTCATGGATGTACTTTGGGGGAGGGTCATTACGAGGGTCGGGGCGGGGGCGACGACCTTCGGAAAGCGTGAGGAGGACAGGGAGATGGTCACTACCAATAGGCTCCAGGACATCCAACGTTATGGGGCCAAGGACGTTAGGGGAGGAAAGGATAACATTGGGAGTGGAGTTGGATTCGGGATGGGTGTACTGGGGGATGGGGATGAGTTCCCCTTGATGGGAGGAGAGGAACCGATGCCACTGCCGTAACTTGGCGGCGGAACGACTATGGATGTTGAGGTCGGCGGCGATCACGTAGGAGGAGAAGGTAAGGTCAATGTGGGAGAGGAAGTCGAAGGGAATAGGGGCGTTAGGGCGCTCATAGATGGTGGCGCAGGTGACGGTAAGGCCAGGGAAGAAGAGAGTAAGGATCAGGTGTTCGGTGGGATTGGGATGGAGAGGTTGGAGCCAAACTGGTATCTGGTGGTGGTGACCAATGGCAACTCCGCCACGCGCAATCGGGAGGGGATTATCGGACTGGTGAATGAGGTAGGGCGACGTGTGGACGGTGTGGTGGGGTTGGAATAAAGTTTCATTGAGGAGGAAGGCATCCACACAGTGGGTGGCCAGGGTGTGCAGGAAGAGGTTCTTGTTGGTGGGAAGGGAGCAGATGTTGTTGAAAAGGATATGGTGCTGTCGTGCCATGACAGGGATTTAGACAAGTGTGTCAAGACGGGAGAGGGTGAAATGGGCCTGGTTGTTGGAGTAGGTGGCATACATTTTCAAGTGGAAAATGGAACGGGTGGCGAGGGAGATCTGTGGGAGGGTGTGAGGGCGCTGGAAAGGGTGGACGTTTTGTAAGACAATGGTGAGGAAGCTGATGATGTCCTCAGCGGTGAGGGGAGTGGGACGAAGGGAATTGCCAGGAGGGGTGGGAGCGTCCAAAGTATGGACAGGTACAGTGAGCTCAGGAGTGGTTGGATGGGGTCGGGCTTTACACTTTTGGGAGTAAGTGGGATGGGGGAGATGGCAGGTATTGCAGGAGGGAGGGGTTGTAGGTTAGGGCACTGCCGAAGGAAGTGCGCTTGTCTACGATGCGAGCAGGTGGGGGCCTCGTGGCACTCAGCTGTTGGGTGTGTGTTATAGCTCAGACACCTCTCGCAGCACAGGGATTGAGGAGGGGAACGGGAGGGGTCGGCCTTAAAGCGCTGGTTGAAGAGGAGGGCACCTTCCTTCAAGAGACAGTCAATGGAGGGGGCGTCCTCGGAGAAAACCCGCATAAGGTGCGTGGGGCCGGCCGAGTTGAAAATGCGGCGGACCGCCCGCACGTCCAGTGTGGCATGCGCCTTGAGCTCCGCCAACACCTCCTCCTCCGTGATCGACAGACTGAGGCGAGTGACAACAGCGGTGAGGGTCGGTGGGTAACGAGGGGGTTGGGGTTGGTGGGTTGGAGATGGAGAAGGAGCAGGGGTGAGTGAAGCATTGGGATCAAAATGGGTAATGGGGAGGAGGGAGAGGATGTCAGTATGGAGGGTAGGGCTGGGGGAGGAGATGAGAACAGAATCCCATTTGGGAGTGAGGAGAGAGATGGGGGCACCAGGGACGTGTTGACGGAGGAGGAGGGAGAGATTCCGGGGCTCGAGAAGAGAAGGATCGGGACGGGAGAGGAGGTATTTGTATAAAGAGGGGGGGAGGAAGAGGAGGAGGAGGAAGCAGAGGGAGCATAGGCTGGTGGTTAGACATCCATGGCATCCTGGGAGGGCGAAGGAGGACGGGGCGGGAGCTTTTTGGGAGCGGAGGAGGTGGTGGGGCCACTAGGGCGTTTAACGGCCGCAGAGGGGTGGTTGGTAATATGAGGGATGGGAGCTAAAGGGAGGTGGCGGGAACGGGCATGTCCCAGCATGGACGCAGCAGACGGCGCCGGAGATGGTGACGGTGAAGGCGACGGCTACGGCGACGGTGGTGGAGGTGATTGCGAAGGCGATGGGGAGAGTTGGGCGTGGGCAGTGGCCCAATGGGCCACCACACTAGCTGGAGCTGCAGTGACAGGCTGGGGGATTGGGAGGGAAAGAATCAGAGGGAGAGGAGCGGGAGAAAGTTGCTGGAGAGGGGGGGGGGCAAAGAGCGAAGGCGAAGGGAGAGTGAGAAGAGGAGGGATGGAAAGAGGGGGGGTGACTGGGCACACCATGTAATGGTGGTGGTGGTGGCAGAGAGGGACGTGTAAACTATGGCTGTGGTGGTAGTGGTCGTAGTGTTGGTGGGGGCTGACATGACGACAAGGATAAACAAAGACACAGGACAAAAAGGAAAGGGGAAGAAGAAGAAGAAGGAGGAAAAAAAAACAGACGAAGACGAAGACGGACGAAGACGAAGACGGACGACGACCGGGGTCCCACGCTGCTGGCGCGGAAGCTGAAGCTGACGCCGACGACGACTGGCAGGAATGCCGCAGCTGCTGCTGCTGCCGCGGACGGGGCCGGGGCCGCTGCTGCTGCTGGAGGGCGGGCTGGCTGGGTGGCTGGCTGGACCGCTGCTGCTGGAGAGGTGGCTGGCTGCTACAGGCTGGCTCGCTGATGGCGGCCGGTACCGCAGCGGCTGGCCGGCTGGCCGGCTGGAGCTAAGTCTTTTGGCGCGAAAATACATTTACTGATGATGCTGCCTGTGCGCGTATCAAAGATAGTGCACACCACGGACACAACTTGTAAGCTTTATATCGAAAGTCTTTTCATATCTTGACATCATTCAGCTTTCTAAATAGTGCTGTGATTGTACGGGGCAGTAGAACAGGATAGGAACATATATTTATAACATAATAGAGTATAATACATGTGTTATCTGTTAAAAAGGTCTCACATTGACTTAAGTGCTCTTAAATCAGATGAAGACAGAGCTCTGATATATAAAACACTTCGTGTGTGTGTGTGTGAGTGTATAAAACTTACGTATATGCATGGCGTAAAACGTTCGCTAGCAATCCAATTGACTGTGCAGTACCACAAATCGGGACAAAACATCACAATGCCTTTGCACAAATAGAGGATGCATCCTTCAACCAGGCTCTTTTATAGCAAACAAGACAAAGTAAATAGGTATGGTACTGCGTCGAAGTTGCTAAAAATGTTTTTGATTAGTGGACAAAATAACTGTACAGTTCTATGAGCCACTGTTAAAGTAGATTGATGCAATAAACCACATTCTTCGGATACCATTGAAACGTCCCCTTGGAAAAATTATACAAGATTTTGCTTACACTGACACACAATATATTTTAGCGCAAGGCAATCTGACTTTCAAAAATACCTACAAAAATGGCCCTGACTAACATTAACCTATACGTTTCACAAATCGCTTACCTCACAAAAATCTTGGTTACTCGAACTACTGCAATACAGCGAGCGCCACTACTGCCAGCTAAATAAAAGATTGAAACTACGGAAGGCACTAACTACTGATAGGTATAGTTAGCAGATGAAAGATTTTAATAGAGAACAAACAATGTATTTACCTTAATAGTGTTCAAAAGTCATAATATATATAGCAGTTCATGACATCCAGTCTTACAAATTTCAAAACTCCGCCATCTCTGTCCCCACATCCACCACTGCTGGCGGCTCACCTCCAACTGCGCAACGCTACGCGCTGTTCACATCCATCCGCCCAACACTACAATGGCAGGCAATAATGCAAACTAGCCACAAAATGCGCACAGCACAGCCAGTGATGTTTCGTACAGAGGTGGTGTTACCAATAAAAAAACCTAAACAGCCTACTTACACAATGAAATGTTGAGGCTACATTTCATTGGAGTATGCTTTTCTTCCCTCGATCTAAACTTTTCTTTACAGTAAAAAACACCGGGATTACTAATAAAATTCGTTAATTATGATTTAAAACAAAGCTGGTCTGATAAATCACATAAAATTTTAAAATACATAAAATAAGAGGATAGATATATTACAAGTGGTAGCGGATATGAAACTTCACATTTACTAATATAATTTTGAAGTATCAACATATTTTTTTTATAAAACTTCGTTTACACCAATTTTTATAATTGCTCTACTATCTTAATGAAATGTTTGTTTAATTATGTATGCACAACCTGCGCTTCATTTTTGTGTTTACGTAACTTTTTCAGTGTTACTTGAAAATGGCCCTAAGGCCAAAATTTCAGTCATAATAGTAAATATTTCAGACGGCCAACAGCGACTGTGATGTCTTTTAAGAAATTATTTGAAACTATCGGTAACAAATTTAGCAGTAGGACTCTGAATTGCTTCGATGTCTTCTTCTGACCGATATGTGGCGGATCCCAAACACTCGAGCAGTACTCAATAATAGGTCGCAGTAGTGCCCTATATGCGGTCTCCTTTGCACACACTCCTTTACCACATTGTCCCAAAATTACCCCAGTAAACGGAAGACAACCATTTGTTTTCCGCACCACAATCCTCACATGCTCATTCCATTTCAATATTGCTTTGCAGCTTAAGCCCAGAAATGACTTGACTGTGCCAGGCAGGACAATGCTAATGGGTTGGGTTGTTTTCGGGGAGGAGACCAGACAGCGAGGTTATCGGTCTCATCGGTTTAGGAAATGATGGGGCAGGGAGTCGGCCGTGCCCTTTGAAAGGAACCATCCCAGAATTTGCCTGGAGTGATTTAGAGAAATCACGGAATACCTAAATCAGGATGGCTGGACGCGGGATTGAACCGTCGTCCTCCCGAATGCGAGTCCAGCGTGCTAACCACTGCGCCACCTCGCTCGGTACGCTGCTAATGCTGTATCTGAACATTACGGGTTTGTTTTTACTACTTATCCGTATTAACGTACATTTTCCTACTTATAGAGCCGACTAGCATTAATCACAGTGACTAGAAATTTTGTCTAAGTCGTATCACCCAGGGGTCACTCATCTTCCACACCTTCCTGTACACCACAGCATCATCATCAAACAACAGCAGATTGCTGCCTACCATCTCTGCCAGATCATTTATGTATATAGAATACAATATCGGTGGTATTACAATTCCCTGCAATGCTCTTGACGTTAACCTTGTCTCCAATGAACAATCGCTGTTGAGGACGACACATTAGGTTCTATTCCATAAAAAGTCTGTGAGCCACTAACATATCAGAGCAGCTATGACTTACGCTCGTACCTTCGTTAACAACCTGCTGTGAGGACTATATGCAACGCTTTCCGGCTATCTAGGAATATGGAGTCTGTTCAAAAAGTTTTCGGGCTTGCAGCCGGTCGTCGTAAATATCATTGAACGATATTTCGGCGGGACAACTGCCAGCCGTCTTCACGTGAGCCGAATGAGAAGTGACGAAGACTTTTTTTCTACCTCTATTGAATCTCAGTTCCCCGTCCGGGGAGGGCTGGCAGCAGCATATGCGCTGCCCTTCAGCCAAAAGGCAATAAGTATACAGCAGAAGACATTTAAAATGACAAATATGGCGAACTAAAATATAAATCAGGGGGGAACATAATGGATGAGAACAGACAAAAAGGGAGGCCACTGTAAAACAGAGTCAAAAAAATTAAAAAGTATTGAGCACAAAAAAATACACACTGGGTCAATTAAAATAAAACAAGGTGCAGTCTGGCTGCAGCATAAAAGTGTTGACGGACGGTGTAGCACATAATGATCCCTGACAGTAACACTCTATTGAAGTCCAGCACAGAATTAAATTCACAGCTTGCGACACACACAGGAGAACAGCACCAAACACATTTCTGATGTAACACACTGATGACGTTGAGAAAATCACAGGATCTGCCAGGGGCATAGAGATGACAGAGAAGGGTTGGAGGGGGGAGAGAGGGAGACACGTGGGGGTGCTATTAAGAGGGCTGGGGAAGGTAGGACGTGGTAGGGACACAGTTGAGGAGGGGGTGCTGTGACTGTGGGGGGGGAGGAGGAAAATCCACTCTGGGAGAAGGAGAAGTGAGGAAAAGGGGGGCCCTGGGGATTGGCGCGAGCAAGACAAAGTTACAGTTGGAGGGAAGAGTACATCTCATGGTGGAGTTCAACATCCAGGAGGGGCAGTTGCTGTAAATTGCCTGATGGAGGTGGAGAGAGGGAGGGATACAACAATAGAGGCACAGCAATGGGCAAGGGGTGAAGAGGAAGAGGAAACCAGGGGGTGGGGGGATGAAGCTGGCAGACAACGTACAAGATGCGGAGATGTTGAAGGAAAAGGATGAGGTGGGGGAAGGGGATGGGGTCATGTAGGAGCTGTGTTGGGGGAAGGAAGGTGGATACAGAAGGCAAGGTGGAGCGCGTGGCATTCGAGTATTTGGAAGGCCATGTAAAAGTGGGTGGGGGCAGAGGTCCAGGCAATGCTGGCATAACAGAGGATAGGATGCATGAGGGATTTGTAGGTGTAGAGGATGGTGGAAAGATGCAATCCCCAAGTCCAGCCAGACAGGAGTTTCAAGAGGTGGAGATGGGAATCGACTTTCTACTGGATGGTCAGGAGGTGAGGTGTCCAGGTGAGATGATGGTCAAGAGTGAGGCCAAGGAATCTCAGAATGGTGGTGAGCTGGGCAGACAGGTGTGCTGAGGAAGGGTAACAAGGTCACGTTGGACTGTGGAGAGCAACTGATGCCACCACTGAAGGGCAGCAGGGGAATGGCTATGGACATTGATGCCAATGGCAATCACATAAGTGGAGAAGGTGCAGTCATTGTGGGAGATAAAGTCATAAGGTGGAGGCGCAGTGGAACAAACATAGATGGTGGCAGAGGTATTGGTGAAGGAGGGGAAGAAGACGGTTAGGATAAGGTGTTTGGTGGGGTCATTGAAGAGGGGTTGTGGCCAGACAGAGATATGCTTAAGGTGTCCAATCACCACACTGGGCTTGAGGACAAGGAGCGTCAGTGCGGTGGACTAAGTAGGGAGAGGTGTGGATAGAATGGTGTGGCTGAAGAAAGGTTTCGTTCAGGAGGAAGGTGTTGACTTGGTGGTGGGAGAGGGTGTTCATCAGTAGGTATTTGTTCTGGAAGAGGATGCGAACTAGTGCTACACCATGACAGAAAGAGGGGGGGAGATGGACGGGAACAGGCTTAAACTAGGATGTTGAGGTGGGTAAAGGTGAAGTGGGCTTGGTTGTGGGAGTAAGTGGCAAAGGTTTTCAGGTGGAAAACGGAGTGGGCAGCAAGGAAAACTTGTTGGAAGGTATGGAAAAGGGTGAATGTTTTGGAGGACAATGGTAAGGATCCAGATGATATCCTAAGCTGTGGGAGGGGGGGGGGGGCGAAATTGTTGGGTAGGATGGGGCGACACATGGGACAGAAAGGGACTGTAAGCTCAGGGATTGCAGGAGGTTGTTTGGCTTTACACTTGTGGGAGTAGCTGGGATGGGGCCTGTTGCAGGTGTGCAGTTGGTGGCCAGGTTATCGTTGTACATGAGGCATTGCTAGCAGCAGTAGGATTGGGGAGGGGATTTGGAGGATTCAACAGCGTGGTGACGATGGTAAATCAGGGCACCCTGGGTGAGAAGATGGTCGACTCTGAAAAGACCTGCATGAGGTAGGTGGGGCCAAAGGCATTGTGGATACAGCGGGTAGAGCGGATTTGAGGTCGAGGTGGGGCTCAGCTTGGTGATCACGGTGTAGATGGGGTAGTGCGGGGGAGGCTGTGTCTGATGAGGCGGAGGATGGAGAGACGAAGAGTGTCAGTGACACATGGGGCCCAAACATAACATGTGGGAGTCACAGAGGAGGTCTGTGTGAAAGGAGGGGACAGAGGCTTGATAAGGATTGAGTCCCTGTGGGGAATCAGTTGGGAGATGGGAGCATCAGGTGGATACTTTTCTATATCCATGATGAGGTTATGGGGATCAAGGGACTTAGGATCTGGGGTTCACAGAACAAAGATGCGGAGGGTGGGGGCTGGGGCAAGGGTGGCTGGAGGATGGCTGGTGTCCATGGAAACGACGCGAGGTGGGGGAGGAGGTGGTGATTTTTGTGGTAAGTAGCAGGAGTTGTCGTCAGTGTGGCGCTTTTGCGTTCTTTTGGAGACTGTAGACTGAGAGGAGGGGAGATTGACAGGGTGGAGAGGGAGATGGCAGGTGGCGGATTCTGGTGGCGTGGTGGAGGTGCTGGGAGAAACAGCTGGTTCTATGGTGGCAATGGTAGGCCGGCATGACGTGATGCTTGCGGGGGAGGTAGATGATGAAGTGATGAGGGGGGGAATGAGACAGGGGTAGCTGACCACCTGAGGGGTGGCAGCAGAGGCGGCAAAGGAGGCATATGTGAGGGTGGGGGCAGGAGTGGGAGCTGTTGAGGTTCTGGAGGCTGGAGGAAGGGTGGTATGCAGCAGGGAAGGAGATGGGGGAATGGGTGAGTAGGAGAAGGAGAGGCGAGGTATAAGGATGGACGCCAGGGGCGCCACTTCAGGAAGTGACAGTGGAAGAGGGGGAGGGGAATGTGTAGATGACAGTGGAGATGGGAGTGCTCATGGTGGGCGAACGGCAACGGACGGACAGCAGGTGGCGGCGAGCCCCGAACGGTGGCGAGCAGGCACGTAGGCACGCAGGTGGATGGACAGACGGCAACAGCAGCAGCAAGCGTCGGCGATGGCAGATTGACGACAGTGGCCGGCAGACGAAGCACGCAGGCAGGCAGGCAGATAGACAGGCAGCAAACGTTACAGCAACAGCAACTAGTGCTTCTAACGCGTAGATTACACTGAGGGTAGCCCAGGCTCTGGAATCATGTGCCTTCGAAGGAGGGGATCCATTCCTCTAGATGACAAAGACGTTCTCCGCTCCGTCTTATGTAGTGCGCTGATGGTAAAGCCGCGAATGCGTTGCAGTCGCGGAGACAGAAGGACGACACCACTGAGTGACAGCGCCTTCGCTGGTGGAATTGCAAGACTCAGCTGCCGTCGGTATTGTCACTGGCCGCAGCAATCGAAGACTTCTGGCCTCTTCGTATCGAGCAAATTTCGGAGATGACGAGATTCCACGCGATATGCTGTCACGACTCATCAGATTTCGATAATGAAATCCCAAAAAGTTGTTGTTATGGCCAAAATCAAAGTTTGGTCGTACTCCGTTGGAAATACAATTTACCGCAACTGCAGACTTACCGTGTTGCAGAAGGCGAGTGCAACGCTGATGTTCTGTATAACGCTTTTCCACTGTAAGCGTTGTCTGTCCTATGTAGGCCATACCACATTGACACGGTATTTTGTAAATTCCCGCCTTTCGTAGTAACAAATCATCCTTCACCAATCCCAGCAAATCCGCCTTCTAAAGCTGAACCGAAAACCACTTTCACACGAAAATGATTAAGAATCCTCGCTATTTTGAAGGAGATATTTCCAAAGAAGGAAAGAAAAGCTAGGGACTTGGGTCGCGCGTTCTCCTCTTTATCCACTTCCCGAATCGTGGCTCTAGTTGAGAAGGCCCTGTTAAATTGCCGGATCGAGTATCCATTGTCTCTGAACACCCGTCCTTAAATGTTCAACTTCCTTAGGCAAATTCTCTGCATCCGACACCGATGTGCCCTGTGCACAGGGGTTTTAAGTACACCCATGGTTTGGGATGGGTGACGGCAACTTGAAGAATGCAGGTACAAATGAGGGTGAGTGGGCTTACGATAAACAGAATGTCCCACTGAGGCTTCACTCTTCCGTTTAACCAAAACATCAAGGAATGGAACGCAACCAAGGTTCTCTAGTTCCATAGAAATCGAATATTCTCATGGATGGAGTTAAGATGATGATAAACTCTAGACCGTAAAATTACTACTGGTTCACCAAAGGTTATTAATTACAGTGAGTACACAAAATGTAAAGTGGAAGTACGTGCCAAGGAATAACTGGTGAAATCACACACAATTTTCAGTAACATTCTTTATTCAAATTTGGTGCAAGCTTTTCCATATTAAAAAAATAATTTAACGAGTAAGTCACAATTTAGGATAGGAAAGGACTTTCAAATTATTAAATTGTTATATAAAATTTCACGCCAGTAAAAGACAAGTACGGGTAAGCAATTTAAAGTATATAAAGCGACACTGTATAATATTCCAAGCTCAGCTAAACTACAGGTGAATTTCACTCCATTAATAAATTAATATAATTTGAATACATGACTTCACTTTTGGGCAGAGAAATTTCCGATTTGGTTGCAGCCCCCGTAGGTACGGCCGCCCACAACAGCGTCACTCAGGCTCATTAAAGGGGGCATAATTTAACTTGTCTGCAACATATAAAGACAATCCTGTTTACAAAATTTCTAAAAATAGAAAAACCAAAACGCATGAGTCATGGACACGGGGAAAAGAGGAGGGTGGGGGGGGGGGGGGGGAGGACACTCACAGTTAATAGCATTAACATTTCCAAAATACACTCCTGGAAATGGAAAAAAGAACACATTAACACCGGTGTGTCAGACCCACCATACTTGCTCCGGACACTGCGAGAGGGCTGTACAAGCAATGATCACACGCACGGCACAGCGGACACACCAGGAACCGCGGTGTTGGCCGTCGAATGGCGCTAGCTGCGCAGCATTTGTGCACCGCCGCCGTCAGTGTCAGCCAGTTTGCCGTGGCATACGGAGCTCCATCGCTGTCTTTAACACTGGTAGCATGCCGCGACAGCGTGGACGTGAACCGTATGTGCAGTTGACGGACTTTGAGCGAGGGCGTATAGTGGGCATGCGGGAGGCCGGGTGGACGTACCGCCGAATTGCTCAACACGTGGGGCGTGAGGTCTCCACAGTACATCGATGTTGTCGCCAGTGGTCGGCGGAAGGTTCACGTGCCCGTCGACCTGGGACCGGACCACAGCGACGCACGAATGCACGCCAAGACCGTAGGATCCTACGCAGTGCCGTAGGGGACCGCACCGCCACTTCCCAGCAAATTAGGGACACTGTTGCTCCAGGGGTATCGGCGAGGACCATTCGCAACCGTCTCCAATGGAGGGACGAATGGAGACGTGTCGTCTTCAGCGATGAGAGTCGCTTCTGCCTTGGTGCCAATGATGGTCGTATGCGTGTTTGGCGCCGTGCAGGTGAGCGCCACAATCAGGACTGCATACGACCGAGGCACACAGGGCCAACACCCAGCATCATGGTGTGGGGAGCGATCTCCAACACTGTTCGTGCACCTCTGGTGATCGTCGAGGGGACACTGAATAGTGCACGGTACATCCAAACCGTCATCGAACCCATCCTTCTACCATTCCTAGACCGGCAAGGGAACTTGCTGTTCCAACAGGACAATGCACGTCCGCATGTATCCCGTGCCACCCAACGTGATCTAGTAGGTGTAAGTCAACTACCTTGGCCAGCGAGATCTCCGGATCTGTCCCCCATTGAGCATGTTTGGGTCTGGATGAAGCGTCGTCTCACGCGGTCTGCACGTCCAGCACGAACGCTGGTCCAACTGAGGCGCCAGGTGGAAATGGCATGGCAAGCCGTTCCACAGGACTACATCCAGCATCTCTACGATCGTCTCCATGGGAGAATAGCAGCCTGCATTGCTGCGGAAGGTGGATATACACTGTACTAGTGCCGACATTGTGCATGCTCTGTTGCCTGTGTCTATGTGCCTGTGGTTCTGTCAGTGTGATCATGTGATGTATCTGACCCCAGGAATGTGTCGATAAAGTTTCCCCTTCCTGGGACAATGAATTCACGGTGTTCTTATTTCAATTTCCAGGAGTGTATATAGGAAAAACTAATTTTACCAATTTTCTGCCAGTTACTTACGGCAAACACGAAAGCTCGCTAGGTAGGACTTGCAAACTTTTACAATATTCTCCTTTCAAGGCAACAGTTTCAACCCGTAATGAAATGGCAAACTTTTGCATGGCGAGAAATCGCGCTAACAACCAACTACCTGTATAAAACTCTTAAGCACGTTGAGTAAAAGCCTTAAAAGTTATTCAAGTGGAAAAAACACACAACAGTTTTTGCTGGCTACAAACAATATAAAAAAAACCACTACGCCGTTCATTAACAACCTTGTTTGATTATAGCCAAATATATATAAACACAAATTTACGTAAGTTACAGCTTCCAGATGAGCAGGAATTCTTTGTGCAATTGACTAGTTCTTACCACGAGGTAAAAGGAGTTTTTCTTCTTCCTTAGAGTACCGCTTACACGTGAGCCTAGTAATACTAGTTGTGGCAGTGCCTTGCATTTTAAGCAGTACAGCCATTGGTGCGTTAGACTTTCACAAACATGGCACAGGCTAACAGACGAATAAACCCATAGGTAAGCTGGGAGGGGAAAGAAGCAATCCGAACCACACATTTACTCTGACTCCCCCTACACCTCCCCTTTCGTCCTCAAAAGGGGCAAACCGACCACCCTTTCTGATATTACTACCTCCCCGCGGGTGGGCATACGAGAATGAATAACGGGAAACCTACAAAATATACGGCTGTTATAATTAAAAAGAATAAGTAAACTCAATTCAGTTAAACTTCATAACATCTGTTACCAATCAATACTCAACTTCTGATGCGTTACGACTCCCTGGGCAGAACCAACGCAGCCACCCCCTACTGCTCTGTCGAGCCGCCCGCTGCCAGCCGTTTCAACGTACCCAGGAAGGAGCGCCGATTTTCAGAACCTCCTCTGCGGGTCGGCCGGGGTGGCCGAGCAGTTCTAGGCGCTACAGTCTGGAACCTGGCGACCGCTACGGTCGCAGGTCCGAATCCTGCCTCGGACATGGACGTGTGTGATGTCTTTAGGTTAGTTAGGTTTAAGTAGTTCTAAGTTCTATGGGACTGATGACCTTAGAAGTTAAGTCCCATAGTGCTGAGAGCCATTCGAACGTTCCTCGACGGTCGACAGCATACGGCCGTACTGCCAATTAGGCCCCTCGCGGACCCACGCTCAGGAAGATTCCTTTCGCGACGAGCAGTGAACGCCCCATACCACGGAGCCGTTGCTCGCGTCGCTTACGCTGATGCCGCGGTCTGCGTGCTGTCCCTCTAGCACCGGCAGAGAAGTCGCTTCTTCATGCCCCGACTGCCAACTCTCCACGAGAGCCCATTCAGCCACTTCTTAAACCCACGAGAACAGCCCACTTTTCCCCTTTCCCGCTAGATGGAAGACATTGAAGCCTTGAACTGCGAGAACGGTGCCACAGCCAGGAAACAGATGGCGACTGCTTCACGCCACTGCTATGTCCCGCTTTTCAAAGCAAACGTTACTACGGTTCAAACTCCATTAACTTTTCTTCTCCGTGGGGACACACTATGAAAGTATTATCTACGTATGTCCAAGAAACAGTTGGTTTAAAAACAGCTGATTCAATTGCTCTCTCCTCAAAATCCTCTATAGAAAGGTTAGCCACCAGAGAAGACAGAGATGGCGACACCGTCAGACTGTTGAAAATATTCCTGGTTAAACATAAAATAAGTTGAGGAAACAGCATGTCGAAAGAAAGCAGTAATGTCCGATTCTAACTGTTGAGCAATTAGCGTCAGGGTACCCGCAAGAGGCGCTTTGATGAAAAGCGAAACTACATCAAAACTCACTAGAAGATCCGAACCACTTAAGTTGAGAGCCCCCAGTCTCTTGATAAAATCAGCAGAGTTCCGTATATGATGTGAACATTTGCCAACAATTGTTTGAACAGAGAAGCTAGATGTTTGACTAAATCATATGTGAGTTCGTCAATATTACCCACTATAGGCAGTAGAGGCTGACCTTCTTTATGTCCTTTGTGAATACCGTACGGTCTGGGTGGTACGCTTTCATGTGGTCTTAACCGCTTGAAGGTCTCAGGTGATAGCGAGGCACAGTTCAGAAGTGCACACGTCTTTCGTTGCACGCGTGCTGTTTGGTCTTGATCAATCCTCCTATACTTAGTATTACTAAGTAGATTATACATGTTCTCCAAATACAACCCATGAGCTAGCAAAACAGTAGAATTACCTTTATCAGCCATCAGCACCACTATTTTCGGATCTTCTCGAAGGTTCCGTAATGAAGCCCTATCTTCAGCGGTTATATTACTGCTTTGCGGATGAGCTTTCAGAAGAACCAGACCAGTTTCCCTTCTTATTTCTTCAGCAGCGTCCATAGGAAAGTGACGTATAGCTTGTTGAACACCACTTACGAAACTTATGAGAGTTACTGCACTTGGTGTAGGTGCAAAATTAAGACCTTCGCCCAAAACTGACAGCGTCACATCATCTAAAATCTACTCCGTGAAATTAACAACGGAACGTCATGCAGTTGTTTCCTGTGGCATCGGCTACTGTGGCACCAAGCGATCAAATTTCGACATCTCTCGGGAACTAGCAGCCTTATATACCCAATAGAGCTTGGCTGAGGTCACTCCATCCACCCAGTCCCATGATATAGGAGAAAGAAGTGCTGCAATCTTCAAGTGTAGACGGAACAATTCTTCTGAGATGGCATCCAACCTTCGTCTCATATAACAAATTCTCTCCCTCACAACAGCGAAGCCCAAAACATGAGTCTATCCAGGCCGCACGCAAAGAGAGAGAGCGTCTATAATGAAGTGTTCCGTAGCTCCGAATGCAGGAAAACATCGTAAGAATGTGAGATTGTGAAAAAGATGCCGATTCACGAGGCACACTCCATGCCAGATAGAAAATTTCCACCCCGCACGGAGAGACGTGGCTATGAAACGGCGATATGTCATTGGGTTGCATTCAAAATTTTGCCCACCAATAACAACACCGAAAGAAAGAATCTTTCGAAGAGGAGTTGAGCTGATAGATGGAGAAGAAGCGGGTACTAGTCGTGGAGACTTCGCGGAAGCGTGAGGACATGGGGCTCTTCCACCCATTGACAACACCCGCCTTCCGACACCGTGGTGGCACAGCTTTGGGCCCGCGACCGACTACTGTCAGACAACGCGGAAATCTTACCGGGGCCCCGCCGTAAGACGCGATTGCTGATGAGGGCAGCCGCCTCGCGCAGCACACCCTTGAGACGACGCGCCGAACCGACGCAATGCCTGCCACCGACAGCAGTACACGACGAATGATGACGAATAATGGTGACACAATTGGTTGCCCCCCTCTTTCCCGTTAATAACTGAGCCGAATCCACGAACAGTCAGATAGGTCGTGAGATTTATTTTTGTTTTGGTTTGTGTAAGCAGCATGAAAATAAATACATTTCTTTCATGGTTTGATCATGTAAGCAACCTTTTACAGTCATACATGAACGCATTAATTTTGTACTCTTTGTGTTTGATTTCATTTAATTATTGATATCAGTTACTTGTTGGCTCCTAAAGTGAGGCAATCCCAACAGTCATCTATTCGTCGTTTCATGTTCGACAGCAAAGAGAAAAAATCACAATTCAGTGCACAATATTCACAAACATTATGCTTAAAATATTTAACACTTCACTGCTGTCTCAGAAACAAACGAAAATAGATCGAGTCATTTGTTTTCAACCAAGGTTCTTCGGGCATTCCGTAAGGTATACGCAGAATCCTATCAACAGTAATCGTAGTATGACAAGCCATTTCTCGCCGTGGCAAACCACGTTGTTACGTGGCTGACCAAGCTCTACTACGGGTCAAATCTAGAGGAAACCGCCTTTGCTCATTGAGTATGGAATGTCAGTCTTCTTCGTATTTGCGAAAAGGGTAAAATATATTAAGTTTCCCGCATATATGCAACGTAACTCACTTACGCATTAGACGTATACACGTAGATGTCCCAGCTCTTAACTGAACTACATAATCACCTCCCATCCTACGATGGATAGAGCTTAAAAATAAAAAACAAAGAATTGAAAACAATGAAAAGAAATTACATTTCCTGGTGAAATAGTAAGTAACTGATAGAGAACAAAACAGTTTTGCTCTTTAAGCACATACCCATTACTTGGAAGTCATATCCACACATTTAGAAATTAGCTATGTACGTAACGCTTATGAGCAAGGCTTACCTCAATACTTTAGAGACATCAGTGATTTCAAGGCAGAACACAAGGTTCTCTGGAGTGAAAGCTGTTTCCAGCGAGAATGAAACTTAATTAAATATTCTTCGCACAGTTACAGGCATGCAATTCTTCCTTAAGTTTTTAATTAGTTGCCGACTTGGACTTACAGTTGCTTTATCGACACTGCATCGAATATTCCAAACTGCTGGAGGATGGGAGAACTTTGTGAAGAAAGAAATTGCGTACCAAATGGTGGGTGACCTCCTTGGGAGTAGAATATCATATCTGCAAATGTATAATTAGTTGGGGTGAACATTCATCTCAGGAACTCGTATTATTAGTTTTCAGAGATATTGCGCGCGAAGTAGAAACTAATTACTTCCTAAAATATGCAGCACTGATCATATATTCTGAATTTTTGCTAATGTTATACTAGTGGCGACAATTTTCTTTCAGAGCGTTGCATTTATTGTAAATATTTTTCCTTGTATAAATTGATGTTGTGAACAAATGTTTTAATGTCCACAAGTATCGCAAAGAAATGTCCCTAAAATAAAGGAAGAAGCTGAATACTGAATAAAACTGTGAGATTACTTTGATTAAAGTAACTCCGTTACAGATCATAGCAAATAGACATACAAATTTCAGCGCTGAGGGGTATTTGAAGTCGCTCATTACAATTTTAGGGACTTACGTTTTTTTACGGTCTATAGCGTAAATAACCGATCCATATCCTCTACTACCACATGGTCCTTAAGACCAAAATCAGTCTGCATCACACTAGGTACTTTTTATGTTTATCAATTTGATTTCATTATGTTCCACTGTGGGGACAGCAGTTATATTCCTCCAAAATTTTCAAACTTCCACATAAGTATACTAACGCAAAACTGTATATCGGAGGTAGTATTTCAGACAATAATTGTATGCACTATGACACGTATTCAGGATATGGGTGCAGCTGCACAATCCTCTTTTTAATAGATAAGTGCGTTCCGACTCTTAAGATATAAAATACTCCCATCAATAAGGAACAGACTGAAAAAGCGATTTTTGGATGAGTACTAATACACGACGAGGAACAATCCATACCAAGTCGAAAATGGTGTAGATGAAAGAAAAGAAGATGAACACGATGCATATCGGTATTAAAGACATCGAAAGACTGAAAAACACATCAGAAAAGGGGATTGTAAGAATGAGGGAAGTGAAAGGAACAGGCCTCTTCAGCAACAGTCGAATCTTTTTGTATTCAGTGTTAACCTAAATTAAAGAAATAATTTTCTGTATCTTTAATTGTGGATGACGATATACTGTGCATATTATCGCGAAGCAATAAAGATCGTTGAAAATATGTACTCAAATTGAGTGTGAAGTTAAGATGTAACTTACGACCACCTTTTATGAAAACACATCTAAGGGAAATGTAGTTTTGTACGTATTAGCGTGTTTTGGTAACTTATGATACAACTAATATAGAAATACTAGAAGGGTAGGTTGAGGCAGAAGTACTGTAACGTCTGGTTGTCATTCTCTGAAGCTGCATCATCCTTCATTTTCCCCTCTTCAGAACTGAATAGCATGGTTATATTGTGTTACCAGCTGTAAGAAACTCGTATAATCGCAAGTGGCAATAACTACTGTAACACGTAAATTGTAAGTAAACACAATACAAACTGTTTTCATCTTCTGAAAATCTCAGTTTCGTGTACACGACGCCATGTAACAGAACTAGAGCTTAGTCTAAACACATATGATGCTGGAGGGAACTGGATAATTATTAAAAACAATCCAACACTTTTTAAATGAGCAAAGTATATAATACAACACTGAGCATCTATGAACAGTACATAAGAAAGTTATACCAAAGACTCACACCATTAAAAAACATAATTTTTTAAATGTGTGGGATGAAGATAATAACTGAAGAAAACTAAGATCGTCACACATTGGCGGATCCAAAATAACGTCTCATATATCTTCATGTGACAATCTGTGATGTTAACCAGTTACAGCGTTGCTTGTTGACAGGTTGATGACATGTCAAAAGCTTCAGTTCATCAAACAAATAACAATTAGCAACTGCATAAAAGGCTTAAGCCCCAATGATAAACGCTTGCCACTGCAAAGCTCTTTCCTTTGATTAAATGTTAGTTACAAATGTCATTAAAAAACAAGGAGCCTCGGCCCTAAAGGCCAGCTTACAACAACACTTACCAAGCTTAAGTGAACGAAGCTTTACTACTCAGACACAGCCTGAAACATTTTAGACAGATACAGGGTAACTGAATTAATTTATAGTTGCCATGCAGACACGTTTTACAACACAAGATAGTCCTTTATGGCACACAGGAAATTTGTTTCAGAAATCAAGACATCGATTAGCACTAATTTTAAGGGACGTTATGGTTGCATCCAAACACACTACCATGGGCAGGCAGGCTATCACGCTTATGTGTAAAGTTAGCCTATAATTACCGCACCGATGGCTAGTGCGGGAAACAGTTAATAACAAGTAGGCACAACATATACAGAATCCGAATAGATACGTAGGCGTTTTCTACCTCTGTCAGAAGTAGTGGCTCAAACAGATTACTTACTCCGGTTGTATATTAATGGAGGTTGTACCCACAACTGATAGTAATTTATATGTGATACTATTGATGTACCGACAAGTTATAAGCACAAAATAACAGAGGCTGATATTAATGTTTTCAGTTGCCATTACTGTGTACGCAGTATCGTCTAAGTTTGCATTTCTTAAATGTCCTGTTGGTCCATTTCCTCATTTCTCCTTCTTCTGTCCATTTCTTCCTTCCTCTCTGTCGATCTACTCCTGGCCCTCCCTCTCTGTACATATGCTGCTCACCGTTCTTTCAGTCCACCTGGTCCTTTCTGCTCTCTGTGCATCAGCTCCTCACCTATTTTTCTGTCTATGTCGTTCCCACACCACCTCTGTCCCTCACTTCATCCACCCACCCACCTTCTGATCCTCCTCACGCTGTCCATCTCTTCTTTCCCATCTCCGTGTCCATCTCCCACTCCCTCTCTCCATCTCCTTCATCCCCCTCTGTGTGTATTCTTCTCCCCCTTTACTCTGTCCATATCCCTTCCTATCTCTTGCTCCATTCCTTCTCTCTTCCTCTCTCTCTGTCCATCTTCTCTTCCATTTCACCGTCCATCTAATCATTCCCCACTCTCTAGTCATTTTCTTCACTCTCATATTCCTCTTTCCCCTCTCTCTTTCCACCTCCAGTTCCTCCTCATCCTCCCCCCCCCCCCCATCTATCAATCTATCTATGCCTTCCCCTTCACTGTTTCCCCATCCCCTCCACGCCTTTTCTCTCTCCATCACCTCGTTATCATCGCAACCTCAAGAGGAAGATGGGGGTTCCCACCCCCACAGTATTACCTTCCAGTTGGAAGTAACATGTGTACATTGATCAAGGCATTTACGGAGGCTTTTTATCTGCAGCTTTGCAAGCGTTCTAACATGTCATATATATTTCACAGCCTCAGGTGTGAACTGCAGGGTTTTCCTTTAGATGCAGATTAGCCACGCTGATACTTTTACACATGTTCCGTCTGTACCTCTAGTGAATTTCGCCTTGCAGTTTCATGTTTTACGACTCTTAGTGTTTATGAGGTTACATGTTTTGAAACATGTGTCGTACAAGGTATATATTAAAACGTCATGCGTAAACGTGCCGTTTCTCTCTCATCTCATTTTTATGACGTCCTACCTCCTGCACTATGTGTCGTAGAACGATATACTTTTGTAGGTACGTTCAGTGGTATACAGAAGTACTATTTCATACTTCACAGCCTTGAGTGTGGACTTCAGTGTATTCATGTAGATGTAGATTACGGATGTAAATATTTTTACACACATTCCACTTGTATCTCCAGCGCATTTTGCCCTGAAGTTTCATTTTTACGCAGCTGAATGTTTATGACGTTATATGTCCTGAACTATGTGTCATCCAGTGGTATAATTTTATAGATGCTTTCACAGGTTGATATAAATACTGTCTACAAAATATGTAGCAAGTAAAACTCGTAGTAAGGAAGGAGTAAATTATAACGTCAGCCATAAACAAGCAGTTTTTCTCATATCTCAGTTTTTATTACGTCCTACCTCCTGATTTATGTGTCGTACAGTGATATAATTGTACAGGTATATTCAGTGGTGTGTGGGAACTGTCTCAGAAAAATCTGTTGCGCATAGAATTAGTAGTGGTTTGATTATAAGTGAATACTGATTACCAGCTTAATATCAACGCAAGTAAAAATCAAAGAATAACTATGGATAGTAAAGGACTACATTGTCCACTGTAGGTTGTATTGTGCCTTATTAAATCATGCTATTACCTATGTCACAAACATAGAAACAGAAGTCGTACTCCTTCGTAACATACTCAAGTTGCAAGTGCTTTTTTAAGTTGTCAGGCTGAATTGTTGATGTTCTAGGAATAGATGAAGGCCATTACTGTACGCGACACAGTTACCCAGTATGGCTACTGAACTAAGAGTACTCAGACTAAAATATAATCGGAAGAGGAAGACGAAAGCTTCAGCGTCGCACATAAGACTATTTTTCCCTTAAAGTTGTCCAGATGTCCACTTTTCAGATGCGAGTATTTCTCGCAATGCATAACTACCTGCGATGGTATGATAGCAGGGCCATTGCTAGGCAGTGTTGTACTTGCTTATTGTGCCGTAGAGCTAGTCTGTATCTGCGTCTCAGTTTCAGTGTATCTGAAATTTCTCTGCTGGCTTGAAATCACACGGCGTTTGTGAACGTATTAAAGTGTGTTTTTACTTGAAGTATGGTGTAAGCAACATGATCTCCGATGATCCTGGTGTGTACCATTACCTAATTATAATTATTTTATATTTTTGTACCAATACTTATAATTTTTTCATTCATATTATTTGCTACTTTTGATTGTTGTCATTCTTTTTGTTATAATTCTTGGCACTTCACTGACTATTTGTTAATACAGTGTGATAGAAAAATAATTCCTCTACTGGAAGTTTAAAAAAGTAGCCTCTGAATACCACAGTTCGATTTTGTACGATTGTTTTACATTAATGAGCTGCCATCTATAACAAATTTATTTTCCGTAATTAATTCTGAGAGAATTTTGTTTTTATCTTACGTCCTTTGATAGTCTAAATAATGGCAAGAAAATGCATATATTAGCTTATGAAGAACGTTCTGAAAATGAGATTGTAAAAAGACTGGACTTCATCGGAAATTAGGTACTGTCAGACCCCTCTTCGCTGATGGAGAACAGAAAGATTTTTAAACATAAAGTGTCTTATATAATGTCACAATTAAATAAACTGTGACTTGCTTCACACAAAGTTGAAACTACCTTCTTGAACAATAATCGCAATTGGTGGCAATGTACCCCTAAAATCGCATGTTTCAAATCTCGAATTCGTAGTCCATTAAAGTCGTTCGTAGAGTTAAGTGAACCCAGTAAAAGGCATAAGACACAGTTATTGAGAAACAATTTCGGAACCACAGAAATAACGAACTCAAGTCAAACGAAGCTCCGAGAGTCTGTGAATGTTCACAGTTCCAAGGTGGTTAAGGATATTACTTCACCCTCTACAAGAGGAACTAAATACAGACAAACGTTAAATCGCAATCGTAGAGACTTACAAACAAAAAGAGGACATTTTAGTGGAAGCCTCGCTGGCGAGGAAATAGTACGAAGTAATCCCAATTCTTTATAAAGAGGTCTGTCTTTATTACAATATCCTTAGAGAGGCTAACAAGCAGTGCTCCCTGTGACAGAATCCTATACGATGACTACAACATACACGGAGATTCAACTTGAGGCCTTGTTCAATCACACATGTGAGCTGTTAGTATGATGTTTGGATCAGATTTTAAATGCCCTTCCAAATGATGAAGCAAATGCATTGAAACTTATCTATAAATAGGGTTGTGATGACTCGCAGCAAATTCAGGTTAAACGAAAATTATTCTGATGCCAACGTATTTCAGTCATCCTTATTTACGTTACAAGACAAACAAGTGGTAATAACTGTGCTTGTTTCATCTTTAAATCATACGCTGCTGAAAACTACGGTAAATGTGAAGGTGTGTAATGAAGCAAAAGAGACAGCATCGGCAGTTCCAAGGCTATCTCAAAAGGCTTCAATAAATCGTCAAATACCAAAGCAATAAATACGAATCTCTTCAGTTTGGCCTGTCCATACTCCATGCGTGAACTGGATTTTTCGAATTTTTATCGGGTTTGTCTTAAAGAATAAACATCAAGAAGCAACACATCCGTTCAAAAGAGAAAAATGAACTCGTTAAAGTGAGGGAAGAATTCACACAAGAAATGTTTAAAAATCGATTTGGATTAATTGTACATATTCCCAAGCAAAGCTATGGAAATAGCAATTATGGAAAAACAAGTAGAAAACTTGTTGCAGGTTCTGAAACATCATCAGAAACAACAGATATAGATCTGCAGCTCATCTATCGCTTCAGGTTTATTCTAGACACAATTTCCTACGGAAATGAGATACGCGTAGACATATTCTCTGCTTGTGCTGTTGTAACAGCAAGACCATATGTTGATTTATTTCCCTGGATCCTATGTCTCTAAGAGTACAAAGGAGTTTGGTGCATGGCCCAAATGTCATTGGACATGTCCTCTTACCCACAGGCAACTTATCAGTAAAAGCAGCAGAGGCCCGCTGTGAGCACTTCCTTTTGTACAGACAAACGTTTGCCAGGAAATTCTCACGAGAAGAATGCAGTCTGAGTGTAATATACGGGATACTACTGGCATCTAATTCCAGTAACAGATATGAGACCGAAGCCAAAGAAAACTAGTAAATCACTCTTAAAAGAAACATTACATTTACAGCTGTCAAGCTAAAGATGGATTAGGCATGTCTGTCAAGCTGAAAAATTATATTAAAGAGGAGTCCCGAATAGAAACAGACTGCTCATACGCACAAGACTAGAAGGCATCATCAGAATAACACATCATATTGAACCATAGAAATAAATGATCTAATAAAGGTAATGAAATTTTCTAGCATTTCATGTTATTAACTTGGCAAATAAATGATTATCCTACAAATAAGTTCTGCAGAGGGTACAGAGTACAGAAACTATAAAACATTAAACTTGGCCAACTTTTTCATGAAATACCCCTAACTTCGCCGTCTAAAATATGATGGTTGTAAGAAAACATCATATTTCACAAACGAGAATGAAAGATTTTCTTTTTTTTCCAAAACAGTGGGTATGATTTTTTACCAGATTAATAAACATTGCAAAGACATGTTGTTCATTTTAGTTCTGAAGTAAAAGTTCCAAGTCTTATAACTATTTTTTTATTCGTGTTTCCTGTTGCATAAGAAATTAACCTGCTGCACAGGAAAGATATCTGCATTACGTACATAAGATAAAATTTATTTAGTTTTCTCTGATTTCGATGAAAGACACTTCCTTACTAAGGAACGTAACTTCTTATAATACGTGTAGATCATGTTCAGGATAAGGGAAATGAGGCAAGAGAGTCGAAATGTAAATAAGGGGCACATATCAGATTATCTTTAGTGATCAATTCTCATCTGATATTTTCCTTAATAGGCCTTAAAAAGTTCTTCCACTCACTGCAGTTATGCCTTCTTTTAAATGCTGCTGATTTCATCCTCACTCACACGAGGAGGTAGTATTCTGCCTCTCTCACCTCTCACACTAATGGCTTATCGCAATTCCCACGTGTTCTATGTACGGGAAGCTTTGACATATTTCATTTGCTTCATACAATGTTATTCAAAGTGACTTTAGTCTATAATGGCATATCGCGAAGAATGCAACGAAATTTGAATATTATTGCAGCCAATCTACAGAGTGATTTTGCTAATTGAGGAGGAACAGCAGGAAACGATCCGTGAAGGGGAAAATAAGCAAAAAATTTTCTACAGTCATCTGAAAGGCGTCCTTCACATTCTACATCTCTATTCTTCATGTCTGTAATTTTCCTTATATCCAACGACCTGCCGCTACTGTGCTCCGAACTGTAGCGTTTAACGTGGCGAGGTGTAACGTAACTTCCTTGGTGTGCGAAAAGAGCGCACTATAATCTGCTTTGGAAGAGCTCGTCCACAAATAGAGCACCTTCTCCTTCAGCAAGACAACGCCCGACCATAAACGAGCGCTACAAGATCTCCAGCAATCCGACGCCTTAGGTTCATTATCATCATCCCCTATACAGACCCTAATTGGCTCTATCCTATTTTCATCTGTTTCCGAATCTTAAGTCATACATTTTACGGTGACAGTATCAACAAACTGGTCTCTCGCTGAGAGAAATCAGACTATGTTCAGAAATAAATATGTAGATATGAAGAATAAGTACGTAGAATGTTAATATTGTTGAGTTTTCACAAAGAAAACACTAAGGCATTCCCTTTGAGCATGCCTCGTATAAGGAAAAATCGTTCTAATACGTCTGACGGAAGAAAAACTTATCGGTACTGTACTGTTAATACCGTAAGAAGAGGACTTTCAGAATTGTCAGTATGAACCAAGATAAAAAGGAATGTGCTCCAAAACGACTACGTTAAAGGCTAAGAGCCCCTGAAGCGCGTTTCTTCTACTGCAAGCGCTTTGGTTTCCATATTTACAGCCCCTCTCGCCGGCGGTTCGAGTCCTTCCTCGGGCATCGTTGTGTTTGTTATTCTTCCATTAAGTTAGGGACTGATGATCTCAGAACTTTGGTCAGTTGGGAATTCACTTACTTTTCAAAATTTTCCATACTCCTGGAGGAGGTAGTATGTAACAAATGAAGAAATGGTCAGTAAATGCGGCCTCTAAAATGCGTAAGTTAAAAGCTGTGAGGACTTGCTCAGTAGAACAGAAGTGTTTCACAGTAGTGAAGATAAACACGTGCTCAAAGCTCTTGAGACCTGTATTTTAGAGCGTACTTTTCTTGCTTTGGTCCATACAACTTCCTCTGAAAGTTGTCTATCCTACAGCCTTAACAACAACAGTGATGTTACACGTGTCCCACTGTCTGAGTTATCAGAACGATTTTATCTTATAAATTTTGATTCGGTAGTTTCCGGACCATGATGCTTTTCCTGAGATTGATAAATTTATCCCACCCCACCAGCCCTGAAAATTTGTGTTATCACATAATCACCATGCATAAGGCCAGAAATGCGCGTAAAGGGAGTTAATTCCGCTGGAGGATGGATATAAAAAAACCTTGACAGTGTAGGTTTTAATTAGTGAAAGACGACATGAGAACATACCAGGTAAACAGGAATGTTTGTACCGGCGCGTTAGCACCTCACTCAAAGTGCGCTGGAGCAATACTGCTTAGCGTCTACCCTACCCTTGTTACTAGCAAAGACACATCTTCCAGCAGGGGAGGCAAGGCAACCTTGCAGGAGGTGGAGGCATGCACCATCCGCGAAGCATTGTAGGAAAATTAGTTGTCCCATGAGGTAATCGTCAATAACCCCCAACCACACTTCGAGGCTGAACCGGAGCCGCTGATTGGTTGCCACCATACCATAGGGATTATCCGTAGTCCACAGATGCATGTTCTGAAGACGATGCTGCCCTTCACAAAGTAAGTCTCTTCTGCGAATAAGATGGATGACAGATATCTCAGCACTGTTGTCTTCTGTACAGAGAGCTAGCGAAAAAGTTGTAGCTGCAGAGACAAGTCCGTCACTTGTAAGGATAGCTCGCGTGGTAAACGACAATGATAATGGCAAACGTCGTGGAGAATTCTGGGTTGTTTCACTTACCCGATGCTGGTGGGCCACTTGCCTTGTGCTGATATCGGGGTCACTGTTAAAGACCTCTCATCTCCACCTTCTAGCGGCTGTACGTACCTCGGAAAGCATTTCAGGCCATATGTCCATATCAACATCTCTGCAGGATCGTTATTGCTGCCGTCTGTTTGTTCCATTCATCAAAGTCATCCCATAGGTGACGTTGTAACGTAACAACATTATACATGCCTACCATTGCCTCTTCTTGTTAAATGTATCTTGCATATCATTTTTAAATGGTATTATACTAATCACTACACTGCGACAGCTCCAATTAATTACTATTCAATTAATTATTTTATTTTGTAAAAAATTGGTGAAAATTCTTACGAAATTTTACCTAGTATATTGTTGCTACAATTCTATAACACCTGATCTTCCCCTGACTGAAAAATAAAACTACTTCTGAGCGTAATCTTACACCATGACGTAGGGTAAGTACGAACACTTTTTCCTGTCTCATTTTGGCACACGGGTGGATAGCTCAGATTGTCTCCTTTTAGCCACTACAGAAGTTAGTCAGCTTTAAATGTGTTAAGTGGCACGAAGCAGAGAAGACTCAACTACGAACGTTAAATGGGCCCCGAATATGGAAAGAAGCACTTAAGCTCCACTGTCTGGAGACGAACAGCCAAATCTGAGACAATGTAGAGCCGAGAAAGGACCTTCCTCAGACAATCCAGAAGTGTTGGTACATGCTGACTTTTAAAATGACAATAAATACGCTTCTTCCAAACTAACACTGACAGAAAAAATAACTACAACACAAAGAAGAGTCCTGTGACATTAACTAAACTTAGTAGGCGTCTTTCTACATCTGACAGATGAGGTTTATTAACATTCCGCGTCTATCACTTAAGAGTTGCTAGTTGTGCTTGTAGGGAAGCAGCCTACTCACGCATTACAAAATTCACATCAGTCTTTCCATTGTGTGCCAGCCTAGTCCTCTGTAACTACCTGTGACGTCATAAATATTGCGCAATACTTTAAAATGAAGTAAATAACCTGAAACGTTTCTAGCATGTCAGGAGTAATACAAAATCAATATGTGTTGGATATCAGTTCAATAACTTTAACCATTTTCGAAATTTGGATGTTCTTCTGTGAAAATCATTGGCACATCAGAAAAGAGGTAGAAACTTAAAAATTTATATTTAGATTCCTTTTGCATAATAATTTAGTAGAAACAGTAGTCTGGATCTCACAAATTAAAATTATAGTTGAAATTCATTATTTTCTGGGTTTTGTCTTAGAAATTAAGGGAGCAAGATAGATTAAGTAGGAGAATAAATAAAGCTGGGATGTTTAAATTTAAGTAGAAGGGAGATCCGCTATAATCATAAATATGTGAGAAGTTTAAACAGAATAACTATAAAACTATAGCTACAGCGTATCTCCAAAGAGCAAGTTTAGAGCTCGTCTACTGTGTGCAGTGTAATTAAATTAACTATCTCGCCCAAAATATTACACAGAGCCACGTCAGATTTTTATTATGATTACTTACCTTTGTGCTGATTGCAAATTTAAATTGAGAGCGTCATCGGCCATCAGCGAAGGAAGCAATAACTTAAAGTGGTACATTCCTAGCCCAGCGGCTAGTCGGGAGAGAAGATTTGATCAGGCCACACAGCGGCTTTATATGTAAGAACGCTGCGCGAGAAAGAAGGAAGAAGTTCCCAGTTCTCTGAGTTGCGCACCAACTGTGCCGCGAGTCGCGTCGCGTCCGTATCGTTGATATAAACAGCCTCGGATGCAGTAATAAGTTACTCGGGAGATGCGTAACCATGAAATCGTTTTCGAGTGAAGTGTCAATTTTGGGATGACGTTAATCATCTATCTTTAGTTTGCGTAAGTCGTATATCATCAAATTATGGCGAGCATTAACTCAAACATTTAATTTAAACAGTTATAGTTGCATCATTGCATTAGACTCTGAACTGTTCTGGTAGTTGGATTGTGTGGATTCTTTTTGGTCTGTGACTTTCAGAATATAGTGAACATTTTAGAGCGAATGGTTTTTGATTATGAATCCCAGACAATCTCCTAATACCTCAGAGCTATAAACTGTAGCAATAAATGTAATTCTCAGATGAAGGAATTCTAATTACAGGCTTCACATTTTGCTAATCACTTTCTGATCGTCACTATTGTATTTAGAGAACCAGTGTTGAGAACGGCAAAAAACAGCATTAAATAAATAATAGGAACGTTAACAATTATTCCACCCGCCACCCCACACGCTATTATGAAGATGCAAGTCAGATTCGTTTTAAATATACGCTGAAACGCTCGTAAGACTGAGTTACCTTTGAGATTGGATGTGGTGAGTTGATATTTGTGAAGGATGCCTTTAAGCCGACAAATACGCCATTATGAACACCTCACATGCCGTGTAAGAGGCCTACGAGATGCTGGACGTTCCTTCTGCGATACTGCAGTAAAACCTGGCAGAAATGTAGAGGCCACAGAGAAGGTTCGAAAATGGTTCAAATGGCTCTGAGCACTATGGGACTTAACTTCTGAGGTCATCAGTCCCATAGACTTAGATCTATTTAAACGTAACTAACCTATGGACATCACACACATCCATGCCCGAGGCAGGGTTCGAACCTGCGACCGTACCAGCAGTGCGGTTCCGGTCTGAATCGCTTGACCCGAGCAGCCGTCGCAGAGGAGGTCACGAGAATGTATGGCTGCAGGGACACCGGATTCTGGATGGCCACAAGGCACTGCTGAGAAGAAAGGCCATCGTGCGTAGCATATGGAAGTGTCGCATTGTACTGCATCTGCAGCAGCAATGATTGCAGGTTTTGTCACCATAGGGACATAACGGACTGTTACAAATGGGTTACTTCAAGGACAGCTCTGAGTCTGTCGCCATGTAGCGTGCATTTCACCGTCATTTGTGATTGTGCTGGTATCATGTGAGGAGGGTGGAGGTCTCTGGTGTTTTCTCGTGAAAGGTGGTTCTCCCTCAGTCACAGTGATGGCCTTGCGTTCGTTAGAGGGAAGAAACCTGAGGGCCTGCAACCAACCTATTTGCGTGCTATACACAGCACCTAAATCTGGATTCACGGCTAGGTGTGATTTCGTATGGCAGGAGGAACTCTCTCGTGGTTATTCCACGCAACTTGACTGCCAGTTTGTACGTCACTCTGGTGATTCGATCTGTTGTGCTGTCATTAATGTACTGCATTCAACGGGATGTTTTCCAACAGGATAACGTTCCCACACATACTGATGTTATGGCGCAACCAGCTCTTTAGGATCGACACGTTGTCTTGGCCTCCTCGATCACCAGATTTATCTCCCATTGAGCACATATGGGACATCATCGCATGACAAAGCAAATGTCAGCCACAATCAGCATTAATCGTCTGTATACTGACTGACCAAGTGCCAGAGGTGTGGAACTCTCTCCCTCAAACTAAGATCCGGCACCTGTACAACAAAATGCATCTCAGGTTAGCTATGACTTTTCTCGCTGTTACATTATTCTATGAGCTTGTACATTAATTAATTAAATACACATCAAATAAGTTTTCCATCAACTCAGTTCGGAGAGTTCCGGAACCTGTACAGAAAATTGTAGTAGAGATCAACATAAACATCATTTCCGCCCTTTTTATTACTCATGAAAACTATACATTTGATCTTACACTACGATAGAGCGAAACCTTAAGAGATGGTGGTCCAGATTTCTGTACACACTGGTACCTCTGATACCCAGTAGCACGTCCTCTTCCACTGGTGTATATCCGTATTCGTTGTGGCATACTATCCACAAGTTCATCAAGGCACTGTGGAAACAGACTGTTCCACACCTCAACGGCGATTCGGCGTGGATCCCTCAGAGTAGTTGGTGGCTCTCGTCATCCATAAACAGCCCTTTTCAATCTATCCCAGGCCTGTTCGATAAGGTTCATTTCTGGAGAACATGCTGGTCACTCTACTCGAGCCATGTCGTTATCCTGAAGGAAGTCATTAACAAGATGTGTACGATTGGGACGCGAATTGTTGTATATGAAGACGAATTCCTCGCCACTATGCTACCGGTATGACCCCACTATGGTCGGAGGATGGTATTCACGTATTTTACAGATGTAGCGGCGCCTTCCATGATCATCAGCGGCGTACTTCGGACCCACATAATGCCACCCCAAAACAGCTGGGAACTTCCATCTTACTGCACTCGTTGGACAGTGTGTCTAAGGCTTCCAGCCTGACCACATTTCTGATGATTGTCTGGTTGAAGGCATATGAGAAACTCTTCGGTGAAGAGAACGTAATGCCAATGCTGAGGGGTCTATTCGGCATGTTGTTGGACCCGTCTGTACCGCACTGCATGGTGTCGTGGTTGCAAAGAAGGACCTCGCCATGGACGTCGGGAGTGAAGTTGCGCATCTTGCAGCCTATTGTGCCCATTTAGAGTCGTAACACAGGCTCATGTGGCTCAACGAAAAGCATTATTCCTCATGGTGGCGCTGGTGTCATGGTTCCTCGAAGCCATAATCCGTAGGTAGTGGTCATAAACTGTAGTAGTAGCCCTTGGGCGAGCTGCGTGAGGTATGTCAACGACAGTTCCTGTCTCTGTGTATCTCCTCTATGTCCGAACATTGAGAGCAATTCCTGTCACGAAGTAACAATGCGGACGCGATCGAACTGCGGTACTGACCCTCTGGGCAAGGTTGAACTACAGACAACACGAACCGTGTACCTCCTTCCTGGCGGAATGGTTGGAATTGATCGGCTGTAGGACCCCCTCCGTCCAATAAGCGCTGCTGCTGCTAGGATTTAGTATCCGTCTAATAGGTGCTGTTCGTGCATGATTGTTTATATCTATGGGTGGGTTTAGTGACATCTCTGAACAGTCAAAGGGAGTGTGTCTGTGCACAACATCCACGGTCAACGTCTATCATCAGGACTTCTGAGAAAACTGGTGATGCAAAACTTTTTTTGATGTGTGTTTGTTACCTAGAAAACTGTACATCTTAAATTGCTTCCTCTACATTAATTAACGATTTACAGTGCAATACCTTCTTTCGCCCCCTCCCCCTCCCCCCCGACAAACCTGGAACCTTGCTGTTGGTGGGGAGGCTTGCGTGCCTCTGCGATACATATAGCCGTACCGTAGGTGCAACCACAACGGAGGGGCATCTCTTGAGAGACCAGACAAAAGTGTGGTTCCTGAAGAGAGGCAGCAGACTTTTCAGTAGTTGCACGGACAACTGTCTGGATGATTGACTGATCTGGCCTTGTAACACTAGCCAAAACGGCCTTGCTGTGCTGCTACTGCGAACGGCTCAAAGTAAGGGAAACTGCAGAAGTAATTTTTCCCGAGGGCATTCAGCTTTACTATATGGTTAAATGATGATGACGTCCTCTTGGTTAAAATTTTCCGGAGGTAGAATAGTCCCCAATTCGGATCTCCGGGTGGGGACTACCCAGGAGGACGCCGTTATCAGGAGAGAGAAAACTGGCGTTCTACGGATCGGAGCGTGAAATGTCAGATCCCTTATTAGAACAAGTAGGTTAGAAAATTTAAAAAGGGGAGTAGATAGATAAAGTTAGATATAGTAGGAATTAGTGAAGTTCGGTGGCAGGAGGAACAAGACTTTTGGTCAGGCGTATACAGGGTTATAAATACAAAATCAAAAAGGGGTAATGCAGGAGTCGGTTTAATAATGAATAAAAAAATAGGAGTGCGAGTAAGCTACTACAAACAGCATAGTGAACACATTTTAGTGGCCAAGATAGACGCGAAACCCACACCTACTACAATATGCCAACCAGCTCTGCAGATGACGAACAAATTGAAGAAATGTATGATGAAATAAAAGAAATTATTCAGATAGTGAAGGGAGACGAAAATTAAATATTCATGGGTTACTGGAATTCGGTAGTAGGAAAAGGGAGTGGAGGTGAATATGATTTGGAACTAAGAAATGAAAGAGGAAGTCGCCTGGTAGAATTTTGGACAGAGCACAACTTAATCATAAATGAAAGTTGTATACATGGAAGAAGCCTGGAGATACTGACAGGTTTCAGATGGATTATATAATGGTAAGACGGAGATTTCGGAACCAGGTTTTAAACTGTAAGACATTTCCAGGGGCAGATGTATACTCTGACCACAAACTATTGGTTATGAACTGTAGATTGTAACTGAAGAAACTGCAAGATGGTAGGAATTTAAGGAGATGGGATCTGGATAAACTGCAAAAACCAGAGGTTGTACAGTGTTTCAGGGAGAACATAAGGGAACAATTGACAGGAATGGGGGAAAGAAATACTGTAGAAGAAGAATGGGTAGTTCTGAGAGATGAAGTAGTGAAGCAACAGAGGATCAAGTAGATAAAAATATGAGGCCTAGTAGAAATCGTTCAGTAACAGTAGAAATATTGAATTTAATTGATGAAAGGAGAAAATATAAAAATGCAGTAAATGAAACAGGCAAAAAGGAATACAAACGTCTAAAAAATCGACAGGAAGTGCAAAATGGCTAAGCAGGGATGGCAAGAGGACAAATGTAAGGGTGTAGAGGCTTATCTCACGAGGGGTAAGGTACATACTGCTACAGGAGATGAAAGAGACCTTTGGAGAAAAGGGGACCTCATGCACGAACATCAAGAGCTCAGATGGAAACCCACTTCTACGCAAAGAAGGGAAGGCAGAAAGTTGAATGAGTATATAGAGGGTCTACACAAGGGTGATGCACTTAAGGACAATATTACGGAAATGGAAGGGGATGTAGATGAAGATGAAATGGGAGATACGATATTGCATAAAGAGTTTGACAGAGCACTGGAAGACCTGAGTCGAAAGAAGGCCTCAGGAGTAGACAACATTCCATTAGAACTACTGATGGCCTTGGGAGAGCCAGTCCTGACAAAACTCTACCATCTGGTGAGCAAGATGTATGAAACAGGCGAAATACCCTCAGACTTCAAGAAGAATATAATAATTCCAATCCCAAGGAAAGGAGGTGCTGACAGATGTGAAAATTACCGAACAATCAGTTTAATAAGTCACGGTTGCAAAATACTAACGCGAATTCTTTACAGACAAATGGAAAAACTGGTAGAAGCCGACCTCGGGGAAGATCAGTCTGGTTTCCGTAGAAATAGAGGAACACGAGAGGCAATACCGACCCTACGATTTATGTTAGAAGCTGGATTAAGGAAAGGCAAATCTACGTTTCTAGCTTAGAGAAAGCTTTTGACAATGTTCACTGGAATGTTCTCTATCAAATTCTGAAGGTGGCAGGGTTAAAATACAGGGAGCGAAAGACTATTTACAATTTGTACAGAAACCAGATGGCAGTTATAAAAATCGAGAGGAATGAAAGGGAAGCAGTGGTTGGGAAGGGAGTGAGACGGGGCTGTTGCCTCTCCCCGATGTTATTCAATCTGTATATTGAGCAAGCAGTAAAGGAAACAAAAGAAAAATTCGGAGTAGGTATTAAAATCCTTGCAGAAGAAATAATAACTTTGAGGTTCGCCGACGACATTGTAATTGTGTCATAGACAGTAAAGAACTTGAAAGAGCAGTTGAACGGAATGGATAATGCCTTGAAAGGAGGATATAAGATGAACATCAACAAAACCAAAATGAGGATAATGGAATGTAGTCGAATTAAGTCGGGTGATGCTGAGGTAGTTAGATTAGCAAATGAGACACTTAAAGCAGTAAAGGAGTTTTGCTATTTCGGGAGCAAAATAACTGATGATGGTCGAAGTAGAGAGGATATAAAATGTAGACTGACAATGGAAAGGAAAGCGTTTCTGACGAAGAGAAATTTGTTAACATCGAGTATAGATGTGTCAGAAAGTGCTGCAAAATGGTTCAAGTCATACCTCGCTAACAGGAAACAAAGGGTGTCAGTGCAAGGGACTAGTGAATTAAGTCATCAGTCATCACCAGAACGGGAAGAAATTACATGTGGTGTCCCACAAGGATCCATCTTAGGGCCATTGCTTTCTCTTGTGTACATTAATGATCTCTCATCAGTTACACTGCCAGAAGCAGAGTTCGTTTTGTATGCAGGGGACACAAGTATTGCAATAAATAGTATGTCGAGTGTAGTTCTAGAAAGATCTGCTAATGGTTTAAAGCCAACTCATTGACATTAAACTTAGAAAAGACTCACTACATCCAATTCAGAACCTGTAAGAGGTTTCCACCCAGCATATGCATAAAGTATGAAGAAGAGTAGATAGAAGACGTTGACAGTCTTAAATTCCTGGGATTACAACTTGATAATAAATTCAGTTGGGAGGAGCGCAACACAGAACTGAAGAAATGCCTAAACAAAACTGTATTTGCAATTCGAGTGTTAGCAGACATAGGCGACATAAAGGTGAAAAAGCTTGCATACTTTGCATACTTCCATTCCATAATGTCATATGGTATAATATTTTGGGGTAACTCATCAAGTCAAACAAAAGTTTTCAGAGTCCAAAAGCGTGTAATACGTATTATTTCTGGAGTAAACTCACGGACGTCTTGTAGAAACCTCTTCAAAGAACTGGGTATACTAACTACTGCCTCTCAGTATATATACTCCTTAATGAAATTTGTCCTAAATAATATATCTCTTTTTCCAACAAACAGTTCAGTTCATACATACAATACCAGGAACAAAAATGATCTGCACAAGGACTTAAAAGCACTTACTTTAGTCCAAAAAGAGGTCCCTACTCAGGAACACTCATCTTCAATAATTTGCCAGCAAACATAAAAAATTTAGTTACAAATAAAGATCAGTTTAAAAGGAGCCTGAAAGACTTACTAGTCGCCAACTTCTTCTACTCCATTGACGAATTTTTTAATAGAAACAAATGATGTGTTGTATTTATTTATACTATTAGTATGGTTATTTCAGCTTAAAAAAAGTGACATGTTCCACATCCACGAGGATCTCCTCAACACGGATCTATGGAACGAAACAATAATCTAATCTAATCTAATCTAATCTCTGTACGATTGATTTGAAAAACTCGGATTTATTTTCTGAACTACTACAGGTTTCACACATATAATGTATAATCCTGAACACCGTAAATTTGTAATAAAATAATGCCATTGTCGGATCGATACCACATCAATCTGTTGTGTCTTCCTTGGTAGAAATTCTGAAAAATAAAACTCATAGTGCTGCGGATAACGGAGTTAGATACGCGACTGGGTAAATGATACGAAAACAAGACTTAGGTAACTCAAGATAAGCTAGTATATTGTGAAATAACTAGAACTACAGCCAACAATGCTTACATTATAGAGACACAGCAAAAAGACAAGTGAAAATAGTCAAGCTTCTCCACGCTGTTCTCAAAAAATTTGAAGCCTGGCCTTCTTTTAATACACAGACTATAGAAATATGAACATCGAATCTGTGGTCCCATTCTTTAAATAAATGTTTAACAGAAAAAAATAGTTTTTACATAGACTGGGGAGTTACTGTGACCCTGAATGACTACGAGACTATTCGTTGTGAGCAGTCATTCATGCTTTACGCATCGGAAAGTTAAAATGAACTTCTTCTTTTCTTGTTCAATAAAAAAAGTTTTACTAAATTTTCAGTTTAGTCCCTGCGAAGTCCTTGACACAGACTTGTCTTTTATGTACCTGAAGTCTGAGTGACACAATGTTGTGGGGTTCGCGTCAATTCCACACACTTGTCAGCTGGCCGCGAATCTGTCGGGAAGTGATATCAGAAGCGGATGGTGACTTCACATGCAATTTTTACTACTCGAACGTCATCAAAGGTGATTGATATTTTGACACAAAAATTAGTCTACTTTGCTTATTTTCATTCGCTTATGTTGTTGTTGTTGTTGTTGTCTTGAGTCCTGAGACTGGTTTGATGAAGCTCTCCATGCTACTCTATCCTGTGCAAGCTTCTTCATCTCCCAGTACTTACTGCAAACTACATCCTTCTGAATCTGCTTAATGTATTCATCTGTTCGTCTCCCTCTACGATTTTTACCCTCCATGCTGCCCTCCAATACTAAATTGGTGATCCGTCGATGTCTCAGAACATGTCCTACTAACCGATCCCATCTTCTAGTCAAGTTGTGCCACATGCTCCTCTTCTCACCAATTGTATTCAATACCACCTCATTAGTTATGTGATCTATCCAACCAATATTCAGCATTCTTCTGTAGCACCAAATTTCGAAAGTTTCTATTCTTTTCTTGTCCAAACTATTTATCGTCCATGTTTCACTTCCATACATGGCTACGCTCCATACAACTACTTTCAGAAACGACTTCCTGACACTTAAATCTATACTCGATGTTAACAAATTTTTCTTCTTCAGAAACGCTTTCCTTGCCATTGCCAGTCTATATTTTATATCTTTTCTACTTCGACCATCATCGGTTATTTTGCTCACCGAATAGCAAACTCCTTTAGTACTTTAAGTGTCTCATTTCCTAATCTAATTCCCTCAGCATCACCCGACTTAATTCGACTGCATTCCATTACCCTCGTTTTGGTTTTGTTGATGTTCATCTTATACCCTCTTTTCAAGACATTGTCCATACCGTTCAACTGCTCTTCCAAGTCCTTTACTGTCTCTGATAGTATTACAATGCCATCGGCGAACCTCAAAGTTTTGTTTCTTCTCCATGGATTTTAATACCTACTCCGACTTTTTCTTTTGTTTCCTTCACTGCTTGCTCAATATAGAGATTGAATAACATCGGGAGAGGGGAGAGGATACAACCCTGTCTCACTCCCATTCCAACCACTGCTTCCCTTTCATAGCCCTCGATTCATGTATGCCATCTGCTTTCTTATGTCGTATGTTATTATATTTTGGGGTATCTCTTCCCATTCCACGAGGATATTTTTGGCTCAGAAATGGGCGGTTCGGGTATTTTGAAATTGGCCTCTCAATATGTATATTCCTTACTGTTCTTTCTGGTTACTAATATTAGTTTATTCTCAAGAATAAGCAGCTTTCACTCGGTTAACTCTCGACAGAAATCAAACCTGCATTTGGATCTGACTTTCTTAACTCTTGTGCAAAAGACGTGCAGTACACTGTTGCATACATTTTAAATCAGTTGCCACTCGATTTCAAAACTCTTAGCAGTAATCCACGCGCTTCCAAATCGAAACTAAGGAGTTGCCTCATGGGTGACTCCTTCTATTCTGTCGAGGAGTTCCTTGAAAAATTAAGCTGATTCTTACTGTATTGCTGATAGCGTTTACTTAAAATTATGGAATAACCTTTTTTCAGGTTCATGAACATTTATTTTTATGTGTTATTACCCTTATGTTGTGATTTCATGTACTCACACGTTCCATGACCTTGGAGACTTGCTCCTAAATTTGGTCCTACGGAATTTTACGTGTAAATGAAAATTAAATATAAAATAGACTAGGGAGCCAGATGCGGTTTCCTAACGACCTCAGGGGGGCCAGGCCGGCCAACATGATTTGTACACTGACATAATTTTTTCGAAAGGATACACTTCTATGGTGCATATGCAATTCAAATGCATAGAGAAACACATTTACAATAGATAAATAGATCAGATTGAGTTATTCACAACAGATAGTAATATACGATTATAATATAGACTGTTCATCTTTTTACCGAATTTTATCAATTGGAAAGGCTTTGACATTCTTTTTGACATACAAATTATCTCATTTTATACAAATTCAGACAAAGGTGAAGTCCGTTCTATGTATGGAGAATACACTGCTAACGAACAGAAGTTGGGAATAATTGAGTTCACATGAAAATCACATGTCATTAAGCTTCGTTTTTTCGTGCGGATATTACCAAGAATATTATACAGGGTGGTCCATTGATAGTGACCGGACCTAATATCTAACGAAATATGCATCAAACGAAAAAACTACAAAGAATCAAACTCGTCTAGCTTGAAGGGGGAAATCAGATGGCGCTATGGTTGGCCCGCTAGATGGCGCTGCCATAGGTGAAACAGATATCAACTGGTTTTTTGTAATAGGAACCCTCATTATTATTACATATTCGTGTCGTACGTAAAGAAATATGAATGTTTTAGTTGGACCACTTTTTTCGCTTTGTGATAAATGGCGCTGTAACAGTCACAAACGTGTACGTACAAGGTATCACGTAACATTCTGTCGGTGTCGACGGAATTTGCTTCGTTATACATTACCCACATTAAAATGAAACATCGACCACGACCTGCAACAAGTGATGTTGCCCAAGTATTTGTTTTAGCTGCTGTCGCGGCTAATCTGCACATCAGTAGCAGACAAATTGCGAGAGAATCGGGAATCTCAAAAATGTCGGTGTTGAGAATGCTATATCAACATCGACTGCACCCGTACCATATTTCTATGCACCAGGAATTGCATGGCGACGACTATGAACGTCGTGTAAGAGAAATTACGGAACGATGACAGATTTTTTATACTCGTTTTATTTAGCGACGCGGCGACATTCACCAGCAGTGGTAACATAAACCAGCATAATATGCACAGTTGGGACACGGAAAATCCACGATGGCTGCGACAAGTGGAACATCAGCGACATTGGTGGGTTAATGTATGGTCCGGGATTATGGGAGGAAGGATAATTGGCCCCCATTTTATCGATGGCAATCTGAATAGTGCAATATATGGTCATTTCCTACATAATGTTCTACCGATGTCACTACAAGATGTTTCACTGCATGACAGAATGGCGATATACTTCCAACATGTATGTCCGGCACATAGGTCGCGTGCGGTTGAAGCGGTATTGAGTAGCATATTTCATGACAGGTGGATGGGTCATCGAAGCGCCATACCATGACCCGCACGTTCACCGGATCTGACCGGATTACTTTCTGTGGGGAAACTTGAAGAATATTTGCTATCGTGATCCACCGACAACGCCTGACGACATGCGTCAGCGCACTGTCAATGAATGTGCGAACATTACGGTAGGCGAACTACTCGATGTTAAGAGGAATGTCGATACACGTATTGCCAATTGCACTGAGGTTGATTGACATTATTTTGAGCATTTATTGCATTAATGTGGTATTTCAGGTAATAACGCTGTAACAGCATGCGTTCTCAGAAGTGATATGTTGACAAAGGTACATGTGTCAAATTGTAACAACCTAAATAAAATGTTCAAACGTACCTACGTTCTGTATTTTAATTTAAAAAACCTACCTGTCACCAACTGCTCGCCTAAAATTGTGATCCATATGTTTGTGACTATTGTAGCGCCATCCACCAGAAAGCGAAGAAAGTGGTCCATGTAAAACATTCATATTTCTTGACGTACTACACGAATATGCACTAAAAAGTGGGGTTCCTATTTAAAAAACGCAGTTGGTACCCGTTTTACCTATGGCAACGCCATCTAGCGGGCCAGTCAAAGTGCCATCCGGTTTCCCCTTTCAAGCTAGACAAGTTTCGTTCTTTGTAGTTCTTTCATTTTACGCTTATCTCGTGAGATATTTGGCCCGGTCACGATCAATGGACCACCGTTTATATTACCAAAAATGCGCAGTGTTCAGAAGTGCGGTGAGAATTTCATTTTGCCCTTGCGGCTTCATTCAATAGCCAGCGTTACCAGTTTAGTGGTTTTCCAACCGTATCTAGTATTTTCGAAATGGCGTCTGACTAGAAAATTTTAAGATCAGATTGCTAGTGGGAAATTAATCTTCTTAAAATATTGTCTCGGTAAATTCTAATGTTTTTAATATTATATTAATCTACAAGTTTATTTTGTTCATTCATTAATTTTAGTGTTACATTTTAGTATCTTCATTTTGCTTTTATCATGTTATAGAAAACTTTACTTTCTTACAACTAGTAATACTACAAAATCTGTTAAGGATCATAAGCTTAACAGTGTAAATAACGAGTGCAACAAATTCATAAGTACTTAATTATTATACTTTAATTTTTATTATTTGAACTTGTAAGCGTAATATTCAAATACCTGGAACAAAATGTTAAATCAAAGCCGGCCCGTGTGGCCGAGCGGTTCTAGGAGCTACAGTCTGGAACTGCGCGACCGCTACGATCGCAGGTTCGAATTCTGCCTGGGGCATGGATGTGTGTGATGTCCTTAGGTTAGTTAGGTTTAAGTAGTTCGAAATTCTAGGGGACTGATGACCTCAGAAGTTGAGTCCCATAGTGCTCCGAGCCATTTGAACCATTTGTTAAACCAATTTACAAGTTTGAAACGATGAAATGGTGATTCGACTAACTTTAATAACGGATGATACGCTATAATATTTCCATTATAATCATTTTATTTCCATTGGCGACGATCGAGCAGCTGAACCAAACGCAAATTCGTGAATGCTGCTTGTTATTCATTTTATTTAGTAATTGTTGAGTTCGTCTTAGTAGTAGCCGTATTTGTGCTTCTAATCATTGTGATTGAATATAGTTTTGTGAAGTTAAACCTCAAAACAGTCCTTTTAATGCATTTTAGTATATTTTACTCTCAATCTTGTTGGTAAAAGTCATATACTATTGGCAACACTCTCTGCAGTGACCGTTAGATACGGCACACATCATTTACGTGATGTGCAGCGTTCTCAGTGACGATTGATGTTGGAGATATATTTTGAAGATTTTGTGCATGGGAATCCACCGACAGCATTTCGGTAGCACATCGCCTTCAAGGAAGCGGTTTCATTTTGTTCCCGAAGTAAGTGCACACTATATATCCGGTAGGAATGCTGTTTACATGTCCTAATGTTCGTTTAGCATCTTCCAGGAATCGCGATTGCACACGAAGCACTCATTCTCTATCTCAAACACGATTGGTCACTGTTTATCACACTCTCATCACTCGCTTGTCCTTCGCTATAATAAAACTCCACGTATGACCGTACCTAATTTCTTATTTACAATGGGCTTTCATAATCACAGTGTCTCTGTTCAAGTCATTTTTCTACCAACTTTATTTTAACTACTCCTTCACAGTTCTGAGATATTTTCAGCATTTTAGAGTACGCTTTAGAATCTGGGTTCGGTATTCACATGTTGTGAAATTAGTATTTCAAATAATTATGTAGACATAAGCCAGGTTGACAAAAGTCACGACACCACGTCACCACCTACAGTACGTGAGTGCAAAATAGCAAAGTACCTACATCAAGAAACGATACAATTACGAAACAAACGAATGCCCATAACAAAGGAGCAGAGGAAATAACGTCATTACAAGTTTCACGCCGCCGTCATACATGCCGCTTACCTGTATCTTATTTACGTGTGCTACTAACATCAACTCTGTGTGTAGAGTAGTACACTACGTTCAGTTTTAAACAAAAGAATTAATCGCCTGCTGGCCGCGGCAGGGGTCAAGTACGAGTCGTTCACTTAAGGTGGCCAATAAAATCGATTGGCCCTCAAAATTCTGAGTCCCTCGATACGCACGTTCTGGCAACACTGTGGCACGTGGAAATGTGTGGAGGAAGACTTGTACTTTTCTCAAGAAGCTGCAAGGTGGTGACTGCTCGTTGTCTACTGGTAAACTCGAAATCGCGACATCGTATCCTCTCCATTTCATTTTTTTAATATCATTCCGATTGTCTGTGAAAGTTGTCAGTCTGATAAAAAAATAATTTCCTTCACATTGTAACCCACGTGTAATATCAGAAATCTCCACAATAATTCCGCAAAGCAGGTGACGGTTGTGTCAAGACCAAGTTTACGCTCGGTAATTCGCCCGCCCTACAGCGGCCTCCAGAAGCCGATTACCGGCAGTACGCCACTTGCCAGCTTCGTAAGGCGTCTTACGACGAGGTGAACGCGGCGCTTTGTGAGCCGTTGCGCCATTAAGTGAGTAGACTGTTGTGTCTGGCGCCACCACCTCAAGGGTAGTATCGACTATCCCTCTTGCGATCCCGTTACCAATATCAAATGGTTCAAACGGCTCTGAGCACTATGGGACTTAACTTCTGAGGCCATCAGTCGCATAGAACTTAGAGCTACTCAAACCTAACTAACCTTAGGACATCCATGCCTGAGGCAGGATTCGAACCTGCGATCGTAGCGGTCACGCGTTTCCAGACCGTAGCGCCTAGAACCGCTCGGCCACTCCGGCCGGCGTTGCCAATATCTACGAGGAAGAGTTAGTATCTGTAGGTTGTGTCCTCAGAAGGTCTACGCTTGCCGATATATACATATGGGTTCGCTGGCCCGAGGAGAGAGGACCAAGTTTGGGGATTGGCAGTAGCGTTGCGACGAGTGACGCTCAAGAGGTCCGAGCGGCCGAAGCCATCGGCTACGCAAGGAGGACCTGCGCATCGTAAAGATACTGGAGTACTTCACCGGGGTCACCGTCGACTACAAGCAGCAGGCCGACATCCCGTCGGTTGCTTGGCAACATTTGTGTTGGACGAGCGCTCGTGGTCTGGCTGCCCCTTCTACCTAGCTGTCATCGGTATCACTCAGTAACCGCCTCGACGCACCATGGAAATGCTTGTAATCGGTGATTGGCGTCATTGTCTTCACAACCTCCTTCTTATTTTCTGGTTTGTACCCGACCCTTAGAGTTTCACTCGGTCGGCTCGTTGGCTGTAAATATAGCCCGTAGTATTTTACTAGACCCTAGCTGTCGTTTGAAAATTTGTTCTGGCACTATATTGCCTTTCCTTTATAGTTTATACAATGTCATTAATGTTTCAATGAATCAGCTCCTGTTCGGAAATACAGTTGGAACAGTTGTACCAAGGCACAGGTTGCCGTTAAACAAACCAGAGTCTTGTGGTTAGATTTAGACGTTAACCGGTTCAATTCCTTGACTATAGTTGCGTTAGTTATAATCTGAACTACCTCTTGTACTGAGCTGTGCCTTGCTGTCTTTGAAAGACCGGATTGTTATTGGTGTATTTTTAACTGGATCTTGTGGTTTTGCCGAGTGAGTTCTCTTGTAATAAGTGTTTATAAGTAATGTTTTGAAACGTTCCTTCCGAGCGGCCTTCATAATTGACAAGCAGTGTAACTTTTGAAATATTAATAGCCAATTGTCACCAGGGCTTTATGCAGAATAAGATCGTCAAAAGAGACGGGTTTGGATCCAGTCTCACCTTGGTTGCTGATTAAAAGTAAGAGGTTGCTTGCTTTGAAGCAAGCATTTTCATTGTCATAATTGTATCCGAATCTTTTTAACTTTTAAGCACAGGTGCGCACCTTAACCCCGACATAGAGTTTCCAAATTTAAAATAATTACATCATCTGTTTGACTAATTGAAACACTCTTGTCATCAGTATTCCTTTTATGTTTTCATGTGTTGGAGTAGGGGATTTAATAAGAGAAACTGCGTAAGCGCGGTAGTAAACACCGCTGTTTGGCCAGATAACGGGCGGCCTGCAGGTCCGGTCACTTAGTAATTATTGTCATGTTGTTCTTGTTTTGATTTCTCTTGCAAAAGCTTGTTCATTTCACAAATCTGTTAATTTGTAAAGAAACCAAATTTATGATTATATAATGTTAAATATACTCGTTGTGTGTGAAGGAAGTTACATTGGCGGGTCCTCCCTTCCACGTTTTCCTTAATTCCAGTAAATACCACGTCTCAGTGTGACTGTGTTGATAAACTGTGATTTTATAATCTGAAGTTCTTTTATTTTACAGTTACATATTCCATTCTGGATGCTAAAAACTTATAAACGTTGTTCAGGAGCTGTAGAAGAGAGGTGCGAGTGGGAAAGTCTAACATTTGCCACATACTGTTTACTCCGGGTTTAACAGGATATGAAGGCAGCAGTGCAGGGATTGTGCTGCTGCAGTGGCATCAATCCTTGCAGATAATGCTTTATCACTCTTGATTCATGAGATACGATAGGAACTGAACGGGTAGAGACTGCCCACACACGCAATGTACTCTAATGACGTATGTCTCTGCTTCTCCCTCGGATTTGAAAGATTTACAAAATTCTGGATGATTCATAGACGAGCCAGCGGATGGCATAGTGGAAGAGTACGAGTGGTTTGCAGCATGTGTACCTTTAAAACTGCAGATAGGATACTTTGGAGACGACGAGATGGTGGAGAAGAAGGAGTAGATGCTGCGGCATCGGATCAGTGTGAGCAGCATAGTTGGACCGATGGGGGCCCATGGACGCCAGAGCAGAGCTGGTGTAATGGTGGCAGCAAAGGTGGCGGCGTGGGCGGCGGCGGGGGCGACTAGCGGCGCTCACCAGACCCCCACTAGACTGTTGTTTCTTCACCACCCGCGGCATACGCGCCACGCTTTATTGTGGAAATGGTACCCCTGATGCAGCCACTGTAGAAGAGAGAGAGAATAACGAAAAGTAAGTACATCGTTCCAGACATCGCAGCTGCTGCTGCTGTTACGAAAGAAAACACTGATTATTTGTAAGCAGAATGAATGTGTATTATGCGCCCCGCTCTGGCTCCTTGCCATCTCCCTTACGTCGTCTGGCATCTGCTTATACCGACGAAGCTCTTCCTCCATCTCCTCTACCTTCTGTGACCTTACGTCCATATCACTTATGTCACCTACAACCATATATTACTTTTTATTAAATAAAATAAGCTTATTCACACGTGGAAAACTAAGATTTCTTTTTTTTGTGTACAGAATATGCACCTATAGTAGAGCGGCGACAGTTCCTGCTTATCCCCAACACATGCCCTTCCCTGTTAGTTTTCTTCTACCACAAATGATGTGCACCACATTAAATGTATGATGAAATTTTTGCCAAACAACATATTACATATAGACATACAATGAAGAAGAAGAAAAATACTTATACTACTTACAATGCTGATGTTGCTGCTGCTGCTGCTATTGCTAGCTTCCAGCAGCCAGCTCATCAATTACACATCTGCCATATACTCAAAGAATAAGAGGACTTGTAGTTAATACTACGAAATTCTTAGTGACAAAGCTCTGATTATTTATTTCACTACCTCAGAATCATGTACAATAGCAATGACCCACTGACTGATTGCTAACTAGCATATTATATATATCTTTGCAAACACACACACACGCGGGCCAAATATCTTAAGCGTCAAACGAAAAAACTACATAGAACGAAATTTGTCTAGCTTGAAGGGGGAAGCAAGAGGGCGCTTTGGTTGGCCCGCTAGATGGTGCTGCCATAGGTCACACGGATATGAACTGAAATTTTTTTAATCGGAACCTACATTTTTATTACATATTCGTGTAGTACGTAAAGAAGTGTGAATGTTTTAGCTGGACCACTTTTTTTGCTTTGTGATAAATGCGCTGTAAAAGTCACAAACATATGGATCACAATTTTAGACGAACAGTTGGTAACAGGTAGGTTTTTTAAATTAAAATACGGAACGTAGGTTCGTTAGAACATTTTATTTCGGTTGTACCTTTGTGAACTTATCATTTCTTAGAGCGTATGCTGTTACAGCGTGATTACCTGTAGATACCACATTAATGCAACAAATGCTCAAAATTACGTGTGTCGACCTCAATGCATTTGGCAATACGTGTAACGACATTCCTCTCAACAGCGAGTAGTTCGCCATCCGTAATGTTGGCACATGCGTTGACAGTGCGCTGACACATGTTGCCAGGCGTTGTCGGTGGATCACGATAGCAAATATCGTTCCATTTTCCCCACAGAAAGAAAACCATGGACGTCAGAGCCGGTGAACGTGCGGGCCATGGTATGGTGTTTCGACGACCAATCCACCTGTCATGAAATATGCTGTTCAAAACCGCTTCAACCGCACGCGAGCTATGTGCCGGACATACATCATGTTGGAAGTATATCGCCACTCGGTCATGCAGTGAAACATCTTGTAGAAACATCAGTGGAACATTACGTAGGAAATCAGCATACATTGCACCATTTAGATTGCCATCGATAAAATGGGGATTAATTATCCTTTCTCCCATAACGCCGCACCATATATTAACCCGCCAAGGTAGCTGATGTTCTACTTGTCGCATCCATCGTGGATTTTCCGTTGCCCAGTAATGCATATTATGCCGCTGTACGTTACCGCTGTTGGTAAATGGCCCTTCGTCGCTAAATAGAACTACGTGCAGGAAATCTATCATCGTCCCGTAATTTCTCTTGTGCCCAGTGACAGAAGTGTACACGGCGTTCTAAGTCGTCGCCATGCAATTCCTGGTGCATAGAAATAAGGTACGCGTGCAATCGATGTTGATGTAACATTCTCAACACCGACGTTTTTGAGGGTTCTCGCGTAATTTGTCTGCTACAGATATGAGGATTAGCCGCGACAGAGTCTAAAACAACTATTTGGGCATCATCATTTGTTGCAGGTCTTGGTTGACGTTTTACATGTGGCTGAACATTTCCTGTTTCCTTAAATAAAGTAACTATCCGGCAAACGGACCGGACACTTCGATGATGTCGTGCTGGATACCGAGCAGCATATATAGCACATTCCCGTAGGGCATTTAGCTGACAATAGCCATACCTCAACACGATATCAGCCTTTTCCGCAGGTAGTAAACGATCAATTTTAACACGGGTAATGTATCACGAAGCAAATACCGTGATACCACGTACTTATACGTTTGTGACTATTACAGCGCCATCTATCACAAAGCGAAAAAAGTGGTTCCACTGAAACATTCATATTTCTTTACGTACTGTACGAATATGCAATAAAAATGGGGGTTCCTATCTAAAAAAACGCAGTTGATATCCGTTTGACTTATGGCTGCGTCATCTAGCGGGCCAAGCATAGCGCCATCTGGTTTCTCCCTTCAAACTAGACGAGTTTTGTTCTTTGTAGTTTTTTCGTTTAATACTTATATCGTGAGATATTTGGCGATGCCACTATCAATGGATCACCCTGTATATATGTGATGTTGCTACTGCTGTTGGCGCTCATACATCCCAGCATTAATTTCATCGACAATTTATTTCTCCTGTCCTTGCCGCTACTGTTTGATGCCGCTTATTGCTTCATTTTTCCATATAAACTTGTAGCAAACACACGAGTAAGAAGGTGACCTGAGACACTGGCGAACGATGGCCGAATGATGCCAGGGAGAGAGGATGTAGGATTTCTATATACACAAATTCTGATTACTGATTTTGTGGGAATCAACCAGACTGCAGTATTCTGAGGAGGGATGAAAACCTACGTCTTTGTATTTGCAAAAGTTGGTTCATGCGTAAACAGGAACTTGAAAGATAGCAGCGTGCGTGTCACACAAGTCAGCCCTGTGTGTTGGAATACAGGAGGAAGCTGGCGTAACGTGTTCCCCACTGGACGGCAGATGGCGCGTGCTTCCAGATTGAAGGACTTTTAACAGTTTAATTACGTGTGCTGAGATATGTTGAAGGTATTCCTTGTTCAGTCAGAAGAAAGTGGTCGATTTAGTTACTGCTTTTTGATGTATTTTACAAGACCTGCATCTTCCAAAACAGCAGAGAGTTTCAACTCCAGGAAACTGAATTTTAGAAATAAAAAATACGTCACGGAATTTCCTGTGGGGGAATGCTTCCCCTCCAGCATACTCCCACCAATTTCCATGTGGAGGAGGGAATATCCTAGAAGGGGAAAGGGTTAGTTCATTTATTGATTTAAATAATTAGTCAGTCAAACTGATGGTGTGGGAGGGGGCTACTCGAATAACGAAGGCCTGAACGAGCGATTCTATTGGCGATGATTGAGGGAAAGGGGTAGGGGAAGAGGAGGGGGGAATGGGAGCGGCGGGATTCTCAGAAGGATACATTATATTCAGAGAGTCATAAATCAATAACAGAACAACAACCACTTAGCAGAACAGTATGTGAAGACAATAAGTCAATCAGCTGTCACAGTTTATTTAATTTCCATATCAATTTGATATGAAAAGTGTGCCAGAACATAGTTTATCCCACTACCATGAATTCTTCCTGCCTGTACTATAACTGAAACTTGGCAGCAATGTAGAATGTGTTTGGTAAGGCGTTACTGCCGAGTTACTCCCTGGATGACATATAAATATGCTGAATTATTCACTGGATATTTCTTTTCACTTTGATTGAGTAATCTCACTTACAAACTTCAAAGGTGTGACACTGATGTATCACTTCATGCTTAAAGTCCAGTGGTGGCAACTAATCTCGTCTTTTACGTTGCAGTATATCAGTTGTAGCCATCGTTTAGACAATAAGGAAGTAACGATTGCAGCAGCGCTTCAGTGGCACTGGGGTAACGTCTTTGCTTCTGAAGGATCGGCTGCTATAGATCACAGTTCCTGTCTAGATGATGGCTAGATATTTAGTCGTTTCGCGACAGAACTACAGGCAGTAAATGCATTGCAACTATGAAATGACAGATTTGCAAAGTGTTTCAGTTTCACATAGGACAGAAAATAAATACAGACCCTTTCGAAGTCCAGAGCGACTAATATTTTATTCATTCGTGGTGTTATACGGAGCCTGTTGTTGCAGTACTTTACACTTTATTAAAATACACTTTCGTCAAAAGGTTACCATGGTAAGCTGAATTCTTAGTCGTTGGCGACAAACTCCAGTTGCAATACAAACGACCCTGAGGAGGGTTTCCTAGTGCACAACATCCTTATTAAATCACCAGCTGCAAAATATTATGTTCACTCTGCCCTTTGCTCCAGGGCATGTCTCGTCTTACGGCTCAGCCATTAATTTCGTCTTAAGACGTCATAACTAGACACCAGGAACACTGCTGGATAGGAATTCTCAGCAAAAGAATTAATTATGCTCAAGCTAAAATGCAGTAATAGTCATCCCTTTGACTTTCGTTGCCTTCAGTTATAGCCTATTGTACTCGTTCACCTGTCTTATTAACCTCGTCCACTGAATGCAAATGCCATACTATGGTTCAGCACATATTTCGCTTATCGATACTACCTGAATGTTAAAAGTAACTCATAACAGAAAGGAGAACTTTTCTTGAAACAGTAAAATTCTTTTCTGACATGTTTTCCCAAGCACTCCCTCCACACAGAGTGCCAATGAGCCTAGATTTCAAGCGTTCCGAGCGGCCTTGCTGCCTTTCCACTTGGGACTCTGTTTGCAACTCATGAACAACTTCTGTGTGTTGACTATGCAAAATCCAATATTTAACTGCAGTATAGGAGAACTTCAAATTAGAAAGTGACAGTCGATGGTTTTAATTTATTTATTTACATGACGTCGTTCTCAGGCTTTTACTATTTTCGCAGTTCTTTTATGTTCATGACCATCCCTCACCTCCTATACAAGGTACCTGATACAGCATTTAAATTCGCTAAGCATATGTAGCATTCAGCAACGTGTAACTCTGAGGTGCACCTTCCCACAAAGAAAGAATAGTCCCATACCAATATTGGTGAAAAATAATTGACATTGTAACATACATAGACAATCATACATAAATTCGGGTTGGTGCTACCGGATGAACATGTTATCGATACCTAAGGGAGTCACAGATTTAATGCTTGTTCTAAATCGAAGCCAGGATACGTGACGTTTCATGCTTTTCAGTTTATTTGGTGCTCAGCACGACGAATACTCTCGTTGTTAGTTCTTACTTTTTATATTATTTTTTTATTGATTTTGTGTAAGTGGATACTTATTCAAGTCCTTGTGAGGCTACAGACCTCGAATCTTGTTGGTTCTAAGATTTTTTGAGTAAATAACAACCTGCGTGTGGAATGCTTGTGATAACATATGGTTCTTCATAAAGTAGTGTACATTTGCAGAATTTTTGGCTTGAGTATTATTTACACACTGTCGACAAGTTTTACTGCTAGTATGTGTTCGTCTGTGTGTTAATGGCTGTAGCATTACTACCTTCATTATGACACTTCAGATAACCGGCGAATGGTCGACCAGACGGGAGATCCTAGTCACACGACATTTACATTTTTATTGACACTGCGAGTGATTCCGGCAGTTATTTCTTTCTTTCCAGAATGAGATTTTCACTCTGCAGCGGAGTGTGCGCTGATATGAAACTTCCTGGCAGATTAAAACTGTGTGCCCGACCGAGACTCGAACTCGGGACCTTTGCCTTTCGCGGGAAAGTGCTCTACCAACTGAGCTACCGAAGCACGACTCACGGCCGGTACTCACAGCTTTACTTCTGCCAGTACCTCGTCTCCTACCTTCCAAACTTTACAGAAGCTCTCCTGCGGAACTTTCAGAACTAGCACGCCTGAAAGAAAGGATATTGCGGAGACATGGCTTAGCCACAGCCTGGGGGATGTTTCCAGAATGAGAAGCTGTGAGTACCGGGCGTGAGTCGTGCTTCGGTAGCTCAGTTGGTAGAGCACTTGTCCGCGAAAGGCAAAGGTCCCGAGTTTGAGTCTCGGTAGGGCACACAGTTTTAATCTGCCAGTAAGTTTCACAACAGCGCACACTCCGCTGCAGAGTGAAAATCTCTCAAAGTCCGTCAACTGCACATACGGTTCACGTCCACGCTGTCGCGGCATGCTACCAGTGTTAAAGACTGCGATGGAGCTCCGTATGCCACGGCAAACTGGCTGACACTGACGGCGGCGGTGCAGAAATGCTGCGCAGCTAGCGCCATTCGACGGCCAACACCGCGGTTCCTGGTGTGTCCGCTGTGCCGTGCGTGTGATCATTGCTTGTACAGCCCTCTCGCAGTGTCCGGAGCAAGTATGGTGGGTCTGACACACCTGTGTCAATGTGTTCTTTTTTCCATTTCCAGGAGTGTATTTGCAACGCGTCAACTAATTTTCCCACATTACAGTAGTAATTTAACTTACACAATTTTAATATGACAATTAAAATAATTAAGTTCACTTTAATCATGTCAGCTAACGTCTAAACTAACGCTGATATCGCAACTGTTGTTCATTTATGAAAAGTCGCTCCCTTTGCTTAATCACAACTTTATTAACTCCACACGACCGGTTTCGCCTTTTATATTAGGACATTATCAAGTGTATGAGAAAGTCATACGGCAGCACAACTTTTTGGTACACCCGAAAATGGTCTAATACAAAGGTAGAAAATGGAAAAAATTCTGATTAAGCAACTAGAACGACTTTTCATAATGTTCTTCAGTGCCTCTGTGAAATTAGTGCTTCTGTCATTTATAACTTAATGCATAATTCGTACAGGAAAGTTATTTTCGGTTACAGGTCATTCAATATTTTCTTTAAATTCTATCTCTGTGTTTCATCATCCTGAACAGTATGAAAACAAGAAAATTTTCCTATTTAAGGTAGCTACAACCACTTCGATAAAGTGTAAAGTACTTAATTTTCGTAACGGAATGGCAAATGATTTCAAATTTCAGATACAAAAAGGTTCCTATGTAATTTTAGAATGTGAGTTATGTGCGCGTTGACTCAGTTCTAAATGGTGATTCTGGATTGTTGAGAAAAAAATATGTAATTGAAGAAAAACATCCTTACGCAGCGGGAAGCATTAATGTGCTTTACAAAGGTCCATATATATGTGTATTAGATGTAGTTTTTCAGGCCACTATTAGCTAATGAAGCTTATAGCTTTAAAAAAAAATGATTATCCTAAATTTGCATTTTTAAACTTGTTGCACAGAAATATAGTGCGTGATGTTACACAGTGATGTGCCATTGCATCGTCGCTGTCCACTTGTAGGCCTACTTTAACGTTAACGTCTTCCTATTCTGTTCAGCGGTACATAAATTTAAACTATGCATTTAACTTTATGCAGTAAGTATGTAGTAACTGTTGTGATTAAAAGTGATTGTGTTAGACCAGATTATACATACAAACTTCAGCATTAAACCTTATGACTGTACAACATTGCTAATAAAAAATACTTGTAATTTTCAAAATGTCGAACTGGACTGGAAAGATATGAAGAAAACATTTGTCAAGTCCTATTAAATAAAGGATTCCGATGTAAAGGCCTACAGTTCTCCTACCAAACAATCAATGTATGAAAACGTAACGTCGGTATGAGTTATCGTCGTATACAAGTGAATCAACTCCAGCGATAATAAGTTTTTCGTTACGAAAGCCTGGAATAACAATGACGCAAGTCAATGCATATAAATTGAAATGTAAATGTTCGTTTGTTCGAAATCGTATATTTCCGGAAGTTCTTCACCGAATTACTTTAGAATTTTGACACAAAACGTATTTGTTTCTTCACACGTTGTCAGCAAAAACTTCTTGTTGATGTATTCAGAATCTTAAATCTCCGAAATTGCTTCACTAATGCCTTTGAAAGTTCGAAACGACGTTTCATTCGAACATGCGCGTTTTTGTGTGCAAATATATTCATAATTGTACCATTTGACGGTCTGCTATGTGTTTAAGGACACGAGCAATACGAATGCAGTATTACGTCATAATTTCAAAGTATCAGTTAAGAAACTTCAGATATCTAAGACTTTGAACAAACGAACATTTACATCTACATAAATAAGAGTGTAATGGTCGTGTGTTCAAAACCTCAAGTCTTCGAAAGTTCTTCACCTATAGCTTTCAAACTTTGATACAGCATGGCGTTCCAATACGCGTTTGTTTTTGTATACCTGCTGCAGCGCCGAATATAATACATACAGATATATGTAATAACTATAAGGGAAATCTTATAAAATTGTAAATTTTGGTTTGTTCAGATTTTTAAATCTACGAATGTTCTTCGTCGATTGCTTCGAAATTTTGACACAACGTTGTACTCGTTGTGTATTTATATATCTATAATCTCACGAAGTACTCTATCGATTAACTTAAAAGTTATATATATCACTGTAATGAACATAAGGACATATATAGGCTATATATTTGTAAAATATGTAATGTGTAAATGTATGTATGAAATACACTGGTTGTCTCTCCTAAGAATCGTCAAGCGCAATTTCTGAGATATTTTGGCAGATATTTGAAATTTCGTTTTTGTGTTGTGTAGCTGGAGTCAGCTCAAACAATTAATGCTCATCACGTCAATCTTGCGGAGCCCAATGTCAATACAGATCGTCAAATTGCTTCCCTTAGAAACGTACTTATCTTCAAATAGTAATTTTACGTGCCCATTCGAGAGCGCGCTGACAAATTAGTCTAGGCCGACATCTGTTTTATAGCTATGTAATAAAAGTGACAGTAAAACAAAAAATCTAAACAGCAATCCATCAGCGACCCAGTAATACTGCGATGCTTGGGCAGGCCAGTGCTGTTGCCGCTGGACTCCTGTGTTTAAGTGTCCCTCTTAAAGCTTATCGATAAAAGAAAATACCCCACCGCTCTAATTTGGGGCCGCTCTATAGAATGGTTACATAAAATTCCGCCGTAATAATCATATTGTTTGTAACGGGCAACAAACCGACGTTTTCCGTCAACACTGTGTATCGCATGAAAAACGTGATGCGCAGTATTTGGTTGGGGTGACTCCAGCTATACAATGCAATCACTAAATTTTAAATATATGTCGAAACATCACGAAAATGCAGCTGACGACTTTTAGGAGGGAACTCTGTATGCTACTGAAACGTCGTTAGCAAACAGGAAAATTGCATTGATGGCTTATCGGTTATGATTACGACTACTAAAGAATCTGAATTTGCAATTACAATAAACAAGTCTGAAGGTCAGGAGTAGGAAACGGAGAGAGGGGTGGGAGGAAATGGACATAGAAAGCGGAAAGGGTGAGATAGGCGGAGGAGGGGGGGGGGGGGGGGGAGGTGATGTAGAGAGAGTATGGAGGAGGAGGAGATAGACAAAATGAGGAGGCGGGTGAGGAAATTATCATTTATATGCAATTTCCATTCACATTATAAACGAGGGGTTCTTCTTTTATTTTAATTTTTTTTTCAGTTAACGAGCCTGAGCCACAGCAACACGGAGCCGGGGACGGCTAGTAGAGAAATAAAATAGATCACACTATTTGAAGCAGAATTATTGTAAACTACGGTTTAAACTAATTTTACTACAGAAAAATTCAAATCGGCGAATACACAAGAAATTGCTGAGTCGGGATAGAACGTGCATTCACTCGAGCTGTTTCAAACATGTTGCAGTGACGAAGCTAACGCAGGCGGCGAGATCCTTCCACTCAGCGGGCCTTGCAGCCGTCGCATAGAGCCACCAAAGGCGACCCCCTGAGTCGCTGTGCGAACTTCATCTTAGCACTCCGGAGAGGCTGTGGCCCAATATTTGCATCTGGATATTGGGACCTCGTTTCTGACCGGGGAGGGCTGCCAAACGGGTGCTGCGAAGAGGGCCAGGCGAGGGCTGGGAGCGTAATTTACACGGCGAAGGAGACGATGGCGACAGCAGGCGGCAGAGCTGCGAAGTTCGCCCAGGTGTGGCGATCCGGACCTCACGGTTAGGGTCTCTGCAGGCATCGCATGTGCCCATGTGCGCCACGTCCTGCGAAAATATTTTCTGGCACCTGTCGATATTTTTATGCAATTTTTGTCCTTTGTTTAGAAAAAGAGGTGTAATTACTCTTTGAACAGCCTGCAGTGGTGTTTGTATCAATAAGTTGTTCATACTATCAGTTTTTTTTGTAAATAGAAATTAAAAAGTGCACACCTGAAGGGTCATTGCTGGCCGAAGTGGCCGTGCGATTCTAGGCGCTGCAGTCTGGAACAGCGAGACCACTACGGCCGCAGGTTCGAATCCTGCCTCGGGCATGGATGTGTTTGATGTCCTTAGGTTAGGTAGGTTTAACTAGTTCTAAGTTCTAGGGGCTAATGACCTCAGAAGTTGAGTCCCATAGTGCTCAGAGCCATTTTTTTAATGGCCATTAAGAATGACACACGTAAAGTGTAATGATATGAATATTAACTATAAACACTGGCCTCCGCGGCCATTGTCACATTCTATAAAAGTTTTCTTTGTTTGTGATCGCATTATCAATATATTTAAAAAACCAACGTTAAGGTCACTGTTGCAAAACAGTAAACAAAATCCCCTGAAGAAGTTCACTTCCAACAGGGGCCGGTACTTCGGTAGTTTTATGTATATTGACGATGTGGTCACAAACCCAGAAAAATTTCATTGAAGAATATTATCATTCACCGCCACCAAGCTGGACGTAAGACACTGAGGCAATGCGAGGTATTTATACTGAGTCTACACCTACACCTACACCTACATCTTCATACATACACTATGTTATCAAAAGTATCCGGACACATGGCTGAAGACGACTTACAAGTTCATGCAGCTATCCAACGGTAATGCCGGAACCCAACATTCTGTAGGCCCCATACATAGCCTTGATGACAGCTTCCACTCTCGGAGGCATATGTTCAACCAGGTGCTGGAAGGTTTCTTGGAGGATTCTTCACGAAGTGCTGCTCTGAAGAGAAGTATCGACGTCGGTCTGTGAGGTCTGGCACGAAGTGGGCGTTCCAAAACACTCCAAAGGTGTCCTGCAGGATTCTGGTTATGACTCTGTGAAGGCCAGTCCATTACAGGGATGTTATTGTCGTGTAATCACTCCACCAAAGGCCGTGCATTATGAACAGGTGCTCGATCGTGTTGAAAGATGCAATCGCCATCCCCGAATGGCTCTTCAACAGTGGGAAGCAAGAGAGTACTTAAAACATCAACGTAGGCTTGTGCTGTGATAGTGCTAGGCACATCAACAAGGGGTGCAAGCCTCCTCCATGAAAAACACGACCACACCATAACACCACCTCCTCCGAATTTTTCTGTTGGCACTACACACGTTGTCAGAAGACCTTAACCGGGCGTTTGCCATACCCACACCCTGCCATCGGATAGTCACATTGCGTACCGTGATTCGTCCCTCCACACGTTTTTCCACTGTTCAATCGTCCAATGTTTGCGCTCCTAAATAAAGCGAGGTGTCGTTTGGCATTTACCGGCGTGACGTGTGGCTTATGAACAGCCGCTCAAACATGAAATTCAAGTTCTCTCACCTCGCCCCCCCTCCATCTGTCATAGTACCTGCAGTGGACCCTGATGCAGTTTGGAATTCCCGTGTGGTGTTCTGCATAGATGTCTGCCTATAACTCATTACGACCCTCTTCAACTGTCGGAGGTCTCTGTCAGTCAACAGGCGAGGCCAGCCTGTACGCTGTGCTGTAAATGCCCCTTCACGTTTCTACTTCACTAACAGCTCGGAAACAGTGGACCTAGGGATTTTTAGGAGTGTGTAAATATAGCGTACAGACAAATGACACAATTGACACCCAATCATCTGAGCACGTTCGAAGTCCGTGAGTTCCGCGGAGCGCTCCATTCTGCTTTCTCACGATGTCCAGTGACTACTGAGGTCACTGATATGGAGCACCTGGCAGTAGTTGGCACCACAATATACCTCTTACGATGTTTTTGGGTGTGTCCCGATACTATTGATCACATAGTGTAGGATACCGAATGCGCATAAGTAACATCGCGTACACAAGGTACAAGAGGGCACTGCATTGGCAGAGTTATCATTTGTACTACCATCTACATCTACACGGATACTCTGCAAATCACATTTAAGTGCCTGGCACAGGGTTCATCGAACCACCTTCACAATTCTCAATTATTCCAATCTCGTATAGCGCTCCGAAAGAATGAACACCTATATCTTTCCGTACGAGCTCCGATTTCCCTTATATTATCGTGGTGATCGTTCCACCGTATGTAGGTCAGTATCAACAAAATATTTTCGCATTCGGAGGAGAAAGTTGGCAACTGGAATTTCGTGAGAAGACTCCGTCGCAACGAAAAACGGCTTTTTTTTTTTAATGATTTCCAGCCCAAATGCTGTATCATTTCTGTGACACTCTCGCCCACATTTCGCGATAATACAAAACGTGATGCCTTTCTTTGAACTTTTTCGATGTACTCCGTCAGTCCTAGCTGCAGCAGTATTCTAAAAGAGGACGGACAAGAGTAGTGTAGGCAGTCTCCTTAGTAGGTCTGTTACATTTTCTAAGTGTCCTGCCAATAAAAGGCAGCCTTTGGTTAGCCTTCCCCACAACATTTTCTATGTGTTCTCCCCAATTTAAGTTGTTCGTAATTGTAATACCTAGGTATTTAGTTGAATTTACAGCTTTTGGATTAGACTGATTTATCGTATAACCGAAGTTTAACGAGTTCCTTTTAGCACTCATGTGGATGACCTCACACTTTTCGTTATCATTCAGATATTTTTTCTAAATCGTTTTGCAGTTTGTTTTGATCTTTTGATGACTTCATTAGTCGATAAACGACAGCGTCATATGCAAACAACTGAAGACGGTTGCTCAGATCGTCTCCCAAATCGTTTATATAGATAAGGAACAGCAAAGTGCCTATAACACTACCTTGGGGAACACCTGAAATCACTTCTGCTTCACTCGATGACTTTCCGTCAATTACTACGAACTGTGACCTATCTGACAGGAAATCGCAAATCCAGTCATATAACTGAGACGATATTTCATAAGCAAGTAATGTTACTACGAGCCGCTTGTGTGGTACAGTGTGAAAAGCGTTCCGGAAAACCAGGAATACGGAATCGATCTGAAATCCCTTATCAATAGCACTCAGCACTTCATGTGAATAAAGAGCTAGTTGTGTTTCATAGGAACGATGTTTTCTTAACCCATGTTGACTGTGTGTCAATAGACAGTTTTCTTCGAGGTAATTCATAATTTTTGAACAAAATATATGTTCCAAAATCCTGCTGCATAGGGACGTTAAGGATATGGGCCTGTCTTCTGATCCATAGTAACACACATCATTGGTAGGGACGGGAGCAAACACCTCCAGTTGGCTGCCCCTCATGGCATCCGAGAGGACTCTTTCCACATCTGGAATGACTCCACCCGGTATGCACATTGGTTTTATTACCCTCCGTGTCAGCCAAGCCTCTGAGGAGCCCCATAGCGCGCCTAACGTTGGAGCTCCCAACTACCAATAGTCCGACCCTCTGCGATTACCCGAATCTTGCAGGCTAAGTAGTTTCCTCTGAAACAGGACAGGCGGTTGTATCCGGCTCAGCGACAGTGTCAGCCACAGACAGCACCTGGAACCTGTTTGTTAAACCGCGGAGGCCTTACGTGCGGCCGGCTGGGAAGTCGTTCTTCGCCTGCTTCGCTCCCGGGCGACCTCCCACTCGACCACAGGTCGTGTGACGAGGGCCTCCCGTCGGGTAGACCGTTCGCCTAGTGCCAGTCTTTCAATTTGACGCCACTTCGGCGACTTGCCCGTCGATGGGGATGAAATGATGATGATTAGGACAACACAACACCCAGTCCCTGAGTGGAGAAAATCTCCGACCCAGCCGGGAATCAAACCCGGGCCCTTTGCATTGACAGTCTGTCGAGCTGACCACTCAGCTACCGGGGCGGACTCGACCACAGGTGAGCGGTCAGCATTAGTGCGAGCAGTAACTGGGTTGACCACCGGTGAGGACCGATCGGAGGACTCTGACGCGCTGGACGCTCGCTGGATTCCCACGGCGGCCCACAGCAGTAGTGTCCATCCGCTGCAGTCTCAAGCTGTGTAACCGAAGCCATCACAGCCTGAAGCTGAGAGCGAAGTGTCACCAAATAGGCTCGCATCCGCACACAACTATCGCACTCCCTGTCTATACCAAAGACCGTGGAAAACTAAACTATGCATATAAACGGACTATCGGCACGTGTTGCGCAAGCCTAATATAGACCCTTTACGAAAACGCACCAACTGTGTCTAGTAATACGCAGATATTCCGGAACCTAGCTACCGAAGCACTCAGGTGAAGCTAAATAATTTGCCCCCAATAAGGAACTTGTAATATGTCACTAAATCGGTTTACTTTCTGACGCAAACGAAAACGCGAAAACTGTGGAGATTAGTTTTAAATTTACACGTGGAAACTCAAGAAGCTAAACTACTGAAGCAGACAGATGACATAATAAAACTCCCTCCTGGTTAGGAACTCGTAAAAGTCACAAAAGCGGTTTACATATCTGTTGCTGCGTGACTCAGACGATTATGGCTACAAGATGGAAATTAACAGGCTATGAACTCGTAACGACTGAGAGCTGCGGTGTTTGCTTTCAGTCGTCAGCGCTAGCAGACAAGCAGCACTGCGTAATATACCTGCAGGGGGAATAACGACGTTCGCATCCGTTAGGACAGTACGATGACATTTGGCGGTAGTGGGTTGAGACATCAGATGCCCCACGCAAGTGCCTTTTCTAACACCACACATCGTTTCCAGCAACTCTGTTGGGCTCGTGAATACATTGGTTGGACGCTAGATGACTGGATAACTGTGATCCGGTCAGAAGAGTCTCGATTTAAGTTGGTAAGAGTTGACGGCAGGGTTCGAATGTGGCACAGACTCCACGAAATCATGTACACTTGATGTGAACAAGACACTGTGCAAGCTGGTGGTGGCTCCATATCGGTGTGGGTTATGTTTACATGGCTTATACTGGGCTCTCTAGTCCAACTAAATTGACAGTCGGCAGCAAATGGCTATGTTAGCCTGCTTGGAGACAATTTGCAACCATTAATGACTTTAAATTTTGTATTTCTGGGGATCTACAGCCTTCAGATGCTTAATAAACGTAAATGTGGCCATAGTAGACTACAATGCGGATTTTCATTTAATCGTGCGATTATTTTCTTCTTGTTAACCGTCAATGTCAAGCACAACAAGTTATCATCTTATTGTACATACAGGTAAGTTCAGAAAGATAGAGAAGACCCTTTTGTAAAATAACGAAATATGGTTACATTTTACTTATATTTAAGAGTGAACTGAAAATGACATGAAACACGGGTGTTACAAATGTGGTTGACAATGATGCTCAGTTTAAATTAGCTAATCGCACGATTGAATAAACATTACAGCCTACTGCGGACCATGTTCAGGCTTATTAACGGACTTCATTTACCCAAACATTTATGGATCTTCTGTGGATGTCAATGTGCCATGTCACTCGGCCACACTTGTTGAATATCGCTTTGAAGAACATTCCGAACAGTTCAATGAATGATTTAGGCACCCAGATCGCCCGAAATCGAAGAAAAATTTAACACAATCGAGATGTCAGTTCGTCCACGAAATCCACACTCCACTCCGGCAATACTTTCGCAGTTACGGACAGTTGTAGAGGCGGCATTTCCGCAGAGGACTTCCAACGACTTCTTGATGCCAGGTCGAATTCGTGCACTACTCCGGGCAAAAGAAGGTCCGTCACAGCGTTAGGCGGTATCCCAAGAATTTCGTCACCTCAATGTATAATATATTGTGTGTTGTTATCTCGCTCATTCTGCAGCTCTAAAATCGATCCATGGTCATACATCCAAAGCTGCTTTTACATTCATACACCACAAGCCACAGCATGGTACCTGGTGGAGGATACTTTGTACCACTACTAGTAACGCGCTTTCATATTCCACTCGCAGTTGGACCGGGGCAAAAGAGGAGTGTGTATCAACGGTTTTCACACTGCAACGTGTCTCTCACAGGCATACCGCATAATAGTAGCAGTGTCGCGGTGGTTTCATAACAATAATTGGGTTTATTTACTTCCTGCGTAATGGAACAACTATTTTCCTAGTAGTGACCGCCAGCTAGAAAAGGTCGTTACTACAGAATTCTCGTGGTAAATGCTGGCTGAATTGTACTACGTAACACAACTTATAATAAGCAACGGTTAGTTTGGACATTACTATTGACAAATGCTGATCGCTCCGATTACCTTTTGTTACAAAACGTGAGAATTCAAATGTATAATGCTTTTCTAAAAATACAAATGGGCAAAAATGCTGGAGATATGACAATTACATAATTTCGGTTTCATGCGTACTGCTGATGGGAATGTAGAGCTACCACAGGGCGTCATTTGTTGCACAGCTACTGAAAGCATACTTTCTGAGCCGGTACGTCTCGCTATTAAATTTGTGTGTGTGTGTGTGTGTGTGTGTGTGTGTGTGTGTGTGGAAGTGGTGTGCTTAATCAGTTTTACTGTAATCCAAAGAAAAATTAAACCACTTAATCTAGAAAACCAGTATGTAATGCCTATAACGAAATCAATCCCTCTGAAGTTTACTTAGTCACGTGAGCAGCTAGGTGTGTGGCCTTGTGCAATAAACTGTAACATTTTCTATGCAAATAAACAATGAAATAGATTTTCCTTAGCTCTTGAGTCGCAACGGATCTAATCTTGGTATTCTGTACTCTGCACAGTAAGTAAACAAAATATTCAGTCTTGGCTCAGCGAAGTCCAATGTCGGCATCAGAATAGATAGCTTCATGCAGATAATAGCAGTAGATTAGTTGATAAATGAATACCCTTGCAAATGTTCTGTGATAATTTTGGATGTTGATTCACCGCTGTGCAATGCTGCCCACCTTGAAACTGTCACAAACATTAATACCTTTCTGTTTCTGGCACATTAGCGCTTTTCTGACTCTGAAAAATCATTTCTTTTAAAAAATACTCGTTGGATTTAAACCAACACGACATGGAAGAGGATGCCGTACTGATAACGGGATATGCTAAGACCGAATGCTTCAGTCGAAAATTGTATTCATAATAAAGTTTCTCCTTCACAAAACCTGGTATGAAATTTTTTACATTAACTTCAAAATCAGTGAACATCTGTATTTTTCTACAATTTGCACTTACTGTCGTAATTAAAAATACTTGGATTGTCACATGAGAAAAATTCAGACTTCGTTTGGCAACATAGGTTCAAAATTTAACGTCTCTGTATCAGGATTACAAAACACACAAAATATTACAAATCGGGTATATCTAATCAACCTATATAATCTGATGGAAGATACTTGAACCCTACATTCAAGGGTCGCTACTGCTAGAATTAGTAAAATCCACATTGTGTTGCTGCATACTTAGAACTAAATATACAAAATTTCATTACCTTACAAAACTATGCTTCTTCCATAGGCCAGCAGCTAAATTCTCACACCTAGCCACTAGCTTTAAGTCTTACATCCTACGTTTAACAGAGTGCAACGGCAACTGCTACTGCGCTCCGCGCACTCCTACTTACAATCATTCTGCCACTCAGACAACATCTTTGGTTCAGTGGTGTTACAGATACAACCTCTTCTACATGTTATAACCATTTCATGTAATTTTTCATGAAATATATTACAAGATCGGCCTCCACGTACAAGTGGACCCCCAATAATGTCAAGATCGAGATCGGATTCGAGTCTCTGGTCGCTGCATATCTTTGGCGAGATGGTTTATTGTGAGCCGCGAGGCGAGATAACAACGAAGGAGGAGGTTTCTGAGAATTGGCTCTGGACTGTGCGTGAGGAGCGACGTCGGTGTCGGAGGGCCAGGCCGCTTGGTCAATGGGCCCTGCGGAATCAGTCTGTTCGGGACGGAACGCCGTGGAGTGAAAGATCCTAGTGTGGATGGCCGGTGTTATCCGGATGGCGATCATCGTGTGGTCATTCAAGGGCTGAGAAGTGATTTCTTGGTTCTCCCTTGGATTCCGACGAAGAATTACGATGTCTGGTGTATGAGGTGAACATAAGAATTCTAAAATGGTGCACGTTTGTGGCGCGTATATCAGACTTGTGAGCGGTGTACGCTTTGCTTCGGTACTGTAGTCTCCAGTTTCAGCTCTGCTTGGGAGGAGAGCGTTGATATCGACATTGTTATATATTTAGCTCCTTTAAAGTGAATGACTGTTGGATCGAAGGTGGATCCAATTGAGGGACCGAATCATTGCTTGTCTTATTAAGAAACATAGCTCGGCTCCGAGCTTGTTAACCTGTTATAACGACTGACACTTCGGTAGTGTCCACGAGTGAACTTTGGAGGTATTGTTAAGTGTTTGTAGTAAGGGAACGACTGACTGTGGAGCTTTTCAGTCGGATGCTTATGAATCGTGTTACTAGCAGTTCACTTCTTATGGTATTTTACAGTTCTACTTGTCATGGCGAAATCGCCAATAGTAGTTACATTATTTAGCTTGGGAAGTCATTCTGTGGCTTGGTGTGGTCCTCCCAAGAGTTTAAAATCCCAAATATTTTCTCACTACCTTGATGAGATTGCCTTGTAACAGTTGTTGATTTGTCTGTCCCATCGTATTGCTGTTTGGTGCGGTGCCGTATAGTCGAAGTGTTCAGTAGTAACACATCTACTCCTTCGCCCGTTTTAAGATTTGCGAGCCGCATCCACATCGACGCATAATGCCAGTATGCAATTTGTGTATGTTGGTTGCTCCGTGTTAACGTTTTGTACATCGTGGAAAATCTTTTCCGTGCCGCATGAAGGACAGCACAACGCACAACAGTGCATGACCACAACCACATCAAAAGATATGTATCGCATATTTTTTTAACGAATGTAACCACTGAAGTTAAGAGTTGATTTGTGTGTTTTTTAATTTATTTTGAAAGGAAGAGAGTTACATACCTGTTTAGCTATAACACCTATGATTAATTATTTGCCATAATTCGTTGAGTGTAGTATGCATCACACGTAGGGAGTTTTATGGTATAAAGAGTTTAAAGGGAAGGAAAATATTTTGCGACACGGAGCGCATCGTATAGGCTACGGGATTTGAGTGTACACTGATAGAATTTATTGCATTTAAGTTGTTGTTTTAATTACAATTTCGTGATCAATGTTTTATTGCCTATAGAGATCACAGGTGATTCCTAGGAAAATATTGGTATTGCGATGTGGCGTTAGGATCTTTTATTTAATCTCCGTCTATATAATTTGCATTTTTCCATTGTTTAAAAAGTGATGTTGAGTCTCAGGCGTTGTAAATTGATTTTGAGAGCTATTCTTTGATCTGTTAAAATAATACTTCAGGAACTTTCATTAAGACAACTACACTCCTGGAAATGGAAAAAAGAACACATTGTCACCTGTGTGTCAGACCCACCATACTTGCTCCGGACACTGCGAGAGGGCTGTACAAGCAATGATCACACGCACGGCACAGCGGACACACCAGGAACCACGGTGTTGGCCGTCGAATGGCGCTAGCTGCGCAGCATTTGTGCACCGCCGCCGTCAATGTCAGCCAGTTTGCCGTGGCATACCGAGCTCCATCGCACTCTTTAACACGGGTTGCATGCCGCGACAGCGTGGACGTGAACCGTATGTGCAGTTGTCGGACTTTGAGCGAGGGCGTATAGTGGGCATGCGGGAGGCCGGGTGGACGTACCGCCGAATTGCTCAACACGTGGGGCGTGAGGTTTCCACAGTACATCGATGTTGTCGCCAGTGGTCGGCGGAAGGTGCACGTGCCCGTCGACCTGGGACCGGACCTCAGCGACTCACGGATGCACGCCAAGACCGTAGGATCCTACGCAGTGCCGTAGGGGACCGCACCGCCACTTCCCAGCACATTAGGAACACTGTTGCTCCAGGGGTATCGGCGAGGACCATTCGCAACCGTCTCCATGAAGCTGGGCTACGGTCCCGCACACCGTTAGGCCGTCTTCCGCTCACGCCCCAACATCGTGCAGCCCGCCTCCAGTGGTGTCGCGACAGGCGTGAATGGAGGGACGAATGGAGACTTGTCGTCTTCAGCGATGAGAGTCGCTTCTGCCTTGGTGCCAATGATGGTCGTATGCATGTTTGGCGCCGTGCAGGTGAGCGCCACAATCAGGACTGCATACGACCGAGGCACACAGGGCCAACACCCGGCATCATGGTGTGGGGAGCGATCTCCTACACTGGCCGTACACCTCTGGTGATCGTCGAGGGGACACTGAATAGTGCACGGTACATCCAAACCGTCATCGAACCCAACGTTCTACCATTCCTAGACCGGCAAGGGAACTTGCTGTTCCAACAGGACAATGCACGTCCGCATGTATCCTGTGCCACCCAACGTGCTCTAGAAAGTGTAAGTCAACTACCCTGGCCAGCAAGATCTCCGGATCTGTCCCCCATTGAGGATGTTTGGGACTGGATGAAGCGTCGTCTCACGCGGTCTACACGTCCATCATGAACGCTGGTCCAACTGAGGCGCCAGGTGGAAATGGCATGGCAAGCCGTTCCACAGGACTACATCCAGCATCTCTACGATCGTCTCCATGGGAGAATAGCAGCCTGCATTGCTGCGAAAGGTGGATATACACTGTGCTAGTGCCGACATTGTGCATGCTCTGTTGCCTGTGTCTATGTGCCTGTGGTTCTGTCAGTGTGATCATGTGATGTATCTGACCCCAGGAACGTGTCAATAAAGTTTCCCCTTCCTGGGACAATGAATTCACGGTGTTCTTATTTCAATTTCCAGGAGTGTATATTACGGATCCAGCTGTTCATCATAACAAATGTTCATTTACTAATTTAAAATCAGATAATAAATTTTCAAAATTTTAGAATTAAAAAAAAAATCTCTTATTAGAGAAGCGGTGCCTGCCCGTGCTCCCCACAACTTCCACGTTCTCAAGGTATTAGCCTTCGGGCGTTGTCTGTTTTCCGCGGTCTCTATCCCAGCTAACGCCAGCGGGGCCATGTCACTTTCCAATAAAATGGTGCGACAATCGGAGAAAAATTACCGTAATTTGGTGAACAATGTATGAAATACTTTTCCCGTAAGTTAAGAGAAACGGCAGAGCAAAAATATCTTTCACTAAACATGAGTCCTACAAAGGTTCTTCTTTCACATTACGTAGTTACCTGCTGTGTAGCAAAGAACCAGAATCCTTACACCAAAGCAAAAGAAAAAAAATTCAGCAGTCAAAAACAAAATGATATTTTGCAAGAAAAATTTTTGTGCTCTTCATACGGTTTTAGAAGTTACTGACGCATAATTGAGTCAACAAGTGAAGTCTGTGCCTGTGGATCATTTAACTGACACGTGATTACTTTCTGTGTGCTTTCCAGAACAAGTGATCAACTCATCTAGAAACTTCTGGTACAGAACTTCCAGGAACACATACCACTGAAGAACAAGAGAAATTTATTGATATCGCTTCAGTCTTCACATTGAAATAGAAGTTCGTTTCCTAATCACTGCTTGGGTTTTAGACCTTGGTGAAGCAGGAATATCGGCAAGCTGGTATCAAGGCCCTATGAGTTTTGATATTTGTGCAACAACACACTAATGTGAGGAAGGTAAATCGTCGATGGATGCAGGGAAACAGATGCTAGTCGCCATTTCCAATGTTATGCCAAGATTTAAAATTCTGAAGTCGAAGAAGCAAGCTCATCATTCCTGTTGATTTCGTTGGAAGAAATAACATGTAATAATATTAAACGTTCATTGTATGTTTGTCAACAGTAATAGATAAATTAATAAAAAACTTAATTCCAATCACTTCACACTTCTAATCTTATAACATATGAAAAACAGCCAGAGATGTTTATATTTAAGTCACGGGAGACTTTCACCCAAAATGTTTGAAAATAAATCTTCTACTTTCCTGTGTAGATCCCTAATTTCTCTTCTCTCGTCTTCGCGCTTCTTACTCAAAGGCGGCAGCAGAATCACTCTGCAATCTGCTGTTAATGCCTATTCTCTAAAATTTCTATGCGGTTTTTCTCGAAAAGAATATCATTTTGCTTGCAGGGATTCCCGTTTTTCAGAAATCGTCTATTTAATATTACGGTTTTGGTCGAAAGTACAGCACACCTCTGTATATCTTCTAAAGTTTTCTTTCATACGACGTGGTAGGGGTCCAAAACACTCAAGCAGTACTAAAGAATGGGTCGCACAAGTGTTCTGCACCTGGTCTTCTAAAATCCGTACATTAAGTAACAGAACCCAGTACGTTGTCCTCGATTGTGAGTGTTCATCGGAGGTGAGGGTATCATCTGTAGTGCCCCAGGGAAGTGTGGTTGGTCCGATGTTGGTTTCTATCTACATAAATGATCTTTTGGATAGGGTGGATAGCAATGTGCGGCTGTGGACTAATGTTTCTGTGGTGTACGGGAAGGTGTCGTCGTTGAGTGACTGTAGGAGGATACAAGATTACTTGGACAGGATTTGTGATTGGTGTAGAGAATGGCAGCTAATTCTAAACAAAGATAATTGTAAATTAAAGCAGATGAATAGGAAAAAGAATCATGTAATGTTTGAATACTCCGATAGCAGTGTAGCGCTTGGCACAGTCACGTCGATTAAATATTTGGGTGTAACATTGCAGAGTGATATGAGTGGGACAAGCATGTACTGGCAGTTGTGGGGAAGGTGGATGGTCGCCTTCGGTTCATTGGTAGAATTTTGGGAAGATGTGGTTCATCTGTAAAGGAGACCGCTTATAGACCGCTGGTGCGACCTATTCTTGAGTACTTCTTTAGCGTTTGGGATCCCTATAAAGTCGGATTGAGGGAGGACATAGAAGCAATGCAGAGATTTGTTACTGGTAGGTTTGATCGTCAGGCGAGTGTTACGGAAATGCTTCAGGAACTCGGGTGTGAGTCTCTCGAGGAAAGGAGGCGTTAATTTCGTAAATCGCTACTGAGGAAATGTAGAGAACCAGCATTTGAGGCTGACTGCAGTACAATTTTACTGCCGCCAACTTATATTTCGGGGAAAGACCACAAAGATAAAATAAGAGAGATTAGGGCTCGTACAGAGGCATATACTCAGTCATTTTTCCCTCGTTCTGTTTGGGAGTGGAACAGGGAGAGAAGGTGCTAGTTGTGGTACGAGGTACCCTCCGCCACGCACCGTATGGTGGATTGCGTAGTATGTATCTAGATATAGACGTAGAACCGATGTCGACCATTCGCCTTCTATATTACCATCCTTACATGCTGGTTCAGTTTCAAATTATTTAGCAACGTCACTCCTAGATATAACTGGTGTAACGGGTATAAATGCCGATATTTATGTATATGCTACCTTAATATGCACAGAGAGATCAGAATGTTGGGTGCTTTTCCCCCACATCGAACAGTCTTCCCACAAAAATATCACGAACTTAAAGACCTCATGTTTCCTGCACGGTCTTAAATTAATCACTGAGTATAAAATAACCAATTTTTACACACGTGTCCACTCTTCAATACCAGACCTGCTGCCCAAGCGAAAATATGCATTAATGGATTTCTCCAGCCTCGTGTTCTTCTACTTATTATCAAACCTAAAAACATATTACTTGTACTAGCTACAATTGTTGTTGTTGTGGTCTTCAGTCCTGAGACTGGTTTTATGCAGCTCTCCATGCTACTCTATCCTGTGCAAGCCTCTTCATCTCTCAGTACCTACCGCAACCCACATCCTTTTGAATTTGCTTAGTGTATTCATCTCTTGGTCTCCCTCTACGATTTTTACCCTCCACGCTGCCCTCCAATACTAAATTTGTGATCCATTGATGCCTCAGAACATGTCCTACCAACCGATCCCTTCTTCTAGTCAAGTTGTGCCACAACCTTCTCTTCTCCCAGATTCTATTCAATATCTCCTCATTAGTTATGTGATCTACCCATCTAATCTACAACATTCTTCTGTAGCACCACATTTCAAAAGCTTCTATTCTCTTCTTGTCCATACTATTTATCGTCCATGTTTCACTTCCATACACGGCTACACTCCATACAAATACTTTCAGGTACGACTTCCTGACACTTACATCTATACTCGATGATAACAAACTTATATTCTTCAGAAACGCTTTCCTTGCCATCGCCAGTCTACGTTTTATATCCTCTCTACTTTGACCATCATCAGTCTTTTTGCTCCTCAAGTAGAAAATCTCCCTTACTACTTTAAGTGTCTCATTTCCTAATGTAATTCCCTCAGCATCACCCGACTTAATTCGGCTACATTCCATTATCCTCGTTTTGCTTTTGTTGATGTTCCTTATTTCAAGACACTATCCAGTCCGTTCAACTGCTCTTCCAAGTCCTTTACTGTCTCTGACAGAATTACAATGTCATCGGCGAATCTCAAAGTTATTATTTCTTCTCCATGGATTTTAATACATACTCCGAATTTTTCTTTTGTTTCCTTTACTGCTTGCTTAATATACAGATCGAATAACATCGGAGATAGGCTACAACCCTGTCTCGCTCCCTTCCCAAACACTGCTTTCCTTTCATTCCCCTCGATTCTTATAACTGCCATCTGGTTTCTCTACAAATTGTAAATAGCCTTTCGCTCCCTGTATTTTACGCCTGACACCTTCGGAATGTGAAAGAGAATATTCCAGTGAACATTGTCAAAAGCTTCCTCTAAGCCTACAAATGCTAGAAACGTAGGTTTTCCCTTCCTTAATCTAGCTTCTAAGATGGGTGGTAGGGTCAGTATTACCTCACGTGTTCTAACATTTCTACGGAACCCAAACTGATCTTCCCCGAGGTCGGCTTCTACTAGTTTTTCCATTCTTCTGTAAAGATTTCGTGTTAGTATTTTGCAGCTGTGGCTTATTAAACTGATAGTTCGGTGATTTTCACATCTGTCAACACCTGCTTTCTTTGGGATTGGAATTAATATATTCTTCTTGAAGTCTGAGGGTATTTCGCCTGTTTCATGCATTTTGCTCACCAGATGGTAGAGTTTTGTCAGGACTGGCTCTTCCAAGGCCGTCAGTAGTTCCAATGGAATGTTGTCTACTCCGGGGGCCTTGCTTCGACTCAGGTCTTTCAGTGCTCTGTCAAACTCTTCACGCAGGATCTTATCTCCAATTTCATATTCATCTACATCCTCTTCCATTTCTATAATATTATCCTCAAGTACATCGCCCTTGTATAGACCTTCTATATACTCCTTCCACCTTTCTGCTTTCTCTTCTTTGCTTAGAACTGGGTCCCTATCTGAGCTCTTGATGTTCAGGGAAGTGGTTCTCATATCTCAAAAGGTCTCTTTAATTTTCTTGTAGGCAGTATCTATCTTACCCCTAGTGAAATAAGCCTCTACATCCTTACATTTATCGTCTAGCCATCCCTGTTTAGCCATTTTGCACTTCCTATCGATCTCATTTTTGAAACGTTTGTGTTCTTTTTTGCCTGCTTCATATACTGCATTTTTGTATTTTCTCCTTTCATAAGTTAAATTTAATATATCTTCTGTTACCCAAGGATTTCTACTAGCCCTCGTCTTTTTACTTACTTGTTCCTCTGCTGCCTTCACTACGTCGTTCCTCAAAGTTACCCATTCTTCTTCTACTGTATTTCTTTCCCCATTCCTGTCAAGTGTTGCCTTATGCTCCCCCTGAAACTCTGTACAACCTCTGGTTTAGTTAGTTTATCCAGGTCCCATATCCTTAAATTCCCAGCTTTTTGCAGTTTCTTCAGTTTTAATCTACAGGTCCTAACCAATAGATTGGGGCCAGAGTCCATATCTGCCCCTGGAAAAGTATTACAATATAAAACCTGGTTCCTAAATCTCTGTCTTACCATAGATAATCTATCTGAAACCTGTTAGTATCTCTTATTAGCCTGCAAATGACCTAAATATTGATGTAATGTTGTCGAGTACACCGTCTGCAGTCATCAACAGATATATTGGAACTTATACCTCTTACATCTTGTGTAATCGAGGTGACTGTGCAATCACTAAAACCGTTCTTAAACACCAACAAATGGTTCTCCCTACTGATCTGCATTACCTTACATTTTTTAATGTGTTTCAGTGTTTAGAGCAAATTGACTGTCGGGGAATACAGGATGACTTAGGTTCATATTTGCTGTGAAGAATGGCAGCTTGCTCTAAACGTGGACATAAAGTTGTTAATGCTGATGAGTAGGAAAAACTGTCCTGTAATGTTGGAAACCAATATTAGTTATGAAGTGTTCGACACAGTCACACCGATTAATTATCCGGATTGAACATTCCAAAGTGGCATGAAATGAAACGAATTAATAATATGCTTCGTGAACTCAAATGGGTATCCCTGGAGGGGAGAAGAATTTCTTTTCACGTGACGCTATTGACTAAATAGATCCTCCCCTTCTTCGGCGGCGGTGCAGTAACGTTCTTATATTTTCAGTAGCGAAAAAGACAAAATTGATGCTGCAAAGAGAGAAGGAGCTTTATTGGAAGGTTTCACCTTTCTGAAGCATCTTCAGAACTTGTTGCACGCTGTAAGGTGAATGCCATATTGGTTCCACGATGATTCATTTGGTTATATAAATGCTCTTACTTTGTGGTCAGCATGAAGCAACCGTAGTATATTGTAAGCAGGAAAAAACACTCCAGGATGTAAAGACAGCAGAAGCTTTATAGTCGGATTTCGGTATTTTAAGGCGTCTTCAGAATATGATGAAGCCTCGGAAAAGCGGAAAAGCGTTACTGAACCTTCTGCTGCCTTTGCAACTAAGGCTCATTTCTTCTGCTGAAAACATATCGCGATTGCTGCACCATCGCCAAAGAGTGGTAAGATTTATTTAACCAACTCCTTCGTCGGACACTCAAAATACGAGGGCTGTCCAGAAAGTAAGTTACGATTGATCGCGAAATAAAAATCACAGTGAAAATCATAAATGTTTCATTTGTAACAATTAGCTACACCTTTCAGCTACTTCTCTACGTAGTCGCCGTTCTGACTCAGACATTCGTCGTAGCGTTGTACCAACTTTCCAATACCCTCATCATAGAAGGCAGCCGCCAGTACTTTTCGCCAATTCTATACGCTGGTCTAAAGCTCGTTGTCTGTGCCAAAATGTTGTCTTCATAGCCAGCGGTTCGTTTGAGCAGAGATGAAACTCAGTGGGAGACAATTACGGGCTGTATTGTGGGTAACCAAATATTTCCAATTGAAACGATGCGGGAACATCTTCATTGCCCCTGCAGAATGAGGCTGAGAATTGTCTTGAAGAAGAAACCGCACGACAGTTATGTAATGTTGGTTGCATAGCTTCAGGAGAAAATTCTCACCAGGACCTCGTACTTGGCGGGAGATACTATTTTCTATAACATCCATACGCTCTCACTAAGAGCTCAGGAATGAAAAGAGCGACATAATTCTACCTAGAGTCATACTAGGGACACTGCCCAACAAATCTTTGCAAAGCTTTATTGGATTTTCATAGCCGTTTCCATTTCGCGACCGATCGTAACTTACTTTCTGGACAGCCTTCGTACTATCCACCTTCCAGCGTACTACCTGAACAAGTTCTGAAGACCCTTCAAGAAGGCAAAACGCGTGAATAAAACTTCTACTGTCTTCGCAACCTAATCTGATTTTTCCTACAAAGAACAGTATTGAGCAAGTGTAGTGAACTAGTATTTTTGGCTGCCTGGAGAATTATTCTATAACACTGAAGGAAATCTCGCATAAAGAAGGCAAGAGAAATTGGTGCTACTACAGAAGCATGTAGATCCGACACATTTGAGATTAGAATAGGAAAAGGAATAATTGGTAATGCAAACGTACCCTCCGCAATGCACCTTATGGAGGATTACCATGCATGTATATAGATGTAAATTGTAGAATATCTATGAAATGGTTTCGCCCTCGTCTGGTGCTATATCAGATCAATGCTTTACTTGTTCAAAGAATTCTCCTTGCCGAAGGAACTACCCTTCCGAATCATCGAGAGCTGAATGTAAGAGTCGTGGGTTATTGGGCCGCTATTACTGGTATGAAAAATACTTGTATATTTTCTGTACTATAAATTTATAGATTACAGAGCACAACAATGTCGTCCTTTTTTTTGCAGGTTTTATTTGGTAAATCCAGATTTCGGCTAGTGCCTAGCCATTATCAACGCATTATTTTCTAGTCTCGATGCATGTCAGTTCTCTCTTGTTCCGGCGCGAGTCACCGTTGTTTTAATATTGTGACTGACTCCCGAACAACAGGGAACTGACATGCATCGAGACTAGAAAATACTGCACTTGTAATGGCTAGACGCTATCCGAAATCTGGATTTGCTAAAATAAAAAATAAAACAAAAAAAGACTACTGATTTCTGCGCTCTATAATTTATAAATAATCACAGTCGCTGAGTTCACCCGCTTTCCTAATGGAAGGTAACCTGATTTTCTGTGCTGTGGCTTCATGTGTACTTACTGTAGCTCTTTCCCCTTCGCTGGATAGGACGTGAAGGCGTTATCATGTAGCCTGCACGTTAGTTTGATCTGACGCTAGTGTAGATTCAAAGATGCACAAGTTCCGAAGACCCATCGTTATTGAAAATATGGTATTCTTTCAGTATATGCAGTGTTACCAGAGGAATTCTTCTATCTGTCCAGAAGCCAATCATCAGCAACTGCACACGTGTATTGTAGCACACGGTGGGCATTTCGAGCACTTGATCATATTCAACGATTTTTTTTATGGGACCAAACTGCTGATGTCAGCGGTCCCTAAGCTTATGCACTGCTTAATCTAACATAAACTAACTTATGCTAAGGACGACACACACACCCAGGCCCGAGGGAGGACTCGAACCTCCGACATGGGAATCCGCGTGGACCGTGAAAAGATGCCTTAGACCGCGAGGCTACCCCGCGCTGTCAAGGAATTTTAAGGAAGTAATTATGACCATAAACAGTGCTACTGTAGTTTCCTTTTTGTTGCTGTATTTGATGGAACATTGCAGTTTAAGTGTATTTTTTGGTATTAAGGTTATTAATTAACTTTTTTATAGCTGAAAGCCATGTTTTACAGATACATTCAATTATGGATGTGCGCCTTTCCATCTAGTCTCTGCTAGAAAGTATACCAAAACTGCTACTATAGTTAACTGCTAAATGATTATTAGTTGACACGTCCTTTGCTCCACATTGTGTGTTGGTCCAGTCACATGCTGCCAAGTGCGATTACTATCAGCTTTTAATTAAACGTGTACAGCTATTCCACTTCAGCGCCAGAATTCTGTATAACGACACGAACGTTTATGTAAGACTGAAATTGTTTTTGTGTTGAAAACAGTTAAATCCTCAGTTGTAAATACTGTTCACATGAGACTACTATCAGTTTCATGTTGAAAACAGTTAAATGGTTCAAATGGCTCTGAGCACATGGGACTTAACTTCTAAGGTCATCAGTCCCCTAGAACTTGGAACTACTTAAACCTAACTAACCTAAGGACATCACACACATCCATGCCCGAGGCAGGATTCGAACCTGCGACCGTAGCGGTCGCGCGGTTCCAGACTGTAGCGCCTAGAACCGCTCGGCTGAAAACAGTTAAATTGAAAGTAATTATTACTATAATTTCACCGAAATTCCTAAGCCGCTTTTGACGAGTGAAATACCGTTAGACTTTCCTGCTTTAGAATTGTCATAATAACTGCAGAAATTAGTACAGTTCCCTTTGACAAGTCTAAATTGATACGGGTACATCTGTAAGTAACAATGAAAGCAGACTGTACGTCAACTAGCAAGAACGTTCTCTCATTCCATTTCGGAAAAACAACTGCGTTACCTTAAACGCTTCAGAAAAATCTAACATGGCCATCACACTGTAGTTGGCGAACATGCTTTGTCACTGGGAATGAATTCTGTTCTTTACTCGTTTTAGATTTTCTTGCATAGTTACTTCGAAATGTAATAAGTATAGAAACCGGGAGGACAAAATTATTTTGCTCCTTTTCTGTTCCAAGTCAAATAATGTTTCCGTTACATTATCGCTTCTTCTTGATCAATGGACTCGTAATACTAAATCCCCGTTTTGAAACAGTTATATAATCGAACCAGTATAATGGTACTTTACGTCCGTCGCTAGTACTCTTCCATATAGTACTGCTCTCCGGCATACAGAATATTTCTGTACCTTGGAGAAGAACATTAAAGAAACGAATGGCTGTATCGTGATATCATTTGACGATCAAAGCTACTGTAAATAGCTGTATTTCAGTAGAATTATCGCTTTCAGGCTTCTACTGTTGAAACGAGCATTCGTTGAGTTACGAGCTGCTGCACGAGCGCTGTATTGGCTGCATGGATATTGGTTGCCGTTTATGGCATCAGACTGTGCTTCGCAGCAAATAACTTCTCCAGGCAGATTTACAGTGTATACGTGCCGCGTGTGCTGTTTACTAGCTTCCTGCAAGTAGTGTGTCACTTCTGTTGCTACATTATAGTGTGTGTGTGTGTGTGTGTGTGTGTGTGTGTGTGTGTGTGTGTGGGAGGGGGGGGGGAGGGGAGGGGGTATACACTGAGGACGTCATTTGTCGGCTTACACAAAGATCAGACGTGTAAACTTGTTGTGCAATGCTGTCGCTGCTACAGCAAATACAACAAGTTAAACACACAATACAAATACTTGCCATGAAGGTTCAGTAATGGCGTCTGTTAACGACGATACAAAATTAGCGCTCTTGCTGCAAACAGTTAATTCGTTGGACAGTCCCTGCTGGCAAAACTACAAGCTTTCTCCGTATAAATCATTATTACAAACAATATTTTGTCTTTATGATACCTCTTCGGATTGTTTTTCTCCTTACTGTATATATTTATAGGATCATAACATAAACACCACCCCACATCCGAAAAGCTCATTCGTAGGAAGGACATCAGTGTCTTCAAGCCATCATGTTGATGTTATAGATTTCTATTTAAGATAGCCTGTTATCCACTCATAATTTTTTAGAGAATAGTATCAAACAACTAGCAATGGTAGTGACTTTAACCTATAAGTTAAAAAATTTTATATGCCACTTTACGTCGTACACACAAATTAGTCAAACTGGCACTAACGTTTTTTTATTCCATGCGTCCTCATCAGACATGGGAGTGTGACAGCTGGATCCGTTACAAAGAGACAAAACAATTTTTAAAACAAGAAGATATGTCTGTTTTACAACCTTTCAGGGTGCTCAATCGTGAAAATTTTGCGTGTATCGAGATTTATGTTTGATAGCTAACGAATCTAATGACTACCGGAGCATATAACACTGAAGAAGTAATACAATGTAACATATAATTATGATCAACATGTTCAAATTAATCATAGATGAGGAGCTGCTTCGTAAGAAGCTGAACATTTGCCTGTAGTAATGAATGTTCGAACATTTCCCAGAATACATCTATTTGTGTGGCGTAAGTATTGAAAGCCTACTTATTGAAGTGGAATTTAGGGTCAGTCCCCACTTTGTCATGAAGGGTAACCGTCCCACCATCCCACGCACGCCCCTCTCCCCCCCCCCCCCCCCCACACACCTCCACCCCTATCAGTCGTCCCGCATCCTCACTATTCCCACTTCCCCCTCATCCTTTATTCCCCCTACCCACCTCGTCCTCCCTCCCCAGCGTGCGTTTTTCATCTGTGTTTTTTGTGATGGGGCTTCCACTTTATTATTCAAACAATTTACGAGATGTTGCTACTATGGGCATTGACCACCAATTTATCAGTATTTATATTATTTACTGCTCTAGGCGATTGCGTCAAGGGACGCGTGTGAACCGAGAAAGGTCCTGCTAATCGACTGATGAGCCCCTGACTTCACCAGTGAGATGAAACTTCCATATGGTGGAACTAGCTCTAAACGCGACGCAAGGCTGAAGGTTTGAATCCTGGTGAATGCACATTACGCCTTTCTCCAGTGTGTCGAAGTTAGCGATGCACCTTTTATTCTTCTTATTCCCTGGGATTTGACACTGAGTGTAATTTCCTTTCTACAGTGCTTTAAGATGGCACAGGGCACGCAAAGTGTCACCATTAAGTAAATGGAATTATCTGTGGGGTTGATATGTGAGTTATTTAGTTCTTTTTGTAAATGATAATAGATATTGTGTGAGGTGTAACTTTCTCTCTCTCTCTCTCTCTCTCTCTCTCTGAATAAGTCTATTCCATAGTGGCTTCATAAGGTGGAGGGATTGGAGATTGCTAGCAAGGATGGTTGTAAATTAGTTTAGAGGTAACACTGCTCTAAAAAAAATTACGCAATAATTACATAGATCAGTTCCAATACACAATTTTTTTATTTAATAAATGACATCGGAAAACTAGCAACTGTCAAAAAATATAATAAAACTCAGCAGTAGAAAAAAACTTAGTGTAAACTGTGTATATGTGTATGTGATATTATATTACAATTCATTTGAAGCTACATACAGAAAGTAACAGATGCCTCTTTCACGACAATGTCTATCATGGCATGGTCCTTTCTACATCGAGATTGATAGAACTACGTTGATTCTGTTAATATACCATAAAATATACGCATATATCAGTAACCCAGACGGTCTTTTAATTGTCTGCAGCATATTGCCACAGTATTTTAAGTGGCTTAACAATAGGTAAATTCTAGACCCAAAGATCTTCTACAGCCATGATGTTATGGTCTGTGTTTTTCATGTAATGCACATATTCATCATCAGCACACTTGTGTGAGATTCTTATACTCCTCCCCCACTAAAAAAGAGAATAACCAAACGGAGAGTACCAAATGCTAACAAAATACTGTTTATGCAGTAACACTATAAAAAGCTTGACAAGCTATTTCAGACACATTACACACTTTTATTTCGCATTCATTCACTCCCTTGAAAGTTCTCTCTAAATAATAAAAATATAACTGACGCACTGATTGTAAGAATCGAGCTGTAACAATAAATGAACTGTCGTAATGTGGAGGCAAAGCTGAATTGTAATAAAAATTAAGTGGCGTAATGAAAAGGGGAATATTTCATACTTAAAAGTTATCAATCTGACTGCAAGACTTGTGAAAAGTATAAACTGCCCGAATAATGAACTATGACAAAACCTACGATCGTTAGTTTTACAAAACTGATCTCAGCTCCAAGAACTGAACGTAATACACCACACAGAATATATAATGGTCTCTGAATGACGTAAGTTGGTATTGACTGAATTAAAAATAAAAGAACTTCAAAATATTTAGTCCTTTCCTCTATTCTGCACAGATCTAGATAACACGTCGCAGCACTGCTCTGTCTTCCGATCCGCTATGCTAAAGCTGAAGATTATTGTATCTACACACAGACAAATCGAAGTATTTTCCGAACAGGCTTGGTTCCTTTTCTACTCCTGAAATATCCATGATCAGTTAAAAAGTGTAAGAGAAAGGTAGGTGAAAAATGAAGTGTGGGCATAAATGGCAACACTAAGTTCTTTCGTATGCTGTGAAAAAGTGCTCATGGCTGATTTTAAGTTTACTGAACGTCTTGAGATCCAAACAAGAAATTTTCCTATCTTTGAAATCTGGAACTGTCAATACAGTAACCAAGTTAGACCGATGGCGCAGCAGTAATAAAAAAAAGTAACACCATTGTAATAATTACCTCTAATATTCCACTTCTGGTACATGCTTAGTTCCATTGAACATTTTACAAAGTCGCTACTTGCTCACGGTCGAATCAGATACCAAAATTATACATGACACCTTTCATTTACTCCAGTAAACAGTGCGACTACTAAAGCGTCATCGCTAATGACATACACTCTTGGAAATGGGAAAAAGAACACATTGACACCGGTGTGTCAGACCCACCATACTTGCTCCGGACACTGCGAGAGGGCTGTACAAGCAATGATCACACGCACGCCACAGCAGACACACCAGGAACCGCGGTGTTGACCGTCGAATGGCGCTAGCTGCGCAGCATTTGTGCACCGCCGCCGTCAGTGTCAGCCAGTTTACCGAGGCATACGGAGCTCCATCGCAGTCTTTAACACTGGTAGCATGCCGCGACACCGTGGACGTGAACCGTATGTGCAGTTGATGGACTTTGAGCGAGGGCCTATAGTGGGCATGCGGGAGGCCGGGTGGACGTAGCGCCGAATTGCTCAACACGTGCGGCGTGAGGTCTCCACAGTACATCGATGTTGTCGCCAGTGGTCGGCGGAAGGTGCACGTGCCCGTCGACCTGGGACCGGACCGCAGCGACGCACGGATGCACGCCAAGACCGTAGGATCCTACGCAGTGCCTTAGGGGACCGCACCGCCACTTCCCAGCAAATTAGGGACACTGTTGCTCCTGGGGTATCGGCGAGGACCATTCGCAACCGTCTCCATGAAGCTGGGCTACGGTCCCGCACACCGTTAGGCCGTCTTCCGCTCACGCCCCAACATCGTGCAGCCCGCCTCCAGTGGTGTCGCGACAGGCGTGAATGGAGGGACGAATGGAGACGTGTCGTCTTCAGCGATGAGAGTCGCTTCTGCCTTGGTGCCAATAATGGTCGTATGCGTGTTTGGCGCCGTGCAGGTGAGCGCCACAATCAGGACTGCATACGACCGAGGCACACAGGGCCACACCCGGCATCATGGTGTGGGGAGCGATCCCCTACACTGGCCGTACACCTCTGGTGATCGTCGAGGGGACACTGAATAGTGCACAGTACATCCAAACCGTCATCGAACCCATCGTTCTACCATTCCTAGACCGTCAAGGGAACTTGCTGTTCCAACAGGACAATGCACGTCCGCATGTGTCCCGTGCCACCCAACGTGCTCTAGAAGGTGTAAGTCAACTACCCTGGCCAGCAAGATCTCCGGATCTGTCCCCCATTGAGCATGTTTGGGACTGGATGAAGCGTCGTCTCACGCGGTCTGCATGTCCAGCGCGAACGCTGGTCCAACTGAGGCGCCAGGTGGAAATGGCATTGCAAGCCGTTCCACAGGACTACATCCAGCATCTCTACGATCGTCTCCATGGGAGAATAGCAGCCTGCATTGCTGCGAAAGGTGGATATACACTGTACTAGTGCCGACATTGTGCATGCTCTGTTGCCTGTGTGTATGTGCCTGTGGTTCTGTCAGTGTGATCATGTGATGTATCTGACCCCAGGAATATATCAATAAAGTTTCGCCTTCGTGGGACAATGAATTCACGGTGTTCTTATTTCAATTTCCAGGAGTGTACTTATCGTCATGCTGAGGCTGGCTGATTATCAGCAATGCCACTTTACGAGCTACAAGCCCCCATATTAAACATTACAACAGTGCACCATGTGTTGAGCATTGTACAGACATGTAATTGTGAACTGCAACTGTCCGTGCTGCGCTAGGTTGCATACTTCAGCTTATTTTAAGTGGCACCCAATTCTATGCGAAATATATTAATTTTTTGTCGCAAACCTGCAGCCTATACTGTTTGCAACCCATTCATCTCGCCTTTAACAAGACGGATGACCTTATTTTCGACGGTTTTTATGCCATGGAGACTATTGGCTCTGTATCTAAATGTGTCAAACACACCTGGACAATACCTTACCACGTTACATGAGTCGCAGTTTCTCACCCAGTAAATGAAGCTCTCTCTATCCATACAAGGCAACTTTGGTTCTTCAAAATCCGCTTCCACAAAACCACACTGTGTGCCGTCTGTTGTTAACACCGGTAGGGCAAGTAGAAACTTACGTTCCGCATGTATTTTATCAGTAAATTTTCTGAGAGCTCACAAGTATTACGTTTTTATAACTTGACGTATGACGCTGCAATGCGGCCGATCCTCCGGCAAGTTGAACTTCTATTTGTTCACGACTAGATAGCAGTGCGCTTTATAGAGTCACACAGTGTTTGATGTTTACTGATGACCTGATGATGGCAGTTAAAATTTGCTCTCCATAGATGTAATTACTACGAATTGAGTAAATAAAGCTTTTTTAACGAGAAGTTTATATTTATCATAAACTAGTTTCCTCTACTGTATTACAAACTTTGACACATCCACAGGAACAAATTCCACATGCGAGAAACTAGAATTTGGATTCGCGATCAGCAATGGATTAATTTAATATCAGTGTGTTTTCGAAGACTTTTCATGGTGACGGCAAAAATCGTAATGCTCATTAATATGTTCTTTTTAATTACACGCCACCAAAGATATTTTACGACTGGTCAAATAAATGTAGACTTTTATCCAGAGGCTCTAATGGAATTTATTAATGGGAATGAGTAATGCGTTCAACATGAAATTGTAGATATTGCTGGAGATCCCTTTAATGCTTAATATATACACTGAAGAGCCAAAGTAACTGGTAGGCCTGCCTAATATTGTGTAGGGCCCACGCGAGCATGCAGAAGTGCCACAACGCGACGTCATGTACTCGACTAATGACTGAAGTAGTGCAGGAAGGAACTGGCACCTCATGAATCCTGCGAGGCTCTCCATAAATCTGTAAGAACACGACAGGGTGGAGATGCATTCTCAACAGCACGTCACAAGGAGCCCAGATATGTTCAATAATGTCTGGGGAGTCTGGTGGCCATCGGAAGCGTTTAAACTCAGAAGAGTGTTACTACAGCCACTTTGCAGCAATTCTGGATGTGTGGGGTGTTGCATTATCCTGTAGAAATTAACCAAGTACGTCGGAATGTGACAAGTTTTTAAATCGCACACCACCCATTCTGATCACAGCTACATACACCTGGAAACTATGTCGATGATTTGTCATTGTCGACTCAACGTGCAGCAGGTACATACTTCTGATTATTTTGTATGTACTTAATTAAATTCATACAAATGCGATTAGTCGAGTTTGTGACTTTTTATTGGGTTGAGTTCGTTGATCTTTCGGTGAGTGTGGCTTGGGTGGCTGTGAACTGGACTCTGGGTCAGTATTGCGAAGTTAGTGATTTCTCCCACTAAATTTGGTCGTTTTGAGTGCCTATCGAGTGCGCAGATTTTGCCTCTACTGGCATGGTGGATATTATAATGATTTGGGTAGTTTATGGTAAAATAAGTTTTTAAAATCACTTGGTCCATTCTACGTGCACCAAGCTACACTATTTAATTTACTAACGTCTAGCGGCTCTTAAATTTATATCACGAAGACATTTACAATACACGATATTTTGTCTTCGTTTCCGTATTGTTTTGTGGCCGTATTGTTATGCACCCATCTTGTTACGCGCTCTACTATTAATAAATCTGCAATTGCTTGCACAGTGCATATCTGTAGTGCCGGTGATAATGTGGTGTTATTGAATCACTTCCTGTTGTTTGGGTGCTAAACATATGTAAAGTAAGGGGACAGTATACCCAGAAATTTCGTGCATCATCGCTACGCGAAAGTAAATTTTCCGACTGGCTCGAAAGAATTCAAGGCGATGACACATGAGTATATTGTAGATTTTGCCGTAATGTTTTGATAGCCTGTTCTGACGCAATAATAAGCCACAGTGGAATAAATAAAAAAAAACATAATAAAGCGGTAACACCATTGTCAACAAACAAAAACACCTTTCAATACCGTGTAAGAGTTTTCAGCAGTTAATCAAGCTGAGGGTTCCCTTGCATTATTTGCTGCCACCATCGTCCGATCATGTCATGTCATCTCTTAACTGAATTTTGCAAGAGTAAATTCGCAGACATTAATATAGCCAGAAAACTTAAAATACGTAGAACGAAATATAGCGTAGCTATAAAACATGTAGTAAGGCGGTATTCTGTGGAAAATTTGCGGGACGATATCGGTGACAGCATGTAAATCATTATAATTAATGAATCAACAGATATTAGCGTGACGAAACTTCTGGAGAAGCAATAATATACTACAGTGCCGCAACCAATGCGATCACTTCAATGTTTTTAAAAGAAGCCAATCTCGAACATTATATTGCACAGTCATAGTGTAACAGCAATTAAAGGCACGCCTCAAGAACTGAAATTAGATCTAAACAAGCTGCTAGGCATAGGCATAGACAATACGAATGTATTGTCAGTTAAATTTTGAAAAAAAATGTAATTCTGGATCCGATTATTGTAAAATGTGTAATCTATTCAATTCAACTTGCTACTTCTGCTGCAAGTGTGACGCTCCAGGAAATCTGGACTTCTTACTTAGGGAAACATGTAATTGGTTTTTGCACTCTTCAATTCGCCAACAGTTGAATAACGATATTTTTCAGACTGTGAAAGGATCAGAACCCCTTAAAATTCCACGCTCATGTGACACGCGATGGTTGTCAGTGGAGCGTGCGGTAGCAAGAACTAAAGACCAGTGGTTAGAGCTTAGAACGCACATTGAAATAACGCGAATCAAAGATAATGGAGAAATGCTTTATTCAGTGTTTTCTGATGAACACAGGCGTATTTAAATATTTTCCAAGGCGATTCTTTCAAATTTCCATCTGCTTAATAACATTTTGAACCCAACACAGAGGATCCGTGAAAGCTGTTAAATAACCATGTTGTACTAACTGAATCATTAATAAGAAAGTTTTTGCCCTACATTTCATATGCAAAGAAAATTAAATTTAGGCTTTGAAATCCACTTACATCCCGAAACATGTCTATGATATTAGTTCGAAAATAAGATTAATAACTTGAGATAATCTTAATTGCATCCAGAGCAAGAAAATCTCCTACTTCTGAGATACATCCAGTTTGTGTACCAATTAATAATTCAGTTGTTACAACAACCTCCTGACAACAATGAAATTTTGAGAAGAGTTCACTTCTTTCAGTTGCAAAACTCTTTGTGTCGTTAAAGGATTATTCACTCCTCTCCTTGAATCGCGTAATGTTGATCCTGGCACTATAACAAAAACGGATTTTCAATGACAAAATTCATCTCTGGTCAAATGGTCCCAAACAGACGCTGTTAACTTCTTGTGTGAAGTGCTTCAACATAGAGATGCAAATGACGTCAACCCTTTTCACGAATTGACAACTTTTGCACTGTACCATCGTAGACTGCCGAAGTGGAAAGACTTTTTAGCCAGATGAACATTTTAAAACTAAAGCGAGAAATAAAATTAATCCGAAATGATGAATTCGCATTTGTCGGTTCGAGAAGCAATCGGAAGGAAGAAACAATGTTGCCACAATAATGATCTGCCAACAGAAGTGCTGACACATGTAGGAACTTACAACTTTGTAACATGGGCAGCCACAGCCGTTGCAATTCATGGTGACTTGAAATTGAATGAAACTGAGGACAGCTGTTGACCGATGTTTATTGACCCTGCCGGTTTCGGTGCGTTAAAGCACCATAATAGGGTGTAAGTGGTGTCACGTAAATTTGCACGTACAGATGCTCCCAACTTTCGTAGTCAGAGAATCCACTAGTGTTTTACCCTATCGACTACTGACTACTCTGGATGGAGTGGCCGAGCGGTTCTAAGCGCTTCAGTCTGGAACCACGCGACCGCTACGGTCGCAGGTTCGAAATCTGCCTCGGACTTGGATGTGTGTGATGTCCTTAGGTTAGTTAGATTTAAGTAGTTCTAAGTTCTAGGGGACTGATGACCTCAGTTGTTAAGTCCCATAGTGCTCAGAGCCATTTGAACCATTTTGAACTACTGACTACAGTTGATGCATCCCCTGCTGTATTCATCCCAATGTTTCGCCGATTTTTATTCGGTGAGCATTTCCCCTCTTTATGGGGCTGGATTCTCTGACTACGAACGTTGGGGTGTCTCCAAGTGCTAATTTATGTGACACCACTTACACCTGAAGATGTTGGTTTAATGCAGCGAAACCGATCGTGTTAATAGACCATCAATTAACAGCTGTTTGCGGTTTCACTCAGTTTCATGTGACCTGATAGGAACTGGTAACGACATGTAAGGCATCTGAACATACTTTATCTGCTACTACCTCTGCCTATGGTGTTGAACCTTTTGTCGAGGAAGATGTTGATAACGCTGAGTTCTTCATTTTCTCTTAGGTAAGTTTGCTATGCCACTTTTCATAATATTGTTCTAGCTTTAAACATAGGGATAAACTGAACTTTCTCGTACTTTTGGTTACCCAACATACTCAGTACTTAAAAAATTACAGTCTAATGGTTTTGTTAAGGGCACGATAAAAAGGTAGTAGTTTATAATGGTTTTGAATAAGTTCTTTTAGTGGGAAATCTCATTCCACTTTTGGCAACAAAAATACTCTGAGCACTCGATCCTCTCTGCCTGCTCCATAAAGAACAGCGAGAAGTAATATTCAGCGTAAATGATGTAATGTAATATCAGTCTTCGGGTCTGTTCCGTTTAGAATTTTTTTTTAAACTAGCTTTCTTCTCATCCATGCATGTGTTGCCGTGAATTTCATACTTTTATACCGCGTTATTTACCTAAAATCGGTAAATAATTTTTTAATGTGTTAAGGCACTCATCAATAACAACTTTTACTGTGGGACCAACTACAAAATAGCGAAAAGCAGGTTCGTTTGTATGTAACTTACACAGGTACTAGGTGATTTCAAGTTTGGCTCATAATAAAACAAAAGCTTAATATTAATAAGTTTTATTTTAAATGATTATTGGCCCTTTTAAATAACCCTGTAATATAGTTCCGAAGAGTTATTTTAGTTGATGGTAACTTTTTGATGTGGTTATGTATGATTCTCTAATTCGCCTACAAGTTGTAGTTTTTGTTTGTCTTTGTTACAGAACTGGAACCAGTATCAACGGGAGTGCCTAGTACATCGACTACTTGCGCCGAAAATACTTTTGATATCTCTTATGTGGTAGGAAAAGTACTCAGTGACGAGTAAAAGTATGTACATCTGACGGAGTCTTCAGAACAACCTCGTAATTAAGAATATCCGGAGTAGACAGAGGTTAGACAAAAAAGAAAGTTTCGTTTTGATTGACCAAAGGATTACTCTTACACAGTATATAGCCAACAACAGTACGGTGCATATTTTTTGCCTTGTATACTATTTTCTGTTGCAGATAAGGGGAGCAAGCATTCTGTGGTCTAAGATCATTAGTCACTCCTCCACTTTAAATACAAAAACTCAATAGAAATTTTCAGAATCCATTCTGCTACAGATTATCACAAAATGGCAGTTTTAAAAAGCACACATTTCAAAAGTTCTTTTGAAAAACCCTGAAAAAATTATAAATAATTTAATCGAAATTGGGCAACAGAAAATGATTAATTCAACAGAGAGCGGCTGATTCCTATAGTAAAGACGATCATATTTTATGGTCGAGAAAACATACCATTAAGAGGCCACTGAGATGATGGTACACTGAGTGATGAAATCGGTGATCCGTCACTCCAAAAACATTTAGAGACAGCGCCAAAAAAATTCTACTAATCTGAGAAAAACAACTCAGAATCAGCTGATTGATTGTTGCCATTCTGTCATTACGAAAAAGGCATTCGACAAAGACAAAGAAGCAAAATATTATGCTGCCCTTGGTGACGCAACAACAGATGTCAATGGTACAGAACAACTCAGTGTATGTACCAGGTATATGAATGTACAAAGATACTCAATACGAGAAGACTTCATACGCTTTCTATCTGTAACTGACATGACTGGTGCTGCATTAAGCGATCAAATTGTTCAAAAATTAAATCAAGTCGGCCTACAAGTTAATAATTATAGAGGTCAGGATTATGATGGAGATGCCAACATGTATGGATAGATCAGTGGCATACAGTCCCGAATAAAGCAGCTGCTACCGCTAGCGACTTACACGATTGTGCAACATATAAACTAAACCTGGCTATTGTGAGGGCGTGCAGTTGGCCTGGTATTCGCCATAAGGTGGGAGTTGTAAGTTGTGTTACCAATTTTGTGTGCGAGTCAGTAAAAAGGTTGGAACTTACCAAGTGAGCTATCCTTGAAAAATACCCACAGGCGAAGAGAGTTAAGTTACAAAGTTTTAGTGATACACGCTGGCTTGAAAGGCTTGATGCTCTCCTTCAGTTCAAAGAGCTCTGTGTCTCTATCGTACGATTAGTTGAAGAAATGGACAGAACTTCTCCGTCAACGGAAAGTGTAAGTCTTTGGCTTCTATTCAACGATATGATTTTGTCAGAACTTTGACGGTAACAGCAGCTACATCTGAAATTACTGTTTCACTCTCACGGCAATTCCAGGCTATTACACTAGATCTCAACCTTTGCTATGAGGTGGTAGGCATTATAATAAGAACATTGGAACGATACAGCGAAACGAAATATGAAGCAATTTTCCAAGCGACGAGTCATATTGAAGAACCTTCGGACATCCTAGTGCAGGCATCCAGAATCGCCAAATGTTCTGCTTATCACTCGAATATAGAAGCAACTGATCCTAAGTAACACTACAGGGCCGGCCGCGGTGGCTGTGCGGTTCTGTCGCTGCAGTCCGGAACCGCGGGGCTGCTGCGGTCGCAGGTTCGAATCCTGCCTCGGGCATGGGTGTGTGATGTCCTTAGGTTAGTTAGGTTTAAGTAGTTCTAAGTTCTAGGGGACTTATGACCTAAGACGTTGAGTCCCATAGTGTTCAGAGCCATTTGAACCATTTTTTTTTAACACTACAGGAAAAATAAACTTTAATACATACACACGCTTTTTCTTCATGCAGCATTTCTTCCATTTCTGTTCTTTGGAGTTTGAGAATAATGTCATGTAGTGTTTTGTTTCAGATTGAATGTTTGCCTTCCTTTCATCGATTTTGTAGTGGGACAGTTGAAGAATCGCTTTTCGAGAGCAGAGCACTCTTCAGTTCTCGGCCTCTTCACCCTTATACCAAGTGCCATCGTGAAAACAGAAAATCTGAACTCGTTAGTGGCAGCTGCACGTGTTTACAGCTGCGTCTTGCCTCATCCTCTCTCGGCATCGGAAGAAATAACTCTTTGGAAGAAGCTCTGGAGAGACAGAGAAAATGCCCCCCGAAACCGCAGAAGAGGCACATCCAGAGACAAATGAATTTTTCCTGAATTTAAAAATTCTTTTACAAATTCTCGCTACATTACCAGTATCCACTTGTTGTGCGAAATCTAGCTTCCCTTCGCTTCAACTGGTAAAGACATACCTTCGTACGCCAATGACGGATGGCAGATTGAATGGTTTTGCTGCCATATATATTCATAGAGATATATCTGGCAGCCAACAACCTGTCCAAGTCATTGAAGAATTGCAAGAAGTTATCCGAGGAGACTCTATATGCGTTAAATGAGCAAAGCAAAATTATGTGTTTTTTTTTATTATATTAACGTTTACGTTGAGAAAGCCTACGCTCATTTGGGTCAACCCCATCCTAAAACAAAATCCTGGAATCGCAAGTGAGACAGGGCGTAGTACATGATTGCTTATAATAACGTTACTGACGTGTTAGGGTCCTAATATTGAATGGTTCCACGTACATTACGGTATTGTCAATTTTTATTTACAGTGTATGTGCGTTGATATTTATTTAATTTATTTAACTGTTATCTACACTGAAGAGCCAAAGAAACTGGAACACCTACGGCATGCAGAACTACCGCAACACGAAATGGCATGGACTCGACTAATGTCTGAAGGGAATTGACACCATGAACCCTGCAGGTCTGTCCATAAATCCGTAAGAGTACGAGGGGATGGAGATCTCCTCTGAACAGCACGTTGCAAGGTATCCCAGATATGCTCAATAACGTTCATGTCTGAGGATTGTGTCTGCCAGAGGAAGTAAACTCAGAATAGTGTTCCTGGAGCCACCCTGTAGCAATTCTGGACATGTAGGGTGTCCCATTGTCCTGCTGGAGCTGCCCAAGTCCGTCGGAATGCACAATGGACATGAAAGCATGTAGGTGATCAAACAGGATGCTTACGTACGTCACCTGTCAGAGACGCATGTAGATGTATCACGATTCCCGTATCACTTCAACTACACTCTCCCCACACCAATGCAGAGCCTCCACCAGCTTCAACAGTCCCCTGCTAACACGCAGGATCCATGCATTCATGATGTTGTCTCCTTACCCGTACACGTCCATCTGCTCGATACAATTTGAAACGTGACCCGTCCGTGTTTCCAGTCGTTAACAGTCTAATGTCGGTGTCGACGGGCCCAGGTGAGGCGTAAAGCTTTGTGTCGTGCAGTCATCAATAGTACACTGGTGGGCCTTCCGCTCCGAAAGCCCATATCGATGATGGTTCGGACGCTAACACTCGTTGATGGCCCACCATTGAAATATGCAGCAATATGCGGAAGGATTGCACCTCTGTCACATTGAACGATTCTCTTCAGTCGTCGTCATTCCGTTCTTGCAGGATCTTTTTCCGGCTGCCTCGATATCGGAGATTTGACGTTTTATCTGGCTCCTGATATTCACGTACACTCGCGGAATGGTCGTAAGGGAAGATCCCCACTTCATCGCTAACTTGTAGATGCTGTGACCCGTCGACTATAACATCATGTTCTAACTCACTTACATCTTGCTAACCTGCCATTGTAGCAGTAGTAGCCGATATAACAACTACACAAGATACTTGGTGTCTTACATAGGCGTTGCCGACCGCAGAGCCGAATTCTGCCTGTTTACACGTCTCTGTATTTGAATACTAGTTTCTTTGGCGCTTAAGTGTAGTACATTCCTGATTGTCAACATGATAATTAAATTATTGTTACATGATTTTTAATTGCTGTAGTACTGTGACGACTTTGGTGGGGAGGAAGCCTTTCGAAATTGTATGTGCTAGTTTTGTTGTCCCCCAAAAAATTTAGCCTATGCACTCTTTTACAACTCGTAACTAAATAACTCTCATGTCAGGTGTGATGGATTGAAAAATGGATGAAGGGAGGCTGAATCGTTTACATATAGTGCGGCGCTAGTTGATGACAGACCTGTTTTGTGTCTTCTTAATATAGAAATTCCGCTAGTCTATACCACTCCTATGGCCTCAGTTCGAGGATAAAAGGTGCTTGTTTGATAGATGTCATCTTGCCTTGCTACTGTCTGTGTTACGGTGATGTTGCATCTTGGCCTTGATGTACATTGTGTTGAGAGACTTGGTTTTGGCACTCGTTATTTGTCCTTGGAATTGCCTTGTTAGTATACTATATGTTGCTTGTGCTTAACACTGGTCTCTTTCATGTGCAACCTGAGATGTTTTTATATTCTGTATTTGAATAGAGCTCTCAGGTTGTAGCGAAAGGACTGGACGTAAAGGCGCCCCGCCAGCTACCGAAACCGACGACAAACAGGGGAGGTTCAAATGGCTCTGAGCACTATGGGACATAACATCTATGGTCATCAGTCCTCTAGAACTTAGAACTACTTAAACCTAACTAACCTAAGCACAACACACAACACCCAGCCATCACGAGGCAGTGAAAATCCCTGACCCCGCCGGGAATCGAACCCGGGAACCCGGGCGCGGGAAGCGAGAACGCTACCGCACGACCACGAGATGTGGGCAACAGGGGAGGGATAGGCTTCTTATTGCTTATGACAATGGTCAATTTGTACTGTTGACTGGGAAATATTAGGTTTTTTGACCACAGCAGATTTGGGAATTGGCAAGATTAAATAATGATTGAAGCAGAAGAAATGAATTACAATTTGTACTGCGATCCAGAAATGTCAACCAGTACACCACGACAACTCTGGGGTTGACAGTATTACACGAACTACCTACGTTTAATGTGCTCCGCAAGACAAACATAAAATCATATCTCCTGCTTATTTTCCCATACATTGTCACTATTGCTTGGGCTTTCGACATCTAAATCTACATCTACATGATTACTCTGTAATTCACATTTAAGTGCCTGGGAGAGGGTTCATCGAACCATTTTCATACTACCCCTCTAGCATTCCACTCTCGAATGGTACTCGGGGAAAAAGTAACACCTAAATCTTTCCGTTCGAGCTCTGATTTCTCTTATTTTATTATGATGAACATTTCTCCCTCCGAAGGTGGGTGTCAACAAAATTTTTTCGCAATCTGAAGAGAAAGTTGGTGATTTAAATTTCTTAAATAGATTTCGCAGCAAAGAAAACCGCCTTTGCTTCAGTGACTGCCACCCCAACTCGCGTATCATATCGGTGACACTCTCACCCTATTGCACGATAACACGAAACGAGCTGCCGTTCTTCGGCATTGGAATAACAACCCAGCGCTAGACGTAATGGGGAAGTCCTGTACCATAGAAGATATTATAGATCTTATAATTGCATTTTTCCCTGAGATATTCTTTATCTACGATAATGAATGAAGCAGAAGAAATGAATGAAGATTTGTGCTGGGATGCTATTCCAAAGTCGGAGAGCCCTGTCAATAGTGACAATGTAAGGGAAAATAAGCAGAAGATATAATTTGAAGTTTGTGTTGGAGAGGGCATTCAACTTCGGTAGTACATGCATAATTGTTAACCAGAGTGCTGTGGTGGTGTTATGGTTAGCATTTCTGCATAACAAGTAAGAAGACCTAGGTTCGTGTTCCACCTGCTGATTACGTTTTAATTCATTTCTTCTCATTCAGTTATTATCATAGGTAAAGAAGAGACTTTAATGTCACAGGGGAAAGTGTAATTGTAAAAGCTATAAGATTAAATAACTTTTCAGGTCTGGTACCGGCTTCTTACTCATTCAAATGTATGGGATAAGAGTCACGTTCTCCTGAAATTTAAATTAGTTTTGCTGCAGTGCTGATTTGTAAACGTAGGTAATTTTTTCTGTAAAATAATTGTTTTTAATGGTTTTCTATCTTTATGGAACTGCTTCGCAAAAATGTTGTTATTTGTTGGTGTGTATTAAAGGCGAACAGTGTATATGTCACGGAACTCAATCGTTCCACGTTTTATCTATCCTATGGACCCGTACCAAGTTCCAAAGGAACTGTCCAGAATGCCCACAAGAGCCATTCCTGGAGATCAAGAAAATCCATCGGCCCTGCAAGAGAATGAGAAAACATCGAAAGATTTCCGAAATCTCCTAGACAGTCTGTGTGACAAGTGGCTCGTGAAACAGGAATTCCAAAACTGAGTGTCCATCGCATTTTGGAGCGTCTCGAAAAGGAAAATTTTATTCCTTGATTACTCCACGCTGTGAATGAAGATGAAAATGATAGCAGAATTAAATTTTGTAAGTATTATGAAGCAAGATGTCGTTACTGGCTAGCTCATAATACTCACGTGACAATGGTACACGAAGTGAATGTACCATTACTTGCAGTGTGGTTTTGTTTATCAGCATTTATTTTGATCGGACTTTCCTTTTTTGAGCATGCAGTGACTGTTGAAAATTATCTGAATCTATTACAGGAAAGCGCTGCGCCAAGCATCGAAAGGATTACTTCTGACGGAGAATGGTATTTCCAGGAGGGGAGAGCATGTCCCCACTATCATCGCGATGTAAAGGCCTACTTCGATAAACACCTACCGGACAATTTGTATAGGACGAAGAGCTAGTACTGAGTGCTCAACACGCTCACCAGATTTGACCTCTAAGATTCTTGTTTCTTTGGGGGTATGTGAATTACAATTTTTATAGCAGAAGACTAGGTATTGTGCCAAAATACCAATTGAAAACGTGTAGTAACATATTGGATTCTATTGGTCAGCTTTATCAGCTCTGTCTGGGCCACAGCGACCAATAATTTGAATACTTTCTAAAATGACTGGTGTGTACATTTGTTCACATTATTTTGAATTTTCAAATTTTTTCCGTATCTTAATAAATATTACTATAACAGCGTAAAAAGAGACTATACATTTGCTTGGGACACCCAGTATATGCCTAACTGCTGTTCTGACATCTCCAAACTGTATCTATCAATATCGCCCTTAAATACGTACCACCTCAACAGACTGATCAAACTTCTTCTGAACTCACAGTTAGAGGAGTGCCAGTATTGGTACGTGTGTAACAGAATTTGCCAGTATGTTCCAAAACGACATGCATGAAAACGAGAGTTTTCTCTTGCTCGTGACTCGGGTTCTACTAGCGATAGAGAGGTAATGAAACATCCCCTTAAAAAAATTAGTGAATTACTGTGCTGATAAATCTCTTACATTATTTGATTTTCAATCAGCTGAGAAGAAGTGAACATACTCAGACATTTTGCTCTTTACCTATTCTCATCATCACTAAACTGGCACACAATATTTTTAGTGCAACGCAATCTGACTTTTAAAAATCCCTACAAAAGAATGGGCTTGACTAACAATAATCACTTACCTCACAAAAATCTTCGCTACTCGAACTACTGCAATACACTCAGCGCCACTACTGCGAGCTAAATAAAAGATTGACACTACTGAAGGCACTAACTACTGATAGGAATAGTTAGCAAATGAAAGATTTTGATAGAGAACAAACAATGTATTTACCTTAATAGTGTTCAAAAGTCATAATATATGTCTATCAATTCATGGCATACAGTCTTACAAATGTACTGTTTCTGTCCAAAACTCCGCCATCTCTCTCCCCACATCCACCACTGCTGGCGGCTCACCTCCAACTGCGCAACGCTTACGCGCTGTTAGCATCCAGCTGCCGCTGCCCATCACTACAATGGCAGACAACAATGCAAACCAGCCACAGACTGCACAAGGCACAGCCAGTGATTTTTATACAGAGCGCTACGTGGCGGCGGCTTTACCAATAAAACAACCTAAACAGCCTACTTACAGTACGATCAATTGTTTTTGATAGCCCTTGGGCTGGGGACCTTCTGCGTAACCAACACAAGGATCATTTTAGCGTCACTATTCTACAGTACAGGGTCAAAGTAAAAATATTACACGCTTTTTCCCAGCTGAGGCAAATAAAGTACATTTTTTCGTTCCTTTTGCATCTGATCTGGTCTACAGTGGGCACCATTAGTCCACGGAGAATTCCTTAGAAAACCTGAAAAAAGCGTTCTAGTAATTTCCTGTACCGAAGCCGGGCCACAGATCACAAGAAGGCTACGCGCAGAACAGTGCTGAAATTTTTGAACATACTACTATCCGTCGTTATCGAGAAACACTCAAAAAAGTGTTCCTTTTTAGTATTTTTTATAGCCTGACGGCTTCGAATTTATATCCGTTTTCAGGATACAGACACCCTACATCCTATTTGAGTTTCCCCACATATTTTGGCTTGCGAACATATTCAAGCTTTGTATGGAGGGAGTGGCGGAAACAGTGGCAGTGGGAAAGAGACCGATACGTAATAAATAACGGAAGATCGTAGAGAGTGTTTGTGGTATAGACAGAACGAAGGAGACAAAGACAGTTTACGAGAAATAAAGGGACGCAGTGGCAGTGGAATATAGTTGGCAGTGGCAGAAGAGTGCTAGGAAGAGTGAAGGAGACAGTTCCAGAAAGGAGGAATAATGAGAAGGAGAAAGTGGAAATGGGTGAGAACCAGTGATAACGAGAGACACAGTATGATGAGACACAGTATGTCAATGAGAATGAGAAAAAGACATGTAGTGATAGTGAGAAGAGAAAGCAGCAGCGATAAGGAATGAATGAGGCAGTTGCAAAAAGAGGGAGCAAGAGGGAGACAGTGAAAGTGATAGTAACATGTAATAGCAGTAAAGAAAGAGGGAGACTGGGGCTGTGACACAGGAGATGGTGAACATTAGAGAGAGAAATAATGACAATGAGTTGTCCGAATGAGTGAGTTAGAATGGGCAAGTGGGAGTGGATGTTATGACCGACTTACAGCAGTGGGTAAGTGGGTGTGAGCGAGTTGTTACAGCTATGAGATGTAGTGGAAGTGAGAGGTGAGTTGCCTGTTAAAGGGAGTGCAAATATGTTGCATGCCAAAAAACTTGGTAAAATTTTTAAAGGTGCTGAGGAAGCAACAATGAGGCACTTTGTATTCAACTCTCTGTTACTCTTGTAATCAACAGTAAATAACTATTATCAAGGAAAAACACTTCCTAATGTTCCGCAAAATTATATTTATGTAGTCATGAACCGGCTTTCGGTTTCTCAGGTTATTTTCAAGTGATGATTTGAGAAGCCGAAAGCCTGTTAGTGACCAGATAAATATAGTTCTGCACACCATTGGGACGTGTTTTTCTTTATAATGTTATTGTCATCTCCTGACGACAGTGACGGGAACCTCAGTTAATGTTAAGCAGGAAATTATTCGCTTGTTATGTGCTTCGATAGCAGTATTGATCCAATGGTCGTAGATTTGATCAACTTTCTCTGCAGGGGCTTCAATCTCAGAGAGCAACCATTTAACAGAATTCCTCCCATCATAGGATTTAAAAAATTATTGTGATATGAATAATATCAATATACTGACCGATACAGGCAGCAAATGAAACGTGTTGCTTAGTTAGTGGAGTGTTGTCTGCGTGGCTACTTTACTATCACGCGGTACTATTACTTCAGTGACGAGTGCTGTTGGAGGATCTTCCATTACTCAACCTCGAAACGCAGATGCACATTTCTACTCAGCTGATATGACTAAGCTACAGTTCGTCAACTGTAAGTATTGGAATCTTGAGGCGTTGCTACCGTTTCGGCTACATTAAGTTCATTGACACGGTGATTGAATGCTAAATTTGAGGCTGTAGAAAGTTTAATTCTTTTATCGGCACATGATCTTATCAATAGCAGTGCTTTTGGCAATTTATAAGCAGTAAAAGAAACATGAAGTTATAATAGTCATCGTTGTATTTATTCGTGAGAGACCGATTAATAACTGCGCCAGTGCTATTGCTGACATTATTTATATTTCTTTAAGACTGTAAGAAAGTTACTTCCACGAGGCGAAGTGCCAGTACTATTATTTGCATAATCATTCTGTTTTTATTACTATGATCAATGGTTTAGTGAATACATATCACAGTGTAGTTATTTATTTTACGTAACTTTTCTTAGTGTGCAGTTTTTATATCGGTGTATGAAGCTGAGATAAACATTTCCACATTGACTGATCATTTTCCGTTCAATTGTTTGGTTATGGCGCCCTTAGCGGTGAACTTTACTCTTAATATCGTCTGCTGTTAACTCTAGTTATACTGGTAATTTAACTTTTTAACAGGATTTCCGTTGTTGGATTTCTGTTTATTGCAGTGTTTCATTCCAGACAATCTGTTAGAACTGAATCAATACTTAACTTTAGCGCTCGGGAATTTACGACATCAATTATATTTAAAATAAATACAAGCACAAAGTTTAAGTTAATGAGCTGGCACAACTCGTTTCTTACTTTATTAAAACGTGTGTACATCAGATTCAGTACCATAAAACGTGCCTTATTTATCACTATTTAAGAAGAAAAGTCTGACATACAAAGAAAGTGGGCATTTTTACACATGGAAACAAATTTTTCATCCGATGAAACGAAATACGTGTAAAATGAGTTCGCTACAGTGTTCTGATCTGATCCCTTCTAGAGATGCTTCAAGTTCTGTACAAAATATCCACACGAAATAATCCACAGAAGGAAACGATTCATTCAAGAAATTTTCTCTGGCCTGAGGAAGACGCAATTCTTCACAGTTATCACCGCTGTTCAACCAACCAACGTACTCTGGTAGTGTAGAAACGTAATGGATCAGCAACAAATTTTAGAAAATTGCCTTACACGATTTCGAATGCTTTAAAAACAGAACTTTCTCCACTTTTATAATTAAGATTCGTTACTGAATCTTTCTAGGAGCTAATGTAAAATATCATACGATCGTTTATTAGATCTCTTCTACTTCAGTTTTCGCTCCCTAACGTATGTTGTTTACTGTGAATATCAAAACTTTATTTATTCGTTCTTATGCGGAAAAACTTGGGAAAAGGGGATCAGTGAATTCATAAATTCTTCTTAGAATAAATCATTTAAGTTTCCCTTGACTCCTGTTTTAGTTCGCCTAGAATGGTCAGAAAAATAAATTAATGCCACCTTGAATGGACCTGTGAGTACTTAGAACTGAATCATATTAAAAGGGTAATATGATTAGGGTATGAAGAAAAGTATGGTTTATAAATTTATTGTCGCTTATCATTTATAATCTTTTGTGTAGGCTTACGAGTTTACAGCGACATGCCGCTTCATCGTAGCTTTTTACAGGTCACGGTTGTTTAGTAGGCGAACGGTTATATATGTTGTCGGCCTGCATTGCTGAGACAGTCAGTATATAGAATATCCTTCACTTTTTATAGGAATAAATGAACAAAACTTTCCTTTTGAACGACGGCGAAACATAGTCAACAGACAGGCCCATTTACTGTCCACAAGTCTTATACCTCATAATCTTTCATGCTTTGGAGATTTCATGGCTAATAAAGAGCCAATGGCTTATAAAGAGCCCAGTTTCTTACGTGAATTTAAGGGCAATTTCCACTCTTTGACTCATTACATCATTGTCTTTACACTGGTATGCCGCTAGAGATGAAACTACTCATTTCTCGCCACCAGTTAATTGTGGTACATATTAAACAGTCCGTCGACTTTCTTAATTGTAATACTATGGTTGCTTAAATGGAGAGAGCCATGATAATGCTATGTGCTAAGTTTATATTTCCTGAGTTTGGCAATGTAAAGTACAGTGGCGCTTCTTCTGTTGGAAATTGTTTGACAATGTTTTTATGAACATCTGCTCAAACTTTCGATGATAGACGCTCAAAGCATTTAATATTATGATCCAGGTAAAATCCACCCGCAACGGCCTGATATCAAATCACAGTACAGACACAACGGTTTATTATAGTGATATGTTAGTACTTGGCCCTGCGTATTGATCTGACTGCTATGTAGTTAGTTGTTCCCTAAGCAAAGTCTAACGTTCCATATCTCTCAGTTTTTGTAATGTCCAAAGAATGAAGGGCTTTCTGCTTTCGTAATTATTTTTCCATATTAATATAAAATTATTCACTAAATAAAGTTCAGCTAAATAAGGACGCTGAGATACTTACACTAAAGTGTATAGCTACCACCGAGGACGATGAAAACTGCAGGACCATAAGTTCGAATATATTCAGAAGCTTTTCACAGAACGCGAACTGCACCGCCATTTTCCAGCCTTTCATTAAGAATTTTAGTTCAAAATAACATTCAGTGTAATAAAAGGCTTGGCGTGGAGCAATATAATACACTGTCCAGTCACATTAATGTGAACCCTTTTCAAAAGCATGAATAATCACATTTTGCGGCGTGGAACGCTCTCACACTCGCAGGATGAGAGTGCGGTGCAGTTACCTACGCGATGTGAAGCCATGCCGACTGCACTGGCGTGTCCAACTACACTAGGTTTCTCTGTTTAGGATCCATGGCGCAAACAGACCGATCGGGGTCATCCTATAGATTCGCGATTGGGTTTAAATTTAGAGACTTTTGGTCGGCAGGGGAGTACGGTAAACTGATCTTGGTACTCTTTGAACCACATATATTTACTGCTAGCTGGTGAAATGTCACACTGCCATCCTGGTGGACACCAGTGAGTCGCCGATAAACAAACTGCATTTAGGAGTGGACATGTTCCCCAAGTATAGACGCATACTCGTCTAGATCAATTGTTTCTTCCAGAATGACGAGATTACCCAGGAATTACCACGAAAACGTATTCCAGACCATAACACTCCTTCTCCAGGCCTGGTCCTTCCGACGATTGTTTCAGCGTGTTTGTGGTTCAGACATTCAACACCGTACACGACAATGGTCATCTGTCATTCGAAAAGGCCACTTATCGCCACTCAGCGGTAATGTCGTGCATACTCCAGCCCTCGTCGCCAATGAATACCAGACTGCGTGAACCAGGCCCCTCTGCGTAAGCCCATACACAGCATCGTTTGCTGAACGGTCGTAGAAGACACTATTTGTAGCCTCTTGGTTCACCTGGGTTGTCACTTGCTCAAGAGTTGAACGTCTATTCACCCGTATGCATTTCCGCAGCCGTCGTTCACACCTATCATCTATGGACCGTGGTGTACAACATTAGTCTCAGCACTGGTTTTGGATAAAGCCATTTTGCCATCCACGGTTTACTTCAACCACGGTGGCACGTGAAGTCTTTGTAAACTTAGCTTTTTCTGGATTGGTTAGCCCGAAGGGCAACGATCATGCCCTATTGGGTGTCTAATAAATCGCATAACTAAGGCGAGTCGACTATTCTCCGTGTGCCCTCCCCCCTCCCCCCCTCCCCCCCTCCCCCCCCTCCCCCCCCCCTCCCCCGTACTGCTAGTGCTGCCACCTGCCGTCTGTGAATGGTTATTGCGTTCTGACGTCGAAAGCAGGCGATGGTCACATCAGTGTGATTTGACCGTCTAATATCACGTCAGTCATTAAGGTATATAAGCGTAAGACTGACTATACATAATTTAATTTCATAATGTCATTCTGCATCTACACCCACATGACTGCCCTCCAGTTCACACTTAAGTGCCGGGCAGTGGGTTCACTGAACCACATTTAGACTATTCCACTATCGTTCCACTCTCTAAGAACATGGAACAACACTTCCTTCCGACCTTGGATTTCTCTTATTGTACAGCGCTGATTATTGCTTCTTATGAAGTTCCCGACAGAAAAATATTTTCGCAAACGCAGGAAAAAGTTAGTTACTGAAATTTCATGAAAAGATCTGTCAGCAACGGACAAGTCTTCGTTATAAGTCTTTGTTTTAATGACTGCCACCACAACTCCCTTAACATATTCGTGACACTCTCTCTCCTACTCCTTGATAATACGCAACGAGTTGTTCTAATTTGGATACTGTCCTTCATAAATCCCGTCTGGTAAGGATCCCATACCGTTCAACAATACGCTAGCAGAGAATGGTTCAAAATTGGTTCAAATGGCTCTGAGCACTACGGGACTTACCATCTAAGGTCATCAGTCCCCTAGAACGTAGAACTACTTAAACCTTACTAACCTAAAGACATCACACACATCCATGCACGAGACAGGATTCGAACCTGGAACCGTAGCAGCCCCGCGGTTCCGGACTGAAGCGCCTAGAACCGCTCGGCCGCCGCGGCGGACTCTAGCAGAAACGGTCAAGGGAAGTGCCAGAAGTCTCTTTAGTAGACCTATCGCACCTTCGAACTGTCCCGTCAATAAAAAGCAGTCTTTGGATTGTCTTCCCTACAACAATTTCTAAGCGTCTGCTACAATTTTTTATTTGTTCGTAATTGTAGTTCCCATGTAGTTAGGTGAACTGACAGTATTTATATTTGCGTGATTTATTGTCTAATAGAAATTTAACGGTTTTATTTTAGCACTCATGTGGATGACCTCACACCACTCCTTATTTGGAGTCAGTTGCCACTTTTCGCGCCACCGAGATACCCAAGTCATTTTAAAATAATTTGTGGTCTTCTAGCGACTTCGATAGACGGTAAAGTTATTTTGTTAGTTAGATGTTCCACAGATCATTTCCCCGATTCTTTTTCCGACATTATGTGGAGGAAGTAAGTTTACAGGACATGTATACATGATTAGTTTAAACATTAATGAATACATTATTATTTGTAGTCTCCTCGTCCAACTACACTTAATTTTTTTCTGGCTTCTAGATTTTAAGTTGGAATTCGTCAATGGAGTTAAAGGGCTTGTCCAGGAGAAATGATTTACAATTGGTTTAAAACTTGGTTCAGACAGTTAACGTTTTGAAATGATAAAAAGTTTTTGTTTTTGCATACTAAACTCCTCTCAGGGCCACTGAATGCTGTAAAAATGACTAATAAGGGCCATTTTTACATCTAGTGTTCTAGTTACGTGCATCACTGTTCTTTTCAGATTGTGTTGGATTATTTTCGATCAATTTTACTAGCGAATATGCATATTGTAAAGGCGCAATTGAAATGCCTAGCTCCTTGAGTAGGTACCCACACAACTTCCGCAGAGTACACCACATATTATCCTTACGGCTCGCTTTTGAGCAACCGTAGAAAATTATTCTGAATGTAAATATGCATAATATACCCGAAGGTTGATACGTTTATGTCTAAGATCAGCAATTATATGAAGAGCAAAGGTAGCTAACCTTAATTATCGCTGAAGCTCAGTAATATGCTTCTGCCAAATTAAATTTTCAGCAATATGTACACCAAAGAAGTGGGTGGTTTCAACGCCACTTACTGATTCTTGCTCATGTGCTACATCAGTTGTTGGTAAGACATTATTCAATGTACAGAGCTGAATGTAGCGTGCTTTTAAAATATAGGGAAGGTCTATTTTCAGAGAACCACTTAATAACTCTTTGGAAAATATAATTTACAGACTCTTCTCTTGCTTTCTCTCTGAAAATAGTTCAAATGGCTCTGAGCACTATGGGACTTAACTTCTGAGGTCATCAGTCCCCTAGAACTTTGAACTACTTAAACCTAACTGACCTGAGGACATCACACACATCCATGCCCGAGACAGGACTCGAACCTGCGACCGTAGCGGCCAAGCGGTTCCAGACTGTAGCGCCTAGGACCGCTTGGTCACCACGCCCGGTTCTTTCTCTCTAATGGGATTTGTTATAATACTAGTATCGTCTGCAAAAAGTACCATGTTTGCTTGTTAAATTACGTACCACATAACATACAATAAGCTAAACTAGTATTTTTTGCTGAAGATACTAGCGTCTAGCCGGCACGGTAGCTCAGCGTATTCGGCCACAGGGTTACGCACCCTCTGTAATAAAAAAAACTGAGTCAATCGATCAAAACGAACATAAATGGATGTCTTACGACGTCTGCCCCGAGTAGATGCAACTAACAAAAGCGAACAATAAGAGATTTAAAAAAAAATTGTGTGAAAATCCGTTAAGTTGGAAAAACGAAGAAAAAAAAGGGGGTAGCGTCTTTGATTCATAATCAAAACGTCTTCGGTCCCGGGTACGATCCCCGCCACTACTTAAATTTTGATAAATAATCAGCATTGGCGGCCGAAGACTTCCGGCATAAGAAGTCAGCCGGATAGAGGCGGAAGAATCAGCAATTATCAACGACATGAGGATGCAGAAGGCAATAGAAGCCACTGCATTAAAGACACGTAACGTGTATCCACAGGACATGTGGCCTGTAGTTGAAGAAGTGTCATGATTATCTCTCCATTGGCAAAAGATTCCGGAAAAGTCCCCCATTCGGATCTGCGGGAGGTTACCATGAGAAAAAGATTGAATAATCAACGAAAGGATAATGTTCTACGAGGCGGAGCGTGGAATGTCAGAAGTTTGAACGTGGTAGGGAAACTAGAAAATCTGAAAAGGGAAATGCAAATGCTCAATCTAGATATAGTAGGGGTCAATGAAGTGAAGTGGAAGGAAGACAAGGATTTCTGGTCAGATGAGTATCGGGTAATATCAACAGCAGTAGAAAATAGTATAACAGGAGTAGGATTCGTTATGAATTGGAATGTAGGGCAGAGGGTGTGTTGCTGTGAACAGTTCAGTGACCGGGTTGTTCTAATCAGAATCGACAGCAGACCAACAGCGACAATGATAGTTCAGGTATACATGCCGACGTCGCAAGCTGAAGATGGACAGATGGAGAAAGCGTATGAGGATATTGAAAGGGTAATGCAGTATGTAAAGGGGGTCGAAAATCTAATAGTCATGGGCGACTGCAATGTAATTGTAGAGGAAGGAGTAGAAGAAAAGGTTACAGGAAAATATGGGCTTGGGACAAGGAATGGAAGAGGAGAAAGACTAATTGAGTTCTGTAACACGTTTCAGCTAGTAATAGCGAATACCCTGTTCAAGAATTACAAGAGGAGGAGGTATACTTGGAAAAGGCCGGGAGATACGGGAAGATTTCAATTAGATTACATCGTGGTCAGACAGAGATCCCAAAATCAGATACTGGATTGTAAGGCGTACCCAGGAGCAGATATAGACTCAGGTCACAATATAGTAGTGACGAAGAGTAGGCTGAAGTTCTAAACATTAGTCAGGAAGAATCAATGCGCAAAGAAGTGGGACACGGAAGTTCTAAGGAATGACGAGATAAGTTTGAAGTTCTCTAACGCTATAGATACAGCAATAAGTAATAGCGCAGTAGGCAGCACAGTTGAAGTTGGAAAGGAAAACATGGGTACAAAGAAGGTAGCTGCGAAGAAACCATGGGAAACAGAAGAAAGGAGGAAGTACAAACATGTTCCGGGAAAATCAGGAATACAGAAATACAAGTCGATGAGGAATGAAATAAATGGGAAGTGCAGGGAAGCTAAGACGAAATGGCTGCAGGAAAAAATGTGAAGACATGTGAAGATATGATTGTCGGAAGGACAGATTCAGCATACAGGAAAATCAAAACAACCTTTGGTGACATTAAAAGCAACGGTGGTAACATTAAGAGTGCAACGGGAATTCCACTGTAAATACAGAGGAGAGAGCAGATAGGTGGAAAGAATACACTGAAATCCTCTTTGAGGGTGAAGATTTGTCTGATGTGATAGAAGAAGAAACAGGAGTCGATTTAGAAGAGATAGGGGATCCAGTATTAGGATCGGAATTTAAAAGAGCTTTGGAGGACTTACGGTCAAATAAGGCAGAAGGGATTGATAACATTCCATCAGAATTTCTAAAATCATTAGGGGAAGTGGCAACAAAACGACTATTCACGTTGGTGTGTAGAATATATGAGTCTGGCGACATACCATCTGACTTTCGGAAAAGCATCATCCACACAATTCCGAAGACGGCAAGAGATGACAAGTGCGAGAATTATCGCACAATCAGCTTAACAGCTCATGTATCGAAGCTGCTTACAAGAATAATATACAGAAAAATTGAAAAGAAAATTGATAATGCGCTAGGTGACGAACAGTTTGGCTTTTTGGAAAAGTAAAGACACGAGAGAGGCAATTCTGACGTTATGGCTAATAATGGAAGCAAGGCTAAAGAAAAATCAAGACACGTTCATTGGATTTGTCGACGTGGAAAAAGCGTTCGACAATATAATATGGTGCAAGCTGTTCGAGATTCTGAAAAAAGTTGGGGTAAGCTATAGGGAGAGACGGGTCACATACAATAAGTACAACAACCAAGAGGGAATAATAAGAGTGGACGATCAAAAACGAAGTGCTCGTATTAAGAAAGGGTGTAAGACAAGGCTGTAGCCTTTCGCCCCTACTCTTCAATCTGTACATCGAGGAAGCAATGATGGAAATAAAAGAAAGGTTCAGGAGTGGAATTAAAATACAAGGTGAAAGGATATCCATGATACGATTCGCTGATGACATTGCTATTCTGAGTGAAAGTGAAGAAGAATTAAATGATCTGCTGAACGGAATGAATAGTCTAATGAGTACACAGTATGGTTTGAGAGTAAATAGGAGAAAGACGAAGGTAATGAGAAGTAGTAGAAATGAGAACAGCGAAAAACTTAACATCAGGATTGATGGTCACGAAGTCAAAGAAGTTAAGGAACTCTGCTACCTAGGCAGTAAAATAACCAATGACGGACGGAGCAAGGAGGTCATCAAAAGCAGACTCGCTATGGCAAAAAAAGGCATTTCTGGCCAAGAGAAGTCTACTAATATCAAATACCGGCCTTAATTTGAGGAAGAAATTTCTGACGATGTACGTCTGGAGTACAGCATTGTATGGTAGTGAAACATGGACTGTGGGAAAACCGGAACGGAAGAGAATCGAAGCATTTGAGATGTGGTGCTATAGACGAATGTTGAAAATTAGGTAGACTGATAAGGTAAGGAATGAGGAGGTTCTACGCAGAATCGGAGAGGAAAGTAATATGTGGAAAACACTGATAAGGAGAAGGGACAGGATGATAGGACATCTGCTAAGACATGAGGGAATGACTTCCATGGTACTAGAGAGAACTGTAGAGGGCAAAAACTGTAGAGGAAGACAGAGATTGGAATACGTCAAGCAAATAATTGAGAACGTAGGTTGCAAGTGGTACTCTGAGATGAAGATGTTAGCACAGGAAAGTAATTCGTGGCGGGCCGCATCAAACCAGTCAGTAGACTGATGACAAAAAATGATCAGCAACAGCAGAGGTCCTATACTACTTCCTTTGTCAACGTCAGATGTCACTTGAGTCACACTCAATGGCTTTCCGTCAATTAGTACATATTCGTGTCCTTTCTGACAGGAAGTCTCGAATCCAGTCAAACAACTGAGATGATTTTCCTTAGGCACACAATATCATAAGAAGTTTCTTCGGAGGCATGGTGTCAAAAGCAAATCTATGATTATGGAATCATACTTCGTGTGACTAAAGAGGTAATTGTGTTTCACAATAACGATAAGTAACGATACTTTCTGAGTTACTGTTGACTGCGTTTCAACAGACCGTTTTCTTCGCGGTAGTTCATAATGTTCGAATACAGGAACTGTTCAAAAATCCTGTCGCCAATCAACGTCAGTGGTATGGATCTGTAATCCTTCAGATTACTCCTGCTTCCTTCCTTGAGTGTTGTGGTGAGCTCTGCCATTTTCCAGTCTTTAGTTACTCATCTTTCTTCGAGCGAATAGTTGTATATGATTGATAAGTATTGTGTCAGCATACTCTGAAAGGAACGTAACTGGTATAGAGTTTGTACTGGGGCCTTGCCTTTATTAAATGATGGAAGTCTAGGTCTAAACTCCTCATGTAAGCAGTAGTTCTTCATTCGAATTTTAGAATATGTGCTTCATCTTCTGTTGAAACGGAACTTCTTAAAACCATGTATAGTAACTGCTTTAGTAACTCTCCCGTTGGTAATATTAACATTGGAATGTTGCACTGAAGTTACTGATTGTGTTTGGTCATTGAATTTTCTGCCAGACTTCGAGCAAGAGTTTGCTTGTGGAAGCTGTTATGTTTCTCGCATTGAAGTCCTTTCTAGGTTTCGAGCTTCTATAATATTAGAGATTCTGTGTTCTTTTAAATTTACCATTCTTTTTCCGTTCTTCTGTAACAGTATTCTGACCTTTTCAGTGTAGCATCGATTATCAGTACCAACAACATTTTAGCACTTTATTAAGTGTAAAATCTGTCAATTTACGCTTTGAATCCACGCTACATCTGAACTTAACTCACATAGCTAGTATGAAAGGAGTGAAGTCTGTCTTTTAGGAAGGCGTCAAGCGAATTCTTCTCTAGGTTTTAGATATATATACTTTGCTTTTATTTTTGGCGGATTGATCAGTCTCGCCACAACGATATTATGGTCACTAATCCCGGTATCTGTCATGATGCTCCTTGTTTACTGAAAATTATTTGATGCTAAGAAGCCAAGTATGTTTTCGAAACCATTTACAATCTGAATGGGATGGTGAAACAGCAGAAAATAATTGTTATGTGAAGCATTTAATACCTTTTAGGTCGACGTTTTATTCCTACCACCGACTTTAAACATGTTTATCTTCAACATATGTTTATCAGGTTGAAGTCACGGTCGGACAACTGCAGCTGAAAAACTTGTACATAATGTGAACCATTTAAAATCAGATATTGTAAAATATTCTTTATTAAAATTAAGTGAAAGTCCCAATCCGTACTAGCCTTTTATAGTGTTTTTACTGCATGACGACCGGTTTCATACCCTGAAGGTACGTCTTCAGGTCATGTTAAACTAACGCTTCCACTGCCATGAATTCCAAGGCGCAATTCCAAGTAAGAACATATCTCTCCTTGATAAAACCTTGGACGAAACGGCATTTGGGCATCCCATGCGAACCAACCAAGGTTTTACCGAGGAATGACATATTTTTTACCAGCACATGTGCCTTGTAAATTGTGGCACATGATGTATTAGTTTTACATGACCTTGTGATCCAAAGCGACACATCCAAAATGAGCCGCTATATGCAGTTGGCTGCACCTTTTCCGCATCTGGAATGACTCCTCCTGATTTGCACAAAGCGATGACATTGGATTTCTTCCCTCTTTGGTAGTCATATCTCTAAGGGGCGCCATTACGTGCCTAACAGTATAGCTCTCATCTTGCAATAATCACATCTTGTCTGAAAGCCCAGATCTTGTGGGCCTGGGGGGTTCTGCGGAAACAGGTCAAGCTGCCTCAGGATCGTTGTCAGCCCCGAAGACTATCTTTACAGTAGCAGTGGCGTCCAGACGCCACATGGCTGCCGGGGCATTGACGCTCTGATGTCGCTACACACCAAGTTCACGCCGGGTACTTCCCCAACTCTTCTGGATACTGAATCACATTATTACAATGTATCTTTATAGAACATTTTTATAACAAATTAGTACAGAGATATCACCGTATTTGTGAATTCATCCGATCGCTCTGCAGTATATTTCACATATTCCCCTTTAATTATATTAACGAAAAGAGTGAGCTTAACACACTAACAATCGTCATTGGTACAGGGACATATTATCAATCATCATCACGACACTCATATTTCTGAGAAGGGCGCCAAATTACCAATTTTACACGCGCTCATACATACAAGCAAAATTAAATTAGTTTGTTTAATATGATAAGCAATGCGATTCGATAAAATGAGCATCTAATTTCTAACATTCCACTGCGATTTTAATAAGCGTTGGGAACTATGTGTTTATCTAAGCGACTTTAAAATTTAAAATCGCTGAAAACAAATGCTGCAGCGTATTTATTAAAGCAACTGTTGTCATATTTCTACCTAGCTCTACGAATTCATAAGTTCCAGAACGGAAATTAAGCAACATTCGCTAAATAAATCTCTTGCTTTGAATGCTGTGAAAAAATTACAGTAATTTTATGAAATATTAATAAAACAAGATATCGTCCCAACTCTTGTATTGAGAGAGAGTAGTCTAATTTGATCTGTAATCGCTTTGCAAGGATATCGTATGGCCACTTATTGTGTACCGTCAATTTCCTGTCTTTCTCTGGAGTAGCGTTAGCGTCTTATTTCACCGCTGGTCTTTTAATAACTATAGAAATCTCTATTTACAATCTGCAAACTTTAGTACAGCACGCAGCTTATTGAAGACTAGTCCCGTCAGTTTTACTGATGAAAATTGGAGACAGTTACAACGTAGACGTAATTACATAAAGCAATATGGTTCTGGAAATATTCTTTGTTCGTTTTCACGCGATATGAGTATTCAGCTGTGTGTAATCCGTACTCGAACATTCAAATCACGTTCATCCTTTAATACACACATAAAAAAAGTGTTTCATCACCTCCGTTCCGAGAGTTCCGGAACCCGCACAGTAAATTGGAATACATATCAACAGAAACTTCATTTCCGCCCTTTTTATTCCTCATGAATACCACACATTGCATGTTGTATGACCATACAGCGAGACCTTCGGAGGTGGTAGTTCAAATTGCAGTACACACCCAGTCGCACGTCTTCTAGCACTGATGCATGCCTGTATTCGTCATGGCATATTAACCACAAGTTCATCAACGCACTGTTGGTCTATATTCTCCCACTCCTCAACGGCGATTCGGCGTAGATCCCTAAGAGTAGATGGTTGGTCACGTCGTCCATTAACCGCCCTTTTCAATCTCTCCCAGGCATGTACGATAGGGTTCATATCTGGAGAACATGTTGGCTACTCTCGTAGAGCGAAATCGTTACCCTGAAGGAAGTCACTCACAAGAGGTTCACAATGGGGGCGCGAATTGTCGTCCATGAAGACGAATGTGTCGCCGATATACTGCCGAAAAGGCTGCACTATCGGTCGGAGGACGGCATTCACGTATCGTACATTACGGCGCCTTCCATGACCACCAATGGCGTACGTCGGTCCAATAAAATGCCACCCCAAAACAGCAGGGAACCTCCACCTCTCTGCACTACACCTAGGCAGTATGTATAAGGCGTTCAGCCTGACCGGGTTGCCTCCAAACACGTCTCCAATGACTGTCTGGTTGAAGGCATATGCGACACTCATCGGTGAAGATAATGTAATGCCAATCCTGAGCAGTCCATTGGGCATGTTGTTGGCCCCATCTATACCGAGCTGCATGGTGTCGTGGTTGCAAAGATGGACCTCGCATGGAACTTGGGAGTGAAGTTGCGTATCATGCAGCCTATTACGCACGGTTTGAGTCTTAACGCGACGTCGTGTGGCTCCACGAAAAGCATTATTCAACATGATGGCGTTGCTGTCATGGTTCCTCCGAGCCATAATTCGTAGGTAGCGGCCATCCACTGCAAGAGTAGCCCTTCGGCGTCCTGAGCGTCATCGACAGTTCCTGTCTCTCTGTATATCCTCCATATCCGAACAACATCTCTTTGGTTCACTCCAAGACTCCTGGACACTTCCCTCGTTTGACAGCCTTCCTGGCAGAAAGTAACAACGCGGACGCAATCGAACCGCAGTATTGATCGTCTACTCATGGCTGAACTACAAAAGCCCTGTACTTCATTCCTGATGAAATCACTGAAACTGATGAGCTGTCGGACCCCCTCCGTCTTATCACCGCTGCTCATGCAAGGTTTTTACATCTTTGGGCCGGTTTAGTTGACATCTCTTAACAGTCAAAGGGACTGTGCCTGTGATACATTATCCACAATCAACGTCTAACTGGACGAGTTCTGGGAACAGGGTTGATGCAAAACTTTTTTTGATCTGTGTATATTATGAAGTTCTTCTTAGAATGTAATTATGAGATTGTTATTAGGAAATCTGTATAAAATGTACGCCGCGCCTGTACAGCATCAGCCACTAGAGGCGACGATCCCCCTGATGCTTTCACACGTGCTAAACGATCGCGTTTCGAAACGGGCCGCCCTTCTTCTAATCACCAGGCTCCTTGAATCTCAGATTAAAAAACTACACTAAAAAAACCATCTGTCAAGGGTTCATTAAACTGCTTCCTCTACGAGGTAATTAAATTTTGTTAGATTATTTCAAAGTCCCTGAATTATCTTGTATTTGCCTTTCGCACATGAATCTCAGACTGCTCGTCCTGCTTAAGTCTCGCCGTACGAAAGGGCAAAAGCCATAGAGAATTTGAAGGCCATAGAGAATTTGGAATGGTTATGTACGAGTTTGGTGGACCCGTGTTCCTGAACTGGCCGCTCTTAACTGCCGCTATGTCTTTGCCACCTTGACTTCTGGGCTTGCTCCCACGACAGTGGAACACTATGAGCCAGTAAAGTATCTAGGATTAATATGCCGAGCAAAACACTGATATAACGCATTAAAGCCATCCCAAGTTGTTAAACGTCCACAAACTGTCGGTCGAGTGCTCCTCGTCCATTTTCATGTGGTGACTGCCGTGTGATTTCTGCTGTCGTTCTTATATTGCGGTGATGCCGTCCGTGAAGACAATGGTGAGCATTTGTTACGTTATCTTTGCGCACCCTTCGCGCCCCCATCATCTTTCCGATAACTGGGCCACAAACTACGCTTAGTTGGAGGCCACCATCTTTATTGGTGTTGTTGTAAAATTTGAAATTTTTCCGGCGAATCAATTGTTCAAATAGATTTTGGGCTTGCAGCCGGTCGTCGTAAACTTCTTCGCACGATATTTCGGCTGGACAACTGCCAGCCATCTTCAGGTGAGCCGAACGAGGACTGACGAAGACGTTCTCCGTTCCGTCTTATATAGTGCGCTGATAGTACTGCCGCGCATGCGTTGCATTCGCGGAGACAGAAGAACCACACCGCCCAGCAACAGCGCCCTCGCTGGTGGAACTGCAATACTCAGCAGCCGTCGGTATTGTCGCTGGCCGCAGGTATCGATGTCTTCTGGCGTCTTCGTCTCGAGATAATTTTTGTGATTCAGTTGGTAACCACTGTCCCGGTTCAATAAATTTTCAGCACTGCGTATTTCAACGGATTCTTTAATAATGGAGTCCCAAAAAGTTGTTGCTGTGGCCAAAATCGAAGTTTTGTCGTACTCAATTGAATGTCCATTAGAAATACAATGTTCCGCAACTGCACATTTACTGGGTTGCAGTAGACGGGTGCAACGTTGATGTTCTGTACAACGCTCTTCCACAGTACGTGTTGTCTGTCCTATATAAGCCATACCACATTGGCACGGTATTTTGTAAATTCCCGCCTTCCGCAGCAACAGATCATCCTTCACCGAACCCAGCAAATCTGAAATCTTAGAAGGCGGACAAAAAACAACTTTCACATGAAAAGTATTTAGAATCCTTGATATTTTAAAAGAGATATTACCAACGAAGGGAAGAAACGCTAGAGACTTGGCTGGCGCACTGTCTTCTTTATCCACTTCCCGGTTCCTGGCTCTAGTTGCGAAGGCCCTGTTAATTTGCCGGGTCGAGTAACCATTGTCCTTGAACACCGTTCTTAAATGTGCAAGTTCCATAGGCAAATTTTCTGCATCCGACACCGTGTGTGCCCTGTGCACAAGGGTTTTAAGTACACTCATGGTTTGGGATGGGTGATGGCAACTGGAAGAATGCAGGTACAAATCAGTGTGAGTCGGCTTACGGTAAACAGAGTGTCCCAACGAGCCGTCACTCTTCCGTTTAACCAGAACATCCAGGAATGGAAGGACACCATCTTTCTCTAGTTCCATGGTAAATCGAATATTCTGATGGATGGAGTTAAGATGATGAAAAAACTCCATTAACTTTTCTTCTCCGTGGGGCCAGACTATGAATGTATCATCGACGTACCTCGGTTGTCACCGTCGTCCCTTTTATAACGCTGCTAAAGAAACCGTTTGTGTGTTACTTCATAAATCTTTCGTCGAATGTAATTCGACATCCTTAAGCCAGAGCATGTTCTGCTATCGAGATAAAAATTTCCTACTAAGCCTCAATAGAGAAAGAGGAGAAGATTAGTGTTTAACGTCCGTCGACCACGAGGTCATTATAGACGGAGCAGAAGCTCAGATTAGGGGAGGATGGAAAAGAAAATCATCCGCCCCCTTTCAAAGGAACCATCCCGGTATTTGCGATTTAGGGAAATCACGGAAAACCTAAATCGGCATGGCTGGAACCGGGTTTGAACGGTTGTCCTCCCGAATGCGAGTCGAGTGTGCTAACCACTGTACTGACTCCCTCTGTTCCATAAAGAAGGCGGCTTACAGCAAGTTACCGGCGAGCACATAAATATTAGTAGGAAGTATCGGTGAGTTTTGTTTCATCATCAGAATTAGACAGGTTGGAGGTGATCTGTTTAGCCGTCATTGTGGCTCTCACAGATATATCGTGACTTGACTGTTCTTTTTCATGTAATCATACAACACACTAGTTGCTCAAGATAAGTGTTAAAAGAAGGAAAAAAATATTATAACAAGCTTCAGTAAGTTCTTTCACAAGCAACAAAATAAAAAAAAAACGATCGGAACTGGTAAAATATTAAAATTATTAAAGCCACAATACTGTGATTTACAACAACAATATTTAGGTCATCGTTGCAGTCATTCAATACTAAATGGTAGTGTAGCACTTCTGTAGTGTTAAAATGTGTCTAACTGAGTCTCATGCTGGCTACGGATTTGGTTACTTACAAAATTTATGATTAACATGCTATTATTTTACCATTTCGTAATGAAGTAACAAGATTGTGGAGAGCCATAATTAAGTGCCCGTAGTTTGTAGTAGCCAGGAGTGGACCAGAGTGAGCACAGAAGGATGGTGGGAAAACATGATTACATGTCGAGGCTTATGTTACAAACAGACGCACCCTGGGGCTTAAAACTGTAAAACTGTGTGTGTGTGTGTGTGTGTGTGTGTGTGTGTGTGTGTGTGTGTCTGCGTTTGATTACGAAAATTTTGTGGGGAAATTCTGTGTCTTTTTGAAATCTACTATGCTATTCCGATATGCAGTATGCTGGCTTTTTTTTGGATGGAAATTAACTTAAAGATTTTACATTAGAAGTGCTAATTGTTTTGTTCAGTATAGTTTGAAAGATATGTAGGTGTAAATTAATTCAGTTTGTAACAACATTACGATATAATGAAGTTTAGGCACATGCGGGAAGTATTATGCTTTTTGCAATCAATTTTGCACCGTAGTGTATTTTACATGAAAATAGTTTAGGGAGAAGTAACGACACAGGAAAGATTTCCGGTTTCTCTCCAGTCTGTTACAATGGAATTGTCTGCAAGCCCTGTATGTATTTGTGGAACTATTCTGATGTATATATGAGAATTTGAGTCTGTTTGGTGATAGTTGATGAAAAATCGGTCATACTTACAGCACTGCAACTTTACACTCACCTTCAGAATTATTGTGGAAGCACAGAATTTTGCTTTTAAATCTTATTATCAGAGAAAGCTATCGATATTAAGTTTCATGTATACTAACAACTGTTAACTATTATCCCAACTACACAATAAAGAGAATGTCATTCAAGAAACAAAACTACTTTTCAGACACCTCAGATAAGAAAGAAGGGTATCCACAAGGTAGGCGACTATAGGCTGAATATTGATACATTATGCTGAGAATGTTTGTGTGAATGTTCGAACAGAGCAATTCACACGAAAAAGGAGTAGGGTTCAGCTGGAAATAGAGAACAACAGGAAAGCTGTTTTTGAAATAGAAAAGGAATGTCGAACAATAATATTTCATCTTATACGTTAAAACTTTCCAATTCTGACACAAAGACTTACTGAAGCACACTAATGTGGAATGTGATAACACTACTTTCTATGTTTTCTTTCTTTTTTTAATTTTGCTTTTGTGGGTGATTTATAACCGTTTTGCTAGTTTTGCATCACATTGGTACAAAATGCTGTGGCACTGAAGTTGATTAACTTTCTCGCCATTGCCTGCTGTACTAAAAGCATAACTAATTATTTTAATTATGATTTTTACTCTATCTCCTCACTACTGTAAATTTCGTAACATTATGTATTGTATTTTGTCAACTTTGCTATATTTTTCACATAATTTATGAAAATATGCACGTAACAATTATTTTATTGTGAGGCATAACACTAATTTACTTAATGTTTTCGAAAATTTTCACTGTTTACAGACTAAATCTCAATAAACATCACTGCAGACACAATATGTACACATATTATACACATTTTACATTCAGAAAGTAGCTTTCATTAAATTAATTACTTCCATACATGTGAAAATTGGCAGTTCCATTAAGTTTCTGTTATAATATGTTTGCAATTTTATGCAAACAAGCTATTCATTACTTCCTGTAGCTGATTATACAGGCAAACCATTGCGTTCTCAATATGCGGAAATACTCTGAGTACCTTATACATTAAGAAAACCAACTTACATGAGACACATGTATTGTTCTAAAAACACATAAATTGAAGGTATTAATTAATAAATAGTAAAATAGAATTTCATTTATATTCAATTATAAGCATGTTATATTAAAATGATTGATCTAACATAAATATCAGTGGTTAGATTACTTTTCAAAAGCTCTTCATTTTACACATATCCAGTTGAAAATTGTAATCACATTTGGAATTATTGACACTATTGTTATTATCATAATTCGCTCCAGATAACGAAATGAACACATTCACACAAAAAATAATTACTCAAACATAAATTTCTCTAGTTGTAATAACTGATACTCTGTCTGATAGAAACAAAAGTTTCTATCACTGGACTTATTGAGCTAACATGTGTTCGACGCGTGATAATAGTAGTGAAGCCTCTGATTTACGTTGTTGTTATTCTTAAGTCCGTTGGAGGGTATTAATTGCTGACGATTCTTCCGACCTGTATGACCGAGGTGGAAGAAACTTTTCGGTTACTGACATTTCGTCGAGAGCTTCATAACACCTGACGTAGAAAAATGTGACATGGGAGCTGCTTCTAACACTTTCTTAAGATCCTCGATTGCATCTTGTTTGGCATTTTGTACCACAGTGTGAGAAAAATTAAAAGGCTGGTTGATTATATAGGTTCCTCTTAATAAGCTTTTATTAAATGCCACAAACCAACCATTTTCAGGTGCAGGAGCTACAATATAAACAATTTACGAAAAACAGTTTAACTGCCCAGGCACAACAGCCACAGAATAGTGAAACTGGAGGCAGAGGAGGGGTTGGACTCTTATTTACCCAAACAATTAAAATTGAATTTAAATGACCAGGTGCAAGTACCACTAGAACAGCATTACAAGATGACAACATTGGTTTCATCTAGAACGCCTGTGGCCATGTATGGCCCTTCCTATCAACTTTATCCATCTCACTGCCTCCTTCCTCTCCCGCCGTCCTTTCTATCTTACCAGTGTGAATGGTGCCTTCCTTACTCTCTGTCCCACCCTTCAATGGCCCCAGCACGCCCCCCAAACCCAACTGAACTAGTTTACCACTAAGTGCAACCAGTGGCTCCTTCAAATTAATCCTTCCAAAACCCAGGCAATCACTATAGGACATACCATTCCCTCCTTCCGGCTCACTTATTTCTACCTCACCACCTATGGTCCCACTATCCAACTTACCCCCACCTTGAAAAACCTTGGTCCTGACCGTCACCTCATCACAAGCCCCCATCTCCTTACCATCCAATGCAAGGCCCACAGTAGACTCCGCCTCCTGAAACTCCTGTCTGGCTGAACATGGGAACTGCAGCCTTCCACCATTCTTCATACCTACAAATCCTTGATCTGTCCTATCCTTTGCCACACCAGTGTTGCATGGACCTCCACCCCTCCTAATTCTCTATAACCTTTGAACACAATGCTCTCCACCTTACTTTCTGTATCCATATCCTGTGCCCCACAAGGACCGTCTGTGACCTCATTCCCTTCCACACCTGCTCCTTTTCTCTGAACACATCCGTATCCTCTACACCAGTCGCCACCTCGAACCCCCTCACCCCTTCGAATCTCTGTTCCTCTCCACTCGCTGCCTGCTGCTGTGGCTTTACCGATGTGTCTCCCCGTCTCTCCATCACCACACCATCTGCCTCTTCTCCTAAAGGAACTTCCACTGTTTCCCTAGATTATGTGTTTTGCCCCAATATCTATCCTTCCTTCCAACTCTCACCCTCCTCTTTCCATCCCATTACCTTTGGGCTCCCTCTCCTTCATCTCGCAGCTTTCTGCAGTTTCCTCCCTCTTCCCCCTATCATTCTCACTTCTCCTTTCCCAGTCCTAGCACTCCCTCCTCGTCTCCTGCCCCTTGATGTCCTACCGACTCCACTCCTCACCACCCTTTCCTGATCCCACTCCTCTATCAACCCCCCTCTCTTTCCTTTCTCCCTCCTCTCCAACCTCCACTCCCTTGGCAGGCTCTTCCCATTTTAATGTAGTTACTTTGTCGTGTTTTAGTGCTCGTTGTGTATGTAACAATAAGTGCAGTGCGTGTTCAGTGTTGTCATCCCATATTGTGTATGCCGTTTTTTATTATGATGTTCGTGCAGCCAGTGTTTATGTACGGCGTGTTCAAAAAGTCTCTCTGCAGTGCCGTATGATTTTAAGCTGCGCGTGCCGTATGCCGCAGTAAATGTACCGAAATGAAACTCAGTGAAATACAAGTTATTCATTTATTTAATATTCATTTTTACTTACATATTTTCACATTAAATGCTGAAAGTGTGTCCCCCTCCCTTTTGTTGAGTACACAGTTCAAATTTGTTTAATCATGTTTCTAAAGACAAGCTGTAACATTCCTTCTGTAACAGAAACAGTGAACGTGGATATTGCAGTTTTCAATTCATCGACGGATTTTGGACGGTTTTTGTAGACAGTTGTCTTCGCTTCACCCCAGAAGAAAAAGTGAGGTGGTCTTAGGTCAGGCGATCGTGGAGGCCAAAGTCCCTGTGCAATTATGCGATCACCAAAAACATCAGGTCTCCTATGAACTGGTACAGAATATCACTGAATTATTGTTGTACGTTCATTATTTCATGGAAATATATGGGATCCACACTCCGACGTCTATAAATTGCAATTCAAACTCCTATTTTCACAGAATGAAGTGGTTCCTCATGAATACTCCACATACGAGAATTTAGCGAGTTCATGTACCCGGATAAATGAAACCACGCCTCATCAGTAAAAAAGTTTCATTAAGAATATCCCTTCCACTTTGTTGAACGAAATTTTTGAACCATTGACAATAATGCAGTCTCTTGCCATGATCAGTATTTTTCAGTTGTGGCACGACTGTCACTTTGTATGGGAAAAGTTCTCATTTTTTCCTTACACCTGTGTGGGCCGTTCCGACACTAGCATCGATTTCCTTGACGAGTTTTCTTACTGACTTCTTCGGACTCATGGACATTTTATCGCCAATATCGAGTAGTTTATCCTCAGGCAAGGCGCTGGGACGATCACTTCTCGGTGTGTCTGTCGCTGAATCCATACTTCGAAATTTGTTAATCAAATCTCGCATAGCATCGCGGAGTGTTGTCTCCGGGATAACTGAATTAAATATGTGACGAACTGAAACTGTGTATTAACCCATCAGATTTGAATTCGTATTCGACTAAAAACACGCTTTCTTTAATGGTTAGCATTTTAACAGTGACAAAAACGAAACAAAGGAAGTAAAAAGGTTCACGTCAACGCGTAACGTCACACTCCAACGCTACTACTGACGCTGGCTGAAATAAACAAAACAGTGGAATGTTGAGAGAGTCCACTTGAAGGGAAGTAACCCAGGCAGGTGAACAATCATACGGTACGCGCTGAAAACTATTATACGGCACTGCGGAGAGACTTTTTGAACACCCCATATTATGCCTTTACCGAGTGTCATTTTAACTGTATGTGGGTTTTGTGTAAACATGCTTCGTCAAACTACCCACTTTTTATACATTTTAACTGAAGTTGTTTGCCCCTTCTCATGTAAACATTTCACCCTGTATCCTCAAATTTTATATATGTACTGCTCTCCCGTGGTATTTTATGTGATCTCTTGACTGATGAGTGGTGAACTGTGCCGCTGACAGCCTACCCCTGCCCCCCATGGAGCAGTCATCCTACAACATCGATGAGGTTAATTTTACGTCAGAAGGCCTTATGCCGTTAAAAGAGGAGCAAGAATGCGCTGTGATACAACTAAGAGAATCTACAGCTACACTAGTAGCCATCCCACAGACTACAGCAACACGAGGATTTAAGTTCTCACATAAAAATAGTGGGAGACTGTACTGAGGGAGTACAGTGACATAAATTAGCACAAGAATACTTAAAGTGCGACGACACCTTTCATTAACTGATGCTTATAGGAAAGGATTGTTCTTGTACGCTGAGAACTGCTCAGTCATTCCAGCAAACGTGTGTAAGCGAATCGGAAATTTTGGCACAGTATAAGATACAAGCGCTGCACTATCGCAATTGTCTGTCATAGTAGCAGAATCCAGTGGCCACCACAACTGGAGACATCGAAAGGGTGGTGTATGCCACCTCAACATCTAATGCGAGTTGAAGTCCTTGCGAAAGAAGCCATACTGAGGTTATGATGACATTACAGAAGTATCATTGGAGCTTCTTCAGAAGCCTTTTAAGGAGAAATTGCTACTCCATTGCAGCATAGTCACAGCTGTGAAATCAGTGACGAGGAAAAGACTGGAGAAATGATGCCATAGTTCCACAACAACAGCACTTTGTGCCTCGTTTCTGTTATGACTTAGCACAAAGAAGTTTCAGAAACAGTAGTGGACTGCAATACACGATAAATCAGTCTAATATAAAAGCCGTAAATTCAACGAAATACCTAGGCATTACAATTACGAACAACTTAAATTGGAAAGAACACATAGAAAATTTTGGGGGAAAGGCTAAACAAAGGCTGCGTTTTATTCTCAGGACACTTAGAAAATGTAATAGACCTACTGAGGAGACTGCATACACTACGGTTGTCCGTCCTCTTTTAGAATACTGTTGCATGGTGTGGGACTGACGGAGTACATCGAAAAACTTCAAAGAAAGGCGGCACGTTTTGTACTATCGCGAAATATGGGAGGGAGTTTCACAGAAATGATACAGGATTTGGGCAGAAAATCATTAAAAGAAAGGCGTTTTTCGTTGCGACGGAACCTTCTCACGAAATTTCAAACACCAACTTTCTACTACGAATGAGAAAATATTTTGTTGACACCGACTTACATAGGGCGGAACGATCACCACGATAAAATAAGGGAAATCAGAGCTCGTACGGATAGATATAGGTGTTCATTCTTTCCGCGCTCTATACGAGATTGGAATAACAGAGAATAGTGAAGGTGGTTAAGTGAACTCTCTGGCAGGCACTTCAATGTGATTTGCAGAGTATCCATGTAGATGTAGATGTAGATGAATTCGACCAAATTCTATTAATTTTTAGACCACCTTGATCCAGCTACGAGGAAAGACTACACCATTCATCATAAAAACATGGGTTGTAGAGCTAGTTTCAGTGTAGCTGTCTCCACAAGTTGCGGGCGTGCTGTCGGTGGTACTTCGGAATGTTGCTGAATAGGTACTTACCAACTAGCGAGCCATATGCTTCATTAGTTCAGTGTGCTACCAGCTGCCAACTTAGTAACAATGGCTCGTACATGTACCACGTAACCACCCAGCAGCCATCACCTGTGCAGCCAGACTGTGCATCACCTGTGCAGGCACAGGTCACCGTGGTGAGCTGTCGCCTTCTGCTCTAGGGCCCACTGACTCTGCACACTATGGAACATCTTGAACTGAACTCTGTAATAACACCAGCTGGCGCGGCTAATAAGTCTTGCTGCCGCACACCAACCTGCTCCGCGGACGTCAGCGTGACACAGTGGAAGAACTGACCACGCCACCTGATGCCCAAGGCGACACTGCAGCTGGGCGTGACAAGAAAGATGCTGGTTGCTGACCCTAGCATGCTCCACCCCTCGAGTCTAGGTTGCTCTTTGAGAGCGTTGGCTGTCACCTAGTGCTGTTACAAATGAGTAGTATGGCATAGAATAAAAGATTATCTGTAAAAGTTGTTTTCGTGATGTGTCATCTCACATCCATCTGGTAGCTTCCCACAACACCGATGAAGGGAGACGCAGGGTGGTGAACTGCAGGCCTTCCTCATCAGCAGTAGGCCATCCCCATCAGCAGTAGCCCATCCCCATCACTCACCGTAGAGGTCACTGACCTCCGACATCTACTCAGGAGACTTTATACTTCGTGATCGCTTCAGCATATATATATATCACACATCGCCACTGCTTGCTAAACAGAATGGATTTTACAGATTGTCGCTGGAAACGGTAGTGGATGTACCCAGAGATAACGTATCCAGTTTTGACAAATCTGTGTCTTCGCATTTCCGTGACATCATGAAACAATCATTACACTAGAAACATCTGAATCTTTAAATATTTCGACTGAGAGAAGAACACTTTAATCATACTATTGGAACTCCCATAGTAATTCTGTATTTCACATGTCGTATCTTTCTCATAGCATGTTTCGTTTATTTTATCGAAAGAGGAGAACCAATGTTAGCACACTGGATTGCTAACTCATATTTCCTTACATGCACATCCATTTCTGGGTTTCGTCTGGTTACCCTAAACCGTTTAATGCAAATTTGGAAATTAACTCTTTGAGGAAGGCACAAGGACCACTTTACTTTTTCACTATCGTCTAGTCAGATACGTGTCTCCACGTCTCATGACCTCGACGTCAAAGGGAGCATTAATTGTCATCCACTTTCCTTTTTCGTTGCTCCATAAACGTTAAAGATGATATCCGATTCATTCGTATGACTGTTTCTATTGGAAACTCCATTTGTATTCGATGATGGATTGTAGTCTATCTTCATAATAGCGATAACTTCTGGGCTCAATTTTTGTAATACAATCTAAAATTGATAATGATCAGGACAAGATCATCCGATTTGGTATAGATGAATAACTTCCAACCTCTTGGAACACAGGATTAAGACTGTTTCAATAAATAAAAAATAACTTACAAACGGGAACGGGGGAACAGAGAACTAGCACATAAATAAATTAAGTGTAAAAGGAAAATACTTCTAATTATAGAAATGGAATGCAATAGCCACTAGTGCGGTTAACAGATGTCGAACTTCTCACGAAGGGGAAAGAGAATAACCATGCGTTAATGTTTCAGTGCCATCTGAATTCAAACTCCAGTGAAACAGAACACTGCATTGACACTACAGTTTAAAATCAAAAGCAGTTGCCTAAAATTGCTGAATATCTTTGGAATTAATGATAGATCGTACAACTTTCGATAGCAGATTCGTAACAACAGGTGTTGCCTTTCTTAGTTTATTACGCTTCTCTGATAAACGAAAAAAAATATCTTTTCTGCTTAATATGAACCTGTGAGCAAATACTTTTTGCATCATTAAGTGAAGATGTGTATGTGTGTAAGACTTACATTGAGACCTTTGCCTTGTGACCGAAGGAGAAGTGTTTTGTAAATGTTGTCGGCGGTGGTTTGTTTACCAAGTATCTGTACTGCACGGCGCCAGCGGTGAGCAGGTCTCGCTCCGTGTAGAAGCTCCGGCCGCAGCCAGCCGGTACGTTGATAGAATATTTATAAGGATCCAATTTAAAAGAGGGTGTACACCGCGTTATGCGATTTCGGTGTTGAAAAATTGCGGCGCGCGAGCTAATTTAATATTCTGTTTGCTCGGGAAAACTCATTCCCCGCTGCAGCTGGTGTATCGGCCTGCGGCTCTTTACGACGAGAGGAAGTCTATGCGTCTGTCTGCTGGCGGGAGGACGTGCTAGTGTTCCACTTATTTATGTCTTCTATTTTTCTCATTCAAAACTGCAGCAGTCTTTCATAAAGTCACAATTCACAAAGACACTGATGGAAATAGTGTTATACCGTGAAGGTCCAATCCGATATTCATCAAATTTTTTGGGAGTAATTTTTTATATATTTGAGATTTCAGCCTTGTGAATGGTTTAATGTTGCCCACCTCGAATGTCTTTCTTGTGCCGATGTCTTCATCTGAGAGGATCACTTGCACCCTAAGTCTTAAATTATTTGCTGTATGTATTCAAGTAGCTGCCATTCCCTACGTGTTCTACCGCATACAGCTTCCTCTTTTGCCATGAAAGTAATTCCCCAATGATTTAACACATACACCATCGTCCTGCCTCTTCTTTTTTCAGAATTCTGGGGAGAACCTCCTCACTCCTTGCCGTATCAGTCCATCTAAACTTCAACATCCCCTTATAGACACTTCTCAAATGCTCCGAGTGTTTTGTTTTCCAGTTTTCCCTCAGTCTATTGTTCGATAACAGATAGTGATGTGCTCCAAACGTACGTTCTCAGAAATATTTTCTCATACTAACTGAATTCTCTTGAACAGCAACGTTGTTATTCAGTTTGCTAGTCTAATTTTTTATGTCTACCTTGCATTGCCCGCCATGGTTTATTTTGTTTCCAGGGTATCAGAGTACGTTCAATTCCTTTACTTCGCGGTGAACGGTACTGATAAGTTCCTCGCTATTCTCATTTCTGGTACCCCTCATTACTTTCGTCTTCCTTCGATTTTCTATCAATCCATAGCTTATACTCAGTGGACTCTTCATTCTTTTAAAAGGTAATACTTCATCACTTTCCCTAGTATAAGATATGTCATCGGCAAATCTTCCCATTCATTTCTTTTCACACTTAATTTTAATCGCACTCTTGAACCTTTCTTTTATTTCAGTAATTTGTTCTTCGACATATAGAGCGAAAAGTATTGGCGAAAGATTGTATCCCTAACTCATCCTGTTTCAAATCCAAGCACTCCGTGTTGTTCTCTCTTGAGTCTAGTACGTATTCTGTACTATCCTTATCTCCATAGAGCTTTCTCCGACCTTTAACAGAATTTCGAAAGGTCATACCGTTTAAATTTCTCCCAGGTCGACAAATCCCATGAACATCTCTTGATTTTCATTGTTTCTTGCTTCCTTTATCAATCGCAACGTCAGAACTGCTTCCCAGACGTCCTGACATTCCCAAAAGCCCAAATGATCGCTGTTACATAGAGGATATTAAATGCTTCAACTATTCCTTTAAAACTGATATCTATCATCGTCAGTATGAAGTGTGGCTCCATAAGGCACAAATATACTCCTGTACAGACCGCGCAAAATAACGTGACACCGGCATAGAAACGCATTCCCGTCATGAAGGTTGGGTGATTCCATTCCACTGGTCTGAAGGGCCGGCCACCTCAGGTGACTGTCAGCTGCCGCTCTACACACTTCCACCTCCGTATACCTCCAACATCCCCTTCCTGCTGAGTACCGCCGTATAGGTCACACCTGCAGGCGCGCCTGCAGGCGCTCTGACTAGCGTGTGCTTCCAACTAAGGAAATTGTTGAAGTGGAAAAGCTAATTGTCGGTGTTCATTGGACCACCGCTATGTCAGAGACGGTGATCGATGTAATGTCGACGACTGCAGCTGAAGACGCCCCAGGTCCGTCAGGGGTAACCGTTGGCCAAGGTGAGAGCCGACATCACAACTGCTGCACAAGGGGATACAGTGCTAGCGCGAGGGCCGACGGTAGCCTGCCGTCACGTCCTCCGACACTCAAGAAGGAATGACGCAACGAAGGAAGGTGCATCCGTTATATTTCTTTGTCTCAGAGGTACCACCAAAACAACTAAGTTCGCACGAGACAGTCAAGGCCACCATCCGTGTCCTAACCTGGTTCTTGACAAGAGAAGTAGTCGAAGAACTGAATTAGCTCGGCTTCTACGCAGTGGTCGATATCCGTCTGGTCACTTGCAAGAAATGGCCCCTGCATCTATTGAGAGTCTGACGTAATGCGAGAAGAACGGAAACTTCTAACACGTCCGTGGGCTTCTGTGTTTCGATACCACTATCTAGCACACGCCCTCCGATGTGGACTAAGAGGAGTAATGCTTTCGATGCCAGCAGCTTTTCCGAATAGCTAAATACTTTTGCGACGATATGGCGTTTGTTAAGTGCAACCAAACCGCAAGACACGCGCGTCAGCAACGAACCAGGCCACGTCGCACCGACTTGCCTCAACTACGGCGAAGCACACTTGGCAAGTTTCGCGGGTGCAGTACACCGGACTGGCACCGCGTAATGAAGAGAAGAAGGAAACACTGCCACTAAGACCAAGGCGGCGCCAAAAGACCGCCAAACTTGAAGCAGAATCATCGATGTTACATCGTTGAATAGTGATCAATTCTCCTGCAAAAAAAATTTCTACCTTCAAACCAACCTCCAGCCTTCAAACTTAATGAACTCCACCGCATGTTTTGCAGGAATGACAAGAAATTCCCCGAGATGACTTTCGAAACCTTGTATGTAACAAGCAGAGTCCACATAAAGTAACTTCGCACGTAGCTGCGTACAGTTGTGCGGGATTCCGTTTCAAACGATCGTCGAGAGGTAGGGTAGCGCAGTTCGACTGAAGCCTTTGTACAAACACGTATCTCACACACCTTCTAACCTACGGCTGGCAAGTGTGCAAAGACGAGTATGAACACGTTAGATCAGGAGGACGAATAATTCGATAAATTTAGAACTTATAATGTTGGTAGCTTCTTAGTACAGTATCAAAACAGAAATAGTGGCGTTAACGAAGGATCAGCGAAAGCGACCACAGGCTGCCAAAAGCAAACTTCATCAAACGAAACCGATATAAAAATGTGGCGTAGCGGACAACACACTTTTAATCCTGCCAATTTTTTTCTGGAGGAAGGAAAATTTTTATTTATCTGGTTGAGCTCTTTTTCAAATAATTTTTTAATGATTTTGATGCAAGATTTGTACAAAACTATGTACCTCTTTTGAAAAGATGCTTTGTACACTAGACTTCATTTTATGGACCAGAGTAACTAATCGTGAAATATTCTCTACTGTAGTAATGTGGCACAGCTACTGAAGATAATCCCCATCCTCCGGGATGGTACCCATCGCCATCACCTCAACGCACAATCGTTCACTATTCCTGACCGTCGAGGATCTCATTTCCATTAGCCCCATCCACTTTCCCATGAACAGCTCCACACGTTGTTCAACATCCTGCAACTGGAGACTGTGGAAATCATCACCTGTGCCCTTTCGTACTCCTAATGAGTAGGAAAACTTCATTAACAACGAGGATGAGGTCACCTCAGACGTGAAGAGGAGAGAGGCAACCATGACGAGGAAGAGGGCATCCCAAAAGTAACTGTGGTTCCCAAGAAGAAAAAGTAGTTGACGTTGACGTCCAGGTGCCAAAACACTCTACCAACATCTTCCTAGCCTTCGCTTCCCACCAGGCAACCATCATATCACAAATCATCATTCCATCATCACCAGTACCATTCGCCAGCTAAAGACTTAATAGCAATGTTTCTAAGGTAATTCTTGATACTGATCATCAGAAACCAATTCACCAAGAGACTCTACTAGAAAATCACCCCTACAGGACAAATAGGAATATCAACTATTTCTTAGTTTTCGCGTACCCAAAGCCAAAGAAGAGCTCATGAATTTCATCAGCAGCAGTTCCTTTATGTTTAATACACTACTGACCATTAAAATTGCTACACCAAGAGCAAATGCAGTTAATAAATGGGTAATCATTGGATAAATATATTACACTAGAACTGATATATGATTACATTTTCATGCAATTTGGGTGCGTAGATCCTGAGAAATCAGTACCCAGAACAACCACCTCTCGCCGTAATAACGGCCTTGATACACCTGGGCGTTCAGTCAAACAGAGCTTGGATGGCGTGTATAGGTACAGCTGCCCATGCAGCTACAATACGATACCACAGTCCATCAAGAGTAGTGACTGGCGTATTGTGACGAGCAAGTTGCTCGGCCATCATTGACCAGACGTTTCAGTTTGTGAGAGATCTAGGGAATGTGCTGGCCAGGGCAGCAGTCGAACATTTTCTGTATCCAGAAAGGCCCGTACAGGACCTACAACATGCGTTCGTGCATTATCCTGCTGAAATGTAGGGTTTTCGCAGGGGTCGAATGAAGGGTAGAGCCACGGGTCGTAACACATCTGAAATGTAACGTCCACTGTTCAAAGTGGCGTCAATGCGAACAAGACGTGACCGAGACGTGTAACCAATGGAATCCCACACCATCACGCCAGTTGGTACGCCAGTATTGCGATGACGAATACATGCTTCCAATGTGCGTTCACCGCGATGTCGTCAGACCGGATGAGGCCATAATGATGCTGTAAACAGAAGTTGGATTCATCTGAAAAAATCAAGTTTTGACATTCGTGCACCCAGATTCGTTGATGAGTACACCATCGCATGCGCTCCTGTCTGTGATGCAGGTGGTCTCCGAGCTGATAGTCTATGCTGCTGCAAACGTCGAACTGTTCGTGCAGATGGTTGTTGTCTTGCAAACGTCCCCATCTGTTGACTCAGGTATGGTTCGTTACAGCCATGTGGCTAAGATGCCTGACATCTCGACTGCTAGTGATACGAGGCCGTTGGGATCCAGCACGGCGTTCCGTATAACCCTCCTGAACCCACCGATTCCATATTCTGCTAACAGTCATTGTATATCGACCAACGCGAGCAGCAATGTCGCGATACGATAAACCGTAAACGCGGTAGTCTACAATCCGACCTTTATCAAAGTCGGAAACGTGATGGTACGCATTTCTCGTCCTTACACGAGATATCACAACAACGTTTCACCAGGCAACGCCGGTCAGCTACTGTTTGTGAATGAGAAATCGCTTGGAAACTTTCCTCATGTCAGCACGTTGTAGGTGTCGCCACCGGCACCAATCCTTTGTGAATGCTCTGAAAAGCTTATCATTTTATATCACATCATGTTCTTCCTGTCGGTTAACTTTTGCGTCTGTAGAACGTCATCTTGGTGGTGTAGCAATTTTAATTGCCAGTAGTGTACATAGGGTGGTTCTGAAGTCTTTTCGAACCACTATTGTAGGTAAAGTTCTTCATTACCAGCTGTACGTCACTTTGTGATACGGCATTAAGTTTTTGACGGAACGGGAATACTAGGAACCAAATATCTCTTTAAAACTGTGCTTCACAGGACTAAAGGAACCATAATAAAGAGTCTAAAGAAGGAGAATGGTGCCTTACATAGGAACGAGCGGAAGTAGAAGTAGAAAATTTCATTTTTAGATGCTATTTCCAAATACGTTACAGGGTGGCTGGCACACAATTTGCGTATGATAGATGTTCCTTGTTTTACAGTGTCCGTATCTTACTAAAATATGTTGTCCACTGTGCTAAATTTTCACACCGTTTCCGTTTTATGAGGTTTCTTGTTGACAGTGTGTGTTGGATCATGTTGTGTTTTGGCTGATCCTTTTGTTGACGCTACTATTTCTGTTTCGGTACCCTACTGAAATAAAAGGTCTAAATTTGTCAAATTATTGGTCGTAATTGACATAACCTGTCAGCACCATCATTTTCAGATTCGCCATCCATAGCTTACAAGTTGTGCAAGTTACGTATTTGTACAAATGCTTCAGCTGTTCAACTGTACCCGCCCTACCTTACGCCAGTTGTTCACAATGGAACCCCCACCAATTTGTACAACTTCCTGCCACGTTCATTTATGCGCATCCTATTTAATGCACATACGCCTCCGAACGTTGTCTTGAGGAGTTACTTGCCATGCCTACGAAACATGTAAGTTCATTAAGATCTCTGTTTGGAGGATGATATGAAGACATAAAAAACAGGACTGCCAGGAACAGTGGTAAGTATTCAGGAGTATGACAGAAACGGTTATTCAAACAAGAGAGTCCAGTATAGATGGCCTCCAAAATGCATGCTTTACGAGCTCGAGCATTTGTTCATCCTTACAGTGTGAAACCTATGCCTTCTACTGAACAAGTGCTCATAGCCTCTAATGTGAGCAATTTAGAGCCCATGTTTGTTGGACATTTAGTTTTGGTTCATAGTGCTACCTTCCAAAATATGGAAAGCAAAAGGAATGCAGTATGAAAGATTTGTTGCGCAGTACTGACGATGAAGAAGTGCTCTTAGTTCATAAGGTATACATCTTAGACCACGTGTTTACCAGACGCTATGGCTTCAAATGATTGTTCTTGTCGTATTTCTTAATATTGAACATTCCTCCCTGTATGGGTGTTCCCATCGCATCACAGACGCGCTCTACAGCTGGCTAATCTGGGGACGGAGAATGCTAGTCAGTGATCCTTGTATCTACAAGTTGAATATGATGTGAACTTTAGTGTAGTATTCGCATTATCCACCTGTAAAATGCCCTGGTAATGAACGAAGTTTACCGTCCCTACAACTCACTGGCAACCATTCAATCTACTTTCAGCAGTTATATAACCTACCCTCCTGTCATACCCAATATCTCCCCACACCATGATTCCTGGGATAGGAGAGGTTCCAGTACCGGGATCGCTGCTTCCTATGACCTTTTACCAGATTAAATGCAAACATGTTTTAGTCAGTGTGACAACCACTAACAACATCTTAGAACATCAGGGCTGTTCTTTTTCCCTAAGCGATGGATGTCTGTATTGTCAGTGATAGTTTGGTCTCAGCTGTAAACGACGTATAGCACCTCGAAATGCTACTCCAATTTCAAATAACTTGGTCAATAACAACAAAAAGCTATTTTCAAGTAAAAGAATAATATACCCTGTTTCTGGTTTATAATTCGCCCCCTGAATCCGGAGTTACATTCAAAATTTCTGTACCGTCTGCAGTTTCCATGTAATAATGTTTACTGTAAATTTATAAATCAGCTTGTGTATTGTAAAGATCTGGCCAAATGAGTTGCTTTCCCAGCAAGACTTCCAAATGAATACAGCAAATAATCTTACAGTAGACAGTACAAGTAATCTTACAGTACACAAAGGGATCAAAGAAAAGAGAAAGATGACTGAAGAAAAATAAAAGACATCACATCTAACAATATGTCTTTACGTAGGAAGTTGGTCAGCAGTCAGGTGTGATTCAATTTGTACTTTATTGCACATCTAGATCTCATCTACAGTATAATTATTGTGAACGCGTATGAAATGAGATATTTAGACCCAATAGGCTTGAAAATACGCATATTGCTGTCTTACAGTGTACATAGCTTACTTAAAAAATTGAATTACGCTCTGTACATTCTAAAATCGTGTAATAACATGTGAATTTTCAAAACTTTTGAGTTTATGTGAGACACGTCATACATATTGAAGTTACCTATACTGCAGATGAAATCTAGACGTGCAATTAAGTACAAATTGAACAACGTCTGATTGCTGACGTCCTTCCTGTTTTAATCAAGGCACAATCGCTATGCTCAACAGTTGTCACAGAATGCAACATGATGGAAACGTAATTTAAGCCACATCCCATAATATGATGCGATGTCAGTAGGTCATGTTGTAACGGCACCACTGTTTAGGACTGGGAAAGTTAGTTTTGTGCGATATTTTGGAGCGTACAAGTTACAACCAGGTGCGGGCCGGATTGCAGTAAGTTACACTGTCCAGCAGTTGCGAAGTGGAATGGAAGCCACAGGGGCCATTGAACCGCTGGAAAGCGTAAACGCAGCGGTTTGCAAGTGCAAGTTACGTGGAAGAATGGATCTACTGGCGCAACCGGGGAATGGGGCATACGGGACTTGGAGTGGTGCGTTAGCCAAACAGAGGCATGCAGCTGAGTATAAATAGGTGTTGTTTTCCAATTAGATTCATTCAAGTGTGGCAGCTCCCCCGGACGGCGGGGCTACACGCAACAACATATGGGACGACAGCATTCCAGTCCATGGCGGGTCATTGGTTCGACCCTCTGAGGCCGACGCGGGGGTCTGCAGCGAGCCAGAGCATGCTACTCGGGACAGTGGTCTCGGCTCCTGTCACACGCAGGAGACATTTGTGGCAAGGGGCCGCAGATTGCAACCCCAGGTCGTGGGCGGTAGTGGCCACCATGTTGTCAGCTACGCCAGCCGAGGGAGAAGCAGCAGCATGGACGGCCTACGGTTCCCAGCAGAGCAGCGTGGAGTCAACAGGGACGGTGGCCGCTGAGTCGTCTGGTGGCGCAGCCATCCTGACGTAATCGGAACTCAACACCTGGCGAACAAGGCCGGTACGACACACCGTTGTGTTGCACAGGTCGCTGGGGCAGTGGCCTCAGCATTGCGAGGTCTGTGACGTGGATCGAGGTCAACGAAGCAGTGTGGTGGAAACGAATAAATCATTTGGGAACGTTCTCGCCTACTTTCTATGCGCCACGTTCTGGCACAAGAGATATGTTGTCAGAATAGCGCAAGTCATCTGTCCAGTACGACGTTCCAGCCCACCGCCTGCAGTACAGTCACAAGATGTGCTAAGTGCTCCCTAAATTGTTCTTTTTTGGGTGCTGGACGTTTTCTTTCTCTTTTTTTGTGTTTTGAGTATGAAGTGTCAAAAGCCACATTTTAGATGTTTGTGTGGGCATAGTATATTTTGTTATCAGAGTAAGTGTTAGTATGTTCAGGGTGTAACATTGTTTTGTGGCCTTTATTTACTTTTGTGTTAATTTGACTACGATGTTAATGAAGATGATGATACGGAGTTGTAGGAAGTCAGATTGTTTTTGTACCTACATGTTTTTGTCGGCACTAACTGAGAACGGAAGCAACACAATGGCAGAGTCAAGGATGGAAGGTGTGTCGGAACCAGAGGTGGTGCCGATTTTGACGGAAAATTTAGCACAATTGATAGCTGACTATACTCAGTTGAGAAATGAGCTAACATCTAGAACTGAGCGGGAAACCGCATCTGATCAGTCGTTGTTGCCTAGGCTGCCGGGGATTGGTCCAGCCACTGCAAGTTTGATTATTCCGTTTTCTGGCAAGGCATCTGAGGATGTGCGTTTGTTTGTGGAGGACTTGGACACCTCAGCGGTGATGAACGGTTGGTATGATAAGCAGTTGTTACATGTAGCCTTGATTAGGCTAATGGGTGAAGTGAAAACATATGTAACGTGAAACTTCCTGGCAGATTAAAACTGTGTGCCCGACCGAGACTCGAACTCGGGACCTTTGCCTTTCGCGGGCAAGTGCTCTACAAACTGAGCTACCGATGCACGACTCACGCCCGGTACTCACAGCTTTACTTCTGCCAGTATCCGTCTCCTACCTTCCAAACTTTACAGAAGCTCTTCTGCGAAACATGCAGAACTAGTACTCCTGAAAGAAAGGATACTGTGGAGACATGGCTTAGCCACAGCCTGGGGGATGTTTCCAGAATGAGATTTTCACTCTGCAGCGGAGTGTGCGCTGATATGAAACTTCCTGGCAGATTAAAACTGTGTGCCCGACCGAGACTCGAACTCGGGACCTTTGCCTTTCGCGGGCAAGTGCTCTACCAACTGAGCTACCGAAGCACGACTCACGCCCGGTACTCACAGCTTTACTTCTGCCAGTATCAGAAACATGTTTTGCAGAAGAGCTTCTGTAAAGTTTGGAAGGTAGGAGACGGATACTGGCAGAAGTAAAGCTGTGAGTACCGGGCGTGAGTCGTGCTTCGGTAGCTCAGTTGGTAGAGCACTTGCCCGCGAAAGGCAAAGGTCCCGAGTTCGAGTCTCGGTCGGGCACACAGTTTTAATCTGCCAGGAAGTTTCATATCAGCGCACACTCCGCTGCAGAGTGAAAATCTCATTCTGGCATATGTAAGGTGTTCTGAGGCCTTAAGGAAGGCAGGACAGTTTAAGAAGTTAAAGGAAGGGCTTTTACAAAGGTGAAATAAACACAATAGTGCTCGATACCTTAGGGAGAGGTTAAGTACAATGAAAAAGAGACTGGGGGAGACTGTGGAGAAATTTGCGGACAGGATATAAATGAGTACACTTATGAGTTGGGTCAAAGTGACTAAGCGAATAGTATTCTGTTGCAGGAGGAAGAGCAAGGGGCACTTGATGTATTTCTGAGAGGGTTACAGGATCATATGTCACGGAATGTGCATGAAGAGACTCCGAAAGATTTGTATTCGGCCATTCACGCGGCAACTCAGTGTGAGGAAATAGACGTGGCAACAGGAGTACGCGAGAGGCAAACAGTATTTGCAGCAGGTATAAAATGTATAAGTGTGGTCGTATGGGACATTTGCAGAGGCAATATAGCAAGACTCCTAGGAATAAAGGAGGGGGTGGAAATCAGCAGCGAGGAGGATGGAGAAATATAGATAGGAGAGGTGGACAAGCGTTAAACGGCAGAGGGGGCCCCAGACCCACATAAAGGAGCTCCCGTTTAATTTCAGTGCTACGAATACGTAAGCAGAGGTGGTATGTTCAGTTGTAGGATCCGTAGGAAGTGAAAAGTTTAAGATTTTGTTCGTCACAGGGGCGCAAATGTCAGTGGTTAGTAAGAATTTAATGGGACAATGGAAGTTAGACCCACCACATAGGGAAAGTCCGGTTTAATGCATGCATGGAGGTAGTACCATGGGTGAGGGAGGGCTACGACATGATCCTAGTAGTAGATTTCATGCATCAGCTTCATGCCAAAATTGACCTTGGACAACGAAATGTGGATCTAGGTGGAATGTTATTTCCGCTAGGGGAAACTGTTGGCAATGCAAAGCTGCCGCGAGGGACGTTCAACAAACTAATTGAACCATGTACATTAGCATAAGGCTTAATTCACTTGAGTGTGTGTCCAGTGGCGCCGGGAAATCGCTTTGGGTATGAGTGGAGTCGAATCTACCAGTAGGTGCAGTATGTGTTACTGAACTGTTGGAGGATAATGAAGATTTGGGTTCACTGGATTGTTTTGTGAAACGTAGTGTTGTACTCGTACAGGACGGAAACGACAGGCGAGTAGTTCCCGTAAACGCGGATAATTTTGGCGCTGTAGACGCTAATTTGAGGAAAGGTGCTTTAGTAGCAAATTTGGATGTGCCAGATGATGAACACTGATGTTCGAGAAGTAGGCGAAGCGATCAACCACTAACTGCCGATAGAACTGCATTGCGTGACAAAATGAAGCATTTGAAAGGAGGAGAAAGAAAACATATGGAAGAATTATTGTGGGAATTTAAAAATTTGCTTTTTCCACAAGATCCGCTACCAGCAACCCCATTAGTTCACCACAGGATAACAACAGAGAATGAAGCACCTGTTTGCCGTAAACCATACAGAATACCGATGAATTTGCAGCCGATTGTGGAGGATTTCATTGATCAGCAGCTTGCGGACGGTATTATAGAGCATAGTAGTAGTTGCTGGGGAGCGGGCATTGTCGATGTGCCTAAAAAAACTGCGGATGGAAATAAGAGGTACAGGTTCTCTTGTGACTACCGATACCTCAATAATAGGACAGTAACGGACGCAAACCCCATTCCAAACGTATCGGACACTCTGGATCACTTAGGACAGTGCCAGTGCTTTTCTACAAAGGATTTGACAAGTGGTTATCGTCGGTTAGGGATGGCTCCAGGGGATCGACCAAAAACTGCTTTCTCTACACCTGGAGGCCATTACCAGTACATTAGAATGCCATTCGGTTTGGAAAACACTCCAGCAACGTTTCAGAGGTTGCTAGACAGTGTCTTGAGGGGTTTGGAACCACGGCAGTGTCTTGTCTATTTGGATGACATCATACTGTTTTCAAGCAAAAGCTTTTAATGGAAGTCTTTATGAGGTTAAGAGCAGCTCGTTTAACGTTGAGCCTGGAAAAGTGTAATTTCCATTAGAAGAAGTAAAATATTTGGGTCATATCAACAGTAAGGACGGAGTGCGAACAGATTCGAGATTGGTACAGGCTGTAAAGAATTTCCGGGAACCGAAAACAGTTAAGGAAGTGCTGTCATTCATCGGAATTTTCAATTTCTATCGAAAGTTAGTGAAGGGTTTTGAACATGTAGCACAGCCGTTGACGCGATTGTTACGGAAGGGTGTGAAATTTGAGTGGACAGAAGAATGTCAGAAATCGTTTCACGAATTGAAGGAAGTGTTAACTTCAAGTCCGGTTCTTGTGTTTCTAGATTTTGAAAAGGAGTTTATACTAGCAAGCGATGCATTGAATCAAGCATTAGGGTGTGTTCTTTGTCAGGAAATTGAAAGGAAAGAACATCCTGTAGCCTATGCATCTAGGCAGTTGAATGCAGCAGAGAAGAATTACTCAACAACAGAGAGGGAGACGCGTAGCGTAATCTATGGAATCACATATTTTGAATGTTACTTATATGGGATACATTTTGGGTAGTGGAAGATCATGCTACGTTGAAGCGGTTGTTGGGGTTGAAGGATACGTCAACTAGACTCGCTCGATGGGCTGTGAGGCTCAGTGAATTCGACTACGAGTTGGTACACTAGCCTGGGAAGAAGCACGGTAATGCGAATGCACTAAGTAGGAATGTGGCAAAAGTAGAAGTCATAGGCTATGGCCTAGCAGTATGGCAAGAATTACAGGATGCTGACAACGATTGTAAATTGCATCTGACATAGCCAAAATTTAATATGTACGATGGTCTTCAGTGCAGGGAAACTAAGTTAGGGCCAAGGTTCATAGTGCCAGCGAAGTTGAGGGATGAGGTTTTAAAGGTAGCACATGATCATGTGTTAAGGAGGGTGTATAGCAACGAATAGGAGAGTGCCAGAGAGATATTGGTGGAGAGGTAGGAAAGGAGATGTGGATCAGTATGTCAAGATTTGTATACCATGTGCACAGAAAGCAGATTTGAGTCGGAAGCAGATACAGCTATAACGATTACCAGAAGCTACATGTCCATTCTCTTTGCTTGGAATCGATGTCTTAGGACCTTTCAGACGAACACTATCGATGAACAGATTCTTTCTCACCATAATAGATCATTTGTCAAGATATGTGGTATCAACAGGCAGCAATGGTCGTGCAAGCGCCAGTAAACAAATGGATTGTGAAGTTTGGTGCACCAGAGACAATAATTACTGACAAGGGAACCAACTTCATGTCGGATTTAATGAAGGAACTATGCAAATTGTTGAACGTAAAGAAGTAAAATATTCTGGAGGTAAAATAGTCCCCCATTCGGATCTCCGGGTGGGGACTACAGGGTTATAAATACAAAATCAAATAGGGGTATTGCAGGAATAGGTTTACTAATGAATTAAAAAAAAAGGAGTGTGGGTAGGCTACTACAAACAGCATAGTGCACGCATTATTGTGGCCAAGATAGACACGAAGCCCACGCCTACCACAGTAGTACAAGTTTATATGCCAACTAGCTCTGCAGATGACGATGAAATTGAAGAAATGTATGAAGAAATAAAAGAAGTTATTCAGATTGTGAAGGGAGACAAAAATTTAAGTCATGGGTGAGAGAAGGAAACGTAATAGGAGAATATGGATTGGGGGGAAGAAATGAAAGAGGAAGCCATCTGGTAGAATTTTGCACAGAGCACCACTTAATCATAGCTAACACTTGGTTCAAGCATCATAAAAGAAGGTTGTATACATGGAAGAAGCCTGGAGATACTGAAAGATTTCAGATAGATTATATAATGGTAAGACAGAGATTTAGGAACCAGGTTTTAAATTGTAAGACATTTCCCAGAGCAGATGTGGACTCTGACCACAATCTATTGGTTATGAACTATAGATTACTACTGAAGAAATTGCAAAAAGTTGGGAATTTAAGGAGATGGAATCTGGATAAACTGACTAAACCAGAGGTTGTGCAGAGTTTCAGGGAGAGCGTAAGGGAACAAATGGCAGGAATGGGGGAAAGAAATTATAGTAGAAGAATGGGTAGCTCTGAGGGATGAAGTTGTGCAAGCAGCAGAGGATCAAGTAGGTAAAAATACGAGGGATAGTAGAAATCATTGGGTAACAGAAGAGATAATGAATGTAAATGATGAAAGGAGAAAATACAAAAATGCAGTAAATTAAGCAGGCAAGAAGGAGTATAAACGTCTCAAAAATGAGATCGATAGGAAGTGCAGAATGGATAGGCAGTGATGGCTAGAGGACAAATGTAAGGATTTAGAGGCTTATCTCACGAGGGGTAAGATAGACTCTGGCTACAGGAAAATTAAAGAGACCTTTGGAGATAAGAGAACCACTTGCATGAATATCAAGAGCTCAGATGGAAACCCAGTTCTAAGCAAAGAAGGAAAGCAGAGAGGTGGAGGAAGTATATAGAGGGTCTGTACAAGGGCGATGTACTTGAGGACAATATTATGGAAATGGAAGAGGATGTAGATGAAGATGAAATGGGAGAAATGATATTGGGTGAAGAGTTTGACAGAGCACTGAAAGACCTGAGTCGAAACAAAGCTCCTGGAGTAGACAACATTCCATTAGAAGTACTGACAGCCTTGGGAGAGCCAGTCCTGAGAAAACTGTACCATCTGGTTAGCAAGATATATGAGACAGGCGAAATACCCTCAGACTTCTAGAAGAATATAAAAATTCCAATCCCAAAGAAATCAGGTGTTGGCAGATGAGAAAATTACCGAACTATCAGTTTAATAAATCACGGCTGGAAAATACTAACGCCAGTTCCTTACAGACGAATGGACAAACTAGTAGAAACCGCCATTGAGGAAGGTCAGTTTGGATTCCATAGAAATGTTGGAACACGTGAGCCAATACCGACCCTACAACTTATCTTAGAAGCTAGATTAAGGAACGTCAAACCTACGTTTCTAGCATTTGTAGACTTAGAGAAAGCTTTTGACAATGTGGACTGGAATACTCTACTTCAAATTCTGAAGGTGGTAGGGGTAAAATACAGGGAGTGAAAGGCTATTTACAATTTGTACAGAAACCAGATGGTAGTTATAAGAGTCGAGGGACATGAAACAGAAGCAGTGGTTGGGAAGGGAGTGGGACAGGGTTGTAGTCTCTCCCGGATCTTATTCAATCTGTACATTGAGCAAGCAGTGAATGAAACAAAAGAAAAATTCGGAGTAGGTATTAAAATCCATGAAGAAGAAGTAAAAACTTTAAGGTTCGCCGATGACAGTGTAATTATGTCAGCGACAGCAAAGGATTTGGAAGAGCAGTTGAACGGAATGGATAGTGTCTTGAAAGGAGGATATAAGATGAACATCAACAAAAGCAAAACGAGGATAATGGAATGTAGTCGAATTAAGTTGGGCGATGCTGAGGGAATTAGATTAGGAAATGAGACACTTACAGCAGTAAAGTCGATTTGTTACTTGGGGAGCAAAATAACTGATAATGGTCAGAGTAGAGAGGATAGAAAATTTAGACTGCCAATGGCAAGGAAAGTGTTTCTGAAGAAGAGAAATTTGTTAACATCGAGTATACATTTAGGTGTCAGGAAGTCGTTTCTGAAAGTATTTGCATGAAGTGTAGCCATGTATGGAAGTGAATCATGGACGATAAATAGTTTGGACAAGAGGAGAATAGAAGCTTTTCAAATAAGGGGCTAAAGAAAAATGCTGAAGATTAGATGGGTAGATCACATAACTAATGAGGAGGTATTGAATAGGACTTGGGAGAAGAGAAATTTGTGGCAGAACGTGACTAGAAGAAGGGATCGGTTGGTAGGAAATGTACTGAGGCATCAAGGGATCACCAATTTAGTATTGGAGGGCAGCATGGAGGGTAAAAATCGTAGAGGGAGATCAAGAGATGAGTACACTAAGCAGATTCAGAAGGATGCAGGTTGCAGTAGTTACTGGGAGATGAAGAAGCTTGCACAGGATAGAGTAGCATGGAGAGCTGCATCAAACCAGTCTCGTGACTGAAGACCGCAACAACAACAACAAGTTTCAGCCAGGTGCGAGCCAAATTGCAGAAGTTGCGAAGTGGAATGGAGGCTACGCAGCGGTTTGCATGTCGCAAGTTACAGGAAGAATGGGTCCACTGGCGCACCCGTGTTATGGGGCATGCATGATTCGGAGCGATGTATTGCGAATCAGAGGCACGTGGCCAAGTATAAATCGGTGTTGTTTTCTAACAAGATTCATTCTATCTCACCATCTATGGCCGTCCTATCGCCCTCACTCCCACCCTCAAGTACCTTGGCGTCACCCTCGACCGTGGACTCTCCTGGACCCCCCATCTCCAGACAATCCAAGCCAAGGCACACTCCTGACTCCGTCTCCTCAAGCTCCTTTCGGGCCGTACATGGGATCTGGACCCCTCTACCATCCTCCACACCTATAAATCCCTCATCCGCCCTATCCTTTGCTACGCCCATCCGGCCGGGATCTCCGCCCCCCCTACCTTTTATAAGTCCCTTCAAATCCTTGAGCGCCATGTTCTCCGCTTCGCCTATCGCATCCGTCTCCCCTCCCCAACGTGAATCCTGTACGATCTCATTCCTTTCCCCCACCTCCTCCTTTCCATTGAAAGGATACGGATCCTGTACACTTCCCGCAAACTCGACCCTCCCTACCCGTTTGTCTCACCCATCCTCTCCCACCCCCGCCTGCTGCCATGCCTGTATCCCCATGTCCCACCTGGTCTACATCTCTTCACCCTCCTTACCCTCTCCCAAGGTGGCTTCCGCCAGCTCCCCCTCCCTGATGATGTCCTCCTCCCCTCCATATACCCCTCCTATCAACTCTGATCCTCCCCACCACCACTTCCTGTGTCCTCTCCTCTTGGCACCCTCCTTCCCTTCTCTTTCCTTTTCCCCTGTCCCCTTCCTCCACCCCTCTTCCCCCGGGCTCCCCCCCTGTTCTCCCTTCCCCCTATCTCCCCTGCCCATGGCATCGTTTCTCCCCTCTCCTTCTCCCTCTCCCTCTTCCACCCCAAGTCCCCTCCTCCTCTCTGGGCAGGTTCCCCAGACTCATACATGGTTAGTGAACATTCGACGCCTTGTGTTTCTGTGAATGCCGTCGATTTGTGCTTACGTGGTTCAGTGTAATTCGTTTTGTGCACCTACGTTCACGTGTGACAATTTTCGTCTATGTCTGTGTCCAAGTGTCTGAACACCTTTTATCTGGGACTCTACACCCGTGAACGGCTCCATGTATTTTAAAAAGTGTTTGTCTCTGTTTACATGTACACCGTATTTTTATTGTCACATTGTCATCTTTTGTATCATGTATGTTTCTCTGCGGCCGAAGAGCGGTTTAGTATGCTGCTGCTGGCCTGCCTGTAAACAGGTTTGAAAATAACAATAAAGAAAAAAAAATAACGAGATTCATTCAAGTGTGGCAGCTCTCCTGGACGGCGGGGCGTGTCACTCCGCCGGAATATACACAGCAACAGATAATACCACAGCGTCCCAGTCCATGGCGGGTCGTTGGTTCGACCGTCTGAGGCCGAAGTGGGGTCTGTAGCGTACCAAGGCGGGCCACTCTTCGGCTTGCAACTGCGGACTGTCGTCTGGGCTCCCGACACACGTCGGAGACTTTCCTGGCGAGGGGACGCAGATTCCAACGCCGGATCGCGGGCTGTCGTTGCCACTATGTTCCCAGCTACGCCAGAGGAGGGAGAAACAGCAGTGGCGCCAGCGTATGGCTCCCGGTGGAGCAGCGCAGAGTCAACGGTGATGGGGGCCGCTGAGTCGGCTGCTGGCTCAGCTATCCTGAGGCAATCGGAACTCTACACCTGGCGAAAAGGCCGGCATGACACAGCATTGCGTTGCACAGGTCGCTGAGGCAGTGGCCTCAGTATTGCGGGGCCTGTGATGCAGACCAAGGTCAACGAAGCATTGTAATGGAAACGAATTAATCGTTTGAAAAGCAAGGCGGAGTTTTAATACGGCAACTCCTGGCACCCATCCACAACAGTGTACAAAATGGCGATAGTGCTCTTCACTGTGGTTGCCTAAAATGTTCATGCAGAAAGATGCGGATGTTTTTTCAACATCACTTAAATAGTCAATTAAATTTTCATCAGATATTTGTTTCCTAACTTGTGGTCCTTTGACATTGTACTTAATTATTTGTTCACTAATCGTCTTTTGAACGCATCTGAATCAACGTGAAACTTTGTTGTAAGCTGTTGCAAAGCTTTAACAGGAATCAATTCAATGTAAAGTGGAGATCGATGCACATTGTTAGAGTCGAAAAGGAAATGATTCACAGCATTTTCCTATCCAGGCTGTAATTCATACATAGCAGGCCATTTTTTCCATAACACAGCTTTCTTTTCCCTTCTCCGTCGTCCCATTCGCATTCTTAGCAGCAGCGCTGTGTGTACCCGAGCAGCAAGCCAAGAAGACATGCACTGATCCTGAGACGTCTACATGTACGCAATTTTTATTTATCATACTGTTTAATTGTGAGCTCAGTTTAAAATCTTTTCTGTCTGCTTCAAATCAATTAGATCTACAATCGAAATAAGGAAATTGGTTGACATTACAGATAAGTACAGCTTTCAGATGATTTTTGTTGGACTCTATGAACAAGAGCCACTTATTTACATTGAAATAATTGCCAGTAATCTTTCTGCACAGATATCTTTACAGAAGGACTTGTCACTTTCCATTAAGAAGTATTCTGAAAAAAAAAAAAATCGACACATACTTCACGGTAAACAATCTATCCATTAATAGCAGAATTAAGATATAAGCCAGTTGTTATGACAAATTTAAATCACGAACAATATCGCTGAGACCACATTGAGACAAAAAAGTGTGGCTCCGTTAATCTTTCCGTCTTCAGTCACAACTAGCATCGGGAATTCTTCACTGTTAAATACGGACGTTATAGCAGATGGTGCACTAGGATATTGCACCGTTTTCCTTGTTTTTCACACCATCCCCTCTATTTTTGTCAGCCTAAAATACCACACCATTCTGTGGGCTGTTGTTTCCCTCAAACACTTAGGAGCACATAGGGACACGTGTTCCTTTTAACATACCAATCACTAGTGTCTAGCACAGGAATATGTGGAGTGACGGGGATGGAAAGAGAAAAGTAGAACAACTTTTTCCCTGGTCGCCAGCCTTACATCAGGAACAAAATTCGTTCCTGTACCATCGAAATATTTTCAGTTTCTGTTTTTGTGATTTCTCACATTTAACAAAAGTAATTTGGGCTATTTACAAATGTGTTGTGCATGTCTTCTTTAAAAGTAACACAAAACATAAATCAAAATTTTTCACGAACTTAGAGCAACAATCAGTCACTTTCACCAACTGCCACTACTTTCAGTGCTTACAAGCAAGTAACGACGATGCGGTTTAACGTGTTCAAGCGTGACTAACCGTTGCTGCGTAACCACCTTTTGCTGGGGTAAATTACTAAACTGAAGGTGGTTGATCCTTGTACAAATCTATCTATATCTATCTATATCCGAATCCCTCTCCAGCTACTGCCGGGTATGGGTGTTGATGAGTCCTATCCATTTGGCTCGGCCCTCCCACCACTTTTCTTCCTCCACTTCCTGCCAGGTCACATCTCTCCTTTCTACAGATATTCTCACTCCCATTTTCCACCGTGTTCTTGGGCGTCCTCTAGGTCTTTTCCCATCCATCTTTAGTTCTTCCATAATTTTGGGGAGTCTCTGCCCATGCATCCTCTTAACATGTCCATACCACCTTAATCGAATTCCAACGGATTTCTTTTGGGACTCGTGTGGACTACCTCACACTTTTCGTTATTTAGCGTCAACTGCCACTTGCCACACCATACAGCAATCTTTTCTAAATCGCTTTGCAACTGATACTGGTCTTCGGATGACCTTACTATACAGTAAATTACAGCATCATCTGCGAACAACCTAAGAGAGCTGCTCAGATTGGCACCCAGGTCATTTATATAGATCAGGAACAGCAGAGGTCCCAGGACGCTTCCCTGGGGAGCAACTGATATCACTTCAGTTTTACTCGATGATTTGCCGTCTATTACTACGAATTGCTACCTTCCTGACAGGAAATCACGAATCCAGTCGCACAACTGAGACGATACCCCATAGGCCCGCAGCTTGATTAGAAGTTGCTTGTGAGGAACGGTGTCAAAAGCTTTGCGGAAATCTAGAAATACAGAATCAACCTGAGATCCCCTGTAATGGCGGCCATTACTTCGTGCGCATAAAGAGCTAGCAGCTTTGCACAAGAACGATGTTTTCTGAAACCATGCTGATAATGTATCAATAGATCGTCCCTTCGAGGTGATTCATAATGTTTGAATACAGTATATGCTCCAAAACACTACTGCAAACCGATGTCAATGATATAGGTCTGTAGTTCAGTGGATTAATCCTACTACCCTTCTTAAACACTGGTGCGACCTGGGCAATTTTCCAATCTGTAGGTACAGATCTATCGGTGAGCGAGCAGTTGTATATGATTGCTGAGTAGAGAGCTATAGTATCAGCGTAATCTGAAAGGAACCTAATCGGTATACAATCTGGACCTGAAGACTTGCCCGTAACAAGCGATTTCAGTTGCTTCGCAACCTCTAAGGTATCTACTAAGAAACTAATGCTAGCAGCTGTTCGTGTTTCAAATTCTGGAATATTCCATTCGTCTTCCCTGGTGAAGGAATTTCGGAAAACTGCGTTCAATAACACCACTTTAGCTGTATGACTCATAAGGGTTATTCCTCTGTAGTTTTTACAAAGTCTTTTATTGCCTTTCTTGAAGATTGGAACAATGTTTCCTGTTCTTCAGTCGTCAGGTATTGTACTATTTCTCCATACACTTGATAGTACTCTATACAGCCACTGCATTCCCACTGGAGCTGCTGCTCTTATCATGTAAACTGATACTTTATCAAGTCCTAGGGCTTTCCCCCCATTCATCTTCTTCACAGCTTTATCCATTTCTTCCCATGTAATTTGTCCTAATTCTGCTTCCCAACTTCTCTCAAGTTCTCCATTATTTGTTGTTTCTTCATGTACCTGCTCCTCAGCGTTTAACAGCTTCTTAAAATGTTCTTTCCAGAGATGTTTTATATTCCTTGTATCTTCAATAATGATCCTATGTTTCCATCTTTACTGGTATTTCAGAAGCCTTCCTTTTATTTTTCATCATTTTATATAAGATTTTCTTATTGCTCTTCACATCCACTTCAAGATTGTTTGTAAACTCTTCCTATGCCTTCTTCTTTGCTGTTTCCACTATTTCTTTGCACTTCTTCTTTTCCTCTATGTATCTTTTATCGTCTTCGTCATTTTTAGTTTTCCACCACTTTCTCCATGCTCCATTTTTTCTTCTAACTGCTTGGATTGTGGTATCATCCCACCAACTTGTCTGTCTTATTTTTCCTTTCCAGATGTTCTGCCAAATACTTCTTTCTGCTGCTTCGACTAAAGTGTCTTTGAATAAATTCCATTCTTTTCTACATTGCAGAATACTTCTTTTGGAAATTTTTGTGTGACTAATTCTCTGTACTTCTCAGCACATTCACTTTCCTTCAGTTTCCAATCCCATATCCTCATCACTTTCTTCTGTTTTCTATTTTTCACACATTGATTGGTTTTCCATTGTCCCACCAGTAATCTATGATCTCCATCTGACCTCACACTTGGAATTACCTTCACATTTCTTACTTTCTCTCCCCATTCCCTATCTACTAGAATATAATGAATTACACTCTTGGGTCTTCCATCCAAACTGTATCTGGTGATAACATGACTTTCTCTCTCCATAAACCAGTTGTTTGCTATTGTCAGTCCATTCCTCTGGCACAAATCCAGGAGTCTTTCCCCTTCTTCATTTCTGCCACCATATCCAAAACATCCCAATACCTGCTCAAATCCCTTTCTGTCTTTGCTTACCTGTGGATTAAAATCTCCCATATTAGCACTCTCTATATGGTTTTCTAACACAGTTTCAAAGTCCATCTTCTCTTCTTCGCTACATCCCACTTGAGGTGCATAAATCTGGATTACTTTTAGTGTTTCTTTTTGGAATCACAGGTTTAAGATTATGTTGCTGCCTGATATATATCTCACATTTTCTATACAGCTTTCTACATTCTCATTCACCATCACTGCCACACCATTTCTTCCAGACCTGTTATTCCGATTCCAGTACAGTTTCCCTCCTCCTCGCAAATTCTTCTCACCTTTTCTCTTCCACTTTGTTTCGCTTAATCCCAATATATCTAAATTCTGCCAATATTTAGGTTATTTTGTAGTCCAGTTGGTTTCATCTTCTTGTACTGATGAATATCATCAGGTCTCCCATCATTTGCACCAGTACTTGAAGAAGCAGTGGGGTCAAATCCTGAGTGGTTCATTCCGAGGCTCATCTGTGTTTTGAAAGCAGTAGATGAAGACTTTCCCACTGGCTTGCTAGGCCTAACGCAAGAAAGGATTTTCTGTTGGGGTTGTCTCCCTTAGCTTTTGGAGTTTATCCTCCACCACAAGGCAGTGGTTCCTTTCTCATATAATCCCAAGAAAGGAGGGTTGCCTCATCTGCCATCTACACCGTCCCGAAGTCTTCCTTCTCCGCCGTCGCTGCCTTTTAGGTCTTCATCCGTAACCCTGGGCATGGGTTTCGTGTTATATCCCACGGGATTGGGTCCCTGCCTGAACTCAGCCATCCTAGCACTCCGGCCTACTGAAGTGTAGGATGCCCACCTCCGCGACGTGGACGCGCCAGACAGGACTTATCCTAGTGGAGGAATAGAGAAGGGCACCCTACCTCCCTGGAGCAATGTTAATGACTGTGTATGATGTCACAATCAAAGGGCCCGCGTACTGGTACATATTTCAATTATTTTTCAAGATTTTAATCTCCAGAACATTTCATTTCCAATTTCACCGCCCAATACTTTGCAAAGAATATGCTTCGCATTCTTTATAACAAAAAAATAACTTCAAGTGTGGCCTGTTCAAGAAAACGCGTGTTGACACTGTGCTGGATTTCAGTATTTGTTATGTATTCGTCAGTCCCAGTCGAATAATTCTAGAATCCTTTGCTGACGCAATCCTTTTGAAAGGACCAGTTCACGGTACATTTTCGTAGAATTCTCAAATGGGAATTCCTGGAGAGAACAGGATGTTCTTGCCGCTAATCTCTAATGAGAACGTTTTAGAACGGGCAGCTGCGACAGATTACAAAACGTTTCTGTTGTCACCGACGTAGGACTGTGAAGCCAAGAGAATTCAGGGCTCATGCGGAAACATACTGACAGTCGTTTCCCCTCGCTCCGTTTGCGAGCTAAACAGGAGTGGGAAATACTAGCAATGGTATGATGATTTGCGGGGTCTACATGTAAATGTGCTGACGTCAGTCTTCATCGATATTGACTGATTTAGTCTGCAATACTCAACATAAAGTTGTATAAAAATAAAATCAGAATCCTCGTAATATCCAGGAGGAGGGGTTGCTACACGTCTACCTGTTGAAAATATAGAACCCACGTCAGGTATTATATATTTTCAAAGCTTTCAAAAAGTATTTCTTGTTTTTAATGAAGACGTCTACCAAATTCAAGTAATGTCTCAAATTTTTCAGTTCAACTTAATCCAAAGTTCAAGTATTAGAAATAAATGTTAATTCTCAGAATAAATATCACAATCAATATTTTCCGACTGCGAACCCTATTTTCACATTAATCACTTTTAAAAAGTATGTTCTGAGTAAAAGTGAACAAAACTTACAAAATTTTTACTAAAACTTTTTTGTGGTGATTATAAAGTACCCCCACTGGTAGCTCAAATGATTGAAAGTGCATTGATATTGCTAAGAGTGAGTTAAACGATTTTCATGTTCTGGACGTACTTACACATCAGTGCATCTTTAAAAGTATGTGGTTAATGAAAGACAGCAACTGTTGTGCCGTTAGTAGGTCTCAAGGCTACGAGGAGTGAAAGGACCATATCCATTGAAGATGTTCACCACAAGGTTTATTTACCACAACGTAATAGCATAGTATGACGACACACCAATGTCTGCATACTTCTTCAGTATACAGAAGCCGGTTCTTGGACGATAAAATTTATTTAAATAAAATGTGACAATAAAATGAAAAACTAAAACACACAATATCTTGAATTTATTGACTGGAGGACCCGACGATTAGCTCGTGAAATACAGCGTGTTACAAAAAGGTACGGCCAAACTTTCAGGAAACTTTCCTCACACACATAGAAAGAAAATATGTTATGTGGACATATTTTACTTTCCATGTTAGATCTCATTTTATTACTTCTCTTCTAATCACATTCATCATGGGATGGAAACACAAAGCAACAGAACGTACCAGCACCAGCGTGACTTCAAATACTTTGTTACAGGAAATGTTCAAAATGTCCTCCGTTAGCGAGGATACATCATCCACCCTCCGTCGCATGGAATCCCTGATGCGCTAATGCAGCCCTGGAGAATGGCGTATTGTATCACAGCCGTCCACAATACGAGCACGAAGAGTCTCTACATTTGGTTGCGTAGACAAGAGCTTTTAAATGGCCCCATAAATGAAAGTCAAGAGGGTTGAGGTCAGGAGAGCGTGGAGGCCATGCAATTGGTCCGCCTCTACCAATCCATCGGTCACAGAATGTGTTGTTGGGAAGCTTATGAACACTTCGACTGAAATGTGCAGGAGCTCCATAGTGCATGAACCACATGTTGTGTCGTACTTGTAAAGGCACATGTTCTAGCATCACAGGAAGAGTCTCCCGTATGAAATCATGATAACGTGCTCCATTGAGCGTATGTGGAAGAACAAACTAAAATGAGCTCTAACATGGAAATTAAACGTTTCCGGACACATGTCCACATAACATCTTTCCTTTATTTGTGTGTGAGGAATGTTTTCTGAAAGTTTGGCCGTACCTTTTTGTGACACCCTGTATAACGTAAACAGTAATTAAGAACGTAAATTCTTAAGATAAAAATAGAACGTTTGTCTACTGGAAATGCAATTTTGTAGTAAGGTCTTATGGGATCTAACTTCTGATGTCATCGGTCCCTAAGCTTACACACTACTTAATCTAACTTAAGCTAATTTACGCTAAGGACGACACATGCACCAATGCCCGAGGGAGGATTCGAGCCTCGGACGGGGGGATCCGCGTAGATCGTGACAAGACGCCTGAGACCGCGCGGCTACCCCGCGCTACAATGTTTGTATATGAATGCCTCAATGTAAAACGAAAAACAGTGCCAGGCTCAGCTACTGAAATTGTATTTCAACTGAATTTAAATTTCGATACAAAATTAATCGTCACAAGAATACAACCAAGCCCCTGACAAGGTGGCTTTAAGCAAGACAGTTTTACAGCATTTAGGTAGACTTAATATAGAGAAACACAGGAAAACAAAATCCTTCAAACAACAATTTTAGTTTATCTATTCTGCAGATGGATGGACCTAGTAGAATTAGTGCCCACTACTTCCTCTAACTTAAAACAGCAACTTTTCTCCGAGAAAATACTTCCTGATCAACCTTGTGTCGTGGTACTATGTCACCCCTGAGGCAGCGCAGGCTCCACAGATTACACCCGACGGCGGTAGCACTAAACGCAGCCCCGGACGACACAGATAAACGAGTTGCCCTCTTCAAAGTATAGAGAAACCAATAAACTTAGTAAAGTTAAGGCAGTCACAGCACTCGCTTGCAAAAATGAGCTCTTTAGCCCTTTTTCGGCACATCTACAAGTCCCTTCATCAGAAATTAAACAATAAATTTGACATGTTACGTATAAAATAAATATCAAGCGATAAAGAATACATGGAGTGCGAGCCGCTATAGGCTGCTCACACATGTCAAGCCACAGGTAGTGTTACCTAGCAACAGAAAACCAACGACATATTATGGCCCCCGTTGTTCCATGCAACTTTTGTGCCACGAACTTTTCAGCTACTACCATACTTTCGGAGTTATTATAGGTGGCAATAGTTAGTGACTCACCCTGTACGGCGAGGGTAGGGACTTAGTCACGTCCTTCCAACCATGAACAATGGGCTGGCTACGTGGACTCTCTTTCGAGTCACACTGGCGATAGGTCCCTGGATCATGCCACAGTAGTGAAGGGAATTTTGTAGTCGTACTTAGAAGCTTCACATCGTAGAGAAACCTCGAAGATGAAACGCATATGTAGTTCTGTATCACCAACTGCGACATGGTCGCGTATGCAAACAGTGATCCAATACTGTCAAAAGTTTTTTATTCCATTCTTTAATCACAATATTAGTTCTTTAGACGATGATCGGTTTCAGTCCGTAATGACCATACTAGATCTACAACATACAAATATGTACACCTAGTGCGCAGTGTGTCTTTCAACATAATACAGCAATAAGTATCACAATATACTATCATAAAACCATGGAAATGTACACGTAAAATACGGTAAAACGTTCCTTTTTTACACCACGTCCTAAAGTGATAAGGCCGTAATGGCATCGTCAAAACATATAAATATAATCAGCACATCATCATCATACAGATCTAAAATAAGGTGTAGAATAGGCTACAACGTCCACACAGTCAATATTCCAGGTGGCTACTGAAGCAAAGTAGTTACCAGAAATGATTTTGCCTACATCCTCCCTATATGTCAATACCGTAGTCTTAGAGGTAACCATCATTTACGCAATAAGCATAGGGGGCATTGGACACAAAATGGTTTTGTCCAAGGAGTACCCAAATGGACCCATGGTTTTTCGCTTTGCAACCCTCCACTTAAAAATTTACAAATAAAAGAGGCATAAACCCACTAGGGTGTGTAACACTTACTTTGATTCGTGTCGTAACGCAATACGACGACCTAAAAAATGCCTCGCGTATTTATTTATACCTAGCCTTACTTGATGATTTATGTCGAGAACAGTAGGCATTAGCCTCACTTCCATACACTAATCGCACTAATCCTGTAACAGATTATGTCCTATCTACTCATTGAATGAATAACCAGACTATATAATTTTATTTATTGACTGTTAATATGTTGTTTAAAAGTTTTCTGTGGGAGACATATCACGTTGTATGTGAATCCCTCTAGTGGTCGATTTATTAAGATCGGTGCGCGACTCAATAATATCCTGTCGGTCAACCCAACAGAGGGCGCTGATCATTGCTCTGTCTTTTTTGCGGCTGTCAAATAGACCTTTTATCATTCATAAGCAATTTATTGGTTGCTACAAGCAATGTCTTACGTATATTAATTATTGACCGTAAATTCACCTTAAAATGGGTTGGACCTACTCTCTTCATATATTTTAATAATTTTATATGGGTAACTGTATTCGTCTTTTAATGTATCATAATTGGTTTCTGTGAATTTTAAAAGTCTACATTAATTTTTCATAATGTGTTTTCATCAGATTATGTTTTTTGCGTAAATGATAACTACATCTAAGCCCACAGTAGCGAAATCTACGGAGGATGTAGGAAAACAGATTTCTGGTAGCTACTGTACTTCAGTAGCCGCTTGCACTAATGACTGTGTGGACGTTGTTGCCTATTCTACAACTTTTTTTTATATCTATATGACGATGCCGTGCTGATTATATATATATATATATATATATATATATATATATATATATATATATATATATATATCTTTTGGCGATGCCACTATGGCCTTATCACTTTAGGACATGGTGCAAAAAAGGAACGTGTTACCGTATTTTATGTGTACATTTCCCTGGTTGTATGACAGTATATTGGGATACGCATTGCTGTATTATGTTGAAAGACACACTGCTCACTACGTGTATATATTTGTATATTGTAGATCTGGGGATGGTCATTACGGACTGAAACCGGTCATCGACTAAACAATTCATATTGTGATCCAAGAGTGGAATACAAAACCTTTGTAGTTCTGTATGCCTAATGACTTAGATGTTGTGTAGTGCTTCATATGTGCTATTACGATCATTTGAATCACATGCTTACATCTTGTGGCTGAAATTTTCCAGAATGTTAGTGTACTTTGACTAACGTTATCGTTACACCCAGTAACAGTTGCATCATCAATTGCCTAACTATGGAAAAAAGCATTTATAAGTAGTTACTTACTGTGTGCACTCCTGTGATAGACATCATCACGATCTCACTGCATTTGTTTCATAGCAGAGAGGATGAAGTAGAAGAGTGTCTGCTAATAATGTATGGGTTGTGATTTATTAGTTCCGGGAAAGCACTAGTTGTATGCTCCAGTTACTTTATAGGTTGGGAATATACGTACCAGAAACTTGCGACGCACAGCTGCTATCGCTCTATCGTAGATTGGCGTTTGAAAATGCTGGGGGTTGTTTTCGAGCTCCGGTATTGCAGATGAGTTCGCACCGTGTACTACGATTTCTGCTGGGTAATATTCCAGAGAAGGTTAGTTCAATTCCATGAATACCGTATTTTAGTACTGTCTCTGTTAGACTTCTGTTAACGAACTACGTTACACACTGTATGAGAACTGCTCTTCTGGAAAGGAGGCTGGATTAAAACCATTTCATTCGCATAGTAAGTGGCAAATGTTAAGTCAGTTATTTATAATACGTATGCCGTGTTTCGTGTGCGCCCTGGTTGCACAACTCAGTCAGGAGGGAACAGAATTGATGCAGTTATTCCAACAGAAATCTCTACAATGAGTTACGCTACACGAATCTTTTATCCGACCAAATATATTTCAAGTGATTCTCAACGAAAGGTGTAGAGAATATAGGTCAAATCAGTATATTAATCAGACCTTCATAGCCAATTTTGAAAGCAGCGGAAGGGGAAGGGTGGATTGGAAACACTTAATCACTTCTCATCAAGACTGTTACGGTTTTCACACACTTTTGAAATGAAATGGAAATTTATCTCTACGTATAACGAAATCATATGAAGAGGTACCATTGTTCGATATTTCGCAGAAATTTAATTAAGTGTACATTAATTACGTCAAGCAAGCAGAAACTCTGAAAGCGTTGACTGTAATATAGCAGTGGAAATCAGTGCACAGGCACTGTTCCTAAGAAAGTAGCATAAAACGTTTGAACACAGGTGTATAGAATTCATTATGAAAGTAGTAGATACATAAGCGATATAAATATTCTTCATTGGGTTACATAGTTTCTTTCATAACAAAATGAGGCATCTGCATTTCTTGGCTGGAAAAAAATAAAAGGTACTCACCGTCCTGTCGTGTTGTTGCATTATTAGTACTTTGTCCAACCTCCCTTCTTGCTGAATACCTCAAAAATTCTCTTCTGCATTGGTTTTATTAGGGTTTATAGTTCTTTTAGAAAAATTGTCGCCAACTCTGGAATTGCTCGTTTGAGCTCACATACGACTTCAAATTGCCTTCCAGTGCGATAAATATGCCTTGCAAGTATTCCCCAGAGGTTTTCCATGCTATTCTCAGATAATGCCAACCATACTGAAATCCATACGGAGCATCTAAATTATACTTCTCATCACTGAAGATCACTTTATCCCATTCTCAAGTCTATCAGATACGTTTTGCAGCAGAGTCCAGTGTAGCCTATTTATGTTTGGGTCTTAGTAGATGTTTGTGCAGTGCAGGCCTATCTTGAATGCAAGATCTTGGTCATGTCTCTGAGCACTATGGGACTTAACTTCTGAGGTCATCAGTCCCGTAGAACTTGTTCTTAATCCTGTAGCAATTCTGGACGTGTGGGGTGTCGCATTGTCCTGCTGGAATTGTCCAAGTCCGTCGGAATGCACAATGGGCATGAATGGATGCAGGTTATCAGACAAGATGCTTACGTACATGTCACCTTCCAGAGTCGTATCTAGACGTATCAGGGTTCCCACATCACTCCAACTACACAAGCCGCACACCATTACAGAACCTCCAGTAGCTTGAACGTTCCCCTCCTCACATCCAGGGTCCATAGTTTCATAAGGTGGTCTCCATACCCTTACACGTTCCTCTTGATACAATTTGAAACGAGACTCGTCCTAGCAGGCAACATGTTTACAATCTTCAACAGTCCATTGGCGGTGTTGACGGGCCCAGGCGAGGCATAAAGATTTGAGTCGTGCAGTCATCTATGGTATACGAGTGGGCCATCAGCCCTTAAAGCCCATGCGAATGATGTTTCGTTGAATGGTTAGCACGCTGACACTTGTTGATGACCCAGCATTGAAATCTCCGACAATTTGCGATGAACGATTCTCTTCAGTCATCGTTAGTCCCGTTATTGCATGTCCTTTTTACGGCTGCAGTGATGCCAGAGATCTGATGTTTCACCAGATTCTTTATGTTCATGGTACACTCGTGAAATGGTTGTACAGGAAAATCCCCAATTCATCACTACCTCGGAGATGATGTGTCCAATTGCTCGTGTACCGACTACAACGCCACGTTCAAACTCACTTAAATCTCGATAACCCGCCATTGTACCAGATCTACCAACTGCGCCAGGCATTTGTCTTATACAGGCACTGTCGACCGCAACGCTGTATTCTGCCTGTTTACATATCTCTGTATTTTAATAAGCATGTCTATAACAGTTTCTTTGGCGCTTAAGTGTGTAAATCACTGTACTTGTTTGGTTCCACTGCTTGGCTGATTGATGATTAGAGTGTCCAATATTCTTCCACACACCGAACTTTGCTTTTTTATCACGTGATAACCGTTTTCCACGTGCCAGTGTTATAGTGGTGGTTTATGTACACAATACAGAATTCGCTAATGGTTTCTACTTCCTGTTGCAGGAAAGGCACATATGCACAAACTAACACCATAGAGATCGGACTGCATTTATATCTAGTTCCACCCCCTACCATCTGAATCGTTGATGTCTTTTAATATACTGTATTATGAAATGCTATACAGTTTTTAGTGGCGGTTTTAAATTATTATTGTTATTTTGGTTTGACATTATTATTTATTTTTATAATATTCTGTTTTATAAAATGTTTGAACTCAAATATAAATCTGAATCAACTTAAAATTATCTTTGGCTAAATGAGTCATCAATTAAATAAAGAAAAATTATGTACTTCAAAAATAATGTAAATTTTTTTAAATATTGAAATTTTTATGCAATTACCACCATCATAGGTATGTGCTGAGACTGATTTGTCAAGCATCGCTGAAAAAGTACAGGAATCGGAATATTTATCGCCCCAACAACTAACTGAATTGAGAGAAGTCTTGCAATTATTTTTGCCTGTATTTAATAAAAGAAGAGGTGTAATTAAGGACTTTGAATATTGTATTGAAACGTACTCTCATTCGACTTTTTGTAAAACTTCGTATTCAGTCCCTTGGTCGACAAGAGAAGTTGTAACTAATGAGATCAAAAAGGTGATAGACTGGGGAATTATTGAGACGTCGACATCCGAATAGTCAAGCCCATTATTGGCAGGAACTAAGCCAAACGGTGACATTCGGTTAGTCTTAGACGCTCGTGATATTAATAAGATTATTAAGTCTGTGAGGACTCGCCCGGAGAACTTAGAAGAACTATTACAGAAATGTCACGGGGTTAAGTTCTTGACCTCCCTTAACCTCCGAATCTCATATTGGCAAACTAAAATATCTGAGGAATCAAGAACGTATACGGCGTTCATTTACCGAGGACGTAGTTACCAATTTAAAGTAATGTCGTTTGGACTGAACGTTAAGGGTGGTGTTTTTATAACTGCTTTAGATGCAGTACTCGGTCCGGAGTTACTAGAGCGGGTCACTATGTAAGTTGACGACTTACTGATGGCCACAGAGACCTGGGGTGAACATATTGAGCTAATGAACCGTGTATTTGAGAAATTCCTAGAATATGGAGTCACGAGTAATTTAGCAAAATCCAAATTTGGAAGAAATCAGATTAAATTCTCGGGAACTCCTGAAGGAATTATTCCAATCCTAAAAAGTTGGATGCAGTTAGAAATTGTCCGTATCTGCAAAATAAGAAACAGCTTAAGTCATGTTTAGGTCTGGAATCTTTCTTCAGAAACCTTGTATCTCAGCGGTTATTAAATAAAGACTGTCTGTTGCAATTGTTGAGGAAAAATGTACCATGGCAATGGACACAATCTTGCAGTAAGATCTTTGACGAGATTCGCAATGCTTTAATAAATGCTACGTTGTTGCATCATCCGCAGATGGATAAAGATATTTTCATAGCAACAGATGCGTGGGAAACACAACTAGGTGCTACATTATTACAAATGTACAATGATAATAAAGTAGAAACTATAAAAATTATTGCCTTTGCTAGTCGAACCTTATCAGGTTGTGAACGCTCATGCAGTACTTCTGATCTTGAAATTATATGGGCACTAAAAAGTTCCGATATCTTGTATTTGGTAAACGTATAGTGACCATAAAGCAGTGAAGTTCTTAATGACGAATAAAATGCATATGCAAAGTAGGATAAGATGGGAAGCAAGAAGACGTGAACGACGTTTATGAACTTTTCTATGTAGAATTAACGGACAATTAATCAGTGGTAGTAGTTCTTGCAATACTTAAGTTAAATATTAAGTCATCAAAGAAGATGACAGGTCTGATTGAAGTTTACTAAGTAACAGCAGCATGTTTCATGAAGTTTTGCTTAGTAAGCCATCGAGATAGATGACGGCTTTTGTTAAAACTTTGCTAAGTAAATAAGTGTGTGCCTATTTTAAGGCAATTATTAATGCTTGTTTGTTATTATTTTACTAACGTAAGTTATAAGTAGATAACCCAATAAACTTGAAAAGGGTGAAAAACATTTCAATGATAGAACATCACTAATAAAATACTGACAGTGTTTAGAGCTGTACTGGTTAACAGACCGATTGGACACGTGTGGAGTGACAAGGCATTAGTCAGACTAGATGCAAACATGATCAATTAAGTGCAGAAACAAAGTGCCATGATGAAAACAATGAACATGTAGTATCATGCATGTGCATAAGACAAAAGTGAGCTGATTGTTACTGACTAAACGACGGTGGTGATGCGAAACCTCTTACTGCAGATTGTACACAGTTATTAGTGCAATCTACCAGGACAACGAAGGTCACCAGACGATCACTCGTAATCGGATCTTACTCGCCGCCTTACACGATCCGATGCTGTGTCAGCCTCGCCATTGTGCAGGATATGAAGAAACTGGCTTCGAACCAGGCCATGTTTGCAGCTTGCATGGTCTGGTGCAGACGCAGCGTCAGTGTGGCGATGCGTCGAAAAGAAAATGACTAGTAATGATGAATTTTTATAAGTTATGGACCTTAAGTTCATATGATTGTACCGAATGATGTAACAATTCAATCTTGTGTGTATGTTTGTGTGAATGTCTGTGTGCAAATATAAAAACGAGGACATGACCTGGCTAGGGACGTTGAAGCGGGAATTCACGTACCGACTTCATCGTCCGGGGGGCATGTGTAACGCCCCAAGGACAGGAAACCCCAATTAACAAACTTTACAGAAACTTAAACTAGGGAATTAGTCATCTTGACAGTGACGACAATTATTGACGATAAAATGTACACTGGTAATGTTCTGATTAACAGATACATCATTCAAATACTGAGAATAGCATACCGAAAGGGGAGATAAAAGGAAAAGATTATCGTAGATTCTTTATCAAACAACTATAGAATAAATTCAAACTCAGATGACGGTAACACAATTGCCATTAACTGTAATGGTGCAATGGTTTTCATGATTGTATTTCAGAAAGCGGTTGAAGTTGTTGCTGAGGGTTGAGGGGTTTCAGTTACTATACATAAGGTAGTGTGGGACGGTTTGCCGTGTATTATTTATAGAATTAATGTATGGGGTTCCGAGATTGCGCCTCTCAAATTCTTTGATCTTAATGTACAGAGATTCATTTGCTCCCAATGACGGAAACAGCTGTTCCTCATGAGCGAATGCTCAGCTGTATTTCTGGACTTTGTAAATTCTTCTAAAAATGAAATTTAGGAACTTTTACTGATGATAGTGATTTATACGCTGTAAGTTAAAAAACAGTGCTAACGGACAATTTTCCCCATCGCGTTCTTTGAGTGTATTAATTTCGACCACTCAAAAGATCTGTTCCAAATTGGTTTGTACATAAATTCTTTTGTAAAACATTGTAAAGTTTTATGATGGAATTGTTTTATACGATGTAATAATGAAAACTATGGTTATAAACAAAACCAAATGCAGAATGTACGACGTATCCAGGTCTTTATTCCACTTTGTTTCCAAAATTTTCCTTTGCTCTCATGATAGAGTATCAAATAAAGGATTTTTTGGGATTGATATAATACTGGTAAGCTAGAAAGCCATCTTGCAGCTGTTGTACTACGTCTCTTACCTATGATGAAATATAACATATTTTCATTTCTTCTGACACCAGTTTTGTATTCTACTTTGTAGTCTTTGAAAAAGATGGAATGTCGAAACGGATAAGGTGTTTTTGGAAATAACAAAAGTGTGGTCACGATATAAGAAAAGCTATTAAGTTGCATCCAAATAGCGGCTTCGTCGCACAGAATTTTCCTGCAAATGGCAACATACTGAAATGTCGCGCTTTGCCGAATACTTCCGAGCAGGACCTAGGAAAGCCGAGCGACAGGGCGTGAAGTTTGACAAGCCGGGCCAACCCTGCTCTAGGGTTTTATGCATGTATAAAAGGCAACGTTGCCTCAAACGAACCTTCTACTCGTTTAAAAAATGTACGGTATCTACCTCAGGATTCTGAGCGTTGCTATTATTGCTTTCTCCGTGATTCACTATCTCTGGATGCCGCTGTAAGATTTGGGTGTTAATACAGCCTAATGGATTTTCCGAATCACTGGGAATAGCAAAGAGAGATTTATGCTTCATGAACGTCCGACGTGCAGCTTGGGAAGTTAAGTGTCCACCCACTCAGAAGACAGAGATTCTCGTGCCTGGGTAAGCCTAATACAAATGAGGGGCAGCACGCTCCCCAGAGGTCGCCCGCTAACGAGTGTCACCTCTTAGTAATCATGTGTAGGGTGGTCGCTAAGCATCGATTCCAGAAAATAATGGATGTATTTACGTATTATGCGGGTATGTTTATTGTCAATGAATGAATTACACATTCACAGCACTTCAGCATTGCCTCCGGCCATTTCCAAGCATTACTTGAAACATTCGACACAAGACTTGAAGACGTTATAAAGCACATCCTGTTAAGTAGCCGACGCTGAGTCCTGTATTCCAGCAGTCAGATCCTCACAGTCCCTTACCAATAATTAGTATGGCGTATCCTCATGCAAACAAATCGAAGGTTGTAAAATCGGATAAAAGGCCCCTGAGCTACTCAAGTGTTGGCGAATCTTCGATTCAGGTACTGTTTTACTATGAGAAGTGGGCAGAGCGGTTATCCCTCCTGATGGAACACAATATAGTCAGCAATGTCTTCTTTCCGAAGCTGTGGTTCCAGTAATGATTCTCTGACGTTCGCTGATGTGTATGGTGTTCGTAGAGTGCAGCTTATAACAAAATATTCACAGGCAGCTTGCCGAGTTGTATAAGCCCAGTGTTTTAATTTGTGAAGCACCTAATTATGATCCATTTTTTTCTTTAGTGAGAAGTATAAAACTCTCTTAATCGTCGATTTTGGAAGGTCTAACTTGTTTAAAGAACTAGGTGATGCGGTCAGACTTAATTTGATTGTTTTGATGCGCTGAACAGCTTCTTCCGATGTATGAGGTCTCACTGCCCTCAGTTCACCGCCATCGTTTCCAGTTACTTCAACTTAATGGCAAGTAATCCTATGATTGACTTTATTGTTACTGGCTTTTGAAATTTCCGAGTGGACCTTTGCCACGCAGCAAACGAATGCTGAGCTCCCTGAGGTGCTCACCATTTAGAGTGACCTGGGATCATTATCTTTCTAAATGTATTTTTATTTGACCCTAGTGCTTCCGAAATAGTTTTAAGTCTTGATGTTCTGTAAAAAATTAATTAAGAAGCTGAGTGAAAGTATACTATAACGTCCGTAGGTATAAGCACAACTGTGGACATCAGGTTGGAGCGTATCTATCCACTAATTACTCTTCTACGTCTTAAGGTCGTAGATGCACACAAGCTTGACTGAGCACCGACCTCGCGAAAATACACTCCTGGAAATTGAAATAAGAACACCGTGAATTCATTGACCCAGAAAGGGGAAACTTTATTGACACATTCCTGGGGTCAGATACATCACATGATCACACTGACAGAACCACGGGCACATAGACACAGACAACAGAGCATGCACAATGTCGGCACTAGTACAGTGTATATCCACCTTTCGCAGCAATCCAGGCTGCTATTATCCCATGGAGACGATCGTAGAGATGCTGGATGTAGTCCTGTTGAACGGCTTGTCATGCCATTTCCACCTGGCACCTCAGTTGGACCAGCGTTCGTGCTGGACGTGCAGACCGCGTGAGACGACGCTTCATCCAGTCCCAAACATGCTCAATGGGGGACAGATCCGGAGATCTTGCTGGCCAGGGTAGTTGACTTACACCTTCTAGAGCACGTTGGGTGGCACGGGATACATGCGGACGTGCATTGTCCTGTTGGAACAGCAAGTTCCCTTGCCGGTCTAGGAATGGTAGAACGATGGGTTCGATGACGGTTTGGATGTACCGTGCACTATTCAGTGTCCCCTCGACGATCACCAGAGGTGTACGGCCAGTATAGGAGATCGCTCCGCACACCACGATGCCGGGTGTTGGCCCTGTGTGCCTCGGTCGTATGCAGTCCTGATTGTGGCTCTCACCTGCACGGCGCCAAACACGCATACGACCATCATTGGCACTAAGGCAGAAGCGACTCTCATCGCTGAAGACGACACGTCTCCATTCGTCCCTCCATTCACGCCTGTCGCGACACCACTGGAGGCGGGCTGCACGATGTTGGGGCGTGAGCGGAAGACGGCCTAACGGTGTGCGGGACCGTAGCCCAGCTTCATGGAGACGGTTGCGAATGGTCCTCGCCGATACCACAGAAGCAACAGTGTCCCTAATTTGCTGGGAAGTGGCGGTGCGGTCCCCTACGGCACTGCGTAGGATCCTACGGTCTTGGCGTGCATCCGTGCGTCGCTGCGGTCCGGTCCCAGGTCGACGGGCACGTACACCTTCCGCCGACCACTGGCGACAACATCGATGTACTATGGAGACCTCACGCCCCACGTGTTGAGAAATTCGGCGGTACGTCCACCCGGCCTCCCGCATGCCCACTATACGCCCTCGCTCAAAGTCCGTCAACTGCACATACGGTTCACGTCCACGCTGTCGCGGCATGCTACCAGTGTTAAAGACTGCGATGGAGCTCCGTATGCCACGGCAAACTGGCTGACACTGACGGCGGCGGTGCAGAAATGCTGCGCAGCTAGCGCCATTCCACTGCCAACACCGCGGTTCCTGGTGTGTCCGCTGTGCCGTGCGTGTGATCATTGCTTGTACAACCCTCTCGCAGTATCCGGAGCAAGTATGGTGGGTCTGACACACCGGTGTCAATGTGTTCTTTTTTCCATTTCCAGGAGTGTAGAAGGCATGGATGTAATATAAAAATATAGTGCCATAGAATAGAAATCTCGTTATTCAAACAAAAAAAAAGGAATTTATGTAAACAGGTTGTGAAAAATTTCAAATACTCTCTGATCTTCATCCTATTGTGTCCTGCCTATGATGTCTGTTTGTAGAGAGGGAAGAAGGTATCACCTAGGCGTCCCTAGCGCAATGCGTTCCGGGAAAGAGGCGGTCCTTCGCTCTAGCAGACAAAGAATTAGCAGCAAGCATTCTCTTGTGTAGAGAAGATGCCACATATGGTAATTCAGAGATAGTGACAGTGGGATAGTGACAGTTTTAAGGAGCGTTGAGATAGCACGAAACTGTAATATTGTCAAAGTGCTTAAAAGATTGTGTTCAAATGAGAATCTATGATAACAAATGATACTACAATACTTAGGTAGGACATTCACTGTAGCATAAGAGTCACTTTCACGGATGATAGTTGTAAGAGTCTCTTCAGATGAGTGAGTTGGGAAGCCACGAAGAGACGAACAAAAGAGCTAATATAGCCTTGAAACTTTATTATTTGTTACGAGAAGTTCACCCCATGAGCTGAAATGAAGTAGTCCTTTAAGAGACTTATTGCCTTTAATTACGCTAATAATCACATAGAAAAATAACATTCACACAGAAATATAAGACGAAGAAAAACAGATCTTTCGGAAATGATGAAATATATGATAACAGAGATTCAATAAAGTTCCAAATGAATACCAACTATTCCTTAAACAGTTACTGAAGCTGTAGAAAGAGTTCTGAGAGTGTTGTGTTGAATCTGTTCACTATTCTACTGACATTTATTCTGGTATCCAAACATTTGATTATTATTCTTTCGTCTAATATATCTCCGATCATAATTTTTGAAAATTGAAGTTCATGAAAATACACTTCAGGAAGAAATTTTCCTGAGCCACGACGTGATACACGAGGTTACTTCTGTGATTGTGTAGTTATCCATACCTTCCAGCTTCCTGTTAAGGCATTTTTATAATAATTTGTAATTTGCTAAGATAAATGGGACTTATTGGGATTAGCTCTTGCTAAAATTTCACAGTTATTTTAAGACTCCGTTTAGTTCTCTAAAGGGTGTGATGTTTTTAATTAACCTCCCAATTAATGCTTCCTTAGCAAAAAATTCGTAATACTGATAGAAAAGTCTGATTTATATCTATGGAAGAAGTCATCATTTCTTAACAAAACAAATAAATTTATTACGTACATAACTTGGTTAGCTTTGTATAACTTCAACCATTTACTATTTTTGAATGAAATACACTTACATTTCAGAGATTACCAGGGTATCCACAGAAAAACATTCGTACTCTTTTTTTTTAATTTTTTTCAAGCAAAATGTAAGTGAAGCTAAGGAATCTAGGGCCATGAGGTAACGGATAATAACGTATGTTCTCGGAAGCTGAACTTTGTTTCTAACTACGAGTTTTTCCATAATGCAGTACGGTCCAATATACAGAGATTATAGCCCACACATAGGGTTGTCAGAAACACTCTGAAAAGCTTATAAGCCTGTTGCATTGTATGTTGTGCTGATAAATAAATGTTGTACCCATTCCAAGTTAAGTAGTAGTGAAGTTAGCCAATCAGAATGTTGCGCTCGCAAATTAAAGAGGCTCGCCAGAGACGGTGTCGCCAAACCTATTCTTCGCTTGGTCCTCTAAAAGCAAACAAGAGAGCGATACAAAAACTGGACACGGAGCGGTAGTAAAGATCCAAACCGAGCGACAGCGTGGGCAGTCTCGTACGCTATGATCTAAACTGTAAGAGAAACTGACAGTAATTATATCTAGCGGGCCGCTTGAATTTGCGCAAGCAACGATGTGATTGGCTAACTTCACTGCTAGCTAACTCGAAAACGGCTCAACCTTTAGAAATTTCTGAACCATTCTATCTCAGCACAACCTATGTTACAACACTCCTACAAGATTTCAGACCGTTTCTGACCACTCTATATATTCCATCTGCAATAGTACCTGAGAAAATAGATAGTTCAAAAGTTATTTAATTTATGCTTGTAAATGATCAAAATATGACGACTTGATTTGAGAATTGTACCTGAATGATCGTTTAGGTTTGACGTGGCATTTCTCTGGAAACATATCTCTCGTGTGGTGTCCTAATTTACAAGATTTTATATTTAAATCAAATAACTCTGTACAAGTTTATTACATCCATTTCTTTACCATTACTGTTTTGAACTTCCCTATAAATGAGATGAATTGAGACATATTACAAAGTATTACTGATGAATATCTAATATTTACCTATTGTTTTTAACATGTTTTGTGTCAGTTATCCGAGATCTTAGACCACTTCTAATTCTACATTCATCAAGTTAATTAAACTCAAATTCGACATTGAGATGTAGGTAGAGATGCTCCATCTACTACCATAGACAATAAGTTCAGATTTACAAAGTCGTCGGCGCTTTATAAATAGTTCTGGTTTCAAGAAAGGGGTTTAAGGATGGGAGGAATGGTCCCGTCGACGCCAGTGTTATTAGAAACTGATTATATAAGGGAAACGACGTGAAATGAAAACGGCCGCGTCTCATCCTGGCATTTGCTTTACACTTGACAGATCGGACTTGAAGTACCACCGTTTCGAATGTGACTCGAGTGTCTGAAAAGTGCACGAACTCCCTCGGTACAATGAGACTTCTAGTATAGTAGTATAACGGATAAAATAATGACACATAGGAATTACAGACACTGGCTGCGAGCACGCATTGATTGAAATCAATGGGAAAAATTTGTGCCTGACCGGTATTCGAACCCGCCTCTCCAACTTACTCTGACAAATTTCGTATTTTTATTTTTGCTCTAGCGACATTTTTTACAGGATGTCAAATTAAACACCTTTCAGGCACCTAGTTTGCAAACTTATTTTATTTGGATATCAGTTTCATCGTTTTAATACGCCATCTTGAGGCTACCGACAGACGTATAAGACGTAGGAAAATTCTATCTCGGTTGTGGTCAAAACAGGGGACAGAAATACTGCTATTAGTAGAATTTTGCTATAGCGATCTCTTCAGTCATCATCTGTCGACCGAGACGTTTTTTAATTTTTTATTCACAAGAAATTATTTATTTCTTATTTTTTATTTATTTCTTTCTTTTTTCTGTTTTCGGTTTGTTAGGGCCACAGTCAGTGACAGGTTGGAGGAGAGAAGGTGGGCGGAGGTCGAATCGCGAAGGCAAGCCGCTATGCCTCATCCTTCCCTCTGCCATGGTGCAACGTCACACTGCTCATATTTCTTTTACTTACTTATTTATTTAATTTTTTGTGCACATATATACTATAGAAAAACAAATTAAAACTATTTCTTAAAAGACATCATAGTCGTCGTTGACTTTATAAAATAGTTATTGTTACTGTTGCAATTTCGGCCTCATGGCCATTTTCAAGTAACACTGCAAAGTTACATCCCACAAGATCTGATGAGAACACTTATTACTCTCACAGTCAAAAGGCTGCACTTTGACGGCGACATGTTCTCATGTCAGATAGTTTTATATTCTGACACAATGTAACTTTGCAGTGTTACTTGAAAATAATAATAAGGCCGAAATTGCAACAGTAACAATAAATATTTTGTACAGTCAACGGCGACTATGATGTCTTTTAAGAAAAATTATATGACTGTGAACCCCAACCATGAGAAGTTAACCAAATTGTAACTAGTCCACCCATCCGTAGCCCTGGAAATCCCGCAAGGTGATAAAGGATGGCAGGCTGGCCGAAACCGAGGTGCGTCATGTTTCATTCCGTATGGCCGTGGTATTGCCAGACCGGGAACACTCCGACTTAATGGAGACTTGGTAGAAACGCTGTTAAGATAATTGACAAAGTTCTCGCGATTCGGCTCGCAACCTCCGCATGTGCAGCTGCAAGTACCAATGAGCATTTCCATACAGATATGTCAAAGTTCACCCTTTATCCAGAGAACCACCGGAGACTTTGTTGCAGAACAATATTCCACAGCTGGGTAAAGAAAGGACTTTGGGTCAATAACATGCGGCGGCACTCATAGGAGACCAATTGCCGTCCCAACAACCAGACGTCCGCAAAGACTACACAGTTGAATCGATGAGGATTATCGTCGACACTAACAGAGACGGCGCAGTAGGGAGAGTCTGCCAGTCCTAGGGCATGGAGGCGCTGATTATTTGAATATGTCCCACAAGCCGCATAATACCAAGTCGATCTGATACGCGTCGGAAAGAAGCTATGATGAATGTGCCGCCAATCACAATCCACCGCAACAACGCGAACATGCGTTCTACGACGTTACAGGCTACTCTGCGCTGGAAAATGGCACAGCAATCCTTCGCCGGCGGCCGGCGCGTTCGTGGGAGTTCGGCGCTAGCGTAACTGAGTTCCACAATGAAGGACGTGATGTTTTCAAACACAAAGCCTGATGTTGCGTAATGGTGGCGTCGACACTGTGCAATTGTTTATACATCGTGGACATGTAGTGTGCTGTCGCAAGATAGCAGATGTTGGAAAGATCGAGTGTTCCTGCTAGCGAAGGTTTAGTATATGTGTCACAGCGTACTTTGAAGAAGGACCCAGCTGTCAGAAAATATTCGATTGCCGCTTGAAAACAACGTCCCATCGTTATCGGCAGCGGTACAATTTGTGCAATATCAACCGTTCTAGATGCTACATAGGCATTCAGGTAGGTAACACGCTGCAAAAGATCGAGGCGGCTTCGGGAGCTAAGACTGATCATCAAAGGGTAATTCTTAAAACTTACCAAAAGGTAACCACCGCTCTACGGCGCGTTAACGACGTAAAGGTGATCCCAAGATGGTGGAGACTTTGAACACAGTTCAGGGGGGCCAGATCTTCCGCGTGTAGCCCGCGAGCGACAGAAAGCGCCATGGATTTGTGCACATTCCTCACACTTCCAGACGCACTCCCATGAGCAGCAATGGTGTCGAGGATCCGTGCGACCTCCTCTCGAGGACGAACCAGCAGCAGGAGGTCATCTGCGTATGCACGACGTCAGAAGGTGTAACAGCTTAAGAAGGTCCAGACAACTGCGTTGGCAGGAGGCTTATGAACGGCTCCAGAACCACTACATAAAGGTACATGGAATGGCGGTAGTCTCGTCGGTCCAACAGTTGAATCCGTATCTAACCTGCGTGCAGGTTCACCACTCTAACTAAAATTAAAAATTACTATTCCTGCTACAGTCTGACACCAATCAATGTACACCTACTAATCTTTCCTCTTGACAACTGTAGTTCAGTATTTATAGCGAATATAATTTTCCACTTAAAATTCTCACCCATACGTTGTCGTTATCAACCTGCTCAATCTATACGTACCTCACAATAGGACACACAGTCATCCTCTCTAGTCATGCCATAACATAAACGATACTATCTTTACAATGCAATATATACACAGTTTACACAGAGTAAGCCACATTAACTTTACCATACTATTTAATTACTGTAAAGCACCCGAAAAAAATTTTCTTCTAAAGATAATCAAATACATACCAGACTCGCACGAATACTGAAGCGTGAAACCGATGACAGCCCCAGAAATACCGGGTGATCAAAAATCAGTATAAATTTGAAAATTGAATAAATCATGTAATAATGTAGATAGAGAGGTATAAATGGCCACATGTGCTTGGGATGACATGGGGTTTTATTAGAACCAAAAAAATACAAAAGTTTAAAAAATGTGCGACAGATGTAACTTCATCTGATCAGAATAGCAATAATCAGCATAACAAAGTAAGACAAAGCCAAGATGATGTTCTTCACGGGAAATGCTCAAATGTCCACCATCACTCCTCAACAATAGCTGTATTCGAGGAATAATGTTGTGAACAGCACTGTAAAGCATGTCTGGAGTTATGGTGAGGCATTGGAGTCGGATGTTGTCTTTCAGCATCCCTAGAGATGTTGGGCGATCACGATACATTTGCGACTCCAGGTAACCCCAAAGCCAATAATCGCACGGACTGAGGTCTGGGGACCTGGGAGGCGAAGCATGACGAAAGTGGCGGCTGAGCACACGATCATCACCAAACGACATGCGGAAGATATCTGTCAGACATTTTATGAACTTTTTTGTTCTAATAAAACACCATGTCATTCCAGGATTGTGTGTCAATTTTTACCTGTCTATCTACACTATTCCGTGGTTTATTAAGTTATCAAATTTATACTGACTTTTTAATGACCCTGTATATCACCGAGTACCTTGTCTTTCTAGTAAACATACATTTCACATCCCTCGTCATACAAAATCACCTCTTTTACATCAGCGAACCGAAAGCACTCTCAGAACTGTTCTACAAATTAGCGATCGTCTCCCATCGACACAAACGCGTTACTGTCTCTGCTTCCTTACCTGCTCCCTTTTCTATGCACATCTCCAGACTCAGAGATTACAAGAACACACGTATTTTCGCCATAATGTTATACATTTTCGCTATGCTTCTCGATATCAAGTACACAGCTGTAGCCTCCCGATAGCTAACACAACTTAATTCCCGACATATAGATTGGAATATCTTCCACACACCATAGTCGATCATCTCTCAACTAAACAAAGACGCGAAGTGTGCACAAACAGTCAACCGAACAATTTACATCGGTGTGAATAACATTAAATCACAATCATACCAGCTTCTCAAAGTTCCACTTGATCACGAAAGCCGCCCAACACATATTAAGTATTAGTTCGCTGTCTGGACCTCTAGAGAAGGGTAAAGTTAACTCATATACATTTCTACAATCCAACAGACCTCTACATTGGCACGAATGCTGCTGTTAACAGGAAATGTGAATCATTACCCCAACGCACTTTTCATACACGGATTCACTCCGGAAAACAGATCGCATATATGTTTATCACTATAATTAATCGGAGAGATGTTAAAGAAAAATAACGGTCCCATCAAATAGCGCATCTTACGGTGACAATCAGTCGTGGTTCTACAGGTACAGACAAGTATCCATGTTAAAATCTATACCGGCTTTACGAAGCGAGAAACGACATTACCATTGAATGAGGTGTTTTTTTCTGGAAAAATACCGTGGTGGTGATTGTGGGAAGACGTATTATCAGCCAACGATGCAGCCTAGGAATAAAATAACTGAACTTTGAAAGTTATTCGGCTAGGGAACGTGGTACGTATGCTGTAGTTGCGATTTCCTCCCTCCCCCCCCCCCCCAACTAGATAATTTTATAGTATTTGTAACGCACTCTGTCTCGACATCATATCAGAGGTTTCGCGATATATCTACCGAGTTATAGGTGATGACTGATTGAGAAGGAACACAAACTGTAGTAGTAGATGATGTGCTGACTGAGGTCGTAAGAAGATAAATACCTGCATCGGATTACAACCACTACTCAATCATATTTGTCGCATTCTCATATCTCTAAACGAGTCCCCTTTCCCGAACGTAGCTTCTACAGTAAAATGCCAATGCTGTTTAATCACCCTCTACACGTCGTGCAACTGATCCCATTTCTACAGCTTCGTGCTTCTGATCGGTCCAACTTAAGTCTGAACTGAGCCTATCCACCACCTTCAGCAACCTCTGTATAAACAGAACGATCTGAATTATTGCAGCAGGACCGTGTTTTGAAAATTCGGTGGAAATGCATGGAGTGTGGTACGTTCCCAAACTAGATATAAGTACTACAGATCCACGCCCATTCAAATCAATCAGCGCAATAGATGAAAATTACGAACTATAAAAGCTCATACGAATGAGAAGTCCCCAAGGCACCGATGAGGGCACAATGACACATATCTGCAGTTGGCCTCCAGCGCGGGGAAACGTTTCACAATACTTCCCACAATAGCGTAGCGTGCAGCCATCCAAGTATTCCTAACACTATAACCTCTTCCTCATCCGCTCTCACCTCAAACTGCTACTGGCAATGCTGCTGTATTTATGGCAGGATTCTATTAAGTATACAGACACCGCCAAGACCAGTTTAAAGTTTGATCACCTATACTCTAGGCGAATTATCGTATGACACGCTCCCTCTGGTTCTGTTTAGTTCTCTCAAACACTATTTTCTAACACGCTTTTGTACAACGCCAAATATCTCGTTTCTCTGCCATGAGTTCGATGCCGGTCTCATGTTCTAAACTAACATTAAGACGCCCTGATATATGGCCTCTCGCAGAAAACTACACATCATACGATGTAAATCATTTCGTTTCTGTAACTACCATAAGACGCCACACATCTGCTTATTTTAACAAAAACCCACTTACAACAAAATGAAAGTAGAAGAGAAAGTAGAAGACTTGTACAGCGTTGGTGTAGGTCTCCAAACTGATGTCCGAAAGCGAATGACAACCAATACAGTCAGACTCGTCTCTCACACTGACGGAATAGCTGACGACTATGCGTTCCTTTTCGACGCATTCCTCATATTGCACTCATGTACGAGATCACTGTTTCGCTGATTGCAATCCCCGAAGTTGCCGTCCATCCATGAAAACTTTCCCCCCAACTCAAACAAGCCATATCAGTCAATCATTATGTGCTAACCAATGTAGGGAAGGGGTGAAAAGACATCATCCAAGCACTCTAATAATAAACATGAAACTTGATACAATTTTACACTAACTTCAACACCGGTCATTTATGTCACAGCATGTTTTCCCAATTTCAGTATCATAGCTAAACCGTCCATTCTCTACTTCGCGAGTATCATTGCGAACATGGAAGATGACGCCCTCTACATATTTCTAAGACCTCGAGCATAGTACTTAATTTAGGATCCATCTACATGCGTATGGGAATCACAGAGCATTAGAGCATTCTCACCCTCACACACTCATTGACCAACCCGTCCTGCAGCACCGTTAGATAAGTTATCTCCAATCCATCAGAAGAAGACCGCTACACTACTCGTGTCGTTAATGAATAGAGCTTTCCTAGTCCTAACCTGTCCAAGAGCGCGATATTTCTTGAGATGTGACCATGTTGAGGACATTAGCATTCCTAATCGATATATAGTAATAGATTTCAAAGTTCCGTAATGTAATAGCATACAGTTAAGAAGAACAAGAGAAGACTTCTTTTTAACGCGATGGATTTCGAAACTAATCGTGTAGGACACATTTTTAACTAAATAAGCGCTGCTATCAACTCTAAATTATTGTTCTAGAGTCTAGGATCTGTATCTGGAAGGTACTGGTAAGAGAGAGAAAATAAACACACGCACTCCTAAGACTACAACGTTGTGCACATAAAAACGGGTTATAATGTTAGATCGGATACCTTTCTTGCCTATCACACATACATCATTCTTCACTGTTTCTCTGCGCTGAACTATCTTATCCAACCATAAAAGAAAAAAACTAATTCCCTAAAACATTTACTGTGCATCATACGAGCACATTATAGCTTTGCGGAGACGTGTACTGTCCACTGTTCACATCCTATCACAGTTCAGAAATTATACCATGCCAGCATCAGGCCTACATAAAATGATAGTTAATTAGCAGTTGTTTTCACGTCTGCAGACTGTGTATTGTGATTGCAAGCATCAGATTCAGAGTGTTTTGCTTCAGTATGATAAATATATTCGATCTCTAAATAAAATGATCGAAAGTAAATAGAGTGGACTCCTTCCTTACTGTCTCCAGCAGCCTAGCGCAGCCTGAGTAGTTTTAGCATAATTCTCGCCCCTACTGACCACCACCTGGGATTAGGTCATAGGAGGGATGACAGTACGATCTTATAGCAGTAATGTGTACTATGTCAGTTGGACAGAAAACCTCGTGGTGGAGACACTGCCTGCAAAATAAAGACTTGTGTTCAGAACTGTTTTCCCGTCATTTCGCCCCACCATCTTGGATAACATCTTGCACTGTGCACGTTAGGACACGTTAGTACAAGTTAATGCATATTAGCGCAGGTTAGTACAGGTCAGTGTCCGTTAGTGCACGTTAGGCCGCCAACTTGGGTTGGTTAGCGGGCTTGGTGCTGGGTTTAGGATCCTGGTGGAGACTTTAAACATTTGAATCCGTGTCCAGGTGGGTGTGGCATTGGTGAAAACTGGTTCCAAGCTTTGGGTTCTATGAAGTTGAATCATGTGACTGATGCAGTAGCCAAAAGGAGTGCACCATTCTAGGGGTGAAGGAGTGCTACGTCATGATAGGGGGAAAACGTGGAGTTTCTCATTTGAACATTGAATATTGAACTTGTAAATTGACTTATTGAATATGATTAAAACAGAAATGGCTTTAAGTACTTAAGTAACTGGTAATTAAGTTGCGTGATGTGGGTGTTACTTTAGTTAGCATATTTACAGAAGACTATGTCCGGGCCGAGTATAAAGGTGCGGGCTTGAGACAGTGATGTAAGTGGTCGTTCGCAGGCCACTGGCGTGACATGTGTCCAGTTACGACGCGCCTGTGCGTTAGAGCAGACGATCTTATGTCATCACGTGGCTTCACAGTAGCGCCCTCTGGTGGCCACGATATGAACCAAGTCAGTTGGGCTCTGGAGCTCGAGGTGAACACAGTGGGTGCCGTCGTCTTGAATACCGGTACTTGTGTCATGATCTGACGCCAGGCGAGCCCAATCTGGTATCACCGATATGAACTAAGCCAGCCGGGCTCTGGAGCTTGCGGTGAACACACTGTATATGGTCATCTAGAATACAGCGTACTTGCGTCATCACCTGACGTAGCGGTGGTGCCCACTGCTGGCACAGATATAAACTAAGCCAATTGCAGTCCAGACCAAGCAGCGAACACATATGTTTGAAATTGGTTAAATAATAAAGAAAAGTCCTTTCTTCCCACCATTTTCTTAGGTGTGACATATTTTCATTTTGCAATTAGAACTTCGTGCCTATTTTCTGGGCGAGGGGCGTGGCATTTTCCCACCAAAATTCATACTTCCTGGCAAAATGCCGGCTTGAGTGGCCGAGCGGTTCTAGGCGCTTCAGTTTGGAATTGCGTGACTGCTACCATCGCAGGTTCAAATCCTGCCTCGGGCATGGATGTGTGTGATGTCCTTAGGTTACTTAGATTTAAGTAGTTGTAAGTTCAAGGGGACTGGTGACCTCAGTTGTTAAGGCCCTTAGTGTTCAGAGACATTTGAACCATTTGTGCCACCTGCCAAAATCCGCCATCTTGATTGACGCCATCGTGGATAACGGTTGTTTGGGGCCATACCAGCCTAGCCCCAATACTCATGCCGACCTTACAGACAATGTGAAGGAAGTGGAGTTCCTGTTTGGTTGCGTTTAAAATACGCTAGCACACAGGGTCATTGATAATTTTGACGTGCATGGTGTTAATGAGAATCGAGAGGTGGATACCCTGAAGTTCCCATAGCGGTATCTTCGCCTCATCATGTAAGAAACGTTCCACATCTATGGCTTTCAATCGTGAATAATTGGGGAAAAACTTCAAACGTAATGTCGATATTCTGAACTTATTTGCGATTATCTCAGTGTGCTAATCGCGCGCGCAGGCTAAGAGGCAGCGTAAAAAAAAAACAGGAACTCGCACGCTGCAGAGGCGGAAGTACGTCACGTCCACCCCAGGCAGTCGCTAAAGGCAGACTATCACAGAGCCAATCAGACTCATTTGTGACACAGTGGTCAGTGCAAATTCCAGGAACTACGCTAGCATGCGTCCTGCAGACCCAATTTCTCAACTTACCCACACACTACTAAGGTGGAGCTCCTTGCCCATTTTGCTCACTACGCGCTACTTAGCGCCGAGTCTCATAAGAATATGAGTCCTGTGTGAAACTGCACTGAAATGATCACAGGGCGTCTCGCATGGGCCGGTGGTGGGGGGTCTCTTTCTTGAGACATTTCTGAAAGAACAGGAACCACATATAAGTAGAACAGAATAACGGCTACACAAGACTGGATGGAAAACCAGAGTACCCGAAAACACTGCTGCAACCGCCTGATATTACCCGACTAATATTTCTTCCTTTATGTGTGTTGGAGAAGAGCATATACAGTATATAATCCTCTCCAGGAGACACCACTTTGAGAAAGCACTGTTTGTGCGGGTTGAGAGGCTTGCGTATCCACGGAAAGCTGAAGGCTATGGCGATGGTAGAGGACCTACTGCTGGAAAGGCCTCAGCCGATGGATCAGACTACGAGTGACCCACAACGCCCCTTCTTCCCTATCCCCTCCTAGTCCTACCATATTCCCTAAACCAATCCAAGATGTGATGCGATCTGTGCTGAGGGGTGCGTGGCACATGGGAAGATGTGTCACAAATGGAGCCTCAGGGATACTGAGCGACCTCCCTGAGTAATTAGCCTTACACCGTGTAGGGTATTCGTGGTGTGGACCTTCTAGATCCTCAAATCTCATGGGACCAACATGGGCACCACTACAGAAAAAGAAACTGAGGGGCAAATTGAGACCTCAGATACCCAAACATCGGGGACTGAACCAATGGAAGGCACTTCCACTACTGAATCAGGGTCTAGACCTAAGCCAGAAGTGGGAACTGTAACAGAGAAGCTAGACCATATTAACATCAAAGGCTTGTCTGGGGCCCAAAGAAGGAAGCTACTCAGGGAACAGAGGGAAAATGAAGGAAAAGAATGGCTTCCTAAACCCACGTGGAGGGAAGTAAAGAGCCTAGAAACCAAGGCCTTCAGGAAAAAACTGTCTCAGGTTGAAGGGGACACGCAGACCCCTACAACGTCAGAGACAGTAAGCCGATAAAGGAGGAATCAAGGACTCCCTTCTCCATGGATAAGCGAGTCCAGAAAAAACCGAGGTGGAAACAGGGAAACAGACCTATAGTACTGCAGTCTCGGTTTTTAGGATGGAAGTTATCCAGGAGGGTTATCCACTGGTGGCCATTACCTTGCAGCAGGAGGAACTAGTACAGATGGCCCTCTCTGAAACTATTGGGGGGGGGGGGGGGGGGCGCTGGCCCAGGTCCCAACTTCAGTAGGGTCTATCTAGATCGTGGTGCACTCAGTTTTGTGTGTGAGGGGGTGTACACAGTAGAATGGCTCAAGGACAAGTTGCCCATTATATCCCGTGGAAAGATGTGAAGCTGTTGGCCCAAATGGCAGCGGAGATTCTTAAGACTGCAAAGATACTATTATGTGTACCAAAGATCCTTAAGGAAGTCTCTCCCAAGACTCTGTTCGGGATAATAGGGGCCCAGAACCCAAAAGTCCCAGCAGAAGATTGGATAGTGATTAACCAGAAGGTTGCTCCAGAAGGACGAACCCTGTTGGTGGAGGTTGGTGAAGGAGATGCGGAAGCAGGACCTGAAACTGTTTTTAGGGTTCTCGCAGGTCACTGTCAGTGTCCTCGAAGACCTCAAAGATGGCAGTACGACGGAGCCTGGCGGTGCTGCAGATTAAACTGCAGCGAAGGGGCCTTTACTACCCTGAGAGAAAGGAAGTAGACGTGGCCCTGATACAAGAACCCTATTTATTCAAAGGGGGTGAGTCGGGCCTCAGAGGCACTGGAGGTAAGTTGATCTATGCTAGGAATTTAAGAAGCTCCAGAGCATGCATCTATGTTAGAAACGGCATTTCTTTCATGCCAATGATGGATTTCTGCTCTAGGGAGTTAGTGACCATCAAAATGCAGCAATGTGAGGAAGCTATCGCGAGGGAAATTGTCTTGGCCTCAGGATACCTTCCTTACAAAGACCGTTCTCCCTCTCCGTTGGAGGTGAGGAAACTGGTCGAGACTTGACAGCGGCAAGGTGACCAACTTGTGGTGGGGTGCGACGCCAATGGGCACAACCTAGTGGGGAACAGCAAGGACACCAACAGTAGAGGTTGTACCTTCTTGAATTCCTCTTAGCTAACAACTTAGAGGCCCTGAGTAGCGGCAATGAACCTACATTCAGAAATAGCAGAAGGGAAGAAGTAATTAACGTAACATTTGGTTCCATGACGATACCCCAGGGGTATGCACTGGATATACACCAAAGTGGAATATGAGTAGGTGCTACAACGACCGTAGCATCTACATCTATTTAGACAGCGAAGCAGCCCTGACATCATTGGCAGCTCCTTCAACAAGATCTAAGATTGTTGCAGATTGCCTCAGGGCTCTGGTGAAGCTAGGGGGGAAGCAATAGGGTGTACCTATTGTGGGTCCCTGGCCACTCAGGGATCTGTGGAAATAAACAAACCGATAGATTAGCTAGGACAGGACCGCAACATGTCTTGACAATTACCAAGACTATGATCAAATTAGAACTACGGAACTGGCTTAGGGAACAGCACGTAGGATGTTGGAACAAGGCCCTTAAACAAAAACATGGTAAGGTAATGATGCCCCAGCCATGTTTTAAAAGAAGCTCTGTAGTCCTGGGATTGAACAGGAAAAGATTTAACTCATGACTGGACTGATGACCGGCCATGGGAACTTCAAAAAACACCTCCACACAATGGGTGTAATGGAAGAGGACCCTAAATGTAGGATCTGTGATGAGGGTGAAGAAGCTGCATCGCACCTAATCTTTGAATGCATGGCATTGGAAAGTAAAAGATACAGAATGTTCGGGGCAACTAGACCTGAAGAAATTGTGTCTAACAAAAAACTGATAGAGGGACTTCTTGCACTATTTATGTTTACCAGATATACAGGGAGCGACACCTCACAATAAACCTAGTTTCGGTGAGGGCAGTGGCGGGTTAGACCTAAGCTGTTTTAGCTCTCCTGTTAAAGTCAATCAATCAATCAAATATATTACACTTTAACAAACTTCAAAATACTTGTTATGGTAAGACAAATTTTGTGTGTGTTTGGAAAGAGACGAACAATTATCCCTTCATTTAACTAATACCGAACATGAACAGCATCAGCAAGAAGTAGCAGTGAGACAAAATTTTGCCTACCGAAGATAACGCGATGGACCGTTTCACGTCGCGAATGTTATCAAGAGTCTGTTAACGGAAAATTAAGATTCAATTCTACGCGCCCGTTGATAACCAGGTTAAATGTTCAGGCAGTTTAATCCCTTTCATGTCAGTGCTAATCCCGAAACAATCGGAACAGATAGTCTGCCCTGCAGTCTCGCAAGAACACAAAATACAGGTCTAAAACACAGACGCCACCTTTACTGCTAGGACTGCATGTACATGCTTCTAAAATATTGCCATAGGACAAAGATTTTGTTGAGTATAGGCAAGTACGTAACGACAATATCGACTGTGGTACTGTGAAAGGACCAAACTATTAACTAATTGTCAGAGAGAACTGGTATCGTACTTGAGAGAAATCTTAAATGCCTTAACATATATTTGCCATAGTCTGTAGTAGTAATAAACTGAAAAATGTATACTGCCGAACACTCCTGTTGCATATCTTTCCGAAGCTGACAGATATATTCTATGCAAGGAGTAATTATTGGATCCATATTCCAATTTGTATAGGAGATTTCCTTGCTTTATTAACTGTGTTACAGAAGTTTCAAAGAAATTCAATGTTATTTATTTCCATCGATTTTCAGTTAGGAGACGCTCGTTTATCTTCTTACTTATTACATGCTGATAATCATTATGTTCGTGTAGAAATTAAATGTAATTTATTTCCTCAATATTTTCGTTATACTTATTTTCTTAAGTTTCTTGTATTTTCGCCTGTACCACTGTACCACTTATGCCGCTAGGATGAGAGTATAACACCGCTTCTTTTGCATGCACCAGCTTGTACGTGCTTCTCCCTAAAATCCGGGGATTGTCAAAAACGTTTCTTTCTTTTTGTCTTATTGGCTTGTTTTGATGTTTGTTTCAGCTTCAAGTCACTTCTGAAACTATATTGCTCTTTCCATTAGATCCCCCCCCCCCCCCTCACACACACATTTTCAGACAACAATCAGTATTTCATTTCAAGAATACTGTCGTTGCTCCATCCTGGTCTTTCCACTCTTTGAGTTTTTCAGTTCAGTTTCATCATAAGTGTGGTCCGCAGTAGTGCGAATATTATGACTGCTACAGTTTTCTATCACAACGCTGTTAAACTGTTTTCTTTTTTTTTATATGGGTAAGTGCATTGAACTGAGTGATCCGTTCTCGAGTGCAAGTAGCGAAACAATAGCGCTAGAAAAAAATAAACTGAAAGTAGTTCGAAGACAGCAGAGAAGTAACGATTTTTCTTACGTTTTTTTGATGTGGTGAAAAAAAACATGCCGAATTCTCGAGTTTGTCGGGTGTGGTGGAAAACGTAATAGTGCTGCTATGGTTCCCAGTAAATAGAAAATGGATCGTGCCAGATGTTCCAACTCTATGGCCCTTTACTCAAGATAATGAGGTGTTGATGGACATAATAAAACAACAATTACCACATGGTAGGTATGAACAGGAATATTTACTTTATAATTCGTATTAGACATGTCCAATTTCCTCACTGAATTTAAGTTAATGCTTTGTTAATAGACCCTGTAACAGTTTCACAATAATGGTAATAACTAATAATATAACAACGTAATAATTCGTAATTAAATTAAGATTGACACGTTTTCGAAGTCCAGATATTTTGAAATGCAATGTCTAGTCCAGGCCTGTAACATAGACAATGAAAATGAAATATTGCTGAACACGGAAATAGACTATTAACAAAGTGTTGATAAGATTTTATTAATTGAATCTTTTATTTTTTAAGAGAATTTTTGTTCTGAGGTGAATGATGTGAATTGGGACATTCATTCACACTTGGAAAACATTACTTTCTGAAGTAATTGTTCTAATTTCGTAAAAAGACATCAGCACAAAAGATGTGAATGCGTCATTTAAAACAGAATAAGGAAATATACTAAATTTCTGTTATATGACTGAGAAGAGTCGAAATACCCTGGTACAATGGCCTCTCCTACTTCATCAGTTGTAATGTCCTTGTTGCATCTTCTCAAATCTACACCGTTTGCTCTTTCCAGAATTTTTCCTCTGGCTACATTTTATCTAGAAACAAGGTTGTATTCAAGTTTCAGAAAATTCTTCCTCATGTGTTAGTCAATGTCTGATACCGAACAACCTACCAATTCGTTTCTGAGGTAATCAGCTTAGTAGGGACTGTGAAAGTCAAACTGAAATTCTGAGTAACGTCTTCGCGAACGAAGATATCGATTCACACTTAAGCTTTGTCATGCATCGTGTGACTGAGTAACAAGCGAATGGAAGAAATTGGATCGAAAGCTGTGTTAGCACATAGACTAATCATTTTAAACAGCATCTTTGGAATCCACGAAATGTCCCATTCTGAGAGAGATTTTCGGTTGCTAACTGAATACCGTAGATGAATCGAATCTTTCATCGAACTGCGGAATTCCAGTGTGTATTTGCTACGTGGGTGCTTATTGTGGTGGGAATGATAGTAATTGATGACAGTGCATGACAATTTTATTTCTTCAATCATGATTTGATTTTTTAGCTCCTAGGAAACAATATTCCGCTTTCCTTGAACACTGTGTCAACATATTTTGATATGTAGCTATATTGATAAGTAGTCCCTTAATCCTTTATGCAGTTCATTATGATATTGGTTTGATTCGCCCCAAATCTGAAAGATTCGATTCTGCGTTCAGGAGTCTGTTTGAGTTTAACACATTTATTTCCAATCGGCAAATCTATGCCATCGGCGAATGTTTGAAATATTTTCTGATCAGTTATGATTTTAAAAATCACTGAATAGTATTTTTGGACCACTATGAGTCGATCATACAGTTCAGGTGAACCACAAAACAAAAGATAATTTAACTAATGGTTTCAGGTTACAATTTCAGTGTCTTCGGAAATAAATACAGTATTCGTTACCTGTCACTGCTAAACAAATTCTGGGGTTTCGTACTGTCTTTCTGTGTGTACATCAACGTCGCGACGCCGCCGGACCTTAATACTTTGCTAACCGCAGACAGTACAATGTTAACATCACGTTCAGAAAGGATATGTCAGGTAAACTATATCTCTGCAGAATTTCACTGTTCTGCTTAGGGCGGTCAGAAAAGAAAAGTATACGAGCCATAGAGTGAAGTGATCCAGTCGTAACTGATATGACTGTTAGAAACTGTGCCTGAGTGGTTCCAGTTGTCTCTGTAGCACTCGAATTTTTTGATGATCTAACAAGATGGAGACAGACTTTCTACATACTTATGGAGACGTCGTCATTAAACGCCGAGTTGTTTGCCATTCATCAAACAGTTCTTTACCCAGCGAATTTACAAATCAACGAAGCCTTAATCTGTACTGACTGAGTGCACTACATTCTCATAAAAGGGCAGCCGGTGGGAAATCTACACACACCTTAGCACACCATATACTGAGAAGTCTTCTCAACAGAGAGCAAAGAATATCTATACCTTGACATATATTAAAATTAGAAACAACGAACGTGCAGACCGACTGGTCAAAATAGTGCAACGTCTTCTTCCTACCCTTACTAGACAATGATTTTCATAGTGCATTGGTCAACCACGCAAAAACAGATTGGAAAATGTTACTGGAAACAGACGCTAATATCAAAATAGTATGGTAGTGGGTGATTCAGCTACCGATTACACGTCAGTCTTGGTTTCTCATCTTGGTGCTAAAAAGGACATTTTACTATAAACGGAATGAAAGAAGGTCACACGAAAACTAGTGAAATGAGGCATTTGTTGAAATGAGTATCAAACTGTGGAGAATGAGATTGCGCATGTTGTTGTTGTGGTCTTCAGTCCTGAGCTGGTTTGATGCAGCTCTCCATGCTACCCTATCCTGTGCAAGCTTCTTCATCTCTCAGTACCTACTGCAACCTACATCCTTCTGAATCTGGTAAGTGTATTCATCTCTTGGTCTCCCTCTCCGATTTTTAGCCTCCACGCTTCCCTCCAATACTAAATTGGTGATCCCTTGGTGCCTCAGAACATGTCCTACCAACCGATCCCTTCTTCTAGTCAAGTTCTGCCACAAACTTCTCTTCTCCCAAATCCTGTTCAATACCTCCTTATTAGTTATATGATCTACCCACCTAATCTTCAGCATTCTTCTGTAGCACCATATTTCGAAAGCTTCTGTTCTGTTCTTTTCCGAACTAATTATCGTCCATGTTTCACTTCCATACATGGCTACGCTCCATTCAAATACTTTCAGAAACGACTTCCTGACCCTTAAATCTATACTCGATGTTAACAAATTTCTCTTCATCAGAAACGCTTTCCTTGCGATTGCAAGTCTACATTTTATATCCTCTCTACTTTGACCATCATCAGTTTTGCTCGCCAAATAGCAAAACTCCTTTACTACTTTAAGTGTCTAATTTCCTAATCTAATTCCCTCAGCATCGCCCGACTTCATTCGACTACATTCCATTATCCTCGTTTTGCTTTTGTTGATGTTCATCTTGTATCCCCTTTCAATACACTATCCATTCCGTTCAACTGCTCTTCTAAGTCCTTTGCTGTCTCTGACATAATTACAAAGTCATCGGCGAACCTCAAAATTTTTATTTCTTCTCCATGGATTTAATACCTACTCCGAATTTTCTTTTGTTTCGTTTACTGCTTGCTCAATATACATATTAAATAACATCGGAGATAGGCTACAACCCTGTCTTACTCCCTTCCCAACCACTTCTTCCCTTTCATCCCCTCAACTCTTATAGCTGCCATCTGGTTTCTGTACAAATTGTAAATAGCCTTTCGCTCCCTGTATTTTACCCCTGCCACCTTCCGAATTTGAAAGAGAGTATTCCAGTCAACATTGTCAAAAGCTTTCTCTAAGTCTACAAATGCTAGAAACGTAGGTTAGCGTTTCCTTAATCTTTCTTCTAAGATAAGTCGTAAGGTCAGTATTGTCTCACGTGTTCCAGTATTTCTACGGAATCCAAACTGATCTTCCTCGAGGTCGGCTTCTACCAGTTTTTCCATTCGTCTGTAAAGAATTAGCGTTATTATTTTGCATTCGTGATTTATAAAACTGATTCTTCGGCATTTTTCACATCTGTCAGCACCTGCTTTTTTTGGGATTGTAGTTATTATATTCTACTTGAAGTCTGAGGGTATTTCGCCTGTCTCATACATCTTGCTCACCAGATGGTAGAGTTTTGTCAGGACTGGCTCTCCCAAGGCCGTCAGTAATTCTAATGGAATGTTGTCTACTCCCGGGGCCTTGTATTGGCTCAGGTCTTTCAATGCTCTGTCAAACTCTTCACGCAGTATTGTATCTCCCATTTCATCTTCATCTACATCCGCTTCCATTTCCATAAAATTGTCCTCAATTACGTCGCCATTGTATAGACCCTCTATATACTCCTTCCACCTTTCTGCTTTCCCTTCTTTGCTTAGAACTGGATTTCCATTTGAGCTCTTGATATTCATACAAGTGGTTCTCTTTTCTCCAAACGTCTCTTTCATTTTCCTGTAGGCAGTATCTATGTTACCCCTAGCGAGATAAGCCTCTACATCCTAACATTTGTCCTCTAGGCATCCCTGCTGAGCCATTTTGCACTTCCTGTCGATCTCATTTTTGAGACGTTTGTATTCCTTTTTGCCTGCTTCATTTATTGTATTTATATTTTTCTCCTTTCCTCAATTAAATTCAATATTTCTTCTGTTACCCAAGGATTTCTACTAGCCCTCGTCTTTTTACCTACTTGATCCTCTGCTGCCTTCACTACTTCATCTCTCAGAACTACCCATTCTTCTTCTACAGTATTTCCTTCCCCCATTCCTGTCAATTGTTCGCTTATGTTCTTCCTGAAACACTGTAGAACCTCTGGTTTTTGCAGTTTATCCAGGTCCCATCTCCTTAAATTTCCACCTTTTTGCAGTTTCTTCAGTTTTAATCTACAGTTCATAACAAATTGATTGTGGTCAGAGTCCACATCTGCCCTGGGAATGTCTTACAGTTTAAAACCTGGTTCCTAAATCTCTGCCGGCCGATGTGGCCGAGCGGTTCTAGGCGCTTCAGTCAGGGACCGCGTGACCGCTACGGTCGCAGGTTCAAAACCTGCCTCTGGCAGGAATGTGTTTGACGTCCATAGGTTAGTTAGGTTTATGTAGTTCTACGTTCTAGGGGACTGAAGACCTCAGGTGTTAAGTCCCATAGTGCTCAATGCCATTTTGAACATAAATCTCTGTCTTACCATTATATAATCTATGTGAAACCTGTCAGTAGCTTGAGGCTTGTTCCATGTATACAACCTTCTTTTATGATTCTTGAACCAAGTGTTAGCTTGATTGAGTTGTGCTCTGTGCAAAATTCTACCAAGCGGTTTCCTCTTTATTCCTTAGCCCCAATCCATATTCACCTACTACGTTTCCTTCTCTCCATTTTTCTACTACCGAATTCCAGTCGCCTTTGATTATTGAATTTTCGACTCCCTTCACTATCTGGATAATTTATTTTATTTCATCATACATTTATTCTATTTCTTCCTCATCTGCAGAGCTAGTTGGCATATAAACTTGTACTACTGTAGTAGGCGTGGGCTTCGTGTCTATCTTGGCTGAATTACTACGTTCACTATGCTGTTTGGAGTAGGTTACCCGCACTCCTATTTTTTTCATTCATTATTAAATCTACTCCTGCGTTACCCTTACTTGATTCTGTATTTATAACCCCGTATTCACCTGGCCAAAAGTCTTGTTCCTCCTGCCACCGAACTTCACTAATTTCTACTGTATCTAAATTTAGCCTCTCCATTTCCCTTTTTAAATTTTCTAACTTACCTGCTCGATTAAGGGATCTGAGATTGCGCATATGTTAATAGAACGTGACAAATCAATCATTATAGAAATCTTGCGCTTTACAATGTTTTAGAAAGTAGGATTATTTTTCTGTTATAGTCGCTTTTAATTCCTCGAACAGATCTGACACGTAACGTTTCTTTGCAGGAATTTATGGTTTTTGTTGTAAAAGTTGCGCAGTTCACTCCGATATTCAAGAAAGGCAATAGGAGTAGTCCACTCAATCACAGGACCGTATCATTAACGTCTAAATGCAGCAGGATTTTTGAACATACTGTGTAGAGTGTTCGGACGTTACAAATGACCTCGAAGTGATCGGTCTGTCGATAGAAAGTCAACACGGATGTAGAAAGCATCGTTCTTGTGAAACGCAGATACCCCGTTATCCACACGAAGTGCTGAGTGCTATGGGCAAGAGATATCAAATTGTTTCCGTATTTCTGGATTTCCAGAAAGCTTTAGACACCGTACCTCCCAAGCTGGTTGTAATCACATTGCTTACCTATGGATTATAATCTCCGTTATGCGACTGGATTCTTGCTTTCTAGTCTGAGAAGTCATAGTTCGTGATAATTGAGGGCAACTAATCAAGTAAATCAGAAGTGATATCAAGCGGTCCCAACAGTAGTGTTATAGGCCATCTGCTGTTTCTTATGTAGTTAAACAACTTAGAAGGAATCCGAGCAGCCGTCTTTCGTTGTTTGTAGATGATCGTGTCGTTTATCGGCTAGTAAACTCATCAGAAGATCAAAACAAATAGGAAAAATATTTAGAAAAGATATCTGTATGGTGCGAAAACTGGCAGTTGACCCTAAATAATGAAAAGTGTGAGGTGACCTACACGAGTGCTAATAGGAATCAGTTAAACAGGGGTTAAAGACAAAACAGTCAAATGTGATGGCCGTAATACACTCCTGGAAATGGAAAAAAGAACACATTGACACCGGTGTGTCAGACCCACCATACTTGCTCCGGACACTGCGAGAGGGCTGTACAAGCAATGATCACACGCACGGCACAGCGGACAAACCAGGAACCGCGGTGTTGGCCGTCCAATGGCGCTAGCTGCGCAGCATTTGTGCACCGCCGCTGTCAGTGTCAGCCAGTTTGCCGTGGCATACGGAGCTCCATCGCAGTCTTTAACACTGGTAGCATGCCGCGACAGCGTGGACGTGAACCGTATGTGCAGTTGACGGACTTTGAGCGAGGGCGTATAGTGGGCACGCGGGAGACCGGGTGGACGTACCGCCGAATTGCTCAACACGTGGGGCGTGAGGTCTCCACAATACATCGATGTTGTCGCCAGTGGTCGGCGGAAGGTCCACGTGCCCGTCGACCTTGGACCGCACCGCAGCGACGCACGGATGCACGCCAAGACCGTAGGGTCCTACGCAGTGCCGTAGGGGACCGCAACGCCACTTCCCAGCAAATTAGGGACACTGTTGCTCCTGGGGTATCGGCGAGGACCATTCACAACCGTCTCCATGAAGCTGGGCTACGGTCCCGCACACCGTTAGGCCATCTTCCGCTCACGCCCCAACATCGTGCAGCCCGCCTCCAGTGGTGTCGCGACAGGCGTGAATGGTGGGACGAATGGAGACGTGTCGTCTTCAGCGATGAGAGTCGCTTCTGCCTTGGTGCCAATGATGGTCGTGTGCGTGTTTGGCGCCGTGCAGGTGAGCGCCACAGTCAGGACTGCCTACGACCGAGGCACACAGGGCCAACACCCGGCATCATGGTGTGGGGAGCGATCTCCTACACTGGCCGTACACCTCTGGTGATCGTCGAGGGGACACTGAATAGTGCACGGTACATCCAAACCGTCATCGAACCCATCGTTCTACCATTCCTAGACCGGCAAGGGAACTTGCTGTTCCAACAGGACAATGCACGTCCGCATGTATCCCGTGCCACCCAACGTGCTCTAGAAGGTGTAAGTCAACTACCCTGGCCAGCAAGATCTCCGGATCTGTCCCCCATTGAGCATGTTTGGGACTGGATGACGTGTCGTCTCACGCGGTCTGCACGTCCAGCACGAACACTGGTCCAACTGAGGCGCCAGGTGGAAATGGCATGGCAAGCCGTTCCACAGGACTACATCCAGCATCTCTACGATCGTCTCCATGGGAGAATAGCAGCCTGCATTGCTGCGAAAGGTGGATATACACTGCACTAGTGCCGACATTGTGAATGCTCTGTTGCCTGTGTCTATGTGCCTGTGGTTCTGTCAGTGTGATCATGTGATGTATCTGACCCCAGGAATGTGTCAATAAAGTTTCCTGTCCCTGGGACAATGAATTCACGGTGTTCTTATTTCAATTTCCAGGAGTGTATGTAGAAATTACAATTAAGAACAATTTAAATTCGAAGGACTGCACGGTAAATTTTGTGGGGAAGACGATTTAAAGACTATCTTTGTTTGGCAGAACACTTTGAAGGTGAACCAGATCTACTAAAGACTCCCTGCATTACGCTTGGGCGTCCTCGTTTGGGTTACTGTTGCGCAGTATGGGTTGCTTACCAGACAGGTTTAACGGAGTACATCAAGAAAATTCACAGACATCGTACACGGTTTGGGTTGGAAATCATTAAGGTGTCTTACGTTGGGGAGCGATCTTCTCACGAAATTTCAGTCACCAACTTTCTCTTCCTTATGAGAAAACATTTTGTTGACGCCATCCTACATAGGAAGAAACGACCGTCGTAATAAAATAAGGGAATCGGAACTCGCACGGACAGATATAGTCGTTCGTTTTCTCCGTGCACTGTTTGAGAGAGAAATAAATGAGATTTGTTGTGAGGCACTTAATTGTGGCAGGCACTTAAGTGTGATTTACAGAGTAACATGTAGATGTAGTGCTGTATTTGTGGTGTACTTAGTAGAATCATTATCCCGTTGAGTTATTCGCTTCTCTATATGAAGTTTGCTTATATAACACTTCCTGTTTTGTATTTTGTAGTCAAGTCAGACAAATGATCTCCAGTGTCAAAAGGTAACAGTTTTTAGTGGTAAATTGGGCTTTGCCTGAACCCATTTAAAAATTTCCCTTGCGACTTTGGCAACTTCAATTGTAGCAACTACAGCGACCAGCAAAGTGGCTGAATTCAGGTAGTTCCCGGTAGAGCGTTTAACCAGACACTTTAATATAGGGGCTAGTGATCTTTAGTGCTACGAACTTTCCGTATACGGTTGATATGCTGTAAAACGGAAGTGTCCCCTTTAACACTCGATACCTTGCCATGAAGTGCTGGAGGCTCATTTAGACTGCTGTAATTGCAGTGTGGCGGGCTGGTGTTGTCAGGCGTGGGTGGTCTGCGGTTGCGATCAGGGTGTCGGCAACAGTCGGTTTGGCTGGTACCCAAGCCTCACCGCAGCGGTCAGCCTACATCCTGCCGCCGCGGCCGCTCGCAGCAAGAGCCGCTGGTGTATGGAAAGCGTCGAATGGAAACTAACTTTCTGTTGACGTGACAACGAATTTGTAATCTGTGAACCATACCCAAAGATATAACAAAGACATTAACGATGCGATAAATCGGGATAAGGTGCATATAAAATTTTACGCGAAATAGTCGCATCAGTCACTTTATCTTCTACACACAGGGGAGACCGGTATCAGCTGTAACATTTTTCAGGATTTTGCTTCAATATCAGTCGCCTGAAAATGGAAGGTTGTGTGCTTTTCTAAAAATATAGGTTAATATCTTGTTCTTATGCGGATGCATAATTGTTTGCAATAAGATTTAATGATATTAATGGAATATTCCGTTTATTCTTGGAGGCACGTGGACATCTAAATAACTTAAACACACAGTATTAATACCTTGTGTTACTAGTAAAATTTTATTTTAACCGACGTTTATTAGTTTATTCGGGTAGATGTGCAGTGATACAATCGACCATGCTTCTTAATTATTTGTAACAGCACACGGCACAATTGTAGAATAACATTTTAAGTTCTAAAATTAATATTTTATCTTCAATTATGCAATATTTGTATGAAAATTTAAGTTCTAGACGATATACACTGATCCGCCGTAACATTATAACCACCTATTTAATAGCAGGTATGGCCATTTTTGGCACAGATAACAACGGAGTCGCGTCTTGACATGGTAGCAGTGAGGTCTTGGTAGGTCGCTGGACTGAGTTTTCACCACATCTGCAAATACGAGGCACCTAATTTTCATAAATTCCATAAATGGCGATGAGCCATGACACCACGTTCTGTCGCATCACACATGTGTTCGATCAGGTTTAGATTTGGCCAGTTAGGGAGCTATCGCATAATTGGAACTCGCCACTGTAGTCCTTGAACCACTCGATCACACTTCTGGCCTTGTGACATGGTGCATTACATTGCTGCAAAAAGCCGTTGCCGTCGCGAAACATGTTCGTCATGAAGGGATGCACGTGGTCTGAAACCAGTATACGACGCTCTTTGGCCGTCGTGATGTTTTTCACGAGCTCCGGGGAACCGCGCGACCGCTACGGTGGGAAGCCCAGACGCCGGCCGGGGTGGCCGAGAGGTTCTAGGCTTTGCAGTCTGGAACCGCGCTACGGTCGCAGGTTCGAATCCTGCCTCGGGCATGGATGTGTGTGATGTCCTTAGGTTAGTTAGGTTTAAGTAGTTCTAAGTTCTACGGGACTGATGACCTCAGATGTTAAGTCCCATAGTTCCCAGAGCCATTTGAACCGTTTTTCGCACTAGCTCCACTGGACCCATGGATGTCCACGTCAATGTTCCCCAGAGCATAATGAAGCCGCCGCCAACTTAGCTCCGTCGGGCAGTACAGCACTCTCCGCCAATGCGCCTACGTCCAGCGCCGATAGCCAAGTGCCATTTCAGTCGAAGTTGCCATTCTCGTGGTGTTAACATTGGCACATCAACGGGTCGTCGGCTGCGGAGGCCCACCGTCAAGAGTGTTCGATGCACTGTGTGTTCAGAAACACTTTTCCTCTTTAGAATACATTATGGCAGTGGCAGTGATCAATGTCTCACAAATATTTACTGTTAAAAACAGTCTTGATCACGATTTATTTATCAAGGTGACCGTTTTCGACCACTACTGTGGTCATCTTCAGACCATTGAGTAGGAATCTCTTTCTGTAGGAGAATCACTAGTGTCATTTCCTCTGTGAAATTTTATCGTGGGTAAACAACAATGATTTCTTTGGTTATTCAAAAGTAGTAACAACTTTCACAGTTCTGTTGTTTCACATGCTTGACGAAGTGTTTCGTACAGGCAGGAAATTTTCACGTTGCATCCATCCGGAGCAGATGGCTATTCCATCACTGGCTTCGCGGCCTTCTCGAATAAAACAGCCATGAAACGTATAGCTGGGAAATATGGAGATAGGCTACACATGACTACCATGAGCCAAACATGTCACAAAAAATGTGTGTCATTCTGTATCCTTTTGCTGCTCATATTGCAGATAGGGCTATACAGTTCTGATACAACTATCATCGGCACTGTAAATTTCATGGGCTTGAAACTTAGGTGACTCTATCGAGACTCGAAGCCTCTGAATTGCTTTCCAAAAACCCCTTTAATCATTGTTCACCATCCATTTCCTTCTTACCTCATGTAGATGGAATTTAATGTAATAAACATAGGACACTTGTATGCTAAACGACGTAAATCCATAGGTGGTAATGCTCAAAATAATTCTTCAGTTCGTTTCACATATGCACTCAATTGTTCTTCTTCTTTGACAATTAACAAACGATTATGAGGTTGTAACCGACTTTTTGATCTTGGCCTTTTCTGCATCTTTAATAAAATGTATATATGGACGAGTGACATATACCAATCATTTTTGCAACACTTCGAATGCTCTACTCTGAATTGATAATTTCTTTATAAGCTGCTTTCATAACTGATTGGGATATTTGATCTTTATCAGTAGTTTTAATTTCTTGGCATCCTGGGAAAACAGAGTGAGATATTTCATTGCCCATGTATAATTTTGTTCGTGAAATTTACCATAAAGTTTCAGAAGTATTGAGAGGTCTCTTGATTTCGGCAACGGGAACGATTGCAACGAGTTACAGTCATCACTGTACCATTGTTATGGATATCTACATCTACATCGATACTCCGCAGATCAGATTTAAGTGCCTGGCAGAGGCACTTCCAAATTCTCTACTATTCTAATCTCGTATAGCGCGCGGAAAGAATGAACACACAAAACTTTCCGCACGAGTTCTGATTTCCCTTATTTTATCGTCCTGATCGTTCCTCTCTATGTAAGTCGCTGTCAACAAAATATTTTCGCCTTCGGAGGAGCAAGTTGATGATTGGAATTTCGTGTGAAGATTCCGTCGCAACGAAAACGCCTTTCTTTTAATAATATCCAGCCGAAATCCTGTATCATTTCTGTGACAATCTCTCCCATGTTTCGTGATAATACAAAACGTGCTGCCTTTCTTTGAACTTTTTCGATGTACTCCATGACTCCTATCTGGTAAGGATCCCACACTCCGTAGCAGCATTCTGAAAGAGGACGGACAAGCGTAGTGTTGGTAGTCTCCTTAGTAGGTCTGTTACATTTTGTCAGTGTCCTACTAATGAAAGGCAGTCTTCGGTTAGCCTTCCCCATAACATTTTCTATGTGTTCCGTCCAATTTAAGTTGTTCGTAATTGTAATACCTAGGTATATACACTCCTGGAAATGGAAAAAAGAACACATTGACACCGGTGTTTCAGACCCACCATACTTGCTCCGGACACTGCGAGAGGGCTGTACAAGCAATGATCACACGCACGGCACAGCGGACACGCCAGGAACCGCGGTGTTGGCCGTCGAATGGCGCTAGCTGCGCAGTATTTGTGCACCGCCGCCGTCAGTGTCAGCCAGTTTGCCGTGGCATACGGAGCTCCATCGCAGTCTTTAACACTGGTAGCATGCCGCGACAACGTGGACGTGAACCGTATGTGCAGTTGACGGACTTTGAGCGTCGGCGTATAGTGGGCATGCGGGAGGCCGGGTGGACGTACCGCCGAATTGCTCAACACGTGGGGCGTGAGGTCTCCACAGTACATCGATGTTGTCGCCAGTGGTCGGCGGAAGGTGCACGTGCCCGTCGACCTGGGACCGGACCGCAGCGACGCACGGATGCACGCCAAGACCGTAGGACCGCACCGCCACTTCCCAGCAAATTAGGGACACTGTTGCTCCTGGGGTATCGGCGAGGACCATTCGCAACCGTCTCCATGAAGCTGGGCTACGGTCCCACACACCGTTAGGCCGTCTTCTGCTCACGCCCCAACATCGTGCAGTCCGCCTCCAGTGGTGTCGCGACAGGCGTGAATGGAGGGACGAATGGAGACGTGTCGTATGCATGTTTGGCGCCGTGCAGGTGAGCGCCACTATCAGGACTGCATACGACCGAGGCACACAGGGCCAACACCCGGCATCATGGTGTGGGGAGCGATCTCCTACACTGGCCGTACACCTCTGGTGATCGTCGGGGGGACACTGAATAGTGCACGGTACATCCAAACCGTCATCGAACTCATCGTTCTACCATTCCTAGACCGGCAAGGGAACTTGCTGTTCCAACAGGTCAATGCACGTCCGCATGTATCCCATGCCACCCAACGTGCTCTAGAAGGTGTAAGTCAACTACCCTGTCCAACAAGATCTCCGGATCTGTCCCCCATTGAGCATGTTTGGGACTGGATGACGTGTCGTCTCACGCGGTCTGCACGTCCAGCACGAACGCTGGTCCAACTGAGGCGCCAGGTGGAAATGGCATGGCAAGCCGTTCCACAGGACTACATCCGGCATCTCTATGATCGTCTCCATGGGAGAATAGCAGCCTGCATTGCTGCGAAAGGTGGATATACACTGTACTAGTGCCCACATTGTGCATTCTCTGTTGCCTGTGTCTATGTGCCTGTGGTTCTGTCAGTGTGATCATGTGATGTATCTGACCCCAGGAATGTGTCAATAAAGTTTCCCCTTCCTGGGACAATGAATTCACGGTGTTCTTATTTCAATTTCCAGGAGTGTAGTTGAATTTACAGCTAATAGATTAGACTAATTTGCCGTGTAACCGAAGTTTAACGAGCTTCTTTTAGAACATATGTGGATGACCTCACACTTTTAGTTACTTAGGGTAAACCGCCAATTTTCGCACCATTCAGATATCTAATCTAAGTCGTTTTTCAGTTTGGTTTGATCCTCTGATGACTTTATTAGTCAACGAACGACAGTGTCATCTGCAAACAACCGAAGACGGCTGCTCACATTGTCTCCCAAATCGTTTATATAGATAAGGAATAGCAAAGGGCCTATAACACTACCTTGGGGAGCGCCAGAAATCACTTCTGTTTTACTCGACGACTTTCCGTCAGTTTCTACGAACTGTGACCTCTCTGACAGGAAATCACAAATCCATTCACATAACTGAAGCGATATTCCATGACGCCGCAATTTCACTACGAGCCACTTGTGTGGTACAGTGTCAAAAGCCTTCCGGAAATTCGATCTGAAATCCCTTGTCAACAGCACTCAACCTTTCATGTGAATAAAGAGCTAGATGTGTTTCACAGGAACCGTGTTTTATAAACCCATGTTGACTGTGTATCAATAGACCGTTTTCTTCGAGGTAATTCGTACACAATATATGTTTTAAAATCCTGATGCATATTGACGCTAACGATATGGGCCTGTAATATAGTGGGTTACTCCTACTACCTTTCTTGAATATTGGTGTGATCAGTGCAAATTTCCAGTCTTTGGGTACGGATCTTTAGTCGAGCAAACGGTTGTATATGATTGTTAAGTATGGAGCTGTTCTCAATTCGAATTCACGAATATTTACTCCGTCTTCTTTTGTGATGGCATTCCGGAAGGCTGTGTTAAGTAACTCTGCTTTGGCAGTACTGACTTCGATAGTATCTCCATTGCTGTCGCGCAGAGAAGGCATTGATTGTTTATTGCCCCGCACATACTTCACATACGACCAGAATTTCTTTGGATTTTCTGCCACGTTTCGAGACAAAGTTTCGTTGCGGAAACTACACTCCTGGAAATTGAAATAGGAACACCGTGAATTCATTGTCCCAGGAAGGGGAAACTTTATTGACACATTCCTGTGCTCAGATACATCACATGATCACACTGACAGAACCACAGGCACATAGACACAGGCAACAGAGCATGCACAATGTCGGCACTAGTACAGTGTATATCCAACTTTCGCAGCAGTGCAGGCTGCTATTCTCCCATGGAGACGATCGTAGAGATGCTGGATGTAGTCCTGTGGAACGGCTTGCCATGCCATTTCCACCTGGTGCCTCAGTTGGACCAGCGTTCATGCTGGACGTGCAGACCGCGTGAGACGACGCTTCATCCAGTCCCAAACATGCTCAATGGGGAACAGATCCGGAGATCTTGCTGGCCAGGGTAGTTGACATACACCTTCAAGAGCAAGTTGGGTGGCACGAAATACATGCGGACGTGCATTGTCCTGTTGGAACAGCAAGTTCCCTTGCCGGTCTAGGAATGGTAGAACGATGGGTTCGAAGACGGTTTGGATGTACCGTGCACTATTCAGTGTCCCCTCGACGATCACCAGAGGTGTACGGCCAGTGTAGGAGATCGCTCCCCACACCATGATGCCGGGTGTTGGCCCTGTGTGCCTCGGTCGTATGCAGTCCTGATAGTGGCGCTCACCTGCACGGCGCCAAACATGCATACGACCATCATTGGCACCAAGGCAGAAGCGACTCTCATCGCTGAAGACGACACGTCTCCATTCGTCCCTCCATTCACGCCTGTCGCGACATCACTGGAGGCCGGCTGCACGATGTTGGGGCGTGAGCGGAAGACGGCCTAACTGTGTGCGGAACCTTAGCCCAGCTTCATGGAGACGGTTGCGAATGGTCCTCTCGCCGATACCCCAGGAGCAACAGTGTCCCTAATTTGCTGGGAAGTGGCGGTGCGGTCCCCTACGGCACTGCATAAGATCCTACGGTCTTGGCGTGCATCCGTGCGTCGCTGCGGTCCGGTCCCAGGTCGACGGGCACGTGCACCTTCCGCCGACCACTGGCGACAACATCGATGGACTGTGGAGACCTCACGCCCCACGTGTTGAGCAATTCGGCGGTACTTCCACCCGGCCTCCCGCATGCCCACTATACGACCTCGCTCAAAGTCCGTCAACTGCACATACGGTTCACGTCCACGCTGTCGCGGCATGCTACCAGTGTTAAAGACTGCGATGGAGCTCCGTATGCCACGGCAAACTGGCTGACACTGACGGCGGCGGTGCACAAATGCTGCGCAGCTAGCGCCATTCGACGGCCAACACCGCGGTTCCTGGTGTGTCCGCTGTGCCGTGCGTGTGATCATTGCTTGTACAGCTCTCTCGCAGTGTCCAGAGCAAGTATGGTGGGTCTGACACACCGGTGTCAATGTATTCTTTTTTCCATTTCCAGGAGTGTATTATAAACATCTCGCATTGAAGTCCGCGCTAAATTTCGAGCTTCTGTAAAAGATCCCCAATTTGAGGATTTTGGGTCTGTTTAAATTTAGCATGTTTTTTTCGTTGTTTCTGCAACAGCGTTGTAACCCGTTTTGTGTACCAAATTTATTTGGTATAAATATTTCAATTGCTGCCGATACTATTTCTTGGAATTTAAGCCACATATGGTCTACACTTTTATTATTAGTTTGGAATGAGTGGAGATTGTCTCTCAGGTAGCCGTCAAGTGACTTTTTATCTGCTTTTCTGAATAGGTATACTTTTCCCATATTTTTCGAAGATTTTGGGATTACAGTATTCAACCTCGCTACGACAACCCTGTTTTGACTAATCCCTGAATCGGTTTTGATACTCGTTATTAATTCAGGATTATTTGTTGCCAGGAGGTCAAGTGTGTTTTCACAACTGTTTACCATTGGAGTGGGCTCATGAACTAACTGCTCGAAATAATTTTCAGAAAATGCGTTTAGCACAATTTCGGATGATATTTTATGCGTACCTCCGGGATTAAACATGTTTTTCGCCAACATATTGCGGGTAAATTAAAGTCACCACCACCTATTATCTTATGAGTTGGGTATGCGTTTTCTTTGAACCTTTCTGCAACTGTATCATCTGAATTGGGAGGTCGGTAAAAGGATCGAATTATTATTTTATTCCGGTTGCCAACAATGACCTCTGCCTATACTATCTCACAGGAAGTATATACTTTAATTTCGCGATAAGTTAGACTACTTCTAATAGCAACAAACACGCCACCGCCAACCGTGTTTAGCCTATCCTTTCGGAACACCGTTGGGTCCTTCGCTAAAATTTCGGCTGAGCTTATATCCGACGTTAACCAGCTTTCATTGCTAATAACGTTTTGAGCATCAGTCCTTTCTATTAGCGCTTGGAGCTCTGGTACTTTCTCAACGCAGCTACGACCATTTACAACTGTTTTACCAATGGTTCCTGTATCTACGTTCTTCCTGTGTTCAGCCTGCCCCCTTTGTGACTGAAGCCCTTTTTGTGTTTTCCCGAGACCCTATAACCTGAAAAACTGCTGTCCACGCCACACAGCCCCAGCTACCCGAGTAGCCGTCTCCTGCATATAGTGGGCACCAGACCTATTCAGCGGAACCCGAAACCCCACCACCCTTTGGCGCAAGTCGACAAATCTGCAGCTACACGGTCGCAGAACCGTGGGAGCCTCTGACTGAGCCCTCCACCCATCTCTTTATCCGAGGTCCGCAATCGGTCCTGTCGACTATGCTGCAAATGGTCATCTCTGCTTACATCTTGCAAGCAAGACTGTCAGCCTTTACCACTCCTGTTAGCCGCTCGAAACCAGAGAGAATCTCTTCTCATCCAAAGTGGCACTCATTATTGGTAACGACGAGAGCAACCACCTGTTGTTGGCTGCACCATGTGCTCTTCATGGCATCCGGGAGGACCCTTTCCACATGTGGAATCACTCCACCCGGTATGTACATGGAGTGCACATCGGTTTTCTTGCCCTTCCTGTCAGTCTAGTCCCTAAGGGGCCCCATAACGCGCCTAACGTTCGAGCTCCCAACTACCAATAATCCCACCCTCTGTGATTGTCCGGATTTTGCAGGCTGAGTGGTTTCCTCTGAAACAGGACAGGCGACAGCATCTGGCTCAGCGACAGTGTCAGCTACAGACAGCACCTGGAACCTGTTTGTCGGACAAACCGGGGAGGCCTTACGTGCGGCCGCCTGGGAAATACGAGGTGCAATCAAGTTCTAAGGCCTCCGATTTTTTTTTCTAATTAACTACTCACCCAAAATCGATGAAACTGGCGTTACTTCTCGACGTAATCACCCTGCAGACGTACACATTTTCACAACGCTGACGCCATGATACTATGGCAGCGGCGAAGGCTTCTTTAGGAGTCTGTTTTGACCACTGGAAAATCGCTGAGGCAATAGCAGCACGGCTGGCGAATGTGCGACAACGGAGAGTGTCTTTCATTGTTGGGAAAATCCAAATGTCAGTAGGAGCCAGGTCAGGTGAGTAGGGAGCATGAGGAATCACTTCAAAGCTGTTATCACGAAGAAACTGTTGCGTAGCGTTAGCTCGATGTGCGGGTGCGTTGTCTTGGTGAAACAACACACGCGCAGCCCTTCCCGGACGTTTTTGTTGCAGTGCAGGAAGGAATTTGTTCTTCAAAACATTTTCGTAGAATGCACCTGTTACCGTAGTGCCCTTTGGAACGCAAAGGGTAAGGATTACGCCCTCCCTGTCCCAGAACATGGACACCATCATTTTTTCAGCACTGGCGGTTACCCGAATTTTTTTTGGTGGCGGTGAATCTGTGTGCTTCCATTGAGCTGACTGGCGCTTTGTTTCTGGATTGAAAAATAGCATCCACGTCTCATCCATTGTCACAACCGACGAAAAGAAATCCCCATTCATGCTGTCGTTGTGCGTCAACATTGATTGGCAACATGCCACACGGGCAGCCACGTGGTCGTCCGTCAGCATTCATGGCATCCACCTGGATGACACTTTTCGCATTTTCAGGTCGTCATGCAGGATTGTGTGCACGGAACCGACAGAAATGCCAACTCTGGAGGCGATATGTTCAACAGTCATTTGGCGTTCCCCCAAAACAATTCTCTCCACTTTCTCGATCATGTCGTCTGACCGGCTTGTGCGAGCCCGAGATTGTTTCAGTTTGTTGTCAGACGGTGTTCTGCCTTCAGTAAACTGTCGCACCCACGAACGCACTTTCAACACATCCATAACTCCATCACCACATGTCTCCTTCAACTGTCGATGAATTTCAATTGGTTTCACACCACGCAAATTCAGAAAACGAATCATTGCACGCTGTTCAAGTAAGGAAAACGTCGCCATTTTAAGTATTTACAACAGTTCTCATTCTCGCCGCTGGCGGTAAAATTCCATTTGCCGTACGGTGCTGCCATCTCTGGGAAGTATTGACCACGAACGCAGGCTCATTTTAAAACAGTGCGCACGTTTCAATCTCTTTCCAGCCCGGAGAAAAAAATCGGAGGCCTTAGAACTTGAATGCACCTCGTATTTCGCCGCCTGCTTCGCCCTGGGCGACCTCCCGCTCGACCACAGGTGAGCGGTCAGCGTCAGTGCCAGCAGTAACTGGGTCGGCCACCGGTGAGGGCCGATCGGATGACTGGGACGTGCTGGACGTCCGTTGGATCCCCACGGCCGGCCCACAACAGTGGGACCCACCCGCTGCAGCCTCAAGCTGTGTAACGGAAGTCATCACAGCAATGAGCACAGTGTCACCAACTCGACTCGCATCCGCAGACAACAATCGCAGTCCCTGTCCATACTAAAGACTGTAGAAAACTAAACTATGCAGATAAACGGACTATCAGCACGTTCAGCACATCTGTACTGTAGACCCTGTAAAAACTCAGGAACTGTTTCTAATAATACGCAGACTAACTACCGAAGTACTCAGGTGAAACTAAATAATTCGCCCCTCATTAGAACTTGTAATATGTCACAAAATCGTTTTACTTTCCGAAGCAAATTAAAACTCGCTAACAGTAGCTGTTAGATATTAAATTTACCCGCAGAAACTCAAGAAACTAAACTGTTAAAAGACACAGATGTTATAATAAAATTCGCTCCTGATTAGGAACTCGTAAATGTCACAAAAGTGGTTGCTTCCCTATAGCTGCGTCTGTCTCGGTCGGCTACTACTGCCTGACACATAGAAGGATTTCCAAGATTCGCATGTAAAACATTAACATGCGTCTGCACTGGTTTGTCTTTAGAAGTCTTTCTTCACTGTAAATATTCTGAGATAACTAGGTATAACCTACGCCTACAAGCAGTTTTGTTGTTGAGATTGATTATCTGCAATATGTAGGAGGGCATAAACAAAGAGACAAAAACTTAATTTTTGAGGGGGCAAAGCAAACTTGTATCACTATAACAAGCGACTCGCGACTGAGGTCACTCTACTAAGATACAAAGATGGAGTAGTCAGATTGGAACAGCGCTGCAAGTGGCGATATACTGACAAACCAATATAATATGCGAAATTAGAATTGTTACAATTTTCCCTTGTTACTTTTGCCCCTGGTCTTCCTTCTCTTACGTTGATCAATCTCTGTCCTTACTTTGCATCCGCACTCCATTTGCCACCAGGTTCAGCTAAAATAATTCGCTTCTAGACCTATCAGGTGGAATTACTCCAACTACTCAGCAAAATCTAAGGCTATAGTTGTAGGAACATTCACCTGTATTCGTCAATGCCACCTACTCGTACATCTAAAAGTTAACAAAAGTTCAGTCACTCTAACTGAAATAGTAAAATGAAAAGGACTGAAACGTAAATGCAGTCAAAATATAGCCCGCTGTGTCTCAGTCATAAAGCTCACAGTACTAACTGAAAGAATGAAAATGGCTCTGAGCACTATGGGACTCAACTGCTGTGGTCATTAGTCCCCTAGAACTTAGAACTACTTAAACCTAACTAACCTAAGGACATCACACTCATCCATGCCCGAGGCAGGACTCGAACCTGCGACTGTAGCAGTCGCAAGATTCCGGACTGCGCGCCTAGAACCGCGAGACCACCGCGGCCGGCGAAAGAATGGAGATATTATACGACTAGGAAAGCTGGACATTCCTTTTCGTCAAATCTGCTTACTTCACTGTAATGTCGCAGCACTACATAAAATAAAATTTTGAGGAAGACTGTGAACAGCTTCTGGCCAACTAACAATAACTTTTGTAAACAGCTTATAAATTTCTTATAGTATTATACTTTAAAACGAAATACGTTATACTTTATAGTGCGGGAACTGAAGACAGTGTTAATCGATGGCTATCTTACTAGGGTAATATCATTCATAACCGTTTGAAAATGTATGAAAATGAAAATGCATACAAACTAACGTAAAGTTTATTTCATTTTATGACTGAGTGAGTGATAATAAGGTTACCACATCTCAAGTTGTCAACTGAGCTGAAATTTCTAGGAGTCTAGAGTAATAGTTTCGGTGACAATTATAGCATCACTGCCGCTGTTGTTATGACTGAAGCTCACATGCCACTTCAGTCCAGCCATATGCTACGTCAAATTACCTACTGTTTGCAGTACGTACACTAATATTACAGCTGATTTCAAGTTGTCGGTTTATGACATGACGACCATTAATACTTCTGATGTTTTATGCAGCAGAGTAGTGATATCATATTGTAAGCATACAGTCGGTCACCAATGATGATGAGTACCTTACTACTGTAACGGCCTAATTTTTGTCTTCTTCGTGGTATGTAGACACTTGAGAATGTTTCGTGTTTTAGCTAAGCTTCTTGTTTAATAAAGTGACAACACAACTGTGGGCGAACCGTAATTTTCTAAAAATGTCTTCATGCTGTAGGTCACTGTCGCCTCAAAATAGTGAAAATTACTTCCGTAATATTTTACGGAAAGAAGAGAAGTGTACGCGCTCGTCTGGAAAGCTGGTGATACGAAGGGTGTGAGCTTTCTCAGTGCTACTGATTATGATTATGATCAGGTGCCTACAAATACGATTCTACATCAAGTAGCTCTGATGATGTCAAGGGTTCCCATTTATCTCTGGCCTTTTACCGCAACGTTATTTGCAACTGTTTTCAAAAGACGATCATCTGCAGACTTTTCAGTAACTCCAGATCGTTCGCCATTACAGCAGTGGACGTCTACCTGATTTGCCAGAGAAAAGAGGCAGATACTAGAAGAAGAATTGCGAAGCAAAACCATGTTTTGTGTGCGAAAAGTCTAATGTTCATATGCGCGTAGAGAAACAAAGGAACTGCTTCCTGCTCAAAGAGTAACATCTTTACAGTTCAAAAGTATCAAATTATTATGTATTTTCATACATCGGAAAAGTATATCTGTAGTTATTCATAAAGTAACTTTTCATTCACTTCCTACTGGAGCCAATATATATGACACTTTGGAGTATGAGTAATATAAAAATGAATAAAACTTATTTCACTCAAAACATGTTTATTGGGACCCTTAAGCAGCATATGTGTAGCTTTTACGTTTCTTTGGATTTATTGCGAATTCATTCCTCAATATTCTAATTGTCGTTTCTGTACATACTATCAAACTTTCTGAAAGATAATCATGAGCATTTAGTGTAGCAGCGTTCTAGTTTAATTCATACTGACCTGAACAGCTGTAATGATCTTTTCTACATTTTAGTGGTTTTGTGAGTTATTTGTTTTAACGGCTAACCGTTTTTTTTTATTTTAGTTCAATTGATACTGATTTTGTGTGACTGTATGCAATCGATGAGTGCTGAAGTTTTACCATTTCAAAATGCTACACGTGCCTTGTACATGAATTTGTGTTGTGCTCTTATTTCAACTTCCCAGAAATTCTTATCTCATATGCGTTGTTGTGTTGTTTGAGCAAAGCCCTTGAATTTTATCCAATAGTACAGTCGTATTGGCTTTTTTTTCTTCTTGGTTCTTATCTTAGTCTAAAGAGGATCTAGTTCCACGTGCACGGTGGCTGGCGCATTTTGAGATATTCAATAGGATGAGACAAGTACAAACACTCTCAAAAAATGTATACGCCGTTTAACTGTCTGTAACTGACGGAAACCTCTAATTTTTGACAGTGTATTTTTCTGGAACTCATAGATATTTCGATTTTGTTTACGTCTTAGTCCCCACATAATCATTGATTTGTGTTGTTACGTGAAATTCATCGCATAATCGTTGTTTTGATGTCGTTCCAGTTATCTGATAAATGTAGCTGGTGCACAGTTGACGTTCGATAAAAGGAAGAGACTGTTGAAATTGTACATTAAGTACCGGTACGATAACACTAGTCAGATTCAACACCAATGGCGACATGAGGGTGACAGATACGTCCAACAATTGCGCACATTCGAGATAAATTTGAAGCCGAACGGCTGTACACAAATAACGTTGTGTACTACCTGTAACAGCAAAAAGTTTCGTGAACTCGTGCTGTGTTACAATTCGCTTGCTCACCACAAAAGCCTTCGAGTGTGCCCAGGAAGCCATAATTATGGCACATTTTGGAAACTATCGAAGTGCAAGTGGTAGATCCGTAGCTTGCTACACGCCGTAAAAGAGGACGGACCATCTCGTAGAATGGAGTACTGCGACTTGTTTACGCTCCCAACAGTGCAGCGTTTGCGGAGATAATAGTGTAATCTGATGATGCGCAATTTAAGTGTTATAGTAATATGCAACAACTAGGCTGCCGCAAATGCACACGTCATGGGATAGTGCTGGCGTTGCAGCCATCATATTCAGGTACAAGAAGCTCTCCTTAGAGCAGTAGAGAAGGCAGCAGCTGCAAGGTGACGTAATGTGGTGTGAGGTACTGATGACAGATAGTTTGTTAGGTACGGGTGTCGTGAGAAAGTCCTGCTAAATTGTGGTCCTTCTCCACGATTGGCTGCTTCATTCGGAAGTTGCGCTCCAAGATTAGAATCTTCTGTTATTAATATTAGAAGAACTAAATAGTGTATTTACTTGCATTTCATATTTAAAACGTCTCTCAACAGCGTCCTATCATTTCATTATTACACAAGTGTTGATAGCACTTCGCAGATCTTTAGATCGCGTCTATCTTGGAAGGCTGGCGAAATGGTTCAGCTGTAAGAACAGGTTGTTCGGCAGTCTCGGACGTAGGATATGATGTCAGCGCTGGTATCAGTTAAGATTTAATTTGTAATGTCTGCTTTGTAGATAGAGCTGGTTCGGCAGTGTCGCAGGACAGAGATGTTGTCTGCCGCGGTCGCTGTTAAGCCTTTGCTAATAATCTATGGTTTCTTAATAGAGCCGGTTAGGAAGCCTCGGAGTACAGATATGATGTCAGGTTAAGACTTTATTAGCAAAGTATGATTATATGTACGTGTATTTGAGAATAGCCTGATTAAATGCAGAAATACAAATTTCATTAATCTGTTGAAGAATATAAATTCTTTGTTACTCTAAAGTGGAATTTAAGTGTGCCGTTACTTGTGTTCCGCCAATAAGAAAAGCGTGTGGTCTCCTGTATAAACAAACTAATTGGAAATTAAATTACTTCTGAAATGATCAGTTCCACACTAAGAGTTTCTTACTACCTCTAGATTACGGATTCACGACATACGTGCCGTTTTCTGCGCAGGGGACAACTACTATAGAAGACCGCAGCAAATAGGCACCTCGCGTGTACTGCTAACTTAGTACAATAAGATCAGTGACACGCCATCTTTGGTAACACACAGGAGGTATGAAGAAATATACACTCCTGGAAATGGAAAAAAGAACACATTGACACCGGTGTGTCAGACCCACCATACTTGCTCCAGGACACTGCGAGAGGGCTGTACAAGCAATGATCACACGCACGGCACAGCGGACACACCAGGAACCGCGGTGTTGGCCGTCGAATGGCGCTAGCTGCGCAGCATTTGTGCACCGCCGCCGTCAGTGTCAGCCAGTTTGCCGTCTCATACGGAGCTCCATCGCAGTCTTTAACACTGGTAGCATGCCGCGACAGCGTGGACGTGAACCGTATGTGCAGTTGACGGACTTTGAGCGAGGGCGTATAGTGGGCATGCAGGAGGCCGGGTGGAAGTACCGCCGAATTGCTCAACACGTGGGGCGTGAGGTCTCCACAGTAAATCGATGTCGTCGCCAGTGGTCGGCGGAAGGTGCACGTGGCCGGCGACCTGGGACCGGACCGCAGCGACAAACGGATGCACTCCAAGACCGTAGGATCCTACGCAGTGCCGTAGGGGACCGCACCGCCACTTCCCAGCAAATTAGGGACACTGTTGCTTCTGGGGTATCGGCGAGGACCATTCGCAACCGTCTCCATGAAGCTGGGCTACGGTCCCGCACACCGTTAGGCCGTCTTCCGCTCACGCCCCAACATCGTGCAGCCCGCCTCCAGTGGTGTCGCGACAGGCGTGAATGGAGGGACGAATGGAGACGTGTCGTCTTCAGCGATGAGAGTCGCTTCTGCCTTGATGCCAATGATGGTCGTATGCGTGTTTGGCGCCGTGCAGGTGAGCGCCACAATCAGGACTGCATACGACCGAGGCACACAGGGCCAACACCCGGCATCATGGTGTGGGGAGCGATCTCCTACACTGGCCGTACACCTCTGGTGATCGTCGAGGGGACACTGAATAGTGCACGGTACATCCAAACCGTCATCGAACCCATCGTTCTACCATTCCTAGACCGGCAAGGGAACTTGATGTTCCAACAGGACAATGCACGTCCTCATGTATCCCGTGCCACCCAACGTGCTCTAGAAGGTGTAAGTCAACTACCCTCGCCAGCAAGATCTCCGGATCTGTCCCCCATTGAGCATGTTTGGGACTGGAAGAAGCGTCGTCGCACGCGGTCTGCACGTCCAGCACGAACGCTGGTCCAACTGAGGCGCCAGGTGGAAATGGCATGGCAAGCCGTTCCACAGGACTACATCCGGCATCTCTATGATCGTCTCCATGGGAGAATAGCAGCCTGCATTGCTGCGAAAGGTGGATATACACTGTACTAGTGCCGACATTGTGCATGCTCTGTTGCCTGTGTCTATGTACCTGTGGTTCTGTCAGTGTGATCATGTGATGTATCTGACCCCAGGAATGTATCAATAAAGTTTCCCCTTCCTGGGACAATGAATTCACGGTGCTCTTATTTCAATTTCCAGGAGTGTATTTTTGAGGGCAGAGTATTACACGGAAGTATATATATCACCCTCTCCCTCTCTCCCTTTTTCCACTTCCCGTAATCAGTGTGGACAAAGCCGTGAATTTACCAGTACTGAATGTGCGGTGTGGTTCATCTTAGAGAGGTTGGATTGGTTGGTGAGTAGTACCTGAAGAACTTAAGATATTCGTTTTACCTAATTTCAGGGCGCTGTATACACACGAAGGATTTTAATTTCAACAATATGAGGCCCCATCCTACTACCGTAGTTGTGACAAGGGTTTACCTGAACCAGAATTGCTCCTGTTATTGACAGGCCGAAGACATACTGTCGTGTATCCACCACTTTCTCCAGATTTATCACCTCTGGACTTTTACCTATGGGGAACTCTAAATGACGATGTTTACCAATAGAATCTACTCATTCTAAATCAACAACGAGAACACACCTAACACTACTGTACACATTTCCAACAGTACACGTTGCAGCTGGTAGGTCAGCGGTATCGTCTTCGTATGACACTTAGAAAAACTACACTGATTTCAGTAACTTGAAATTCAATATAAACTATCGGCTAAATGACACATTTCCGTTAATTAATTTGGAAGTTATGACGAGTTATGTGGTGTATACAAATATATGGGCCACTCTGTATCTCATGTCTGCAGCTGTTACTGCTGTACTGACATCGAAGTGGTGTCTGTTGTCAGATTTACGGTTAGGGACCTGCTATATCCTTCACTTGCGCTGCAGACCTCGTTGCAGATTGTAAGGCCAGCCACACCGTCCATACAGCGTCATTACGTTATTATAAATCCAACTACGGCTACTCCGCCTAACTTGCTACTTTGCATTCAGCAACTCTGTGACGTTCCAGCCGGATACTGAAGCTCTGTTGCTACTAGTCAGCGAAGTACATATTCCCATATACTTTCTATACAACTGTAGAAAACTTGACGGAGTAACAATCGACATTTGTGAGCCTGTCTCTAAACTTCCTTGTCATCCTCCATTTGCATTAACCCATTTGGTTTGAACACATCCGACAAACAGTCAATCTAGTGTTGAAAACAAATCCACTAAGTGGCAATGTGAGTCACACAATGCATTGATAGAGCTCAAAGCTCGATGCACAGCGTACAATCAGCAGATATTAGAGTAGGTAATAGAAGGGGAATGTGATGCTGCCCAATCGAACAGAAGATTTTAGCACAAAAAAAGTCCCCAAAGCCTACAGACTAATTTTAAACATTGGAAATATTTCATTTCATCCCTACAGCCTACGGCAGCCTTAAGCGTAAGATACGAGGGCGCGCTTAAAAGAAATACCTCTGAATTTTTTAGTCTGTTCTCAATATCAGTTCAGGTATTACATATCAGTCATAGTACTCGATCTATTTCCGGCTTCGCTGACACAATGCCGCTAGAGGGAGTGAAACTGTAGCGTGTAACATACCGAAGGGTAAAGTAACTAGGCGGCCGGTGTGGCAGTGCGGTTCTAGGCGCTTCAGTCGTAGGTTTAAATCCTGCCTCAGGCATGGATGTGTGTGATATCCTTGGTAGTTCTACGTTGTAGGGGACTGATGACCTTCAGCGTAACAATGCCAGACCGCATACAAGCGCTGCAACATCTGCAGCAGTTGGACGCCTTGGGTTCACAGTCAAGATCGTCCTTCATACAATCCAGAATGGTCCCTATCCGATGGTAGATGCGGTACCACACCCAGAAAACTTTTACGTCGACTTACTCTAGCCACGGAAGCCTATGCAATTATACATCCAGTATCTCTTTGGGAAAAATATGTTCGCAACTTACCGGCAATACCTTCTCCGACAGAAGTTTTGCCTCTCTTCGGCAATGTTAAAGATGAAAAGATGCAAATCGATAGGAGACACAGGTGGCAACGATAGGATAGTAATTAAAAAGAAGTTTTCTGGCTGTGGTACCGCATGATAATGTATAAGACGAAGGCCGCTGCAACTGTGGCCGAAACGTTGGTTTTTCTCCAGCAGCAGTAGTTTTTTACATTATGATCCGGGTACAACACCCAGAAAACGTTCATGCCGAGAGATTGGTTGGTTAGTTGATTCATTTGAGGAGAGGGGACCCCCCATCTAGTACCGTGGGACGCTCAACGGCAAATCAAAAAATTTCTGTTCCACGTTCATACACCATGGTCGGCGAGTGCCTGATTTAGTGACAGATGGTAGGGATTGAAATTCTGTCGATGCAGGATACGAATAACACTCATCTGGCTGAATCGACATTCCTAGGCAATATGTCTTGTACAATCGTGCGGATTCCTTAGTTTCGTAGTCAGAACATCTTCTTCGTGTTGTGTGTCAGTTGCAACTTTCTTTCTTGTCCTCTTTTTGGCGTTCAAGCACCCTGTCCGCAATAACGTCTTAATAATTCGTTCTATTGCCTGGCTCGTCGGGCATAGACGATCTGGATAGATAGCCCTATACCACTGTACTGTGTTTACGCATTTCTTTTACTTCCACCATATAAAAACAGTATATCCAGCTGCTCTTCATTACTGTACATGTCTGCACGCAATGAATGCTGAAGCAGAAAGGAGTGGACTGTAGTGGAGACAAGTAAACAGGCAAATCTGTTGACTTTCTGACACAGCATAGCACGAGAACTCTGCTTAGCGTTGTTTGCACCACTGATGCCGATTCCGGCCTACGAGCTCTCAAATTCTAGGATATTTTTCAATGTTTTAAGACACATTTCAGCGTCAACATTAACAAATGCTATAACACTGTAACTGCCCTGTCAAGAGCTATCGAATGTAGTTAAAAAAGCGTACATTCAAAAACAGTTCTTGATTCAATATCTCCGTTGATATGAATGCTAGAAGCATTAACCATACAGAAAAACACGAGCCCATCGACGCTCTAGCATTTCAGAAAACCGTGTTTCGGTATGTGTAATCATTCACTGGAATATAAGAGGTGTTACATCTTACGTTGATCATTCTGTATAGTATTTATGACAACATCATGTAAGAGCATTAAGATTGTAGCAACTGAATATCGTATGCTTAGGCTTCATATGGATTTATATTTGTTAAACAGCAAAAACAAACTCACCCTTCGTATGTGAAATATTACACATACACATATGTTAAAAGAATCTACTATGTGCTGCCGTTCTGGAGAGGAAAAGAAATTATCAAAGCAACGCGGGTAGGTCAGTAATCGACTAATTTCAAATCCACTCGTCCTTCAGTTACGGAAAGGACAGAAAGAAGGTCATTAAGTAGCATTTTACTGGTTCATCCTCTACATCATTTTACGAATTTGTCACTGATTCTGATCATGGCTGTGAACCCGATCACTGTAACAGCACCAAATGTTTAGGTGCCATAGTGAAATTCAATATCTGGATCATTTATCTATGAAAAATTTGTAATCTTCTGGAACCAAATAAACATCAAGGAAAGGTATTTATCTAAACAAACAACTACTCAATAGGGACTTTTAATAGGATTCACATGGCCAAAGTTTAGAAAAAGAGACTGTCAAAACGAGGGAACATTATTACATAAAAATTAGACTGTGTATGGAAAACAAGGCTTGCTTAGACTTACTTTAAAAGCACACGTCAGAAAGTTACTACAATAATACGGAGATGATTTAGTTGATGCAAGCAAGTTTGAATCAACTCAAACTACATAGTTATACAGAAAATCTCAAAAAAATAAAAAACGTAGCTCCTTGAAATTACATACATGAAAACTACGAGCCTCCTTCTATGTGACCAACTAGAAAAGTTAGCACCATAACACCAATATAAAAACTTTTAATTGAGGGGTCTCTCAATAAACTTACCTGCTTATATGGAACCTACGTCACAAGCCCATCTCTACTACATCACTACTAGTAAAACACGCAACTGGCGTGGTCACAAAGATACTACCACACTACGAAACTATCGGCTGTTTTCGTGATGGGTCAAAAATAATCGTATAGTAGACTACGAATGAGAGACTTGTTTGACACGTATGGTGCTCCTTTCTGTTTCGGCCTCTGCGATTAATATTCGTGGATTTCTGATATAAGTAACACCGGAACATCAGCAACGCTTTAATAGCATTTCACACTCTACGTTGGTGCGGAAGGGTTCCGATAGGGCCTGGTATAATTTCTACACAATCCGCTATCTGCTAACAAAGTACCGTACAGTGCTAAGAAAGAAACTCCAATCAGTAATGTATCACACGGTGCTTCAGCCTCATCCTCAACTGACAGAAACAAACTGCAAGAAAACGTCACTAGGCATTATTTATTAACAACCACTCGTTACATATAGACAAAGCAACACACCAACACTCACATGCTATTGCGCCTTCCTATAGGTTTGAAATCAAAGCTTGTGAACGTGGAGGTGATGTGCTTGGAGTTCACCCGTGACCTACAGATCAGAGTCGGCGTGTTCCTCGTCACTAACACATGCAACGTCAGGAGCAGCAACCTCCAGGCAAACCTAGTGTGTGGGCCGCAATCGATGCCGTACCAGTCCCGGGACGAACATCTTCCGGTTCAGCGACTGCCGACGCTTTTCGCAGTACCACAATCTTGTTGCACTAGGTGAGTGTCTGAATACGTGCCTTTCGGTGAAGTTAAGACGTCTTTGTGCACACAATCGCTTGTAGACGGCAGGGACAATGTCACAAGAGATTTAAGCCGTGAAATGCTTTGCGTTGAAGTGGATGAGGTACTGTGAGACAGACTACTGACAGACGAAAGTGACGTTAATTGAAATAAGGTATCTGGAGAAAACTTTCATTCACAATTATTTAGATCCTTGCGAGAGTCAATCCTGAGAAATTATTGCACCTCTTAGGTAAGATTTGTTCGAGTAGCGAAACTTCCTCAGATTCATTGTATCTCGTCATGGTATGAAACATTAAATACACACCCTCGTCCATATGCAGTAAGGAGCCGAAGGAGAGGCCAAAAACAAATTATTTCATTGTCTTTGGCCTAAACAATACATTACACCAGACAACAAATTTTAAATTTTATTTTTCTGCAAAGGCACAATAATTGACTTAAATGCATTTGTGAGTGCTGAAGTTGAAAATGGCAGTTAAAATTCTAGATTATCTGAAGTTTCGAAGTTACTGACTCTTTAATGTTCTTCGTAAATTATAATGGGCCATAGTCTAACAAGCGTGGCGCTGCTGAACACACACTTATGTACCCGATGTTTGACACTGATTTTGGGATTAATTCGAAACATCGGTCATAAATTACATGGAGTACGTTTTTCAAGAATGGTTGTACTCAGTTAGGTAGAGGGTGCTGAAGTTTATATGTTTACTGAAATACTGATATAGATACTTTTTATGTTCTAGTTAAAATTCTTAATAATGACTTGACTATCTAAATGGATTTACACAATTTAAGGGGCTATTAATCCACATATCAGATTATTTTTGTGAGATAGGCTCCAGTTTTTTAGGTATTAAGAAGGCTGTAGCACTTAAGCTATACGGCCAGTATCGTAAAGCCTAACCTACTCACAAATCAATTGGAAAAATGAGTCATAGTGCTTTAGTCCAAGTACATGAAAAGCTACAGACAATTTACTTTAACAGTTACCTTGGTATTGATGATCCAGTACAGAGAGTTTTTTCGCGAAACCTCTCATCATTTTCATCACAATAAGCCCCCAAATTTTCTGTAGAAAGGTTGTCATAACTGAATCAAGTGCATTTCAAATAATATGCCACGTTTCAATTTTTCATACGCACATATAATATCAGTCATAAGCTGAATATAGTTTTCATGCCTGCTATTGCCAAGAACAATTCTGTAGCTTTCTAAAAGCATTGTCAGGCCTTTAGGTCATCAGGCCTAAGAAAAAACTAGAATTGTTTCTCTCAAAAGACCTCACGTATTTGTGGACCAATGATTACTCCGTGCTTCATCTTCTGAGCACTCAGTCCAGGGAATGTTTCATGCAAGAATTGCGATGTTCGTTTGTTGCTCTTATTCACGTGGCGTTCCTGATACAACAAGAAAATGACAGCTAGAAAACAGTACGTAATAATAATCATATAGCACGCAAATGGGAGCATTATCATTTCCGAATTCAGTGAACCAAAGCCTATAAAGATTGCGTATTTCATTCTGTGCAAAAACTTCATTGTTGGGTGTAGTTATTTTCTTATGTTTTAATAAATTTTTAGTCCCGTTTTTGTAATGATTCTGAGTGTCCCGATTCGAAGATGAAATGACAGTTATCTTTGTTGCAGAAAAGGTTAAAGCTGATATATCGATATTCAAGACGAGATTTGATTAACTACAGAAATTAATGTACTGCATAATTCGTAATTACACGTACGGGTGCTAAATGAATAACTATAATTATTGGTGCAACATCAAATACAATATAGTTATTATATCACAGTTAAGGACACATAAAATATATCAGTATGCACATATCTATTTAAAAAATTACTTACAGTGCGAAACAATGCTTATAGTTACAAAAAATAAATTGTTTAACATGAGATTGTGGGAGCAAGAGAACCACTCACTGTGTGCATATTTCATCATGTGGCACGCATGCGGCAGGATTCCTAGGCCGGTTAAGATGTCGCACAAATTTTTATTCTCACACGTGGCTTGCGAAGTTCCTTTCATACGCGAGAATGTGTCCAGCAACGCGTATAAATTTTTCATCGCAGTAGGTTTATAATCCAGTTTCCGGAGACGCGACTTTCGCATACAATTTCCCTTCGCGCTCATGCCCTTCATGTTTTCGGAATAGCTTGCCTTCATACATATTTTGGAAGACGACGCTTGCGTCCCGGAAGCGCGCATGCAGTTCTCCAGTACACAACAGAAACGTTCGCTACTCTGGAGGCAGATGCGGTGCTCGCTGTGGAAGGGGGTGATAGGGTGGAGCAGGCGGTGCGGGAGGCGCTATTCACGACGTAGACGGTTCGGGGACACCGTTCGGTTTTCACAGCGAAGGCTTCCTTGTGACTCCAAACGCTCTGCTTCTCGTAACCGGTGACAACAACATTGTGCAGGGCGCAATAAACGATCGGTCCACGGCGACAAGCAACGTGAATATGCTTTTTGGTTCTGACATCCTTTCTCGACACGTTAAGCTCATGAAATTTTCATACATTTCATTCTTCTTCCTTGCATGATTCACTGCCACATGCACTGATCAGCCAGAAGATTATCACCACCTACCTGATGGCTTGTATGTTCACCTTTAGCACTGATAACGGCGGCGACACGCCGTCGCATGGAAGCAGTGAGACCTTGGTAGGTCGCTAGAGGGAGATGGCATTACATCTGCACACACAAGTCACCTAATACTCCTGAGTTCCGGGGAGGGGGCTGATGAGCTCTGACGCCAAGTTCAATCGCATCCCAGACTTGTACATCCGGTTCAGATCTCGCAAATAAGGGGTCCATCACCTAGATTGGAATCGCCATCGTTTTCCTTGAACCACGAAATCACACTCCTGGCCTTGTGACATGGCGCCTTATCTTGTTGAAAAATGTCACTGCCATCAAGAACATGAGTGTCACGCAGGGATGTACATGGTCTGCAACCAGTGTACGATACTTCTTGAACTTCATGTTGCCTCGCAGGAGATCCACTGAACCGAAGGATGCGCACGTGAATGTTCCCCAGAGCATAATGGAGCCGCCTGCAGCCCGTTCCCGTCTCGCAGTACAAGTGACAAGAAGCTGCTCCCCTGGAAGACGACGGATTCGTGCTCTCCCGTCGTCATGATGAAGGAGGTATCGGGATTCATCAGACCATGCAACGCTCTGAAACTGCATCAGCATCCAGCACCGAGTGCTACATGCCCATTTCAGTCGTAGTTGACGATGCCATCTTGTTAAATTGGCACTTGCATGGATCGTCGGCTGCGGAGGCCCATCATTGGAGTGTTCGGTGGACTGTGTTTCTGACACACTTGTATTTTGCCCATCATTAAATTCTGCCCTGTTTTACCAGTCTGCCCAACCTACTCTGGAATGAGGTGTGGCCGCTCAGTTCCATTATGTCTGGACGTGGTTTCAGCTTGATTTCGCCATAGCACTTCTCGAACACTTGACAAGTAGTGACTACATGTATCGAGTGTGTGATTGAGCAGCAGTCATTCCTTGCCAGGTGACACTGCTATCATGTAAAGGAGTTTATATCGATAGTATGTAGGTGGTCATTGATATGGCTCATCAGTGTAACAACATTAATGAGACATACAGTGAATGAATTTTTCTTCTCATACACAAATCGGGGTGATCTCCGTGGATTAGTAAACCTGAGAAATCTCGCTTCACAAGCGGACGAGACTATTATTTTCTTTGTTGTACGCTGGATCTTCTAGTTCTGATGTTCAGTAAGTCACTACACATCTTTAATTCCTTTACGCGTAACCTACATCACTGTTCAACACATTAAATATTACGAAAATTAAATGGACTCTTTAGTTACCACTGATGATTCAACTGATGCTAGAATTGGTACTTTGGTTCTAGTCTTCTAGTTTCAGCTGTTATCTGTCAATTCCAACGGGGGCCTTTTGGACGGCCGAGTAAAATGTTATTGCGTCCATTTGCTGTTAGGATGGGGTGCGCGGGCGGTAGTTCCAGGTAGTGCAGAATGTGGAACACTGAAAACTTGGTTATACCATTTATTATTAAAGACGGTGTGACATTGCATTACGCGCGTCTGGTAACCCGTCATCAGTGTGTCGAAAGCGACACAGTTTCGCAGCTCGCCGGTCTCAGACTGACTGCCCGTCTGCAGCTCGTGGTCGTGCGGTAGCGTTCTCGCTTCCCACGCCCTAGTTACCGGGTTCGATTCCCGGCGGGGTCAGGGATTTTATCTGCCTTGTGATCACTGGGTGTTTTGTGATGTCCTTAGGTTAGTTAGGTTTAAGTAGTTCTAAGTTCTAGGGGACTGATGACCATAGATGTTAAGTCCCATTGTGGCGTCGCAACTAGTGCGAGCGCACAGTTTTCTATCAAATATTTACTGTGAAATGTAGACAGACTGTAAAGTAGCCATCAGATTAGCATATGTGCTGTAGCGGGCAGATTACCGGTGTCCGTTCGTCTGACGTCACGACCATATGGCATGTCTGTACCGTGAGAATGTAAGACCTGTGCGCTAACTAGCCGCGTGTATAACGTGGAACTTTCATCTTTAATAACTTCTAACTGAGGAACCTGAGGAAATTAAAAGTTAATATACTAGTTTCTGTTATGAATAAAAATAAGTCATCCAAATTTGAGCTTTGAAACCTGCATATTTTGGAAATTAGAAAAATCTTACAGAAAACGCAAATTTCTACAATTTTCGAGTCTAAATAAATACCATTATGTATAGATCACCTTCAGTGACCATCCAACTATGAAACAAAATCACCTTCCGTGCTTTTGTATTTATTTTGAGAATTTTACTTTTAGAAATTCACCTATAACTTTGTTAAAACCATAAATGTTTTGAATTTTTGTGAACAGTTATTTTATATGAGTAGGTGAGAGTGAATGAGTGTGCCTGAGTGAATGAAAGAGGGACATTCGCCATTCTTTGCAAGTGTATAAAATCTAGGTTGGAACTCGCAAGTGTTCAGACGATGTAACCGTGGGAACAGAGTCGCCAGTGGTTCCCCATCTTAGTGAATGTCGGATGTCCAAGAGTGTATGGTATTGTACAAGCAGCCAGAACGTTCGCGAGTATTTAAATAATTTCTGGAAATAAAGTAAAGTCTAGTTTTCCTTTCGGTTTGTTAAATTATACAGTAAATTTTGTGTAACAAGAAATCATGACGTAAATGATTCAGAAGTCATGACTGGTGCGTGCTAGATTTTGGCGCGAGGCGCACCCAAAGAGTTAATTCTGATTGGCTGTGTGATGTGTGAGCCAATGAGATGCGAGGACGGTTAGCAGACTAGGAGAGTGAGTCGCGAGTGGATGAGGGGTCGCGAAGGAACTGTGATCGAGAAGAGACATGCTTGATGTGTCCTCGCGAATAATGTGTAAAATGAAGTCATAAAACGGCTTCATCGGTTCGGTACTGTGCGATTTGAGACTGGAAGAGTCCAGTAACGCGTAGTGTGAGTTTGAGCGAGTTGTGACTTTTCGTTCCGCGAAAGACGCGAGTAACTTTAATAATTAAAAGCGTGGCGGTACTTCGTAAACTTTTACTAAGTGCTTATGGCGAGCATTAACGTTAAAAAACGAACTATTATTGAACATCGACTGCAAACGTGTATGTTAGAAAATCGTCTGTGTTGCAGTTAAGTAAATTCCGTAACTTTGAAAGCTAATTCTGGCGGGGTTTGAGTGTGGATAGAATTGTGAACTGAACTTTCTTCAAACGTAGATTAGCGGGCTGATGATCAGGCTTAAAGACAATAAAGAGCTTAAATAGAATTACCAACTTCGCGTTCTCGTTTGAGTAAACAATTACTACCATTCCAATAACTCAATTTATTTAGGAAGATTGCTCATAGATTGTATTTCAGCAAACATGTATCGCGGCCTCCGGTGAGCGGCTATTAAATTGCAGTTTCTTCAACACTGCTTTTCTGCAATTTTTCCAGTAGCTGCTATCAGGAGAGGCGAGTGCAGCAACTACCTAAGAAACGAGGTAGGTGGATTTTCTTTCAGGGAAAGGAAACTGCGCGATAAGAGCCTGACCCGTCGCAAGTGGTGCATCGGCCGGGAAATAAAAATAGTAAATTCCAGTGAATTTCAAAAAAAGCAGTAGTGACAATTACCGGACAATACAGAAGTGCTCGCTATGTGTAGGAACTGTGTAGCGTACAAATTGATATCGCCACGTGAATAGGAAGGACAGTGAAAGTGTCCGTGAACTGTAATGTGTTGTACGGAACGGAAGAATTTTTCGGTGACTACGCGCCGATTGGAATAGCAGTCTACAACGGCGTCTGGCAGACGACGAGCTACGGAGACTACGCAGAGGCGACGACAGCAGTGGCAGTTGGCAGCGCTGATTCGAGCGGGGGCCCGGAAACTGGTACAGCATTGCAGTGTATGGTGAACGGACCCGCAGTTTCATCTAGCAGCAACGCAGCACACCGAAGCACAAAGTTAAGTACAGTGCTTTTGAAAACTTTGTGTGTTTGTGGAGTCAAACTGAGAAAAATGGCTGAGTTTCAACCAAGTGACAAAAAGGCGGAACTAAGTTGTGATAGTGGGATGGAGACAGGGGAAAATGACCCCATGAATTTTAGTTTAGACGTGTCTCAACCCAATTTCAGTAGTAGTTTGACTGATTCATCCTATGTTAATTATAGTTTGGAGTCAGATCCAGATATGTCAGTGCCCAGTGAGTTACAGTTACCCATGCCGGTAGTTAATGTTAATAGGGACATTGTATCAGCAAATGAGGGGGCGAAGGATAATGTCGCCAGTATGCTGATGAATCTATTAACTAAGATGAACGTGTTGGATTCCAATATGTCAAGTAAGATGGATTCCAGTATATCAAAATTGGAAACTAATATGTCACAAATGGAAACTAATATGTCAAGTAAAATGGATTCAAAAATGTCTAAATTAGGATCTGATTTAAGTAATGAGATGACTAAAATGGGCGCTGATTTAGATTCCAAAATATCCGATCTCAGAGACTGTTGGAAGCAAGATTTAGCAGTGCTCAGTAGTAAAGTAAATGTTGAAATACAGCAGGTTAAACTAGAATGTACAGAAAATATTGTTCAAGTGCAAAGTGAATTGACGACACGAATCGAACAGGTTACTGAGGATCAACAGCAATTTAAATCCCATGTTGATGCAGAATTAGATAAAGTATGTGAGCACATAAAAGTGGTAGAGAATTCCAATGAAATTAATCATGCCGCCTTAGAATGTAAAGTAAATGATACCAAAATTCGGTGTGAGAAACTTGGAGAGCAAGTTGTAAATAAGGTCAATAATTTAGAGACTCACATAAGCCATTTCAGTGAAAGTGTGAATGAGCAACTTTGTGGGCATGAATGCAGACTAACCAAAGTAGAACAGTGTGTTTCTAACCATAGTGGTAGTATAATTTCCAGTGGAATAATTGAATCTACCGAGGTTGCGTATGTTACCCACAGACAGTTTTTAAAATTTGACCCAAGTAAGAACATGCACCCCAGAGAATTTTGGAACGATTTTGAAGACGTTTTGCCGAAAGTATGGAGCGATAAACAAAAGATAGGCTTTATCACTTCAAATTTGATGGGAGAGGCCAGAGTATGGGGGAATTTAGCCTCTGAAAAATACGCGAAATTGTCAGAATTTAAATTAGCGTTCTTTGAGGAATACTGGGGAAAGAGAAAGCAGATGGATGTTCTTAATCGGTTCTGGTCGGGAGAGAAGTATGACCCCAAGAGAGAGGGCATCAAACGATTTGTTCAAAGGTGGGTAGCAACTCTGTCCTACCTTAGTAATAAGTTAGAAACAGAACAGATCATATTAGGGGTAGAAAATAAGCTACCGTGGAACTGGAAAACTAAGATCATATCTGCGCCCCGAGATAACATTGACAAGTTCGTACAGTATTTAGAAAGGGTTGAATCCGTCCAAAAAGAAGAAGAAAACATGAGGAGGGAGCATCGCCCGCCTGCTAGGCAGAATGACAATCGCGCGGATGTAAACATTAATAGGATGGGTGTTCAGAGAGGCGGCGGATACCGTGGCAGTTCACGTGGTAGAGGAAGAACATATGTTAACAGGTTCAATGAACGCGAGCAGTATGACAGCGGCCGACAGATGTCAGGAGGTGAGGCGGTCAGCTGGAGGCATAGTGATGACGCACCGCGCTCGGAAAACCATTAATTGTCTACGAGTGTGCTGGCGATCGTAGGCAACAGCGTTTAAAGTTAAATCCGCTGGCAAAACCATTCATAAGAAAGCAGCCTGAACGACCACCTAACATAAATGTTGTTGCTACAAAATTTAGGGAGGATAACGTAAAACAGACAGAGATAGTAGCTTTAAGTCAAGTGGAGGTTAATGAACAAATTAACTGTAAGAATAATCATAAGAAGCCACTTATTGAAGAACTAAGTACTAGTTATAAGGGTAATAATCAGAAAGACATTATGCACAGTAAAGCTAATGAAGAGCTGTCGGATAGGGGTGAGAACAGTAATAATGGCAGGGTTGTGACTGTGCTTGATAAGATAATTGATGTTGTAGATAGTTACGAAGAAGAGGATAGATTAGAGGAGGAGGTAGAGGTTAATGACGACGCCTTGGATAGGGTCGTAGAAAAGGAGGTTAATGAGAAAGAGGGGGAAACATTGGAAAAATGTTTTGACTTAGCAATAGTGGATAGGCTAATAGGAGCTGCCACTAGAATTGAGGGTGATAATAAGCATGAAATAAACCCTGTAAGTGTGAAAGTGATTGCCACCCAAAAGACAGGCTTCGAAAGGAGAGAAATTGTGCAAGATTTATTGGAGGAAGCAGAACCCAAAATAAATAAAGAGTACTTAGGGCAACCGATAGTAGAGCTAAGAGTATTAAATGAACCAGTTAAATGTTTGATAGATACTGGATCGGAAGTCTGTGCAGTATCCCAGAACTTGGTAAATGAACTCCCTAACAGTAAACAGATTGTTAAGATGCCAGTAAGTGGCTTGAACATTGTAGTAGCAACCGGTAAGACTAAGAAGACAGTAAAACAGGAAGTGTTTCTACCCATAGCATTTAAGGAAGTAGAAATAAGACAGAACTTCTTAGTTATAAATGGACTGAGTGTAGACATATTGGTGGGGGCTGACTTTTTGAATAAATATGAAGGATGGGTGAATTTTTCTACCAATGATGTTATGGTAAAAATTAAGGGTAAACTAATTACTATACCTTTCATCGGTAAGCAGCTATGTGAGGATCCTGAGCAGAATGATTTTCCTATATGTATTTGTAAAACAGAGAAATTCTTGGAGGGCTATAATGAGTACGGTGGCAAAAAAGTAGAGGATCCGTCTGAGCTTGTGAGTGTCAGAAATAGGATCGAGGAGAAATTACTAGAATTAATTGATATTGATGAAGCAAGGAAAAACGATTTAAGACAAATACTAGTCAAACATGCCGAGGTTTTCTCAGATCAACCAGGGCTAGTAAAGGATTATGAGTGTTTTTTGACAGTGCAGAAAGACGCTCATTTCTTCAAAAAACCATTTGCAATCCCAGAAGTACATAAGGAGGCAGTACGTGACTTAATTCAAAATATGTTAGAGTGGGGAATTATTGAAAGGGCTGTTAGTGTGTACAATAACCCGCTAGTCATAGTTCCTAAGAAGGATGGCTCAATTAGACTAGTGTTGGATGCTCGAGCATTAAACAAAATAGTACTACCTGAGAGTGACCGTCCGGAGAATATTGAAGAACTGCTACAAAAGTTTAAAGGTGCTAAGTTCTTTACATCCATGGATGTGACCTGTGGATATTGGAACCTACCGTTAGCAAAGGAATCAAGAAAGTACACGGCATTCTTATTCGAAGGTAGATGTTATCAGTATAAGGTGGTGCCGTTTGGTTTAAATATAAGTGTATGTGCCTTTGTAAGAGCTATGTCGCAGGTATTAGGGGACCATCTACTAAGAAGAATTACAGTGTATGTAGACGACGTTTTGATATCGACACCAACGTGGGAGGAACACTGTATGTTATTGGATGAAGTATTGAGGGCCATAAAATTGGGGGGTATGAAATTGAAGCTAGACAAAACTGAATTTGTGAAGAAAGAAATTAAATTCTTGGGGCACATAGTGAGTGGCGATGGTATCATGCCGGATCCAGAAAAGATTAGAGCAATAAGGGATTATGCTGCACCTACAACACGTAAAGCATTAAAGGGGATGTTTGGTTTGTTTGGGTTTTATAGAAAATTTGTGTCTGGACAATTATTCAATGCACCGTGCCTGCGAGAACTCTTAAAGAAAAATGTAGTTTATAAATGGACTTCTGAGTGTCAGAAGGCGTTTGAAGAATTGAAAGAAGCTCTTATTAATAGTAAGATTTTGAACCATCCCGATTTTTCGAAACCATTTTGTCTGGGATCTGATGCTTGTGGTTACGGGTTAGGAGTTGAACTATTTCAGTTGGAAAAAGAAGGAGAAGAGGAAGTCCACAAGACCATAGCCTTTGCGAGCAGGTCATTGCAACAATCCGAGAAAAATTATAGTATATCTGAACTTGAAGCATTAGCTGTTATTTTCGGCCTGCAAAAATTTGAAAAGTACCTTTTAGGACATGAAATTTGGATCTACACAGACCATAGTGCCCTTACATATTTAGACTCATGTCAGCTAAAACATGCTAGATTAAGAAGGTGGTCCCTGTATTTACAGCAATTTAATTATAAGATGATATACATTAAGGGTTCCGAGAACATCGTGGCGGACGCCTTATCAAGAAGTGTGAAAGATACAGGACAAGAAGGGAAATCTTTAAGAAATACCGATAATAATGAAGTAATGTTGGCCATCATGCAGCTCCAGGACGATGGCTTAATTAAGCGCATTTGTAAGAACCTACGGAGGGAACAGAACCAGGATGACAACATTAAATTAGTAAAGAGTTGATTAGGTCATCCAGACTACCCAAAATTACTGGTCTACTATAAAGTGCATAAAGATGTCTTATTTAGGCGCAGGAAAGACAGTGAGGAGAATTGGAAAATATGTTTTCCGGAGCAACATGTAGATGCACTTATAGACTACGTACATTGTAAGTATGGGCATTATGGCGCTCGTAAATGTATAGCTAAGTTAAGTGAAGTGGTAATTTTTGATAATATGTGGAGAAGGGTGCAACAGCGATTAGAATCCTGTGATCGTTGCCAGAAAGTTAGGGCCAACAATAGAACTATCCAAGGACAGATGTATTCAGTAGAACCACAAAATCGGCTGGATTTAGTAGCTGTAGATTTATTTGGTCCACTACCAGTGTCTAGAGGGGGATGTGAATATGTGTTTGTGATGGTGGATGGGTTTACTAAGTACGTAAAATTTTACCCAATTAAGAAAGCCAACTCTAAAGTATTAGTGAATAAGTTGGAGAAGGACTATTTTGGGAAGATAGGAGTGCCAAAGGCAATATTGTCAGACAATGGGCCCCAGTTTATCTCTAAGAAATTTAGTGAATGTTTACAACAGAGAGGTATCGATCACATAAAAATCTCCGCGTACTTTCCTCAAGGGAACATGTGTGAGCGAATTATGAAGGAGTTAAACAGATTGTGTAGAACATATTGTCATAAAAAACACTCCGCTTGGGCCAATTATATTGAATACTTCGAAGAAGTAATAAACCATCTGAAGCATGAAGCCACAGGATATGCACCAGTAGAGCTAATGTGTGACATTAGGCCGAATAATATTTTATTCGACCTGGTCGAGTTTCCAAATCTCACAGACATAGCCATCGAAGAGAAGGAGAGACTGGCACGTATTAATATAAGAAAGAAGGCCCTGGAAAGAAAGAGAAGGCATGACGCAAGAGCTGATCCCACTAGTTTTCAGGTAGGGGATCTAGTGCTAGTGAAAACTAGGGAAAGATCTAAGAAACTTACGTCAGAAACAAAGAAGTTTACCGATGAGTACGTGGGCCCATTTAGAATCGTAGAGAAGCCTCACCCAAATGCTTATAGACTGGAGTTTGTGAAATCACATAAGGTGTTAGGGCTTAGGAACATTATGGATTTGAAAAGATATGTTCAAAAGAGAGACGTGGCCAGGAGTGAGTAGATACCTCAGAGAGCTTTGCACTCTTTGCAGAGCTAAGTGCGTGACGAGCACTAGGTCTCGAGTCGTTTGACAATATTTCTTCCACTTTCTTTTCCGTATTGTCAACCTACCTCTTCTTTCATTCAGAACTAAAATTCTATCGTCTTTCCTTCTTCTCTATCGTAGTTTTTAAGTGATAAAGTGTTTAAGTAATGAGTAGGAAAGAACCTCAGTGCAGTATAGGTTAAGCGTAAGGAATGAGTGTAAGAGAAAATCAAAAAGGATTAAGATACCTCAGATAAGTAATAAGTCTCAGTAAAGTAAATGTTTGGCCTAAGGTGTGAGTAATGCCCTTAGAAAGGTAAAATAACTAAGAAATGTAAGAGCCTCAGAAAATATGGTGACGAACATTGAAGCTGTTTGTTAAGTAACAGAACCATATGTTAAGACGTAGCATTAAGCTAATGTTTAGGAAAGGAAATGGAGCAGTACAGCAAAACTGTCTGTTCAATGAAGTCAGAGCCTCAGGAGGTGATTTAGTGGTAAAATGAGTAAAGGTACAGTGCAACAAGGTTGACTGTCAAAGGGGTAAAGGAAGTTAAGTTAAAGGGACAGTGCAGCAGGACTGACTGTCAAATGAAGAGAAATATGTGAGAAAAGGAGAAAGAATGAGCATAGTGTTTGGCTAGCTCGATATTAGGAAAAAGTGAGGCTACGAAGGTGAGTAAATAAAAAGCTTAATGTTGGTAACCAGAGGTGGCGTTTGTTGGTAAACAGAGGAGATGTTTGTAAACAAAAGGAAGTGAGGCTACGAATGTAAACAGAGCTGAGGCGACGTTGGTAACTCAGGAGGTGGATGTATGTTAGAAAGTATGGGTAACGAGGTTTCGCAGATTAGTAGGAAACGCTTTAACAAATACTAACCTGAGTGTGTGAAGTATGAGTATGAGAGTTGTAAATTAAACCCGAATGTGACTAGAGAAAACCTGATGTTGACAAGAAATTGAAGTAACTCCAGATATGTGAGATGAGGAAAGTACCCATGACATCGATTCCATTTTTGACCAGAGACACACAAAGCTCCCCAAGTTTGTTGTAGAGATTAGTATAAGGATTGTAGTGTTGATAAATGAATAAGTAAATATGTATTTTTCAGTGTTTAATTTATGATACAGGACTACAGGAGATTGCCTGGAGACAGAATTGTAATATTGATAATTTTGTGTATATTTTATATTGTTGTGTATTGTACAAGAACTGGAGAGTCACCAGTGCTGGCGGAGATTTATTATGTATTTGTGAACTATTTGTAGGAATTGTTTTTCTTAGTATTTCTTATGTAACCATAACTTGTTTGATTATGAGATGAAGAAGTAATTAAAGAGTAAATGTGCCACTTCGGTACTGCATTAGGAAAGTCAATTCACTTTTCACTTAAAAAAAAAAAAAAAAAAAAAAAAAAAATTTGAAAATTGTACATACTGTAAAGTAAATTTTATCAAAAATATGAGACTTTAGAGTCAAGCAGATAGCGCCATTTATCGCTGCTGTAGGTTAAGACGTAGCAGTTAGAAAGGGAACTGAGGCCAGCTGATGTTTCAGGTGCGCCGAAGTAAACAGAGGTGGTAGCACGAGACTTGAAATGGACCTCCCAAGCAGGACCCGGTCGAACTACGAGTGCTATCAAAATCTTAAGTGTAAGTGGTAAAAAAAAGTGACGCTCACCATAGCGATAGTAGTGTTAGTGTGCGTGTGACGTACATCAAGATAGTATTTAGGTTTGTTTCCTTTTTCAGGAATTTGTAAATAGAATTTTGTAATCTGAAAAATTTTTTTTTTGAATGATGATAAAAGTGCATGTTTAGATATAAGATGTTTTGTAGGTCGTCAGCCCTAGGTATAAGTAGATGATTGATGTACAGGAACTATAAATGTTAAATAGCTGTTTGAGTAAATATTTAATAGAAATTTTTTTTAGAAAACTAAAAGTTTGTCATGAATGAAAAAAATTTAGTTTCCTCAGGAGGTGTGTGGCGTCGCAACTAGTGCGAGCGCACAGTTTTCTATCAAATATTTACTGTGAAATGTAGACAGACTGTAAAGTAGCCATCAGATTAGCATATGTGCTGTAGCGGGCAGATTACCGGTGTCCGTTCGTCTGACGTCACGACCATATGGCATGTCTGTACCGTGAGAATGTAAGACCTGTGCGCTAACTAGCCGCGTGTATAACGTGGAACTTTCATCTTTAATAACTTCTAACTGAGGAACCTGAGGAAATTAAAAGTTAATATACTAGTTTCTGTTATGAATAAAAATAAGTCATCCAAATTTGAGCTTTGAAACCTGCATATTTTGGAAATTAGAAAAATCTTACAGAAAACGCAAATTTCTACAATTTTCGAGTCTAAATAAATACCATTATGTATAGATCACCTTCAGTGACCATCCAACTATGAAACAAAATCACCTTCCGTGCTTTTGTATTTATTTTGAGAATTTTACTTTTAGAAATTCACCTATAACTTTGTTAAAACCATAAATGTTTTGAATTTTTGTGAACAGTTATTTTATATGAGTAGGTGAGAGTGAATGAGTGTGCCTGAGTGAATGAAAGAGGGACATTCGCCATTCTTTGCAAGTGTATAAAATCTAGGTTGGAACTCGCAAGTGTTCAGACGATGTAACCGTGGGAACAGAGTCGCCAGTGGTTCCCCATCTTAGTGAATGTCGGATGTCCAAGAGTGTATGGTATTGTACAAGCAGCCAGAACGTTCGCGAGTATTTAAATAATTTCTGGAAATAAAGTAAAGTCTAGTTTTCCTTTCGGTTTGTTAAATTATACAGTAAATTTTGTGTAACAAGAAATCATGACGTAAATGATTCAGAAGTCATGACTGGTGCGTGCTAGATTTTGGCGCGAGGCGCACCCAAAGAGTTAATTCTGATTGGCTGTGTGATGTGTGAGCCAATGAGATGCGAGGACGGTTAGCAGACTAGGAGAGTGAGTCGCGAGTGGATGAGGGGTCGCGAAGGAACTGTGATCGAGAAGAGACATGCTTGATGTGTCCTCGCGAATAATGTGTAAAATGAAGTCATAAAACGGCTTCATCGGTTCGGTACTGTGCGATTTGAGACTGGAAGAGTCCAGTAACGCGTAGTGTGAGTTTGAGCGAGTTGTGACTTTTCGTTCCGCGAAAGACGCGAGTAACTTTAATAATTAAAAGCGTGGCGGTACTTCGTAAACTTTTACTAAGTGCTTATGGCGAGCATTAACGTTAAAAAACGAACTATTATTGAACATCGACTGCAAACGTGTATGTTAGAAAATCGTCTGTGTTGCAGTTAAGTAAATTCCGTAACTTTGAAAGCTAATTCTGGCGGGGTTTGAGTGTGGATAGAATTGTGAACTGAACTTTCTTCAAACGTAGATTAGCGGGCTGATGATCAGGCTTAAAGACAATAAAGAGCTTAAATAGAATTACCAACTTCGCGTTCTCGTTTGAGTAAACAATTACTACCATTCCAATAACTCAATTTATTTAGGAAGATTGCTCATAGATTGTATTTCAGCAAACATGTATCGCGGCCTCCGGTGAGCGGCTATTAAATTGCAGTTTCTTCAACACTGCTTTTCTGCAATTTTTCCAGTAGCTGCTATCAGGAGAGGCGAGTGCAGCAACTACCTAAGAAACGAGGTAGGTGGATTTTCTTTCAGGGAAAGGAAACTGCGCGATAAGAGCCTGACCCGTCGCACCATAGTGCTCAGAGCCATTTGAACCATTTGAACTGACTGCCCTTCGTAGCCGGTGGCTGTGTACACGCCACGGCGCTCGACTTAGATCGCATTTCCCGTCAGCATTCCGCACGATAAGCGTACAGCGCGGCGACTAACTAATGTTAGGTACCAAGTATAACCTGTAAGTAGAAATGCCGAAGTATAGTTTCACTACGTTGTCAATGTAATGAGCGGCGCTTTGGTCAGACAAAGGTCTTCGGTTATTAAGAACTGGAGCAATAAACGGTAGTTTCTTCGACAGTCCTCGAAATGCTTTCATGAGAATTTTGACATACTTCCAGCTGTAATCTACTATTAACATCCACTTAGTATCAGTGCTGCATAAACGTGTTTGTGATCTATATAACTTCTGCCACATTTGCGATAATGTGACGTTTGCTCCAAAGCGGTGTCTATTGCAAAAGGTAGAACACCATGACCAATAATTAGTACCAGACGTATCCCTTAGACTTTGTGTGTTCAAACACAGATAATGGATGGATTAATGGAAAAGGATGTCGTATGTCATCGAGAATGGACACTACCAAACAAATAAATGACTTATCTTTGTACAAATAGAAACCCGCGTGGCCGTCCTTCATCACGTCTGAAACTGTTTTCTAGGAACCTGCATAGGTGTCAAAAGAACTTGGTGTCAAGATGAGCTGCAATGCAAGGTTTTATTGAAACACCAATTTCTGACAGCGCACTTGGATTTCTTCTCGACAAACTTTTATAATTTAAATAAGGCACTGTCAGCCGGAGTGGCCGAGCGGTTCTAGGTGCTTCAGTCTGGAACCGCGCGACCGCTGCGGTCTCAGGTTCGAATCCTGTCTCGGGCAAGAATGTGTTGATGTCCTTTGGTCAGTTAGGTTTAAGTAGTTATAAGTTCTGGGGGACTGATGACCTCTGTTGTTAAATACCTAAGTCCTCAGAGCCATTTGAATTTGAACTTTTAAAAGTTTCTAGAACACTATAACAAACAAAGGGCAAATTTATTATAAACAATAGGTGTGGAAATAAATCCGAAGTTAATTTGTAGTAGAAATATTTACTTGTTGATGTAATTTGACGTCAAGCTACCTGGAATAATTAAGCTGCTATACGTAAGAGCAGAACCAGGGAAATAATATATATAAATGACAAAGATAATCGAAAACGTCGTCCACGCTGTAAGAATAAATATGAGAAACTAGCATAAGATAGGAAGATGGGGTGTTGCATCAAAGAGTTCAAAATTCGTCTAGCTTAAAAAAAAACCTAAGAGCTGCCGCTAAGTACCTCAGCAGCATTCTAATAGTACAGGATGGGGCAAATGAAAATGTGCTGGAGAACAGAGTCCCAGGGTACAAAGAAACACAGAGGAGGAAAGAAAGCACTATACTAACCTCACTACAGCACATGTTGAAAGAAACCACCATTCACCTCTTGGCACTTTTGGGCCCTGGTTAGCAGCTTGCTGCAGGCACATCGAAACTGGCCTGTTGGAATTACTGCAGTCTCATCCGTAATGTTCTTCAGCAGTTCTGGAGGACTATGAGGGTTGTTGCGATACATCTGAGACTTTAGAGTTTCCAACACGAAGTAATCGTACAATGTCGGAACTGTAGGTCTTTTCCTCCTTCGTTGATGCTGCCACAAATTCACGTCTAATGTTATCCACTAGTCCGGGTCACTTTTATTCACCCCACACTGAGTATTCTCTCTTCTCTCTCGGTTCTAGCATCTTCCGTCAATAGAAGCAGGAAGAGACCCAAATAGTGCGTTTCAACTTTTATGAACACAGTGATAAATATTCCACGTAGATGAAAATACTTGGAAACACGACTTAGCATGCAGGGATCTCGATTAGATTCGCTTTCACACAGTTCACTGATGCATAACGTTTCAAGTATTCATAATACAGGGGCAACGTTTTGAAGATCTCATTTAAATGCTAGATGAATCTCTAATGACTTTATCGTCGACGAAATGTTACATCATACTGTTTCTAATTTAAACAACAGCGCTGTAACGACTTTAGGAAGAAAATCCCTTCTTTCTATTTGTGCTTCCACGTCCGTTCGTAACAGACAAACGTTATAACGTCTCAAACCATTAGGAATTATAGTTGTAGCAGAAATAGTGAGATATCTAGATTAACACAGTAAAAGAAGCAATAAAGGAAAAAGAAAAATATAAGGATGGCCCCAATCTAATTGAAAGATCAACGATAGTTGAAAGATCAACGATTTTAAAATAAACCTAACGAGAGAAGTGTGCCTTAGTACGTGGGGAGCTGATATCTAAGTATTCGTTAACAAAGCAATAAAATATGTTCCTCGCATAATACCGTGTCACACAGGCGAGGGACAGTGTGTGATTAAGTTATAAAGCGCGACCATTTCCTTCTCCTCTCATTCCTTCAGTCCCCAGATCAACACTAGCCAACATGGTTCGGCGTAACATCGTTTGGTATCAACAGTAGCCTACCTCAGTGTTGTAGCTCTTGAGACACCGTGATATGTATCTATTTGGAACGTGCCGCTGTCTGCAAGATCATTTATACATGATACAGAAATGTACCTCTCCGGTCACTTGACAAGACCCGAGTTACAAGGCCGGCATCTGATGTGATGAAGATAGCATCTACCAGTTACAGTTGTAACCCTTTAGGTGTAAAGGAAATATGGCCTGGCCGTATTCATATCCCACCAGCCGATCAGACACTCAGTATCGTTATACGACATAAGGAACCCATAAATAAAATATGTTCCGACGTTGGTTTTTACAGCGTGTAATACAAGGCAGGCGAATGAGTTTTCTATCAATCTGAGTGTTTTCCATACTAATAACTGCGTCAGTGGGGACTTTCTTTGGAGATACAGTAGTACCGAACAACCTCTAATCTAAATTCTGGTTAGCGTTCTGTCTTGAGGCCTCTCTGTGCAGTTTAGTTAAACAAATAATGGTAGTGAAGATTTAGAAACACACTATTATTAAAAAGGGTGCTGGTAAAGTGTGAGATGTTTCCATTTATTTGTGTCGATGTTGTATAAAGAATCGCAGACACTAAGATCGCAGCTAAGCAAAATGCTAGAAACATATTTTTCCAGATTTTGGGAGAGATTTTTTCAATTCTATTGTCGTCATCAAAATACTGGGAAGTGCGTTAAATAAAACAGGTGCAATTAGTCAGCTTAAAAATAGAACGGCAACATCACTTTGACGTACTTTGAATTTAATTGCGCATTTTTTAAACTTTGTGGGATTCATTGAATATACCATTGTAATTTAACAATATGTCAAAGGCAAATCCGATTACAGCGTGATCGGAGTACATTACTGTAACAGTCGCTGTATCAGCGAGAACACAATTATGAAAGACCAATAATAACTGAATAGCGAGCTAGTAACACAAAAGACTTTAACCACACTGCAGTAATATAATAATACATATATTAAGCCTAATATATGCGTTAATGACCTGTTTCATGGGATTACGGCTCACCTAACATTTTTTATGGATCACATAAAAGCACAAACCCTATCAAGACATACAGTAGTGCCTTGGTAGGTTGTTCTAATTATGCAGTCAAATTTTAAAAAGTAGTACTCATTTTAGACCCTGTAAGAAATCCGAGTCCATAATTACATTGTGTGAAGTATCTCCCAGGCTTTCACATCTTTAAATTAGGTTTTTTTCCCTTGTGGACTGGGAGCGCATTTGAACTTGTTTAACACTTTTTATTTTTTTACTACCTGAAATCTAGATTACTTTACAATTTCTTTACAATCTTCTGCCCATTTTCAAATTTGTTGGATAGGCTTCGGAGAAGTTTGAATTTGTGGATGAAGGATCTATCGTGAATGAGTTTTTTCTATAATACCAGTTTCATTTATGTTTTTTTGAAGTTCTGTTAGACATTGATTGTGGTTGTACATCATTCCTTCTATATAGGTGAACGTACAATACCTCTAATCATCGTTACCTCACGGTGTCTGTAACTTTTTCCATAACTTGATATCACTACTCTGAAACTGTTTCATCGTAATTCCGTCTGCTCATTTTAAGCCTAAGATGTTTTCGAGAGTCCAACCGTCCTTGAATTTTGTACAGTGTCATTTGCCTTGCTTGTCTCTCTCTGACATATTCCTGTTGTTATCAGAGCATTGGATGTCAAATAGCATCCCTATATATAGTTCTTATTTCGGCTAATGGTAAACTTAAACAGTTGTTAAATATTTGTAAAATATTCATATTACTCCCAATTTCCCTCCTTACCTAGGCAAATTTTAACTAAAAAGGTCATATTCAGGAATTGGTTCGATAAATAGCACAATTTTTTCCATGTGATGTTACTTGTAGCTATTCACTGCCTAGACTCCAAACAGATCAGGAAATACTGTTGCGCTTGCATCTCTATTTACAGCTTACTTTGATGTTTTTTTGTTTTTCAGAGTTCGCACTGGTCTTACGTGAAACGCACATTCTCTCAGCACTTCCCAGCAGTGGTGACTGGGTTAGTTTTAATACACTGAATGCTGGACCCAAAACCTTGTATAAACTGAATTACATGCCCCTGTATATTAGGTTTCCCGACATCATTTCGATTTACACTGTCACAGAAACTTGGTGTTTCGAGTACGACAATGGTCTCATAGTATTTCAGTTCATGATTATATTCAACGCAGAACTCTGTGACAGCTCATTTTCGGCGTTGATTTATTCAGGTGCGTCGCTGATGTTCGTTGCACGTCTCCTCGAGTGTTCTACCTGTCTGCCCCATTAAGACGTGTCTTGTTTAGTGTAATGCGGTAGACACCCGACTCTCATGGTGGCGAGCACCTAAACAGTCAAATTACTCGTGTAGTAAGTCTTACTACTGTAATATGGACTACTTTCGTAAATTATTTCCATAGTAATATACTCTTTTAGTAACTGTTAAAAAGCTCAATTTATATTTTCTTCTTTAGCTTCAATTAAAGTAGTAACACATTTTTACTAAGAAGTAAGTCATTTTTGCACACTGCTGGCACGTGCATTACGTTTCTTACAAGTTGCGGATGGGTACCTGGAGTTAACGACAATGCACAAAATAAGATAAAATGGTCCTCTGAAGCAACATTGGTGGTGATAAACTACTTTGAATATGTCAATGAAACTGCTGAATGCGGAACTTTCATATTCTGATGGGAGCATATCAGAAGATGCACCCATGAAGAAAACGCAGTGAACATGCATTTGCAGTGAAGGGCACGAGTATTGTGGGAAAAAAGCAGACATCCTTCATTCGCTAAAACGCGTTTAATACGAGACGAATATAATGCCAAATTTTCTTAACTGAAAGGCAAAGAGAAATCATGGAAGGAGACCATAACCTTAAAATAGAAGTTATGAATAAGTTCGAGAACGAAATGGAGCTAACACTAGATTTCCTGTTCCTTAGGCAATATACTTGTGAAATGAAGGACACAGACAACTGGTTGCGCAGATTCGTGCAACAACTGATTGTCTGTTTCTATCCTTCATTAGAATTAAAATGCCGTTGCCGAACGTTATCCATGTTGAGGATTGTGGAATATGAATATGTTTTATACACAAAAAACTTAATTTATTTGTTTAGTATTTTTTACAGTGGTTAACATGTTGTTGCTTTCACATGACATAATATCTGTGTTTCTTACATCAGCATCAGTTCATTTCGTTTTTCCAGTTACCACATTCTACTATCTATTTATATTAGGAAATAATAAAAGTAGACATCTTATTTCTCTTGCAAATCATCAAAACATCTTTTCTGTATGACTGTATATTGATGTAAGAAATAAAAAGAAAATTTTAACCCCCTAACTGCAGAAAGAAAGAAAGAAAACATAGGGAGAGAACTTGTAAGAGTATACATAAAAATGGATCACATTTCATTGCAGCAGTGACACTCCAGTGCTTTATTTAGTCATTTAAGATGGAAAAGTCGTTACGCAAATTATTTATTTTACTAGTAGATTAGTTACAATTTCAATTAAACATAATAGACCTTCTGACAGATTAGACTTGCAGCATCTGCTGCTCGTTGAAATGGAGTTTTGTGGGTCATTCACCTATACATAATCAGGGAGTAATAGATCTCCCACTTATGTTCCGAAATTGTATACAACTGCACCAACCACAATAACAGTCCCACACTTGTTTTTATATCGCATTTTCGTAGTAAAAATTCGGAAACCTTTCTTCCAAAATCGAGAATGTACACTCCGTTGAACAGCTAGTTACATAGCGCCCTTCAGCTCCTGTGTGAGGTCGAAACACAGGAGCTATAAGAAATTTGAAAAGAATATATCCAGTATATAAAAAACACCATACTGTATATTTTAAATTCTGCTGCAACTCTGCTATTGCTCCTAATGCGTGCATCAATTGTGGAACACGGCCAATGGCTTAGCACTTACAAAGTCGTCACATTGTCCTCGTAGGTGATTTGAGTATTAATGTAAAGGAAATTCTTTCTGTTTCAGTGTAGCCCTGCTTGTCTTCCAGAGGGACAAGGTATGGTTAGATGTACACAGTCTGTAGCCCCTATAACATGCGGGACTCCAACAACTGGATAGATTTCCCCTTTGTTCCTTGATTTATTTTCTTGATTCCGTGGCACACATACAGTGATTTTAAGGCAATTTAACTGTTTCTCGCCCTGTTAAGAGCTCTTCCAGCAGAAATACGACGGATGTTAATGTGATTCCCTGGTCTTACTTGGTAAGTAGCATTGCGAAAGATTCGCATTCCAGCAAGAAGATCGAGCCTTGAAGAAAAACTACTGTTCCTGTCGCAATTATGCTGCAGTAACGGCTCCAGCTTATCAAGAAGTGACTCAAAATATTTCTTACGATACACAAACACCTCTTTGGAACCATTGTTTTTATACATTGCAAATGAGACCTATTGTCCATTAAAACCTTTTTGGGATCTCTACATCTTCTTAAATATCCTTACTTTAATCGTAGGTCAGGTTGTAAATCGGCTGTTTAGGTTTATATGTTGATAACGCCACGTAGCGTTCTATATGAAAATCACTGGCTGTGCTGTGGGCAGTCTGTGGCTGGTTGGCTTTGTTGTAATATTCGCCATTGTAGTGTTGGGCAGTTGGATGTGAACAGAGCGTAGTATTGCTCAGTTGGAAGTGAGCGCCAGCAATGGTGGATGTGGGGAGAGAGATGGCGGAGTTTTGAGAGCGGATGATCTGGACGTGTGTCCATCAGACAATGTATAACAACAATGGTTCCAAAGAGGTGTTTCTGTTTCGTAAGAATATACATATATATATATATATATATATATATATATATATATATATATATATATATATATATATATATAATGACTTTTGAACACTATTAAGGTAAATACATTGTTTATTCTTTATCAAAATCTTTCATTTGCTAACTACGCCTCTATCAGTAGTTCGTCCCTTCAGTAGTTTGAATCTTATTTAGCTGGCAATAGTGGGGCTCGCTGTATTGCAGTAGTTCGGGTAACGAAGATTTTTGTGAGGTAAGTGATTTGTGAAAGGTATTTAGTTTTAGTCAGGGCCATTCTTTTGTAGGGATTATTAAGTCAGATTGCGTTGCGCTAAAAAATGTGTGGCAGTTTAGTGTTGATCAGAATAAGTAAAGAAAGTAATGTCTGAGTACGTTCAGTTTTGCTCAGCTGTTTGAAAAGCAAATAACGTACGGGTTTACCAGCACAGTAATTCATCAATTTTTCTAAGGGGACGTTTCATTGTCGACCCTTTGCCGAGGATACCTCACTGGAATCTTCTGATTTTTTCTTGTAGTTTGTGTAATTAGTGTAGATAGTGTTTATTGCTAGCGGGTAATTATAGGGAGAATTTCCTTTGTAGTTGTAATTTTTCATTGTTGTACAGTAAAACAGTTGTGGCATGCATGTAGATTTGCACAAAGTATTTCTCGGCTGCATTTCCAATTAACGAGATATTATTTTCAATGCTATGTTAATGTGTTTTCTTATTTTGCTAGTCAAATTATGCTTTTCTGTGTTATCGTGTGAAATATTGTGACAATAATGGCGTGTGAAAAACGTAATACTAGGCTTCAAAGTAAACTGAGAAATGACAGTGAAGTCGAAAGCAGTGTGTTTGCGCCACCGAGTAATGAATTAACTAATGTTCAAAGTAGTAATTTGGTAATTGTGCATAGGGAAATGGAGCGGGCTGCAAATAATGGTGTAGGCAGTAAAACAATTAGTGAACAGGGAAGCATTATCGATCGATCGGTCGGCAACAGCTCGCCTCAGGATTCCGAAATGACTGGACACAATCTTGCAAATACTGTAGTTTCAGGTTTTGCGTCCTCACCGTTTTCGCAAATAAGTCAAGACACATTTTCTGCTTTTCAAAATGCGAATATTGCCGGTTCAAATGCACTGCCGAATAGCACTGAGGGACATGTTTCGGACACCAGTCCATTGTTATTACAGTTAATGCAACAAATGGGACAAAGTCTACAAAAGTTAGACACAAAGTTTGAACAAAATCAGAAACAAATGGGACAAAGTTAGACACAATGGAACAAAATCTTCAAATGTTAGACACCACGCCTAAACAAACACGTGAGGATTTAACTGCTGTAGTACTTAAAATCGAATCGAAATGTCAATAGGTCTGTAATGACGTAAAAACAAATATTTGTGAGCATTTTCAACCTATTTTTTCGCGTCTTGAAAATGCATTACAGAATCACGAAGCAGCCGTAAAAGAACTGCAAACTATTGTTCATGAAACCACAACACCTTGCAAGCTAAAATTGACTCAGTTGCATCTACCGATTCGGTTACGCAACTTGCAAAAGCTCAGGAAAACCTAAAGGACACAGTAGAAACGATTTCAACACAAATAGACGCTCTGAAACTTGTTTCAGAAAAACACACTGACGAAATAAGTTCACTATCGAATAAAGTAGCCGAATTTCCGGATCAGTTCACTAATTTATATACAAAGGTAGATGATGATCAGAATTAACGAAGACCCGTAGCCTTTCCTGACACAGAAGAGTATGAAAAAATTAGAAAATTCGAACAAAATCAAAATCAAATCTATATACAGTACAAAAGAGAAATCCGGGAAGTACAAGATCAGTTAGCACAAGTAATGCAAAAACTACTATTTCAGAGGACACTCGCGCTCCAATACGGGAAGCGGGATATAGAAATACGGAAGAGCCACAAAATAATAACACAGGACACTTCGGAAATTATGAAATAAATTGGCGAGGTATACAAAATTTTGAGATGCAACCGCCGAAAAGAAGTAACAATCTGCGACATGATGATTTTGACTATAAGCTGTTCATTACTACGCGTAAATTGAAAACATTTAAGAATCCAGGCAGGGTCGACACATGAAACGTCCCCTTAAAAAAATTAATGAATTACTGTGCTGGTAAACCCGTACGTTATTTACTTTTCAAACAGCTGAGCAAAACTGAACGTACTGAGTCATTACTCTCTTTACTTATTCTGATCTACACTAAAGGGACACACATTTTTTAGCGCAACGCAATCTGACTTTCAGTAATCCATACAAAAGAATGGCCCTGATTAACATTAACCCATACCTTTCGCAAATCACTTACCTCACCAAAAATCTTCGTTACTCGAATTACTGCAATACAGCGAGCGCCACTACTGCCAGCTAAATAAAAGATTCAAACTACTGAAGGCACTAACTATTGATAGGCGTAGTTAGCAAATGAAAGATTTTGATAAAGAACAAACAATGTATTTACCTTAATAGTATTCAAAAGTCATTATATATATATATATATATATATATATATATATATATATATATATATATATATATATATATATATATATCAGTTCATGTCATCCAGTCTTACAAATTTACTGTTTCTGATGGACACACGTCCAGATCATCCGCTCTCAAAACTCCACCACATCTCTCCCCACATCCACCTCTGCTGGCGGCTAACCTCCAACTGAGCAATGCTACGCTCTGTTCACATCCAACTGCCCAACACTACAATGGCGAACATTACAACAATGCCAACAAGCCACAGACTGCCCACAGCACAGCCAGTGATTTTCATATAGAGCGCTACGTGGCGTTAGCAACATAAAAAACTAAACAGCCTACTTACACGGTAATCCACAGACGTACATTACTATCTAACCTTTTCTTACTACTGCTTAGGAGTACATTTAGGCTTTATGCCCCCCTGAAGCTACTAAGATACGTATTAGCACAGTCTTTGACTGTGGTGTCCACCATTAAGGAGTAAATAAGTTCACTTCAGGAATAAAATATAAATATAATCCTGTACTTCTGTACTCCTTTAATGCAATACTCTGGATTGGAAGTCACCGATTTCCCTCTTCGTTGGTAACTGAATACTTTAGTTTCAGTTACCTTTTGTTGGTGCTCGTTACCAGTGCCATATACATCCTCTCTGAACGAACTTAGAAAGAATCGCACCTCTTGTATAGTCAAAATACGGGCCAACATTCCGTCAGTGGTATCCGTAGACTTTCTTTTTAAGTGTGCAGGTGCTGATAGAAGGGGTATCGTTTTTAAAAAGAAGGCTACGAATACTAGTGACTGTATGCTGATCCCTTTTTCGATCCTATAAGAAGCGGAATTCTTCCTACACTTCGGTCAGGGGGCCTGAAGATGGAGTAGTGTAACGCTGAAACGCAGCAAAAATAAAATAAAATTAGAAGTAGAGTCAGCTGAGGTGTTTTTGATTTCACATTTTTGAGTCCTAAGTCGTCTTTAACATTATAAAGAAGACTTTTTATACTTTTTCACAGAAGCGAAATACTCTGCAGACTTTTTCCCTAAGAGGCAGCTGGTCTTTCCGGATACTGGGAAACAAGAACGAAGATGAGCGATTTTTGCTTTGTTTCCGTCTCAATGTCGTTCTCGCCGTTCTTGATTTTGACTTCAGAACTGCTCAGTTTGACGATGTAAGTACCAGTTTCTTCGAACACTTTTTTCCCTTTTCAGATTTTCTAACTTCCCTACCACATTGAAGCTTCTGACATTCCACGCCCCGACTAGTATTATTATTCATGCTTTTTCTCATGGTCACCTTCCCCTTGGCAGTCCGCTCCCAGAGATCCGGATGGGGTCTATTCCAGAATCTTTTGCCAGTGGAGGCATAGTCATGACACTTTGTCAATTGCAGGACACATATCCTGTGGATACACCTTATGTTTCTGTAATGCAGTGGTTTCCATTGCCTTCTGCATACTCATGACGTTGATCATTGCTGATTCTTCCGCCGTTACGGGCAGTTTCCCGCGCTAAGGGCAAGAGAGTACCCTGAACTTCAGTCTACTCCTCACCCTTTTTGACAAGGCCGTTGTCCGAATGAGAGTGACTTCCCTTGCCGGGAGTCTTCGTCCCCCAATACTGCTTATTTAACAACATTTAAGCGATGGCGGATTTCGAACCTGGAATGAAAGATGCTATCCCTAGACCAAGGGTGTTCCTTATACTAACATAATCATTTGTCATCTTTTCAACTTTTGTTTTCATTTCGGTCTAAACCCTATTCGGCAAACTGAGATATATGTCATATGTGGACGAGCATTGTCCTTTGAAAAATAGTACCAAAGTACCTATGATAGTGACCTGAAGACATATCTTCTCGCTCTCCACACTAAGACTTGAGGAGTAGCACCGCTGCTATTCCCCAAATAATTTTAGATTAGATTAGATAAGATTCAGTTTTCGTTCCATAGACCCAAAAAAATTATACGATTCTCGTGGGTGTGGAACATGTCAGAAAGTGTAACGCAAAATTCATGAAACATTTGAAAATAATACTCCCTGATCATTTGTCTGAAGATTATGAAAATAGGTGAATACAATATAGTAAACGGGAACAGCTAATATTTATAGAATTAATACGATATCTAACCATTCCAGAATTAATACACTGTCGGAATGATACATTGCTACGCATTATTAATAAATTTATGATATACAAAATAGCTAATCTTGACTGTTGTGACCAAGTGCTGTCGTAACTGAAATCTAACAGACATTTTTACTTAAGGTGGCCTAACACTCACTGTTACAATATTCGTCTGTGGAGTACAAGAAATTGCCTATCAAAAAGTCATTCAAACTTTGCTTACAAAGAGCTTTATCTAAAAGCAAGAATTGATGGTTGCAGGAAATCTATTGAAAATGTGTGTTCCTGAGTATTTGACCCCTTTTTGGACCAATTAATTTTACAGCTTTATGTAGATTTTGTTTCCTAGTGTAGATCGTACGTATTGAGCTAGTGGCTGGAAACAGAGATATATTGTACTGAACTGGGAACCTAGAAACGACGGAGAGGCTTCGTCCCCTCCGTAGCCCGCACTGGCACTCAACCCTTCAACGTATTACAGCAGTCCACTCACCCCACCGCCACCCCACACCGAAAACAATGTAATTGTGCGGTTTGGCTTCCCAGTGGACCCAACCACCAGGTAACATCTGACACCAGACGAGTGTAACCCCAATGTTTGTGTGATAGAGTAATTATGGTGTAACTTACGAGGAATAAGGGGAACCAGCCCTCATTCGCCAAGGCAGATGGGAAACCGCCTTAAAAACCATCCATAGACTGGTCTGCACACTGGACCTCTACACTATCTCGCCGGACGGATTTTTACCAGGGACCGGCACACCCTCCCACCCAGAAAGAAGTGCCTTAGACCGCACAGCTAACCGGGTGGGCAGAGATATATCACTTGCAATATTTTCGTTAAGGAATAAATATACTGAGAAGCACTGGTTTGAATACAAAGTTCGTTGAACAGGTTTCTACATTATGCTCTTGAATCTACTTCGCAAATTGTTCTTATTACACGTTAAAAACTTCTGCTCGGTTTAATGTCACTTCAGAATATGATCCCTTATGATACAGTAGAAGACATAGTTGAATGCAATAAGCAATGTATGCAATTTTTTTGTATTTATATCTCCTATATTTGACATCCTTCTCACTGAAAATACAGACTTATTTAGACGCTTAAGCAATTCTGTGGTATGCCCTTCTCAACTGAATTTATTATCGAGTTATAATCCGCGGAATTTAACACTGGCAACCTTTCGATCTGCATGTCTTCGTATGTTATACACATGCTGAACGGAAATCGCTTAATGGTTCTAAATGGCATATAGAGAGTCTTTTCAAACTTAAATGACAGTGAATTAGCCTTGAACCATTTATTAATGTCAGTGAATATTTGGTTAGCAGCTTTTTCTAAATTTATAGTTGACTTGCTACTTATTGCAATGTTTCTATCATCGGCAAACAAAACAAGGTTAGCACCTGGCAATGTAACAGACGAGGGAGCATTAGTTTACACACGAAAAACAATCGGCGCAAGATGAAACCTTGGGGAACACCACATGTAATTAATTCCCCACCAGATGAAGATAGTCTGCTTACTGCACAAGTATTTCTCAACGACACGTTTGTTTCCTGTTAGTTAGATAAGACTATAAGACTCAAACCATTTCGCAGCACTGCCAGTGACAATCATACTATTCTAATTTACTTTACAGAATGCTCTGGTGCCACAGAGTCAAAGGTTATAATGCGATCTCTCCCCAGCTCGCACCACACTCGCCGACGATGGTCAGCCAGGATAATGCAGAACCTCGATTCATTGATGACCGCTATGTGACGTCCTTCATCATACACCTCAGTCACGGCACCACTCCAGATGGCACCGTTTGATTTGGAATGTTGATGGCACCTGCGCATGGGACGTTGATTCCCTAGAGCAGGTGCTGCTAATCTCCGACCGAAGGCACGGGATGACACAGAATGTTGCAGGGATCCATTACATAGTCTCAAATGGCTAACACAGGCATGAAAGTGTTATCTTGTCAATTGTCATGTTACTATGTTGTCCCACATAGGGCCCCTGTTACATCCAGATGTCGCAAAAATCAGTATATTGTACGATTCGCTTTACCAGCAAAGTGGAGGCCCAAAATGTTCCTTTGTAACCCTGTTAGGCCCTCACAACGATGTCTCAAAAGAGAATAAGCATCTCTGCGTCGCTCATAGACATCACTCACGATCTGACGCTGTTCACACCCCTCTTATACCCTACCAGCGATGTTACCGAGAGTAATGGGATCAACACTAATGCACGCTGGTGACCGTTTTACCTGTCAAGGAGAATAGCAACTGTAATCATTCACATACCTGCTGACGGTATTTACATGTACGAAGTAATTTAGACATACGATCATGCCTTCTGCATATCTGACATTTTTCTGGCATGCAGTGTATTTAAAGGTATCTTTGATTTAACGTCTTAACATTGTAAGCAATGCAGTTAATAATCTGGAGAAAACTGTAAATTGGAGTATATAACTTTTCAACTTCGTTGTTTAACTGGCAGATTTGTTTGAGGAAAAAACACTTAAAAAGATGTTCCTACGAAATACACTCCTGGAAATGGAAAAAAGAACACATTGACACCGGTGTATCAGACCCACCATACTTGCTCCGGACACTGCGAGAGGGCTGTACAAGCAATGATCACACGCACGGCACAGCGGACACACCAGGAACCGCGGAGTTCGCCGCCGAATGGCGCTAGCTGCGCAGCATTTGTGCACCGCCGCCGTCAGTGTCAGCCAGTTTGCGGTGGCATACGGAGCTCCATCGCAGTCTTTAACACTAGTAACATGCCGCGACAGCGTGGACGTGAACCGTATGTGCAGTTGACGGACTTTGAGCGAGGGCGTATAGTGGGCATGCGGGAGGCCGGGTGGACGTACCGCCGAATTGCTCAACACGTGGGGCGTGAGGTCTCCACAGTACATCGATATTGTCGCCAGTGGTCGGCGGAAGGTGCACGTGCCCGTCGACCTGGGACCGGACCGCAGCGACGCACGGATGCACGCCAAGACCGTAGGATCCTACGCAGTGCCGTAGGGAACCGCACCGCCACTTCCCAGCAAATTAGGGACACTGTTGTTCCTGGGGTATCGGCGAGGACCATTCGCAACCGTCTCCATGAAGCTGGGCTACGGTCCCGCACACCGTTAGGCCGTCTTCCGCTCACGCCCCAACATCGTGCAGCCCGCCTCCAGTGGTGTCGCGACAGGCGTGAATGGAGGGACGGATGGAGACGTGTCGTCTTCAGCGATGAGAGTCGCTTCTGCCTTGGTGCCAATGATGGTCGTATGCGTGTTTGGCGCCGTGCAGGTGAGCGCCACAATCAGGACTGCATACGACCGAGGCACACAGGGCAAACACCCGGCATGAAGGTGCGGGGAGCGAACTCCTACACTGGCCGTACGCCTCTGGTGATCGTCGAGGGGACATTGAATAGTGCACGGTACATCCAAACTGTCATCGAACCCATCGTTCTACCATTCCTAGACCGGCAAGGGAACTTGCTGTTCCAACAGGACAATGCACGTCCGCATGTATCCCGTGCCACCCAACGTGCTCTAGAAGGTGTAAGTCAACTACCCTGGCCAGCAAGATCTCCGGATCTGTCCCCCATTGAGCATGTTTGGGACTGGATGAAGCGTCGTCTCACGGGGTCTGCACGTCCAGCACGAACGCTGGTCCAACTGAGGCGCCAGGTGGAAATGGCATTGCAAGCCGTTCCGCAGGACTACATCCAGCATCTCTATGATCGTCTCCATGGGAGAATAGCAGCCTGCATTGCTGTGAAAGGTGGATATACACTGTACTAGTGCCGACATTGTGCATGCTCTGTTGCCTGTGTCTAAGTACCTGTGGTTCTGTCAGTGTGATCATGTGATGTATCTGACCCCAGGAATGTGTCAATAAAGTTTCCCCTTCTTGGGACAATGAATTCACGGTGTTCTTATTTCAATTTCCAGGAGTGTATCACCATCTTCTAGTTTACACCTTTTCTTCATTGTTGGCTCTGGATTATCACACTGTGACTCATTTTCATTTTACCTTCACAAGTCAACGTTCTATAAGGGATAGAGACTTATGTCAGATTTAAAAGTGACACCCATAGTCGTGACGCTACACCAGTCTGCGACGTCTCCCCAGGGAGACAACAATACTGTCCCAAGATTATAGCTGCCACCGTCTCACTCAAATCCCATAAATTTACTTCGTAGGAGCGTAAACAAATTTGGAACCGCCGCTAGCAAAGCTTATAGATAGCATATCGTATACAAGGGAACCTGCAAGACTCCCCAAGCAGTGTTAAGGGCATCCTTGGTCTCAAATTCTTCGGCCTATCAGGGGCATATATTTTTCTTATGTTCGTATTTGTTTTGAGTGATTTTAGTCATTAATTAGGGGGATGTTATTCCTAGGTGGATGACGTCATGTCACTTCAGCTAACTTCCACGCTGGAAGCTCCACGTCATCACAGTCTAACGTAGTCCTCCTAGGTGGACTGAAGGGCTTAGGCGGTATTTCACCATCTTAAGAAACCGGTTTAAAGTAGGTATCACAATAATCCTACCACTTTGTGATTTTCGTAGTAGCCTTGCCAACCAAGCAAAAACGGAATGGAGATACTGGACGTTACGCCCTTACAATTTTGTTCGTTCTGCTGTCCTACGAAATTCTGGACGCCTCAGCCTTCACCGCTACAACTTCGCATAGCTATTATCATCGCAGCACATTACCAGACTAATAAAATGAATAGTTAAACTAAAGCACGGACGATAATTTATTTTACGCCATTCTGTGCTGAAATGTTTAGTGCAGAATAATCTGATTCCATCTCTAACAACGACGCAGACAATTTCATAATTATCTCGAATATTCTATTAGTATTCACACGTAATTACTACTCATTAGGTAACAGAAACCACTAGAAACATATGTTGCCCGATTTGGTCTCTGTACAATATATACCCTCATTAACTTACGTGCCACCAGATTCTAGGTAATATGACTCAATTTTGCAGTGATAAATGCGGTCACTGAATTCTGCAAAGCAGATTAACATGGGCTGCAACGCCCCGTCATAATATATACTAACGAAAATCATAGCTGGGACTTGGTTATTGGCTCAACTTTCATGGCAGCTTATTCAACTGTCAAAGCTTCTTCGCTATTCTCTGACTCTTAAAAGCACTTATCTAATATTTTATTCCTTTAACTTTAATGAGGAAATATCTATTAGTTTAACTTATTGGTAATAGCCCATCACATATTCCGTGCTTCAGGTTGAACAACGTCTAGAATTTTGCAACTGTATTAACTACATTTATTTTACTACCAACAATTCACCATTTTTATTTAACTTCTTTATTTCATTCTTTTCGCAATACGCGCCTGTGTTTATGTGTGTAATCGGTGCATGTCTGATAAAAATTACTTTACACAGCTGACTGTGCGCTTTTAATAGGGAATACGCATAGCGGCGAACAAAGCAACCATAAAGCGAGTTGAGCCGAACTTTATTTCCAGAATCTTACGCTAGCACGAACCCCAGTGCGGTTCTACAAGCAACACCTTAAAACTGACATCACACATCTTGAAATATTTCTCATAACACGGTATGCTTGTAGCTATTGCTTGAACTGTATGCTTAGATAACAAGGGCGCAGGTTGTTATTGGAGTAATAGTAGCCTTAGAGATCACTATCAAAATAAATTCAAAAAATGAGTGTACATCAATGGGAATATTGTAAGAGGAGACGATATCGACAGAAATCTTTTTTTCACAGTCGCATATGGTCAGAGAAGAGGTGAACTGAGAGTGTCACTACTTTCTAAGGGGGGGGGGGGGGAGGGGAGGCTCACAAGAGTCCTGATCAGGATCATATCCAAGAAGTAGACCAGCCGCTGGTGGGAGCAACAGCCGTCTCTTCTGGTCATCCAATGACTGAGGCTTGCCGCATAAGTACGTGTCGCGTGTACCATCTTCGAAGGTGGCGGGTTGACTCCTCTCTCACAAAATCAAAGGCCAAGGCGCTGAATGTATATACGCCTGTAATGTCCAAAACTACTTGGAATGCTTGTCAGAGGGTTCGTCCCACTGTGCCACACATTAGGATCTGTCCCCATCTACTTCGGATGTTGAGAGTGGAAAGGATGACTGAACTTCTAGAAACCTCAAGTCAGAGTTATACAGTAAATCGAACAAAACGAGCTTTAATATGTTGTTTGGCACCTCTGATTGTAAAATGTTCATGAATAACTTTTTCTTACATTTACACATTGTTGCAGGCGATATATCACATTCGATACTTCGGGTTGGTTCAAATGGCTCTGAGCCCTATGGGACTCAACTTCTGAGGTCATTAGACCCCTAGAACCTAGAACTAGTTAAACCTAACTAACCTAAGGACATCACACACATCCATGCCCGAGGCAGGATTCGAACCTGCGACCGTAGCGGTCTCGCGGTTCCAAACTGCAGCGCCCAGAACCGCGCGGCCACTTCAGCCGGCTACTTCGGGTTGCTAACATGTCAATCTGCCACTCAGTAAATAAATAAATGTTACTTTATTTTTGCCTATTTGCAAGACATACATTCCTTCTCATGCTAGAAAATGCACAAATTTGTTGCAATTGTCTCATTACATGTTGTTGTTGGAATATAAATTGTTAAAAATATAATAAATAAAAAATTACAAAATCATTTAAATTTTTTTTAAAAACGTTGCAGGATATTCTTATATATAGTCTGAAACTTTTTGAAACAGTCTGTTTCTGAAGGAAAGCACAAAAACACCATACATTCAGAACATCTCACATTCGTTAACTTTGAACAACCCGTTCCACCCTCATACGTAAGAAAATCGAAGGGTAGTCTACTTGATGAAGCCATTACAAAGTTTTTCAAGCCCACAGGTTGAGGTTTTTCTCTAACATGTTGTTTCATGTGGACTTGTCCATGGAATGGCACCATTAGTTTGTCAACAGAAACCATTTTTGGACGAGAATGATGCAGACACACTTTTCTAATCATTGACAACATGAGTCTTAGTTTTCAGCATTTTCGTGCTGTTTTTCATTGTCACTGACAGAATTGTCATCAACAACCATGAGAGATGCTCTAATGCAGTAGAAACGATCTCTGCAGACGTTTTAAGCTACCACTGGATATCTAGTACGTAGTTCCCAACACATCCTAAGCTTATTAAAACCAAGAAGTAAAATCACAATACTTGCAGCCCAGTATTTCTTGATCTCATCTGGGGTGGTGTTGTGAGATTTTCCATGTGATGAAACATAGTTCATGTTTGTTTTTCCTGCCATATTATTGAAGAAATATTCATTTAAATACTTATTGAAATATTCAAATGGTTTCGTAACTCCTGTATTGACAGATACTACAACAGAACTTGATGGTGTTAATGTTGTGGCAGTTGAGATACTGAGAGAAAATCTAAAATAGAAAGAAGAATATTGCTTAAAAACGATTGTTTTGCAATAATTAATATGAATGCCAATTAAAAGAAGGCCAGTGTTCACTCTGTCTGCTTGCCGGGGGGTCTCATCCGAGATGTGGAAGAGGCCCTGCCGGCGGCGATAGAGAGCACTGGGTGCACCCGACTGCAAATTGCTGCTCATGTCGGCACCAATGACTCCTGCCGTCTGGGTTCAGAGGTCATCCTCTGTTCGTACAGGCGGCTGACGGAACTGGTGAAGGCAGAAAGCCTCGCTCGCGGCGTGGAATCAGAGCTAACTATTTGTAGTATCGTTCCCAGAACCGATCGCGGTCCTCTGGTTTGGAGCCGAGCGGAAGGCTTAAACCAGAGGCTCAGACGATTCTGCGAAGATCTGGGGTGCAAATTTGTCGACCTCCGCTATCGGGTAGAGAAATGTAGGGTCCCCCTGAATAGGTCAGGCGTGCACTACACGCAGGAAGCGGCTACGAGGGTAGCGGAGTACGTGTGGAGTGCACATGGGGTTTTTTTAGGTTAGAGAATTCCCTCCCTAGGCCCGACAAGACGCCTCCTGATACGCGGCACGGTAGGATTAGGCAAAATGCACAGGGAATAACAATATTAATGTGCTAATAGTTGCCGGCCGCGGTGGTCTGGCGGTTCTATGCGCGCAGTCCGGAACAGTGCGACTGCTACGGTCACAGGTTCGAACCCTGCCCCGGGTATAGATGTGTGTGATGTCCTTAGGTTCATTAGGTTTAAGTAGTTCTAAGTTCTAGGGGACTGATGACCTAAGAAGTTAAGTCCCATAGTGCTCAGAGCCATTTGAACCATTTTTTGTGCTAATAGTTAACTGCAGGAGCGTCTATCGAAAGGTCCGATAACTGCTCTCATTAATAAACGGTCACAACGCCAATGTAGTACTAGGGACAGAAAGTTGGCTGAAAGCAGACGTAAGCAGTAATGAAATCCTAAACTCAGACTGGAATGTATACCGCAGAGACAGGCTGGACAGTGAGGGGGGAGGCGTGTTTATAGCGATACGAAGTGCAATAGTATCGAAGGAAATTGACGGAGATCCTAAATGTGAAATAATTTGGGTGAAGGTCACTGTTATAGCAGGCTCAGACATGGTAATTGGATGTGTCTATAGGCCCCCTGGCTCATCAGCTGTTGTGGCTGAACACCTGAAGGATAATTTGGAAAATATTTTGAGTAGGTTTCTCCACCATGTTATAGTTCTGGGTGGAGATTTTAATTTTCCGGATATAGACTGGGAGGCTGTAACGTTCATAACGGGTGGCAGGGACAAAGAATCCAGTGAAAATTTTTTAAGTGCTTTATCTGAAAACTACCTTGAGCAGTTAAACAGAGAACCGACTCGTGGCGATAACATATTAGACCTTCTGGTGACAAACAGACCCGAACTATTTGAATCAGTTAACGCAGAACAGGGAATCAGCGACCATAAAGCGGCTACAGCATCGATGATTTCAGCCGTAAATAGAAATATTAAAAAAGGTAGGAAGATTTTTCTGTTTAGCTAAAGTAACAAAAAGCAGATTACAGAGTACCTGACGGTTCAACACAAAAGTTTTGTCTCAAGTATAGATAGTGTTGGGGATCAGTGGACAAAGTTCAAAACCATCGCACAATATGCGTTAGATGAGTATGTCCCAAGCAAGATCGTAAGACCGAGTTAGAAAACTGCTGCGGAAGCAAAGGGAACTTCACAGCAAACATAAACGAAATGTAGTGTGAGGAGGGCTATGCGAGAGGCGTTCAATGAATTCGAAAGTAAAGTTCTATTCACTGACTTGGCAGAAAATCCTATGAAATTTTGATCTTATGTCAAAGCGGAAGGTGGATCAAAACAAAATGTCCAGACACTCTGTGACCAAAATTGTACTGAAACGTAGGATGACATACTAAATGATGAAATACTAAAGGTCTTATTCCAAACTGTTTCACACAGGAGGACTTCACTGTAGTTCCTTCTCTAGATTGTCGCACAGATGACAAAATGGTAGATATCGAAATAGATGACAGAGGGATAGAGAAACAATTAAAATCGCCCAAAGGAGGAAAGGTCGCTGGGCCTGATGGGGTACCAGTTCTATTTTACACAGAGTACGCGAAGGAGGAACTTGCCCCCTTCTTGCAGCGGTGTACCGTAGGTCTCTAGCAGAGCGTAGCGTTCCAAAGGATTGGAAAAGGCCACAGGTCATCCCCGTTATCAAGAAGGGATGTCGAACAGATGTGCAGAACTATAGACCTAAATCTCTAACGTCGATCAGTTGTAGAATTTTGGAACACGTATTATGTTCGAGTATAATGACTTTTCTAGAGACTAGGAATCAGCATGGGTTTCGACAAAGACGGTCGTGTGAAACCCAGCTCTCACTATTCGTCCACGAGACTCAGAGGGCCATAGACACAGGTTCATAGGTAGATGCCGTGTTTCTTGACTTCCGCAAGGCGTTCGATACAGTTCCCCACAATCGTTTAATAAACAATGTAAGAGCATATGGAATATCAGACCAACTGTGTGATTGGATTGAAGAGTTCCTAGATAACAGAACGCAGCTTGTCATTCTCAATGGAGAGAAGTCTTTCGAAGTAAGAGTGATTTCAGGTGTTCCGCAGGGGAGTGTCATAGGACCGTTGCTATTCACAATATACATAAATGACCTTGTGGATGACATCGGAAGTTCACTGAAGCTTTTTGCAGATGATGCTGTGGTGTATCGAGAGGTTGCAACAATGGAAAATTGTACTGAAATGCAGGAGGATCTGCAGCGAAGTGACGCATGGTGCAGGGAATCGCAATTGAATCTCAATGTAGAAAAGTGTAAAGTGCTGCGAATACATAGAAAGATAGATCCCTTATCATTTAGCTACGAAAAAGCAGGTCAGCAACTGGCAGCAGTTAATTCCATAAATTATCTGGGAGTACGCATTAGGAGTGATTTAAAAAGGAATGATCACATAAAGCTGATCGTCGGTAAAGCAGATGCCAGACTGAGATTCATTGGAAGAATCCTTAGGAAATGCAATCCGAAAACAAAGGAAGTAGGTTACAGTACGCTTGTTCGCCCACTGCTTGAATACTGCTCAGGTGTGTGGGATCCGTACCAGATAGGGCTGATAAGAGAGATAGAGAAGATGAAACGGAGAGCAGCGCGCTTCGTTACAGGATCATTTAGTAATCGCGAAAGCTTTACGGAGATGATAGATAAACTCCAGTGTAAGACTCTGCAGGAGAGGCGCTCAGTAGCTCGGTACGGGCTTTTGTTAAAGTTTCGAGAACATACCTTCACCGAATAGTCAAGCAGTATATTGCTCCCTTCTACGTATACCTCGCGAAGAAACCATGAGGATAAAATCAGAGAGATTAGAGCCCACACAAAAGCATACCGACAATCTTTCTTTCCACGAACAATACGAGACTGGAATAGAAGGGAGAACGGATAGAGGTACTCAGGGTACCCTTCGCCACACACCGTCAGGTGGCTTGCGGAATATGGATGTAGATGTAGGTGTAGAAAATTACTAAAACATTATTTACTCTGTTCTGTGGCGCCAGCGTTTCATTGGATCTCTAGGTGATGGAGTTTCATGAGCTTGTGTTAGTACTATTGAACTTTCAGTATTTGAAACTACATCTTCTTCAGATTGTATCAGTGGCGATCCATGAAAGTGAACTTCAGCATCATCAGCATCATTATTATCATTGTCATCATCAATTTCAATGTCAGAAGAATTTGCGTCAAAGAGCTCATCTAGAAACTGAGCGATTTTTGAATCAGATAGACCTGTTAATAATATTTAGCTTTTTATTTTTAAACTACGTTTGCAAAGTTTTTTTGTACAGAAAGAATTAGAAATATTTACCCCATTTTTAATGTTGTGAAATGCTCTCTAAAAATAACAAATTAACGTTGAAACAATGAACAATAGTATAAAAGGCAGCCGACCGCCATTTGCTCACACGCGTATAAAATGTAGTTACAGAGACCCAATGTATTAAATATGTCGCATACAATAAAATACGACTTGTCAGAATTAAAATCGTCTTCCACGTGACTTTCTTTAGTAGAATTACAGTCTGGGAACCGTTAACAATATGTTAGCACTGATTCAGAAGTAAATAAATGATCGGCGTCTTCTGGCGGAATTCATCAACCTTTATGTTCACAGGTGACCCATTTGGTGAGGCCTTCGTTCTCACCAGCCACGTGGTAAGTCTCTCACGAACTCCTTTCTCGTAACATGTGGGATAGCATCTTTTGCATCGAGCTATAGGCGCGGTACCGTGGAGCGTAAGTACTAAGTTGTAGCGAAGTATGACTTCCGCTGACTAGTTTCTAATGTTTTTTATTTTTTAATTTAAGCAGTCTTTTATAAAATATTAATAATGAAGAACTATTTTTGCAATGAAAAATGTCTTTTTGTTTGTGACACGTAATTCAAAACAAGAATACCAGTACGTGAATTTTTCATAAACGTTGTGATTAGATATCTGTTAATTAGCATATATTTGACGAATTTTATAATTAAATGAGGTAGGTGTTCAAATGGAACGATAAAAACGAATAAAATAATTGACCGACATCAGGTCAGAAGCATGGATTGTGCCTCGAGCGAATCTGATTTTTTTCCCTACTTTCATATACTTTAAACCTGACTTTATTGCTAGTAGAACATGCACGTGTGTTTAAAAATATGCATCAGCTGCTACTTGGCTGTTCAACGTTCTGTCACACACCACTCGTCCTGTCCAGAAAAAAAACAATATTGCTTTAGCATATTAAAGGCACTGGGAAAACTTCAAAGTCGATTTTCTCGAGAAAATTTGTGAGCTTGGGAGATTAATATTTGGGTCCTGAGTTTTGCTTGACATAAATACAAAAAAAAATTAAAAATGTGGATGCCTTTGGTCCACATGTAAGATGGCTCCCTAAGTAGTCTACAGATGCAAATGAAGAATATATGCATGCGAACAAAACGTAGCTGCGTTCGATAAAGGAGTATTACAAGGCCGTCTAATATGACATATTATTTCCTAATAATTGTATTAGTATTGTTTATTATTTCAAGAAACGGGTATAAAAGTAATTCGACAAACCAAGAAACTTTTCCTAAGCAGGTGATGCCTTAACTGTCATAGACAACTACGTTATTCGTATAAGTAAGAGAATGCAATGATTTCCAAGTTTACTGCTTTTTTTTTGTGTCTGTGACACGACTCGATTGAAATGAAATGAAATGTCGTGTGGCTAGGACCTCCCGTCGGGTAGACCGTTCGCCTGCTGCAAGTCTTTCGATTTGACGCCACTTCAGCGACCTGCGCCTCGACGGGGATGAAATGATGATGATTAGGACAACACAACACCCAGTCCCTGAGCGGAGAAAATCTCCGACCCAGCCGGGAATCGAACCAGGGCCCTTAGGATTGACAGTCTGTCACGCTGACCACTCAGCTACCGGGGGCGGACACGATTCGATTAAAATGCTGTGTATAAATTGATTTTGGAAGTAGTAGAGCCGCTCTGTTATTTACGTCACTGGGGACTAAACAGTAACTTGTAGCGTAATCTATCTTGGAAGTTGGAACAGAAAACAGAAAATATTATTAGGACTATGGCATTACCACGATACTGTCACGAAACTCAACACTGTATTACTAAGAAACGGATGTAGATAAGACACGAAATCCACACATCATATTTCTGAGGAGAACCGAAGGACGCTCAGTAATGAACAACGCACAAAACTAAATGAGACGGAAAGACTAACACTATGTGTAGAGCTAAATATGCAAAACCTGATAGGAACCTATAGAGAAGGTGCATAACAGAAGATTCTCAAAATCAAATCTCGTTTCAATACATCCGGTAGAAAGCAAGTTAAATGATGCACAGACAACTTACAAGTTCGTATGAGCCTTAAAACGGAGTGTATGAATCGTTGTAGAAGTTGTATCACTAGTAGCGAAAGTAGAAAACAGTGACAAGAAAGCGGACATATATTATATCAGCTGTGAAGCCGTAGACTGTTGATGTCCGCGAGAAGGCAAAAAATCTTTATAGCCATGTTTACAATTAGTAGAGCAAAACCGCAACGAATGTATTCCTTTCTGATCTTTTACAAATAGTATGGGTGAACAGAGCTATCTTTTGGTATGGTCGTGTGAGTTACAACAGACTGCTGTGTGTGTTGCTGGGAGAGACGGAGCTGGGGGTCAACGCGTAGTGACAACCATTCAGGCGGCTCATTTTGTAAGCGTTGTACAAGCGGGACGTGAATCACGGCTGATTGACAATGCTGCCAGAGGTTGCCATAAATAACCGTGACATGTATCCAGTCTGGCGAGAATGAATGGTGAGTTTCCAACGAGCAGACTAAAGTCGGTCTGTCAGAACTATAAATAACGACATTATCCAAGTATAGGAACATGTATCAGAACATAGCCGTTGAAATTCAATGAGCGTAAAGCTGTTTTTTGGTCGTCAGCATCACACAAATACGTTACATTCGCCAGCCCTAATTTTATTTGATTTTTCGAGAATTTCCACGACGTTTCCGCCAGAAAAATTGCGATCTTCTTTCGCTTTGGGTGCTTTCATTTAATCGATCTTTTTCATTTTCTAAGAGTGTAACAACGAAGCGTCAGCCACGAGGGTTACAGACAAGTAGCATAGTTTTCTTGGATAGTCCCCCTGGATTCATTAGTATACACGCCCATTGGATATCTGCCCTTATTCCGTTTGTGTGAGCGATTCAAAGAAATATTTTCACACAGCACGTGGAGCAGGAATGTCACGACTGACCAACCGACCGCACAACGGCTTCCACATTGTCGATGGATTTTCAATAAGTGTTTACTTCGGACGCGGTCTGTAGTTATCGTCAAACCCAATCTAAGCTGATATGGGGAGCAGGGAAGCAAGAAAGACTTCTCATTGATCTGCCCTGGAGCGCATTCCATATCTCTTCTGTGTGTTATTGTATGGCCGCTTTAGTTTGTACAGAGTTAAAGCGAACTAGTCTAGTACGTTGCTCCTGAAAACCTTTCGGACTCTTTGAATCCATATTAACAAAACAAAATTGATTCAGTTCTAATATTCACTTCTAATCTTACGCGACTGGCTAATTTTATTCAAAATCACTTCGAGGTCACATTACGCAGTTGGCCATACTAACCAAGTTTCAAGATCACTTCCTGTCTCAGGTTGCACACTTCTACACACTACCCCATTTTCAAGGTCACTGAAGACGGCACTTCCGGTGTTACACAATTGGGCTAGTTACTTTCTAGATCTCCATTGTGACTTGGACATGGTAATGTAGGTGGAAAACGCATCATGTACTGGCGCCAAAGATTCCTACTCTTGATAAAAGTGGGGCCATATTCTTAGAAGTATAAGACATACAAAAATAAGATGAGCAAATATGGCTTATCACATACTCCAATAGGCGCTCAAATGTTAGGATAAAAGGAGTGTAAAGTGGATATCTACGGCGGGGCAATGCTAGGTTGAACTTTATAGCACACGAACATATATCTAAATTTCTCAAGAGATTTGAAATTAGGTATTCCGTGTTGTGCGTTGTCGATCACCACAAACGGATTGAACCGCTGGATCCCACATTTGAGAGGGGTATCTGTGGGTCAGTCGAGTATTCGCACAACGTCACAGAAAATATAGGCCAAATGGAACGATGAGTCAATGTATACTCTGTCGTTAGGTGAATATGTTGTGCACAGTGTACTCTATCGTTAGGTGAACATGTTGTGCACAGTGTGCCAGACATAATAAAATGAGGTCATGAAAGTCCTGAATGAGCAACATGTACATATACAGATGGCGGTACTACCACGTACACAAGGTATAAAACGACAGTGCATTGTTGGGGCTGTCATTTGGATTCAAGTTATTCACCTGAAAAGATGTCCGACGTGGGTAGGGTCGCACGACGACATTTAACAGACTTTGAACACGGAATGATAGTTGGGGCTTGACGAATAAGTTGTTCAATTTCGGAAATCGTTAAGGATTCCAATAATCCAAACTCCACGGGGTCGAAACTGTGGCGAAAATAACAAATTTCAGGCATCACAAGGGACAACGTAGTGGCTGACGGCCTTCACTTAACGAGCGAGACCAGGGGCGTTTACGGAGACTTGTCAGTACTAACGGACAAACAACACTGCCTGAAATAGCCACATAAATCGTTTGTGACGTACGAAGAACGTACCCATTAGGACAGGGTGGCGAAATGTGGCGTTAATTGATTGTGACAGCAGACGACCATGTGAGTGCCTTATGCTAACGGAACGATGTCGCGTGCAGCGCCTCTCCTGGGCTTGAGACCATATCAGTTGGACTCTATACTACGAGAAAACCGTGACCATGTCAGATGAGTCCCGGTTTCAATTGGTAAGAGGTGATGGGAGGTATCGTGTGCCTACCACACGAAGCCATGAACCAAAATTGTCTAAAATCACAATGTGAACAGATGGTGGCTCCCTAATCGTGTGGGCTGTGTTTATATGGAACTGACTGGTCCTTTGGTTTATCTGAACCGATCTTCGTTTGGAAATAGCTGTGTTCGGTTACTTGAAGATTATTTGTAGCCATTCATGGACTTCATGTTCCCAAATGACAATGAAATTTTTATGAATGACAATGAGCTATGTCACCGAGCCACAGCTGCTCGTGATTGGTCTGAAGAACATTCCAGAGGACGGGATCATATGATTTGGTCATCCAGATTATCTGTCATGTATTCCACTGAAAATTTATGGGACGTAATCGAGAGGTCACTTCGTGGACAAAACCCTTCAAGGCAGCACTTCCGTAATTATGGACGGCTGTAGAGGCAACGAGGCTAAGTATTTCTGCATGGGGCTTCCAACAACTTGTTGAGACCATGACACACCGAGTGGCTGCACTATGGCGGGGAGCAAGAGGTCCGATATGATGGTAGAAGGTATCCCATGATTCCTATCATTTCACTGTGTGTTTAATCAATTATTTTGGATAATGCATTGAGCTCAGCGTTCCGTGGTTTGCTTTCATTACTCGGTGGCTGTTATGGAAGAAGTGAAGGAACAGATTTTTATTGAAAGTGATCAGAGAAAGGAATTTAAGAACTATTAAATAGTAATATAGAGCTTGTAACGGTTTCTGTACTCAACAACATCGTTTTAGCTTGGCATGGTATTTACTAGCAAGGTAAGTAGATGAGAACTACAAGTTCATTTTGCCAGATCACCTCATAGTGTTAAACAGAATAGATAGTATAACTCATGGGGAGAACGTGCTGCCTGAAAGTAATCGAGTGACTGATAACTTCAATCGAAGTCCGATTTTACTTACAATAGGGAAGTAGCCAGTCACTTGTCAACAAAAAAGTACATTGAACTCTGTACGGTTTTTTCCAACCTGTTATTATCCAGTCTGTGCATTCAGTTATTAGAGTAACATTCTGAAGATTAGAGACTTTTATTTATTCACGCCTGTATGAGGCATTTCAGTAAACGCTAATTAAGGTTTCTAAGTGGCACATCTTTTCAAAATACTGAGGTGCAGTGGACGCTGTGTAAGTAAAGCAATAAAACACATGTACGTACTGCAACTAACTCTCTAATAGTTTTTATTAAACACTGACCTACAGAATTTTCGCTTACAATGATAACTCAAACTTAACCTACTCATTTATTACCCATAAAATACAAGCACAACGCAATCTGACTGCTATGCATTGACAACATGACTTCCAATAATTAACACAAAAGAATGATCCTGAATGCAAGAAATCCTAGATATAATAAGAATCCAAAAGATATCAAATTAAAGATATATGAAACTACCTACAACTCTGTTGATTGCTTAAACTCATTTCAGTCACGAATCCCAAAAGTGGAAACCCTATTCTTTTTCATAAGTCACTTACCTCACAGAAAATCTTCATAACACGAACTACAGTAACTATAGCAAGTAGGAAGAATTGCCAGATAAACAAATAATTCTAACTACTATAGACTCTAACTACTAGGAGACATATGATTTGCAAAAGAAAGATTTTGTTGAAGAGTTGTCAATGTATTTAGAAAATGTTACATTGTTTATGTGACATCAAGTTCCAGAAATTATATAGTTGTCAATAATTCAACTGCCCAAACATTATCCATCCTCATACATTTCCTTGCTTATTATCTTATAAACACATCATTTCATCTCACTTTAAAATGCATGTCCTACCTACATAGAGTCTCCACTAAGAATATCATGTCCATACACTTCCCTGTCCATTCGCTAACTGCTAGTCCGTCCGACCACTGATTCCCTTGCCGAGGGCTCAGAGCGCTGTCAGCGATATTAAGATAGTCTATAGTGCAGCCAACATACAAACAGGCTAATTACGTTACTAAAAAAAATTCTTGTTTGTTAATTCACCCATCATGCCCTAACCAACTACATACAGTTTACAAAATGTTACTGACACACGACAGCCACTGCCACTATCGACACCACCAGCACTATGTTCACAGTCGTCACAGTCTATAGTGGAACAGTATTAGAGAGATATGACCGTGCTTGTGTCGTCAAGACTTTCAGGCATACAGTGTATTAGCTCCAATAAGCAGTCGCCGAAGTATGTATAGCTTCACAGCAGCCAGATTGATGCACACCCACCCACGCACCCACCCACCCACACACAAACACACACACACACACACACACACACACACACACACACACACACACACACACACACACTGGCAGTGCTTCCTCATTCAGAAAGCTGCGTGAAATGAGAGATGTAGCGTGCTTCTTAAGCTGCACAAATAACAATAATAAGTTCTAATGCGAAGAAAATCATTCATGCATGTAATTTACAAGCAACCCAGTATAGTTAACTGGAGGCCGCACATCAAACTGAAAACTGCTGCATACATGTATATTTACAGTGACCGAAAAATATTTCACCCAATCATTTGAGAACTACCAAAGAATAAAGATGTCGAGAAACATAACAACACTCTATGCACTGAGATGATGATTATGACTATATATAGAAGGTGTGTCACTAACGATTGCCACCAAGAGTGGCTAACAACAACACAAACACAAACCCATGCCCGAGGGAGGACTCGAACCTGCGGCGGGAGAGGCCGCGCAATCCGTGACATTGCGCCTCCGACCACGCGGCCACTTCGCGCAGCTAGCAGTTATAGTGCTGAACGTTTGTTACAATTTAAACAACATTTGCTGTAAACATGTCAGGTTTAGTATGATGCCGGTTAGGAGATCCATCCCATGGTTGTATTTGAAAATCCGAGTTTTAATGACGCTAAAGTAACATTATATGTCGGTGAGTGGGATAGATTATGTGATACATCAATGCAGATTTCCGCTTTGTTTCATGGAAATTTTCTCTGTCAGTAGCACTGACAGACCATATAGTCACAGTAGGGGACTTCTCCGGAACAGGTCAACTTGTTAAATGCAGAGAGTGTATATAACTACAGGAAAAGAATTTTAAGAACGTAATGTACATATGTTGTGCTATAAATTACATTGTAAATTGCAACTGAGGTCCACCAACTTGTGGGAGACATTGTAATCTGTTGGCATCTGCTCAGAAAACTCTGTGCCTGTCAGAAGAAACTGTCTCCCAGTTCTGTGATTCATGTCGTGCTTGTGCGCAAATAGAATTTAGTGAGCGAAGTGTGCCAGATTTTCGGATGGAACTGTGATCTTATTTAAGTGTCTTCATATATCCAGGATATATAGATGTTTGTGAAAAAAATTACCCTGCAGGCTGTTGTGAATGCATGGTCATTATCATGACTGAGTGGACGAAACACAAGAGACACTGGTTCTGCAATGATACTGGAAAACTGACGAAGAATAAAAAGAATAGATAACATATGTGCATTAATTGTCAGACCTGCAAATTGTCAGAAGATTAATCTCGTTATATCAGTGATATTACATCCTCGGAAGATCCGCTTCGAGTATGTATATACTTTCTCAAAGACCCTGTTTCTGCCAAAATATCAGCTAGTGCAGCGAATTTTCCAAAGGAACTGTGGAACTATGTACCAGATGCTCACAGAACATAGCGATAGTCCACCACTTGAAAATGTAAATCGAAACGGCGTATTTGTAACTGACGACATTGCAGTGGAAAACCAGGATGAGATGTGGACGTTTTTCTTTTGTTCCTCTCATATGATACTGGATGTCCTCTATTTCAGTAAGTTATACCCAAGGATTCTGAAGCATACTGGCAAACTTATTGTCACTTTCAAACAGGACAGTATGAATTTAAAGCATATTTATGAAGCACATGTAGGACCAGACATGTCATTGAACGGATCTGTTACCATATGTGGGGGTTTGTTGGAATATCTAGCAGTATGGCTTTCTGATTATTAAGAAATCAAGAAGAGTGAATGATGGCGGAGACAGATGAATTTTCTGGAAGATTCTGTATAAAAGGTAGTGCATCAATACGTAACTGAGTTAGTATGCTGTCGACTATGGAGAAATTTGCACGTGTGGAATGTGCGCATTCTGAAGGAAAGTAGAACATACCAGACATATATCCATACGCCGACGTAAAATTTGAGACAATCAATGCAAGATCAATTGTATTGTCAAGTGGTATAAGGGCAGCGAAAGATGATATCAGGTGTGGGAGTTGAACGACAGATCAAACACGTAGTGAAGTGACAAAAGGAAAAATCAATGAGACTCTTACAGTAACTGTAAAAGGCCATGAAAAAGAAAAACAAAAATTTGAAGAGGTAAAAGATTTCCTCCTGCAAATATTACAGACACGAAAGCTGGGGAAGAAGGCAGTGAAACGCTTCTGAGGTTACTCATTAAAACGGAAGGAAGGATTGATGAGACTGAAAAAATCGTGTATAATAATATATGTGTACTGTCTTAAAGTTACATCAGTATGCAACAACATATCAACAAAGCACAAAGTCATAGAGTCACAGACAGCTGTTTGTGACAAACTACGACTCCCGAAACTAGGACAGCTGGAGCATAGACAGTTTCTCTCCGAAGTATTTATACCCATAAGTATTTGCCAAAATAGGAGGATGTTTTCCTGAAATATTGTGTATGGAGACTGGTAAGACAACACTTAAAAATGACGATTAAGAAGCACAAACAGTAAAAATCCAAATTGTAAATGTTAATTGCCATCTTTTGCGATGTAATGAAAGTCTTATTAAGACCAGATGCGTTCCGCTTTATTCTAAAGCATCTTCTGTGGTCAGTGCAGTGAAAGTGCTGTGTGCTGGATGCTCAGAACATATATGTGGATGAATACCAAGAATTAAGTAACCAAAAAACCTGACTTTAAAATATAAAACTAGTATATCTGCACTGTGGAATAGAAAGACCAAAAACAAAGAAGAAAATACATAGTAGAAAATACACTAACATTTTTAGAAACATTATGCAGTGTACATAATTGACGTGAAGACGTTGATATTCAGAATAAAAAGCGAATTGCATTATCACTGGGGTATACACTGGGTGTTTTTCCTAAGAGACATCAGGTACATTTTCTCTGACATTCAGAAGATATTTTCAATTTCCTTTTTGTGTTGTGTATCTGCAGTCAGCCCAAGCAAATAGTGCTCCTGCTCATCACTTCTTTCATGTGACACTCAGTGTTGCCAGAAAGCATAGATTTGTTTACCGTTCCGTACAAAATTATCTTTCAATCTTTTAGGTGCCCATTCGATACAGAATCCCAAATTACTCTAATTTGAGGTTCATTTTATCGATATGTATTAAGAGGTATCATAAAACACATATAATACCCAGTGTTCCAGCAGTGACAGCAATTCCCTGGTCCACGCTGACTGCTACTACCAATCATGAGGCACTACTGAATCGCTGCTAAACAGCTGTTCATTCTTCATGTTTTAATGTCCCTATCAATATGTATAAATAAAAAGAATATTGAACAAAACAATTTGGAAGCGTTCTGTCGACTGTAGAAGTAATAGTCTGATTTGAAAATAATTTTGTTTGTAAAGGGAAACACACTGACACTTTCTGCTGACAATGGGCGTTGCATGAAAGACCTGACAAGCGGTACTTGTTTTGACTCACTCTTGCTACACAATGCAAAAACAACATCACAGATATGTACTGGAACACCAGAGAAAATGTACCTGACAATTTGTAGGAGAGACACACAGCTCATTGCAATGATCCCAAGGAAATTGTAGAATAACTACGACTACTCACAGCTTTAGGCACCATAGAGCATACCGCTCATATGAACGAAATAATATGAATCATTTCAGAGCTTTGGAAAAGACATATATTGAGTAGTAACTACGTGGTCCATGAACTCCACAAGTCTGCGTGCAAGACATTACAGTGCAGATGAGTCTTAATACTTGGTTCAGATGATTTGTGGCAGGCTGATGTCATGGATTTGTTTCAATGATCACAGATAGTATTCCAGATTTTTTTATCCCTTCCAGAGAAGGAAAACACCTGGAAAGAAACTGCACAGGTGTCTGAATAACTGATGCATATGGGGAGAAATTGGTGTACTGACAATCTTCAAACTCAACCGGGAATTGATATATACAAGAAGTATTTCAAGTTGGTAAGGGGACGATATAGAGTAAACCACTACTCAGTATTCCAATAGATTATAGTATTGTGTGTGTACTGTCTGAACGGAACCTAAAAATCTGTGCGTGGCTAGCGCTCCTTCCAAATATAACTTAAGAGTATAACGAAGCTGAACTTCATGGTAGTAAAATAAACACTAATTGACATACACTATAGCACTTCTAAATTGGTTGTGGATCCTTCCAAGAAAAAAATCACTGTAGGGGATTTCGTACATTTTTAGAAATACAAAAACTCGTCTGAGGAGTCTGACCTTACGAAATTGTCAATGGCATATTTACAGAGCATTTACAGTGGAAAAAACCCAATAACTTACATCACAAAGGACATCATAGATGAAGAAATTGCAGAGAGATTTTACAGAGAGGAATTACAGAAAAGCTCTAACTGAGAGCAGGCGCTATGTGCACATGGCTCTAATGGCCTGTTTTTCCATCATCACAGAGCAATCGGATGAAGTCACAATTTGGTTCATAACAGGGTGCATAAACCTCAAACAGTGCAGCAGCATAACATTTGTGTTAGGAAGCAAATCAGAGGTAAAGTACTAGTAGAACTGTATATCCCAGGAGCAACCTTCTGGGGACCTGGAAAGAAAGTAAAAAAGCATCTGAAGCAGAGTGTGTGACAATTCACACTCATGGCTGGTTATGCCCTCTGAGAAATTGGACGGGAGGGTACAACCCTCAGCTAGCACCAACCACAGTTCAGAAGCGCTTAAGGGAAACAGTATATCTCTGGCTTGCCCCGAGCTCGCCAGAAGACTGTTAGACTCGTAAAGCTCAGGCATTCAGTGAACATCTTTCTGGTTGCCTATCGTCAATCAGAATGACTCACAGGAAAAGACATTGATGGAATAGGTATAATTACATGGTAAATAAACACATTTTCCCATTAATCCTTGCTCCAGTGACTCATCACCACAGCGAAACATTAACATCCAGCGCTACTCACATGTTTTGAAGATGCTCATAAATTCTAAATGACAACTGTTATGAAAGAGGATTGACAATACTGGTTGAGCAGGTTTAACTGAAAGAGACTATCCATTTTGTTTTATGAGTTCTGTGTTTTGAACTTATGATGACAATAGAGAATATATCGTAATACATAAAGAAAACATTTAGAGGCTTTATTAGCAACAGTCCATAGTGGTCAGCGATTCATTAAAAGATGTTATTTCTTTTTTTAATGGAATGAGCTGCCCTTTGATCACACTCTATAGTATCCGTTTGAAATGAAAGTAGTTACAACCGAATGAGGAACGTAACAAATTGTTGCATTTGTTCTTGGAGTTTTAAATTGAGGTATTCACCAGACATCTATGAAGGAATATTAGTGATGATTTCATGGATGTCTTGACGAGGCTTTTTGTGCAGGATTTCTAGTGCCAGCACTCTGAGTAGGCCTCAATGAATCAGCCAGTCATAGGATGATCTTCTGAACAGAAAAATGATTTCGAACATGTATCTGTCTTAAATTTGAAATAAAAGTTTATGATATCTTCAACAGATTTAAATATTATTTTATTATGTGATTGTAAAGCAGTCCATCAGAGCATTGAGGTCCACGGCTCGTGGTCTTGTAGTACCGTTCTCGTTTCCCACGCACGGTGTCCGGGTTCGATTCCCGGAGGGGTCAGGGATTTTCTCTGCTTCGAGATGACTGGGTGTTGTGTGTCTTTCATCATCATTTCATCCTCATTCACTCTCAAGCGACTTGCGTCAAAGAATTTGTGGAGCGGCGGTTGAACCGCCCCGCGAAGGGTCTCCCGGCCATGAAAGCCATACGTTCATCATAATAATAACAGCATTGAGACTAAACTAAATTTTTAAATATGTGACAGGTTACACCAAGAAAGTGCGGCGGAGAAATTACGGCAAGGCATCATTCACAGCAATGCAAACTTGTGAATGTGAGCTATTTTGTTGGTACGACATTTAAGAAAATAAAAGCATCGACTGTAATGTTGGGTATTACAATTCAATGAGAGACGTCGTGAGCAGCAATAGTGCTGATGTTACAGAGCAAATTAAGTTAGATTTTACATGCCAAACGCAACATTTCTACACAAATGTTATGGTTATAGGGGGCTTCAGGGTTGAAGGAATATTGCTACTCGACTTTTTGAAGAGATATTGGATGATTTTGCTCGTTGCACAGAAATTTGGTACCACAATATTTGAGAATAGAATGTTAAACTGCACCTCAAAACTATGTAGAGAGAGATGGATGGCAGGGTTACATAGTGCTGGGGCTTGTAGAGACGAATGAAAGTGAAATAGAATCAATGTACTACGACATGGAGGCAAGACTTTGATATATTGAATCTGGAGGCATGGCACTCACTATGGAATTCGTATTAAAGTCACTTATATGAGTACTTTCACATGGAACAAGGACCATCAGAACCTTCGCATCAAAAATGAAAGAGAGCTGTAAGGTTTTTGTTAAACCACACCAATTGCCACCCAAGGAGAATTTATGGAATGACATTGAGACAATGTTGAGCGTGTGATAGAAGAGCCATTTAGCGTATACCCACTGCGATGCGTCAAAGACAAAAATGGCTGATACTTCATTCTTGATAAATTAGTTCCAAGTCGAGATGGAGATGGATAGACCAAATACACTTGAAGAACTACACCAGCGATTTTATAGAGTGTATGTCCTCATATCAGTCGATTGGTCAGTCCGTTCCCTAGTTCTAAACTCACCTGAAACATATCGTTGTGCTGAATGTTGACGACATACGTAGGACGGGAAAGGTATGGGAGCAGCGTCATGAGATCTTACATCAGTTTCTAGAAGCCTTTAAGGTAACGAGGTAAAAATTTACATCAACTTCTAGAAGCCTTTCAGTTCAGGAGGTAATAATTAATTTAGGAAAGTCAGGGATTGAATATAAGTAGATTTCCAAGGGCATGCCATATCTGCAAATGGAATCCAGCTGCACCCACAAAATTAGAAGCTACTGAAAAATACTCAGTACCAAGAACCAAACAGCACGTACATGCATTTTGGGGGCCATTCATTTTGTTCATGAAAGATACCATTTGTATAAGTACAAGATGACAGGCCCCCAGGAAGCCGTAAAATTAAGATTTATTAAAAAATAGAAATTGAAACACCGAGTAAGCAGAGGGTTCGCAAAGACGTCAATTATGAATGCGCAGTAAGGCGCAGACAAATGAACGAAATAAACAGTCAATTACTGTACGGCTTTTTTTCTTCACTATTACACTCTCTCTCGTACGTAGAAGGACGAAGAGGATGTGCGATTTTAGAGATGAAGTATTGAGATCTCGATGTATTATATGTGTGAGTGAATTATGTAAAGATAAAAAAAAAACATTTTATTTATTGGACTGAAGAGGATTTTCGTGATCAGGACAAGCGCCAGTTTTCCCGGAGTCCTTCCCCCGCCTGCAGCTTCAACTCGGTAAGCGAAGTCCGACCAACAATAAGAATTCAGATAAGCACAAACATTTCAACAACGCAGTCATATTTAGTTCTAATTATTTTTTTATTATTATTATTTTATTTTTTATTTTTTGTATATCATATCTGTCGACCGGTGTGCCAGGACTTCAGGGCACCGGTCGTGAGTAGTGTTTGTTAACTATTGTTATAGTAAGGAATTTCTATGACATTGTTATCAATTATAAAAACTAATGGCCTGTATTTTCTCTTCATGAATCACAACGGGGAGCAAGTAACGCAAAAAGGCAAAATTGAGGCAAAAATATTTGAAAGGAATAAGAATTGGACCGTGGTCACTTAAAATTTTCCGTAGTAACCTGTTTTGTTGGGCGCAGCAAAGATAGGCCGGCTACGCTAGTTGCTTGCATGGTTACGCTTCGTAGCGTCTCTTTTGATGTAGATGGAAACCTTTTCCTCATTAATTCCTTCCTTGAATTTTATTGACGAACAATTTAAAGTAATTTTTCAGTGAGGTACTCTTTGTCAGTTAAACGTAATGAAGTGTGACACAATAGTTTACACGTTATAATAGACGTAAAACAGGCTTTGACATTACGTACATTACATTTATCGAGTGTAACAATTAGCGTACGAAATTTGAACATTGTGTGAAATTTCTATTTGTTGCATATTCATATAATATGGACGACAAATATATATCCATTCTTGATAGCGATATAAAAAACGCAATCAGTCAAGATGGCGTAGAATTGCGAGATTGAACAATTGAAGTTCAGGCGTCATGCATGCCCAGTGCATAAGGTTTGAGTAGGTCAGAGGTGAATGTCGCAGCAGCGACAATGATAGCACATGAATGAAACGTCGGAGAGCAGTACAAATATGAATCTTGAAAACATGATACAAACACCACTTGATCACAGCTCAAACATTAAATTGGGAAGTACAGCGGGCAGCAGCCGCGTTAGTAAAACTGACGCACTGCTGTGGCAGTTATTATATAAAATAACACCAATCTCAGCGATATGAAACACGATATGCATATCAAAATTGATAATTTGACTCAAGATATGTCCACGGCAAAACAGCAACATAAGACTGTTACACAAGATCTAAATGCAATGAAGCAAGAATAAAAACAAGTAGTCAAAGATTTGCAAGACACGGTCTCACAAAAATTCCATGACAGCCAAAAATTTTCGCACTGAAATTGACGAAAAATTTAATGATATGAAAACACAAGTGAAGCATGATGTACTTTCTGAAGTTAACAGAAACAACACGGAGGAAAAACAGAAGGTAGATTCTTTTAATGACCATTACGTCCAAGTAGAGCAATAAATAAAGAAAATCACAGACGCAAACACAAACATTGAAGCGACACAAAACCTCTTGGTTTCGACAGCAAAAAAGGTATCCACTGTCGTAACAAACTAAATAAAGACTATGAAGGTGTACCTCTAGCTGTAGAAGAGCTTACTTTATGGGTATAAACATTAGAAGTTCATTCAGTATTTCGTAAGTAGGGGAGAGAGAAGATTAATGAAAATTTGAGTAATATCATTAGTCAAGCTGAAGCAGCTATGTTACATAAGGGTAATACAATTTCAGAGAAGTTAGTAACAGATTGTAAGTTGTACACAGATGTAGCAGAAAAGGCTATTCAGGTAAAAGGAAATGAAATTGTAAACAAGGTAAACATTAACCTACAAGCCGCGGAAGATAGGATCCACAGTCTTTTATATACAGGTATATACAGGTAAATAATACACAGGCTACAGTGAACAAACGACTACCTGTTGGTGTCTATTCACAAACTGTCACGAGTCCCACAGCAGGTACCAGTGACAGTTGTAGATTACAAAACGTAAACATACCCACAACTCCAATACCGCTACCTGAACAATTACCAGCCGGAATTACAGGTTACTACAATAACAACATAAATACGATCAAAAATGCCACGAGTCTATCAATTATCAATATCACATGTAGACTTTTAAAAAATTTTAAAAGTCGTTTACCATCGCATATTACAGAAAAATTAGTCAGTACGCCTGAACATGACGCTGAATATCTTACATTTTTTGTCAATACTTGATTCTATCGACGTAATCTGCGAGGAAAGAGCTGTACCCAATAGAGCAACAGAAAATCAGGCACAACAAAAACATAATTATGTTAATCAGTCAGCAAAACATGGTTTAAACACACAGCAAGGTTGGCTCACACAACAGCGAAATTACATACCCATAGGTAACGAGTATGGTAATGGGAACGGAAAAACAAACTATTTATAAGAAATTTCCAAAACAACGCGGGTAATTTCAACGTACAAGCGAATGAAATTCATCATCACAAGGCCCTGTGCCGAGTATTAATAGAAACAGTCAGCCGCAGCAGTGGCCGACGCGAAGCAACAATGCCATGCTTTACGTTGTACCGCAGCCGACCTTCGCGCAACAAAATAACTGCACAGCTGCTACCGACACAAATTTGCAAAGTACCTACACAGTAAAATTAACTGAAATTTCTCCAGGTAACGAATTAAGTCACGGTGCGCCGTCAGAAAACACCAACCGGTCGTAGTTAAGCCCCAGGCTATTGACCTCTCAGGGAATAGGTGCAAGGCAGAACTACAAACATGTTTGACAAACTATGTGACATCAAGGACTATTTGTATCAGCATGAGCTGGATATAGCAGATAAAGTCAATGAAGAACAAATACAAGCAATCATTAAGACGAAAATATTTAACATTGACACACAGTTAATTTTAGATACAGGTTCAACTACCAAGCTAATTTGTAATGCATTTACTTCTGAATTGAAGTAGAGAGGAAAATTCCCTACATTTCCTGTGCAAATTTGCAAGGTGCAACTGACGCAGGCGGAAGACTAAATTGGTTAAGCATCAGGCACTTATTCCATACAAACTGAACATTTTACAGTGAAGTGCAACTTCCTTATAATTGACAAAATTATAGTCAATAGTTTTATTGGCATGGAAACATTTAGAACATACTAAACACAGATTGACACAGGTAACGGTAAATGCCACTTTTTTGTGAAGAATCTGGTATTTTCTATTGATTTAGTCAAAATACCGGATGAAAGTAACGAAAACAAACCAGAGCGAAATGTAGTGGTACAATATTCCTTTCCGGCTGTATGTTTCACAAACAAATTTGATACTAAACAAGAAGCAAACATTAAGGTTAGTTAAGAAATGGTAGAGCAGAAACTAAGTGAATCGAAGTTACTAAATGACATGCAGTGACAAGAAATTTCTAACTTCTTATTTAAGTATGCCAATGTTTTCAGTAAGGTGTTAGGAGTAATCAAAGACTATGAATATAAATTTGATATCTATCCACATGAGGCGTTTTGTGTAATGTCATATCCCATTCCATGGGCAAAACGAGAGGCAGTAAGGGAAGAGGTCAGTCATATGATTAAATGGGGAATTATACAACCTTCATTTTCACCCTATTGTAGTCCAATATCACCAGTAAGCAAACCAGATGGTTCTGTAGATGCTAGACGTATCAGTAAGATAATAATAACAGTACTCATTAGCCCAGATAATTTGAACTAACAGCTTCTAAAGTTTTACAAAACCCAATATTTTAGTGCACTCGATGTCAAAATGTCCTACTGGCAATAAAACTCCACGAAGAAAGTCGAAAATATACAGCATTTGTTTGTGGGGGCAGATGTTACGAATTCCGTGTTCTACCTATTGGATTGAACATTAGCGCAGGAGTATTTATACTTGCATTGAGCAAGGTTTGAGCCCCAGAATTGGTTAGCAAAGTCACTGAGTATGTAGACGACCTGCTAATAGCCACACCCACTTCGTTAGAATATATCAGGCTCACTGAACAGGTGCTTCAACGATTTGCAGACTACGGAGTAGCAGTCAATTTAAAAAAGTCTAGTTTTGGTAAGGAGCAAGTCAGATTTTTAGGACATGTTGCGTCAGAACAAGGTACATTTCCTGACCCGGCAAAAACTTGATGCCATACGCATTTGTCGAGCTCTAAGGAATAAAAAACAAATACAAACCTTTTTAGGACTAACTTCGTTTTTTCGTAAATTCGTACCACAACAACTGATGAACGGTGATGCTTTGTTCAACTTGTCAGGAAAAAGTTGGCTTTAGTTATGGAATGATAAGTGTCAAGAGGACTTTACTAACATTAAGTAGGCATTAGTCAACCAAAACATTCTTAGCCACCCTGATATGTCAAAGGATTTTTGTCTATGCGCAGATGCCTCATCTCAAGCGCTGGGGGGGGGGGGGGGGGGCACGCTTGTTCCAGATGCGAGAAGACGAAGGTAAGGAAGCATCCAAGGTCATCAGTGTTGCTAGTCACACATTATCAAACACAGATAGGTCTTACTCTGTGTCACAATTGCAAAGTTTAGCGGTAATACGGCCATTTAAAAATTTTAAATATTTTTTGTGGTGCAAGGGTACCAAAGTTTACTGTGACCATCAGTCACTGTCATTTCCTTTAACATGTAAACTATGGCACCCAAGATTAGCTAGGTGGTGTCTATATTTAGAGGAATTCAATTTAGAAATCATTTATATTAAAGGAAGTCAGAGCGTTGTTGCAGGTGCCTTGTCTCGGCTACCACAAGGTTCAGAGCAAGATGCAAAACTCAGAACGTTATTAATGCAAAGTACAACACAACAGTGTGATTACCATAAGTTTTGTAAGCAAATGAAACCTATACAACAGAAAGATCGTAGATGGAGTAAAGTCAAGAAACACCTTATGCAAGATGAAGGTAGAGATGTAAGTAAACGGTATCAGGAGTACAAAGGCGTTTTGTTTCATAGGAAACATGAAAAACCTGATCAATGTGTGCGTGTATGCCTGAAGATTATATAGACGAATTGATAAGACACACATGAAGTACGGGGACAGTACGGAGTAGGCAAATGTAATGAAAACATTGTAACACTTTGTTATTTTCCAAATTTGAGAAGGCCAGTCCTACAGGTATCAAGAAAGTGTGCAGTATGTGAAAATTCAAAACAGTCCAATGTGTCAAAATATGCTGGACCACATCCAGTACTCACAAAAAAACCTCTAGATATTGTATCCCTGGAAATAGCTGGTCCATATCGAAGAAGTAGAGGAGGAGTAAGATAGGTAGGAGCACTATACGATATTTTCTCGAAACGTATCAAAATGTATGCAATTAAAAATGCAACAGCCAGAAATATCAGAAAAAATGAGGGAAATTATTTGTGAAGAGTAGGTAAGCCAAAGATACTACTAACTGATAATGCTCCATATTTCGTTGGGCAAAAGTGTAAACAATTTATGACCTCACAGGGCATAAAGTACACATTATTAATTCTTTTTCACACAAAAGCCAGCCCAGTTGAACGTGTCTTTAAGGAATTTAACCGGTTTATTAGGACATACACACCTCACAAACGCACACAATGGCAAGAATACGTAACTCCTTTCATGCAAGTTGTCAATAAACTTCCACATTCTTAAAGAGGTTTCACGCCTAATAAATTGATGTTGCGGACAAATTAGACTTATGAGTGGGAGTCCCCCATACCGAGGGTACACACTACAGAAATGACACTACAAGAAAAAATCGAACAAGCCAGGGTTACACTAGAAAACAGGGCCGAGTACAGAAGGAAAATTTATAACAAGAAATTGAAACGTGTTACACAGTTTTTTTGAAGGGCAACGAGTCCTCTTACGGACGCACTATAAATTGATAAAATTTGGCTTATATTCAGGACCATATGTAATTTCCAAAACACCATATCCTGGGACGTACAGGTTAGTTTATGAGAAAACAGGAAGAGACAAGCGTCTCTACCCTCTAGAAGATATAAAAGCAAGCCTTTATAGAATTACGAAGAGCGGTAACATAATTCTAAGTGCAATTTTTCTTCTGTAGTGTATTTGAAGATAAAGTAATGCGTATAGGCGTAAGTAATCCTCTTGATTTAACAGCAATGATATGTAACACACCACTTCCTGCGAAGCGAAAGTGTAAACGATGTTAGCTTATGGCTCAGCCGTCATGCGCTCTACAAATACACGCTGACGTCAGTGGCAAGAGAGAAGATATGACAGACTCGCAGAAGGCGCAACCAAAATAGGAATTCAATGTGTACGTAACCTAAATACAAAGTAAACTGAGATACTACGCAAATACTGTCTAAGAACTACGGAACCTATTGATATATGTACATAGAGATTTAATTACACAATAAGCAATATACAACATATTTACAACCAAAAGGAAGCATTATGAAAAACTATACGAGACGTGTAAGGTAAGTACTAACGACAAAATACTGTAAGAAAAGTCAGATAATTTTCTGTGCAGAGTAAATGATCATAATACCAGAATAAACGAATATCTATGAATTTACACAAAGTATGAAAATATCTGCGGACGTATGTAATGACCAAATATATCGGTGGCCACCGAGATACGAAATGCTATTAGTTTTAAGTTAGTTTTAAGTTATTTCTTTCAGTGACCAGTGCATTGTCACGGCGCAGAAGAAGAGAATTACGTTGAGAGTATCAGGTACCAAACGAAGTAACGGACCGCACTTTGAATAAAAAATTTAGTCGTAAGGATATTTATACGAAGGTCATAAGGCAAACAAGAAATGAAATATGCATCGTCGCAATGTGTCTCTGTGACAATTATCAGTACCTATTCGCTGTAGAGTACACAAACATTTAAGTATGACATTTCACAAAAGCCAAATAAATTTTTTATCCTGTCACATGAAAGCTTGAATAATGACATTTCCAGGTATTCAATAAAGATAAGTATACGATGGTTAAAACTTCATGTTTCAAACTAAGCTACACGTGAATTGAAGCAAACAGCACTAGCACATGAAGAAATAACATGACATTTCGTCAATGATTAGTCGGTACACATTCTTTCAAGGAACCAACGTCCGTTGGAAACTACTCCCTGACGGTACGAGTAACATTTCCTCATAAATCATTGAACCAGTAGATGAGTATTTCCCTTCTTCCCTCCAAACAAAGGAGACGGCGCCAAGCGTAGTTAGGCAAGCAATGCGCAATGGTTTGTCCTGTTTAGAATGTTTTTCTCCCTCGTCTACCTAAGAAAGAAATGAGCTACCGTAAGTGATAAAAGCCTATGTATAAAATGAAGCAAAAAATTTATAATGTGCTTGTATTTTGTCATGAAAATGTGATATGTAACTAATTAGCATATGGGATGTGAACAAAGATAAGTTGAAGTTAACAAACAAAGTGCAGTCACAGAACCCAGTTAATGAAAATTTTATGACGTTTTAAAACTTAAGTATGGAATGTCAGCCATAGGTGTAAGCTATCGCGTTATGTATATTGTTGTAACTCAATACTTATAAAAATTTTCATTGGGAACCAAACTCTATATGAAGAAATGAATTTCAAAGACAAACACATTATACAATGTTTTGGACGGCTGTATGTGTCTTTCAACAAGTGCACGGTCGAGTGTGGTGACGTGAACATGCGTGTGCAACGAAATAACTTCTGGGTATCGTGGCTCACAACGCTTGATACATTGACAAGTGGCTTATAGCTGTTCGATCCGGTACTCACCTCATCGATGGATGCTATTGGTCAGGATTCTCTGGGCTGATAATGCAAGTACGACGTTTGGTAATGAGGCCCTGGCCGTGAAAACTCGATCTACCACAGCGTCGGAGTTTGAACAATAGGTACACACCCACTGCACCCAGAATGAAGAGCCGGCCGCGGTGGCCGTGCAGTTCTGGCGCTGCAGTCCGGAACCGCAGGACTGCTACGGTCGCTGATTCGAATCCTACCTCGGGCATGGGTGTGTGTTATGTCCTTAGGTTAGTTAGGTTTAAGTAGTTCTAAGTTCTAGGGGACTTAAGACCTAAGGTGTTGAGTCCCATAGTGCTCTTTGAACCAGAATGAAGAGGATCGCCACAGCTATTCTTCGATACGTGGCACTCAGGTGAAAGTGTGGCACACTGTGTGAAATAAACACTAAGAAAACGAGTGCACGCACGTGCAACGGTAGCTTACACCATGTTGACCGTTGGCAACTAGTTACTGCCGCCAAATCGACCAGTGCGCCAGCGCGAAACCCGGCAGCTAGAATGGAGCGAACTGGACATTATTGTTAGCGCGCTAAATTGAAATATGTAATGCACCGAGGAACCAGAGGGTTGGCAAAGACGTTAATTATGAATGCACGGTAAGGCGCATACAAATGAACGGGAAACAGTCAACTATTATACAGTTTTTTTTTGTGTACTTCACTCTTACACTCTCTCTCGAATGTAGAAGGACGATGAGGACGTGCGATGTTAGAGATTAAGTACTGGCATCTCGATGTATTATATTTGTGAGTGAATTTTATAACGTTAAAAAAACAGTTGAAATGTTGAAATGGCTCTGAGCACTATGGGACTTAACTCCTGAGGTCATCAGTCCCCTAGGACTTAGAACTAGTTAAACCTAACTAACCTAAGGACATCACACATCCAAATCAAATTTTACTACATGTACCAACTGAGCTGAAAACAGTTGGTTAATGTGTATACCGGAGGAATTTGTCAACGTGCTTACTTGGTAGATGCACCTCAGTAATCTCACTTTGGACACTGCAGGTGTTACACCTAGTTAAGTGAGTGTACTATAATAACATGGCTAGGAGGATAAGAAAAGTTCTGAGTATATGTGCACATTTTCAGAAAGCAAAACCTACCAGTCTCATACATCGGGCTCCCATGTTCACAATCGTGCGTTGACCATTGAGAGACATCCTGGATGCAGACATTTTTGGACCACTATCGATATCATGCAGTAGCTATCAGTATGTATTAGTGACCGTTGAACTTAAGTCCACATTTGTAACGTTATTTCCACTGAAGAACGCCATTAATAGATCAATAACGACACCTCTTAATAATTACTCTCTTTATGAGATTAGAGAAATGAGGAGAATTCTGTGAGACAACCATGGCTATATGGTTATACTGCCCAGATCCGAACCCTGAAGTAATGAGACAGAGTGTTAAAATGTGTCGTTTGTGCTGTCACAATAGACATTGATCGTAGGACATGTGTCCACAAACGTTTCAGGACGTGACTAATAAGTTGCCACCTGAGACTACTGGAATGACAACGAGATTACTTCTGGCAAAACAGCCACGAGCAGATCGAATAAGAGAAATAGTAGACTACCCACCTCTCACTCGTAAACGGCACCACTAAATCGTAAAATTACTTCAGGATAGGATAAATGTCAAAGTTGAGAAGAAAAAGGAAAATCAGCAAGGACCAATTAGAGCGGTGAAGCTTACTGTGGGCGACAAAGGTGTATTATGATCAAGGAAGCGATCAAAGAATAATCGGCTTTTAAAGAGTAAATTACGTTATGCATTTTGTGTCCCTTATTTTGTCCGGAAAATTTTGCATCACGACGTCGTAGAATTAAAAAAGAACTACGAAGCCACAAATCAGTTGCCAGTCACCACATTTCACATGTCTATATGTTTAGAGAATAAGAATAATAAAAAATGAAAAGAGATACGACATTTAGTCTTAGATGTACCGCAAGACGATGTAATAGTGACATGAAATAACCTCATGTCAAAGTGGCAGAGTCCCAAGGAGGTATAAGATAGTTTTCACAGTGAAGAAGCTCAAGTGTCATCAGACAAGAAGACAGTCTAGAAGGTACTGAAAAGGGAGTGTTAAACTGATCATTGATTGCACATGCCCATTGATGCAGATGTCCACACCGGTTGAGGTTTATAGTTTTAGTATGATTCCCAGACATAAAAGGAGTACTGATAAGAAGAGAAAGATCTTGATAGCTTGAGTTTATGTGAGTGATGGTAGGTAGGAATGAGGTGACAAGAGTTTTCATGGCAGCAGTTTTGAAGGTATGCTGCGCTCTGCAGATTTAGCTGAGGCGAAGGAATGCTTCTATATAAGGATCACTGATAAATACAATAGCGCGCCGATATACAAGAGCATTGACTAGCTGATGAGTGTATGAGGTGAAAACGTTTGTGTATGTCTCCTTGTACTGTTGACAGGATAGATAGCTGAACTTTGGAGGAAAACCATGACAAAACAAAACGAATAAGAAATGATGGAGGAGAACGTGGCAAAACACAAGTTGGTGGAATGAAGAAGTTGATTAAGAATTCTCAGTAAATAATATACAGATTATGAATCATCACCAATGTGAAACAAGGTAATCATTAAGGGTACGAGTTGGTAAGGTGAGTAACCATGAAATTAAAAAACCGGTAAAGTAAGATTTTGTAGTGAAAACTTTCATCTATGCTTTGAGAACCTTGTGAAGCTTATTTTTGTTTCAGGGTACCGACTCCACAAGTAGAAAGCCCATAGTACAGGTGGCAATTGTATGGAGGACGTAACTTATCAGAGGATGAAATACCTACTACTATCAAATCTTACCTGTACATCCAAAATAATATTGAGAAAACTGTCTTCAGGAAAATAATAAAAAATTAAAAGTTCGCAAATTTTTTGTGAAAGGAGACGGATTGTACACGGTCTTTCACATTTATGTGACCAACATATACGTTCGACATCACCGGCCAGTAACCTCTCACAGACGACAGGTGCAGTACTAGCGGTGGAGAGTATAAAGCATATCAGGGGTGTGCGGCCAGGAGCACAGTCATCGTTGTAATGCATAAACAGAGCGGAATGGGATTTTCATTCTGCAGCGGAGTGTGCCCTGATATGAAACTTCCTGAGAGATTAAAACTGTGTGCCGGACCGAGACTCGAACTCTGGATCTTTGCCTTTCGCGGCAAATGCTCGACTATCTGAGCTACCCAAGCACGACTCACGAGGCCTCCTCGCAATTTCAATTCTGCCAGTACCTCACCTCCTACCTTCCAGACTTCACAGAAGCTCTTCTGCGAAGCTTCCAGAACTATCACTACTAGAAGTAAGGATATTGCGGAGACATTGCTTAGCCACAGCCTGGGGGATGTTTCCAGAATGAGATTTTCACTCTGCATGTTCGCAGAACAGCTTCTGTGAAGTTTCTAAGGTAGGAGTTGACATACTGGCACAATAGAAGATGTGAGGACGGATCGCAAGTCGTGATTGGGTAGCTCGGCTAGTAGAGAATTTGCCCGCGAAAGGTAAAGGTCCCGAGTTCAAGTCTCGGTCAGGCACAACGTTTTAATCTGCCACGAAGTTTCAGAAACAGAGCGATTTATCTGACATCCAAACGGGCATCATCAGCTGCTTTTAGGGTGAGGGTAGAAGCATTTCCGAAATTACATAGTTTGTGAACTGTGCGTGTGCCGCTGTTGTCAAAGCGTACCAAGCATGGCAAAATGGCGCTATCCAAAACTGGTACTAAGTTAACTGTGTTGTATCACGGGCCGTAGATGACAGTGGTGAAAGACGGTGGAGGAAATGTGAATGGGCGAACAGAAGTGCAATTTTTGAGTAACTGAGTGCCCGGATGTACTGAAGGGCTACCAGTATTGTCTTCAAGCCAACGTTTCTCTACGTGGGCCTCCACAGCAGGAACCAGAGACAAGCCTCCGAACTGACTGCTGTTCATCGGCGGTGAAGGCCGGAACTGACACCCACCACTACAGATGGAGCGGCAGATGGTCATTGGCGTGCATGGCGTGATACTGCTGAAAGCAAACTACGTGCAACTGAAGGGTCCAGGCCAGAGGAGGGAGCGTTACGGTAAGGGGAATGTTTTTGTGGCATTCCCTGGGGTGGTCTCGTCAATCCGGAAGACACAGTGGATCAACACAAGCAAGCATCTATGGTGGTGGTGGTTGTTGGGAAAAAAAAAGGCGAAACAAAATTTACGGAACAGGTCAAGCATCTATGTTTGGGGATCATGCCCACCCACATATGTAGTCTGTTTCCCTCGAAACAACATTAGCAGAACTCAATGTGGCATATAGCTCGCATTGATTCGAAGAACACCAGTATCAGTTTACCATACTCCCTTTACCGACATACTCCCGAGTTTTAAACCCTCCTAAGAATCTATGGGACCAGCACGATCAGGCTGTTCGCGCCATGGATTCTGAACCGAGAAACTTAGCTCACCTGCCCTTAACACTGGAGCCACCTAGGCTTCATATCCTCGCTGATACCTTCGAGAAGCTTAATGACTCTCTTGTTGCATGTCTCGCAGCAGTCTATGCTGCAAAAACTGGTGAGCCAGGGTTTTGGCAAGTGCTAAATTAAATGTAAATCAGAATATTGAAAAGAATGAAGAATTAACAAAAACGGTTAGTTATAACATGTAAAAGAACGGATTTCAATTAAATCTATAACGATAAATCGTTGAAAGAATGGAAAGCCATTTAGGATTTTGTAGGTGTCAGGCAAATCCAACACCTTCCATGAAAACCCTGACATAATAAGCAAATCTAGTAGTATGTCACATAGCTCCGAATAAATCGTGACATTAAATTAACCAAAGTAATACGAGTAACGAGTGAGCAAATGGAATACCACAGAATAACACAAGAATGCCTAAATGCATGTCGTACCTTCCCACCGTGAGACCTACGCAGTTCCGAGGGGAGAAATCAGAACAGAAGCCGAGAGCAGAACCGTGTTAAGCTAGAAGGCCCTACGATAAGGGACGCACTGGACAACCACATCGGCAGCCTACCGCTAAGACTACCACCCGCATGTTTTAGTGTGAGACTTTTTCGCGTCCCTGTTACGTCAAGGACCACCCCCCAGCCCATGTTAAAAGCTAGATCCCTCCAGAAAACAGTATATATCTTACGATAACACAAAAAGGGCCACTACCACTGGCAAGTTTTAGCGTGAGACTTTTTCGCGTGTCTGTTACATTAGGACCACCCGCCAATCCATGTTAAAAAGATAGAGCCCTCCAGAAGAACAGTATAGATCTCATGATAACGCTAAAAGGACCACACCAGATGCAGGTTTTAGCGTGAGACTTTTTTGCATCTCTGCTATGTTGCAAACTTTAAAAACAGTGCCCCACCACGAAAAGTATAAAATTTCTCATTGGATATACAGAATTTTTGTAGGCGGAGCTTAAGGTTAACATTGAGACCCTGATTGGTCAGATGAAAACACAGCCAGATAGTTTTTTTTTAAACTTACTTCGGTAAATTGTAGTAAGGAGAAGTTAGACAAGAGTTGCTTCCGAGATGGCGAGGAGAGCGGAGCTGTGCTGCCCGCCGCTGCCCTGACGCTGCCTAAACACCGACAAGGTAATGAACGTACGCGATGCCGCACTTTTGAGCGTGTAAGGCTTCACTCAGAACTGCAGAAGTCTCATCTGTTACACCCCCTTTTTGCGTAATACTAGTGTCGATCGTTAATTAAGACTCATGGTGTTCACATTTGCCACTTGAAGAACAGATCTAAAACGCGATGATTTTTCTTTTATACAGTTATTGAGAAGCCACATAAGCCACTGTAATTTACGACAAGTTAGATAAGTAATTAAAGATAATTGAAGGTCACTGTAGACCATTTTGATAGTTTCCTTTTTTGTGAAACTTAAATTAAACCTAGATTATAGATTTGATATGGCATAGGTCATCCTTCGATCGATTGTAGAACTTGGAAGCCCATTCAGGGAATATTCGTTCATATTTTTGTTGAACGCAGTTGGTTTTTACCATCCTGTATTAAAACATTTCCTTTTATCAATAGTGCAATTTATAAACGATGTTTTGAGAGTAGACTAAAACTTCCAGTGGTAAACTTAACTGCTTTTTCGACGTTATTTTACCAGCTAACTAAAAATAGGAAAGCCTTGAACCCTTTCCACTAAATTCAGTTAGTATTAAGATTCTTTTACAGGGAGTGCAGTGTAGCTGACGCTGAGATAATTAAGTATTTGGTTATATCATCGCTAGTCTCACTGAACTCTTCTGAATTCTACATGTGATGTGTGGTCTGGTGTCTCCTTACGAGCAACAGGTCCTAGGTTCAAACTAGTCAATTCCCTAAAAAACACGCTCAGAGCATCGTTGCGTGGAAGTGGTAGGGAGACATGATATAGAACAAACAGACACCACCATGAATGTTTAGAATTTAACAGTACTGTACTGAAATGTTTACAAAAAGCGAGATAAATTGCAGAAGTACTTGTTTTGTAAATAAAACTGGATTCCTTACTGCAACTTAATTTATTTCCCCAGGCGCCTTTCGCCTTTTCATTGCACTCATTGGGATATATAATGATATAGTTTTGTTATTTTTAGATTATCAAACAGATCATGTAGCGATTTTTTAACGTAATTAATAGGTACTTACGGCTTCCTGTGGCCTGCGTTTCCTCTCACCTTGTCCGGAGGTCACACTCCTACTGTATTACTGACACATGTGTCGAGGACAATATCTTCACCTCTTATCTGTTTGTTGTTGAATCAGTCCATCTCAAGATAGAATATCTTATGAGATTTTTGGGAATCGTCTACCTCCTCGATGCGAGCCGGTGCATAGTTCGACGCCTTAGACTTCACTGCTACAAGATATGTGTGCTCCAGCCTCCATATTTATCTAGATAAAATTATAATTTCGGACTGCACATAGGTTGCCAGTGGAGCAATACGGGCTGTCCATCTAATAAATGTACTGTGCTTTTTTAATATATAATGAACACCAAGATAATTGCAACGATACTATTCCCAAGGTGTTATGCTGAAGGACACGTTCTTCTAACAAGAACAGACAAAATTGTTGGTGGAGTGAAACATTTTGTCGAGAGACAAGGGATCGTCGATCACTTCTCAGTGACACTAGCCACAGTTTACCATACGGCGTGATCCAAGACACTAACCATTCAATTTTGATGAATTTTCTAACCGTATCCAGAATGGAAGCGACATTATTTCGACTCTGTTCCTACACCTGTGCCAAAAAAACCACGTTAACCACTGTGATTACAACGAGGACTTGAGCTCTAAGGAAGATATTTGGTCATCAGCACGGTGAATGCTTGAAATTATGACTTTCTTTATGTGTGTGACAACAACAACATGCAGAAACTTTGTGTTCAGAAGACTCTTGCCTCACAACCAGTTCACCTTCATGTCAAATTAATGTCAGTGAGTAACAAAAATTATTGTCATAATTTTCCAATTTTCTGGGCTCCTATTCAAAACCAAATGAATTTTCTTCATTATTGACTACATGGCTTAATAATTACTAATTTAGAATTCATAACCAACAGTTATTCTAAATAACAAAGATACTCTCTGTTTTTACCACCCTCGCATAATGAATACCAATTGAAGAAAACAGATATATACGAGAACGTGAAGGGTTTTAAGGCCATGTTCTCATCCAAAACGGACGAAAATTCGATTTCAATTGCATTTTTTGAAAGGTATATTCTTCTAGAATGTTAACACGAAAAGGGTTTTTAATCAACGCATCACAAAAGTTTCTACACCTTGTTGTTCAAAGCAGCGTCACGGCAGCCGTGGAACAGTTTCAGCCGGAGACGTCCCGGTTGAGTAGAGAACTTGTGGTGTCGTGACGCACGTTCACAAAATGATTTATATTGAGTATACATACAAACATATTCACTGAAAAAGCTGAGGAACAACGTGTGCAGGCCGTCGAACTCAACCTATCCAGCTCAGCCAGATCGGCTTTTCTCGCCAAGAAAAATGAGGAAATCGCTCTACAGGAAAAATTCGACTTAGAGAAAGGGTCCTGGAATTGCAGATTAAATGTAAGTAACGAAACCCCGCTTTCTTTGGTCAAATGTTTGTCAAAGTTCGACGAAACATTATTTTTGGCCAGCCGTATTGGATTGGCAGTTTTGAATTTTAAAATCTAACTTCAGATTTATGTTCAACAACTCCCATAATTCATAATAACGTGTAGTTTGTATGCAGTTTGAACTAGTAACACATTTAAAAGTTCTCCCTAAACTTTAAACAGGTTTTCTCGAGCAACTGTTTTTCAAGCATTAAATTAAAATACTTCGTCCTAATACTTCTTTCTACCTTTGACCCCCGAAAAGAAAACATTTTCCATGGGAGCTTGTACCGATAATACGCGAATTTTTTTTATGTTAACAATTTTTTTGTAGGCCCATAAATAGTGGGACAAGACCACGAAAATTGCATTCAGAACTTGTTTTAGCATCAAATCGCTAAATTTAAGGTTATTTCATTGAGGCTAGGAATAAGCTGCCATCACTGTAATGTAATATCGACTAATAAACATTTCTGATTTCAGGTAATTCCTTAGGGGCTACATTGTATGCAGTCTGTGTACTTCAAACCCACAGGCTCTTGATGAAACAATAATTATGGGTGAATCTGTATTTTTTATTTCTTTCTTATTTTCTTATCTGACATCTACAGATCAAAATATAATCAGTCATAATCATCAAACAGATTAATTTTAACTCTTTTCATTGTCTTACAAAAAATACAAACCTTGCCTATTTTTGCTAATTTGAAAGAGAACTTGGCATAACGAATTTATGTGTATTTTTTACTGGGTGTATTTGCACGAAAGAAAATAAGCAATTTTTGGGTAACTTTAAACACGAGTTTCACTGAATGAAGAGCCCTTTGTTGTAATGTGTGAAGATTTTACTGTCAATTGTTACTTTCGGTTTGGCTGAATCTGGTTTCTGGATTCAGTAATAGTGTAATTCTATTGAATTGCTTTATCGCCACAGGCAGAACGATAATTATTACGTTGGAGCCTTCTTGAACTGACATACGTTCCAGTAAGAAAAGCGGTGTATATATTACTATATATTATCCATCGGCTTAAGCTAAAGTTCCTGTAAGTAAACTTTCAACAAACATATATTTTATGTCCGAATTATGCAGAACATTTTAACCAAATGAAGTCGTACAGTAGACCGGTCGGTTAAGCGACTGGGCGCAGCCTCGCTAATAAGGAGTTCTCGCAGTTTTACCTTGTATTACGTTCGCAAGCAGCCGTTTTATAAGTCCGGGAGCGCCCTGCGAAAGCCGGCTCCATAGTGCAACAGCGTGAAGGCGGAGCAGCTGCGCATGATGAGAAGAATATTAAGTTACGTTCCACCTAATACCACGAGCGCGTAAGCTGAGGCGAATCCTGCGAAAAAACCGTCCCGGATTTCGGAGCACAATGCGTCGTTTCAAGAGACAATGAAACGATAGTAAAGAAAATAACACAAAGAAATTTAATAAGAATGTTTCATAAGTCCTGATAATACAACCGTAGCATGCTGGAGCAACTGGGAGAATTGACAGTACTTATTGACAATCTCGCACATAGTTTTGTCAGCTTACTCAATTAAAATCAGTTTTTATCTAAGGAAATTCTCCATCATGAACCCTTCTGATTCAGCTAATTTCCATCCTTCAATCCCCCAAGAACAATTACTATTGGCTATGGTTTTACTGCGTCAAGCAGCGTTCTTTACGAAACCAGTCATTGCCTCTCAAACCTATTACCATTTTGTCAGTTTTTTATACCAAATTATGAGCACTGTTTAAGAACCAAGAGAGTCTTTTTTCTTTTTAATCGTACCATTTCCTTCTGTATCATATACTTGGCTTCACCTTTTAAGGAGAAAATAAAAAAAAAAACATTTGCCAGAAATCAGCTGTAGGTTTATGTCCAGTGCGAAGATTTGGGCTATAATTTTGACAGTACGCAGTTAGGACTCTCTGAGAGTACAGCTTTCAAACATTAACGTGCACCGTTTATTTTCTACTCGCTCTGTCACACTGGTGTCGCCTAATGACCGAGTACGAAGTGCTGCACTGTCGTGTGCTTATGAGGTTTGCGAAATACTGTTTTGACATTGGTGACATCTTTTCTTTATTCTATCGAACTATTTGGCTTCCAACCAGTCGCTTGTGTCAGGGTTCCCTTTGCTTTGAACAGTTTTATGTTGCGTGTCACAAATTGATCGTAAATGAGTGGAACAAATCTGGGTGTCATTAAAGAAGCATTGTTGAACTACTTAATTATTACCCTCGCTACTGAGCATTATTTTATTTGAATTTTAAAGCAGGCATTTTCCATGTGAAGTGTGTTTGCAGAAGGTGCGCTATCCTTCAACGTGAGTGATTAGATGAAATCATAAACAAAAATAATTAACTTCATAACATAATAATCCTTGAGTACCTTTGGATTACTCGTTTTGATTTTGAGGCGTATATATAGCTGCGGTATGTCAACATGAAATTTTTTTTAAGTATCGTTAGAGGTACATGAATCGGTAATTGCATAAATGAAACACGTATAAAATATTCCAGATTGGCTATATTTCGAGAAAGGAGTCTAACAGGTAAATGCATCGTTTAATGCAGATAAATTTTTTTTACCAGATCAACAAAGCGCCTCTACGGACATTTACGATTCACCACAAACTGTAAAAAGTGAACGTGTCCTGGACGTGTTCTCTTTCTGCTGCAAACAAAATAGAGATTTTGGCACCAACAAAAGAAAACCGAGAAAACAAGAATGATATTACACTGTTACTGTGGCGATAGACCTCATAATCTATTCTTCGCAGAGGAAAGACAGATTTAGTGTTATTCACACCAAACCACAAGACGAAACAAATGATGGTGGTCAAAATTGTACAAAGAAACGTCGCCTTGTTAATAATTGTTATTATATAGGTGTTCAAAAGGAGCGAAAGATTTCTTTTTGCCTATCAGTCACAAATTTACTGTTAGCAAAGACAGACCACAGGTAGCTCAGTTTAAGATAAAAGTCAATGGCCTATGAGCTAGCAGTATTTATTTAAGGAATACTCAGATGAATAAACAACTTTCCAAGTAATCTGCCTGAATCATGAAAATGTATGAAATGAAAAGATGTTTAATTTCCATTCTGGAAGAAAGTACGCAATTTCCGAATGAAATTTTGAACTGCCCGACAACAAAGAGAGATGAAACTGAAGATAATGAGAACGTTCATGATATTATATGTTTAAAAAATATTTAGATCCAACAAAATACAGAAATAGATATATATCATCAAGGCACTAGGATTTTAATTTATATTGCACACTGTTTACTGCAGAAAGGAAACATGTTCAATGTCAAGAAAATAGTTTCTCAGCTACCAGAAACCCAAAGATGGAAAACGCTATTTCATCTGAACCATAATACAAAATATTCTACATTTTTTGAATAATAGTAGATTTTTTTGTAAAGCATTTTTTCGTCTCTCCTGCAAAATATAATAAAGAAGGCTTGTTCCATTCAGCAGTTACAAGTTCATATGTGCATGAGGTCCATACGTTTATTTATGCATTTGACTCATCAGGCCCCCCGGTGTGGCCGAGCGGTTCTAGGCACTTCAGTCTGGAACCGCGCGACCGCTACCGTCGCAGGTTAGAATCCTGTTCTAAGTTCTAGGGGACTTATGACCTCAGATGTTGCGTCCCATAGTGCTTAGAGCCGACTCATCAGTCTTCTGACAGATTTGATGCGATTCGCCATGATTTCCTCTTTTCTCCCATAATTCACATCTCAGAGTTTAACTTGCAACCTACGTCCTCAATTAATTGCTTTCTGTAATTCAATCTCAGTCTTACTGTACAGGTTTAATCCTCTACAGCTTTTTCTAGTGCCAAGGGAGATAACCCCTGATGTCTGAACGACGTCCTGTCATCCTACGCATTCCATTCGTCAATTTCTTTCCTTGCCCATTCTCGTCATACCTTACCTTATCAGTCTACCTAATTTTCAACATTATTATGCAACATCAGATCTCAATTACTGTTTCAGTTTTACCACTGACCATGTTTGACTAACATAAAATGCTGTGTTCGAAACGTACATTCACAAAAACTTCTTCCACAAATTAAGGCCTATGTTCGTTATTAGTAGACTTCTCCTGGCCAGGAATGCCCTTTTGTCAGCACTAGTTTGCTTTTGATGTCCTCCTGGCTCCGTTCGTCAAGGGTTATTTAATGCTTAGGTAGCATAATTCCTTCACTACATCTACGTCGCGCTCACCAGTCATGAAGTAAAATTTCTCGATGCTCTCATTTTTTCTACTTCTCAATACATTCGTCTTTTTTGCCATTTATTCTCCATCCCTGTTCTGTTCTCATCACACTGTTCATTATATTGAGTACATCTTGTACTACTCCTTCACTTTCACTAAAATTGAAATGTCACATCTTATCATTGATACTCTATCACCTTGACTTTAAATCTCGCTCTTCAACCTTTCTTTTATGGCCTCTTCTATGTATAGATCGAGCAATAGGGGCGAAAGACTATATCTCTGTCTCACAATTTTTCTTATCCAAATACCTCATTCTCCGTATTCCTCTGGTATTGTTCCCGTTTGGTGAATGTATACACCTGTTTTCTCAGACACTCGAACATTTTGAACCTACTTATATTATTGAACCCTTCTTCAGATTCTGAGAGTATTATGAACTTGTCTTGAGTTTTCTTCAGTCGTGCTTCCATTATCAACCACAACAACAGAACGGCCTCACTTATGGCTTCTTTTTCATGAAGCCAAACTGATCTTCAACTAAAACAGATCCTCAATTTTCTTCCAACTCCACTGTACATTATTCTTGTCACCAACTTCGATGCTTGAGCTGTCAATATGATTGAGCAATAATCCTTGTACTAGTAGGCTCTTGCTATGTTAACAATTGTGTACTGGGTGTTTTTGGGAAGTCTGATGGTATATTCCCTATCTCACACATTCTACATACCAACGTCAACTGTCTTTTTGTTGACACTTCATCCATTGGTTATAAAAAATGCTATAGAAAGTCATCTATCCTCCCTGCCTTATTTGATGTTACGTATTCCAAATCTCTTTTAAATTCTGATTGCAATACTGGATCTCCTACCTCTTGCCAATGGACTCCTGTTTCTTCTTCTGTCACGCCATCAGATGAGTCCTCCCTTCATACAGGACTTGAATGTACCTTTTTCACCTATCCGCTCTCTCCTCTCGTAGAACGTAAGGCGTATCTCTTCATTTCTTAGTACTTATGCAGCCAGCTTCTTTGCGCATTGGTTCTTCGTGACTAGCCCCTTAAGGGGACCCAGAAAGTCCTATACCTCCAATGTTAAATATAAGGAACATTTCCTTATGAACTATTAACACCAGAATGATGAAAATTTTACAGTATAATATTACATATATTTAATACCACGTACCATATGGATTTTAATTTATTGGTGTTTTTTGGGAAGATGTAAATTATTTTTTTACTGAAAATAATTGAGACATTTTTTGGCATAGTATCTTGAAGTAAAATCTGTTATCAATTATGCATCAAAAAAAGGCTATTATACAAGGTGTATATTGACACTGTATACGTTCGTTGAAAATTTTAAGTCTTTATCTCTAATAGTTTAGCAGAAAATGTTCATTATATGGCAAAAAAGTGAACTTGTGGAAAACGAGTTTCAAGGTTTCACTAACATTTTAGTGGAGTCCAGCACCATAAGAGGGGTTTTCACTATCACTAGACATCTCCCCATCTTGCCTTCTTTTCTCATCTTTCATTCTTTGTCTGGCTTGCCTCTCACACTCCTTTCTATTCCTTTCAGCATCCCGTTTCCTGTCGTTGTCTATCGACATCACTGCACTCACCATGTACTTTCCGGGCATCACATCCAACTTCTGCAGCACACTGCACTTTATAGCGTTGCCATTGTTGTACGTAGCAATGGCATCATACTCTGCAAAATGAAGAGTATGAATTTCCATAAACATCTTTTTTGGGATGCTGGTCCAAATTATATTATTCACACTCTCATTTTCATTTTGTGTATGTCCATGGAGACATTTCTTCAAAAGATCAGTTGCAGAAAGATCTCAGAAAATTGGTTTTATAGCCTTCATGGCAGTTTCTGGTAGACTGTGATGATGCTTGTATACACGTTCAGATCCCTGATAATTGTTGTACTTGCATCAGGTATTGGCTCCCTGTGGACATAGTCCATGTAGTGGTTCTTCGTCTGTCGATGAACTGTAGTAGTAAACTGTCATTACACTGTGTAAGTGTCATTGCATCAACACTGTGAATATTTTGTCTTGTTGCCAGTCCATAGTCTCTCTACTATATGTTGATTACCTCGTCTGTCAATCTTTTAGCTCCACCCAAAGGTTTACCATCACTGAGTACTTGGCCTTTCATTGTGGTCTTCAGTCGATGCACCCTTGTTCCCATACGTTTCCGAACGTGACCTATGCACTCCTGTTTAGTAATGGTAACATCATTTCCATAAGGTTTCAGCTCAGATACAGCAGCAAAAGACTTCGAATCACCATCACCCAGGAACTGTAGGTATCTGACCTTGTACCACAGAAGAGAGCGACTGAAAATGTCTTTCACATCGGAAACTTCCATGGCCCCACTAGACCCACTGTAATTTCTTCGACAGTTTTCTGCATGCACATCCTTCACTATTTTAGGACACCAACAGCGCTTGGATTTAATTACAACATCTATAACTTTTGTAGTATCAGCACTTGTTGCTGTTATTACCCCATTATGTGAAGTGTGCCCGCGCTTCTGCCACGTACCATCTAGTGCGACAGTCAGGTCCCAAGGATTCTGAACATCTGGAGTTTCTTCATTCACCGCCACGGCCTCCTCCACTGCTTCTGTCATGGATTCTTGGGCAATACCTTCAACACAGGGTCCCACAACCGAATTATATTTTGAGAATTTCGTTGGTGGTGGTGGTAGATTCATTACACCACAAAACATTTGACCAGCAGAGTATCCCTTACGGATTGATCTTAGGGCATAAACACATCTAATATTTACACCATATTACTTTCTTTTCCCACTATCAGTTTCACCTATTTCGACATAGCCTGAGTTCCAAAATGAAACACTGTAATGACAAATAGTACAATGGAGACAGATTTCTGCTGCAAGTCCTATGTGTTGCTTGACATTTACTGACATACTCAATTTGCAACGTTCCTTACACAGTACTGAACTCTCAACCACCTCTGACAGCAATGAAATGTTAATTATTTCGTTCACATTATCCTCACTACACTTCTCCAATAAACTACAGTATTTTTCAGTTGATCCATGCAACTTCTTGCTTGTTCTAGAGACAGGAGTAGATTTCACTTCATGAAAAACCTAACTATTTTCAGAATCATTTCCCAAGGTCAGAGAAATTGTCACAGCTCCACAGAGTACCTAGGAGGAGGCTTCTTCCTCTTATAAACTCTGTTACTAAATCGAGGCAATAGAAACACAACACAAATCGTGCAATAATCACCAAATGCTCAGTGTAAACTGTAATATCCAAAGACTACAATACGCAGACAAAACAATTGACTGTCAAATCTTGTTGCCAACATAATATAATGTCTTTGGTATGACCGGAAGTTTTGAAAAACTATGTTTTCAATGAACATGTATCCATCGAAATTCAATGTTACGACATGTCCTCTACAGCACATTATTGAAAATAATATTTTCAATAGTTGGAGTTGAGCTACAGGTAAGATTAAAATGTCATTTTAAAGAGGAAGATCTGTAGTATTTTATTTCACAATAAACTTAAAACCCAAAATTTCATCATTTCTGGGTTCCGGGTTCCCTTAACTTCATCCCATTCTTTATTATTATTTAATTATGATCTGAATTTATATATTACATACTCACATTACTTATAATTTTTCACGTTACAAAAAAAGGTGTTATCGAAGAAGATTTCGAAACACGTTAGGCAGACGAGTCAACGTCACCATCGACATCCTGCAGACTGGAGCGCTCTGGAATGTCTACATTCCACTCTGCATTACTTGAGCTCGGACATTAGCTGTCGGCAATGGGGCGCAGGGAATAGACAGTATACAGTATATCAGTTGCGAAAAGCTGTGATCTGTTTTGACGGTTACTCGCATTAAAGCGGAAGATCAGCTTCCGAGTCCAGATCTGGCAGAATATGTCACGTGTTGCCATTGATTAATTTCAATGCCCAAATGCGAGTAGTGATATTGAAAACTTTATCATAAATAACGTCTGCAACCAGAACAAACTTAAAAAGAACGTACTAGAGAAAATAACGGAACGATAGTTTACACAAAATTATAATAACGAGACAGAGGTTTATGCTAAATTAAGTTCGTCTAAAATGATTACTTTGTGTCAAGATGAACCGTCCATAACATCACCAATCGTGTAATAACTTAAAACCCCGATGAGACAAAATCATATCACTACTGCCCATTGCGAGACTGAATTCAACCTGTTGCGGAAATCCACTAACATAAGCGACTTTGACTAATCGCAAATTTCTACGCCTGGGCGTCTGGAAACGAACATCTCGAAAACAGCGAACTTTATCGGCTGTTCGCATGCTACTATGTTCCGTATGAACGTTGAACATGGCCACAGATTTTTGCAGCCCAAATGTTTGACTGAAGTTACCTGTTATACTATTTTCTCATCAACCACAAAATTCTCTGGTGACATAAATTCATAAATGTTTCTACAAGTAAAATAGGCTACCCCATTTATTTTCTTTATTTCATTATTCTTTTCATTTCGAAGGACGATATTTTCGTATCATGCATCCTCAATATTTTTGTCTCTTTTGTTGTATTCCACTTCAAGTGTGCTACTGAATCCATTATTCGTGCTCAGGTGTCTGCTACCAAGATTGGCGCAATATCACATTCGTGTTATCCAAGCATATTCTTTATGGGTTCGGCTCTTACTACTCCTGTTGCATCCAATTTCTCTTGCAATGCAAAACAAAGGTGACAGGTCACAACCTTGCTTAACTTCTTGACAGACATGTAAGGACTTTCCGATATCACTATCTGAAATTACAACCCAAGTTTAATCATACAGGTATTTGAGATCATCTTGTAAATGGTATTTTATATTTTTCCATATCCTTCACATACTATTAAATTTTAAGAATCGTTAGTTCGACCACAACCAAAAGTTAACATATAATCTGTCAGTCGAAATCTATTGGTGTAAATGCTAATTGTTGGAGCTTGTTTATAGCTTGTGTTTGACTAATAAATGTTCAGTTGCATATATCAATGATTTTTCTTTTCTAAACCACTGTTGTTCTAACAGCACCTTTACAGTTACTAGTTGCAAATTACTTTTAACTCTTACGACTTAAATTTTATGTGTATCACTCAGTAAGTTTAGGTATCTTTATGAGGGCATGTTGAAAAGTAATGCCTCCGAATTTTTTATGTATAAATCTTAACGCTTTTCATATAAAACAACCATTGTAAACATTTTACATATTTATTCTAATTTTTCTTTCCAAGCACAGTCACCCTGGCAACGAATAAATTTCTTCCAGTGGGAGACCAGTTTGTTGATACCGTCAGTGTAGCATATTTACCCTCTGCTTTCACCGCTTCATCGCCTTTGAGGTCAAATCCTCGAAGGCGTTCTTTCAGCTTTGGAAACAGTTGGAAATAGAATTGGAGTTAATTCAGCACTGTATGGAGGATGCTCGATAACGGTGAATTGAAGGCGTCGGATTTTTGCAGATGACGCAACGCTCATGTGTGCTCTGGCATTATCATGCTAAAGGAGAGCATGCTCCATGGGTAGACAAACCCTTTGAATTCGAAACAATTCGAAACTCGGTAACAGCATGCTGTTTCTCACGCGCGCCATTGTTACGTTACACATCGCCATGTTGCACGCTAAAATTTGTTACTCTATAGGAGAGAGGGATGCAAATATGTTGACTTGAATAATAAAGATGTAGAATGTTAGTAACGTATGCTTTATTTTAAAAACTTTAAGATATTTCACGTTAAAGACAGGATCGTCACTTTACAGAGAACATTCCTAATTACTGCAAGTACCTTGGCATCGTGGTAAGAGCTGTTATCCCCTCCAGTTTCTAATCCTATGACGATTTAAAGTGTGCCCTTTGTTTCCTATCTCACTGTATATATGTAACAATCTTTTACAGTTAAAATTTTTCAATGCTGCTTCTGTCTCACCTGGAAGTTGTATTTCAATATCATTAACTAACTATCATGCACTGGTCATCAAAGATTCCACAAATGAACGATGGTCATGTGAATGAGATGAAACTGCTATTTATTATTATTAAGTGTTCAAAAAACTAAAATCACGTGTATAATGGTTCATTAGCTCTCATGTCTTACATTGAGGCGGACGGTCTGCTGATGCTCATACACGTTTGCTGTCAGTACGGCACATGGTTCCGATTAGAGCAGCGGCCGGGGTGGGCCTTCGAGAATCCAAGGAATGTGGCACAGCTCGCAATGAAGACCTGGTCGCTGCGGTATGCTTTTTGGGCACGACAGTTACAGAAGTGTGTGTTTTGTCTACTGATTTGCTCTCTGATTACGCGGTAAAACACAAGGTGGCCGCTGATGGTGTGGCGTTTGCTGTGTTATTCAGTGGTTTGGTATTTAACTAATTTGTAAATGTAACTGATAATCTTACTTTATTACATTGATTAATTACTAAATAATTTTTCTCCTGGCTAAAGATTTGATCAAGTTGCGAAAGACCTCAAAGTTAACGTCGTGTTAAAGTGTTGTCTGTAAGTTGTGTAAGTGTCACTTAATCACGGTTCATACAACAGATTCCTTACAACTATTGATTAAAATCGAAGCAGTTATCTTTAGCAAAATGATCATTAAAACCACAGAATATCAGTCGCAAACAAGACTGACGTATGTTACCCGAAACAATATTCTTCGCAACTCGTGCGTAATTAATTTCGGCTCCATACATCAGCTAGAAAAGTTTCTTATAAGGATCGTGCTATGAGCACTGTTTTTAAAGAACCAATCTGATTCGAATCATTTTCATTAAAATGAGTTCGGGACCACCGGTGCACATTTATTTTTACACATTTGTATTACCTTCGACATTTATTCTGCAGAGTTGCGTAATTTAAATTTGAATTTGCCGCTGAGATAATTGTTAAGATGGCGGCAGACAATTGATAAGACTTTCTATTGTTAGGGCAACTTTATAAATATTTAAAACGCTTATTAAACTCTATAAAATCTACTTTCGTATTGTGCACTATTTAGGCTTCATCAAGCAAACATTTGATTTGTTTGTAAGAAGAACACAGACAAAAACGCGATACAAATCTTTATCATCAATGGCTGTGCTCCTTGCAGCGGAAAGAAATAATTAACACAGATAATGCTTACTGAGAGAGAAATTAAAGTTACAAATAATTATTCACTCATATTCATAATATAAATGAACTCTATTCTCAAGTAATAATTAACAAATAATTACAATTTTTAACAGACCTCAGTTTGATACCCGTCCGCAACCAACGAAAGCCAACCAACAAAAGGTAAAAAAAAAAAAGAGGAAGACAAACGCAGATCATAAAACAAAATTACAATTATCATTGTCTTTGTATGATACACATCTATATGTCCAATTACATCATAGAATATTATATAAATAATTAATATTTATCATCGTTTTCACTGTTTTTCATACGTAGAATAGATAATGTTTCTAATTGTTAGAGGCATAATTTTCTCTCGTCGCAGTGTAGCTAAAATTTATCTCGTGGATGTTACAGTGAGGCTGATACACGTTTGCTGTCACTGCGGCACATGTTTTCGATTAGAACAGCGGCCGGTGTGGGCCTTCGAAAATCGAAGGAATGTGGCACAGCTCGCAATGAAGACCTGGTTGCTGCGGTATGCTTTTTGGGCATGACAGTTACAGAAGTGTGTGTTTGGCCTACTTGATTTGCTCACTGATTACGCGGTAAAACACAAGGTGGCCGCTGGTGAACTTAGTATATTCAGCTGAAGTACTGGCTGAAGTTAAATTAAATTATCACAGCTGCTGCTGGATTTCACTGCTGTACCGTTCTCATATTCCGTGTGCCGCAGAAAGTGTATACTGTTGACTCCGTAGTGTAATTTATCTATCTTGTTCTCTCTGTTTAGCATTAAGTAAGTTGTCTGCCTTAGATTTATGTTTTGGAAACTGGATTTTGGGGTGAGTGTATTACTGAGTATCTCACATGTTCCAACTGCGTGTTGTTATTTATGTGCCGTAAGTCATGCCCTTCTATGTAGCGTGAAAGAACTCAGAAAATCTGGTACATTAACAGTCTGTCTATTGAATTACACAATATCGTGTTTTTAGAATTATGCTGGCACTTGGCCCTCTTATAATAATGCTGATTGTTCTATTGGGACAAATTAAATTAAATGCTTTATGTGTATTCGTAAGTCATATATTTTCTGAGCGCTGAGTTGCCCGGTCGTTGCTTATTCTGAATTTGGATTGATTGTTATTTTTAATAAACTGCTGTTTGATTAAGAAGTTACGCCAAAACAACCATCGACCACTTACCAGTTCCATTAGTCCCAACGCCACGTATTTCACTTTGAATTCGTAAAGCAGACTGATCTAAAAACACTACAAAATCACATACATATGTCAACCATCCTTACCAGTTCTGTTACATCTGTGGGAATTAACGCAGTATTACTACACTACTGAAGAGAGCCCATCACCATTACTTTGGTCTGAAGTTAGATAGAAAAATTAATCCAAATGCGTACCTTTTTTTTTTCAATTCCTATTCTGCAAGTATACGTCAATACAACGGAAGGTTAAATGTCCTTTGACGTTCCTGTGCTTTCATGTTCCATTTCAAACATATGGATTGTATGTAACCTTTCTTGTCACGTGCGTAAGACCGTGCTTGTCTTGATGGGAAGTCTCGATGTTTGTGCCATGAACAGCACTGAGGGCATCACTTAATTCTGTTCGTCTGTTTAGAGAACTGTTTACACGGCGTGGCTTGTGCATGCTGTTACTGCCTACGGGAGCAGTCGTAAGCGAGGGACTACTCAGCCTGACATTTTGGTGACTGCTCAAATTTAATGGCTGCTACAGCACCTGAATCATACTGATCTACAATTTCCACTATGTGCTGAAATGATGGATCTGTTTTAAAATCTGTTCTCTACGTTTGACATCAGTTGCATTGTACAAAATCGCATCATGCAACATACCATCTAAATATAAAGCGTCACAAGCGCATCTGAATTTGCATATCCTCCTCATGCCGTTCAAATCTGTTACCCACTCGCGATAGGTTTGTTCTGACCTTTTCTTGCAACAAAAGAATTGGTACCTAGCTGCCACCACATTCACTTGTTGGTCATAATAGTTAGTTGGTGAGTCTTGAACCTGTTGATAGGAAAGTTCATATGGAGTGGCGTTAGAAAACTATTTCTGAACGAGGCGAATGACTGCACTTCCTGTCATTGACAGACAATAATGTAGTTGCACAGTACCTGACACTTGGTGAGCAATGTTGTGGGTTTCATACTGTTGCAACCACTCACGTCAGCCCTCTTCATTTTAATTAAACTGTCGAAAAGGCGTTATGGCATTCGGAGCTACAGTTGTTGTTTGTGGCGCTGCGTTAGTGGCTTGATTGGTTAATGGCTGCTGTCCTGTGTTTAGTAGAGTTGAGATATGCTGCGTCTGGATCTGAAACACCTGTATCAGCTGTGTTACATCTATCGCTTCCAGCTGTGGCGCCGGAGCAGCGGGTGGGAGAGGTGTGTTGCTCGTTTTGGAATAGGCAATGCAATAAACAGAAAATGCAAGCATGAACAATAAGTGCACAAGCAGAGAAAATTTCTGCAACGCCCACCTGAAAACACTGAATTGAAGAAATACTATAAGAGACACTATTAAAACATATAAACACAGCCCTGCGAAGAAAAGATAAGGTAGAATTAAGGCGCCAGCAAAACACAAAAGCCCATGACAGCCAGGCTCTGGATTGTCCAATTGGTGTTACTTCACTTCCTCGTCGCCAAATATGTGATGTCTAGGAAGCCTGCATACTTTGTTCGCTAGACCAACATTCAAACAAGTCATATGAATGAGTGTTATTACAAAAAGAAGTTACAATGCTTGACTTTTGCAATGACGCAGACGTGTCGCAAGCAAAGGGCGACATACGACATAATCCCAAGTGTGCCCTACATAGAGAGTACAAGCGAAGTGATCTAGCACGGGCGATGCTGTTCAACTGGCCGTCACCAGTCGGTCATGGAGATTATGTTGTCTTCACATAGGGGCCACTGCTGTCACGTTGTCGTCCTGGAGAGGGGTCGGTCAGCGTGCGATTGACTGACGTCTTCTCAAAGCCATCTCTTCTCTATCGTTCCTAACTGGCGTGCTGGCGCGTGACTTTACGTCGTAACGGTCAGTGTTGTACTTACCATGAAGGCGTTGAATTCTGAGGCGTGTGTTTATATGGACGCGTGCCGCTGCACATTTAGCCAAGACGGGCTGAGTAGATGGGGAAGCGCACAACGCATACTGAGGGGCGAAAATGTGTCTGTCAAAATACTTACCGTCGCTAATGTATACTGTTTGCTAGATTCTTTTGATAAATATTCCGAGCTGTTTCTGTTAGAGTCTCCCCACAATGACAATTTGTTTTGTGTTAACTGCAGTTCTCATAGGTCGTAATACCTTTCTGCGTCAGAAATGTACCTTTATTGGTGGTTTTGTCTTTTTTGTTTATTCATACAACTACTTCAATCTATGAGTTTTTCTCTGCACTTGCATGACCAGAATCTCTTGCTGTGTTTGTCAAAGCCATTAGGTTTTGGCGCTCTACACCCAGCGCTACTGAAAAAGAAAGAAGAAACATATTTCTGTTGTTTATTACAGATGAACTATAAAAAACAGAACCACATTGCACATATCACTGGACAGTGGAAAATTCGAAGTTTTGGCACAGCTGTACAGTTGTCCATTTGTAACAAAATGATGGCTATATCACAAGAGAAATCACTTTGCGTGTTGGAATTTCGTGAAGTTATTCCATTGTCCAAGTTCAGCAAATATATTTCTGATTTGCTTACAAAATTCTTGGAAGTTGGTTGCATAAGGGGAGAGTACTGGTCGGCCACACATGTCTCGTGAAAGGGTCAACCTATATGAGATGCGTTTACACGGACCCACTGAAGTCCAGAAGACGGGCAAATCAGGACTTAAACTTGTCAAACAACGGTGTAGCTCGTTCTGAAGTGAGACCTCCGTATGAAGCTTTACAAGTTGCAGTTATTGGAACAGTGGCGTCCGGATACTATAACAGAGGGTACGAATTTTGCAGGATACCCCAGAGGGCTCTTCTCTGCCAATGACTCGACTTTTCTGCCTAATCGACGTTTCATCCATCGGGTGAAGTAAGCCAGCATAATGTAAGAATTTTCAGATAACGAAATCCTCAAATCGTTGTCGAACATGAAAGAGACTCACCTAAACTGAAGGAGTTACGTGCCACTTCTGTTCAGAAAGTTAAGGACCTTTTTTACAGAGGACATAGGGACAGGAATGTCACACCTCTGCATGCTGCAAAATAGGTTGTTTTCTCTACTTAACGAACATCATACGATATCATTTTATATATGACTAGAAAAGACAGAAACATATGCACATTCACTCTGAGGTGCGGCATTATCTTAAAATCACTATCCTACAACGTTTGATTGTAAGATGTGGCCAACAAGACCTTGTTCATTGTTTTTGGCCTACCATTCACAAGACCTTACAATAAAGAAAGTGTGTTTGTCCCACGCTGCGGTAGCTATCGTCAAGATCCGAGAAATCAGATGTTGAAACTGTCGTTTTAATACACAAGCAACTGTTAAGTCAAGTTTCCAATCCACAGATTTTTGGCGGGCTGTCCAATCTCCCACTTTGTCTGCAGTATCTGACAATAATACAAACTTCATAACATATATCTTGCTCGCGTCCGTATTAACAAATAATCCACTAATTCAGTTCATTTATCCACTCAAAAGGTGGGACGTAAGACCTACGACACTGTCCACCGACCAATAACAAGATGTTTCCTACTGCCGACCCGATATCGCCACCGTGGGATGACAAAAGAAAGAAGTAAGTTCTGTTTCTATAGCGTTACCTGGAAGATTCACCAGCACAATAACATCGTCCCAGCTTGCATCGTGTTTTTTTCCCTTCACATGACTGCTGTGTTTTCATCTCGTCCACCTGCAAATGGGAAGAGCACTTGAACAGAATCGACAGTGCCTTAAAAGGAGGATATAAGATAAACATCAACAAAAGCAAAACGAGGATAATGGAATGTATTCGATTTAAGTCGGGTGATACTGAGGGAATTAGATTAGGAAATAAGACACTTAAACTAGTAAAGGAGTTTTACTAGTTGGGGAGCAAAATAACTGATGATGATCAAAATAGAGAGGATACAAAGTGTAGACTGGCCACGGCAAGGAATGTGTTTCTGATGAAGAGAAATTTGTTAACATTGAGTATAGATTTCAGTGTCACGAAGTCTCTTCTGAAAGTATTTGTATGGAATGTAGCCATGTACGGAAGTGAAGCATGGGCTATAAATAGTGTGGTCAAGAAGAGAGTAGAAACTTTCGAAATATGGTGCTAAAGAAGAATGCTGAAGATTAGATGGGTAGATCACATAACTAAAGAGGAGGTATTGAATAGGATTGGGGAGCAGTTTGTGGCACAAATTGAGTAGAACAAGGAATCGGTTGGTAGGACATGTTCTGAGGCATCAAGGTATCACCAATTTAGTATAGGAGGGCAGCGTGGAGGTTAAAAATCGTAGAGGGATACCAAGAGATGAATACACTAAGCAGATTAAGAAGGATGTAGGTTGCAGTAGGTACTTGGAGATGAAGAAGCTTGCACACGATAGAGTAGCATGGAGAGCTGCATCAAAAAATAGTCCCAGGACAGAAGACCACAAGAACAACAGCAACAGTCCCGTCTGGCAGTGCAGTGTCCAATTTCAGTCCAGCCGCACTCACAGAGCCTGCCCAGATAGATTCTCCTTGTTGCGCTACACACCAGTGTTCTTAAAAACACCGCTCCGGAAGTCCTGATGGGTCCAAAGGTAGCCGCCCTATGCGGCCTCAGCATCGTCTGCCCCGAACAGCTGCGTGTCTGTCTTTTTATATTTCACATTCGTAATCGTAGGCAATAAATAGCATGCATACAAAAATAGTACATCCTCTGCAAACTCCAACCTTATGATTCCATGTGTATTTGCTACACCCCATCTATTACATGTGGCTGCGTTCTTTCTTGCTATCTTCATTCAACGATGTGATGTGGTTAGTCATTCCGATAGTCACGTCTCACTCTCATCCTGTCAACTTGAGCCTGTTGTTGTTGTTGTTGTGGTATTCAGTCCTGAGACTGGTTTGATGCAGCTCTCCATGCTACTCTATCCTGTGCAAGCTTATTCATCTCCAAGTACCAGCTGCAACCTACATCCTTCTGAATCTGCTTAGTGTAGTCATCTCTTGGTTTCCCTCTACGATTTTTACCCTCCACGCTGCCCTCCTATACTAAATTGGTGATCCCTTGATGCCTCAACACATGTCCTAACAACCGATCCCTTCTTCTGGTCAAGTTGTGCCACAAACTTCTCTTTTTTCAAATCCTATTCAAACTTCCTCATTAATTATGTGATCTACCCATCTAATCTTCAGCATTCTTCTGTAGCACCACATTGCGAAAGCTCCTATTCTCTCCTTGTCCAAACTATCGTCCATGTTTCACTTCCATACATGGCTACACTCCATAAAAATACTCTCAGAAATGACTTCCTGACACTTAAATCTATACTCCATGTTAACAAATTTCTCCTCTTCAGAAACGCTTTCCTTGCCATTGCCAGTCTACATTTTATATCCTCTCTACTTCGACCATCATCAGTTATTTTGCTCCCCAAATAGCAAAATTCCTTTACTACTTTAAGTGTCTCGTTTACTAATTTAATTCTCTCAGTATCACCCGACTTAATTCGACTACATTCCAGTATCCTCGTTTTGCTTTTGTTGATGTTCATCTTACATCCTCCTTTCAAGACACTCTCCATTTCATTCAACTGCTCTTCCAAGTCCTTTGCTGTCTCTGACAGAATTACAATGTCATCGGCGAACCTGAAAGTTTTTATTTCTTCTCCATGGATTTTAATACCTACTCCGAATTTTTCTTTTGTTTCCTTTACTGCTTGCTCAATATACAGATTGAATAACATCCCAACCACTGCTTCTCTTTCATGTCCCTCGTCTCTTATAACTGCCATCTGGTTTCTGTACAAATTGTAAATAGCTTTCGCTCCCTGTATTTTACTCCTGCCACCTTTAGAATTTGAAAGAGAGTCTTCCACTAAACATTGTCAAAAGCTTTCTCTAAGTCTACAAATGCTAGAAACGTAGGTTTGCGTTTCCTTAATCTTTCTTCTAAGATAAGTCGTAAGGTCAGTATTGCCCCACGTGTTCCAGTATTTCTACGGAATCCAAACTGATCTTCCCAGAGGTCGGCTTCTACCAGTTTTTCCATTCGTCTGTAAAGAATTCGGGTTAGTATTTTGCAGCTGTGGCTTATTAAACTGATTGTTCGGTAATTTTCACATCTGTCAACACCTGCTTTCTTTGGGATTGGAATTATAGTATTCTTCTTGAAGTATGAGGGTATTTCGCCTGACTCATACATCTTGCTCATCAGATGGTAGAGTTTTGCCAGAACTGGCTCTCCCAAGGCCGTCAGTAGTTCTAATGTGATGTTGTCTACTCCCGAGGCCTTGTTTGACTGAGGTATTTCAGTGCACTGTCAAACTCTTCACGCAGTATCGTATCTCCCATTTCATCTTCATCTACATCCTCTTCCATTTCCATAATATTGTCCTCAAGAACATTGCCCCTGTATAGACCCTCTATATACTCCTTCCCGCTTTCTGCTTTCCCTTCTTTGGTTATAACTGGGTTTCCATCTTAGCTCTTGATATTCATACAAGTGGTTCTCTTTTCTCCAAAGGTCTCTTTAATTTTCCTGTAGGTAGCATCTATCTTACCCCTAGTGAGATAAGCCTCTACATCCTTACATTTGTCCTCTAGACATCCCTGCTTAGACATTTTGCACTTCATTTTTGAGACGTTTGTATTCCTTTTTGCCTACTTCATTCACTGCATTTTTATATTTTCTCCTTTCATCAATTAAATTCAATATTTCTTCTCCTACCCAAGGATTTCTACTAGCCCTCGTCCTTTTACCTACTTGATCCTCTGCTGCCTTCACTACTTCATCCCTCAAAGCTACCCATACTTCTTCTACTGTATTTCTTTCCCCCATTTCTGTCAATTGTTCCCTTATGCTCTCCCTGAAACTCTGTACAACCCCTGGTTCTTTCAGTTTATCCAGGTCCCATCTCCTTAAATTAACACATTTTTGCAGTTTCTTCAGTTTTAATCTACAGGGCATAACCAGTAGATTGTGGTCAGAGTTCACATCTGCCCCTGGAAATGTCCTACAATGTAAAACATGGTTCCTAAATCTCTGTCTTACCATTACATAATCTATCTGATACCTTTTAGTATCTCCAGGGTTCTGCCATGTATACAACCTTCTCTCATGGTTCTTAAACCACGTGTAGCTATGAGTAAGTTGTGCTCTGTGCAAAATTCTACCAGGCGACTTCCTCTTTCATTTCTTAGCCCCAATCCATATTCACCAACTAGGTTTCCTTCTCTCCCTTTTCCTACTGCTGAATTCCAGTCACCCATGACTATTAAATTTACGTCTCCCTTCACTAGCTGAATAATTTATGAGCCTATACGCTTCTATCTACCTAAGAGCCATATATTATCCAGAATACAATACGTCCGTCTAATACTTCTCACTGTAATAAACATGTCCTTGCTGTCAGCGAATCCTTCTTTGTGCAGAGTCGTCCTATTTTGAAGCAGATGCGAATTCTGTAATCTTCCTGTGGAAGCAACGTAATACGTTAGTTTTTGGGACACTACTACGAATAGTAGATTCATGCTCTCCCATGGAGGAAAAGAAATGAAACTTTCGAGTATAAAGGGACAGCATCCTTGCATAAAGTTGTTATCGTACCATTTCATGTATTTTGTCAATCAGATACAATGAAAATATTGTAAAAGAAACTAATGTAGAGCTTACTGTAGTCAAATAGAGTCATTGGCTTCAAATAATACGTCAACCTTTGTCGCCGACGCTAATAATGATATTCAAAAAGCAACGAAAAGTGAGAGAACTTCATGGTGAGTCACAGATTCGTTAAAATATTTAAAGAATTAAGTACTACTTTAATAATTATATTCTAGATAGTACTACTTTAATAATTATAGACTAGATATCCACCCCTCCCTCCCCATGAACCGTGGACCTAGCCGTTGGAAGGGAGGCTTCCGTGCCTCAGCGATAGATAGCCGTACCGTAGGTGCAACCACAACTGAGGGGTATCTGTTGAGAGGCGAGACAAACTTGTGGTTCCTGAAGAGGGACAGTATTCTTTTCAGTAGTTGCAAGGGCAAGAGTCTGGATGATTGACTGATCTGGCCTTGTAACACTAACCAAAACAGCCTTACTGTACTGGTACTGCGAACGGCTGAAAGCTACGGCCGTAATTTTTCCCGAGGGCATGCAGCTTTACTGTATGGTTAAATGACGATGGCGTCCTCTTGGATAAAATATTCCGGAGGTAAAATAGTCCCCCATTCGGATCTCCGGGCGGGGAGTACTCAACAGGATGTCGTTATCAGGAGAAAGAAAACTGGCGTTCTACGGATTGGAGCGTGGAATGTCAGATCCCTTAATCGGGCAGGCAGGTTAGAAAATTTAAAAAGGGAAATGGATAGGTTAAAGTTAGATATAGTGGGAAATAGTGAAGTTCAGTGGAAGGAGGAACAAGACTTCTGATCAGTTGACTGTAGGAGTAATGCATGAGTAGGTATAATAATAAATAGGAAAATAGGAATGCCGGTAAGATACTACAAACAGCATAGTGAACGCATTATTGTGGCCAAGATCGATACGAATCCCACGCCTACTACAGTACTACAAGTTTATATGCCAACTAGCTCTGCAGATGACGAAGAAATTGATGAAATGTATGATGAAATAAAAGAAATTATTCAGATTGTGAAGGGAGACGAAAATTTAATAGTCATGGGTGACTGGAATTCGGTAGTAGGAAAAGGGGGGTAAGAAACGAAAGAGGAAGCCGCCTGGTAGAATTTTGGACAGAGCACAACATAATCATAGCTAACACTTGGTTCAATAATCATGAAAGAAGGTTGTGAACATGGAAGAAGCCTGGAGATACTGACAGGTTTCAGATAGATTATATAATGGTAAGACAGAGATTTAGGAAGCAGATTTTAAACTGCAAGACATTTCCAGCGGCCGATGTGGATTCTGACCACAATCTATTGGTTATACCCTGTAGATTAAAACTGAAGAAACTACAAAAAGTTGGGAATTTAAGGAGATGGGACCTGGATAAACTAACTAAACCAGAGGTTGTACAGAGTTTGAGGGAGACCATAAGGGAACAATTGAAATAAATGGGGGAAAGAAATACGGAAGAAGAATAATGGGTAGCTTTGAGTGACGAGGTAGTGAAGGCAGCAGAGGATCAAGTTGGTAAAATGACGAGGGTTAGTAGAAATCATTGGGTGACAGAAGAAACACTGAATTTAATTGATGAAAGGAGAAAATATAAAAATACAGTAAATGAAGCAGGCATAAAGGAATACAAACGTCTCAAAAATAAGATCGACAGGAAGTGCAAAATGGCTAAGCAGGCATGGCTAGATGACAAATGTAAGGATGTAGAGGCTTATCTCACTAGGGGGTAAGATAGATACTGCCTACAGGAAAATTAAAGAGACCTTTGGGGAAAAGAGAACCACTTGTATGAATATCAAAAGCTCACATGGAAGCCCAGTTCTAAGCAAAGAAGGGAAAGCAGAAAGGTGGAAGGAGTATATAGAGGGTCTATACAATGGCGATGTTATTGAGGACAATATTATGGAAACGGAAGAGAATGTAGATGAAGATGAAATGGGAGATATAATACTGCGTTAAGAGCTTGACAGAGCACTAAAGACCTGAGCCGAAACAACGCCACGGGAGTAGACAACATTCCATTAGAACTACTGACAGTCTTGGGAGAGCCAGTCCTGACGAAACTTTACCATCTAGTGAGCAAGATGTATGAAACAGGTGAAATACCCTCAGACTTCAAGAAGAATATAATAATTCCAATCCCAAAGAAAGCACGTACTGACAAATGTGAAAATTACCGAACTATCAGTTTAATAAGTCACGGCTGCAAAATACTAACGCGGATTCTTTACAGACGAATGGAAAAACTAGTAGAAGCCGACCTCGGGGAAGATCAGTTTCCGTAGAAATGTTGAAGCACGTGAGGCAATACTGACCCTACGACTTATCTTAGAAGCTAGATTATGGAAAGGCTACCCTACGTTTCTAGCATTTGTAGACTTGGAGAAAGCTTTTGACAATGTTGACTGGAATACTCTCTTTCAGATTCTGAAGGTGGTAGGGGTAAAATGCAGGGAGCGAAAGGCTATTTACAATTTGTACAGAAACCAGATGGCAGTTATAAGAGTCGAGGGACAAGAAAGCAAGGCAATGGTTGGGAAGGGAGTGCGGCAGGGTTGTAGCCTCTCCCCAATGTTATTCAATCTATATATTGAGCAAGCAGTAAAGGAAACAAAAGAAAAATTCGGAGTAGGTATTAAAATCCATGGAGAAGAAATAAAAACTTTCAGGTTCGCCGATGACATTGTAATTCTGTCAGAGACAGCAAAGGACTTGGAAGAGCAGTTGAATGAAATGGAGAGTATCTTGAAAGGAGGATATAAGATGAACATCAACAAAAGCTAAACGAGGATAGTGGAATGTAGTCGAATTAAGTCGGATGATACTGAGGGAATTAGATTAGGAAATGAGACACTTAAAATAGTAAATGAGTTTTGCTATTTGGGGAGCAAAATAACTGATGATGGTCGAAGTAGAGAGGATATAAAATGCAGACTGGCAACAGCAAGGAAATCGTTTCTGAAGAACAGAAATTTGTTAACATCGAGTATTGATTTAAGTGTCAGGAAGTCATTTCTGAAAGTATTTGTACGGAGTGTAGCCATGTATGGAAGTGAAACATGGACGATAAATAGTTTGGACAAGGAGAGAATAGGAGCTTTTGAAATGTGGAGCTACAGAAGAATGCTGAAGATTAGATGGGTAGATCACATAACTAATGAGTAAGTATTGAATAGGATAGGGTAGAAGATAAGTTTGTGGCACAACTTGACTAGAAGAAGGGATCGGTTGGTAGGACATGTTCTGAGGCATCAAGGGATCAGCAATTTAGTATTTGAGAGCAGGGTGGAGGGTTAAAATCGTAGAGGGTGACCAAGAGATGAATACACTAAGCAGACTCAGAAGGATGTAGGTTCCAGTAGGTACTGGGAGATGAAGAAGTTAGCACAGGACAGAGTAGCATGGAGAGCTGCATCAAACCAGTCTCAGGACTGAAGACCACAACAACAACAACAACAGACTAGATATGTGGCACAGAATCTTTTGTGATCTTTTATATTCATGTAGATATGTATTTGAGCAGTAGAAAGTTGTATTACTGCCAATGGATGATGTTCAAGTTAAATTTACGTAATTTGACCTAAATTAACTTTACTTTGGCATTGTCATATCCTAAAGTAAATTACAAAACACCTCTAAATGAATTCCCCGCATGAGGAGAGGACGTAATGGATGAAATAGTGAACCCAACAAGCAAGGCAGTAATAATTATTTCCTAAGCATTCAACGCTTATGTACAAGATAGCTACAATTCTTTGCCTCCTTTCTGGCGTGGTAAGTCAACTGTGATTGTTGTAGTGTACAAGAGCACCCTGTGTAATTAAAGTAGCAAGGTAGTCCCATACTCTAGCAATGAATTTAACAGACCAGATTCAGGAATCGCCCTTTCTTAGAGTTGGAGAAGGAGTCCGTATTATGTTCAGAGAAGTACCACAAAATTATTGTGTGGAAGGACACATATGTTTGTGATCGAATACACAGAAGCTTTTAGCTCCTAATTTGCCGACCACAGCCCATGATCAGCACCACAAAAAGGAAGTCAGAGTGATAGCTGATCATTACTCAGGATATGAGTGTAGGAGAGCATCGCCACCATTCTAGGCCAGGTCGTAATGAAGGTGGTTTGCCGTTGCCTCTCTCCAACCTCTTATGATGTGTCACTTCTTTATCTGTGTCCCGTGGATACCTGTTATGAGTGCTTGTGCAACGTAGTGTAGGATTCATGTTGCTATTGATAGTGGGACTGGAGAGGATGAAACCATGTGCAGACACATACTCAACTTCTCTCGAATAGCACCAAGGGAACTGCCGAACGTACGTACATTAAACACGATTTCCGACGGATAGACCACCAGCATTAGCTTCACATGCCCTCGTTTCGTGGGACACTATGAAAAGGTTCGGAAATTGATCCAGGCCAAGCAGAATAGTTGTCGTGAACTTCCCCCACCACCACTTTTCCCCTCGCCGGCTAAACAGTGGCAGTGAAAATTTCATCCACCACTAGATCCCTACCTATACTTCTGAGGTGAGCGTCGCAGCACAGAGTTGCCTCAGTGACCTCGGCTAGAGAGGCAGGTCACTGAACAGAATACTTCTTCAAATTGCAACTAAGAATCCACTTTAAGCAAGGTGACGCGATATCTTACTATAGGAAATTGAGGTCATTTAGAGTGTGTTGCAGTTGTTTAATTTTACTAATATTTTACGTGTACAACCAGCAGGTATGATAGTGATACTGAGAAATCAGTTATTGGTACTCATATCAGAGGGTTATGTTTAACATTTCCTCCGTTCATGCAGTTGTCGCACATGAAATATAGCGAATAATGAAGTCGGTATACATACCAGCAGTCGCGTAACCCACTATTCAATACGGACTCTCTGCAGACACCGAATTTGCACGTATATTGTTCATTTTACACCCTCATTGATATTTCGTGCCGTAGAGCCAGGAAAAGTCGTATCTACGTGCGGATCTGTGGCTGCATGCAACGGTGCACAGTCACTATACCTCTGAATATTTCGTAAAATGATGTTTGCCTCCCTTTGTCATTGGATGTGTATTTTTATGGATCCTATACCTAACTCCACTACATTCGAATTTCAAAGACAGTCTCATAAATTTGTCTGCAATAGAGAGAACAGAAACAGCGAACAGACAATGCAGAACGTTATGACGTAAATACAGCGGGCAATCCCGGGCAACAAGATTACCTGGCGTTTCAAATCGCAATCAGCCATCCAAACACAAAACACTCAGCGGTTTGTATACAATGCAGGAAATCTCTTGTTTTACAGTTCCATCCCCAGACTCTCTCTCTCTCTCTTTCTCTCTCCTTTTCTCTCTCTCTCCCTCTCCCTTTGTCACTCACTCTCTTTCTCTCCTTTCATCTCTCTCATTTCAGACCACTTTTTCTCTGTCCGTTGGTTTACCGCAGCTTTTCACTGGGGAAGACTGATGTGTAGCGTACGTGCAGTTACTATCCTATATATCAAACTGCAGTATTCATTTGTTTGCTGTCGTCACAGGTTCAATAATATATGTAGTAAAGGAAACTAGATCGAAAACAACAGTACTATACATCTTTTGACGAGCAATATATCGACTGTAACCTCTTGCATACATAAACAGCAACACAATCACACACTAAAGATTCGTATTTTTTGTGGGATATTATACCTATGAAATAAATTTAAAACAGTTATATTCCCCGAATTTTGATGAAGGGTTTTGGTTTGTTTCCCTAGATTGTCATGTAAATACTGCCTGTACCCACCACTATTGCGCTGGAATTTTGCTGAGAAGGCGGAGCTCTACAGTAGCATTTCAAACATACGACTCTATCGTTCGTGGTAGAGAACAGTGCTTACAAGGAACTAATAAATGTCAGAGACAAGCATCCGATCATAATAGAACTAACAAGGAACTTACAAACAGTCTACTTAGTTGGAAGAAGGTAACTTTTCGGCACACATTGAACAGTGGCCTGCGGTGTATGAATGTAGATGCATAAAGCCGTGACCCCGTCGATGAACTTTCCGAGATCTCCCGTCAGGTGAATTAGAAGAAGCACAGAAAGGTTCTATCATGATGTCCAGAAAACGATTTATAACACATACAGCCAGAATACGGTTTTGATGTCATCTTTTCATCGTATAGCTTATAGAACTCACTAGTTTCTCAGTGATCTTTATCCACGTCACAAAATTTAAAATGTTGAACAAATTCGTATCAAACTCTATGAGACGTAATTACCAAAATTAAGTATGTTTAATGGAACTGTGTTATGCATGCCAATACAAAGCTTATAAGTTAAATGTTGTAGCGGTTGATACGTTGCTGGTCGTTTTCCTATTCTATAAGCTGTTCAGTGATTCAGCACGACTTTTGATCCGTTGTTTGCTGCCATTTTTGGGATACCTGTAGACAGCATTACAAAAACAACTTAGTCCCGAGTTATACGTATCACAGTAATAATTTAAGTAAATATGTGTTTGTGGGTAAGGCACACTCTCAATCTGCTCCCGCTACTCTCAAATATAGGTTATTTAATAAACATGCATCTTGAAGATAACCAGTTTATGGTAACGTTAGGTTTATGATGTCTTAAGTTCATGAAATGTCCCTATTTCAGCCTAAATTCCACTCTAAGTACACGAACACACACACACACACACACACACACACACACACACACACACACATTCTCACTAGGGTTCACGGTTGTGCTGTAGGATTCCCTTCCGTCACCGCGAAGAAAAATACAAAGTGATTCGGCGACGATGTTGTATTCTTTCGATGATGAAGGAGAAAGGTAAATCTATGAGTTATAGATAGGCCTAATGGCTCTTGATCCGGAAACAACCGTGTCGAAAGCTACTACGGAAAATCGTTCTGATACTTCTGAGGGTCGACCTCTTCTAGTGCAGTCTCTTTGCTTTCGATATATGTAGGATGTGGTAGGAGGAAAACAAGAAAAAGATGTTTGAATGTGTCGTCCAGGTGAAAAAGTAGACATGTAAGCTATCATATCAATTAACGTACTTGTTGCTTACAGTTTTGATTTTCTTCTATGAATCAGTTTGTGAATTTGACACCGTAATGTGTAACTAATTACTATTAATAATAAGGTGTCTGATTTGATAATGGACGAGTCAGCCCTAAACCGGTAATCACTGCCACAGTACATTGTATAATCTTGAAACAGAGACGGACAAAATAAAAGTTTAACAAATTTTCTTCAATATTATACAAATGCGAACCTGCCATTCCGAAGCAGCGTGCTCCTCGAACCAGGGACGAAAAAAGTCCAGTTAGTACGGGCTCTAAAACACATACGTTGAGAGCTATGAGCACTTGTTCAGTAAAAAATAATAGTTACGGCAGCAAAAATAAACACAGCTCCTAATGTGTGTACCTTAGAGCCCCTAATTTAATATACTTGTTTTCTCTAGTCTAGGTGAAAAGTAACACCTCTAAAATTGGCCTAACCTATAATTTTAGCAACAAGAGTGCCGCTACATTTATTCCACGGTCAGTTGCTTAGCAAGGATTTTCGCTTATACACACATCAAAAATGTTTTACTTCACCTCGGTTCCAATAGTTCCGAAATCTGTACAGAAAACTGGAATAGAGATCAACGCAAACACCTTTTCCGCCCTTTTTATTGCTCATGAAAATCAAACATTGCAAATTGTAATACCATATAGTGAGACCTTCAGATGTGCAGGCAGGGAAATCAGGACGCGCTCAGTGTAAAGACACTTCAGCTATCAAGATATTAGCAGTACATTTTCAGAGGGTTCGGAATAAAATTCTTGAATGTACTGCCTTCCAGGAAGCGTGTGGCGCGCAAATTATTCTCTGGACTGAGACCTGGCTGAACCCTGAGATAGGAAGTTCTGAAAGATTTAATGAGGGTTGGAACGTGTATGGGAAAGACATATTAGACACCGTAGGAGGTGGAGTCTTCATTGCAGTCGACAAAAATATTGTGTCTACTGAGGTCGAAGTAGAGTGTGATTGTGAAGTTATCTGGACACGTTAAACAGGGCTAGGGGAAATAACGTTAATTGTGGGGTGTTATTACCGGCCACCAGGTTCCACCGTGACAGTTCTAGAATCATTCAAAGGGAGTCCACATTTTGTATCGCAGAAGTACCCGGATCATGCTATATTAGTCGGAGGCGACTTCAGCCTACCTCGTATAGACCGGGATGTCTGGGTTCAGTACAGGTGGCAAAGACAAGCCGTCGTGTGAATGACTGAATTACTTTTGAACACATTATCCGAAAACTGTCTTCAGCAGCTAAATCGACAGCCAACGCATAATGGAAATATTTTAGATCTGGTAGCCACGAACGGACCAGACCTCATCGACGGTGTCAGTGCTGAGACAAGGATTAGTGATCATGATGTTGTCATTACGACTATGGTTACGAAAGTTAGCCGGCCGCGGTGGTCTCGCGGTTCTAGGCGCTCAGTCTGGAGCCGCGCGACTGCTACGGTCGCAGGTTCGAATCCTGCCTCGGACTTGGATGTGTGTGATGTCTTTAGGTTAGTTAGGTTTAAGTAGTTCTAAGTTCTAGGGGACTGATGACCACAGATGTTAAGTCCCATAGTGCTCAGAGCCATTTGAACCATTCTTTTGAACGAAAGTTAAAAAGTCGGTCAAGAAGGCTAGGAGTGTATTCTTACTAGAAAGAGCAGATTAGCAGTTTTTAGCATCCCACTTACTAAATGAATCGACTTCATTTACTTCCGATACGATGGACGTTGAAGAATTATGGGCAAATTTTAAACACATTGTAAATCACGCATTGGACAAATATGTGCCGAAAAAGTGGGCTACGGTAGGAAAAGACCCGTCGTGGTTTAACAGCGCAATTCGTAGAAAGTTCAGGAAGCAAAGGCAGTTGCACTCGCGGTACAAGAAAGATCGGGAGAATGAGGACAGGCAAAAGTTATTAGAGATTCGTGCTGCTGTAAAAAGAGCGATGCGCTAAGCAAATCAACCATTTCCACCGTCATACCTTAGCAAAAGATCTTGCTGAAAACCCAAGGAAATTCTGGTCTTACGTGAAATCGGTAAGCGGTTCGAAGGCTTCCATCCATTCACTAACTGATCAGTCTGGCCTGGCAACGGAAGACAGCAAAACGAAAGCTGAAATTTTAAATTTAGCATTAGAGAAATCTTTCATGCAGGAGGATCGAACAAACATACTACCGTTCGAGTCTCGTACAGATTCCCGTATGGAGGACACAGTGATAGACATCCCTGGGGTTGTGAAGCAGCTGAACGGGTTGAAAATAAATAAATCGCCAGATCCTGACGGGATTCCAATTCGGTTTTACAGAGAGTGCCCTACTGCAATGGCTCCTTACTTAACTTGCATTTACCGCGAATGTCTTGCCCAACGTAAAGTCCCGAGCGACTGGAAAACATCGCAGGTGACGCCTGTATATAAGAAGGGTAGAAGGACGGATCCTCCAAATTACAGACCAATATCCTTAACATCGGTTTGTTGCAGGATACTCGAACATATTCTCATTTCGAATATAATAAATTTCCTTGAGACAGAGAAGTTGCTGTCCATGCATCAGCACGGCTTTACAAAGCGCTGCTCCTGAGAAACGCAACTCACTCTTTTTTCACATGATATCTTGCGAACGATCGCTGAAGGGTGTCAGACGGATGCCATATTCCTTGACTTCCGGAAAGCGTTTGACTCGCTGCCCCACTGCACACTCCTAAGATACAAGCATATGGGATTGGTTCCCAAGTATGTAAGTGGCTCGAAGACTTCTTAAGTAACAGAACCCAGTACGTTGTCCTCGATGGTGAGTGTTTATCGGAGGTGAGGGTATCATCTGGAGTGCCTCAGGGAAGTGTGGTAGGTCCGTTGTTGTTTTCTATCTACATAATTGATCTTTTGGATAGGGTGGATAGCAATGTGCGGCTGTTTGCTGATGATGCTGTGGTGCACGGGAAGGTGTCGTCGTTGAGTGACTGTAGAAGGATGCATGGTGACTTGTAGAGGATTTGTGATTCGTGTAAAGAATGGCAGCTAACTCTAAACATAGATAATTGTAAGTTAATGCAGATGAATAGGAAAAAGAATCCTGTAATGTTTGAATACTCCATTAGTAGTGTAGCGCTTAACACAGGCACGTCGATTAAATATTTGGGTGTAACATTGCAGAACGATATGAAGTCGGACAAACATGTAATGGCAGCTGATGGGGAAGGCGGATAGTCGTCTTCGGTTCGTTGGTAGAACTTCGGGAAGATGTAGTTCATCTGTAAAGAAGACGGATTATAAAACACTAATACGACCTATTCTTGAGTACTGCTCGAGCGTTTCGGATCCCTATCAGGTCGGATTGAGGGAGGACATAGAAGCAATTCAGAGGCGGGCTGCTAGATTTGTTACTGGTAGGTTTGATCATCATGCAAGTGTTACGGAAATGCTTCAGAAATTCGGGTGGGAGTCTCTAGAGGAAAGGAGGCGTTCCTTTCGTGAATCGCTACTGAGGAAATTTAGAGAAACAGTATTTGAGTCTCACTGCAGTACAGTTTTACTGCCGCCAACTTACATTTCGCTGAAAGACCACAAAGATAAGATAAGAGAGATTAGGGCTCGTACAGAGGCATGTAGGCAATCATTTTCCCTCGTTCTGTTTGGGAGTTGAACAGGGTGAGAAGATGCTAGTTGTGGTACGAGGTACCCTCCACCACGCACCGTATGGTTGATTGCGGAGTATGTATGTAGATGTAGATGTAGATGGTGGTCCTGAGTTTTGTACACAACCGTACCTCTAATACCCAGTAGCACGTGCTGTTGCATTGATGCTGCCTGTATTCGTTGTGGTATACTATCCACAATTCCTCAGGGCACTGTTCGTCCAGATTGTCCCACTCCTTAACGGCGATTCGGAGTACATCCCTACGTATAATAGGCGCTGCTCAAGCATGGTTGCTTACATCTTATGGCGGGTTTAGTGACATCTCTGAACAGTCAAAGGGACTTTATCTGTGATACAATATCCACAGTCAGCTTCTGTCTTCAAGAGTTCTAGGAAGTGGGGTGACGCAAAAGTTTTTTTGATGTGTGTATTTTCGACACGGTCATTACCGGGTCAGGGCCCTATTCATCAGATTGATACATTTCCCCTTCCCAATGGCTGAAAGTTTGTAATGTCGCTACAAAATTACCTGCATGTTGATTCATAGTTATGAGAGTTCATTACAGAATACATACTCTGCGTTCCTGTTTCGTGTCAGCGTTTCCACATCCTCATCTCGTTCACGAGCTGAGCCCTAATGACTAACAGCTTAAGGAACTTCTTTGCAGGCGCCAGAATCTGAATCCACAACTTAACTGACGGGGCACCACGTACTACTTGTGATCTTGGCTTCAGCAGAGATGGGTACTTGTAATATTGAACAAATCGTAGCGGCATCGCTATCTAAACATTTACAGGCAAACAAATCAACGTACAGTGTGATAAAGGGGACAATTCTTTTGCCTCAAATGACTCTATCGAAAATATAAATTTCCGTAAAAGAAATCAATTCAAAGTCGTTTTAGACGACGTCGATGAGATAATTTATTTCTGTTGAGCGGCACTTAAGTAAATAAATTAGTGAAGTCAAAGTGAGGTACAAATTAGAATATAAATGAAAAACTTTGTTTAGTTTAGAGATTTACATACTGGCAAACAGTGGGCAGAACAGCAGAGCAGAAGAGACAATGACCATGAAGTCAGCAAGTTCCACATAAGCGGACGCTGTCGATTCAGCCGTCAGGGCATCGCTCGACCAGCTCACATGTTTCCCAGTTGTCGCATGTGAGCAAAGGCCCTCGGCTGCATTCCAAGAGCCAATGACCGTCGTTAAGAAGATTCTTCGAGAAGCTTTTCAACGTGACAGAAGAGGCAATGACCGGCTCACGTGTTTCTCAGTCGTCACATGTGATCGAAGGCCCTCGCCTACATTCCAAGCGTCAATAACTGACGTTAAGAAGATTCTTCGAGGAGCTTCTCAACGTGACACACGAGGCAATGACCGTGAAGTCGTTCACCTCCAGTGGACTGAAGTGAATAAATACGCCAGACGCAGTGGGCCCGATGGAGGAAGACGAAGAAAAGAGAAGAGAGTAGCAGTAGTTTTCAGTCAGTTCCGGTGCTGAAGACCGTCATGCACGTAGTTTTCAGTCAGTTCCGGTGCTGAAGACCGTCATGCAGGAAGAGACTAGATCATACACAGACGCACCAATTCCGCCGCTGTAATGGAATAGCAAGCGGCAACATCGACGCCAGAAGGCAGAAGTTAAAAGGTATTTGAAGACAGATGTTTACATACCCGCGTGAGTCGTGAGGACGGGAAGGAGACGGTCTCACATCAGCAGTCACCTGTGAGATGGGATGAAGATTTGACAGCCGAAGACTGGCAAGCGGGAGTCCGTTGTCCGAGTCCGGGACTCTGGCCTTCCCCCGCCGCGCCGCTCCGCTGGCCGACGCACAACACACGCGGCCGCTTAGAGAAGAGAAACGCTGGGACGCCACATACAAGGTATCACCATCCGATGGATGACTTCGCTCGCAAGAATTAAACGGGCCACCTCGCGCTGCGCGTCTCCAGTCAGCTGGGCGAGACGGCAACACGAGATACACACTGCCACGCGTAATCAGACGCCGCCGCTGCCGCAGCAGAAGGCTTCGCAAACGACACAGCTGCCGTTCTCCGAGACAGAACATTGAGTAAGGAAACAGTTGTACTAAACTTGCAATACAAGTTATCTTATGTTAAAATGCTGTTTCATTCTACCTCATACCCGAGCCAAGGAAGAACCCAGCCTGCCCACATGTTGATAAGAGAGAAAAATTAATTTTAGTAGTTTCACCCTGACATAATGCTTTAGAACACTCATCCTGACGACTAGCAGGAAAAGAGAAAACCCAGTTACATTTAGTATCAGAACTGTTACACTTCATACGAGAAACACGTGAGGCAATATAGCAAACACACAGGGCCCAAAATGTAACCACTCGGAAGTTGTATGGAACCTACATATGTGCCAACGAGTGAAAACTTAATTTAAAGGAGAGTACTGAATTAAAGAATAAATTGTATGAAACTAAAAAGAAAAACAATAATGAACATCTAGGTGCGCCTGGAGACGGTTGTGTCGATTGTGTTGACGTACATCTCCCGGTTGAGCCCAAAACTGTAACGCGTGGTACATATGCACAGTTACTGGTTGCGATCTTCACCTCGTATACCTGGCCGCTGGTGACAACCACGAAGCTGGACTCCCAGATTTCCACTTCTGGGATTTTGTCAGATGCGCAGGCACAGGGTCTAATCTACTCGGCAAATATTTACGTAAATAAACCTCAGCGTAGAGAGAATTCCAGAGTTTAACACTAAGTCATGACATCTACTATTTAACTGAAAAACTGTAACCAGTGTGTTGTAATCAAATCACTTGCGTAAACGTCATGAGGAAAATCAGTTCTCTCATATTAACTAAGCTGCAAGGAGCTATCGTTATACACGACATAATAATTTTAATCACGCCCCTTCATGTCTTATTATTATAAATACTTAATTATTTCCATTATATGACAAACGTTGAGCCTCTGACTGAAGTAATACTGAATGACGTATCCAACTTCTGAAATATACATTTTTTCCGCCATTAAAGGGGACGGTGAACACCCCTTTTGAATTTCGCTCAGATCAGCGATGTAAAATTCCACAGAATACAAAGTTAATCTCATTGCGGTAGTTTCATATCTTTTATGTTATTTTGATTATATTGTTTCCATATAATGTGAAGCACGCATAGTTGTCTTCTAGATCCTTCTTATTCGAGCCGCCATATAAAAAGGTCATGTATGATAATTGTTCTGTACTTTAACGAGACATAATAACTATGTTTATCTCAGATATTTTCTTATTGGGTACTACGGTGACTACTCGTGTTCTCTACTAATGATTAAACGCCTTGTATTCAGCCTATTAAATGCTTTGGAAGCGATCGGTCTGGTGACGCAACGATTGCGATCGTTATCCTTAAGATCACTATCGTTTATGCGTTTCAACGTTTTCAAGTCAAACCTGCCATTTATATCATCAAGGAAGTCCGATCGTTATTACTGTAACCATGCAAAGCAGTTCCTTGCATTGAAACTTCACATTATCTCGTTTTTGAGTCATCAAGCTCCCCGCTTACTAGCGACGACTTCTGACACTGGAGCAAATACGTGCATGCTGAAAAAATTACGAGTATTAGATGCAGCAAAAGGAGACAGACAGGAAGCGAAAGCATCTGAAAATATACAGTACATTTCCGAATCCTACATCTATTATGCTTCGATCAATCTCTCGTTTTCCTGTATGTGACTCGTCTTCCTTCGTTAATATCTCCAATTCTTACTTGAAAATTAATTAAATAACCACTCCGATACGAGGAGGAAGAATGACAGGTCTTCAGAGTGAAGATTTGTTTGCTGCAGCTCTCCATGCTAATCTACCCTGTTGAAGTACCCTTACCCTTCAATACCTACTTTAACAGAAGAGGGCATTTCGGCAAGTAAGGTCCAAGCAGTCACGAATTTGAAACCATTGTGAAAATGTTTTATTGACTACAGTCAGCTACACATCCCTAGATTCTTCTCTGCACAGTCGTAGCGTAGTACCAACTTTGCGAACCCTCGTCACTGAAGACAGCCGCCTGTGCCTTCCCACCAATATTCTGTTCATGCGATGGTGTTTCGTGGAAGTCGTTCGGACTGTCCGCTGCATAGAATCAGTAATTCGGTGAGGTTGCATAACCACTCGGTGAAATCAGGCTTCATTAGACCTAAAGAACAGACCCATGTCCAAGCCATTCATTGTTATCTCGGTGAACAGCCACTCACAAAACTCTAGGTGCTGAGAAGCATCTGCTGATTTTAATGCCTGAACAACAGACTATCGGTAGGGATGCATGTGTAGGTCTACGTGGAGTATTCGTCCGCATGATCAGCGTGATATGCCGGCCTCTTGCGACAGGCGTCGGGTTGATTTCGTAGGATTCTGAAGCATTTTCTGTTGACCAGTAGCCACTTTTTCTGGTGTACTGTCACGTTTCGCAATGTTTTTTTGACTTGCTCAAAGCAGAATTAATTTTCGGACTAAGCGTTGGATGGCACTCTTTACTGGCCCTTTGACACCATTAAACTCATCAGACAACTGACCACACAGTTTACACGACTTTGTTGGCACATAACTTTCCTCAACGAACATCCGTTGCTCCACTGTGTGTACCATCGTCCCCTTCGCACTTTCAAACTGACACGGCCCGCACTGCACACTGATCTAGTGTGGATCACTTTGCCAAAATATGCATCGTATGTGCGTCGAGGGGTGTAATTATATGCATACGTTCACGTCCAACGGTATCTACTCGTCTGGGCCACTTTTATTTGCCCCGCCCTGTATGTTGGATAGTAAGATAAGATTACAATTTACTTTTGATGACAGTAAGTGTCAAAAGTCGGGATATGTTGGACTGTAGTGAAGGCTGGATGGTTTTGCTGGTTGTGACAAAGTACGACAGAACCACGAACAAGGTGCAGGGGACATTGGAAGTAGTTTTGGGACCCATCCTTGCAGCATGGATCAGGCTAGAGAGAATGACAACCAGATAGCAAGCGGGCTACATCGCCATAGCTTTGGCTGCACCTCAAGGTGGCGCCAGACAGCCCGTCATTATCAGATTCATGCAACAATTATGGAATTATAATTACGTAGTCTACCGCTTACAAGGGTTGTAATGGAAGAAAATCTTTGTTAATAAATAAGTACATTTTCAGTACACTAAATTTGGGCATGCAGCTGGACAAATAAAATTTCTTCCACTAATATTTCTGCAGCGTATCGTCCGGCCACCCACAGAGTAAGTCGCAGTCTTCAGAGTTGCAGAAATATCAGTAGAACAAATTTTATTTGCGCGGCTGCATGCCCAAAATTTAATCGACTATTCATTGTCCCGCGAAAAGTTTAAAATGCATATGAAGTGAATGTATGAAATGGAATAAAAAAAATGGTTCAAATGGCCCTGAGCGCTATGGGACTTAGCTTCTGAGGTCATCAGTCCCCTAGAACTTAGAACTACTTAAACCTAACTAACCTAAGAACATCACACACATCCATGCCCAAGGCAAGATTCGAAGCTGCGACCGTAGCAATAGCGCTGTTCCAGACTGTAGTGCCTAGAACCGCTCGACCACCCCGGCCGGTGAAATGGAATCAGGGTTTAGGTTTGGGGAAGGGGGGGGGGGGAGAGGAATCCTAATACTTAATCATTTCTTTAGGCACAGCTAAGTGTTGAATAGACTGCCACTGAGATCATAAGTTCTTCTCTTGAATTAGCTGACGAGTTCAACACCAGTCTTACACGGCAACTGTCCACAACGTGCCCTTAGAATTTGTCTATTTCGAACAATTGTTATTTATGTTTACTTTACATTTCTAAATCAATAATGACATCAGGCTCAGTGCCCCCACAACGACAATCTGTTTAGCGGCAGGTAGACGGTATTGCCAGTCTTCCAACACGGAGATATAGTGTCTGTCAGGCGTCCGTCACAACTGCTTAGTGAGTGTGAATGCACACAACACCGTTCCACGCCATTCGAAAAGCTTTCGCATTGGATTTGGCTTTGTACTTGAATCGCAGTACACAGTTTACAACTCAGGTAGGTGCGAAATACTTTACAGAGCTACCGTTGGTCATCTAAATTTGTTATGCTCCTTAACACGCACTAGTACAATATATTTTGTCCATCAGTGTCTCATCTTTCTATCACTAGCTGAATAGTACAATAACATTACCAAAAGGCCTTTCACTCTACTATAATCTATCGATATGTATTATCTCCGATGTGTGCAATCATATCGTCCCCAAGCGACTCTGTACTATGTCCAAAACGAATACAACTAAAATATTCTCAAAATAATTATGTATACAGTTCAGTGGGACTCATACACGTCATTCGTAACAAAGTAGAATTGTATGGAATGATATAATTTCTGAAAGTCGGGACCACATCACGCCTCCCTTAGAGGACAAAATCTGCTGGTGCCTATTTACGTTAGGACGTATCCACTATCCCAAGACTCGACATTACATAAAAGAAGAAGAAAAAATGCTCAAAACAGCGCAGATGTATTAGAAATCTTGAAGGACCGAATGAAATACAAACATTGAAAACTCGTCTATACTTAGTAATGTCATCATTCACATGGTTTTGAATTCAGTTAATGAAGAGTCAACTTTACAGCTGCAACTCATACTAAGAAATTTTATATCTATAAATAACTATTAACGAGTGGATATCTTTTATTCTACTACTTCTCAGTATTTCCATCTTTCTTCAATTTACTCTCAGTCCATATTCTGTACTCATTACAATATTCATTCCTTTCAACACATCCTGCAATTCTTCTTCACTTTCACTGAGGACAGCTATGTCATTAGCGAATCTTACAATTGATATTCTTTCATCATAATTTTTAGTTTCACTCTTGAATCTTCCTTTTATTTTCCTCATTGGTTCTTCGATGAATAGATTGAACAGTAGGGGCGAAAAACTACATCCCTTTCTCACACCTATTTTAATCCGAGCACTTCGTTCTTGGTCATCCAGTATTATTGTTTTCTTTTGGTTGTTGTACATATTACATAATACTCATCTTTCACTATCGCTTATTCCAATTTGTCTTTCACTTTCCAACACCTTTAAACATGTTACGTTGTCTAACGCAATTTCCAGGTCGAAAATTGTATGAATATGCCTTGCTTCCATTATCAACCGCAACGTTGAAATCCTCTCGAGCCTTTACTTCTTCAAAAGTCAAATTGATCGTTATTTAACACATCCTAGGTTTTCTGTTTTATCCTTCTGTAAATTATTCTTGTCAGCAATTTTGTTGCGTGAACTGTGAAGCTGATTGTGTGATAATTCACCGAATTGTCATCTCATGCATGCATCGGAATTGTGTGGATGATATTTTTCAGAAAGTCAGATGGTATGTCGCCAGACTCATACATTCTACACACCAACGTGAATAGTCGTTTTGTTGCCACTTCCCCCAATGATTTTAGAAATTCTGGTGGAATATTATATAGCCCTTCTGTCTTACTAGATCATAGCTCCTCCAAAGCTCTCTTAAATTCTAAAATGGATCCCCTATCTCTTCTAAATCGGCTTCTGTTTCTTCTTCTATCAGCTCATCAAATAAGTCATACCCTTTGTAGAGATCATCAGCGTACTCTTTCTACCTATCCGCTCTCTCCTCTGCATTCAACAGTGGCAGTCCTGTTGGACACTTAATGTGACCACCCTTGCTTTATATTTCAATGAAGTTTGTTTCGGTTTATCTATATGATGAATCCATCTTTTGGACAATTAGTTCTCTTTCGATTTCTTCACAGACCTCGTACAGTCATTCTGCCTTAGATTTCCTGTACTTCCTGTTTACTTCGGTCCTAATTGACCTGTATTTCTGTATTCTTGAATATCCCTGAGTATTTTGGTACATCCATCTTATGTCGATGAATTGAGGTACTTCATCTGTTGCCTATGTTTTCTTGGTACTTGCCTTCCTTCTACCTATGGTTTTCTGTCCAACTTTTGTGATTGCTCTCTTTAAAGATATCCATTCCTCTTCCATTGTACTGCCTACTGAGCTATTTGTTATCGCAGTATCTATAGCCTCAGAGAAATTCATCGTTTCTATTCATTCCCTATTACTTCCGTATCCGACTTCTTTGCGTATTGATTCTTCTTGCCTAGTCACTTAAACATCAACCTATTCATCATCATTACTAAACTGTGATGTGATGTATATCTGCTCCTGAGTACGCCTGATAGTCCAATATCTGATTTCAAAATCTCTGCCTAATCATGGTGTTATCTAAATGAAATCTTCCCGTTTGTCCCAGCTTTTTCCAAGAAACCTCCGCCTGTCGCGATTCTTGAACAGAGTTCTCGCTGTTACTAGCATAAATTTATTGCAAAGCTCCAACTTTCTTCTCCCTCATTCCTGAACCAAGCCAGTATTCCCCCATAACATTTTCTCCCACTCCTTCCCCTACAACGGCATTCCAATCCCCCATGACTCTTATATTTTCATTTCCCTTACGTGCTGAATTACCCGTTGAATATTCTCATATACTTTCTTTATCTCTTAATATTCAGCTCGCAGCGTCGGCGTGTATATCTGAATTATTATTGTCGACGTTTGTTTGCTGTCGACTCTGGTGAGAATAACTCTATAACTTGCACTGTCCACAGTAACTCACTCTCTGCCCTATCTTCCTATTCATAAGAAATCCTAACCCCGTTTTACCATTTTCAGCAGCTGTTGATATTACCGTATACCAGATATCCTTGTCTTTCTTTCCTTTCAATTCAGTGATCCCCACCATATCTAACTAGAGCCTTAGTGTTTTCCTTTTCTGATTTTCTAGTTTCCCTATTATGTTCCAACATTAGACATTGCACGCTCCGACTCTTAGAACGTTACTCTTTCGTTGGTTATTCAAACTTTTTCTCAAGGTCACCTTCCACTTGGCAGTGCCCTCCTGGGGATCCGAATGGAGGACTAATCCGCTACCATATGGGATTAGGGAGATCACCATGACACTTCCTCAACCACAGGCGGCGTGTCGTCTAGTTACACATAACGTGTATTTAATGCAGTGATTTCCGTTGCCTTCTTCATCCACGTGGAGTTTATCCTTGCTGATTCTTCTGGCTTTAGGGGCAGTTTTTCCACGCCAAGAGCAAGAGAGTGCCCTGAACCTCACTCCACCGCCCTCTTTTACTAGGTCGTGGCTGACTGAAGGTGACATATCATGCCAGACGGCTGAAGTGTTTTATTTATAATTTAAGCAGTGTCGCGATTCGAAACCAGGACGATTTCGTTTTTATTGTTAATCAATGTCCCTACCCCTACACCATGGTTGCAGGGCCGTATAGGCTACATTTCATCAAAATCGGATCATGGAAATAAATATTCATACATATGACATAAATGTATGTATACATGATTGTACGTATGTTTCACATGTCCTCATAATCAACCGGACAGATTTCAATCAAACTTGTGACACGTATCGCTTACTGTCACGATCGAGTCTCTTCGTGGGTAAGAACCGCCAAGCAATGATAGGGGTAAGGGTGGAGGTAAAAAATAAGACTAGGCTATGACGCACAAAAGACCTGATTTTATTCATCCGGTATTTGCGAACGATTATACTGAGGGACTTACAACGAACTTTACACATAATTTTTAACCTGTACTAAACTTTTTCCCTCTGACATCCCCCATAAAGACGGTGGTAAAAACATTTATCACTTAGTTCAATTTTCGTTGTTCATTTTCTCATTAGGCTTAACGTTTCAACTTATGACTTACTTGCTACTAAATAAATTCGTGACATATTTTGTAAAAAGTGTTAATATATACCCCTAGACGTACTTGCGAAATTATGTCATTGTACGACTTACAACTCAGAATGTATGATGTCATAAACACTGTGATGTGTGAAAAACTGTCCGATCTTTTTTAGATATAATAATATTAACTTACTCCAACGACTTTTATAAATTTTGGTAAGTGGCTAGCTTTAACCCTGAGGGAGAACATAATCTAGTCTATAAAGTATGTAATACGAGATAATTATCGATTTTAATTGGAGAAAAATATTTACTATGAAAAGCTATTTACTTTTGGACTTTGAACTTTATCACAATTCTGAAAATGCTTTCCTTGGTTGATATATGTGAACCGTGGCTCTCAGTGCGAAGGGACGACTTCATTCGGCAAGATCTTTGATAGAATTTCGAGAGGTCGAGTAGAGAAACTAGGCGAGAGAGGTCGGGTTTGCGGCGTGAACCAGGAGACGCGTGTGGTCGCCGATCACGGGTGGGAATTGAGAGGAGTGCTGTGGTCTGCATGGCGTGTGGAGAACGTCTCGCAGTTAGTCCGTACGGTGGTCGATGAAGGTGTCAAGTGGTGGCCTCGTATCTATTGGTAACAATGTGGACGCTACGCGATGGGACCAATGCCGGCGATTGAAAACGGTGAGCCTTGCTGCGCATTGGACAATCTGAGTGCAACGAATGTTTATGAAGCCGCAAGTTGGATCATAAACTAATCGTCAATGTTTCTCTCGAGTCGAGCTTAATGCTTGGATCTGTGTATGCTGGCTGAAAGTGTCACAAGTGTAGTAAGCCAAAGCACGCAATTGCGTGTTCGAATGGCTCTGAGCACTATGGGATTTAACTGCTCAGGGCATCAGTCCCCTAGAACTTAGAAGTAATTAAACGTAACTAACCTAAGGACATCACACACATCCATGCCAGAGGCAGGATTATAACCTGTGACCTTAGCGGTCGCGCGGTTCCAGACTATAGCGCCTAGAACCGCTCGGCCACTGCGGCCGGCAATTGCGTGTGATTGTGGTGTAGTTTAGTCAGTTGAATTACATGTGCTAGTCTGTTAGTATTCACAACTGTAAACGCTCTCTTGCCATGTGCTTGCTGTAATTCCATACACTGAATCGTACTAGTGGAGATTGGCAGTAACTTGGTATATTTAGGTTTCATTGTTGTCAGATAGCGGAGTTTAACCTCGTGTCAGTGCCGATATGCCAAGCGCCCCTTTAAGAAATATACACTCCTGGAAATGGAAAAAGAACACATTGACACCGGTGTGTCAGACCCACCATACTTGCTCCGGACACTGCGAGAGGGCTGTACAAGCAATGATCACACGCACGGCACAGCGGACACACCAGGAACCGCGGTGTTGGCCGTCGAATGGCGCTAGCTGCGCAGCATTTGTGCACCGCCGCCGTCAGTGTCAGCCAGTTTGCCGTGGCATACGGAGCTCCATCGCAGTCTTTAACACTGGTAGCATGCCGCGACAGCGTGGACGTGAACCGTATGTGCAGTTGACGGACTTTGAGCGAGGGCGTATAGTGGGCATGCGGGAGGCCGGGTGGACGTACCGCCGATTTGCTCAACACGTGGGGCGTGAGGTCTCCACAGTACATCGATGTTGTCGCCAGTGGTCGGCGGAAGGTGCACGGGCCCGTCGACCTGGGACCGGACCGCAGCGACGCGCGGATGCACGCCAAGACCGTAGGATCCTACGCAGTGCCGTAGGGGACCGCAACGCCACTTCCCAGCAAATTAGGGACACTGTTGCTCCTGGGGTATCGGCGAGGACCATTCGCAACCGTCTCCATGAAGCTGGGCTACGGTCCCGCACACCGTTAGGCCGTCTTCCGCTCACGCCCCAACATCGTGCAGCCCGCCTCCAGTGGTGTCGCGACAGGCGTGAATGGAGGGACGAATGGAGACGTGTCGTCTTCAGCGATGAGAGTCGCTTCTGCCTTGGTGCCAATGATGGTCGTATGCGTGTTTGGCGCCGTGCAGGTGAGCGCCACAATCAGGACTGCATACGACCGAGGCACACAGGGCCAACACCCGGCATCATGGTGTGGGGAGCGATCTCCTACACTGGCCGTACACCTCTGGTGATCGTCGAGGGGACACTGAATAATGCACGGTACATCCAAACCGTCATCGAACCCATCGTTCTACCATTTCTAGACCGGCAAGGGAACTTGCTGTTCCAACAGGACAATGCACGTCCGCATGTATTCCGTGCCACCCAACGTGCTCTAGAAGGTGTAAGTCAACTACCCTGGCCAGCAAGATCTCCGGATCTGTCCCCCATTGAGCATGTTTGGGACAGGATGAAGCGTCGTCTCACGCGGTCTGCACGTCCAGCACGAACGCTGGTCCAACTGAGGCGCCAGGTGGAAATGGCATGGCAAGCCGTTCCACAGGACTACATCCAGCATCTCTACGATCGTCTCCATGGGAGAATAGCAGCCTGCATTGCTGCGAAAGGTGGATAACACTGTACTAGTGCCGACATTGTGCATGCTCTGTTGCCTGTGTCTATGTGCCTGTGGTTCTGTCAGTGTGATCATGTGATGTATCTGACCCCAGGACTGTGTCAATAAAGTTTCCCCTTCCTGGGACAATGAATTCACGGTGTTCTTATTTCAATTTCCAGGAGTGTATGTAATGCACTACTCAAATGCTGTAATTTGTGACCTTTACCTCCTTGTTGCTGTCGACGCAATTAAAATTGTTCACCGTGGTCTAAATTATCTGGGCCTATCTGTTGATGGATGAAGGAAACCGACCAATGTAATAACTGTATTTATCATATTACTGCGCCAAGGGAACGCATTTCCGGAGACATTTTCGTAGGAACTCTTTTCCTCCATTTTCAGTCAGGAATCCGTTCCTACAGTTTTGCGGTTTTATTAATGCTCACCCTACAGAGCAAAATTAGTAGTATAAATGATTATGGAGTGGCCATGAAGTGCGGTTTAACAGGTATTTACGCCCTCTAGTCGACCTAATCATAGCCACAAGTAATATTTACTTGGTCATACACAGAGCAGCCATGCTTTCAATACCATTCTGTCGCAGTGATGTACACTGTAAACATGTTTCACACCACAAAGTTTTTAATAATTTCCATTTCACAACTTCATCTTTAAACGGTAATAATTCGTCACAATATTTGCTCTTCAACGGCAAAAACCTTTTTCACATTATTTCATAATACGCAGCTCAATGATAAGTTCGTCACACTTTGTCTAGTAAACGCCAGAACTACTTCTCAGACGTCAAAAAACGCATCAGAGCTATATTTCACCCTAGTGGTTCTCGGCTGTCTCACTAACTGTATATAAATAAGCTCTTAATACAATTACATAATGAGATTCTTACATAAACCCCCTCTCGTATTAAAATTAGATTGTACACATCGATAGACAATTAATGTTTTTCCATATTTTGTGCGATATTGGTTTTTGAACGGGTCTTTAATAATATTTTTCATACAGATTTACATTATGACATCTTAAAAACATTAAGTGCAACACAAATATATTTCATATACACATCTTTGACAAGAATCATCCTTTCTTTTGCGATTCTTAATACACTCTGCCGCTTAGTGTCTGCTAGCGATAAAAAACGTCCTGTTACAGTGATCAGCTACCAGGTAGCATAGGCGATGTCCTCTGTTATTAGCACAGATATTACTGACTCGCTTTCATTTGTAGTGTGACGTGGTGCATTTACGGTACTTAATGTGATGTATTCCCTTGAGATGTTGCACTCCCCACACCATAACACCTTCTGCCATATGAAGGTTAAATTCAACACTATTCCTGGGTGAATTACGTCTGCTCACCTCTTGCCATATAAGGGTAGCTAATACATCCACCATCACTGTAGGACATTATCGTTTTGGTGGTCTAGGCGTTATGGCGTGAGTAGGCATAACGTTTCGCATACTAACCGATCAGGTCTTTGGCACACAGTCCAAATCTCTAAACACAATACACACAACGTTATTGTAACACAGTACTCCTTTCCCTTGTGCGTATTTCACGGCTGCATCTGGCATTTCACTGTTGTGGTCGACAGTGTACGACCGTATCAAAGTGCGCACGCAGTACAGCTCTTGCCACGAATGGATTGGCCCACACGTTTCCGCAGTTCGGAACCCTTTGAGCACACGGGGGAAGGCTTAACTGCCGGACATCAACACGCCCCAGCGCTCATACATCTGTTGTCCACAGCTCTGGAAGAGGAATAGAACGCGCTACTGTAAGAGCACGTTACCAGTCTTGTGGCCAGCATGGGAGCACGTTTCAGACAATGCTTAGCCGTCAGTTGTGGTCACACGCCCTATTAATGACCATGTCTGTCTTTTGTACTGCGCACGGATCATCATAAACTGCGGCGACTGGAGCTTAGTGTTTGTCTCTGTATAGAAGTGTAATTTCTGTTCTTATCATTGCGAACAGTTATCGTCTGTTCTATACTATATTTCCAATATCCCATTGTGTGACGCTGTGAAACCTATCGAAGTAATGGGCCTATCCAGACTCTACACACTCACCTTAAAACTCCACTAACTTCATTATTATTATTATTTTTTTTTTGTCATTAGTATTCTGACTGTTTTGATGCGGCCTACCACGAATTTCTCTCCTGTGCCAACCTCTTCATCTCAGTCGCACTTGCAACACACATCCTCAATTATTTGGTGGTTGTATTCCAATCTCTGTCTCCCTCCACAGTTCTTGCCCTCTAAAGTTCCCTCTAGTACCACGGAAGTCATTCCCTCATTTCTTAACCGATGGTTTATCATCCTGTCCCTTCTTCGTATCAGTGTTTTCCACATAGTCCTTTCCTCTCCGATTCTACTTAGACCCTCCTCATTCTTTACCTTATCAGACCACCCACTTTTCAACATTCGTCTGTAGCACCACAACTCAAATGCTTCGATTCTTTTCTGTTCCGGTTTCCCACAGTCCATGTTTCACTACCATACAATGCAGAACTCAATACGAACCTTCCTAGAAATTTCTTACTCAAATTCAGACCTATGATTGATACTAGTGGATTTCTCTTGTCCAGGAATGCCCTTTTTGCCATGGCTAGTATTGCTCCGTCCGACATTGATTATTTTACTGCCTAGGTGGCAGAATTCCTTAATTTCATCTACTTCGTGAGCGTCAAACCTGATAAGTTTCTTGCTGTTCTGATTTCTGCTGCATCTCATTACTTTCGTCTTTTTTCTATTTACTCTCAGTCTATATTCTGCAGTCATTAGACTGTTCATTCCGTTCAGCAGATCATGTAATTCTTCTTCACTTTCACTCAGGATAGCAATGTAATCAGCGAATCGTACCATTAATATCCTTTCACCTTGAATTTTAATTTCATTCCTGTACCTTTCTTTTATTTCCGTCATAGCTTCTTCAATGTATATATTGAACAGTAGGGAGAACAACTACGTCACTGTCTTAAATCGGTTTTAATCCTAGCATTTCGTTGTTTGTCGTCCACTCTTATTATTCCCTCTTGGTTCTTGTATACAGTGTATATTACCCGTCTCTCCCTATAGCTTACCCCTATTTTTCTCAGAAATGCGAACATCTTGCACCATTTTACATTGTCGAACGCTTTTTCCAGGTCGACAAATCCTATTAAACTGTCTTGATTTTTCTTTAGCCCTGCTTCCATTATCAACCGGAACGCCGGAATTGCCTTTTCTTAAGCCAAACTGACTGTCATCTAGCATATCCTGAATTTTCTTTTCCATTCCTCTGTATATTATTCTTGTCAGCAACTTGGATGCATGAGCTATTAAGTTTATTGTGCGGTAATTGTCGCACTTGTCAGCTCTTCCACCCATCGGAATTGTGTGGATGATATTTTTTTGGAAGTCTCATAGTATGTCACCAGATTCATACATTCTACACACTAACGTCAATAGTCGTTTCGTTGCCACTGCCCCAATGATTTTAGAAATTCTGATGGAATGTCATCTATCCCTTCTGCCTTATTTGATCTTAAGTCCACCAAAGCTCTTTTAAATTCTAATACAGGGCCCACTATTTCACCGAAATGGACTCCTGTTTCCTCATCTATCACATCATACAAATCTTCCCCTTCATAGAGGCTTTCCGTGTATTCTTTCCACCTATCCGCCCTCTTCTCTGTAAATTACACAACGATATTCCTATCTTGAAATATCCTATCATAGAGTATAAGATAGGAAATTGCAATAATCTTACTACATAATCTTCTGTTCAATAAGACGATTAAATTTGTGAAGTGAATGGAATTACGTGTTCCGTGAAATAATAAATTAAAACACAAACTAATTATTTATTGTATTAAACAATTACAAATTATTGGTTTCAACATTGTACGAAAAACAAGGTTAGGCAAGCGAGGGGAAGGCTATCGTACCTTAGCTGGACATTAAATCATTAACTGAATGCAACCCAACGATTAATTCAGTAATTCCTGTTCTCGACTGAATACCACATCAAATGATACCAAGGCATGAATCGAGTTAGTTCCCATCCAAACATTAAACACCATCTAGTGAACTGTGCTGCTGTGTACTCTCACTGATAGGCTGTGGCGCTAAGTCAGATGAGTGTGGTCGTAGTGGACACTCAGAATCTTTCTACTCAGGACTCGGACATCTCCAGGTGACACGAAGTTTCGAACGAGCGACCTGTCTCCATCTACCATTAAACCAAGAGTGCCCTTATTCTGTCACCAGCTTCTGACGGCTCATGTTCCTCGCTGGTTTGTCCTAGAAATTCCCGTCTGATATCAGTCGGCGATGGGCGAAGCAGAGCTCAGTTTAACTCATCTGAAGTTTCTAAGGTCGAACCAATGTGACGCGCCCTGTGCGAGTCCCCTGTTCTCACTGTGTTTTGCAACAGCATTCCAAGATCTGTACTTTTCCATCAAACATTATCGTGTCCCAGCAATCACTTGAAGCTGTTGATGTTGACCATCTCAACAGGCGGGTCGTTCCACAGGCCTCTAGCCCAGACTTAGTGAAAAGGCCGGTAGGTTCAGTGAGCTTCCGTCGGTGGTCACTTGACAGGCAAAGCTTTGAGTGCCCACCATGCACCTACCGCACTCAGAGGAGTGTGCGGGCTGCGCGTTTCTCATGTGTTCACAGACTCGAACTACTAGCTCCTTTCCCGACGACCACTGAAAATTTTATAAAATACACTTCGTCATGATTAGTCCACGTAATAATACTTTACGTAGATGCAACTAAAGTGTTCTACCTATCGCCAGTCGTGACAGGGAGCAGATAAATTTAGTACAAATGGAAAGAGATAGGACAGACGGCTTGTAACCTTCCGTACTGCAGCTATTCTTATTACACTCCTGGAAATTGTAATAAGAACACCGTGAATTCATTGTCCCAGGAAGGGGAAACTTTATTGACACATTCCTGGGGTCAGATACATCACATGATCACACTGACAGAACCACAGGCACATAGACACAGGCAACAGAGCATGCACAATGTCGGCACTAGTACAGTGTATATCCACCTTTCGCAGCAATGCAGGCTGCTATTCTCCCATGGAGACGATCGTAGAGATGCTGGATGTAGTCCTGTGGAACGGCTTGCCATGCCATTTCCACCTGGCGCCTCAGTTGGACCAGCGTTCGTGCTGGACGTGCAGACCGCGTGAGACGACGTTTCATCCAGTCCCAAACATGCTCAATGGGGGACAGATCCGGAGATCTTGCTGGCCAGGGTAGTTGACTTACACCTTCTAGAGCACGTTGGGTGGCACGGGATTCATGCGGACGTGCATTGTCCTGTTGGAACAGCAAGTTTCCTTGCCGGACTAGGAATGGTAGAACGATGGGTTCGATGACGGTTTGGATGTACCGTGCACTATTCAGTGTCCCCTCGACGATCACCAGAGGTGTACGACCAGTGTAGGAGATCGCTCCCCACGCCATGATGCCGGGTGTTGGCCCTGTGTGCCTCGGTCGTATGCAGTCATGATTGTGGCGCTCACCTGCACGGCGCCAAACACCCATACGACCATCATTGGCACCAAGGCAGAAGCGACTCTCATCGCTGAAGACGACACGTCTCCATTCGTCCCTCCATTCACGCCTGTCGCGACACCACTGGAGGCGGGCTGCACGATGTTGGGGCGTGAGCGGAAGACGGCCTAACGGTGTGCGGGACCGTAGCCCAGCTTCATGGACTCGTTTGCGAATGGTCCTCGCCGATACCCCAGGAGCAACAGTGTCCCTAATTTGCTGGGAAGTGGCGGTGCGGTCCCCTACGGCACTGCGTAGGATCCTACGGCCTTGGCGTGCATCCATGCGTCGCTGCGATCCGGTCCCAGGTCGACGGGCACGTGCACCTTCCGCCGACCACTGGCGACAACATCGATGTACTGTGGAGACCTCACGCCCCACGTGTTGAGCAATTCGGCGGTACGTCCACCCGGCCTCCCGCATGCCCACTATACGCCCTCGCTCAAAGACCGTCAACTGCACATATACGGTTCACGTCCACGCTGTCGCGGCATGCTACCAGTGTTAAAGACTGCGATGGAGCTCCGTATGCCACGGCAAACTGGCTGACACTGACGGCGGCGGTGCACAAATGCTGCGCAGCTAGCGCCATTCGACGGCCAACACCGCGGTTCCTGGTGTGTCCGCTGTGCCGTGCGTGTGATCATTGCTTGTACAGCCCTCTCGCAGTGTCCGGAGCAAGTATGGTGGGTCTGACACACCGGTGTCATTGTGTTCTTTTTTTCATTTCCAGGAGTGTATTTATGGTCGAAGTTTCATCAAGTTATGTTATTTGGCGGTGACACGTTTTGTGAAAGTTAACTGCATAATAGGGTGGCATACACAGTATCCGCTAACTGCCTCTGTGTCTAGTTTAAAGTAATACCAGCAATAAATCCTACCCGCACCATTTTCCTATAAAGGTAACATTTTATGAAACCGTGTTGATATCTGTGGTTGTATATCAGAGATGTTCTTTATTACATTTATTACGTCAGATGCTGGAGCAGCTGCCATATTGGTGCCATTTTCACCTATCGCCATCGAGGAGGTCAGATATCACGCTTCCCAGACCCTACCAACAACAGCTACAACGATCTCACGTATAAACAATGCAGAGAGATATATGTGAGGTTGTATTCACTAAAGCAAGTCCAGAGCCTAACGTCTCAGCTAGTAGTAACGGCTTGCACACATGGAACGTATGCGCTCGTAGGGCATAATCACTAAAGCAGTTACCATGGCTAACGCAATATAAAACATATGGCAAACATTTATTAGAATACTTAAAGCAGAATACTCAGATATCAGCGTTTAAGTTGAGTGACACTAGAGTTGAAGCTTAATGTGCGAACTAACACAATGAAGAGCGAATTGTCTAATCTAAAGATTAGACAATTTAAGTTCAGGAAGGATTGTTGTATTTAAATGTTGTGAATCTGGATATGACACTAGACACTTGACACTCGGTGGTTATCTGTCCGACCATCTCTCGTTTACTGTGGCTGCCAATAACAGTAGCAACGGGTGATCAGCAGTAATTGTAACTGCTAGAACTAAAGAACTGTATAACTGAAGGACTGCGACAATAATTGGCCGAATGCATCGGCATTTCTTTGGTTGTCTGTGAGGTGTAGAATAATCTTGCATTTTGTGGAATATTGCATCTACCTTCGTTGTGGACATCAGCCCCCATTGTGGCAACTTTCAGAACTGGCGGAACATGGTGCTCATTCACTGAAGGTTTCATAGCGGAAGCAAAACTTGGTGCCAGAATATGAATGCCATCTAGGCGACGGCAGATTGGATGTCTGTATGGTGCAATGGATGGTGTACTCGAATGGTGGTGCATCCCCACACATCGCTGTCTACCACATTACTGCACATTCCAAACAACATCAGGAAAACTTGTGTACGGAAATATAACACAATGCAGGATTCAATATCACAGTCTTGAATATGGCTATTGGTAGAAACTCTAAGTAAGTATCCCACTAATGAAGTAAACAGACAATCAGCTGCAAATTTTTATTTATTTTTAGACTTGATACTAGTTTCGTCACCGGTAAGGGCATCTCAGGCGGGGAGAGGAAAAGAACACATGGAGGGCAAGACCCACGGTATTCGGATCACTTTTCCTTTCACATTTATGTACAGAACACCTTACACTAACAAACCGAACAATATCAATCATGCCAAATAGCACTGACTTGAATGCTAGGTTTAAAGTACAAGAGCGCTTGTGGAGTAACACGTGACAGGGCAAATCTTCAAGTAGGCACCTATGAGCCGGCCGGGGTGGCCGAGCGGTTCTATGCGCTTCAGTCTGGAATCGTGCGACCGCTACGGTCGCAGGTTCGAATCCTGCCTCAGGCATGGATGTGTGTGATGTCCTTAGGTTAGTTAGGTTTAAGTAGTTCTAACTCTAGGGACTGATGACCTCAGATGTTAAGTACCACAGTGCTCAGAGCCATTTGAACCATTTGAGCAACTATGATGGCAAGTAGTCTCCATTACATGCGCGGAACAAGCACTGACCATTAAATAATCAATCTCAAACAGACCAGCTATGGTAAACAATAGTTACAACAGGTGAAGATTTTTTTGAGATACATACAGCGAGAATCACAGAGGCGGGCACATCACAGAGCGAGCGACCTCAATCATTGCTACTACAAGAAGTCGTTATTCCACAATTTCAGCTGAATGCAAAACACCAGTATCCAAAAGCGCACGGCATGGAAATAAGGGAAGACAATTCAGATGAAGCACCGTGAAGTGCTTGGTGAAAACTTCGATGCAGCCATTAACGGCACAGTCGTAAGTAATCAGTCTCCATGCATATAGAGCCAACGGCCCACACAGTCAAATTTCAGGTCTTGATGGATGTAAAATGTTTTACGTAATATGATCCAAGTAACTCCTTCTTCGGAAGAAGAAGACAGACTTAACTTGAGCGATAGTTGAAACCTGAGTTGAGTCTAATCTTGAATGAAAATTGGCAACCTTCAGTGTGTCATTGCCGTTAATTATTTGTTAACATACCAGAACAAATATTAGTGTCGCTGACTTCGGTAAAGGAGGACACTAGTTCGATTTCCAATACCTTCTCACATATTTATGAGATAATGTTTTGGACAAGGTTCACTCATCCTCATCAGTCCAAATGAGGAGTTTCTTGAATAAAGGAGCAGCGGCATGTTCACGATACACCTTCTGGTAATAATGGCAGGAGGGATTGGCGACATTTTGATCACACGTACCACAATCACAGAACACATTGCTTACTGCCTCGTAGGCACCAGTCAATTACGGCACTGGGCTGCGAACATCATGGCAGGAGCCCGGCAATAACTGATGTAGGCCGATAAAAGGCCCACCATTTGGAGGGTGGTATGCCCACAACGTCACTCACCGCAAACTATAGGGCCGCAGCCAGCAAGGGCAGAATTCGAAGGTGGTGGCTTCTACATCTACATCTACATGACTACTCTGCAATTCACATTTAAGTGCTTGGCACTATCTCTCTACCATTCCACTCCCTAACAGCGAGCGGGAAAAACGAACACCTAAACCTTACTGTTCGAGCTCTGATTTTTCTTATTTTACTTAGAAGATCATTCCTACCTATGTAGGTTGGGCTCAACAAAATATTTTCGCATTCGGAAGAGAAAGTTGGTGACTGATATTTCGTAAATAGATCTCGCCGCGACGAAAAACGTCTTTGCTTTAATGACTTCCATCTCAACTCGCGTATCGTATCTGCCACACTCTCTCCCCTTATTACGTGACAATACAAAACGAGCTGCCCTTTTTTGCACCCTTTCGATGTCCTCCGTCAATCCCACCTGGTAAGGATCCCACACCGCGCAGCAATATTCCAACAGAAGACGAACGAGTGTAGTGTAAGCTGTCTCTTTAGTAGACTTGTTGCATTTTCTAAGTGTCCTGCCAATGAAACGCAACCTTTGTCTCGCCTTTCCCACAATATTATCTATGTGGTCTTTCCAACTGAAGTTGTTCGTAATTTTAACACCCAGGTACTTAGTTGAATTGACAGCCTTGAGAATTGTACTATTTATCGAGTAATCCAATTCCAACCGATTTCGTTCGGAACTCACGTGGATCACCTCACACTTTTCGTTATTTAGCGTCAACTGCCACCTGCCACACCATAAAGAAATCTTTTCTAAATCGCTTTGAAACTGATACTGGTCTTCGGTTGACATTACTAGACGGTAAATTACAGCATCATCTGCGAACAACCTAAGAGAACTGCTCAGATTGTCACCCAGGTCATTTATATAGATCAGGAACAGCAGAGGTCCCAGGATGCTTCCTACGAACTGTGACCTTCCTGACTGGAAATTACGAATCCTGTCGCACAACTGAGACGATACCCCATAGGCCCGCAGCTTGATTAGAAGTCGCTTGTGAGGAACGGTCTCAAAAGCTTTCCGGAAATCCAGAAATACGGAATGAACCTGAGATCACCTGTCGATAGCGGCCATTACTACGTGCGAATAAAAAGCTAGCTGCGTTGCACAAGGACGATGTTTTCTGAAACCATGCCGATTACGTATCAATAGATCGTTCCCTTCGAGGTGATTCACAATGTTTGGATGCATGTAAAATAGTAGATTCATTCACCACTGAAGTTCCCTCGTCACAGCTGGTGGGTGGCAGACTGCAATCCCTCTGTTCATAAATGAGTGTTTGTACGGGCTTGTTGTATTGCTGAAGCATTTGTTGCTATGCTGTAAGTCACAACAGAGCCACAGCTCGGACGTAAAATACTGTCACCCATGCCACTATGGCTCTGCCTTTCTGCTACGTTTATGCTACTACAACTCTGGTCCCTCTGCTTGGCCATAGAATGTAGTATGTCTCTAAAACAGCGTTTTGTGTGTGTCTCACATTAGTAGTAGAGAACAGTTGTCATGAGAGCAGTAGGTTATTGCGAATAGTACAGAGTTGGTAGCTGAATTTATATATATTTTGTTAAAACAGCAGCAAGTGTAACAGCAGTCATTTCACTCATTCCAGTTACAATATAGAATGAAGCAGACTGTAACTGCTACACTTGGTAGACTTTAGGAAAGGTGGAGACTCGGGCAACGTTGGCCTAAGTTAAGGTATATATAAGAGGGAATTACAGCTGAGGACAACAGTAGTAGGATGTAGAACACCAGGTGCCGTCTGTTACTCCTTTTTTAAGAAAATGAAACTACTGCAGACGTCGTTATTATGTCATTTATTGTATGGTTACCAGTTTCGGTGCTTCAGTGCAACATTTCATGCCATAGCTGAAGCAGAGGCGGTTAATACCAGCCGTGTACACGATGCGTCAGTGGCTATTTTCACGTAATTTGAGTGCAGAGATCCTGAGAAAAAGAACCACCACCTCTGGCTGTAATAACGGCCTTGATACGCCTGGACATTGAGTCAAAACAGAACTGGGATGGCGGGTACAGGTACAGCTGTCCATGCAGCTTCAACACGACACCACAGTTCATCAAGAGTAGTGGCTGGTGTGCTGTGTCGAGCCAGTTGCTCGGCCACCATTGACCAGACGTTTTCAGTTGGTGAGATATCTGGAGAATGTGCTTGCTAGGGCAGCAGTCGAACATTTTCTGTACCCAGAAAGGCCCGTACAAGACGTGCAACATGCGGTCGTGCATTATCCTGCTGAAATGTAGGGTTTCGCAGGAATCGAATGAAGGGTAGAGCCACGGTTCGTAACACATCTGAAATGTAACGTCCACTGTTCAAAGCGCCGCCAGTGCTAAGAATAGGTGGTCGAGACGTGTAACCAGTGGCACCCCACACCATCACGCCGGGTGATACGCCAGTATGGCGATGACGAATACACGCTTCCAATGTGCGTTTACCGCGATGTTGCCAAACACGGATGTCACCATACTGATGCTGTAAACAGAAGCTGGATTCATCCGAAAAAATGACGTTTTGCCATTCGTGCACCCAGGTTCGTCGTTGAGTACACCATCGCAGGCCTTCCTACATATCTGCGATGCAGCGTCAAGGGTAACCACTGCCATGGTCTCCGAACTGATAGTCCATGCTGCTACAAACGTCGTCGAACTGTTCGTGCACATGGTTGTTGTCTTGCAAACGTTCCCATCCGTTAACTCAGGGATTGAGACGTGGGTGCGCGATCCGTTACAGCCATGAGGATAAGATGCCAGTCATCTCGACTGCTAGTGGTACGAGGCCGTTGGGATCCAGCACGGCGTTCCGTATTACCCTCCTGAACCGACCTATTCCATATTCTGTTAACAGTCACTGGATCTCGACCAACGCGAGCAGCAATGTCGCGATACGATAAACCGCAATCGCGATAGTCTACAATCCGACCTTTATCAAAGTTGGAAACGTGATGGTACGCATTTCCCCTCCTTACACGAGGCATCACAGCAACGTTTCACCACGCAACACCGGTCAACTGCTGTTTGTGTATGAGAAATCGGTTCGAATCTTTCCTCATGTCAGCACGTTGTAGGTATCGCCACCGGTGCCAGCATTGTGTGAATGCTCTGAAAATCTAATCATTTGCATATCACAGCATCTTCTTCCTGTCGGTTACATTTCGCGTCTGTAGCACATCGTCTTCATGGTGTATCAATTTTAATGGCCAGTAGTGTATAACTTGTTTCGCAGACTACCTGTAACCACGATGTTCTCTCTCCAATCATCAACACATCGATAGTTGGTGGTTGGAGAGACAACATCGCAGTTACAGGTAGTCTGCGAAACCAGTTCTAGGTGTTGGCCACTGATGTGTCGTGTACGCGGGTGAAGTTAACTCGCGCTGCATCAGCTAATGCCTGAAGATGGTGCACTGAAGCACCGAAACTGGTAGCCATACAACAAATGACTTCATTAGGACAGTTGTACGTGTTTCATTTCATTATGTAAGTGAACGGCCGAAGTGCCCCGGATCTCCTGTCACAAGAACTGACATACAAATCTTGTTAGCACTTTTAGTGTTTTGAGCATTGTGCTGGATGGTCAAGAGGTTTGCATTGTATGTTAGTTTCCTCTCGAGGGTTAGTCCAAAATACTTTATTGTTTAGGCAGAGGTATGACTTGAAAGCACATTAGAAAGAGAAATTTGGATGAGCGAAACGTCAGGTGATGCGACCATAGATGGCTAGGCTTTTTTTGTATATTCACTAGAAGTTTGCTCCTCTTACCTAACTAGAGCAGGAGATTAAAGTGACGCTGTATGTAGGCATGGGGGAGCAGGAGGGTATGGTGAGTTGTTAGGTAGATGGTGTTGTCAGCGTATTGCAGGAGTTAACTAGGTGGTGTGTCAGCTGTATCCACGTTTTAAAGGACATGGGATAGAATACCGCCTTGAGGCACAGCTGCAGTGAGGCGAAATATGTGGGAGTAGGTGTGGTTCATAGTGAAGGACGATGATGAAGGGAGAACGCATTAAGGCACACAAGCAATTTTGGAAAAAAAAATCGTAAAGCGAAAAAGTAACCAAGTAGAGCAATGGTATTAGGGGAATACTTTTGTCCAGCTTAACATACTTAAGTAATTGATACTGTAGGATCACAGGTTAATGCAAAGGCCAGACAAACCACGGCAAATGTGAAACGCTGGTACATTAATAGCCGGTGTAAGCGCCTGATGTCGAACGAAAGCACGCAAACGTGCACGCATTGTCTTGTAGAACTGCTGGATGTCCTGATTTGGGATGAAATTCCTTGGCTGTTGCACTAGGTCGTTGAACACAGGAATGGAAACTGCTAGTTCGCGGATGATGCTGGAGTTCTCCTCCATTGATTCCTATAGTAGTTGACTGGAGACAGATCTGGTGATCGAGCAGGCCAAATCTACATGTCGACACACTGTAGAGCTTGTTGGGTTACAACAGAAGTCTATTGGCGAGCGTTATTCTGTCGAAAAACACCCCCAGGGATGCTGTTCATCGATGGCAGCACAACAGATCGAATCACCAGACTGACGCACTAATTTGCCATCAGGGTGCGTGAGGTAACCACGAGAGAGCTCATACCGTTATACGAAATCGCAACCAAGACCATAATTCCAGGTGTAGCTTCAGTGTGTCTGGCACGCGAACAGGTTGGTTGCAGGCCATCAACTGGCCTTCTTCTAATCAACACACGGCCGTCACTGCCACCGAGCCAGAATAGGCTTCATCAAAAACACAATAGACCTCCACTCTCCCTCCAAGTAAACCATCTGAAGCCAAATTATTCCTAAGTTCCTGATGGAATCCCATTCTGATTTTATAAAGTGTACTCTACGCCATAGCCCCTTATTTAATTTGCATTTATCGCGAATATCTGGCCGAGCATGAAGGCCCAAGCGACTGGAAAGAAACGCACGTGACCGGTGTAAAAGAAGGACCAAAGAACGGACACGCAATGTTACAGACCAGTATCACTAACTTTTATTTGCTGGAGAATCCTTGAACATAGTCTCAGCAAGAATTTAATAAATTTTCTTCAGACGGAGAAGTATGTTCACGAATCAGCCTGCTTTTAGAAAGCACCTCTCGTGCGAAAATCAACTTGGCCTTTTCCTACATGATATTCTGCAAACTATAGATGAAGAGCAACAGGCAGATTCCGTATTTCAAGATTTCCGGAAAGCATTTGACACTGTGTCCCATTTCAGGCTGTTAGTTAAGGAATATGCATACGCGAAATCTAGGTTAGCAGGACAGAGCGGATCAGGTTGTGGAAAGGACTCAGATCAGTTGCTGCTAGTTGCAAAAACGTACAAACTTTATTTGTTGAAAACACGTAATCTCGCATGCTCTTAAAACAATCCAGAAACAATATGGCTGAAGGCCAGAACACAAGTTATTAAAAGTGTTTCAAGGAATACACATGGCTGAAGGCAATATCCTAAAATATTTCATATAAACTTGGCTGAAGGCCATATACTGAACATAGAGGAACTCAAGGCTTAAGACTTGGGTAACAAAATTAAGAGAGAAGAGAACATTTCAAAATCTTTAATTTTTTTCTTTTCTTTTCTTCAGCTGGCTGAAGACTGTATTTTAAAATATTTCACATAAGTTTCGGCTTAAGGCGATGTACTGAACACTAGAACAAACTAAATTAATACATGGCTGAAGGACTCGCACAGTACTTGAGACTAATGAAAATCACAATCCCAAACAACAGAACAATGGTGCTCAGAAGTGTTCCGAGATTCGGCTAGGGGAGAAAATTCTACCAACAGTTCATTTGAGACAGGCAGCCAAGCATAACACTAAATAATCGGATGGCAGCACTTGCTGGGATGGCTGACGAACCAACCAACAATCTAATCAATTCACTTCCACCCGACCAACGGCACGACAACCGAAAAAATCTGCGAGGACGAAGATCCCAGAGGCACTACGTTTTGACAATTGGCATCTAAAACAGTTATGGCATAATAACCACTCAAAGAGAAAAAAATGAGAAAGACTAAAGCAGTCGAACTGCACCCCGTGCCGGACAGCATCAACACGGTGCGGAAAACACACTGCCGGAAAACTACGCTAACGACCAGGGCAGGTAACCGGAACGTTAACGGTCACAGGGCAGAAGATACTGCTGGTGTGCTTCACTAATACGTTACAATCAATCCAATAGTTAAACACTATGCAGAAAGATGTCTGCAAAATTTGCCGACCCGAGCACACCATCACGTTGTTGCTTGCGGGAACGGCCCAAGAAGCAACAACTGGCAATGAACGAAGAGGTGTCACAGCAGCTAAGGTTTCGTAACAGGTTCACTAATTACTCAACTCCAGTATCCATGTCCCGTGGGCGACGAACTTCGCACCCCTCGCAGCTAGTGCCTCACAACTCCGACCGCGCATGCATGACGCCAGCGGCCCTGTCCTGACCAAACGCCGTGGAGACTTCCTCGCTGATCTGTCGCAACCGACCGACTGGCTACTCTAGTACGCAGACAACAGAAATCACAGAAGCTACACATAGTTTCACGTAAACAGTTGCACCAAGAACTCCGACACTGCTAAAACCAATCACCGTGAAACAACAAGGAGAAATGACAAGTCACACACACACACACACAGTTTCCATAAGAGGTCGGCGATCAAATAGATGTCGTCTGATGAGACGACCAACCGAACGACCAACCAAGATAGTCCCCACTCAAGTTATGAGTGTCGGTAGCGGTCGGGCGAGTCTTGGCTGTCCGGGGCTCACTGCAGCTCCAACCCGACTGAACTCGATGTCCGTTCGGAACTCGCAGACACGGCACCCTGGGCACACTGGCTCGAAGCCACCCACGCAGAAGTAACTCTTGCACATTGGCCACGACAACTCCGCACGAAGAAAGAACCGACCTACGTCCGGCAAGATGACCAACTGACGAGGCCCATAAACGGTCCAAAGACCACATACACGTCACCCGATGAGACGACCAACCGGTGGTCGTTCCCGCTCCAGTCTCCTTTCGTCGGACAGTACATGTGTGTGGCCAGCGGTCGGCAAGTACTGGCTGTCCACGCCTCACTGCCGTTCCGTCCCCGACTGAACTCCCTACAGACGACGACCCGGAAATACTAACGGTCGCTCCAGAGATAGTACGATAGTGCACTTATCGATAAGCGGTGCTGCTGCCATACACGGGCAAGCAAACCATCAACTTAGTAACGCTTAAGAATTGAATACGAAAGTAGCGACAGAACCATAAAAACCAGATGACGAGCAATAAACAGCATGACCGCTAGCCACGCAGGGTTCAATAGGGAATAAGTTCACAGGTACGTGAGTGGCTCGAAAACATCTTAAATAATAGAATCCAGTGTTTTGTCAGGGACAAAGTTATCGACAGGAGTGCCCCATGTAAGTGTGATAGGACCACTGTCATTCTCTGTATACGTAATTATTTGGCGACAGAGAGGGCAGCAATGTGCGGTTGTTTTATGTTGACACTGTTCAAAAATGGTCCAAATGGCTCTGAGCACTATGGGACTTGACATCTGAGCTCATCAGTCCCCTAGAACTTAGAACTACTTAAACCTAACTAACCTAAGGACATCACACTCATCCATGCCCGAGGCAGGATTCGAACATGCGACCTGAGCGGTAGCGCGGTTCCAGACTGTAGCGCCTAGAACCGCTCGGCCACCCTGCCCGGCTGTTGACACTGTGATGTACGGTAAGTGTCGAAGTTGACTGACTGCAGAAAGATACAGGATGACTTTGACCAAATTTTTGGTTGGTGAGATGAATGGCTCCTAAATCTAAATATGGGAAAACGTAATTTAATAAGGTTCAGCAGGAAAAAAAACTCTGTAATTATCGAATACAGTATTAGTAGTGTTTTGCTTCATACAGACAAGACGTTTCAATATCTGAGCATAACGTCGGAAAGGCCGGCCGTGGTGGCCGAGTGGTTCTAGGCGCATCAGTCCGGAACCGCGTTGCTGCTACGGTCGCAGGTTCGAATCCTGCCTCGGGCATGGATGTGTGTGATGTCCCTAGGTTAGTTAGGTTTAAGTAGTTCTAAGTCTAGGGGACTGATGACCTCAGATGTTAAGTCCCATAGTGCTCAGAGCCATTTGAACCATAACGTCGGAAAGAGAAATAAAAGAGCAAGAGCACGTGAGGAGTGTGGTAGGCAAGGTGAATGGTTGACTTCGGTTTATTGGGAGAATTGTAGGAGACTGTTGTTTTTTTTTTTTTTTTTTTTTTTTTTTTTTTTTTTTGTCAAGGACACCGCTTATAGGACGCTGGTCGACCGTGCTATTGACTGCTAGAGTGTTTGAGATCCGTAGTAGGTCAGATTGAACGAGGAAATCTAAACAATACGTAGGCGGGCTGCTAGATTTGCTACCAGTAGGTTGCAGCAACACGTAAGTGCTACGGAGATGCTTCGGTAACATAGATGTGGATCACTGGAGGGAGAGCTGCGTTCTTTTCGAAGAACACTAAAGAGAAAATTTACAGAACCGGTATTTGAAGCTGTCCGCGTAATGATTCTACTGCCGGCAACGTACACTGCGCGCAAGTACCACGAAGACAAGATATGAGAAATTAGGGCTCACGCGGAGGCATATACAGGGTGTTTCAGAAATGACCGGTATATTTGAAACGGCAAACAAACTAAACGAGCAGCGATAGAAATACACCGTTTGTTGCAATATGCTTGGGACAACAGTACATTTTCAGGCAGACAAACTTTCGAAATTACAGTAGTTGCAATTGTCAACAACAGATGGCGCTGAGGTCTGGGAAACTCTATAGTACGATATTTTCCACATATCCACCATGCGTAGCAATAATATGGCGTAGTCTCTGAATGAAATTACCCGAAACCTTTGACAACGTGTCTGGCGGAATGGCTTCACATGCAGATGAGATGTACTGATTCAGCTGTTCAATTGTTTCTGGATTCTGGCGGTACACCTGGTCTTTCAAGTGTCCCAACAGAAAGAAGTCACAGGGGTTCATGTCTGGCGAATAGGGAGGCCAATCCACGCCGCCTCCTGTATGTTTCGGATAGCCCACAACAATCACACGATCATCGAAATAATCATTCAGGAAATTAAAGACGTCGGCCGTGCGATGTGACCGGGCACCATCTTGCATAAACCACGAGATGTTCGCAGTGTCGTCTAAGGCAGTTTGTAGCGCCACAAATTCAAGAAGAATGTCCAGATAGCGTAATGCAGTAATCGTTTCGGATCTGAAAAATGGGTCAATGATTCCTTTGGAAGAAATGGCGGCCCAGACCAGTACTTTTTGTGGATGCAGGGACGATGGGACTGCAACATGGGGCTTTTCGGTTCCCCATATGCGCCAGTTCTGTTTATTGACGAAGCCGTCCGGGTAAAAATAAGCTTCGTCAGTAAACCAAATGCTGCCCACATGCACATCGCCGTCATCAATCCTGTGCACTATATCGTTAGCGAATGTCTCTCGTGCAGCAATGAGAGCGGCGCTGAGGGGTTGCCGCGTTTGAATTTTGTATGGATAGAGGTGTAAACTCTGGCGCATGAGACGATACGTGGACGTTGGCGTCATTTGGACCGCAGCTGCAACACGGCGAACGGAAACCCGAGGCTTTTGTTGGATCACCTGCTGCACTAGCTGCGCGTTGCCCTCTGTGGTTGCCGTAAGCGGTCCCCTACCTTTCCAGCACGTTCATCCATCACGTTCCCAGTCCGTTGAAATTTTTCAAACAGATCCTTTATTGTATCGCTTTTCTGTCCTTTGGTTACATTAAACCTCCGCTGAAAACTTGGTCTTGTTGCAACAACACTGTGTTCTAGGCGGTGGAATTCCAACACCAGAAAAATTCTCTACTCTAAGGAATAAACCATGTTGTCCACAGCACACTTGCACTTTGTGAACAGCACACGCTTACAGCAGAAAGACGACGTACAGAATGGCGCACCCACAGACTGCGTTGTCTTCTATATCTTTCACATTACTTGCAGCGCCATCTGTTGTTGAAAATTGTAACTACTGTAATTTCGAAAGTTTGTCCGCCTGAAAATGTACTTTTGTCCCAAGCATATTGCAACAAACGGTGTATTTCTTTCGCTGCTCGTTTAGTTTTTATTGCCGTTTCAAATATACCGGTCATTTTTGAAACACCCTGTAGATAGTTGATTTTCTGTCGTTCTGTTGCCGAGTGGAACAAGCAAGGAAATGACTAGTAGTTGTACAGGGTACCCTCAGCCACCCTCCGTACCATGGTTTACGGGATATCTACGTGAATTGAGATGTAGATGAGCTCTAGTTTGACACCACTGAAATGGCAAATGGCGGTGGTTTGGGTAGATGGAATGCACGCTGCAGGGCATCTGTTACGGAGTCGTTGAAGTAACCTATTTGTAACAGTTCGTTGTGTCACTATGATGCCACCTGCTGCTCGTATCGCTGCTGTAATGCAGTGTGATGTGCCAGAGCCATAAACCGAACACTGTGGTTGTCCCTCTCTCTAGTGTCAGGTGTGTGTCCAGAGCACAGCCTTCTTGCGACGGTACATTCTCGTGAACGCCACTGCGAGCAATCATGTACAGTGGCTACATTCCTGCAAAGTCTTTCTGCAGTATCGTAGAAGGAACATCCATCTTCTCGTAGCCATTTTACATGACCTTGTTCAATCTCAGTGACATGTTGATAACGGTATGTTTGTTGCCTTAAAGGCATTCTTGGCATTAATCAAGTCACAACATCAAATTTCAAAGGTAACTATAACTCACTACAATTACAGCGTGTATTTTAAGCAAACCTGATTGAAATGCACGCAGTGACCCTACTAGCGCCTGTGTTATGCGACTGGAGTGAACTTTTAATAGACATCATCTTCCAGATGTAGAAACGTTCCAACTAACTGTCGTTTATGTCGCACAACTCTTTCTTGGTGCTGCTGTTATTTTTATTCGTCAGTGTAGTTAACTGAGAATGTATAGATCGGGAGATTGCCGGAAGTACTATCCCTCTAAAATAAAGAAACTACGTTGAATAAGTTTGTTAAACAACAGCTGTAAATTATGTTCACGAATAATTAATAACAGAATAAAAAGGGTAATTACAGGTGTGGAGCAAGTTATTATAAAATATTGGAAGGGTGTCTTGGGAGACACTGGGACACTCCTTCAGGCGGTGGTAGGTAGCTGTAGGGTGACCAGATACAGTGATTTGATTTTTACGGTGTGTTTGTGCAACGGCTGCAGCGGTTATGGGCGTGCTTAGTCATGTTCTTAGAGTGCTGTGTGAGTGTTGGAACTTTGGGGTGGAATATGATTGGAAATAGCAGTTATCATAGTCCGTCTTAGGGAATTGGGAAGGCTGCAGTCATGGCTTCCAGTTCGGGTACTGATCTGGACATGTTCATGGCTCTAAGCACTATGGGACTTAACGTCTGAGGTCATCAGTCCCCTAGACTTAGAACTACTTAAACCTAACTAACCTAAGGACATCACACACATTCATGCCCGAGGCAGGATTCGAACCTGCAACAGTAACAGCAGCGCGGACTGAAGCGCCTAGAGCCAATCGGCGACAGCGGCCAGCGGGCATGTTATGCATTCCAATATTTACGAGCATAATCCTGGATCCATCAGAATGGGTAATTAGGAGTGAGTCAGGTTGGTTTAGATATACTGCAAGAGATCTGGAGAACGACAGGTAGATGATCATTCCTAGGCGGATCTTGATTCTCTACTACGGTGTGCCTCAAGGAACTAAGAAAATCAATATTGGCATCAGGTGCTGTGTCTGTTCCTGTTGGGTGGGAGCAGGATTATGGAGCAGGACTGGGACTGTTGGTTCAAATGTAGGATGCAAGGAGACATGATAATGCAAACACTGAGTTGAAGAGAAGTTTCGTTGAGGGGACACTGATTTCGTTTTCTCTGACGGTAAAAAGATGATTATTGGATTGGAGGGGACGGGTATTTTAGTAAAGAATGCGTTATATCTCTTCTGTACCATTTTAGGTCAAACTGGTATCTATTTGACACCGAGGCTTCAATGAGTGTTTCAAGAAGATCTACATCTACATCTACATCTACATCCGTACTCCGCAAGCCACCTGACGGTGTGTGGCGGAGGGTACCCTGAGTACCTCTATCGGTTCTCCCTTCTATTCCAGTCTCGTATTGTACGTGGAAAGAAGGATTGTCGGTATGCTTCTGTGTGGGCTCTAATCTCTCTGATTTTATCCTCTTGGTCTCTTCGCGAGATATACGTAGGAGGGAGCAATATACTGCTTGACTCTTCGGTGAAGGTATGTTCTCGAAACTTTAACAAAAGCCCGTACCGAGCTACTGAGCGTCTCTCCTGCAGAGTCTTCCACTGGAGTTTATCTATCATCTCCGTAACGCTTTCGCAATTACTAAATGATCCTGTAACGAAGCGCGCTGCTCTCCGTTGGATCTTCTCTATCTCTTCTATCAACCCTACCTGGTGCGGATCCCACACTGCTGAGCAGTATTCAAGCATTGGGCGAACAAGCGTACTGTAACCTACTTCCTTTGTTGTCGGATTGCATTTCCTTAGGATTCTTCCAATGAATCTCAGTCTGGCATCTGCTTTACCGACGATCAACTTCATATGATCATTCCATTTTAAATCACTCCTAATGCGTACTCCCAGATAATTTATGGAATTAACTGCTTCCAGTTGCTGACCTGCTATTTTGTAGCTAAATGATAAGGGACCTATCTTTCTATGTATTCGCATCACATTACACTTCGCTACATTGAGATTCAATTGCCATTCCGTGCACCATGCGTCAATTCGCTGCAGATCCTCCTGCATTTCAGTACAATTTTCCATTGTTGCAACCTTTCGATACACCACAGCATCATCTGCAAAAAGCCTCAGTGAACTTCCGATGTCATCCACCAGGTCATTTATGTATATTGTGAATAGCAACGGTCCTATGACACTCCCCTGCGGCACACCTGAAATCACTCTTACTTCGGAAGACTTCTCTCCATTGAGAATGACGTGCTGCGTTCTGTTATCTAGGAACTCCTCAATCCAATCACACAATTGATCTGATAGTCCGTATGCTCTTACTTTGTTCATTAAACGACTATGGGGAACTGTGTCAAACGCCTTGCGGAAGTCAAGAAACACGGCATCTACCTGTGAACCCGTGTCTAAGGCCCTCTGAGTCTCGTGGACGAATAGCGCGAGCTGGGTTTCACACGATCGTCTTTTTCGAAACCCATGCTGATTCCTACAGAGTAGATTTCTAGTCTCCAGAAAAGACATTATACTCGAACATAATACGTGTTCCAAAATTCTACAACTGATCGACGTTAGAGATATAGGTCTATAGTTCTGCACATCTGTTCGACGTCCCTTCTTGAGAACGGGGATGACCTGTGCCCTTTTCCAATCCTTTGGAACGCTTCGCTCTTCTAGAGACCTACGGTACACCGCTGCAAGAAGGGGGGCAAGTTCCTTCGCGTACTCTGTGTAAAATCGAACTGGTATCCCATCAGGACCAGCGGCCTTTCCTCTTTTGAGCGATTTTAATTGTTTCTCTATCCCTCTGTCGTCTACTTCGATATCTACCATTTTGTCAACTGTGCGACAATCTAGAGAAGGAAGCACAGTGCAGTCTTCCTCTGTGAAACAGCTTTGGAAAAAGACATTTAGTAATTCGGCCTTTAGTCTGTCATCCTCTGTTTCAGTACCATTTTGGTCACAGAGTGTCTGGACATTTTGTTTTGATCCACCTACCGCTTTGACATAGGACCAAAATTTCTTAGGATTTTCTGCCAAGTCAGTACATAGAACTTTACTTTCGAATTCATTGAAAGCCTCTCGCATAGCCCTCCTCACACTACATTTCGCTTCGCGTAATTTTTGTTTGTCTGCAAGGCTTTGGCTATGTTTATGTTTGCTGTGAAGTTCCCTTTGCTTCCGCAGCAGTTTTCTAACTCGGTTGTTGTACCACGGTGGCTCTTTTCCATCTCTTACGATCTTGCTTGGCACATACTCATCTAACGCATATTGTACCATGGTTTTGAACTTCGTCCACTGATGCTCAACACTATCTGTACTTGAGACAAAACTTGTGTGTTGAGCCATCAAGTACTCTGAAATCTGCTTTTTGTCACTTTTGCTAAACAGAAAAATCTTCCTACCTTTTTTAATATTTCTATTTACGGCTGAAATCATCGATGCAATAACCGCTTTATGATCGCTGATTCCCTGTTCTGCATTAACTGATTCAAATAGTTCGGGTCTGTTTGTCACCAGAAGGTCTAATATGTTATCGCCACGAGTCGGTTCTCTGTTTAATTGCTCAAGGTAGTTTTCAGATAAAGCACTTAAAAATATTTCACTGGATTCTTTGTCCCTGCCACCCGTTATGAACGTTTGAGTCTCCCAGTCTATTTCCGGCAAATTAAAATCTCCACCCAGAACTATAACATGGTGGGGAAATCTACTCGAAATATTTTCCAAATTATTCTTCAGGTGCTGAGCCACAACAGCTGCTGAGCCCGGGGGCCTATAGAGACATCCAATTACCATGTCTGAGCCTGCTTTAACCGTGACCTTCACCCAAATCATTTCACAATTCGAATCTCCGTCAATTTCCTTCGATACTATTGCACTTCTTATCGCTATAAACACGCCTCCCCCTTCACTGTCCAGCCTATCTCTGCGGTATACATTCCAATCAGAGTTTAGGATGTCATTGCTGTTTACGTCTGGTTTCAGCCAACTTTCTGTTCCTAGTACTATATGGGCGTTGTGACCGTTTATTAATGAGAGCAGTTCTGGGACCTTTCTACAGACGCTCCTGCAGTTTACTATTAGCACATTAATATTGTTATTCCTTGTTGCATTTTGCCTACTCCTGCCTTGCCGCGTCTCAGGAGGCGTCTTGTCGGGCCTAGGGAGGGAATTCTCTAACCTAAAAAAACCCCATGTGCACTCCACACGTACTCCGCTACCCTCGTAGCCGCTTCCGGCGTGTAGTGCACGCCTGACCTATTCAGGGGGACCCTACATTTCTCCACCCGATAGCGGAGGTCGAGAAATTTGCACCCCAGCTCTCCGCAGAATCGTCTGAGCCTCTGGTTTAAGCCTTCCACTCGGCTCCAAACCAGAGGACCGCGATCGGTTCTCGGAACGATACTACAAATAGTTAGCTCTGATTCCACCCCGCGAGCGAGGCTTTCCACCTTCACCAACTCCGCCAACCGCCTGTACGAACTGAGGATGACCTCTGAACCCAGACGGCAAGAGTCATTGGTGCCGACATGAGCAACAATTTGCAGTCGGGTGCACCCAGTGCTCTCTATCGCCGCCGGTAGGGCCTCCTCCACATCTCGGATGAGACCCCCCGGCAAGCAGACAGTGAACACTGGCCTTCTTCCCCGACCTTTCCGCTATTTCCCTAAGGGGCTCCATCACCCGCCTAACGTTGGAGCTCCCAATAACTAATAAACCCCTCCCCCCGTGTGCCTGCTCGGACCTTGCTGAAGGAGCAGCCACATGTCCACTCACAGGCAGAGCGGGCGATGCCACACGGCCAGCCTCCACATTGACCCTCCGCCTCGTGCGCCGCGAACGCCGCTGAACCCGCCACTCCCCTTTGGGAGAGGGTGGCCCAACCGCGCCCGGTACCCGCGAAGATGTCTCGACAGCAGGGACAGTGGGTGAAGCATCTAACACCTGGGGTGCACCATGCGACGCACCAGACTCCCCACTGCCGCTACACTCCGAGGCAGCAGCCTGAAGACGGCTGACCGCGGCCATCAACACGCTCAGCTGTTCGCGAAGAGTGGCCAGCTCCTCCTGCGTCCGTATCGAAGTGGAAGTGCCCTAGACTTTGGAAATATGCGGTGCGGGTACTGAAATGGAACTTTAGGACATTGGATCTTCCAAAAGGAAGGATGTCTTCAAACTCGGCTGGAGGATGGACGAAGTTATTTATATGATATGGTTCATGAGCAGTGGGCATGAGAAGACGAAAGGGTCTGGATACTAACGTCGTTGAGAAGATGGGGTGGTACCGCTCGCAGTTGTTGCACGGAGGTGGGTATAATTGGTATAGGAATTCTTCGAGACGACAGTGTTCCTTGCACTGAGAACAGTCACGTAGATTCTTCCATTTACGGTCAGGTGGACATTGTCTTTGAGGCACAGCTGACATCGATATACTTGTGTAGTTGTCCCAGGATAATTGCCGCTGTAAATAAAGGACTCATTATTTTGTAAGATTCCCAGGGTGTCGGGTGATTTTGAAAATACTGTTATTAAATACCGAGTCGATTTTCATATCGAATGCAAAGCGTCTTGCGCACATTAATTTCTAACAGTTAGTTTGCTTTCAGAATCTTCGTATATGTATTGTACGTACTTAATTAGTGCTATAAACATTCGCGATCGGCAAGGAGGCGGTGATTGCTTTGGCGTAGGGTCTGTGGCAGCTGTTATGGAGATACTTTGTCCAAATGATGGGTGATTCTGAGTAGGGATGAGTGGGAGTGTGCATCATCGTATTTGATGACAACGGAGCCTCTTCTGGATATGAGTTGCTGGATTTCCAGTGCTGATATGTATATACATTTTATTGAGGACTATCTTGCGTATAAGAATCTAGTGTCACAAATGCTTAATAAAACTGAAGAGAAAGTTCGTGGGTTTTGAGTTTCTGAAAAGATTACGTCGTTAAATCGTCAGTATTTGATTTTGTTTGGCTTCACCCTGACGCTCACTCGTACTGGACATTTTATTGGAGTTTGTAATAGGATAAGGTCTGGTGTGAAATTGAAGTTGTGAGGTGGTTGGGGGTAGGGAATGTTTACCAGCAGGTCTCGTTGCATATGTTGTAGTTGGTGCTGCAGCTGGCTGAGTTGTAGCCATTTCCGCTGATGTCAATGGCGCAGTTGCTGGCCATTCTGCCGCTGGTGACAAAGTGCGGGCCCGAGAAGCTAAAAATCACTGTTCAGAACAATAAAAGTAACTGTGGTCAGATCTGTCACGAGGTGTAATATTTTGCCTTTCTGAGGATATTAAATAAATCTTCGGGTCCCGCGAAATATCAAGCTAAATTTGAATCTAGACTGAGGCCGTGTATACACTTATACTGTTACGCATGCATCTGCGCGCCGTAGATACAGAGTGTTTCAGAAATGACCGATATATTTGAAACGGCAATACAAAATAAACGAGCTGCGATAGAAATACACCGTTTGTTGCAATATGCTTGGGACAACAGTACATTTTCAGGCAGACAAACTTTCGAAATCACAGTAGTTACAATTGTCAACAACAGATGGCGCTGAGGTCTGGGAAACTCTATAGTACGATATTTTCCACATATCCACCATGCGTAGCAATAATATGGCGTAGTCTCTGAATGAAAGTACCCAAAACCTTTGACAACGTGTCTGGCGGAATGGCTTCACATGCAGATGAGATGTACTGATTCAGCTGTTCAATTGTTTCTGGATTCTGGCGGTACACTTGGTCTTTCAAGTGTCCCCACAGAAAGAAGTCACAGGGGTTCATATCTGGCGAATACGGAGGCCAATCCACGCCGCCTCCTGTATGTTTCGGATAGCCCAAAACAATCACACGATCATCGAAATAATCATTCAGGAAATTAAAGACGTCGGCCGTGCGATGTGGCCGGGCACCATCTTGCATAAACCACGAGATGTTCGCAGTGTCGTCTAAGGCAGTTTGTACCGCCACAAATTCACGAAGAATGTCCAGATAGCGTGATGCAGTAATCTTTTCGGATCTGAAAAATGGGCCAATGATTCCTTTGGAAGAAATGGCGGCCCAGACCAGTACTTTTTCAGGATGCAGTGACGATGGGACTGCAACATGGGGCTTTTCGGTTCCCCATATGCGCCAGTTCTGTTTATTGACGAAGCCGTCCAGGTAAAAATAAGCTTCGTCAGTAAACCAAATGCTGCCCACATGCATATCGCCGTCATCAATCCTGTGTACTATATCGTTAGCGAATGTCTCTCGTGCAGCAATGGTAGCGGTGCTGAGGGGTTGCCGCGTTTGAATTTTGTATGGATAGAAGTGTAAACTCTGGCGCATGAGACGATACGTGGACGTTGGCGTCATTTGGACCGCAGCTGCAACACGGCGAACGGAAACCCGAGGCCGCTGTTGGATCACCTGCTGCACTAGCTGCGCGTTGCCCTCTGTGGTTGCCGTATGCGGTCGCCCTACCTTTCCAGCACGTTCATCCGTCACGTTCCCAGTCCGTTGAAATTTTTCAAACAGATCCTTTATTGTATCGCTTTTCGGTCCTTTGGTTACATTAAACCTCCGTTGAAAACTTCGTCTTGTTGCAACAACACTGTGTTCTAGGCGGTGGAATTCCAACACCAGAAAAATCCTCTGCTCTAAAGAATACACCATGTTGTCCACAGCACACTTGCACGTTGTGAACAGCACACGCTTACAGCAGAAAGACAACGTACAGAATGGCGCACCCACAGACTGTGTTGTCTTCTGTATCTTTCACATCACTTGCAGCGCCATCTGTTGTTGAAAATTGTAACTACTGTAATTTCGAAAGTTTGCCCGCCTGAAAATGTACTGTTGTCCCAAGCATATTCCAACAAACGGTGTATTTCTATCGCTGCTCGTTTAGTTTTTATTGCCGTTTCAGATATACCGGTCATTTTTGAAACACCCTGTATATTCGACAGAGGGCGCAAAACTCGTGAAAGGACCGTCATGTCCCACCAAATTTGTGTAAAACCTTTGCGGTGTCCACTAACAAACCCTGTGTGGAACTCATCTCAGGGCAGCTGAATGATTGGCAGCCGAAATATCGTGGCAAGTTGTCGGCATCGTCCACCTTCAATCCTGAAAGCCCATACAATATTAATTACGATGGGTAGACCACAGGAATCACATGGTTCTGTTTGTCCATACCACTCTTAGTACCCTTATATACCAACAAATAAACCATCCATAAGCTCTATGTATCACCAGGTAGTTGTAACAAAATGAAACGGGTGTTTATAATCTCAGAACACATGAGTACTTCACGGTATTCGTTTTCAATGTCATATAATGTCGCATAATTTCAGGGTTATAGTTGAGGACTTCCGCAACAACTGTTTGACCCGTAACGCAGTATCACTGTTTTCCATCTTCCTGGTGGAGCTTTACATTATGCTTGTTATACACTTCTGAAATGAGCTATCCAGTCACAACTTACAGTTGAGCCTCAGAGATTCATTTCTGCTCCAATCTCTGTCTAGTGGGAGAAATTTCGTGTAATTTTAGTGAAACGCTTTTCTCAAAGGTATTGAATTAATCCAGTATTCAATCTCGTAATAGTAGTATTTACAAATGCAGAGTTGGTGAATTTGTTCAGAAGACACAGTGGAGGTTAGTCTCTTTACACTTAAAGCTTTGTGCCCATTCGGCTCCACAGGTACGTAGATATTGGCAGGCGAAAAACTTTAAAAGTAAAAAAGAACTCTGTTACGTACACCACAGGGCACAGCTTCCAATCAACTCCTCCAGATTAAGCGAACGTACGACCAGCGCTGCCTGTAAACTTTGCTCTGAGGAAATCCGCGAGAGCATTGCTTCAGCAAACATGGGATCCTACAACGTAATCACTTGGCAGTGGCCCGCTGGCGCGTGGGAATTACTTCCCTGATGGGTTATTTTTCCGCAACACTTCTTCTCTGGGGGAAACTTGCCCTCTTGTCACTGCTAACAGTGCGACGAAGCCTTCTTTTTATTTTATTTTGACATAGCTTACTTGGGAAAGTTCGAGAACTGAGCTTCTGTACTATATTTCCCGTCTATAGTGTGTTTACTGTCGAAATGAAATGGGTCAGGTCTTCAAAGAGAGAGGGAGAGCGGGAGAAATAAAAAAGTACAGTTATCCACGAAACAAGTCTTTTTGCTTGATTAATTGTGGATGAGAGGTTTAAAATTTTCTTCAAATTTCTCACTTAGTAATTAAACCTGGATAGATGCAGTTTCGTTGATGGTCACAGAAGTATCAGTCACGGTAATCTTTAAGTAGCTACTGAAAAACATCATTGGCAATGCGATGGAAATCCGAATCTGTGAATGATAAAGTCAATGGGGTTACTATGGGCATTCGAGACCGCAAAAGATCTCGAACTAGAATCGCTTCATATCCACTACCTAGAACAATGACTTTTGCAATCTTGATCTCAGGTGATTGTGATATAATCCTGAAGTTCATGCATGATGTCAGCAATGAACTTGAACTCAAAATGCCATTGGTGCTGTCATCATCCGACCAGTGTGAAGTAGAGCCACTAACCTGATAAGCAAATCACACTTCGAAAAATCAAACATATCATGAACAGCACAATAATGTTAACATTTTTATTACCTTTTAAATTACCCCCTTCTTCTCACGAGTTCCTCCCCTGTCCCAATCTCTTCATCTCAGAGCAGCCCTTGGAACCTACGTTCTGAATTATTTGCTACATGTATTCCAATCCCTGTCTTCCTCTACACTTTTTGCGCTCTACAGCTCCCTCTAGTAACATGGAAGTCATTCCCCGATGTCTTAACCGATGTTTTGTCATCCTATCCCTTCTGCTTGTCAGCGTTATCCAAATATTCCTTTCCTCTCCGATTTTGCGCAGAACCTACCCTTTCCTTATCTTATTAGACCACTTAATTTTCAACATTGTTTTATAGCACAAAACCTCAGATGCTTTGATTCTGACCTTTTCATGCTTCCCCACAGACCATGTTTCGCCTTCATACAATGCTGTGCTCGCAGCGGACTTTCTCATAAATTTCTTTTTCAAAATTAGGCCAATGTTTGACACCAGTAGATATCCCTTGGCCAGGAATGTCATTTTTGCTTTTGAAGCCCTTCTTGCTCCATCTGTCATTTGTCTTTTTTACTTCTACATCTATAACTACATGGATACTCTCCAAATTAGCCGGCCGAAGAGGCCGAGCGGTTCTAGGCGCTACAGTCTGGAACCATCTGACCGCTACGGAGGAAGGTTCGAATCCTGCCTCGGGCATGGATGTGTGTGATTCCCTTAGGTTAATTAGTTTTAAGTAGTTCTAAGTTCTAGGGGACTGATGACCTCAGATGTTAAGTCCCATAGTGTTCAGAGCCATTTGAACCATTTTTCTGACGAGCGTAAGTTGTTCAATTCTACTTTACCAGTCATTAACATTGCAAGAGACGTAACGCTTGCGCTTACGAGTGAATGATGACAAACGGAACGTTTGTTTGTGGCAGTAAGCAACAGTTTAACATGGACAGATGCGTAGCACATCCCTACCGCTAATTTATTTGGTCTTACTTGCTAACTTTCCTGTTTAATGAAGGCAAAATGTTTATCTTTCTCTATGCTGTACTACTCCGAGTACTGTAAGATGCGTTAGGCGAATCGTCTGAGATTAGGTGTAAAACATGAGTGACATGCCCATTAAATTAGCATTATCCATACACCCAGTTGTCAAATTTGGCTGAGGTGGATCGGAGAAGAAACAGACGTTTATCGAATTTTAATACTATTGAGCTTTACAACGGTGGAGTACTATGATGTTACATTAAGTATTTGATGTTGACTACATTTCCACGGCTATCAAGATTACCAGCCTAGTGCTTGGGAAAATTATGCACGTTGACAGCGGTTTCTCAGCGAATAGGCTTCTTCGTTGCAAATCCGTGGCTTTCGCAGCAGTTGTTACATTCTCCGAGAGTTATCTGAAATCTGATTGCTTGACGGTGTTAAGTATATCTTACTGTAATTCCAATGAATGATCATAAACAAATTGTCGTCAAACCATCCGTAACGACATCTTCAACGATAAATTATAATAAAAAGTTACTAATACTTTCGCGTTCACATGAAGAATTTAGGCATGTGATGAGACGGGCCTACGTGATTAAAACATAAAAAGTCTAATCTTAATATAATTATGACTAAGTTACTTCCACGTAAGATATCATCAAAGATATCTTCGCATCGTCGTACAGGTACAAGAACCATGGAAACAGTAAAGGAAGATTCATCATGTGAACGCCGTTGCAAACCTGGAAAAAGATGCCCGAGTTCCCGGATTCGATTCCCGGCGGGGATAGGGATTTTCTCTGCCTCGTGATCACTGGGTGTTGTGTTCTGTCATTAGGTTAGTTAGGTTTAAGTAGTTCTAAGTTCTAGGGGACAGATGACCATAGATGTTAAGTCCCATAGTGCTCAGACTCACTTTTTTTTGGAAAAAGATGCGACACAAAAAAACATGTTTGTGACGTACGCTCTTGAAGTGTCGCTGTTGCACAAATATTTGGCAAATATTTTTGCGTAAAAATTAGTTAACATACTGTTCTGGAACTAATATGTTCTATAATTTGTTCCAGTACTAAAATTAAGTACATTGAAACAGGGAATTGAAATTATTATTTTTTAATTATTAAAGACAAAGTGGTCGAGGGAAAAGACGTGATGCTGAAATACTATAGGGGAAGCTTGATATAGTAATATATACATGTACCAAATATGATCTAAAATTGTTACAAAAAAATTAATTAAAAATGTACTAAAAAGAAGGAAAACGATCGAAACGAAGTACTGGACTGAGTAATTGGGAGCTTTGTTAGAGTAGTAGTTGGAAAGTGCCATAGCCAAGTACTGACCTGGGGAACACAACCCTAAGAAAACCCTTCGTACCATGCTTCATGAAATGGATTGCAAATCAGTGTGGCAGTCAACTACTATGATCAGGCTTCTTCTTCTTCTTCATAATCGTCGCTTTGGCTTGGGAGACCATATACGTTCTCTACAAACCTCCATCAACCATTTCGTCTTCTGGTCTAATCTCTTTTTCCCAGGCCTTTGGTCTCTGTGTGCCTGCGGATATCATCCCCTCCGTCTTGTACCGTTCTCCCCAACACGGATCCTGAGAACGCTAATCGCGGTAGTCTGTCCTGGTGCTGACTGGGTATCCTGCCCACATCGATCTTCTTTTCTCATCCTTCGACCAGTGTCAGCTTCTTTCTTTAGGTCAATGACTACCTGGATTTTCTATACTCCATCCTTGTGACAGGGTGTCCCTTTTGGGACCAAATGTTTTCCTTAATACCTTTCTCTCGAAGGCTATCAGTTTCTCTTCACCTCTGTTCCTTATTATAAATGTTTCAAGCGCATGTGGAGCTGCCTTGAGAATTTCACTCTGGTATTGTCTGGTTTTAAAAATTGTCAAAAATACTCTACGGCGCAACACGTCCCGTAAGCCAGATTATACTGCATTTGCCGCTGCTATCATTTCCTTGACCTCAGTTCCGTTCTGTTTTGAGCTGCGAAAATGCTTCCCAAGTACTTAGTTATGTCCGTTCCTTAAGAAAGTGATCATGAACTATTTATTAGTGGGGTACTATCATTGGTTGCCTTGCGTACGAGCAGTACTCAGTTTTCTCCACATTAATCTGTAATCCTACTGTCCCTGTACTATTTCTGTATGAACTTGTCGTGAACTGCAGGTTCTGTTTGATGCCACTCAATACATTACAAAATAGAACATCAAAAACAAGGGTAACACCAGTAGCATTACAAAGTAAGGCACACATCTACATCTACAAACGTGCTCAGGAAGCCATCATATGGTGCGTGGTGGAGGGTACCGTGTACCACTACCAGTCATTTCAGTGTTTAACAAGAACGTCTCGGTTCTCTAGCCGCATCAATTCGATTAAAATTATCTATCTTTCAATGGCCAATCCTGCAATGGTCATCAAGAGTAAGACCACTGACTGCCGAGATGACACAGTTCTCTGCTTCTATAGTCATGATTGCGACCTCCGGCGTTGGCCGAAACGACGTCTGCGCGGCAGGTCATAGCAGCTCCTGACTGCCACGTGCACGAGTGACATCGTCTGGCGCGAGAGGCAGCCGCCACGTTTCACACTGTCGCTCCCGCCTCCCTGCAAGCCTCAGGCATTGGTCGTTGCTTCTTTTCTTCTTCCGAGAGCAAATATCCAAAAGTACCTCCGTACAAGCCTTAATCTCTCTAATTTTTTGTTTGTTTTCATTACGCAAATTCTACGTTGGCAGCATTAGAATCGTTGTTTTTTTCTCTGAGCACTATCGGACTTAACATCTGTGGTCATCAGTCCCCTAGAACCTAGAACTACTTAAACCTAACTAACCTAAGGACATCACACAACACGCAGTCACCACGAGGCAGAGAAAATCACTCACCCCGCCGGGAATCGAAACCGGGAACCCGGGCGCGGGAAGCGAGAACGCAGTGGAATCGTTCTGCAGTCAGTCTCAAATATTGCTCCTCGAAAAGAACGTCCCCTCCATCCAGTGATTCCCGTTTTAATTCAAGAAGGAATCTCCGTAGTACGTGCATTTGTTCGAACCTACCGTTAACAAATCTGCCAGCGCGCCTCTGAGTTGCCTTAATGTCTTCTTTTGATCCGACCTGTTTGCGGATTGCTGACACTCAATTGGTAGTTATCGTGTCCCATATGTCATCTCCTTTACAGCCGAATCATATTTTCCTATAATTCTCCCAATGAACCCAAGTCGATAATCCGCCTTCCCTACTGCGATCCTCACATGCTCGTTCTATTTCAACTTGCTTTGCAGCGTTACGCCCAGTCATTTAAACTACGTGACAGTCTCAAGCAGCACAGAACTAATGTTGCACCTGAATGAAATGGGCCGGCCTTGGTGGCCGAGCGGTTCTAGGCACTACAGTCCGGAACGGCGCGACTGCTACTGTCGCAGGTTCGAATCCTGCCTCGGCCATGGATGTGTGTGATGTCCTTAGGTTAGTTAGGTTTAAGTAGTTCTAAGTTCTAGGGGACTGATGACCTCAGAAGTTAAGTCCCATAGTGCTCAGAGCCATTTGAACCATTTTTTTAATATAATGGGTTCGTTTTTCCCTCTCATCCGCATTAACTTACATTTTTCTTCATTTCAAGCTAGCCACCTTTTATTGCACCAACAATAAATTTTGTCTATCTTGTATCTTGCTACAGTCGTTCAACGATTACTCGTTCCCATACACCATCAGCAAACAGCAGCAATTCGCAGATGTCTTACTCTACCCATCATACAGGAAATAAGAGCGGTCCTATAACATTTTCCTGGGCGCTACTGACGGTACCCTTGCCTCTGATAGCGTACTACATTCATTTACCTAAGAAGTCTTCGAGCCATTGTCACACCTGCGAACTTATTCCGTGTGCTTTTACCTTCGTTAACAGTCGACAATGTGGCCCCATTTCAAATTACTTACGGAAATCTATGGATATGGAATTCTCCAGTTGCCCTTCATCCACAATTCGCAGGATATCTTGTGACAAAAAGGCAAGCTGAGTCTGGCACGAGCGCGCTTTCTACAACCGCTCTGATTTATTGTATTAGAACCGAGAATATCTTCAAGGATGCTGCAGCAAACCGATGTAAAGGATACAGATCTGTAATTTCTCGGGTCTTTCTTTTATCTTTATTATTTACGTGGGTCATCTGTGCTATTATCCAGTCACTTGGGAGTTCGCCCTGGGCGTGAGATTCGTGATAAATACAAGCTAGGTAAGGGGCCAATACTAACGCGCTCTATACGAGGCAACGACCAAGGAAGGTATGCATCATTAACACGTCAAATCGTTAATGTAAAACACTGCCAAGCGAAACAATGCTAGGTCAAATGGCTCTGAACACTATGGGAGTTAATATCTGAGGTGGTCAGTCACCTAGACTTAAAACTACTTAAACCTAACTAAGGACGTTAGACACATCTATGCCCGAAGCTGGATTCGAACCTGCGACCGTAGCAACAACGCGGTTCCGGACTGAAGCACCTAGAACCCCTCGGCCACAACGGCCGGCGGAAGGTAGGCATTGATCGCAAAATAGCTCTGACCTTTTGACGCTAAATGTTACTTATTATCCTTATAAATTGAATATTTCTACCTAAAAGCCACTGTGGCAAGCTGCTTTCCTGAGGAAAGTATTACTGGTAGATAGATCCTCACCCGGATAGCCAATTTCGAGGTGGCTGTAACGTTAAAACATTCTACTTATTGAAACTTCCTGGCAGTTTAAAACTGTGTGCTGGACCGAGACTCGAACTCGGGACCTTTGCCTTTCACGGGCACCTGCTCTACCAACTGAGCTACCCAAGCACGACTCACGCCCCGTCCCCACAACTTTACTTCTGCCAGTGCCTCGTCTCCTACCTTACAAACTTTACAGAAGCTCTTCAGGAGTGCTAGTTCTGCAAGGTTCGCAGGAGAGCTTCTGTAAAGTTTGGAAGGTAGGAGAGGAGATACTGGCAGAAGTAAAGTTGTGATAACGGGGCGTGAGTCGCGCTTGGGTAGCTCAGTTGGTAGAGCACTTGCCCGCGAAAGGCAAAGGTCCCGAGTTCGAGTCTCGGTCCGGCACACAGTTTTAATCTGTCAGGAAGTTTCATATCAGCGCACACTCTGCTGCAGAGTGAAAATCTCATTCTGGATTCTACTTATTACTACAGACACCGTCGCAGAAGACTTCTACGGCAAATCGACTAGTAACTTCATCAGCCCGCGCAATTACGCCTCCATCGCAGCGGCTTTAAGTTACCGCAGAGGGTTGCCTTCGAGCCCGGGAGGTGCACGATACTTAACACGTATGATGGCGGGAGGCGCGCCGAAGACGCCGCAGTCGATATGCGCCCCTGCGCGGCCGCAGCTGGTAACGTGGTTAGGGCGGCAGGCAGGTAACCTCGTCGGCCAGTAACTTGGTTACCGGTGCTATCAGTCGCGCATCCAGCGCCGCCTGCCACGCTGCCGCAACTCCAAAGGCGGGCGGCGGCGCCATCGTCTGCAGAGGCCGCACCTGATGCACGTGGCTGGCTGTTGTCCGGGTAATGTCACCCGTACAAGCAAACGTGCGTCGCTACACGACGAACATACGAAGGACTATCGGCGTGTTAAAAGAATGTAGTCTGCGACTGTTGATGGGTGCTTTCTTTCCGAGAGGCAGGCACACTGATTTCAAATTTATTGATAGTTAACGGTAATTATTTATTTGTTACGTTTTAATATGTTTACTTCATTTTAAATACAAGCTGCATTTATCTTCACTTATTTTGCTACTATCTACAGTCGGAGGGGAGCATCGGAGCATTGGAGCATCAGCAGCTAACGCTTCCATCACGACAATTTGTACTGTTAAATGTGACGAATTCCTGTTACAGGTCGTAAGGCTCAAGTGATGTCTACCAGCCGCCGTGAAGTCCTCGGACTTGCGGCGTTATGCAGACGCGGTATGGAGGGGCACGTGGTCAGCACAGCCCTCTTTCCGCCGTTTTCCAGAATTACCAAACCGTAACGCCACTGCTGTCCTGACAAGAAGCTTCTCAATTGGCATCACAAATCTGAGTGCACCCCGTACTATTTTTCCCACAAAGGAAAACTTCTTGGCTGTATGAGACATTTCCCCATAAAATGTATGTATCGAGAACAGAAATGGAATGCTAGACTGCATTGTGCCACAGAGAATCACACTAAGGTCACGAAAGGCATGGCATACCTCCTAATATCGTGTCAGACCTGCTTTCCCTCGCCGCAGTGCTCCATCTCGACGTGCTGTGGACTCAACAAGTCATTGAAAGTCCCCTGCATAAATATTCGGTCTTGATGCCTCTGTAGCCGACCGTAATTGCGGATGTGTTGCCGGCCCAGTTGTTTGTGCAGAAATTACGTCTCGGTTATGTTCCATACATGTCCGATGGGATTCATATCGGACGATCTGCACGGCAAAATCGTTCACTCGAATTGTCCAGAATATTCTTCAAACACATCGCGAATAAGTGTGGCCCAGTGACGTGGTGCATCGTTGTTATGTTACGTGAAGTCCATGAAGGGCTGTACATGGTCTCCGAGTAGCCGAAAATCACCATTTACCGTCAATAATCAGTTCAGTTGGACCAGTTGTAATCACAGCCAGCACCAGTAAGGAGCCTTCACTAACTTGAACAGTACTATTTGGGTCCATGGCTTAGTGGGGTTTGCGCCACACTAAGCCCTGCCATCAGAACTTACCAATACTTTCGGGACCCGTCTGACCAGCCCTCGGGTTTCTGGTCGTCTACAGTCCACCCGATACGGTAGCGAGCACAGGAAAATCACTGCAGGCGATGTCATGGGGCCAGAGCCCATTAACGCCAGATTTCACTGCAGTCCCACATTGAACTCTGCTGTTATTTCATGCAGTGTAAGTTGTCTGGCAGCATCAACAACTCTACGCAAATGCCACCCTCTGGATCGTTGTCCTTGGTGAGAGGTGATGCCAGTAATTTTGAATGCTCGGTACACTGTGAATCGCGGAATACTAAGTTTCGTAACAGTTTCCGAAATAGAATATCCCCTGCGTCTAGCTTCAACTACCATTACGCGTTCAAAGTCTGTTAATTCCCGTCATGCGGCCATAATCACATGGAACTCCTTTGCATGAATTACCTATGTACAAATGACACCTCCACCAATGCACTGCCCTTTTATACTTTGCATGCGAGATACTACCGAAATATGTATATGTGTATATCGCTCTAAAATGAATTCTGCCAACTCGGTGTCTTGTTCTGATGTGGAAAAATCACAGTGTAACAGCGGGAGTGAAAATGACTCTTTTCAGTTTTCAGTTAAGAAATGATTTGAAAAAGCTCACACTGTAGCTTATTGTGCCCATGTTACTATTATTCTTCGGGTTGTGATGAAAGCAGGCGCAGAGACCGCTGTTTGAAAATGTTAAGTTGGGTGATACTGAGCGTGATAAAATGTAGCACAGTGAAATGAAATATATCACAGAGTTCAGCAAGAATAATCAAACATCGACTAACAAACAATTTAGACTATAGGTTCTACGAAAGGGGATGCTAATATTCTTATAGGGACATAAAATAGCACTCTCGCTTGCAAGTGCAATTAAGCTGCTGCAATGTATAACATACTAATACAAACAATCAGTGATATTTAAGATGGTTTTGGTCTTCATTTTGAAAACTATTTTCACTCAGCACTCCATGCAACTCTACCCTGTACAAGCCTCAACATCTCCGAGTAACTAGTCCAACCTACATCTTCCTCAATCTGCTTTCTGTATTCAACTCTTGGTCTGCCTCTATGGTTTTTAACGGCCCTCCCCTCCACACGTGTCTCTAGTATTAAATTTGTGATCCCTTGATGTCTCGGAATGTGTCCTATGAATCTATCCCTTCATCTAGCCAGTTACGACACAAATTCCTTTTCTCTCCAATTCCGTTCAGCAGTTTCTCATTAGTTTCGTGATTTGCGCATCTACTCTTCAGCATTCTTGTGTAGCACCACATTAAGAAAGCTCCCATTCACTTCTTTTCTCACCTGTTTATCGTTCATGTTTCACTTCCATACATGACTACACTCCGTACAAATACATTAGGAAAAGACGCTTATATCTATACTTGATACTAACAATTTTTTCTTATTCAGAAGTGCTTTCCTTTCAATTGACAGTCTACGTGTTATATCGTCTGTACTTCGAAATTCATTAGTATATCGTCTGTACTTCAAAATTCATTAGTAGTTTTGCTGCCCAAATATCAAAACTCATCTACTGCATCTAGTGTCTCATTTCCTCATCTGTTTCCGTCAGAATATCTGATTTAATTCGACTACATTCCAAAATCCTTAATCTGCTTTTGTTGATATTCACCCTACATCCTACTTTCAAGACATAGTCCATTCAACTGTTCCTCCAACTCCTTTGCTGTCTCTGACGGAATTACAATGTCATCCGTTAACCACAAAGTTTTTATTTCTTCTTCCTAGACTTTTATTCCTGTTCCATATTTTACTTTGTTTTTTTTTTTTACTGCATGCTCATTGCGCAGACTGAGTAACATTGTGGATAGGCTACAACCCGGTCTCTTTCCCTTCTCAACCAATGCTTCCCTTTCATGACCCTCAATTCTTATATTTTCCGTCTGGTTTCTGTACAAGTTGTAATTAGCTTTTCGCTTCCTGTATTTTACTCCAGCCACCTTGAGAGTTTCAATGAGTATTCCGGTCACCATTGTCAAAATTTTTCTATAAACGTAGATTTGTAGTCCCTTAACCTATCTTCTAAGATAAGACGTAGAGTCAGTGATTCTACATTTCTCCGGAATCCAAACGTATCTCCCTCAACGTCGCCTTCCACCAGTTTTTACATTCTTCTGTGAAGAGCTCGTGTTAGCATTTTGCAACCATGCCTTATTAAAATGATATTTCACTAATATTCACACCTCTCAGAACCTGCTTTCATTGAAATTATTATATTGTTCTTGAAGTGTGATGGTACTACGCCTGTCTCACACATCTTGCACGCCAGATGGAAGAGTTTTCTAGCCGCTGGTTCTTCCTAGGCTATCAATAATTCTGACGGAATATTGTCTACTCCGCGGCCTTATTTTCACTTCTTTCAGTGCTCTGTCAAATTCTTCTCGGTGTATCATGTCTACCATCTAATCTTCATCTACGTCCTCTTCTCCGTTTCTATATCTGGTATGCAAGTTCGTCTCCCTTTTACAGACACTCTGCATACTCCTTCCACCTTTCCGTTTTCTCTTCTCTGCTTAGGACTGGTTTCCATCTGAGCTCAAACCCTCTATCCCCATCATCCTGACTGTCGTTCTAGAGCACGTAAACTTCGTTGCCGACCAGAATATTTGAAATACTGCATTTCGTGAATGAGTTTACAATCATTGGTAATTCGGCGCCAAATAATAATGTGAGGTGCACAACGCTTGATTTTTTTTCTGTTGGAATAATTTCACTGTTTGGTTCGCAAAATCGTTTTCCTTCTGATGGTCAACGTAACCATCGAAAGGTTTATACAAATAAAGTCCAGTGGCTGCAACACAGAAGTGATTCCTGCAGGAATAATAGCAAGGCCATTGGCAAGGCTATGAATCTTCCTTTTTACGTTGTCAGTGATAATTAAATCCATTAACACAAAGCATTAACGTTAGTTTGCGAAATCCACCTGGATGGGGTTCTCATGCTTTTCGCATCCAGTTAAGTATTAAAGTTTCAGCCATCCATCCAGTCTCTTGGGTTCGAACAATGCCGTCATCAGGAAAAAGCTTTTCATATTTATGTTACCTGGGGCTAGTTTTGCACTTGAAGATAGAGAAAGGGAGCAGTTTGCATCCATCTGCTTTGATTGCCAGCATTACAGTTATGAGTGGTTTATCATACCGTGACATTTTGATGGTAACTTCTTTTGTTTCCTACTCATCAATCGTGTGATTACGTGGCATATCAAACCAAATTGGTGTCACACCAGCTTGCCCATTTAGCCAGTCGAAAAATTGTTCTATTTCTGAAGTTTGATGACACAGCTGTGACATTCTAGAAGTTTCTTCTCAAAATCAAAACTTCGGGTATACAGTTGTATGGTGCCGGAGAGATAAGCCTGCCCGTTTCATATAGCGACCAACACATGGGCGGCTAGCCTTAAACTCTTGCCCCAGTATATTAAGAACTGCAGCCACCCCTTTAGCTTTGTTTCTAACGGTGTCATTAGTCACAGGTACTTTCACAGACGAATTCCAAAACTTTTACTTCAACGTCACAATGTCTTCCTTTGCGAGGGGCAATGAAATTCTTTCTACTAACGGTAGTCGCAAATAACGCCACTTTGTTTCTTCCATAAACTACACTGACCTCTTCTCCTGGCCTCCCGTTACCATACTTTTGGCCGGCCGTGGTGACCGAGCGGTTCTAGGCGCTACAGTCTGGAACTGCGCGACATATATGGTCGCAGGTTCGAATATTGCCTCGGGTATGGATGTGTGTGATGTCCTTAGGTTTGTTAGGTTTTAGTAGTTCTAAGTTCTAGGGGACTGATGACCTCAGCAGTTAAGTCCCATAGTGCTCAGAGCCATTTGATCCATTTTTTTCAACTCGACGTATATTCGTAAGGAGAGTGCAACGCCATCTGGAGAACAACAGACTGAAGCTTCTCGTGATGAAGACGCTGAGACTGGTGTGCCTAACTATAAAACTTGCCAGAGGAGAGGGGAAACACTGTCTTCTCCGATTAATTCTGTTTCTGTGTACAGCTGCACGATGAAATTATAGACACCTATGGGTCGAAATATTATGACCAACTTTTTAATAACGTGTTGATCCACTTTTCAAACACAATACAGCAGCGATTCTCTTTGGCATGTTTTCTGCAAGTCCTTGATAGGTTCCCTGAGGTATGTCGCACCAGATACCTCACATGAAGGTGTGAAGGTGGTTTATCGGCACGTAGCTGGCACCAGATACGTGTTCCGATAGGAAGAGATCAGGGTATTTACTGGCTATGACGTCAATGTGAATTCACTGCCATGCTTCGCAAACTGCTGCAGCATGGTTCTGGCATTGTGTCGTGGAGGATCATCCTGCTGGAAGATGTCATCGCCATCATTGAAGACTTCAACCATGAAGGGTTTCAGGTGTACCGAAACAATGTTTGCGAAATTCACTGCTGTCATGATGTGTTCGAGTACTTCGAAGCCCCATTGAAACCAAACTCAATGTACTCCATAGCATAATTCGGCTTTCACCGTCCTACAGCTGAGACGCAGTGCTCTTTTCAAGCAGCCATTCGCCTAGATGATAGCGTCTAAGGACCCAACCATCGACCTGGTGTAACAAGAAGTGCGATTCACTAGACGGGCGACACATTTCTATTCATCTACGGTGAAAACTCAGTGGTGCTGTGCCAACTGCAGTCGTAACTTCCTGTGTCGCTGGGTGAATACAGGAACAAAAAGGGGTCGTATGATGTGGAGCTCGATGTTCAAGAAAGGTATTTGAACGGTGTGCTCCGAATCACTTGTGTCTGCACCAGCACTGACTCTGTCTCCAGATCTGCTTCCAGTATTACATATTGTCGGATTCTCCCACCTCTACGTTTTGCGATAAGACGTGGACGTCCAGTACCATACGACCTACGCGTTATACCACTACCCTTCAGCTACTTTCCATACTTGCCCGCAACAATACGCCCCTTTTGTCAAAACCGCCTATATCGGTGGATTTCCGCATTTGTGGCTCGTACCTTTGCTACAATAACTGCCCATTCGTCTGTCTTCCGCTTAAGTTCTTTCCTTGCTGCATCACCTGACCCCAATACCACCTGAAGGCATTCAGTCTCGTAGTGGACAGTGCTAACAATGTTTTGGCTTATCAGTGTTCCGGGAATGGACATAATAGAATATGGATTACGAGTGCCAAGGGTAGATCTGAATGTGTAGGGATTCGAGAAACAAGCCTAATTTCATAAAGTGATCCTCCATTATTACAAACATTGTCAGACTGAATCGTCGTGGCGTATGGTCACATTACCTGACGTGATGGTATAGTATGACGTTGGGTATGCAACACGATCACCTCTGGTTCGCATAGCAGGTATTTTGAAAATCAGCCAATAAATTCCTGGCATGTTAAGACCGGCGAGTGTGCCCTACTTTATAGGTCGCCATAAAGCTATCTTTCAACAACACCGCACAAGATCGTATGTTGCTAATGCTGTCCTGACATACCTTGATTCAGCGGATGTTGCGTTGCCCACCACGTTCCCCAGATTTCTCGTCCATTGAGCGCATTTGTTCCTGGGATGCCAAGAGACTGGTCTGTCACCATTCACCATCCACTACTGAAACGTCCCGTTTGAAAAATTATGAATGACTGTGCCGGTAAACTTCTACGTTATTTGATACAGTGACAGCTGAGTACAACTCAGCATACTCAGCACAGTTTTCTCTTTACTTCTTCTGATCATCACTGAAGTGACACACAATATGTTTTTAGTGCAACGCAATCTGACTTTCAATAATCGCTACAAAAGAATGGCCCTGACTACCAATAACCTATACTTTTCACGAATCACTTACCTCACAAAAATCTTCGTTACTCGAAATACTGCAACACAGAGAGCGCCAATATTGCCAGTTAAATAAAGGATTCTAACTACTGAAAACACAAACTACTGATAGGCATAGTTATCAAATGAAAGATTTTGATAGAGAACAAACAATGTACTTACCTTAACAATGTTCAAAAGTCACCATATATATATATATATCAATTCATGAAATCCAGTCTTACAAATTTCCTTTTTCTGACGGACAAACGTCCAGATCGTCGGCTCTCAAAACTCTGGCATAGCGGCTCATCTCCATGTGCCCAAAGCTACGCGCTGTTCCCATCCAACTGCCCAACACTATACAAGTGAATATTCCAACAATGAGTCAGTCCAGCCACAGACTGCACGCAGAGCAGTCAGCGATTTTCATATAGAGCACTACGTGGCATTACCAACATAAAAACCTAAACAGCCTACTTATACTACGATTGGTGAACTCTGGCATAGAGGTGATGCAGGATAGAATTATGTCACCCAAACTCAGTTCAACTAGACTGTAAACCAAGTCAGAGCCATTGTTACTGCCAGAACCTGTAAACGACAAAACCTTTCCAACCTTGTATAGTCTTAAATCACTTACAGACTTTATCATCTGATCTTCCTGTTATACTCAATGTAGACAATAAATATGATTTCCGTATTTGCTATCCCATTTAATGTTGCATTTTTAAGGGCAGCAGAGTGTAACAGACACGAGATTTAATGGATAATAGTTTACATTCATTATGTCACCAGTTGTGCTGTCACCAAAGCTGTTCCCATTGCCGAAGCTCTGGAAACTACGAAGTTCCTTATAGACGATTTCACTTTTAAGTACGGAGCACTGGGTGTGATAGTTCCCGATTATAGAAAAATTGACCAGTCAAGGCTAATGTTCTGTTGTAACCACAATTGGAAACGGATGTCTCCGTCATACTGCTCAATCCCCAAATACATGAATTGTTAGGCTCCTCACGCCTGTCTAAAACTAGGTACGCAACTGCAACTAACAGCTAATACTGAAGAAGACATTCCATGTTCTCGGACGAAGAACACTGCCTGCCATGTATCGCTTGCATACACGATCAGTGACTTTTACAGTGCTCAAATCACGCGATTGTGACAACATATTTGGTCTTCATTCTTTTGATTTGGTTCAAATGGTTCTAAGCACTATGGGACTTAACATCTGAGGTCATCAGTCGCCTAGAACTTAGAACTACTTAATCCCAACCAACCTAAGGACATTACACACATCCATGCCCGAGGATTCGAACCTGCGACTGTAGCTGTCGCGTGGTTCCAGATTATAGCGCCTAGAACCGCTCAGTCACTCCGGCCGGCATTCTTTTTATTTCTTTGGCTTTAACATTCAGGACAATGTGTTGTTAGTGTCTGCATTCAGTGCAAAAGACAGTGTAGCTGAAATCCTAAAGGATTTCCTGGAACTCTTCTCTGAAGGTTTAGGAAAAGCTAACATTTTACTCTGAATAACAATGCTGAGTGAAAATTTTGCCGGGCCAGAACTTTTCTCATTGCATTACGGGGCAAAGTAGCAGCAGAACGTAAGGAATTGCAAGATTGCGGAGTTGTTCCGCTCATATCAGCTAGACAGTGTGTAAGTAGGCTGTTTAAGTTTTCTTATTGGTAACGCCACGAAGCGCTCTGTATGAAAATCACTGGCTGTGCTGTGTGCAGTCTGTGGCTGGGTGGCATTGTTGTAATATTCGCTATTGTAGTGTTGGGCTGTTGGCTGTTAACAGCGCTTAGCGTTGCGCAGTTGGAGGTGAGCCGCCAGCAGTGGTGGATGTGGGGAGAGAGATGGCGGAATTTTGAGAGCGGACGATTTGGACGTGTGTCCATCCGAAAGAGTAAATTTGTAATATTGGATATCATGGACTGATATATATATTATGGCTTTTGAACACTATTAAGGTAAATACATTGTTTGTTCTCTATCAAAATCTTTCTTTTGCTAACTATGCCTATCAGTAGTTAGTGCCTTCAGTAGTTTGAATCTTTTATTTAGCTGGCAGTAGTGGCGCTCGCTGTGTTGTAGTAGTTCGAGTAACGAAGACTTTTGTGAGGTAAGTGATTTGTGAAACGTATAGGTTAATTTAGTCAGGGACATTCTCTTGTAGGGATAATTGAAAGTCAGATTGCGTTGCGCTAAAAAATATTGTGTGTCAGTTTAAGCACAGTCACGCATAATTTTTCTAAGGGGACGTTTCAAGTGAGAAGTCCACTGGTTTTGCTCCCCAAACTTTCAGGTCGCATTTGCCTCTGTGTTGACTTTAAGTCTACATTCAATCCACAAACTGTCATCGACACTTATCGCTTCCCATGCCCAGAGGATTTCATGAACAAATTATGCCCTGGACGCTATTTTTCAAAAACTGATTTGCGCGTCGCCTGTCTTCAAATACCGCTCGATGAAGAATCTCAAGAAGTGTTTGTAGTAAATATTCATTTGGGTTTATTTCAATATTTGCGTTTGCCTATTGGCAGTGTTTCCGCACCCGCCATTTTCAAACGTCGTTTGGACCAGCAGACTCCACAATTGCCAAACAGCTCTACCTATTTGGACGATATTGTCGTAGCAGGTTGCACACCTGGAAAACATATTGTCAATTTGAATGCTTTGTTTCGTGCGTTGTCTGATGCAGGACTGAAGTATAGACTGCAGATTTTTTTTTTTTAAACCTTAGTTGCAGTCTCTTGTTCATGTCATGAACAGTCACGGTGTACATACCCTTCAGTCGAATTTGTTAGCCATACATGATTTGCCAGCTCCTCACAATACCGCAGAATTGCAGTCAGTCTTAGAGGAAATGAACTATTATAATCTGTTCATACAGAATGCTGCACAAATCGCAGTTCCATTGGATCGCTTCAGTCGCAAGAATGTCCCTTTTATTTGGAGAGATGAGTACCACGTAGGTTTTCAGAAACTCAAAGATGCATTGCTCAGTGATCGACGCTTAGTTCACTTTGATCCTGACAAACCAGTTGTATTGCAAGTTGATGCTTTCTTTTACGGAATAGGTGCAGTGCACACAATTGGTGATGACGACAGGCCTATTGCTGTCGCATCAGAAATGTTGTCCAAACCTCAATGTAACGATTCACAAATTGAGAAAGAGGTTTTGGCTACTGTGTATGGTGTCACCAAATTTCGCCACTATTTGTATGGGAGAAAGTTCTATTTAGTAACAGAACACAAGCCTTTACAGTCCTTAATTCATTCGACGAAACCGGTTCCTGTACGAACTGCCCAAAAATTGCCAAGGTGGGCTGTTTTTGCTGCAAAACCACAAAGAGATTTTGTATCGTCAGTTGGCTCAACATGATAATGTCGACGCACTTTCAAATCTTCCGTTCGGCCCTGGTAGATACTTTGAGGCTTCTGCTGCATCTTTTTGTCACATCAATGCTCAGTATTCTGAATTTCTTCAGTCTTTGCAGCTGAACTGTAAGACAATATCACAGCCCATGGAAGTTGATCCAGATTTTTTGCTAACATACATTCAGACATGTTGGCCTCGTTCCATGAATAGCAGAAAGAACTCTGTATTGCGCGTCGGTATGGCCTCGCTTGCAGAAAGGTGTGATCCTTGTTCAGAATGACAGTGGACAGTCACTCGCTTTCATCCGTAAAGCGCTGCAAAAATAAGTCTTGCAGTTACTTCACCAAGGACTCTGGGGGATAGTTCGTACGTAACAGTTAGCGCGTCGCCAATGTCCTTGGCAGGGTATGGACACTAAAATTGAACAGGTGACGTCACAGTGTCACGCATGTGCGAGAAAATCAATTCGCTCCACCACAAAAATGGTTTGCTTGGTATAAGTTGCAAAAGCTATGACAACGTGTGCACATAGACTTTGCAGGAGCTTTTTGGAATACTCGATAGTGGATTTGGTTGCCTCGTACAGAAAGTTCCCTTTTGCTGTGCCAATGAACTCGACAACGTCACGTAGCTCAATTCAGGTGCTGTCATCATTTCTTTGCCGCGAAGATTGACCTGAAATCATAGTGTCAGACAATAGCCCTCAGTTCCGTCAAATGAAATTGAAACATTCTGTGAACGCAATGGCATACAGCACCTAACTAGTGCACCGTTCCACCCACAGTCCAACGGCGAAGCGGGACGTTTTGGCAGAACCTTCAAGCAGTAGATGGCCAAACTTCGCTCCGCACACACCAGGGATCAAGAATTGCTACTGTTTCTCGCCTAATATCGTTCGCATCCACCAGATGGACCATCGCTGACGGAAATGCTTCACGGCCGTAGCCATCGGACATTGCTCCACCTGCTCCACCCTCCTCAGCTTCCGGCGCCGAAGGAAGGCCGCAAGTATCGCTTCGCGCCGCATGATATGTGTTTTACACGGTATTTAGCGGCAGCAGAAGGTGGGCGCGTGTGGAGATCGTCCATCGACTTGGCGCTTGCATGTATCTTATTTCAGGTCCCGATGGCTTGCAGAGCTACCATCAAAATCAACTTCGCCTTCGTCATGTACACGATGATCTTTCAGTCTCTCTTCCAACAGATTCACGGATCCTGAGGACACAGCGGCCACAGCAGACGCCTGAGGACGGAGACGGAGCCTAAGCCTCCTCCACCTCCTCTAGTCCTACAGATTAAACTGGACCCGTCCACACCACAGCAGTCGCCGCCTTTTTCATTTGGTTAGTAGCAGCAGAAGGTGGATGCATACCGTTCTGGTCGCTTTCCAGGGTACGTTTCCGCCAGAGCACAGGCCGGATGATAGAGTATGGCTGGAGGCTTGACGACCCCTGCGGCCACAGCTTTCGGCTCGGCGATGCGCCCACACTCCTGCCCCCGCCGCCTTGGTAGCACTCATTACACGACGACAGTCCGTCACTTTGGAAGGGAGAGGGGGCGAACACAAGAGCTCAGAAGGTGGTTAGAAGCCGTTAGCCAATAGCCTGCGTACAAGGACTGCACCACGCCAGGGGCGCCCCCCAGCCAAAGAGATAATAATAAAATGGTTAAAATGGCTCTGAGCACTATGGGACTTAACGTCTATGGTCATCAGTCCCCTAGAACTTAGAACTACTTAAACCTAACTAACCTAGGGACAGCACACAACACCCAGTCATCAAGAGGCAGAGAAAATCCCTGACATCGCCGAAATCGAACTCGGGCACCCAGGCGTTGGAAGCGAGAACGCTACCGCACGACCATGAGCTGCGGACAGATAATAATCGCCGCTCCTGCTAGCCTCGGGCGGACTATTCAGACATTAGTGCCACAGTACTAGGGGAGCACTAAAATGGCACTGACGAGTGATCCAAATCAGTTGCTTACTTTGACCTTCTTTACAGCAAAGGACTATGACTTGTTTGCATGTCGCCCATCAGCATTGTAAATTCAAAGTTAAATTCTCAAACTTCTTTATTGAATTAAAACTGTTAATGTTATTTGCTTGAATTGTTGTATAGCATTCTGAGAACGCAGCATCCCTTAGCTACCCTATACGAGATAAGTGGGCAGGACCCCACAGTTAGTAACAGGCATAATTCCATGCTGCGACATCACCCGCTGAATGACAACAGTCTACCACCCGCTGACGAATGGCCTCACAGAACATTTTGATGTACGTTGATTCGTGAGATTCCCTATACAACATACAGAAACAAGGCACTGCACTTAACTTGTTTCAAGCGGATTATACTCAGGATGACAATATGAAACACATTACCAGAACCGAAGAAGCCAGGTAGCTGCTCTCCAATCGAGGCTGCACGCCCAGGAGATAGACCGAGAGTTCTATAACGCTATACATTAGCCAGTGAGATACAGCTGGCTAGGCTTGGTATGATTTTTTACGTCTGTACGGAAAGCGAGACTAATCAAAAGCTTACTTGTCACGTAGTACCATATCGTATCTTGCGTTGCGAGTCATATTTCACTTAAGTAGGTCAGAGTTAGCACCCTTCATCAAGAAGACTTCCGTGCAGAGACATCGTCCATTGCTTCCGTATGATCCCGTTCTGACGTCCAGAGCTGCAAATAAACGATGTGAGGTTCAAGGAAACTGAGGACCAACTCATCAATCGCGATGTTTTGATGGGAGCAGCTACCTTCATCGTTCATCATAGTGAAGGCGGTGTAACAACACGACAAGAGTGAGGGAATCCGCCAGCACAGCCATACAGAGGACCGATGACAAGATGAAATATTTACGACAACAGTTTCCGCTATAGTGGCAGTCTCATATAAAAAATTTCACAGGTCAAGAATTTGCGTTACACATCTGTAGAACCAAAATCCTATTGATATAATAGTGTCCAAAAAATTTTCGTCGATATTGTAATACATCCACGCATTTACATACATTTCATAACTCTTAAAGTACGATTCTAGGTTTCCAACAACTTTCTTCACAAACCAGAGTCCCTAACCACTACTCTTTATTCCTTACTTTATTACACATATACATATTCGTAGACACTCCTTCAATATTCCATCATAATAAATACGTAGCATAATCAGATTCCTAATAGAGCATCATCTTATTGATCATAAACATACCGCAACAGCGTAATACACGTCGTCATCATAACATCATAAAACTTCAGCCAAATCTCAAAATCGTCGTAGCTTCCTCCAATAATTTCAAAACCTGAAAAAAATTCTCTGCTCATGTCAAAAGTGTCATCTGCCTCAAACATACTTTAAAAATCATGATCCCATACCAAATACATCATTCAAAGCTCTCATAGTATCACAATGGTTCCGAAAAAATATGAATATTTCACAAAGTACAGACAAAATACAATTTCGTAAGTGTGTAGTTATCCAACCGTGTAATTACATAAACATCTGTCACTGAATGTTTGTCTCTCTCAGTTAAATGATCAGATAGCTGTGTAATTTATGTCTTAGAGAAATGTGGTACCGATGTGTAAAGTTGTATAGGTAAATACCATATTAGCTTGGGCTCCTTGTGCTTGCCAAACACATGGTACACAAAGTAAGAGTGTACCCCCCTGAGGATTAATGTAATTATATCCTCAGGTGTTACAGATTACAACAATGGAATGAAATGTATCACGGAAAACCTTTGTCTCATTGTACTTCAAATATCTTTAAAAATAAATGTTTTAAGTACAAAATTAATCACTCAAATACGTGTACTGTGCGTCTTGTTGTAAGATAATCTCTGTGGAAGTGTCGTAGTTATCATCCTCCGAGAGCTAAGTTCTGCAGAAGTCAATGTACTTACCTTACGATAAACGAAAGCGAAATGCTTTGCGTACAGATATCTTAGTTATTATGCTTATTGCCGTGACGAAGAAAGTACTGTACTGTAACGTATTGTTGTGATACAGAAAAGGCTGTCTCATTAGCTATACCACAAAGTTACTACTGAAACATGTTTTCCTTTCCAGAAGAATTCAGAAAAACTGTGCAGATATAAAACAGATACACCGCAAAAACAACAATGTAAATTGTGTCACAGATTAGTAGCGTCGTGATATAATCGTGTAGCTGTCAAATAAACTAACCACTGTGTCATGTGGCATCTCTCAAAGTACTTTAAATCTAGAATTTATTTTCAAGTAAACCAAAATGTTGCATTAAAATCTCATTAACAGTAAATGCTCTAAGTATGTAAGCTTGATAGTCGTTACGTAATCGTGCAACTAACAAGCACGAATGTACAAATAACAACACTGTGTCGTCTGTACACTATAACAATACATTCGTAATTACTGTTTTAAAAATGTTGCCTAGGTTCTAGACTGGATAGTTAACTTCAAAACATTGTTGCATGTTAACGGTTTCTAAGTCTGACAAAGCATACTAGTAACGTGCAGTGAAAAATTTTATGGCAAAGACTAAGTTATAAAGCAGATTATCTCTCAATAAACGGTTTTACTTGTGAAATGTGGTGCAATCATTTACCCTTTCTAGTACGCTGAATTTCAACTTCAATGCAATTATAATGTGGTATACGTCGGTAAAGAATACTAGAATTTTTCTCAAGGTTAGCGTCTATGTTATTTTTCTCTGAGCCAGCCGGCGCACGTGGCTGCCTGCGGTGCGAGTCATTGTCTGTTCTTTTGTTGGCGCGCGTCGTTATTGGGATTAGGAGACCTAACTTCTACTAATTCACCTTGACGAGAAGGCCTTGACCTGTTAGCATCTCACTAGTTCTGATGCAATTCAAGTCTGTCGTTACGATTATATCGTCTGTCGTCATGTCGGTAGTTAATGTAGTTTCTTTCTTGTCGGTTAAGTGGTGGAGAATTTCTCTCGGAATCGTAACTGCGCACTGGACCATTACGTCTAAAGTTATTCTGTCTCTCTTGATAATAATTATTTTGGTTCCCATATTGTCTGTTTCTCTGATTGTGTCTGTGATAGTCACTACTGCGGAGAGGTCAGCTTTCCCTGTAATTATTACTACTCTGCCAATGGTTGTCATATGGGTGGTGTCTCTTTTGGTCACGATTTACATTGTAAGAATAGCCTTGTCGTGTCCAGGTATTGCCCAGAGCACAATTTCTTCTTTGCCCTTCTGCCGCGTACAATGCAGCGTAGTGTTTACCGTCGCCAGCTACCTTACTGCAGATTGTCATTTCGAGCCCCACCACCAGCAATTATTCTATATCTATATTTTTGGAAGGGTATTCAGTCCCCGAGATCTTAGAACTACTTAAACCTAACCAACCTAAGGACATCACACAACACCCAGTCATCACGAGGCAGAGAAAATCCCTAACCCCATCGGGAGCGAGTTTTGTACTTCGTTGACGATCATGCCTTCGATTCTGGATTTGATAGTGGTTTGGAAGTCGCAATATTTCCTTTTTATATCCTTTAACGGTTTTTGTGTATATGACGATTGTCCGTCAAATATCGTCGCAACGCTATTTGTTTTGTCCAGAGCGTCCGCAGAGAGGCCTTGTAGAATGATCAGCGGCTATTTCTGTGTCTTCTCGTCACGTTATTTCCATATCTTATTCCTTCTTTTGCAGCAAGAAACTGACCATTTTGTAATTCCATAGTTCAACTTTTCTTCCCTGAGACAGTTTCTAAGTTCCCATTATAGGCAATGAATGTTCCTGTCGTTTCCTAGGTTTCCTAGGCTTAGCGTTAATTGCCACAATTTCCGGTAGCACACTCACATCAAAAAAAGTTTTGCATTACCTCAGTTCCGACAGTTCCGGAACCTGTACAGAAAACTGGAATAGATATCAACATAAACATCATTTCCGCCCTTTTTATTGCTCATGAAAACCACACTTTGTATTTTATATCACCACACAGCGAGACCTTCAGTGATGGTGGTCCACATTCTGTACTCACCGGTACCTCTAATACCCAGTAGCACATCCTCTTGCATTGATGCATGCATATATACGTCGTAGTATACTACCCATAAGTTCATCAAGGCACTGTTGGTCCAGATTGTCCCACTCCTCAACGGCGATTCGGCGTAGATTCCTCAGAGTGGTCGATGGGTGACATCGTCCATAAACATCCCTTTTCAATCCATCCCAGGCATGTTCGATTGGGTTCATGTCTGGAGAACATGCTGGCCACCCTAATCGAGCGATGTCGTCGTCCAGAAGGAAGTCACTAAAAGATGTGCTTGATGGGGTCCAAGACTACCACCTGCCCCAAATAAAGCCACTCCAAAACAGCAGCGAAACATAACTTTTCTGTGCTCGCTGGACAGTGTGTCTAAGGCGTTCAGCCTGACCGGGTTGCCTTCAAACACATCTCTGACGATTGTGTGGTTGGAGGCATATGCGACACTCATCGGTGAAGAGAACGTGATGCCAGTCCTGAGCAGTACATTCGGCATGTTGTGGTGCCCATCTGTAGTGCGCTGCGTGGTGTCGTGGTTGCGAAAGTGGACCTCGCCATAGACGTCGGGAGTGAATCTGCCCATAATGCAGCCTATTGCGCACAGTTTGAGTCGTAACACATCCTGTGGCAGCACGAAAAGCATTATTCATCAAGGTGGCGTTGCTGTCAGGATTCCTCCGAGCTATAATCCGTAGGTAGCGGTAAGCCACTGCAGTAGTATCCCTTCGGCGGCCTGAGTGAGACATGTCTTCGGGAGTTCCTGTGTATCTCCTCCATGTCGGAACATCTCCTTGGCTCATTCCGAGATGCCTGGACACTTCCCTTGTTGAGAGCCCTTCCTGGCACAAAGTATCAATGCGGACGCGATGCAACTGCGGTATTGAACGTCTAGGCATAGTTGAACTACAGACAACACGAGCCGTGTACCTCCTTCACAAGACATCCTATGTGCTAGGACATAGGAGCCTCTACAGACTGGATCGAACAAGATGAGGGGAAAGTTATCCATGGAAAGTTCTGAATGTAAGCTGATGTAGTCTTTGTTCAGATGTTCAAAGACAAGTTGAAGCAGACCATCCATCTCTGGCATGATACGGTCCCTTATCCAATATTGTGGTAGTAGGATATCACCAGACCAGTAGCTATAGGACACCAAAAATTCCAGGCATGCATCTATGCATCACCCATACTATGCCGGTAAACCTGTGAGCAGCTGACATGTCTCGTATGTGGGATGAGATGTCCAGTTAGGATCACTAGGGAGCATGCATCCATTGCTATTCTAGGCAGCATTGCAAAACATTTCTATAGCGCATCCAGAGGAATACATGCCTGTTATTTACATAGACACATGATGTCAGTATAACATTGAGAACCTTTTAGCTGCAAACATCCCTCTCAGTGGTTAACTGGCTGGTATAACTTAGCCACAGTGGTTAGGTGAACATGTGCACATCCCGAAGCTGACTTGGCTCTTATTTACATAATTTGACACCAGTATAATGCTTGAAGATTTCTAACTGTAAACCCGAAAACAGATGTGACTTTCACCTGCTGGCTGAAGGAGGCAGCGACCTGGGAAAAATGGCTCACATCCCTGCATTTGTCTCTCCTGCGGTGCCTTTCTTTCAGAGTCAGTGGTATCAGTGGTGGTGTCAAGTGGTGGGCTGTGCTTTTTACTAGCGATCTATTGTTTAAACTATATTACATCGACTTCACTGACCAATAGGATGCTGGGAATGAAAAAACTACCTCTGACATGTGAAGGATATCGGTTTAATTATTTTGCATAATTAATTTGTATAAATTTATCATATAAATATGGTGGTAGCTGTACAACAGTGAAGAGGAGGGTGTGAGTGTTTGGTTGACATGGAGTAGAACAGCAGGTTAAGCGCAGAACACTATGTTAGTGCATAATGTTTATGTGAAGCATGGTACAATAGTTTAAGGGGGTGAGGGTGAGTGACAAAGAAGAGTGCGCCAGAAATGGCATTCAAAAGACCATGAAATTCCAAAAGTGTACCAGAAAATGGTTCAATGAGATAACTAATTACTTAATTTGGTATCAAAGATGGTAGAACAGATTAAGGAAATGGATGGACATGGAAAACCAATTAACAGAACAAAAGGTTAAGCACCAACAGAAGTCTGAACACCCAGAGTACAGTGCCACACATTAAGTTATGAAACATGTTTGCCTCATGTAATTACTTCTTACAAGACCTACATCTTTCTGAGCAGCTGAAGATTACGAGCAAGAGAAATCCAACCCCCACCCCCAAACAGAATTTCTTATAAATAAACAATATACTCTGTTAAGAGATCCTTGCTCTCCAGCAAGTAGTCACCAATTTCCATATATTCCATACACTGTACTGAGCCCTACAAATTGTTTAATTGAACAATTTTCTACACAGTGTATAAATTGGTTAAACAATATTCCATACACTGCAATGAAAATCCGAAACAATTCCTTAACTAAATAAATAAATTACATTCTGTACATTGTGATAAGTAATTAAACAATATTATGTCATTGTCTAAACAGTTTAGACAATATTCCATACGCTCTAATCAAATTCCCTCCAAATGAACGAACAACTAAGTCTTTTTCCCGCCAATTTCTGTGAGTGAGGGTAGGAAGGGAGGGTTTACCAGGGGGGAGACGTTAATTGATCAATTGAATTAAGTGGTCCACCAAATTGATAAAAGTGCAAGCTATTTCAGTTAATCACCCTATCAATCAAAGGAAAACAATAGCTTAATGATCTGTCAGTCAAAGGAAAACAATAGCTTAATGATCTGTCAATCAAAGGAGAACAATAGGTTTGCCCCTGAGTGCACGCCTGCCCTGATGTAGGCAACCTGCGTTAACAAATGCGCCAAAAAAGGCTTTGTCCCTTTACTGATGTGGTCTTTCCAGTGGTATCACTTTTGCCAGTCTGATTGAAGATTACTGTGGCTTTCATCCCATGTAGCTTGCCATTATGCTAGCATAAGATCGTCAAGTTGGTGGTGTCCTCGTAATTGATTTTTTTTAATGTTTTGCACTGTTTGTATCTAACAGGTTGAATGTTTGAGCAGAGAGGGAACAATACGCAACAGAATTTTACTTAAACATTCGTAACAAAATGAAGGGTGAAAAATGGTCAAATAGTATACAAAATTAACAAGTGTGAGATCCAGTTATACAAAAAAATTTTGATAATTGGATTTACACAGGGCCCGTAGGAACAGTTAATAATTTATATCTAGGAAATATGATACATTTCACAAACTGCTGCTTCCTGAACAACAGTCAGAAATAAAAATAACTGAAAACGACATCAAATAATTTGTAAAATGATTCGCTTACAATTGAGAAATATAAGAGATTGGAGAAACATTTTATGCGCCCTTGAACTGTGCTGACTGATGATTTAATGAAATTCATCGCAATGCTAACACAGTTAGTAAAATATTTAAGAAATTGAATTTCAATGGAAGTGGGATCTCCGCGAGAAAAATATTACTCGTTTGACTTCACATTGCAACAGCATCCTAATGCCAAACTACAGCAAACTGCTGGTCTACATCACCTACCAATTAAATTTTCCTTAGCAAATTCGAAATTCTTAGCCCAACATACAATTTTAACATCTGAATCACCACCTCATGTGTCGTACATGTTTTCACACATCATTTAAAATCGCCCGAAATGTACTTCAAATCAAGTATGTTTCTTACTTTTAGACAAATGAATTTGAGTTGCTAGACAATCTGTCAGTAGTAACTTGCTGAGCGGAAATGAAATAATGTCTAAACAGTTACTTGCTGGTTAACTTTAGGGCAAATTTTTATGCTACAAGTGATGTTTGTAATCACACTGAGCACGTTCAAAGCAAATAATTACTTTCAGAGAAATACCCGGTAACATATCAAAATTTACTCAAACAAATTCCAAAATACTTATCAGCAAATAGCTAACACAAGAACTTTATATAAATATTAGCAGACAGAGTACAGAATAGACAGTAGCACAGTGAATACTAAAAAATTAATATATATATATATATATATATATATATATATATATATATATATATATATATATAGCTGCCCCCCCCCCCCCATGAAACATGGACCTTGCCGTTGGTGGGGAGGCTTGCATGCCTCCTCAGCGATACAGATCGCAGTACCGTACGTGCGACCACAACGGAGGGGTATCTGTTGAGAGACCAGATAAACGTGTGGTTCCTGAAGAGGGGCAGCAGCCTTTTCAGTAGTTGCAAGGGCAACAGTTTGGATGATTGACTGATCTGGCTTTGTAACAATAACCAAAACAGTCTTGCTGTGCTGGTACTGCGAACAGCTGAAAGCAAGGGGAAACTACGGCCATAATTTTTCCCGAGGGCATGCAGCTTTACTGTATGATTAAATGACGATGGCGTCTTCTTGGGTAAGATATTCCAGAGGTAAAATAGTCCCCCATTCGGATATCCGGACGGGGACTACTCAAGAGGATGTCGTTATCAGGAGAAAGAAAACTGGGTGTTCTACAGATCGGAGCGTGGAATATCAGATCCCTTAATGGGGCAGGTAGGTTAGAAAAATTAAAAAGGGAAAAGGATAGGTTAAAGTAAGATATAGTGGGAATTAGTGAAGTTCGGTAGCAGGAGGAACAAGACTTCTGGTCAGGTGACTACAGGGTTATAAGCACAAAATCAAATAGGGGTAATGCAGGAGTAGGTTTAATAATGAATAGGAAAATAGGAATGCGGGTAAACTACTACAAACAGCATAGTGAACGCATTATTATGGCCAAGATAGATATGAAACCCACACCTACTACAGTAGTACAAGTTTATATGCCAACTAGCTCTGCAGATGACGAAGAAATTGACGAAATGGATGATGAAATAAAAGAAATTATTGAGATAGTGAAGGGAGACGAAAATTTAATAGTCATAGGTGACTGGAATTCGAGTGTAGGAAAAGGGAGAGAAGGAAATGTAGTAGGTGAATATGGATTGGGGCTAAGAACTGAAAGAGGCAGCCGCCTGGTAGAATTTTGCACAGAGCACAACTTAATCACAGCTAACACTTGGTTTCAGAATCATGAAAGGAGGTTGTATACATGGATGAACCCTGGAGATACTAAAATGTATCAGATAGATTATATAATGGTAAGACAGAGATTTAGGAACCAGGTTTTAAATTGTAATTCCAGGAGCGGATGTGGATTCTGACAACAATCTATTGGTTATGAACTGTAGATTAAAACTGAAGAAACTGCAAAAAGGTGGGAATTTAAGGAGATGGGACCTGGATAAACTAAAAGAACCAGAGGTTGTACAGAGTTTCAGGGAGAGCATAAGGGAGCAATTGACAGGAATGGGGGAAAGAAATACGGTGGAAGAAGAATGGGTAGCTTTGAGGGATGAAGTAGTGAAGGTAGCAGAGGATCAAGTAGGTAAAAAGACGAGGGCTAGTAGAAATCCTTGGGTAACAGAAGAAATATTGAATTTAATTGATGAAAGGAGAAAATATAAAAATGCAGTAAATGAAACTGGCAAAAAGGAATGCAAACGTCTCAAAAATGAGATCGACAGGAAGTGCAAAATGGCTAAGCAGGGATGGCTAGAGGACAAATGTAAGGATGTAGAGGCTTATCTCACTAGGGGTAAGATAGATACTGCCTACAGGAAAATTAAAGAGACCTCTGGAGAAAAGAGAGCCACTTGTATGAATATCAAGAGCTTTTCTAAGCAAAGAAGGGAAAACAGAAAGGTGGAAGTAGTATATAGAGGGTCTATACAGTGGCGATGTACTTCAGGACAATATTATGGAAATGGAAGAGGATGTAGACGAAGATGAAATGGGAGATACGATACTGCGTGAAGAGTTTGACAGAGCACTGAAAGACCTGAGTCGAAACAAGGCCCCCGTTGTAGACAACATTCCATTGGAACTACTGACGACCTTGGGAGAGTCAGTCCTGTCAAAACTGTACCATCTGATGAGCAAGATGTATGAAACAGGCGAAATACCATCAGGCTTCAAGAAGAATATAATAATTCCAAACCCAAAGAAAGCAGGTGTTGACAGATGTGATAATTAGCGAACAATCAGTTTAATAAGCCACATCTGCAAAATACTAACTCGAATTCTTTACAGACGAATGGGAAAACTACTAGAAGCTGAACTCGGGGAAGATCAGTTTGGATTCCGTAGAAATACTGGAACACGTGAGGCAATACTGACCTTACGACTTATCTCAGAAGAAAGATTAAGGAAAGGCAAACCTACGTTTCTAGCATTTGTAGACTTAGAGAAAGCTTTTGACAATGTTGACTGGAATACTGACTTTCAAATTCTAAAGGTGGTAGGGGTAAAATACAGGGAGCGAAAGGCTATTTACAATTTGTACAGAAACCAGACGGCAGTTATAAGAGTCGAGGTACATGAAAGGGAAGCAGTGGTTGGGAAGGGTGTAAGACAGGGTTACAGCCTCTCCCCGATGTTATTCAGTCTGTATATTGAGCAAACAGTAAAGGAAACAAAAGAAAAATTCGGAGTAGGTATTAAAATCCATGGAGAAGAAATAATAACTTTGAAGTTCGCCGATGACATTGTAATTCTGTCAGAGAAAGCAAAGGACTTGGAAGAACAGTTGAACGGAATGGACAGTATCTTGAAAGGAGCATATAAGATGAACATAAACAAAAGCAAAACGAGAATAATAGAATGTAGTCAAATTAAATCGGGTGATGCTGAGGGAATTAGATTAGGAAATGAGACACTTAAAGTAGTAAAGAAATTTTGCAATTTGGGGAGCAAAACAACTGATGATGGTCGAAGTAGAGAGGATATAAAATGTAGACAGGCAACGGCAAGGGAAGCGGTTCTGAAAAAAGAGAAATTTGTTAACATGGAGTATAGATGTAAGTGTTAGGAAGTCATTTCTGAAAGTATAAGTATGGAGTGTAGCCACGTATGGAAGTGAAACATGGACGATAAATAGTTTGGACAAGAAGAGAATAGAAGCTTCCGAAATGTGGTGCCACAGAAGAATGCTGAAGATTAGATGGGTAGATGACATAACTAATGAGGAAGTATTGAATAGGATGGGGGAGATGAGAAGTTTGTGGCACAACTTGACCAGAAGAAGGGATCGGTTGGTAGGACATGTTCTGAGGCATCAAGGGATCACCAATTTAGTACTGGAGGGCAGCGTGGAGGATAAGAATCGTAGAGGGAGACCAAGAGATGAATACACTAAGCAGATTCAGAAGGATGTAGGTTGCAGTAGGACTGGGAGATGAAGCATCTTGCACAGGATAGAGTAGCATGGAGAGTTGCATCAAACCAGTCTCAGGACTGAAGACAACAACATATATAGCTGATACACAGGCAGCAGTAATTGTTATCTCATCTAGTCAGCAGAAGCAAGAGCAGAAAACTGAAATATGCACACGTCTGGGAAGCAGTCTGTTGCACCAATAAATACGAATAACAGGAACAGAAACTTGATATTAAAAATTTAAACTGTATATACACAGCTGTGAAGAGGACAAAAGGGATTGCTATTACCAGTGAGTGCATATTCACTGAAGCAAAAAGATTTTGAATAATGTACACGTTTGGCAGAGTTTTGAAAAAAAAGAAAAAATAACACGTACATGCCTATGAAGCAGGCTTTTCGATGAACGAGTTTCAATCACGCAAACTAAATTTTAAACTTAACGTACACGATTGGGAAGCAGCCTTAGGGAATTGCTATTTCGTTAATGTATATAACCGTACGAGAAAGTGAATTCAAAATAATGTATACGTTTGTGAAACAGACTTTGACCTTTTAAGTTTTCAAACGAAAGGAATTCCTATTTAATTATTAAGCATAATCACCTTACTAAGATCTTTTATAAGCAGAGAAGTTTTAGGCGATCTAAGAGACTCAAGAATGCAAAATACTGTGAAGATTCGATTTCATTCTACCCCCCATACAGTTTATCGACAACTTTTAAAACATGTAAAGATTAAATTTACACAGCAAGTGATTGACAGCCAGTACTCGGACCCAAATCACTACAGAAACATAAGGGCATACAATTGAGTCCATGTCGACCACTAGTATGCCACATAAGAAAGTAAAGGCAAATAATAACTTAAATACAGGAGACACAGAACCTAATGTCTTAATTTAGAGAACACATACGTCTCCTGTAGCTCATACACTCTAACAATTAAATTAGTATTACTTCAGACCGATTCGCATCCCCAGGATTGTGATCCACACAAAGACGTCGTGCAGACATGGTCAGAAGAACAATCCTAAACTGTTTAATGCTCAAACAAAATAAGACACTCTTTTTTTCAAGTGATGTCTTCTTGCATCCTAAGTTATCGATTATTTGCTGAATGTGTTCCCATCTCTGTCTTCCTCTACCATTTTTGCCCTCTACATCTCCCTCTCGTACCATGAAGGTTATTCCCTGATATCTTAACTGATGTTCTACCATACTACCTCTTATTCTTATCAGTGTTTTCTGTATGTTCCTATTCTCATCAATTCTGCAGAGAACCTCCAAGTTCCTTATCTTATCAGTCAACCTAGTTCTCAACATTTGTCTGTACCACGACATCTTACATGCTTAGAACCTCTTCTTTTCAGGTTTTCCACCATCCTTGATGACTACCATAGAATGTTGTGTTCCAAACGTACATTCTCAGAATTTTCATCCTCAAACTAGGGCTTCTGTTTGATACTAGTACACTTTTCTTACTCAGGAACGCCGTTTTTGCCAGTGCAAGTCTGCTCTCTCTGTCCTCCTTGCTCCTTCCGTGATAGATTATTTTGCTGCCTAAATAGCAGAATTTCTTAACTTCATCTACTTCGTGATCACCAGTCATGATATTTAGATCTCACTGTTCTCTTTCCTGTTAGTTGTCATTACTTTCGTCTTTCTTCGATTTACTCTCAATCCATATTCTGTTCTCATTAAACTTTTCATTCCATACGGCAGATCATGTAATTCTTCTTAATTTTCGCTCAGTACAGCCATATTGTATATTACCCGTCTCTTCCTATGGCTTACCCCTATTTTTCTCACAATTTCGAACATCTTGTGCCATTTTACATTGTTGAACGCTTTTTCCAGGTCGCGAATTTTATGAACGAGTCTTTATTTTTCTTTAGTCTTGCTCCCATTATCAACCGGAAAGCCAGAACTGCCTCTCGGGTTCCTTTATACTTACTGAAGCCAAACTGATCGGCATCTAACACATCTTCCGCAAGTAACTGCCAAGAGGTGGAAGTTCTCACGAATCCTGACCAACACTTGACACCCACAAATTGTGGCTCACCTCGTTCCTGCGTTAGGCCGAAGCACATCATGAAAGTGGCCACGTTCACGAGCCATGCCAGCAGTAACACGCCCAAAGTCTAGCTCCAGAATATGACCTGTCACCCTACAGGCAAGATAAAGTTGCAATTCCCAGTAGGTAAAGACTCGGTCTGCGAAGTAGACATCAACTATGTAGACACAATGAGAGAGCACACGGCTCCGAGGTACACCACGCAAGGATCCATCATAACAGCCAGACCCCAGCCAGCCGTGTCTGAGCTGCCCTTGGGGAGCCGTCCCAGGTCCAGCCAGTCGAGACGCCAAGAAAGCTGTAGCTAAGCAAGGCTAGGCAAAAAGTTTCCTCAAGCATAAGGATCGATGAAAGAAGATGCACCGCTCAAATTTCATAAAACATTTCCTTTTTTCGGTTATATTGCATCGACGTCTCGCCGATCTTCTTCTTTGGTCCTTGCCTTGAAATTTTGCGCTGTTGAGATAAATTCTTGCTTTGGGGTTCTTCAGTGATGTGATAGTTTTTAGTGTTGCCTTCATTCTTTACTGCTATGTTTCTTCCCGAATTCAATCCACAGTGATGGAAGCCATTGTATGTGTCCAGAGCCTTAGCCAGAAGACTTTTCTGAGACGTAAGGGGCACGTAGTGAAGTCTTTAAAAAGAAAGAGAGTAGGATAAAATTATAATTGCATGTTGTTGTTGTTGTCTTCAGCCCTGAGACTGGTCTGATGCAGCTCCCCATGCCACTCTATCCTGTGCAAGCTGCTTCATCTCCCAGTACCTATTGCAACCTACATCCTTCTGAATCTGCTTAGTGTACTCATCTCTCGGTCTCCCTCTACGATTTTTACCCTCCACGCTGCCCTCCAACGCTAAATTTGTGATCCCTTGATGCCTCAAAACATGTCCTACCAACCGATCCCTTCTTCTAGTCAAGCTGTGCCACAAACTTCTCTTCTCCCCAATCCTATTCAATACCTCCTCATTAGTTACGTGATCTATCCACCTTATCTTCAGTATTCTTCTGTAGCACCACATTTCGAAAGCTTCTATTCTCTTCTTGTCCAAACTAGTTATCGTCCATGTTTCACTTCCATACATGGCTACACTCCAAACAAATACTTTCAGAAACGACTTCCTGATACATAAATCTATATTTATTTATTTATTTATGCATTTATTTTACCTGGCAAGATTAGGGCCTTCAGGCCCTCTCTTACACCTAACCAGGCATACTCAGATTGAACGAGTTACAGTTTCTACTTAACATTAAGGACATATAGCCTATTATGCAGTATTGATGTTAAAGAAAAAAAAAATAGATATCATAACAGTAGTACAATGATAATTATAACAATAAAAAATAATTATAACAATCAATAATAATAGTAATAATAATAATAATAATAATAATAATAATAGTAATAATAATAATAATAATAATAATAATAATGACTATGTATATGAAAGTAAACATACTTTTCTTTTCTGAATGTCAGTCACATTGTTAGTTGGGAATTTTCTCGTTATTTTCTCGATGTTAACAAATTTCTCTTCTTCAGAAACGCTTTCCTTGCCATTGCCAGTCTACATTTTATATCCTCTCTACTTCGACCATCATCAGTTATTTTACTTCCTAAATAGAAAAACTCCTTTACTACTTTAAGTGTCTCATTTCCTAATCTAATTCCCTCAGCATCACCCGATTTAATTTGACTACATTCCATTATCCTCGTTTTGCTTTTGTTAATGTTCATCTTATATCCTCCTTTCAAGACACTGTCCATTCCGTTCAACTGCTCTTCCAAGTCCTTTGCTGTCTCTGACAGAATTACAATGTCATCGGCGAACCTCAAAGTTTTTACTTCGTCTCCATGAATTTTAATACCTACTCCAAATTTTTCTTTTGTTTCCTTTACTGCTTGCTCAATATACAGATTGAATAACATCGGGGAGAGGCTACAACCCTGTCTCACTCCTTTCCCAAGCACTGCTTCCCTTCCATGCCCCTCGACTCTTATTACTGCCATCTGGTTTCTGTACAAATTATAAATAGCCTTTCGCTCCCTGTATTTTACCCCTGCCACCTTTAGAATTTGAAGGAGAGTATTCCAGTCAACATTGTCAAAAGCTTTCTCTAAGTCTACAAATGCTAGAAACGTAGGTTTGCCTTTCCTTAATCTTTCTTCTAAGATAAGTCGTAAGGTCAGTATTGCCTCACGTGTTCCAACATTTCGACGGAATCCAAACTGATCCTCCCCGAGGTCTGCATCTACCAGTTTTTCCATTCGTCTGTAAAGAATTCGCGTTAGTATTTTGCAGCCGTGGCTTATTAAACTGATAGTTCGGTAATTTTCACATCTGTCAGCACCTGCTTTCTTTGGGATTGGAATTATTATATTCTTCTTGAAGTCTGAGGGTATTTCGCCTGTCTCATACATCTTGCTCACCAGCTGGTAGAGTTTTGTCATGACTGGCTCTCCCAAGGCCGTCAGTAGTTCTAATGGAATGTTGTCTACTCCGGGGGCCTTGTTTCGACTCAGGTCTTTCAGTGCTCTGTCAAACTCTTCACGCAGTATCGTATCTCCCATTTCGTCTTCATCTACATCCTCTTCTATTTCCATAATATTGTCCTCAAGTACATCGCCCTTGTATAAACCTTCTATATACTCCTTCCACCTTTCTGCCTTCCCTTCTTTGCTTAGAACTGGGCTGCCATCTGAGCTCTTGATATTCATACACGTGGTTCTCTTCTCTCCAAAGGTCTCTTTAATTTTCCTGTAGGCAGTATCTATCTTACCCCTAGTGAGATAAGCTTCTACATCCTTACATTTGTCCTCTAGCCATCCCTGTTTAGCCATTTTGCACTTCCTGTCGACCTCATTTTTGAGACGTTTGTATTCCTTTTTGCCTGCTTCATTTACTGCATTTTTATATTTTCTCCTTTCATCAATTAAATTCAATATTTCTTCTGTTACCCAAGGATTTCTAGCAGCCCTCGTCTTTGTACCTACTTTATCCTCTGCTGCCTTCACTACTACAAACCTCAGAGCTATCCATTCTTCTTCTACTGTATTTCTTTCCCCTATTCCTGTCAATTGTTCCCTTATGCTCTCTTTGAAACTCTGTACAACCTCTGGTTCTTTCAGTTTATCCAGGTCCCATCTCCTTAAATTCCCACATTTTTGCAGTTTCTTCAGTTTTAATCTACAGGTCATAACCAATAGATTGTGGTCAGAGTCCACATCTGCCCCTGGAAATGTCTTACAACTTAAAACCTGGTTCCTAAATCTCTGTCTTACCATTATATAATCTATCTGATACCTTTTAGTATCTCCAGGGTTCTTCCACGTATACAACCTTCTTTCATGATTCTTGAACCAAGTGTTAGCTATGATTAAGTTGTGCTCTGTGCAAAATTCTACTAGGCGGCTTCCTCTTTCATTTCTTAGCCCCAATCCATATTCAACTACTATGTTTCCTTCTCTCCCTTTTCCTGCACTCGAATTCCAGTCACCCATTACTATTAAATTTTCGTCTCCCTTCACTATCTGAATAATTTCTTTTATTTCATCGTACATTTCTTCAATTTCTTCATCATCTGCAGAGCTAGTTGGCATATAAACTTGTACTACTGTAGTAGGTGGGGGCTTCGTATCTATCTTGGCCACAATAATGCGTTCACTATGCTGTTTGTAGTAGCTTACCCGCATTCCTATTTTCCTATTCATTATTAAACCTACTCCTGCATTACCCCTATTTGATTTTGTGTTTATAACCCTGTAGTCACCTGACCAGAAGTCTTGTTCCTCCTGCCACCGAACTTCACTAATTCCCACTATATCTAACTTTAACCTATCCATTTCCCTTTTTAAATTTTCTAACCTACCTGCCCCATTAAGGGATCTGACATTCCACGCTCCGATCCGTAGAACGCCAGTTTTCTTTCTCCTGATAACGACATCCTCCTGAGTAGTCCCCGCCCGGAGATCCGAATGGGGGACTATTTTACCTCTGGAATATCTTACCCAAGAGGACGCCATCATCATTTAATCATACAGTAAAGCTGCATGTCCTCGGGAAAAATTACGGCTGTAGTTTCCCCTTGCTTTCAGCCGTTCGCAGTACCAGCACAGCAAGGCCGTTTTGGTTAATGTTGCAAGGCCAGATCAGTCAATCATCCAGACTGTTGCCCCTGCAACTACTGAAAAGGCTGCTGCCCCTCTTCAGGAACCACACGTTTGTCTGGCCTCTCAACAGATACCCCTCCGTTGTGGTTGCACCTACGGTACGGCCATCTGTATCGCAGAGGCACGCAAGCCTCCCCACCAACGGCAAGGTCCATGGTTCATGGGGGGAGGTATAATTGCTTATCCATTAAAATATTCGCACTGCTCAAGTGATGACAAGTTCAGTGGTAATATCCATGGAGAGATAAATGAGTTTATCAAAAAGGCAATGACACTAATCTGCCAGTTTATGTTTAAAAATTAATGTGCCTCATCCAATTGAAACCAACGATAACTTGCCTCAATAGAGGACTATCAAACATTGAGGACGGAGTAATCTCACTAAAATACACACATGCACCTTTTTGTACTGGAGAAGCACAATGCTGTGCTGTGTCATAAGTTGCTAGTGAGAGGCGCTATCTCAGCTCCATTTCTTAGGATTTATTAGTCTCCTTCACTTTGTGACTAGCAATAATGCAGTAGTTGCAGCATACATGTGTGGTTGCATCATCCTGGAAGCAACTAAGTGCAGATACAAAAAACTTTTCGCTTCAGAATTCTCATGGAAACTTCGCCCGTAATTAAGATACAGATTTGCGAGTTGCACTGCGAAAAACAACCGTTACGCTTCAACCAATGTCAGAGCGCCAAGCTTTCTTGCCGTTCCCCTATCTGTGTGCTCGTATTACGCGATTTCCCATCTCCAACTACTTGCGTTCGTGATTCTTAATTCCCTAAATTCATATTAACTTCTGCGGTTATTACTCTCTCAAGGCACTGGACAAATTATTGTTGTTTGTCGTTTGATCCCATTTTCTTTTTATATGAAGCAAGGTGGCGGCTCGCCATGCGGTCTAGTACGAAGGGGCTAGCTGAATACGATTCTCGTTGCTTTTTTGTCAAGTATGTTTCATTACAGTTACTGGTACAAAGAGAGTCGGAGAAACGTAGCCACCACCTTCTTGGGAAGGTCAGGCACGTCATAAATATTGGGAAATGCATGGCAACCAATGGCCGAAAAAGTCGTCGTATGTCTCCATACGGCGCTGTAAACCAGAGTATTGGAGGAAAGTGTTAGGATTTCTTCACTCGAGCGATAGAGAGCATACGAGGAGAATGGAACGGCATACGAACGGTGAACTAGCAGACATGCACTTAATGCATAGAACGGAATGGTGCAATGGACTACCCGCTGAATGCATTTATAGTTAATGCTTCTCAGACATACGTCATACACAACACAGTTCGTTTACACATCTGCATCGAAATTTGTGAGAGTACAGGTTATTAAAGATTGGCAGGGATAGTGAGGGAAGGCCGCAATCGATACGTTCTATTGTTAGGGAATAAAGTGTGTTAAATGCCGTGGATACGAATAGAAGCGCCAGCACACGTGCCGTTGCCTCTGACTCGAGAATGTCTCGTAGCAGTATCCAGAGTCTTTTGGGCGCCGGGTCATCAAACGGTGCAGTTGTTGCACCCCGATGACCATCCTGATGTACGCGTTTCGCACAGTGATTTCTGGAATAAATTTGCCGAGATGTTAATTTCCTAGCTTATGTGTTCTTCACTGATTAGTGCCCATTCACTAATGGCGGCGTTTTCTAACTTCAGTGAGCAGTTGTGGGCACAAAAAGCCTTCACGGTCTGCGTCACCACGCTGCACAACATCGTCTCACAGTTAACGTGTGGACAGTTTTGGTCGCCCACTGCTTAGTCGGACCGTACGTTTTAGCAGCCTGCTTGACCACCGCGAATTATGAAACCTTGTAGGAATAGGTTCTTTCCGGCTTGCTTGTAGGTGTGAGACGCAGAATATGGCTCCAACATGATGTGGCCCTGCTCATTTTGGACTGGCTGATCGTAGGCATTTGAACAGGTCGTTACCGCACCGACGGATTGGGCGTGCTGGACAGGTTCCGTGTCCCTCCCGCGCGCGCTCACTCATTTATCAAGCCTTGATATCTTTCTGTGGGAAGCCGTGAAATCTCTCATGTACAGCGCTCCTCTAGAGTCTGAAATGGATCTCATCGCAAGAGTAGTCTGCACACCTGCTACAACCAAAGAAACTGCCGGTATTCTCGCAAATGTCTGGCAATCACTGCTCCGCCGGTGTCAGACAGGGGTGGCTTCTGATGATACAAACTGTGAACGTCTGTTCCAACATTGAAGCTATATTCATGTCGTATATACGTGTACTCATTAGGTCCAACAAATATTTCAAATGAATCCGTCTCTTGTTTCTTTCCGGTCTTCGACCCTGCTACCACCTAGCCCTGACGTTTACGACCATGGATTGCTATGTAGTTTACAATCCTTAGGACGTATCTCACCTCACCTAGAAGTCGGTCGCGACAATTCAGGGACATCCAGTTTAGATTCTCTCTATTCCCTTCACAAATAAGTCATTTACCTCGACAAAAGAGTTTCCCACTGTAGGTAATGCACGCTGATATCTCCACGGTACAAGAAACAGGCCGACCGGAGTGGCCGTGCGGTTCTGGGCGCTACAGTCTGGAGCCGCGCGACCGCTACGGTCGCAGGTTCGAATCCTGCCTCGGGCATGGATGTGTGTGATGTCCTTAGGTTAGTTAGGTTTAATTAGTTCTAAGTTCTAGGCGACTGATGACCTCAGAAGTTAAGTCGCATACTGCTCAGAGCCATTTGAACCATTTGAACAAGAAACAGAAGATTAGCAGGTGAGATCGTTTCCATCAGCTGGTAGCGAAAATGGTGATCAGCAGAACAAGTCATTTACATCCCGTCAAGTATCTGCACACTTAGCACCAAATGTACAGTCTTAGCGATCGTGAGCGGATAGTTTGAGAATACAGTAACTGTCAATTCATGATACGGTCCTGATGACGATTCACAAACAAAAATAGTGGAAGAATTCTTCTAGTCTGTCTTGTGCCGCGCTTTGGTGAGCTTTCAGCGGTGATGGGAGAACAACCTGTTTCCGGCTAGCCATTTCCAGTATTGCAGGAGGCAGCCGTTCTTTCATCACAATAGAAAACGTAAAATTTCAATCATTTTTCTGCAGAAACATATAAACCATCAGGAAACAATTTCGATGCCAGACAAGTGGTTTAGTGGATCATTACAGGGATAGGTCAGACAGCTGGCACAACGCACTCCCATTCCATCGCTCATGGAAAAACTAGTTTCTTTGCTGAGCCTTCACCGCTGCTTGCAAGAGGTCAACGACCTGCACTAAGATGCAGCCAGTCACACTGGATGTCCTACCTGCCAAGGGCATGGAAATCACATCTTAAGCCACCGCCTCCGACAGCGACGGCTCTGCTGCCAATACCAATGTGTTGCAGCACACTTATGACAAGAGAAACAACACACAGCCAATGATACAATCTGCTTCCTACAAATATCAACAAAAGGCGAGTATGACTTCGTAACTAAAAATTTTTTCTAGAGATATGAAAGCTAAAGAGTGGGCAAAAATATGGAAACACCGCTAGAAGAGCCTGAAGATCAGTGCATACGCTACCCTAGCTTTCTGGTTGGGCTGTTGCATTTGACGACGAACGGCACCTGTACAATATCGTCAGTACTCTGCAAGTGTCCATCGTGGCTAGAACAATGTTCAGTGTAGTTAGAGCGCAATATGTCGGAGCTAAGTGAACTCGAAATGGGCAGATTGTTGCTTCTGATGTGGGCGCTTCCATAACCTTGTTGAGCGAAGTGTTTGGCATTTGAAGACGCACAATGTCGAAGATTCATACCACGTACAGGGAATGAGGGAAAACGACATTGGCTGAGTGACAATACGGAGGAAGGTGAGTTTTGAGCGATCGTGACAAACAGACACTGAAGAAAATTTGACGAAAAGTAAGAGGCGTATAATACAAAAGTGACTACTAAATTGAATGTCGCACTCAGGATCCCTGTCAGTACTAAAACAACACTTAGGGAGCTCCCTAAGCTGGGAATTGCAGGACAAACTGAAAATTCAAAAGCACTCTTGGGGGACGTTAATGTGCATAAGCCATAAAACTTGGGCTATGGAGCAATGGAAGAAAGAAACTAGATCAGTTGAGTCTTATTCCACACAGTTTCCAACATCAGCCCGACTTAGCGTCCCAAGAGTGAAACTTAGCGGACTTTTGACGATGATTTGGGCAGCCGTATCACTGTAAAACATGAGCCCTGTGGCTACTCTGCTAGGTCGCATTACTCCCAAGGTTTATGTGACAATTTAGAGAAAATTATTCAGATTTTGAAATGAAATGCAGACTGAATGGTTGGAAATCAGAAAGAATTTTCTGAACAGTACAAAAGTAAGTCAAAAGAGCCCGCCCAGTTGGCTGTGCAGTCTAACGCCTGCTCACCTGCACCTAGCCACCGAGCGGATTTGTATTGGGGTCCGGTGAACCGGGCAATCTGTGGATAATTTTTAGGCGGTTTTCCATCTGCCTTGGCGAATGCGGGCTGGTTCCCCTTATTCCGCCTCAGTTACACTATGTCGGCGATTGCTGCGCAAACAGGTTATCCACGCACGCGTACACCACCGTTACTCTACCACGTCGACGTAGGGATTACACTAGTGTGGTGTGAGACGTTCCCTGGTGGGTCCACCGGGGGCTGAACAACACGATAACCCTGGCTTCGGTGTGGGGTGGCGGAGGGGTGAAGTGGACTGCGATAGTCGTCGTGGGGTTTTGGACCACTGCGGCTGTTGCAAGAACGGAGGCTCTCTGTCCTTTCTAGGTCCCCAGTTAACATACAACATACAAGTCTAAAGAAGACTGTGTTACTATGTCAAACAAAGTTCTCTGATGCAGAATTTGGTTTCTGATGACAAATTAACCAAAGTTTGATTTAAGAAAAGATTTATCAGTTGTTCTGCTGAAAAGATTAATGGTAATTTGTGAAAGAAAAATTACTTGTTCTTTTTCTAAAGAAGTGTTCTCTTTTGGTTTTCCTGTAGGCTTAAATGAAAATGTGAATGCAGGTTGTAACAGCAGTATTATGTATGCTTATTGAAAATGTAATGGTAGGATAGGTTTGTGTTTAGATTTGATAATGAAATGGAGAAGGTACCATAGGATTTATTAACTAAATGGCTAAAAGAACCATGAGAAAAATTAATATGTCTGAGAATACTAAGAATGATGTAACATAATTTTTCTCTTACAGAGAATTCAAAAACTTCTCATATATCCATAGTGAATAGTTCTGAATAATATTTTACTTTATTAACTGTTTACTTATATAGTCTAAACATCTAATGGTTAGTTAATATTTCAGTCAACATAATGATAGGGGTTAATGTTGAACAATGATTACTCAATCCTTTTGTCTTATGCTTATTCTTGATGATGTTCACTGTGTTGTAGGATGATTCGGACTAGATAATCTTATTTTTGCAATGTGGAGGACAAGTGGAGAATTACATTACAATATTGAAGCATTCTAAGTACTTTGAGCAACATTGTGAAATGTTGATGCAGTAATATTAGGTATGTTACGATGATGTTGGTGATGATAATGAAGAAGATGTCTGGATTAGGGAACTTTATTCTGAATTGTGGTATGTCATGTTCAGTTGTGTCATGTGATATGTGTTTCTATCATTGAAAATGATAAAAGTATAAAATATGTACTGTGATTCTGATATCTTACTTGATGACAGGCAAATATTGTGATGATAAAGAAGTCTTGGTACAACTGTGGGAAAGATATGTAATGTTATGACGTAGCTGAATAGTATTTTGCACCATCATTGTGTCTGATGAAATGAAGACTGAGTATTACAAGACATCTGTGTAAAAATGAGGCATGGAGTACCTTTAATACTGGACACTGTCTGATAGTTTGAAAAAAGAAATGTTTCTGTGTTATTACATAGAGGATATACAGGGCGTTACGAAAAGGTACGGCCAAACTTTCAGGAAACATTCCTCACACACAAATAAAGAAAGGATGTTATGTGGACATGTGTCCGGAAACGCTTAATTTCCATGTTACATCTAATTTTAGTTTCGTCAGTATGTTCTTCCACCTACAATCAATGGAGCACGTTACCATGATTTCATATGGGATACTTCACCTGTGCTGCTAGAACATGTGCCTTTACAAGTACGACACAACATGTGATTCATGCACGATGGAGCTCCTGCACATTTCCGTCGAAGTGTTCGTACGCTTCTCAAGAATAGATTCGGTGACCGATGGATTGGTAGAGCTGGACAAATTCCATGGCCTCCACGCTCTCCTGACCTCAACCCTCTTGATTTTAATTTTTGGGGGCATTTGAAAGCTCTTGCCTACGCAACCCCGGTACCAAATGTAGAGACTCTTTGTGCTCTTATTGTGGACGGCTTTGATACAATACGCCATTCTCCAGCGCTGCATCAGCGCATCAGGGATTCCATGCGACGGAGGATGGATGTATGTATCCTCGCTAACGGAGGACATTTTTAACATTTCCTGTAACAAAGTGTTTGAAGTCACGCTGGTACGTTCTGTTGCTGTGCGTTTCCATTCCATGATTAATGTGAATTGAAGAGAAGTAATAAAATGAGCTCTAACATGGAAAGTAAGCGTTTCCGGACAAATGTCCACATAACATATTTTCTTTCTTTGTGTGTGAGGAATGTTTCCTGAAAGTTTGGCCGTACCTTTTTGTAACACCTTGTATATTTAAATAGGAATGTAATGTGCACGTTATTAATTTTATTAGTTTTCAATAAATTTCAACTGTTTTTCACGTACTGGAATTATTTTAAAAAAATAGACACTTCACATAATATTACACTAAAAGTTATTGACAATGATATTGTTATTTATAAAACTTCCTACCAAACGTCAAAAAATATTATAGATAAATAATGCATTTATTCATGTAAAATTGTCATTGATATACTTTTTATCTTTGTCCTTCTTGGCTATCAGACTTTGGTAGGAAGAGATTTGTAGATCCTGGTTTGGTGTTGTACTGAGAACTCTGTGTATTACATGGTTAGTTTAGGTAAATAATTTATAAAAAATAATACATACAGTAGTATAAAAATGGTCTTTGGTGTACGATTTATCTCTGCCCTTAGCTACTCAAAAGCTGGCAGGAAACTCCTTGCATGTTGTATTGACAATTGCATCTATTGTATTGTTACTTTAGATATTTTATTCAATTATGTCACTGAAATTTCATAATAAAAGTGAAGAACTAATACAATCATCTGCGACTTTTCACTCCAAAAAATGTATCTAATGTAATGAACCCAATATCCATTGCCCCACGCAGGAATGATACACACTCCACAATACAGCTCTGAGACAAAGAACGAGATATAATGGATGTTATCAAGCTACACATGTAAGTTAAAATTCATGTTCTAACCGTCACCTCTTTGCTTCAGCTTTTTATGAAGAACATGGAAGTAAAACCATTTCAATGGCAATCATATGAGGTTTGCAAGAAACATTATAATATTTTATGTTAAAAATTGATCATTTAAATCTGAAAATGTAGAGTTTCTACAGAGATTTTTCGCCCTGCCCCTGTGTTTGTACTCTTATTACGTTAACTCCACTTGCATAACTGCTTTCGTTTGTGATACTCATTCGCCAAGATTCGCATCCTCTATAGGAAGGACAAGACATATTTGCTAATAGTTTGATTCTGTATCTTTTTTGTGTACTTTTAACTTGATCTTCGGGAAACGGGTGGCTCGTTATATAGTCCAGATTTATGGGCTGCCTAAATCCTATTCCTTGTGATCAGGTGGTTCCTCGTTTACGTATTTTTGTGAAATATATAACCGATTTAGTTACAGTTTTCTGTTTGTGGTCTATAGTGTCCCTGTGTTCCGTTCATTATTCAACTCATTTACCTCGGCAAAAGAATTTTCGGCTGTAGGTAATGAATTTTAATGTCACCGCTGTCCAGAGAACATAAGATTACCAGACAAGGTCATTTGTACCTGCTGGTAGGAAAACGGTGATGGATAAACCTCTCATTTACTGCCAACCTGGCTTCTACAGACGAAGGACCGAATCTACACGGTGATAACATTTACACTACACTGATTTGGCTCCGGTTCATACTCTTCCACTCGCACTCTGTAGTAGAGAACATAGCGTACATTATAAACTGTGACAGGTGTCAGTACTTCAGGTGATGTCACTGGAAAGAAATTGAGTTCCGATTTTCCCAGTCTGAATTGGTGAATTTCCTTTTCATCATAACCTTTTCGTTTAATGTCCATTTTTACTCCTTCTACTGTTGCTGCTGGCGTTATATCCTTGACAATCACTTACTTCTTTGGCCAATGGTTTAGTTAGTGCTCTGGTGTTGCTCAAACATCTTGCTGAAAGTCCTCCTTGGATTCTAGATATTGTTCAACGTAATCTCGCTGACGGATTGTGCTAAGGTCCCTCGGCGATCACTATTTTAATTCCTGAGATGGTTTCGTTAGGTTTGATACGATGTAAACTACTAGTGGTGCTTCATCATGTGAGCTACGTCTTTCGTCTCCTATTCTCCGACATACACGTATCAGTTCTGTGTGTCGAAAAAACGTCATCTTTCTTCGGCTATTTTCAGGTTTAATGGCTTCTCTTCTGAGAATTGCTGAAGAAGACATTCCTCGTTTTCTGGAATCTCGTTTTGTCACTCAGTTTCTGCCAGTGACGGGGCTTCCTCTATTGCATTGCTATCTGAGTTTTTCAATTCTGCTGTTGATGAGTTCGAAGATGACGTATTTCGTATCCCGTTTTGTTGGCAGCGTCTTATTTATTCCATCCATTGCTTCGAGTTACTTTCGATTTGTTATTCGGCTCGCGATTATTGACATTTTTGAGTCGTTTTTGATTGGTTGTGTTTGTTGAGGCGTTCTTTTTATTCCGGTGTCTTGTATCATTAGTTACCCGTGGTTTCAAGTGGTAGCTATAAATCTTGTTCGCCATTTGTGCCTTATACCCAGACACGCCACAGGCTGGTCCCAGTTGTAAGCCTCCTAGCCTGGCTTGTTTTTGTTTTTTTGTTTTTGTTTTTTTTTTAGTCATCGATCTTCTGACTGGTTTGATGCAGCCGACAACGAATTACTTTTCTGTGCCAACCTCTTCATCTGGGAGTAACACTTGTAACCAACGCTGTCGATTGTTTATTGTATGTATCGCAGTGTCTGTCTTCCACTACAATTTTTACTCTCTACAGCTCCCTCTAGTAACATGGAAGTTATTCTCTGATGTCTTAACTGACGTTCAACGATCCTGCCGCTTATTCTTCTCAGTGCTTTCCATATGTTCCTTCCCTCATCGATTCTGCGGAGAACCTTCTCATTCTCTACCTTATCAGCCCATCTAACTTTCAACATTCTTCTGTACCATTCTTCTGTACCACCACATCTTATATGTTCGAATCTCTTCTTTTTCCGGTTCTACCACAATCTATGTTTAACTAATGCTGTGCTCAAATTATGGTTTCTGTTTAATACTAACAGGCTTCCATTGGCCAGAAGTGCCCTTCTTGCCAGTGGAACTCTGATTTCTATGCTCTCCTGGCTCCGACTGTCATGCATTATTTTGCTGCCTAGGTTGCAGAATTTCTTAACTTCATCTACTTCTTGATCACCTGTCATGATCTTTAGCTTCCACCTTTCTTCGATTTAATATTAGTCCACATTTTGCGTTCATCAGACTATTCGTTCAATTCAGTCTCTCCAGTAATTCTTCTCTTTCAGTGAATGTAACAATGTCATCAGCCACTCTTACCACTGATACCCTTTCAGTTTGAATTTTAGTTCAACTTTTGAAACTTTCATTTATTTCCGGCATTGCTTGTTCGACGGATAGATTGAACACTAGAGGCGAAAAACTGCTTCCCCGTCTTACACCCTTTTTAATTCGAGACTGTGTTTTCGGTCGTCTCTTATTATGCCCTCTTGGTTCTCGTATATATTATATATTACTCGCCTTTCCTTGTAGCCCACCCCTACAGTTCTCAGAATTTCGAACATCTTGCGCCATTTTACATTATCGAACGATGTTTCCAGGTCGACAAATCCTGTGAATTTGTCTTGATTTTTCTTCAGTCTTGCTTCCATTACCAACCGCAAAATCAGAATTATCTCTCTCGTCTCTTTACCTCTGCTAAAGCTAAACTGATCGTCCTCTAACACATCCTCAATTCTCTTATCCATTATTGTAAATATTATTCTGATCAGTAACTTGTATACATGATATGTTAAGCTGATTGTGCCATAACGTTCACACTTGACGGCTCTTGCAATCTTCGCAATTGTGTGGATGATGTTTTTCGGAATGTTAGATGTCACATTGCCAGGCTCGTACATTCTACTTCCTAACGTTAATAGACGTTTTGTTGCCACTTGCCCTAAGGATTTCAGATATTCTGTTGAAATATTAAATATCCCTTGTGCCTTATTTGGTTTTAAATCTTTCAGGTACTTTTTAAAGAAAAATACTGTAGCCTCTATCTCTACATTATCAACACCTGTACCTTCTTTTATCACGTGATCATACAATTCCTCCCTCACATAGAGGTCTTCACCGTATTCTTTCTTCCTATTCACTCTCTCCACTGCATTTAATTGTGGAATTCCGATTACTCTCTTAAAGTCATCGCTCTTGTTTTTAGTATCATCGAAAATTGTTGTCATTTTCCTTTGCATTAAGTCAGTCCTTCCTACAATCATTTTGTTTTTGATTTCTTCATATTTTTCATGCACCCATTTCACCTTAGCTGCCCTGCACTTTCCGTTTGTTTCATTCCTAAGTGACTTGTATTTCCTTATTCCTCAATTTCCTTGAACATTTTTGTGCTTCCTTCTTCTTGAGTATGTTACTAGAAATCGTCGTAATAATACGACACAGCGAATTGCGCCTAGGGAACAACACTTCAATTTCGAGTGTGCAGCGATGCCAACGAACATGCGAGACGATAAGTAACGTAATGCAGCTTATAAACCATCGACAGCGACCTTAATAGCTCTGACTGCTGTGTGCGCTATCTGGATTCCAATCAAACTGTGCCGTAAGCTTGTAGCTCGTCTCCTTGCAGAGTCATTGGTGATGGTGGCCATATAAATCCTGCGGCCTCTCCGTCCGTAACTGTCTAACTGCCGTCGGCCCATGCGTTTACGTGACCAGCGTACACTACCGCCTCATTAAATGCAGGAAGGAATCAAATTCATATTACGACCTTCAACCAAAATAAGAAATCATTTGGGCAGAGTGAGAGACAACTTAGGCCACCTACCATCTGGGGTACATCGAATTACGTGCGAGAACTGTAAGACATACCACAGCTGGACAAAAATGTGGAAACACCGAAATGTGCGTGCTTGAGAATAATGTAGTTTTTAGCCATGCCTGTAGGATTGCTGTTGTATTTTACGGCAACTCCGCAATGCTCGTAACATAAGTATCAGTTGTGGCCAGAACAATGTTCTCTATAGTATGAGTACAATATGCCGGAGCTACTTGAATCCGAATGTAGACGAATTGCTGGTGCTCATAGAGAAGGTGATTCTGTAACAACGGTTGAAGTTTGTGGCGTTTGAAGAGGCACCATACGTCAAATTGCACACATGCAGTGAAAAGACATGAAAGCGGAAAATGTCATTCGCTACGTCATGTTGCGAACGAGTGTGTATACTGAGTGAGCGTGATAGGAAGTCATTAAGGGCACTGTGACAAGAAAAGCGAGGTCTACAGCTGCAAAGGCCACTGCAGATCCGAATGTCGCACTCGTGATTCCTGTCGGTGACGAAGCAATAGAAAGGGACCTCCACAAATTGGGAAGGGCCGAAATTCGAAAACCTCGCACCAGTGATGCAAATACCCGCAACGGGTAATCGTGGAGCAGAAGCAGTAAAACGTGGACTATGGAGCACAGGAAGTAAGTCATTTGGTTGGATGATTCTTATTTGACTCTTACATCCAACGTCTGGTCGAGTCAACGTCTGGCGTACGCCGTTTCAAGCGTAGGAACCAGAAAGCTTGCTGCCAAGAGTGATATGTGGGACTGATAGTGGCTGGTTTGGTGATGATCTTCGCAACAGCATTGTGTACATGGGGACCATTGTTAGTCTCCATGGTCCCTTTACTGCCAAGAACAATGTGACTACTTTAGCTGATCAGGTCCATTCCATGCTACACTTGGTAAACTACAAAGGTTTTTTCGTAAATGGTGTTTTTCAAGACAACGGGCTCCTGCTCACACAGCTTACATCGCTCAGGACTTCTTTTGTGAGCACAAACATGAATTGGAGCATATCTCCTGACCACCACAATCATCAGATCTCAGTGTTATTGAGTTTGTGTAGTCTGCTTTGAAGTGAAAGTTGTGTCATCGCTATTCAAATCTATCGGCCATTTTGCTGGAAGAGGAGCATAAGATTCACTATCAAACCATACAGGACCTGTATGTATCCATTTTGAGGAGACTGGAAGTTGTTTTGAATGTAAACGGTTTTCCTACACAATATCACGCATGTTAATGTGGTTTTTGATGTTTCCAAATTTTTGTCAACCCCCTCTATACTGGACATAGACCATTTCATGTAGAATGGACACACAGCACTGTTACTCTGAGCTTTTCCCTGAATATATACGATATGTAATACTCGGCTACCAAGAGAAATCAACACTGTTTAATGGAGGAACACGTTAACGGAGGAATACACTTTCGAAGAGGCGTCTGGTTTCTAGGATAGTGTTATTAAGAGGTAATTAAAATTCGAATCACACCAAATTTATTTATTGGGTATAAGGACTTTGCTCTGATCTTATGGGTGATCTTATCTGGAAACTATAATATAGCAGTGACAGGATTCTTCATGTCACGAGGTGGCTATGGACGGCGAATGCGAGCTGCCGGGTGGCAGTTGCAGTCTGTCTGAGTGGCTATTGCAGTGATACGAATGTCTATCACCTTGACGACTTTATAAGGAGATGACGGACCCCGGCACTTACGCAGAAGGTGGTCGGACATGGCAAGTAACCTTCGAAAATTTGCTTAATGTTGATACCGATTCAGGCGAAGACAAGTACACCATAAAAGTAAGAGCAAAGATTTGCTTGAAGTACAGATTCATGCCAGGTGTTTGCCGACTGCAGTCAGCTGTGGCTTCACGATTTATGGTCAACTCCTTCAGGATCGTGACTGTCTTCTTGGATTCCGACATGCCCATATATTCTGATCTGTGTGGTTGAGAAGCTAAAATGTATTTCAGTTTACTCATAATTTCTTATATTATTTCCATGTAGAGATAGTTGTACGGCACAGATCAGAGGACAAGTAATAAAGACGTGTGTATTTACTAAGTGATTTATATGGCAAGGCTGCTGTTAAATAAATTAATGAGTAACAAAGTGTATCCTCAGTTATTATGCAGATGTAGAGATAGTTATACGTCACAGATCAGAGGACAAGTAAGAAAGACGTGTGTATTTACTAAGTGATTTATGTGGCAATACTGCTGCTAAATAAAATAACGACTAACAAAGTGTTTCCTCAGTTATTATGCAGATACTGATGTACCGAATATGATGAGATTGACAGTTCCCCTATCGACAAGCAAGCTAGAAACTGGACCATTTTGAATTCTGATGCTGTAGGTGTGTGCCCAAAGTGGGTTGACACAGTATGAAATCGAGAGATGCTACGATGATTAGGCAAGGAAACGTGTTTGTGGAGAATCTGCACAACATCGAAGGAACGATTAAGGGGCCCTTGTAATGGATCACAAGAATAGTTAATTATGTACTAGAGGAGGCAGCAGAGTGCAGATTCCTTTTGGCAAGTATAGATCTGAATGTGTAGGGATTCAGAGATTAGCAATGCAGGGAAAATGTTACAAAAATATTGCAAACCGGTAGCTGAGTACGAATTTTTTCAAAATTTAAATAAATTAGTCTTAAAATATTATATTCGCGAAATAAACATAAATTCATAAATTTCTGCTTTTTTACTATAGATTTTCATGCCATACTGAAGGTGATCACAAGCTCAACATCGAATACCAATTACAGAGAATTAGTATAGGTACACATCTTCTAAGATTATATATTTACTTGTTACTGATTAAACGTCATTGATTTAGTAAGAGTTTATATAAATTGAATCTTGAAGCCTTTTCAAGTGACGCAGATGAATCTGTGCAAAAGACAAACTATATAAAACACATCAAAACTGGATGGCCCCACACACATAGAAGACAGTGTGAGATGTATTCAGTAGTACAGCGCAGGTTTAAGTGTATATGATACCAAATCTATAACATATTACGTGGTCGAGGGGTAAATGGAGCAAAATTAAATGCAGAGAATTGATTGTGGAGTGGAAAGCGGCATGAGATAAAGGAAAGTTGGTAGGCGTGTTTCGACATCTGAAACATCACGTCTTTTCAAATTTCACGCCATTAGCTTTGGAGTGGCGCTATTAGCTCCACGGCATTATCAGCAGCTCACCGAGTTTGCACGAGGTCGTGCAATGCTGCTACAAGAAATTGGATGTTCTTTCCATGATATTACAGTAAGACTTCGCGGGAATGTAGGCTCTGTACATGACTGCTAGCTACAGTGGTCGAGGGAAGGTTTGGTTGCAAGAATACATGGCTGCAGATGGCCTTGTGGTTATACCAAGAGAAAATAGAATCGTTTTAGGAGTGTGGCTGTGGTGCACCGTATTGCGTCTGCTGTATCATTTCCAGCAGCAAGGACAGTTCCGAAGCAGACGCCCTGTAGTGTGCGTTCCACTGATCCCAAACTTCTGCCTTTTGAAATTGCAAGTTTGTCAACGGACAACTCATTGGAGAGGAGGAAGGAAGTCTGTTGTGTTTCCCGATGAAAGTTATTTCTGCCTTGGCGCCAGTGATGGCTATTGATTGGTCAGAAGGAGGGCAGTTGAGGGACTGCAACTAACCTCTCGCATGCTTGACACACTGGACGTACACCTGGAGTTACGTTCTGGGGTGCGATTTCATGTGACAGCAGGAGCTCTCTCGTGGTTATCTCATGCATCCTGACACTAAATTTATATGTCAGTCTCGTGATTTGACCTGTTGTGCTGCCTTTCAAGACCAACATTCCAGAGTGTGTTTTCCAAGAGGATAATGCTCGCCCACATAGCACTGTTGTAATGCAGCATGCTCTACAGTGTGTCGACCTATTGCCTTGGTTTGTTACGTCACCAGATCTGTCTCCAATAGAGCATTAATGCAACAGCACCCCACGACAACTCCAGCGTCAACCACAACCAACGGTAACCGTGGCTATATCAGGCATGGAACTCAGTCCCATAAACTGACATCCGGCACTCGTACAGCACAACGGATGCACGTTTTCATGCTTGCATTCAACATTCTGGCAGTTACACGGATTATTTGTATACCAGTATATCACATTTTAATGGCTAATATCGAGGTTCCGTTAACCTGTGATCTCATAATGTTAATTACTTATCTGGGTTACCTGCCCAAATGTGCTCCCGATTTTTCATTACCCTAAATTGATTACTTATTGGTGCTGCGATTTTTTTTCCATCAGTGTATGAGCTACATTACTCTATCTTTTCAAACGGGATGAAGAATTTTTTTCATCTAGTAGGTAACGTTTACGTGCTGCGTTTTGGCGTAGGATTGCGGTGTTCGTGATGTTAGCATAAGCAAAACAGAAATTTAGGACTGGAGATTGTAATGTTACTAATGTTGTTTTTAGGGGTGAATTTATGGGATCATATTGATCGTCTTGTGACCCAAGATTAAATAATATAAATGTTAATAAATACCACCGAAGCTGTATTACAGAAACGTTTATTCTCCCTCAAGTGGTTTCATTCTAAAGTAAGGAAGAAAGGATGATTAGGGTTTGCCATCCCGTCCACAACAAGTTCATTAAAGACGAAGACGGAGCGACTGAGTTACTGATGGGGAACGAAATCGTCTGTGACCTACCAAAGTCACAGCTCCCGAATTTGCGAGGGGCGATATACGTTTGGATGAGGAGGATTTGAACCGTCATACTGCCGAATGGAAGTCTAGAGTCACAATCATTGCAAATGAACTTTTTCTGATGACTCCGAAATTTCGCCTATAGTTTTCTTAACTAGATTAAATGTGCCGGTGTCGTGACCCATAAATATGGGATAGTCACCAACAACTGTAAATGGAACATTCTGGGACGTTACGAGCGTATGAAACATTTCGCAGACTATTCGGCACAAGCACAACCATCAGTTCACGCAGGGAACTAGCTGCGCTATACTGGAGTCATGGCGACGACACATTTTGGCCATTTGGTGAGAGCAAGTTGCGAACACTTGTAATGAACACTAGGCGCAGCCTGAGCATGTTCTTTAAGAACGAAACATACATGGAACACAACTGTAGTGCTTTATTGTTAACATTTAGGCCATGGAACGTTCACTCATACGTGCGGCACATCAATACAAATTGGAAATAGCGCTGTAGTCTCTTTTACTTTATAACTAAACATCCGCCTGCTTTGTGTCGCGGTAGGAAGCATTGTGCGCTCTCCACCATGACGAATTAACGGCTTTGAGCGTGAGCATGCTATCAGTCGTTGAAACCGATAACTGCAGGACTAAGACTGCCGTTCACGTGACATGAGTATGATATGAGCATTTGCCGAAGCTGAGCATGACTGAGCGGGTGTGCGATTCACTTTTGTACGTTACAGTACGCTTGTTCGCCCACTACTTGAATACTGCTCAGCAGTGTGGGATCCGTACCAGATAGGGTTGATAGAAGAGATAGAGAAGCTCCAACGGAGAGCAGCGCCCTTCGTTACAGGATCATTTAGTAATCGCGAAAGCGTTACGGAGATGATAGATAAACTCCAATGGACGACTCTGCAGGAGAGACGCTCAGTAGCCCGGTACGGGCTTTTGTTAAAGTTTCGAGAACATACCTTCACCGAAGAGTCAAGCAGTATATTGCTCCCTCCAACGTATATCTCGCGAAGAGACAATGAGGATAAAATCAGAGAGATTAGAGCCCACACAGAAGCATACCGACAATCGATCTTTCCACGTACAATACGAGACTGGAATAGAAGGGAGAACCGATAGAGGTACTCAGGGTACCCTCCGGCACACACCGTCAGGTGGCTTGCAGAGTATGGATGTAGATGTAGATGTAGATGTATATGTAGATGTAGATGTACCAACTCATATTCCCAAAAAGCAAGTCGCTCGGATATGTTGGGAGACATCCTTTGAAATCTGTGTGCTATTGCTACCTACAGAGTACATGGGCGAAGTGGCGTTAGTGAGCCATAGTCAACGGCCTGTGTTGGTCTTATATGGTGTACACCTTAGGGCGCAGGCTGTACGAGCGGTAATTCGGAACTATCTGCTGTGCTGTACGCTCCTTTAAGTTATGACGTTTATATTGTTTTACGTTTGATTAAACCCCGATTTTTTAAGAGCTTACCGATTCCAACTTGGCTAATTGCTGAAATTGTTCTTGTGAGTTATGCGGATCCTGTCAATAGAATTTCAGCTCTGTTGGTATTTTATGAGTATTATTTGTGCTGGTTATTTGTAATTTATTTGTTACTCACATATTATGTAATTTATGTTTTACTACGTATTGTTTAAGTTTACGTCATAAGGGCGTTGTTGCTTAAATCCTATTTATCCTTTCTTTTACAGATCTAGTCTGACTTATCACAATTTGAAAGCAAGGACCGTACAATGGTACATTCTCTCTTGGATGAGATTTATATTTTATCTAATTCTAAGTTTGACTATTTGGTCCTAATCTCGGGCTCCTTAATGCACAATCGCTTCATATTTATGAGCTTCATGTTTATGAAACTTCAAAATGTCTATCCCTGACTCACGTAAGTATTACATTTCTCTTTGCTTTTACTGTTGATCATTGCCTGCTGTAATTAGCTGTGTTTACAGGTGTCAACTCATGACTTAATCAAATGTTTATTCATGATGCATTACTCTGAAACATTTGTTAACCGACATATTTTTCTGTCTTTGTAGTACCTGAATTCATGCTGTGCTTTGTTCTGTTTCTCGACGAAACCGCCTGAATGAGATGAATCTCCATGAAATGCCACGATTTGAAACCACACACCAATTTTTATCAAATTTTGAATACTAAAGTGTTATTGCTGACTTTTTAATACATTTTCATTTTTATCTCATAATAACAGTTTGCACAACTGCTTATAAAACATTAGCTTATCTTTTATGGGTGACGTGTTGTGATTTTTGTGGCCCATATCATTACCACTTCCTCCTCCTCGCTTGCTAACGTTTTCTTTAACTACACATGCAAGTGCTCTATATGAGTAATTAATCGATGATTGACTCAGGTAGGGGGGGGGGGGGGGGTTACAGGATCGAGGGAATTTGTTTTGTACCGAGTAATTCTGGAAGAACAGACATCCTGCTTTCGCCTCCATAACCACTTAAGAGAAATTGCTGAAATCGTTCCTTCGAAAGGAATAGCTCGCCTCATCACTCATGTTCCGGCCTATCCAGACTTATGATCTGTCTCTGATTATGCCGTCGTCGACGAGGCTTAAACCCTAATCTTCCTTCCCTCCTTTTGTTTCCCCTTTCGGGTTAAAATCAATATTTTGTAGGTTAATAGGATCCACACTTCTGAGAATTTGTACAAGTAAAATTTTTTTTCAGTAGTTGGTAGATGAATATATCTACGAAAAACTCTTGCTTGATTGTATTGTAGTCCTGCTGTGTAAGTACAATAGAAATGTTTAACAAGAAATCAGTAGGATTTTCTAGTTAATTCGGTTATCGCTTCATCACGACGGTGCACCAACTACAATCGTCAGCTGCCAATCGCAGCACCAGGCCAGGGTGCTCTCCCCCGGCAGCAGAGCGCCGTCGGAGGCGGCTTTGCTGCTGTCGGTAACGCAGTTACGAACGACGGGCGGCAACCTGCGCTAACATCATTAAGCCGGCTGCTCATGCGTTGTCAATGCCGCGCTCGCCACGTCGGCACCGCTGCGCCTGCGGCTCCCGCCACTGCCGGGCACGGCGAACAAGCCGCGCCGCGGTACAGCCTACACGCTCCCCCTGCAGACACGGAAGGTTGTCAGCGCTTCCACGTGTCTCCAGGTGAGGTGCCGGGACCGCGATGACGCCGCGGGGACCTAAGTGCATGTGGCGGAGTTGATTACCGCTCACTTAGGCAGCACCGAGCACACCGCTTTGGCACACGCTGAGAGCACAGAGGACCGTAAATGGAGGCAGATAAAGGCGATCACGTGCTGCGAATCATCGTTTGCCTTTATAGATTTCGAAGCAAACACAGGCAACACCGTCATGGGTTAGGTAACACAGTGGAAGATTAAAAGTCAATGTACTATCATAACAAAAGCAATACCCGTAAGTAACCTGTAAATTTATATCAAGTTCTACAAAATTTGATAAAACGTTTACAGCAAAGATCCGCAGTTTGTTGTTAAGCAGGTGTCTTATTGTCCATCTACTTTGCTTCAGTTTCTCACAATGACCGATTCAGTTCAACATGAATCACCATAGATCTGACTGTATCGGATACAACAGCAACGACATTCCCCAACGACGCTCTAAAGTTAACGTTTTATACACCTTAAACTAATAGTGAAAACTTTGCCCACCTTTACTGCTCTCGACAAGGTTTGCCCAAGTATGGAAACCACTCGCTTCGATGAGCAAAACGTGACGCCAGTTATCAAGTTCAAGAGTCTGTCTTTAAAACTCATTTAGTTCGTAGGCAAGAGGGAAGTGCGACTCGACACAGTAGGAATGGCTATCGTTGTAATAGGCCCATACACTGTATTTGTGATTGCCCAATACGACAAGACAGATTTCAAAGAAACTAATTCCACAGTAACACCGGCTGGTGCGGGGTAGTGTGCTGCTGAATGCATGTGACAAACTGGTTGGTCTTCTAAGCAGCCTCTTGTGATTTTAGGCAAGGCCATTAACTATTGCACCATGTGCGCATTGTTGGATGTAGATTACCAATGGCGCCCGTCATTTATACAGACAGGGTTGTCCACCAGTGTTAAGCTTAATTGTGACTTTAATGCCAGAACTACCTTCTTCCTTGGCTATTCTGGCAAGAGATTTTATTTTAAATTTCAGCCTGATAAGAAAGTAGATTACGTAAGTATAATTACTCCCAACGCATTAATAACTTCCAAGGTAATTCTGTACCATTTTATGTTGTTCATTTGAAAGAAGTAGTGGGCAAACAAATTTGCCTACTCAGCCTTCCTGAAAACCTTCTAAAGCAGAAATATGGGATAAGTGTTTCTTTGCTTACCGAACGGTTTCCACAGACTTGGCTGTGATCTTCAGTTCTTAAAAATCTTTTTAATATGAAACGTAGTTTTTAATTATTTTGATTACGACAAACCTTCTATCATGCGCTGTTTTTTTACCCATATGACAACTTACTGTGAGGTGCAAGTTGACATAAGCACTTTCATAAAGAAAATATTTTTCAAGACCTGAAGACGACAGCAAAGTCAGTCGATACCGATTGTTTTCATATACAAATATATTTATGAGACCTTATTTTTAAAATGTAAAACAGATAGCTCCTTCTGCCTCCTCAAAATGAGGTAATTTAGTCAGTTGATTAATGATATACGTGTTCGCCATGCACCGTAACGGTACCCCCCCCCCCCCCCCCCCCCGATATGAAAGAGCTACTCCATATTATTAACAAGTTACTTTCTAACCCTATCATTACGCTATCGCCTCATCTGACACTTCTCTCGTCTTTCTAGTACCTAAGCAGAATGGTACAAGCTCTACAACAATTTGTAGATTATCGTATACTGAATCAAAATATTATATAGCAGTTATTTTCCTTACTGGACTTAGACCATTCTTCCACATGGATTTCTGGGGCTTATTTCTTAACTGGTTAAGACCTTATTTAGACCTACCACTTACTGCCCCTATCAGAACTTCCGGACAAGTTTATACTCGCTGTAATTTATTCCAATCCGGCCGTATCCCAATTGGTTTAGGAATTTGTATACCAGTTCTTTCACGTCAACAGAGCACAATTTTCTGCAAGCGTAAATTTAAGTGCGTTTGTACTAGGGTTGTCCAGACAGTAAGTTCCGATCGGTCGCGAAATGGAAACCACTGTGAAAATCCAGTAAAGCTTTGCAGAGATGTGTTCGGCACTGTCTCTAGTATGCCCATCGATGGTGTCGCGTCGCTCTTTTCGGTTTTGAGTGAACAATGAGCACGTAAAGATGCGTAGGGAATAGCGTCTCCCGCCAAGTATTACGGCCTGGTTAGAGATTTTGCCTGTGTCATGCAGCCCACGTAACACAACTGTCTAGCAATACTTTCTTCATGCCAATACGCGGAGGCTCACTGCAGGGGCAATGAAGACGCACCCACCTGCAGCGTTTCCGATGAGAAGTCTTTGACCACCCACAATACAGTCCGTAATTGGCCCTCCCTCAGTCTCATCTCTGCTCACAAGAACCGCTGGCTATGAAGACAAAATTTTTCCACAGACGATGAGCTGCAGACCAGTGCAGATCACTGGCTGAAAGCACAGGCGGCTGCTTTCTATGACGAGGATATTGGAAAGTTGATACAACACTATTACAACAAAATTAGAAGTTGGAGCGGCGACTATGTAGAGAAGTAGTTAGAAGGTGTACATAACTGTTGCAAATAAAATGTTTCTGGTGTTCACTGTGGTTTCCATTTCGTGACCGATCGGAACTTCCTTTTTGGAACACCCTCGTAGGTATCGTGATGACGTAGTCACAGGCAGTAAAACCTTTCAGGAACATTTAGAAGACTTACGAGAAACTTTGGCTAGTTTACGAGAAGTGGACATACTGGCTGATACATCTAAAGTTAATCTAGCTCGTCATGAGATCTCCTTTTTACATTTAGTTTCTGACACAAAGCTATTTAGCATTTCCCTCTACCAAAAAGTTAAGAAACATATAGCTCAATTAGTTGGTATGTTAATTTCTGTAAAATGATGATACCAAATGTTGCCCTGTTAGCCGCCTCCATGAACCAGCTGCATTTTAATGGGAAAGTTTTTCAGCGGACTGATATTCGGCATGCAGCCTTTGATGCACTTATCCTTGGACTAAGTAGTACTTCCGTTTTGGCTATTCCAGATTTTTGAGTGTGTATAGTGCAAATCGATGTTCCAGTTATGGTGTTACAGCTGTACCCTTCCAGGAGCATGACAACGGCAGAAGACCAGCGGTGTAAGTTTCTGTAGCTCTGTCTGTTGCTGGACTCAAGTATTCAGTCTACGAGCTAAAGGCGCTAGCGGTCCTTTTGAAGAAGTTTTATTTCTAAGGTCAGGTATTCATGTTGGGAACAGGCAACCACACTTTAAGCTCCAAGACCTCGTAAAGGTGATAGGATCGTTGGCATGTCCACATTTCTGCTTTTCGATTTTCAGGAAAGCATATAATGGGATCTAATAATCACATGACAGATGCCATTAGCCGTGTGCTTGAGGCCGATCACATTAAATCCAGAGGCATTTCAGAATAGATAAAATGGGGGTAACCCTTTCACTATTTGGTAATTTAAGGGAAAAACAAGAGGCTTGTGGGTGGTCAACATCTCTGGCTTACCAACTTAATACAGAACGTCTTTCTTAGCGCAACTGTCATTATGGAAAATTGAAAATTCCTTTGCTCAAGGAATTTTTCCTTGTCGTTTTCCCGTGTTGCGGTCAATGCTAGTCAGGTCGTGCGCCGAGCTTGACAGTTCACGCCCGTCGTGTTGAGCACCGTCTTTGCTAGTTAGACGGTCTTTTGTATACCCTCTGGTGAAAGAGAGAAATTGGGCTGTCGGAGAAGAAGGGAGGAGTCGGAACGGCGCAGTTATGGCGAATGGTGCGTACGGCGGGACACAGGGGTTTCCTGGGGTTCAATTGGTCAGTACCGCCGCCGCACCGTTTTCCTACTGTGAGCGTTGGCGGTGCGGCTATTGATGTGCCGTGTTGGGGCAGGTAGTCCCGCTCTGGCTGTACTCGTTCGTGCAGAACCAGGGTTCCTCGCGGAGAATTTAGGGCGATTCTGCGAAACCCATCGGTTTTGTTCCCTTCTGTACTAGACAACTGGAATATTTTCATCGCAGGATTTTGCCGGGCACCGATACATTGCCTTCTTCGGGTTCCAGCCTCAGGGAAAGAGCCCGGCTCCTTATGTTAATGGCGAGCGTAATTTGTATGTTCTCCACCGACTTGTCTCCACTGCCTGCTGTTGGTTGTGTTTAAAGCAGAATGGCTTTCGTCTTCCACTTTGTTTTTCTATTTTTTTGTCGTGCTGCACTCGCCCGCTTTCATTTAAAGTGGTTTTGAAAGGGTTTGCGGCACATGTTCAGCTTCATCTTCTGAGGAAATTGTCTTATGTTTTGTGTAAATGTTTTAAAACATTTTTGGTGCCAAGTTTCACGTAATGCGCCGACTTTTGTTATCGTGATATAATTTTAAGACCTAGAGGCCTGTGCCTAATTCTGTCATATCTTGTCACTATGTTGACCTTTAGAAAAGACATCCGCTTTATTTACTAGCGTTAATTTGTTTCTTTCCGCCAGTAAGTTTCTTCTTTACTCTTAGATACCACAACAATCTGACAGTGAAATCTACAGCCCTCACCTCGGAATGCCTCTGGCATGTGTTGGAAGCCATCAAGACTGCCTGCAGTAGAGAGCCATTGAGCGGCATGTTGCTGGCTGGCTACGGACCCTGCGTTGGCGTCAGAGGGTAGAACCAGCTACCGGCCATGGGCTGGAATGCTGGTCCCCTGTCTGCTGCTGCGTGTAGACAGTGGTGTGACCCCCCCCCCCCCAATCCAGGAGAGCTGCCGCACTTGAATCCCCCTTGTTAGAAGACAGGCACTTATTTATATGCAGCTGTACACCTGTTTTCCTAATGCACCACTCTGGGTTGTGCTGTGAGTCTATTCTGCCTGTAACTTACGCCATGCCAACTGCTGCGTTTACTCGTTTCTGCTGTTCGACAGCCATGTGGCCTCAATTCTACTTCGCAACCGCTGGTCAGCGGAACTTACTGTCAACGGGCCCACGCCTGGCTGTAGTTTGCGCATTCAGAAATATTGCACCGAATCTAACTTCCCTGTCTTAAACAGTGGTGCTGCTACTTTATTCCCCCTTTTGGAAAGAGCCGGTCCCCAGGTACAGTTCTAACTACTCTTAAACATATTTGGGCTAGCATGTACTTATGTCATAATTACTACTACTATTAGAAAACTTAGATGTGGTCTAGTCTTCTTAAACACATGACATGAGACAAAACTTAAAAATTCCACTCCAGTTAATGCTCGATCAAACCCTTACCTACCCATATTACGCCCTCGGTATCCAATCCATAGTGATTTGGCCCACTGTCGGTTCACTCTTCGAATTGGCTCTCCACCTGATCAGATTGAAAACAACACCACAACAAAGTTAAGGCTGCGATGGCACATGGCACAGAGGTGCTCAAAATGATCATTACTTATCGTTGCCTTTCCCAATATTGAGCGACATGCTGCAGAAGTTGTTTGACTGATATGTGCCCCTCTTGCTCTGAAATGAACTGGTTCACAGATCGAAACAGACGTTACTCCAGAGTTTGATGTAACAAGGTCAGATTCTGTTTTGGCAAAAACTCTAAAGTTGCTTCTGGCCAGCACAGCTGTGGCTGCGTAACATTCAGTTGCGTGATCTTGAAATTGACGCTGGCAGATTGAAGGTTGGTCCTACTATGTTACACGCAGTTCCACTGACTAAAATTCCGCTCCCCTCGAGCGCTATACTTTTCGCTTCTGCAAATACTCCCTGCTCAAAACAACTTGCCACGACTATCAGATTTTCGTGGGTGGAGAAGATCTAATGCATATCATCCTGGAGCTAGTTCAATTTTGGCTCCATGATGTCCTTTGGACAGTCTATTTCTTTTTTTCTGGCTAAAAATAACTGCACCATGCACTTGTCCGGATTGGTGCTTATCACCCTGGCTGGACATACCATTACCTTCCCTCTGTAGCAACTCCGTAATTCCTCCTTTGTCATCTTAGTATACTGGTTGTCAGCTAGCCAGATCAGCAGTAACTACTCAGTTTTTTACTTCTACGAACTTGTTCAATGCTCCCCTTTTCAGTGGCCTGAGGACAGTGACCACCAACACCCTTCCTCCCTCTTCAAAAAGACTGCTGTCCCCAGCAGGCTCACAATACTCGAAAACACATATAATATTTGAAAATACAATGAATAATTAATCTATCCAAACCCAATGATACATACCAAGAAAACAAAAAACTACAAATACTCTACTACTTTCTGGGTCATAAAGCATACGATACATCATGGTGTACTCTATATTCCTGGTTTTCCCTGCACTTAACACGTATCTCCACTCTCTCTTTCTTCCTCTTCCCTTCCTGTGACATGCTTGTAATCACATCCAGACAACCCTCAAATGGCCACAATCGCCCAGTGTGTACTATCATTGTTCTAGTTGGCAGCTGAAGCTTAACGTTAATGGGGAATGTGGTTTCAACTACAATGAATTGACATTTAGGGGCTGCCCTATTCTCTACTGTTGTAAACTTCCTTTCTGCTTCACTGCGCCTTCCTGTCTTTCCTAAGTCTTCATATTCAATTTTTGTTCCCATTTCCAAACATCCGGAATTGGCCTCACGAACCGATGTACAGATTCACCTGTCCATGATCTCTGAAGCTTCACTAAATCAAACGATAATGGGATTTTTCGCCCATACACTACCTCAAACGGAGACAAACCGTTATTGGTACGGACTTCTGCATTGTATTTGAATACAATATGCTTCAAATACTCATCCCACTGACGGTGATGAGAATCTACATAAAAGCTCAGCATTTCCCCAATTGTTTTGTGCACCTGTTCTGCCTCCTTCTGTTCACCTGTGGATGCAACGGACTTCTCCTACACTTTTTACATTCAACAATTTACACAGTTCCTTCATTAAATCTGACATTAAGTCGGTCCCTTGGTCAGTAATTATTGTCTCCGGCGCACCGAACTTCAAAATGGTGCTAATGGCTCTGAGCACTAGGGGACTTAACATCTGAGGTCATCAGTCTCCTAGAACTTAGAAATATTTAAACCTAACTAACCTAAGGACATCACACACATCCATGCCCGAGGTAGGACTCGAACCTGCAACCGTAGCGGTCGCGCGGTTCCAGACTGTAGCGCCTAGATCCGTTCGGCCACTTGGAAACTTCAAAATCAATTTGTTTTTAATGGCTTGCACAATCATTACTGCCTGTTGATTTGGCATAGCCACCATCTCCACATACCTCGAAAAATGGTGTATTATTCTCAGAACGAATCTGTTCCCTGATGGTGTTCGACTAAAGGTCCTAAGACATTGATTCCCAACATAGAAAATGGACATGTCGCTTACAGCAATCATTGTAGCTGTATCTGTTTCCGACTCAGATCTGCTCTCTGCGCACATAATATGCAGTTCTTCACATACTGAACCACATCTACTTTCCTGCTTCTCTATCAACATCTATCCTCCAATCTCCTATTCGTTGCTCTGCTCCACCATGACCAGATAACACATGATCATGTGCTTCTTTTAAAAGCTCATCTCTCAGCTTCGCTGGCACTTTTAACCTTAGCCTTAACTTCGTTTCCCTGCATGGAAGACCGTCATACATATTCAGTTATGGCAGTGTCAGATACAAATTACAATCGTTGTCAGCGTCTTGTAATTCTTGCGATAATGCTAGATCATAGCCTATGACTTCTACTTTTGCCACCTCTCTACTCAGTGCATCCGCATTACTTTGCTTCTTCCCAGGCTTCTGCACCACCTCATAGTCGAATTCACTAAGCCTCACAGCCCACCTAACGAGTCTAGTGGAAGGATTCTTCAATCCAAAGAACCACTACAACGCAACATATAATTAACAGTTAAAATATTTTATTCCATAGATTACACTAAGCATCTCACTCTGTTGTTGAATAATTCCTCTCTGCTGCGTTCACCTGCCTAGACGCATAGGCTACAGGATGTTCTGTCCTATCAATTTCATGACTAAGAACACCCTCTAATGCTTGACTCGATGCATCGCATGATACGATAAATTCCTTTCAAAATGTGGAAACACAAGAACCGGACGTGATGTTAACACTTCCTTCAGTTTGTCAAACGGTTTCTGATACTTTTCCACCCACTCAAATTTCACACGTTTCCATAACAATCGCGTCAATGGCTGTGCTAAATCTGCAAAACCCTTCATGAACATTCGATAGAAATTGCAAATTCCGACGAATGCTTGCACTTACATAACTGTTTCGGGTCCCGAAAATCTCTTACAGCCTGTACCAACCTCGGATCTTTTTGCACTCTGTCCTTACTGATGATATGACCTAAATATTTCACTTCTTCCTATGCAAAATGACGCTACTCCAGGCTCAACGTCAAAGGAGCTGCTCTTAATCACATAAAGACTTCTCATAACCACTGTCTATGCTGCTCCATACTACTTGAAAACACTATAATGTCATCCAAAAAGACAAGACATGTCGTCGTTTCAAACCACTTAACACACTGTCTAGCAACGTTCGAAGCGTTGCCAGAGCATCTTACAAACCGAATGGCATTGTGATGTGCTGGTAATGACATCCAGGAGTAGAGTAAGCAATTTTTGTGCGATCCTCTGGAGCCACCTCTAACTGATGATAACCACTTGTCAAATCTATCGTAGAAACTTATTGGCACTATCCTAATTGATCCAACATCTCCGGTATGTTTCGAATGGGGTATGCATCCGTTACTGTCTTGCCTGGTATTATTGAGGTATCGACAGACACAATAGAACCTGTATTTCTTGGTTGTAGAAAAGTATTGGCACTGTCCTAAGTGACCCAACGTCTCCGGTATGTTTCGAATGGGGTACGCGTCCGTTACTGTCTTGCCTGGTATTATTGAGGTATCGATAGTCACAATAGAACCTGTATTTCTTGGTTCCATCCACAGCCTTTTTAGGCATAAAGACAATGCCCGCTCCCCAGCAATTATTACTATGCTCTGTAATATCATATACAACCTCCTGACCAATGAAATCGTCCACAATTGGCTGCAAATACCTCGGTATTCTGTGTGGTTTAAGGTAAACAGGTACTTCGATCCCTGTGTTGAACTAATGGAGTTGCTTTTAACGGCTCTCATAAAAAAATCAAATCCTTAAATTCCCACAACAATTCTTCCATGTCCACTTTTTCTCCTCCTTCCAAATACTTAACTCTGTTACACAATACAGTTACATCGGCAGTTAGTGGTTGATCAGTACGCCTACCTCTTGAACACCAGTCTTCGTCTTCTGGTACAACCAAATTCGCTGCTAAAACTCCTTTCTCCAAATTAGCGGCAACAGTGCTAAAATTGTCCACGTTTACAGTGACTACTCACCCATCATTTCTCTTTTGTACGCATACAATACTAAGTTTCACAAAACAAACTAATGGATCCAAAACTTCATTAGCCTCCAATGGTTGAATAACACATACTATAGCCACAGGTAGACTTGACTCTACACTTACCCAAAGCGACATCCCATTGCCACTAACACACACTCATGCGAATTAAGCCTTAATGCTAATGTACATGGCTCAATTGGTTTGTTCATTACGTTGAACGCCCCTCGCGCAGCTCTGCATCGACAACGATTTACCCTAGCTGACATAACATTCACCAAGTTCCACAGTTACTTGTCCAAGGTCAATTTTGGCATGATATGGATGCAAGAAATCTACTCGCTTACCCATGGTACTACCTCCCTGCCTGCATCAAATCGGAATTTCCCTATGCGAAAGTCAACTGTCACTGACCCCAAAGGTGTGACCTTCTTACCCCTACTCCACACAACATATAACATGATGGATATAACTTCCTTCGTGCCATAAAACTCCTAGTAGCCACTGAGACTTGCGCCCATGTGTCCAACAAAATCTTAAACTTCTTAGTTCCTACCACTGAACATTTCACCTCTTCATAAGAATTTATAGCATTGAAATTAAACAGGGGCGCCCTTAGGTGGGTCTTGGACCCCTCTGCTGTTTAAAGATTGTCCACCTCTACTCATTCCACTTCTCTATCCTCTACACTGCTGACTTCCACCTCTCTCTCCATTCCTCGGTGACTGGGTACATTGCCTTTGCACATGTCCCGTATGACCATACTCATAACATTTTATACTTGCTGTAAACAATATATGTCTATCACGTACCTCTGTTGCCACGTCTATTTCCTCATCAATGTGCCAGCTGAACGGATGAATATAAATCTTTCTGAGTCCCTTCACGCACTTTCTTCACCCCCTCAAAAACACACTCCTGGAAATGGAAAAAAGAACACTGTGAGAGGGCTGTACAAGCAATGATCACACGCACGGCTCAGCGGACACACTAGGAACCGCGGTGTTGGCCGTCGAATGGCGCTAGCTGCGCAGCATTTGTGCACCGTCGCCGTCAGTGTCAGCCAGTTTGCCGTGGCATACGGAGCTCCATCGCAGTCTTTAACACTGGTAGCATGCCGCGACAGCGTGGACGTGAACCGTATGTGCAGTTGACGGACTTTGGGCGAGGGCGTATAGTGGGCATGCGGGAGGCCGGGTGGACGTACCGCCGAATTGCTCAACACATGGGGCGTGAGGTCTCCACAGTACATCGATGTTGTCGCCAGTGGTCGGCGGAAGATGCACGTGCCCGTCGACCTGGGACCGGACCGCAGCAACGCACGGATGCACGGATGCCAGCAAATTAGGGACACTGTTGCTCCTGGGGTATCGGCGAGGACCATTCGCAACCGTCTCCATGAAGCTGGGTTACGGTCCCGCACACCGTTTGGCCGTCTTCCGCTCACGCCCCAACATCGTGCAGCCCGCCTCCAGTGGTGTCGCGACAGGCGTGAATGGAGGGACGAATGGAGACGTGCCGTCTTCAGCGATGAATGTCGCTTCTGCCTTGGTGCCAATGATGGTCGTATGCGTGTTTGGCGCCGTGCAGGTGAGCGCCACAATCAGGACTGCATACGACCGAGGCACACAGGGCCAACACCCGGCATCATGGTGTGGGGAGCGATCTCCTACACTAGCCGTACACCTCTGGTGATCGTCGAGGGGACACTGAATAGTGCACGGCACATCCAAACCGTCATCTAACTCATCGTTCTACCATTCCTAGGCAAGGGAACTTGCTGTTCCAACAGGACACTGCACGTCCGCATGTATCCCGTGCCACCCAACGTGCTCTAGAAGGTGTAAGTCAACTACCCTGGCCAGCAAGATCTCCGGATCTGTCCCCCATTGAGCATGTTTGGGACTGGATGAAGCTTTGTCTCACGCGGTCTGCACGTCCAGCACGAACGCTGGTCCAACTGAGGCGCCAGGTGGAAATGGCATGGCAAGCCGTTCCACAGGACTACATCCAGCATCTCTACGATCGTCTCCATGGGAGAATAGCAGCCTGCATTGCTGCGAAAGGTGGATATACACTGTACTATTGCCGACATTGTGCATGCTCTGTTGCCTGTGTCTATGTGCCTGTGGTTCTGTCAGTGAGATCATGTGATGTATCTGACCCCAGGAATGTGTCAATAAAGTTTCCCCTTCCTGGGACAATGAATTCACGGTGTTCTTATTTCAATTTCCAGGAGTGTAGTTATTATCGCAAAACCTATTTTCCACTGCTTCCCGGATCACAGTCCCAGAAATTCGATGCGTGGGCTATTACTCTGGTTTCTTCAAATAAAATCTTATGCTTGTTAAGCAAGCTATGTTCAGCCACCGCAGATTTTTCCAAATACCTGTATTTCAGGTGGCTCTGGTGCTCGATGCTGCGGGCGGCAACGGTTCTTACATACTGGCTCACGTACTTGTTGCCGCATTCGCAAGGAATGGTATAAATTCCCGGCACTCTTCAACCGAGACTATCTTTGACTGGTCTCAACATTTCCTTAATTTTCCTAGGTGGTCGGAAAACTGGTTTTATTCCTTGACTCATTAGGACTCTGGCTATCTTGCTTGTTGTAGCACCGCAAAAAGGAAGCCGCGCTATGTGTTGGTCCTCTTCTTGTATATGGCGGGCATCGTGTCTTTCTTTCTGGGACAATAATGATATAATTTCACCGGCAGAATAACCATTCCTCTTGAAAACAGTCGTCAAATGGTTAACCTCGGGACCGAGGTGGTCCTTTTCGGAAATAGTCCTGGATCTGCGTACTAAAGTATTTAGCATAGCTCTCTTCTGAGACGGATGATGGAAGCTGTGGCTATGCTGATATAAGTCTGTATGGGTTGGCTTCCTGTACACAGAATGGCCCAGTCGTAAATCCGGCTTTCGCTCCACCAACACATCTAAAACAGGTAGCTTCCCCTGCTTCTCTACCTCCAATGTAAATTTTATGCTTGGATGTACACCATTTAAATGTTCGACGAATTGCTGCAGCGTGTCACTGCCGTGTGGCCCGATTAAAAAAGTATCGTCGACGTTTCTGTAGAAGCATGATGGGTGGAGGTGAGCACTGCTCAACGCTCATTCTTCAAAATCCTCCATGAAAAAATGCGCTATTGCTGGTGACAGTGGCGAACCCATGGCTGTTCCATCCGTCTTTTCTATATGTCAAAACATTCTCAGATACAAATCTGTTTTTCACGTAATGGTACAATGATATTCTGATACGAATGTTTTTGAACTAGGACAGGCTTATTATTGTCAAAGGCTTCTAAAAGGGCACGGTGCAAGAACTGGCCTAAAATGGAATATTATAATAGTGGTATTAAAAAATTAGAATCGAGATTTTCTAATCGGCCTGCGAATATGGCACACGTGGTTTCACATACAAGAAAATTCGGAAGTCACCATTTATACATAATTAAGAGTACGATTTGCTGAGACGTTTTACTTAGATGATTCTAGTGCAACGTTTACAATGTGTGCCAAATATGAACACTGCAGTGTCAGTTTAACTCAGTCAAAATTGAAGCAATGAACAGTGGCTAGTGCAACACTTCGATCTCCGTCTTTGCATATGCACCGATTGAATGTAATTAAAATGACGATGTAATGTTCAAAAAAAAATTGCCCCCAGCTAAAAATGTGGCGCTGTGAGCATTATTCCTGTTCTTACGTCAGTATGCTGTTTGTCACTTGGTGACTCTTGTTGGTTTCCTTTGTAAAGTGGTTGTTAGTGTGAAGGATTCAGAAGGTTTTCTGTACCAAACGCATTGGTTTTTGAGAAGGATGATCATCCAATGCCGGTAAAGTTGTTTCATCAGAACGGCAGAAATAACAGGGCTGCTTTGTGGGAATATTGCTGACATGGACACTTGCGAATAGCACCCTTGTCAATAAATGTGCTAGAGAATATGATCAAGAAATTTGAGGAAACAGGTGAATTAGTTGGTGCAGCAGAGAGAGGGAGGTGGCCAATTTCCATGGTAGCCATTGTGGGGCGGCGAAGAAGTTGTCGAATGAGTTGTTTGAATGTTCATTTCACGTAACAGACTATTGCCGATGCAACATATGTGGGACGGCGAAGAAGTCGTTGTTTAATGTTGAATGAAAGTTGAACATTGCCACCTTAAATCACGCGAGCCTGGCAACTAATTTGGTGGCCAGTCAGAAAGCGAAGGGAAACTTACTGACCTTAGTTCCCAGTCTGCACGGCCACATTCCTGTACAGCCCAGCTAAACGAAAAATATCCATAGTTCTTCACGGGATTAGGGCTGCTTCAATAAAATTTAAGGTTCCAAACAAGATTTTATTATCTTAAAGGCTCACACAAATTACTCGAAACTTCTGAAAATGCTAAAGACATTAAATATTGTTAATTCAGCCAATCGTTTAATAGTTCAGAGGCGACTTCTACAGCAAGTTCCTCCCGAATAGTTCATTACTCTAACTAACGGTGCTCTATTAATAGTTCGCAATAATGTTAAAAAAAAAAAGATTAATGCTCGCCTTAAAAGTGGAGTTAGTCACCACTTGCCACGCGGAATTATACTTCACACGGACGGCACAATAACAGTTTGTTACCGAAGTCTAAACGATCCAGGACGGTGTACAGTCCTCGCGATTTTCAATGTCCGTTTACATTGCTAAGTACGCGCATGTCACAGCCCGCTATGACGTCACCCGAGGCGAGGCGCGATCGGACGTTAAGCTCGCGTGGACTAGGCGTTGGTCTAATGCGGAGTGAGCTTACTACTGCCTCTGCCGCTCTTTTTATATAGCTCCGGCGCGTACCGCCAAGAGAGCATCTGTTCTTTCCGTTCCTATGCAGATGCCTGCAGCCTCCAAATGATCGCTATCTCAGGCACATAATCTTAAATATCACATTTAATAATAGCTTTACAAACTTCTCAATTTTTGTATACATACATCTGAGCAGTACAGAAGCACGTAGAAAATCTCAGCCCGCTAAAATTAAAACTTTACTCTCTAGAATTTTTACAATGGAACTAACGGTAGATTGTTACCTCTGAACCATAGCTTTATCAAGACTTGTATCAGCTGTTAATTATGCTACAAGACTAAAACTTGGTGTAGCTTTGTTAATTGTCCTATCTGATCATTAGTCTTAAAGAATTTGTTTTATCATTAAAATTTAAAGTACTTAATCTATAATGCTTATGTACATTTTACTCACAAAAGTAGTTTTTACTAAATTACTAAAAAACTAGAAGAGGTAACTGATTGTGGTATTTCCATTATTATTATTAGGGTGAACTGAAGCATCCTACCAATTTTCAATATTGTAGCTCTATTATTTCGCGCCTCTGATTTTTCCGAAAAACGCGGATTCTGGAGTCAATTTTAGTTTTATGGTTTTGGAAACCAGCACCACTCATTAATGACTTCTTACTGCACCTTCTCACCAAATTTTGGCTTCCTAGCGTCATTATTTAGCGCCTCCTATTTTTCTTTCAAAACGTGAATTTTACGTAAACTACTAATTTTATAACATTAAGATTTGTTACCTGAAACATTATTACATAGAACTATACTTTAACAAAGTTTTACACACAAATCTTAATTTTTACTTTTATGTTAAATGTGGTGCAATACTATATGCAGGCGCGTTACGATGACGTGACGCTACTAGCAGTGAACTAGGGTAAGTCCCGTGCACTCGCTCGCCTCTGTATCTTATACATGATACAGCGCTTGCTTTGCTTCATCACCCCCTTTTTAATTTTCGTGAAAATCTATTTTTGAACAAAATTAAATTTCTAAAAGAACAAACAAGCGATGGATTACTTTGGTATACCTCTTTCAACTTAAGTTGCTTCTTCTTAAGAAATTTCTTATTACTACAAACACAAAATAACCATACTCATATACACATAGAAAACCTAGTACAGAAGACATTCACAAATTATTTACATACATTTACATGGAAATATAAATTTTTCAATGGTTACAAAATAGTTATTTTTTTTTCTTTAAAATCAGTCTCTTCCTGAAAAAGAAAATACACACGACTTTTATCACTGCAACGCACTCACATTTTTCTTTTACTATAATACTCGGCACTGTGGTGGGTGTCCTATTGTAACACTCATTTAATTTCACTGATTGACAAAATTGTGGGAGGAAATTGTATTCACTGTGGTTTGCGTCTCTACTTCCAATCTCCCTACCGCTTGTTGTCAGTCATTCATGCAGCCTGCATGTCCCTGAGAAACAGACAATACAGTCTAAGTTTCTGTTTTCAACTTATATCTAAGGTAGGACAAAGTACATTTTATAGTTTATATTCTGGCACTATTTTACTAATTGTGAAGTTGTCAGAAAGACATTTAGCACTAAGTCGTATCTGATACAATAGCTCCTACTTTCTTCTTTCATAAATAATCTTTTAGGTTCCTAAATAGTGAAAATTCTTTTAGCAAATTAATATATTAAGATCTTGCTTCAACTTAGAAAATTGAGTAACCTTTTAGTTTTAATGTACTCTGGCTTAATTATCGTATGGATTAGTTCATCAAAGAAGTCATTTGCTGACCAGCACTTTGCTTTATTGTATGAATTACTAAAGAAATTAGTTATTTTCAGTATACCGATTCCAAATTTCTGCATTTTCCAATATTTGTGTGTTTCTGTTGTCTGTTTAACTATTTATTTGCCTCAAGCAAGATTTAGCGTTTTTCACCATTTCACGAGACGTGAGGGAATTATTCTTTAATCCTACATCATTTACTTCAATTTACTTACTTCACTTCTTCACCTTATTCATTTTCTCCCTTTTCCTTTTGCCAGCCTATTGACGTCCTGTTTCTATATATTTGGTGCGATCCTCACACCACTTCCACACATCTCCATTTATTTAATTCTAAAACGCCATTGCTTGCCTCTATGAGCATTACCTTCTTACGCTGTTTTCCTTCAGACAACCTTATTTCTAGCAACATACTACCTTCTGCATAATCTCATGGATTATTCATATTCATACCGTACTTCGTATACTGCAAAGTGTCTCTCTTAGTTGTAGTTTCTAACCCTTTACAATTACATGAAATATTTTAATTTATTTATTTTAGCCATGTTTGCCTCTTATTGGTACTCAGACTTTTGTTTTGCCATTCACTAGGTAGATCCTTACTAAGAATACTTAAAACCTAATAGCATATATACAACATGAAGACATATGTGATTCTTACCTGTTATGATAGACCAGAAGAAGGGAATGAAACTTGAAAAGGAAATAAAGTTTCACCCAGCTGGGACTGCACGGTACGCCAAACCGTGTATCCGCCAAAGAGTGGCAGACTACCTACAGTAATTAATTACTGTTAATTTTAAATTCCTTTAGGATGTGTCTCTCTTCAACCTTAGCACTTTCCTCATGCTCACTGAAAACCAAATTTTCCTGCAAGTATCCTTTATTCTTTATTACTCTAATAGGCAGTTCCCAAGTTTCATTACTACCGCCTATATGACTTCCTATAAAAGACTCTCTTATCACTTTAGAGTCAGGTAAAGTTAAAATTAAGTTGTTCTGATCAAAATTGATCTTTCCCTGGTACTTTGATAAGAAATCAGTACCAATCAACATACCAACACTTAAGCCTAGCACAATCAAACAAGGATGATCTATTACTACGTCATTTATACCAATGGGTATCAAAGCTTCGTGTTGAACTGGTCTAGAGACTTTTCCAGTAGCACCTATAATCTTTAAGCCACTTACTTTCATAACTGTTAACTTCTCTTTATTGGGTATGGTGTCAAAAAATGTTTGTGATAAAGCACTTGCTTCACTGCCACTGTCAAGCAGACAACGCACAGTGACTCCTGATATGTTTACTTTGATAACAGGGTGAGTTATTTTACATTGAACAGGTTGCTCACACACCTCGTCTAATAAATCTCGTTCTATGTTCTTCCAGCTAAAGTAATTCTGATCAGTTGCAATTACATTTACATTTACATCCTGGGGCTCATCATGCTCTATAATCTTAGCTGCTTTCTCTAATCTGTCCACTAACTTTAAATCGAAGCATCTGACGACTTTTTCTACTTTTGTTTGCTGCACATCAGCCAAACTATCCTCTACCTCTGAGCAACTGCGTCCCTGCGCAATATTGCTGTTCATAAGAATGTCGTCACCTTCAACCATTTGTGGCACGTTTACACAGCTACTAGATTCTTTCACCTCGTTACTATTTCTACCCCCTTCATTCATCATTTCCTCCTCTCTAAAGTTTTGCAGTACTGATTCTACTTCTGCTACTTCTACTTCAGCTTTTAGATTGCCATTTTCATCGAAGATGTAAGCTTTTACTTCATCATTATTCCCATCAGACTCAAACCCATTATCTATTTCTTCCCCATTATCTACCTTGGGTTCCTGTTCTTCCTTGACCCATTTTTCTAGTGTATCCAAAATACTATCCACTATTTTGTGAGAGTGGCTTAACACATCACTGGTATTATCTGTATTTATTTCGTCATCCATGTTGTCTGTCTGTGTATGTTGGCTGATTGTCTGTGTTTCCGTTACTGGCTGTGTTACTGTTACCGCCTGGTGAGCGCCAGTTTCCTCATAGACGGGATTTAGTTTCCCACACGCGGCCTGTTGTGTTCATCTGTGACACCACTAGATATAGTAGCATCATGACTCCCTTCTTGTCTTAATGGCATAGTATTTACTTCTCCACTTTCGTCATAGTAGTTGTTACGAAAGCGTGGTGAGTATCTACCCCCTCTTCCTCTGCCACGGCTTTGGTTTCGATATTTTGTTTTGGTGTGCCTAACTTCCATATTTCTAACGTTCACGTTTCCATTATTTTGTACGTGATTGTTAGAAGATTTGTTATTCTGCTGCACCTGCTCCTCAGCAGCAGCTACTCTTTCCACTCTTTCCAGATATTCAATAAATTTGTCTATATTATCTCTAGGGGCGGAAATGATCCTCTTCTGCCAGTACCACGGCAGCTTACCTTCTAAACCCATAATGATCATATCTGGCTTCATCTTTTCTGTCAAATGTGACAGTCTTGAAACCCACTTCCTAGCGAAATCCTTTACTGATTCACTCCCTGGGAAAAACTTCTTACCACTCCAGAATTCCCTTAACACATCATTTTGTTTGTTATGTGACCAGTATTCGTTGAGAAATGCAGACTTAAATTCAGATAAAGTTTTACATTTGATCATTACATCCGCTGACCATCGCAAAGCATCACCTGACAAATGACTTCTTATAAATGAAATTTTTTCTCTTTCTGACCAAGTGTTGGGGAGAACATCCTCAAAGTCATTCCAAAATTCAAGAGGGTGAATGTACTTATCAGGATCAAAGCGCAAAAACTGTCGACACCCTATAAAAGCGGCGTCAACTGAAGTCACATGCTGTACAGTAGAATGACTAGAATTAACAGAGGTTACTCTATTTTCTAGGTTAGCAATGTTAGTATTTAATTCCTCTACTTGTGACTCTACTGCTTCTATCCTGGCAGAACATCTTTGTTCCACTGCACCACGAATTTCGGTACAGGTTTCTTTTACTTTCTCAATGTTTTTCTGACAAGTATCTACTTTAATTTGTACCTCTTTAACTTTGTCAGAGCAAAGTTTGGACTCGTTGCTCAATCTTTCGGACAACCTCACTTCCAAAAGTTCATCTGCCTCTTGATAATTTTTTTGAATTTGATCTATTTCACATTTGAAAGTACTATGCATTTTAGTTAACTGTTGCCCTACTTTTACTTGAATGTCATGATGAATAGCATCTATCTTATAATTCAAACTATTCCATTTTGATTGCAGTTCTTCTTTTAGTTCTTTATTACTATCCTCAATTTTAGCCTCAATTTTATTTTGGTTTGATTCGAGTTTGGCAAACAGTATTTGCATCCAATCCGGAGCTTCTACCTTGATACTTTGTATCTCTTGACTTGACTGAGCTGGAGATATATTGAGCTCAGTTTCACTACCTGACAAAGTTAGCAACTCTACTGGCTCCCTTTTGACTTCTATTTCACTTATTGATTGCATCCCTGCACTCTCATTTAAATTAAAGTCATAATTTACTGGTGACAAATTACGTTCTAGTTCAATATTTGAGGGATTAATGGAACCATCCTCATTAAACTCAATTCCTGATCCTGAGGATTCTTGGTCAGAGACCGGTTCCCTTCTGAAATGTACACTACTTTCCATATCTTTTAGTTTGTTAGCAGCAGTTAATAAATATTTTAAAAGTCTTTGACTTAACTTAAATGCTTGATTTCGACGAATGATGTCGTCGCGGTGTACCAGCAATCGTGATGCGACGCGTCGCGACGTATTGAAGGCAGCAGCAGCAGCTGTAGCGTCGAGTACCGCCACAGGAATCGCCTACTGCAATAGCTCCAGGGGGGGGGGGGGGGGGGGGCAGCAAGGCACCGTTGACCGCTCGGCGCAGCCGGCAGCTGTCTCGCAGATCAGCGCAGCTCCGCGATGACGCACCGTCTTCCTTTAGTCTCAGCGCCGTCGGCAGCCGCGATCCAGCATCGTCGCCTTCCTCACCATCGTCACTAACCAACGTACAGCGGTAGACACTTATTGTTTATACACTACACCCGCCTTTACTGGTAACACTGTTCCCACACTAGTTCAATTCAGTATCCTGTTATTGCCTACCGAGTTCGTTAATTTATACCAATCGCTTTCACACATCGAGCACTTTTATTTGCTTTTAATTCAGTTTTCCCGGCCGATAAGCACCATATGTGGGGCGGCGAAGAAGTTGTCGAATGAGTTGTTTGAATGTTCATTTCACGTAACAGACTATTGCCGATGCAACATATGTGGGACGGCGAAGAAGTCGTTGTTTAATGTTGAATGAAAGTTGAACATTGCCACCTTAAATCACGCGAGCCTGGCAACTAATTTGGTGGCCAGTCAGAAAGCGAAGGGAAACTTACTGACCTTAGTTCCCAGTCTGCACGGCCACATTCCTGTACAGCCCAGCTAAACGAAAAATATCCATAGTTCTTCACGGGATTAGGGCTGCTTCAATAAAATTTAAGGTTCCAAACAAGATTTTATTATCTTAAAGGCTCACACAAATTACTCGAAACTTCTGAAAATGCTAAAGACATTAAATATTGTTAATTCAGCCAATCGTTTAATAGTTCAGAGGCGACTTCTACAGCAAGTTCCTCCCGAATAGTTCATTACTCTAACTAACGGTGCTCTATTAATAGTTCGCAATAATGTTAAAAAAAAAAAGATTAATGCTCGCCTTAAAAGTGGAGTTAGTCACCACTTGCCACGCGGAATTATACTTCACACGGACGGCACAATAACAGTTTGTTACCGAAGTCTAAACGATCCAGGACGGTGTACAGTCCTCGCGATTTTCAATGTCCGTTTACATTGCTAAGTACGCGCATGTCACAGCCCGCTATGACGTCACCCGAGGCGAGGCGCGATCGGACGTTAAGCTCGCGTGGACTAGGCGTTGGTCTAATGCGGAGTGAGCTTACTACTGCCTCTGCCGCTCTTTTTATATAGCTCCGGCGCGTACCGCCAAGAGAGCATCTGTTCTTTCCGTTCCTATGCAGATGCCTGCAGCCTCCAAATGATCGCTATCTCAGGCACATAATCTTAAATATCACATTTAATAATAGCTTTACAAACTTCTCAATTTTTGTATACATACATCTGAGCAGTACAGAAGCACGTAGAAAATCTCAGCCCGCTAAAATTAAAACTTTACTCTCTAGAATTTTTACAATGGAACTAACGGTAGATTGTTACCTCTGAACCATAGCTTTATCAAGACTTGTATCAGCTGTTAATTATGCTACAAGACTAAAACTTGGTGTAGCTTTGTTAATTGTCCTATCTGATCATTGGTCTTAAAGAATTTGTTTTATCATTAAAATTTAAAGTACTTAATCTATAATGCTTATGTACATTTTACTCACAAAAGTAGTTTTTACTAAATTACTAAAAAACTAGAAGAGGTAACTGATTGTGGTATTTCCATTATTATTATTAGGGTGAACTGAAGCATCCTACCAATTTTCAATATTGTAGCTCTATTATTTCGCGCCTCTGATTTTTCCGAAAAACGCGGATTCTGGAGTCAATTTTAGTTTTATGGTTTTGGAAACCAGCACCACTCATTAATGACTTCTTACTGCACCTTCTCACCAAATTTTGGCTTCCTAGCGTCATTATTTAGCGCCTCCTATTTTTCTTTCAAAACGTGAATTTTACGTAAACTACTAATTTTATAACATTAAGATTTGTTACCTGAAACATTATTACATAGAACTATACTTTAACAAAGTTTTACACACAAATCTTAATTTTTACTTTTATGTTAAATGTGGTGCAATACTATATGCAGGCGCGTTACGATGACGTGACGCTACTAGCAGTGAACTAGGGTAAGTCCCGTGCACTCGCTCGCCTCTGTATCTTATACATGATACAGCGCTTGCTTTGCTTCACCATTGATGAAGTTGCTGTAGTTATAGAAGACCATGCAACACACTTCTCAAGTTCTGCAGCCAGTACTCGAGGTGTGTCACGGAAATTAGCTTCCCTGTTCAACAATTCAAAATATTTTGCTTCGCATTTTACTGGTATCCGTAGAAGATTCAGAATGTGTGCTAAATGAAGCTACAAGATAGGATGCATGGAAGTGGATGTACAGAACTGTTTCGTATGTCCGCCACGTGTTGTGTAGGAACATCCATTGCATTAAACATACATGATTATTTAGTGTGGATTCACCAGTTCCTCCATTCTCTGTCGCCCTTCCCTTGAGGAGATGACAGCCCACGGCCTGTTAAGTATACGATGACAACTGCACATTATAAGGACCTCTTTGTGAAATACATGATTCCTGCTTTGTAACGCATCTGTGTCCACACCACTATTTTCACTCAAGATAAGACGACGCCACATATTCTTTGCAATGTGAAAGCGTTGCTTGGAGAAACCTCAAGATCCGTGACCCTCCAGATCCCCTGACCTAAATCCATGTCACTTCTGCTGTTTGTGTGTGTGTGGGGGGGGGGAGGGGGGGAGGAGGGAGGGGGGGTATCTGAAATATCATCTCTATCAGGGATACATCTGAACTCTTCCTGTTCGGAAGGACAGCATTCAACGACATAGCGCTCTGATTACACCAGATATGCTGCGAGCAATTGTCGACCATGAGAAACGGGAGATAATATTGAACACTTGTTGCAACTTGCCGCCATCTCCTAATAAACGTGCCATAACGTCACCTATTTGATCGTCCGTCCCCCTTTCCATAATCGCACCATATTCTGGGCAGGCCGGAGTGGCCGTGCGGTTCTAGGCGCTACAAACTGGAGCCGAGCGACCGCTACGGTCGCAGGTTCTAATAGTGCCTCGGGCATGGATGTATATAATGTCCTTAGGTTAGTTAGGTTTAATTAGTTCTAAGTTCTAGGCGACTGATGACCTCAGAAGTTAAGTCGCATAGTGCTCAGAGCCCTTTGAACCATTTTTCAACCATATTCTGACAGCTCATGGCGCCGTATTTTCACCTGCTGTCAGAAAGCGTAATATTATCTTTACAAGATTCTCCGTGAAATCACCGACTGATGAACATACCTGCCATGTTTTGATAACCTGCAACGTACACACCCTGCACTGGAACCTCAGAATACCGTCAATTTAATCAATACCACTCGCTATGTGGCTAACTGCATCACTGTCCTCATCATTGTTTTCGCAATAGATTTTGTGTGAGTGTATCCCTTAAATTCATTTAGTCGTTATTAAGTCCTTTAGACTAACTTTATATTTGCCCTCCATTAATACATTCAGTTTGTTTCCTTGACTCCACTGATTCCACTCCATTTAAGTGAATGATTAATTTTTTTCCTTTAGTAATCGAACTTCGTAAACTTTGTGCTTTATTTATGATTAATGACATTTGCCTTTTGTTTTCTTTATGCATGTAATAAATTACAAATGTTGTGAAGTTGCATCACATGTTTCTGACAGTTAACGTTTGATGGTTGATTGCAGGAATAGAAGGTTGTTAACAAACATTTTTAATCGAGTCGGTAGTTCCACTGCATCGACTGAGCATGTAGGAAGCTTCTGGAATATTCTAATGTGCCGGTTCATTTGGAAAGATTCTAAGCCTTGACAACTAAATGTCTTTTTCCAAAGCTGTTTCACAGAGGAAGACTGCAAAGTAGTTCCTTCTATAGATGACAAACTGGTAGTTACCGAAATAGACGACAGAGGGATAGAGAAACAATTAAAATCGCTCGAAAGAGGAAAAGCCGGTGGACTTGACGGGATACCAGTTCGATTTTACACAGAGTACGCGAAGGAACTTCCCCCCCCCCCCCCCTTTCTTGCAGCGGTGTACCGTAGGTCTCTAGAAGAGCGTAGCGTTCCAAAGGATTGGAAAAGGGCACAGGTCACCCCCGTTTTCAAGAAGGGACGTCGAACAGATGCGCAGAACTATAGACCTATATTTCTAACGTCGATCAGTTGTAAGATTTTGGAACACGTATTATGTTCGAGTATAATGACTTTTCTGGAGACTACAAATCAGCATGGGTTTCAAAAAAGACGATTGTGTGAAACTCAGCTCGCACTATTCGTCCACTAGACTCAGAGGGCCATAGACTCGGGTTCCCAGGTAGACTGTCAGACCAATTGTGTGATTGGATTGAAGAGTTCCTAGATAACAGAACGCAGCATGTCATTCTCAATGGAGAGAAGTCTTCCGATGTAAGAGTGATTTCAGGTGCGCCGCAGGGGAGTGTCGTAGGACCGTTGCTATTCACAATATACATAAATGACCTTGTGGATAACATCGGAAGTTCACTGACGCTTTTTTCGGATGATGCTGTCGTATATCGAGAGGTTGTAACAATGGAAAATTGTACTGAAATGTAAGAGGATCTGCAGTAAATTGACGCATGGTGCAGGGAATGGCAATTGAATCTCAATGTATGCAAGTGTAATGTACTGCGAATACATAAAAAGAAAGATTCCTTATCATTTAGTTACAATATAGCAAGTCAGCAACTGGAAGCAGTTAATTCCATAAATTAACTGGGAGTAGGCATTAGGAGTGATTTAAAATGGAATGATCATATAAAGTTGATTGTCGGTAAAGTAGATGCCAGACTGAGATTCATTGGAAGAATCATAAGGAAATGCAATTCGAAAAACAAAGGAAGTAGGTTACAGTACACTTGTTCGCCCACTGCTTGAATACTGCTCAGCAGTGTGGGATCCGTACCAGATAGGGTTGATAGAAGAGATAGAGAAGATCCAATGGAGAGCAGCGTGCTTTGTTACAGGATCATTTAGTAATCGCGAAAGCGTTACGGAGATGATAGATAAACTCCAGTGGAAGACTCTGCAGGAGAGACGCCCTGTAGCTCGGTACGGGCTTTTGTTGAAATTTCGAGACCATACCTTCAGCGAGGAGTCAAGCAGTATAGTGCTCCCTCCTACGTTTATCTCGCGAAGAGACCTTGAGGATAAAATCAAAGACATTACAGCCCACACAGAGGCATACCAATAATCCTTCTTTCCACGAACAACACAAGACTGGAATAGAAGGGAGAACCGATGGAGGTGCTCAAGGTACCCTCCGCCACACACCATCAGGTGGCTTGATGAGTATGGATGTAGATGTAGATGTAGAACCTGTGTTTTGAGAGATGGGTTACGTCAGTGAATGGAACTCAATGTTCCTGGCAGCCTGACTAGTTATTTTTTAAGATCTGTTTGGAAATAAATTTTGCAGCAAGATAACTAAAACCTAGAAGTGCGATGGAGTGTAATGTGAAGAGATTCATGATCCAGAACACAATGAATGTAATGTCACTTCACACAGTTTTAAATGTGCTGGATATGAGCGGTCTCTAGATGATTAAAAGACATGTTAAAAGACATAGTAACAAATTCGAGGCACTGTAAAGTAGACATTATTATATCATGTTCACTCTTTCATGTCACACATTGCTCAAATGCGTTTTAGGAAGGTAGGAAAATGTAGCAATTTATGGTAGGTGCTTCATAAGGCTGAACCCTTCCTTTCAAGACCTACAGACAATCATACTTTGTGATAATATGAGCCATGAATGTTAGTATAACAATAGGAATGTTGCAGTGACGTGTCTTCGTTGGAAATGTTAACTCAATTTATTACATGAACATGAAAAAGGTACGTTTCATTCCCAGCGTATACAAAACATGGACCATCATTAGAATAAGAGAAACGAACTACTTTCGGCCAAATGCCAACACTATTTTTGATGAGAAACTGGCCTTTCCATCACAATAAATCAGCGTCCTAGTATCTAGACATCTGTTGAAACTTCCTGGCAGATTAAAACTGTGTGCCCGACCGAGACTCGAACTCGGGACGTTTGCCTTTCGCGGGCAAGTGCTCTACCAACTGAGCTACCGAAGCACGACTCACGTCCGGTACTCACAGCTTTACTTCTGCCAGTATCCGTCTCCTACCTTCCAAACATTACAGAAGCTCTTCTGCGATACTGGCAGAAGTAAAGCTGTGAGTACCGGACGTGAGTCGTGCTTCGGTAGCTCAGTTGGTAGAGCACTTGCCCGCGAAAGGCAAAGGTCCCGAGTTCGAGTCTCGGTCGGGCACACAGTTTTAATCTGCCAGGAAGTTTCATATCAGCGCACACTCCGCTGCAGAGTGAAAATATCATTCTGGAAACATCCCCCAAGCTGTGGCTAAGCCATGTCTCCGCAATATCCTTTCTTTCAGGAGTGCTAGTTCTGCAAGGTTCGCAGAAGAGCTTCTGTAAAGTTTGGAAGGTAGAAGACGGATACTGGCAGAAGTAAAGCTGTGAGTACCGGACGTGAGTCGTGCTTCGGTAGCTCAGTTGGTAGAGCACTTGCCCGCGAAAGGCAAAGGTCCCGAGTTCGAGTCTCGGTCGGGCACACAGTTTTAATCTGCCAGGAAGTTTCATATCAGCGCACACTCCGCTGCAGAGTGAAAATATCATTCTGGAAACATCCCCCAGGCTGTGGCTAAGCCATGTCTCCGCAATATCCTTTCTTTCAGGAGTGCTAGTTCTGCAAGGTTCGCAGGAGAGCTTCTGTCAAGTTTGGAAGGTAGGAGACGGATACTGGCAGAAGTAAAGCTGTGAGTACCGGACGTGAGTCGTGCTTCGGTAGCTCAGTTGGACGCCATTCTCGCTTCGCGCGTCGGGCGACTAGGTCGTGCTCTTAGTTCCGCCTCTACCGTAGCGCAGCGTGTTTTCCTCCTGTCAGTTTAGTGCCGTGTTGGTCTCCGTGCGCGTCGCATCGCTGGTTGTCGGCTGGTGTTTGGTGTTCGTGCGGCCCTTCCTGTCGCGGCGTCGTCTCTCGCCGTGATGTCCACCATGGTTCCCACGAAAGTTCCGCGTACAGGTACAGTCAGTTTTACCTTTGACAAATCCACGCGTCACGTCCAGCCCGGTTCTTTGGAGATACATGACTGGTTAGTCGATACAGTTAAGGTCACTACTGATCAGGTGCATACCGCATATTTCGACAGCGAATTATATGTGTTTTTTGTTAAGTTTCTTGACCCGCTCCAGGTCGATAGGCTACTTTCTCGTCATGGTTCTCAGGTACCCTTTACGCACCGTGATGGTTCCACTAGTATGGTTCTCTTGGCAAATGCAGAAGTGATATATACGAATGTTCGGGTATTTAACCTTCCGCCCGAGGTTGACGACTCTTTTCTGAAGTCCGTTTTGCTTCCTTATGGGGACGTACGCCATATTCGAAAGGAACGCTGGTCTGCTCAGCACCGCTTACAGGTATATAGTGGTATTCGGTCGGTGGAAATGGTGGTCAAAAAACCTATTCCTTCTCACCTACAGGTATGTGGTTATAGGGTCCATATCACGTACAGTGGCCAGGAAGGAACATGTTATTATTGTAATGAAACTGGTCATTTCCGTACTAATCGTCCGCGGCGTGTGGTGGTATTAAAACCTACATACGAACAGCGTAAAAAATTGACTTTAGCTGATCTTCTCCCGCAAGGATCTCGGACTGAATCGCTCACTGTTACTGAGGGACGCAGTGATCCGTTGTCCGACAACGGCCGTGATTTTCCCCCGTTGTCCTTGAGTAGGGATGTTGCTGCCCTTAATTCCGATGTTCCCGCGCTGATTTCTCACAACAAGCGTCGGCGAACACAGGATGATGCGGCTGATGAATCTTCCTTATTGGCTCGCCCTTCCGATGGGCCTCCGGTAAAGGACTCTCTTTCTCAGTCGGAAATCGTGGATGAGGAAGCCACAGGTGCTATCACGCCTTTGCAGAAGCTCCCTGACACCTTATCTGAAGTTGTTCCTGCTACCGCGGCAGCCTCTTCGGAGACGCCCGTGACGGAACCTGCTTCTGGTTGCCACGTGTCTTCTCCGGTGCTCTCTGACACTTCTCCTATTGACTCTGTTTCGCATCCCCCTTCTGGAATTTCTGTCGCCCCCTCTGGGTCACAGCCTCCTCCCATCAAACAACTGATTGATTCTCCAGAGCCAGTGGATCCCGTTGTTATTCACCAACTGTCCCACCGTGAACCCATGTCTGCGGACGAGTGGGATGTAGAGGCCTCTCTCTCGCAATCTGACACGGAATGTCTACATGATGCTCCTACGCAGCCGAACGCTGCAGCGTCGGCACCGCGAAGCCGCAGTCGAATCCGTAAACAGCCACGGAGAGCCGCGTCACGGCCGAAGAAAAAGCAGTGGGAAGATGAGGGTTCTGTTTCGTAGTTTTTCTCTCTGTGGTTCAGCGCTTGTTTCTGGTATGATTACTTGTATGCTGCTCCGTCAGCTGACGGCTCTCTACCGATCTTTGTTTTTCTTTCTAGGTTGAAGTTCCATGCAAGCATATACATTTCTTACTCTGAATATTAACAGAATATGTTCTGAGCTTCGGCTCGCCGCTTTGCGACAGTTTATCTATCAGTCTGGGGCAGATGTTGTTTTTTTACAGGAAGTCCTATTCGACCAGTTTTCCATTCCTGGGTTCTCGACGTTTTTTAATGTCGCTTCCGAACTTTCTACGGGCACTGCCTTGTTTTATAGAGAAGGCATTCCGTTGATGAATTTCGAAGTACTCGACAGTGGAAGGGGGATCGGGTGCACGTTTTATGATCTCAGTTTACTCCTTCTTTATGCCCCTTCTGGTTCGTGTTGTACTACCGCATGCTCGAGTTTCTATAAAGAAGAAGTCATTTACCTGCTTCGTAAATCCCCGTCAAAGATAATTTTAGGTGGGGACTTCAATTGTGTTCTACGGCCGGTAGATCAGTCTCCTAATTTTAATTTCAGTAAAGAACTCGACGACCTTGTGCGCTCCTTGCACCTGCGTGACGTGTGGGTTTCTCGCTATCCTACACTTGTGCGACATACCTACTTTACTCCCACGTCTAGCAGTCGCCTCGATCGCTTTTACCTTTCCGATTCCTTGTGTGGGCAACTTCTGGCTGTTGATGTGATACCAGCCTGTTTTACTGATCATTGCGCTGTAGCCGTTACGTTTAATTACGAGCGACAACCGGTAAAATTGTTTCGTCCTCCTTGGATGCTCAATATCGCGTATTTGCAAGATACCTCCCTTGGTATCGTCCTGGAGGACATTTGGACTCGTTGTTCTCGTACTATGGACCGGTACCCGTCTATCGTGGCATGGTGGACACTGTATGCAAAACCACACATCCGTAGGGCTCTCATGCGTTTTGGGGCTGCGAAGGTGGCAGAAGATCGACGAACGCAAGAATTTTACTATTCTGTCTTACGTCAACTGTACGATAGTGCTACGCATGCTCCCCTCCGGGTTACTGATATACAGCGCATCAAAGCCAAATTGCTGCAGCTCAAACGCATTCAAATGGAGGGCCTGCGGACGAGGTCTCAACCACGTTCCCTTCTACAAGAGGAACTGACGTCACTCTACCATCTAGTCCGTTTACGGGCGCGCCGGAAACGTGGGTGCCTTGCCTCCCTCACAACCGCTGACGGCCGCGTGTTCACCTCTCACCGTGACATTTCTGACTTCGTTTACACCTATTTTACTGATCTGTACGATACTCATGTCCCGGCGGAAACCTCTCTTGACGACTTTACCTCCTTGCTGCCTCGCGTCGTCACTCCTCAATTAAACGACGCCTTTCTGCGTCCCTTTCAGAAGGATGACATATATGATGTTGTTGCAGGATCGCAGTCCCGCAAGTCGCCTGGATTAGATGGTATTCCTAAGGAGTTCTATGTTCAATTTTGGCCGCTCATTGGTGACACCTTAACGTCAATGGTAAATGAAGTGATGCGGGGAGTCTCACTTCCTGCTCCTTTTCAGGAAGGCAGAATGGTCCTCCTCCCGAAATCCACAGGTCGACCTGCAATTGATTCCCTCCGTCCTATTACTCTCCTTAACTTTGATTATAAACTTGTCCCTCGAGCAATTAATATCCGTCTCTCTAAGCTGCTTGATACCATTATTGCCGCCCACCAAAGCTGTGTGCCTGGACGCACGATACTGACTTCCGTTCTCGAATGTCGCGATGTAATCTCGGTGGCGGCTGCCGCTAATATCCCAGGGGCTTTGCTTTTTCTTGATTTCCAAAAAGCGTTCGATCGCGTCAGCCATGATTTTTTATCGAGAGTGCTCACCGCTGTCGGCTTTAATAATGATGCTCGACAAGTCTTAAATAATCTTTTTACCGGTATCAGTGTCTCGGTGATTGTGAACGGTCACCCTACCCCCCGGATATCGATCAGACGGGGGTTACCCCAGGGAAGCCCCTTATCCATGTCACTTTTTGTTCTATCCTTAGAGCCCTTACTTCGCCATCTCACCATGCACTTACGTGGCTGGAATATATTGGGGGAAATTTTTGCAGTCCGTGCATACGCCGATGACGTCATGGTTTTAGTACGACATGCCGAGGATATGCCGCGGCTTAAGGATACCTTGGATTCATTTTGTGGTCTTGCTGGTGCTCGCATTAATGATCGCAAATGCACGTTCCTGCCGTTGAGAGGCTTTGATCATGTCGTCATTCCTTGGGCGACGGTTGTCGATCGCCATAAGACCTTGGGGATCATAGTGGATCGTAATCCGATCAAAATGGCGGCACTAAATTGGCGTGAGGTTACGAGTCGTGTTCACGGGGCGATCCTTGAACATGACCGCCGTTCCCTTAGCCTCCTTCACAAGGCACGGGTTTTAGAGACCTATGTCTTCAGTAAAATATACTACGTTGCTCAGGTCTTCCCGCTTCCCGCGATGATGGCTCGCAGGCTGAAACAGCTGTCTAGTCGATTTCTGTGGCGCCGCCATGTCTTCCGTGTCCGGTATGAAGTTGTGGCCAGGCCTCGGAAGCTTGGAGGATTGGGTCTTTCAGATATCAAAGTGAAGACGTCCATCTTATTTGCCCGCCGCAATGTTTTAACCTGTACGCGGGCTCCGCATTCAGTCACCTCTCGTTTACTTTCCCGCCTCCGGCCGGCCAGTCTGACCCCTCCTGTTGATGTTGGACGGATTAATCCTAAATTGCGGCACATTCGTGAATACTTTGTACTTGTCGGTATTCTGGGTTCTGATATACTTTCTATGACGCATATTACTACCAACATGTTACAAATCCGTTGGGGTACAGCATGTTTCCCTTCTTCTGTTGAACTGGCTTCCCCGTCAACGTCATGGAAAACGGTCTGGTCTCATCTTAGTCTTCCCATTTTGCCGATGGAGATTGTTTCAACGCGGTATAAGGTCATTTACCGTCTGATACCTACTGGTGATCGTCTTTTTCGTATTGGCCTTCGTCCGACTGATCAGTGTGAGGAATGTCATCAAACTGACACCTTACTTCACAGGCTAGTTGCTTGCGGACGGGATCATTGGCTCTGGGTCCGCCGTCAATTAGCTTTTCTTACTAGAGGGCCTGAAACCGCATTCCCAGACGACATCTTCTTACATCCGGACATCTCTTATTTTCCTCAGACGAAAACGAACACGATTGTCTGGCTCTTGGGTTACTATGTCCATTACGTCATTGAAGGCGGTAATGACCCAGATCCCCGCGTTTTTCACCATTATCTGTCAACTGCGCATTGGAAATGGCAGCGGTTACCACAATACCGAACGCTTTTTGCGAATATGCTTTTTCTTGTGTTTAACCGTCAAGGGGTTGGTTAAGTTCCCCTGTGATTCCTGTTTCTTCCCTGAGCTCGAGTCCCCTCCCTTGTTGTATTTTTTCGTAATTTTTTTTTCTCTCTCTCTTTTGCATGTATATATATACACCCAAAATTCATACGGGTGGGGTAACGGGTTGGTCTTCCCCTTCAGAAGAAATGTTTTATTTGTGTTTCACCTAATTTGTTGATTTTCTTTTTGCAGCTAATATTAAATGATGATTTGACTATGGTTGTCTGAATTCTCGTGAAATATACCAAGTCAATCTGATAATAAAAAAAAAAAAAAAAAAAAGTTGGTAGAGCACTTGCCCGCGAAAGGAAAAGGTCCCGAGTTCGAGTCTCGGTCGGGCACACAGTTTTAATCTGCCAGGAAGTTTCATATCAGCGCACACTCCGCTGCAGAGTGAAAATATCATTCTGGAAACATCCCCCAGGCTGTGGCTAAGCCATGTCTCCGCAATATCCTTTCTTTCAGGAGTGCTAGTTCTGCAAGGTTCGCAGAAGAGCTTCTGTAAAGTTTGGAAGGTAGGAGACGGATACTGGCAGAAGTAAAGCTGTGAGTACCGGACGTGAGTCGTGCTTCGGTAGCTCAGTTGGTAGAGCACTTGCCCGCGAAAGGCAAAGGTCCCGAGTTCGAGTCTCGGTCGGGCACACAGTTTTAATCTGCCAGGAAGTTTCATATCAGCGCACACTCCGCTGCAGAGTGAAAATATCATTCTGGAAACATCCCCCAGGCTGTGGCTAAGCCATGTCTCCGCAATATCCTTTCTTTCAGGAGTGCTAGTTCTGCAAGGTTCGCAGAAGAGCTTCTGTAAAGTTTGGAAGGTAGGAGACGGATACTGGCAGAAGTAAAGCTGTGAGTACCGGACGTGAGTCGTGCTTCGGTAGCTCAGTTGGTAGAGCACTTGCCCGCGAAAGGCAAAGGTCCCGAGTTCGAGTCTCGGTCGGGCACACAGTTAATCTGCCAGGATGTTTCATATCAGCGCACACTCCGCTGCAGAGTGAAAATATCATTCTGTAGACATCTGTTAGTTATACAAATACTGAGTGTGTCTATCCTTTGCTTTTATGGCTGCTTGGACACTGTTGGATACACTTTCATTGTGGCGTCTGGACGTCTGCGGAGGAATGTCATTCCATGCTGCCTCACTAGCCGAAACCAGTGAGAGTAATGATGTTGGACGCTGGATTTCAATCAACCGTCGGACGAATTCCAAGGGTGTTCCATTCGATGCAGGCCGGAGCTGTAGGCAGGCTAGTATATTTCAAGAATTTTATTACCCACAGACTGTTGCCTCAGAGATGCTACTTTATGATAGTGGGCTTTACAGAGCATTCTATCTGCATGACAAGACTGCGTGGGTAGTGCACGCTACCCTTACTCGCTTTCTACGTGCAACCCAGCAGTTTCCTCATTTGATAACACGCGGTTTCACTGTGTCGGGGCAACAGGTGCTTGGCAAACATAGTCTTTATGCAAATTCGTCAGAAGTCCGCAGCACTACTGAGCGCGGTTAACGTTGGAATGCACTGAGAATTAGAATTCCTTTCTAACTGTTGATTTTTCTTGTTTTCCTTGGAGAAAGTGAGTGCTGCTTACCTCATATTCATCAATAATTACCACAGCGAAAAATAAAGTGAATGAAGGTCGCGCTACTCTAAATTGAGTGAACGAAAGCAGATGAAAAAATTCTCGAATTCAGTCTCTGATTAAAATCGCAATATCACGGTATTTTGGACACAATAACTAAATAGATTTATGTCTATGAGATTGGCAACTGATTATAATATTCTACTTTGTTGCTTAATTCCTACTATGCTGTGGCCTCTCGTCAGTAAATCTATTAAATCAACTTATTACAGATGATAATATGAACTGCAGTGGCCTGAAAGCGGGAGGACGCGGAAGATTTGATAATAAACAGATATGTGCATTATTCGAATAAATTTCAATCTAGGTAATTACTCGCACAAGCAAATCATTCAGACTAAGTTATTCGCCATAGTTAATATATTCGTCTAGAGAGAATAGCCCACTGTATAAATATTTACAGTGATTCTGGTTTATTGTTCAGTTCAGAGCTGCACATTTTTAAAATTAAGTAACATGTTTACATCACTCTGGATCATCTTCAGATCAGAAACAAAATTGAATATCTACGTCAATGTTTTACAATACGTAGATAAAGGAATTACCTACGTTGTTGCGTCAGGATCTCTTTTGTCTATTCAAGAACTCATTTCAGAGTACTGCGTTTCGCAACTGCTGTAATTTTTTTAAAACGGTGACTGGTTGACAAGGAAAATGGGAAGGAGAATGAGGAAAAAGAGGAAAGGGAGAAGTAGTAAGTTGAATGAGGGTGATAGGGTTAGGGAAAGGAAGTAGGAAAGGGCAGCGGTGGGAACGTCAATAGTTTAACAAGATGGGAGTCCTAAATTATAGAAAGTATAGCTACGTAAAAATTCTCGCTACAATATTAATAGTGAGAACAATGGTTTTGCAACATGTAAACGACATTAAACAGCAAATTTATAATATGTAGAGAGGGGGACTGATGGTAGTACATCATCTACGTACTGCTTCATCTTTCATTGGGCCAACCAGATTGAAGTCGGAAGGTTCGTGGTCCGGACTGTAAGGTGGATGAGAAAGAACAGGCCAGTGAAATTTTGTGAGCTTCTCTCGGGTGCGCAGTCTTGGTGAGTTCATGCGTTGTCGTGAAGAAGAAGAAGATCGTTTGCATCACTTCAAATTCAGTGTCCGCCCGTTTCAGCATCGGAGTCACAGTTGTGTGCGGCACTCATCATGCTTTTATTCACTGCCAGGTCTCCGTAAACATTCTGCAATTGTCTATGAGTATCAACGATGCTCTGATTTCCCGTCAAAATAAACTCAATTACAGCTCTCTGTTTGGAATGCACCGCCATTACAGACGCCATTTTGAAGTCAGCGTTTACCGCTGCCACCTATCGGGACTTCAAGAAACTGTAGAGACTGAATCAAAAATATTGTACGAGTTCCACAACGATTACCCTCTTTTTGAACCGAAATTGGCAGAGAAAAAAATCTTTTGCATCTCGTACTATCAGATCACAGCCAGTTTCGTTGCATTAAAAACCACATTCACAGATGACATATAACTAAGTCATAAGAGCTAAGTAGCCTGGAACATGGATCACGATAATTGTTATTCCAGGATACCTAGGTCTTAGGACTGCACTAAATGTCACCCGATTATGCGGTTTTACGTTCCACGAAATTGGTTGTGATCAAGTAATAAAAAGATGAAATACAGGTGAAGTGGCTTCTTAATCCCCAATAAATTATGAATGGTTTGGATACACATATGACTCAGTGGCTTAGTGGGTGAAGTTACATACTGCTAAACTAAAGATTTGTTTTTCGGTACCAGCTTTGCTCCTACGATTTTGGCTTTTACTTACCGCTTGTTCCACCTCCATGGCAAAAATGCCAAATCAAGAAGTACCGAGTTTCGGAATACATGTTGAAATGTAACTGGCTGTATAAGTCCGTTCAGCGGTGGGGGAGGGCGGGAGGGGGGGGGGGGGCAATAGGGCGAGAAAAAAAATCACTTCCAGGTGGACGGCATTAGCAGCTAGACTGACGAAACGGCTCATTCCAGCTGTTCTTGCCAGTCCTCCCCCCCTCCTGCTCCTAACATGCTCAATTACTCTGTGGGTAAGTAGCCAAAGATTAGAATCCAGCAGACAAAATCACTGGATCTTCAACGTCTTCCTTACACTGCTAACACAATCGGGTATGATTCCTTCTAGATAAAATTAAGCAGTTGTTTCGTGTTCCTAGTCTTACAAAAGAAGTGAACCAAACAAGAACTCAGTTGTTGTTAATGTTTATCGTAAGCTGAAGAATGTCCACAGTGAGTGAAAAATCTTTTAGGGTTAACTGTGAGTAAGCTTTGCAGTAGAATATCGAATAGTATTTCGATGCGACATGGGTCTATACGGTTACATAGACCTTTGAAATTGAAAAATAGTAGAAGACACTATGGGGTTGGGTACATAAAGGAGTTCATTATATTTCGGGACACTGTCCACGTTTTCTATCAAGAAAATATTTAGGCCTTTCTTCACCAGCTGAAATTGTTGTAGCTAGCTCTTACCCACGATATAAAAACAAGTAATTCTCTTTCATTGCTCTCCATGACCAATTATGGATGTATAATAGCCAAGTCGAAGATATTTGATCACAGTCTAAACTAACTGCAGCGGAATTGACAATTTTTCAGTTTTTGTTACAGATGATTGTGATTTGAAAGTATTGTATCATTACATTCAAAGAAAGGCTATTTCAGGAGATACAATCACCAGTATCCTCTTTACATCTGTAGAGTGTATTTCACGTACTATGTCACAATGGGAAATCTTCCAAAATTAAATAAACTTTCTGACAAGATGTTTTGATAAAGAGAACTGTTTTTAAAACTAATTCAAAAACAACAATAAATACATTTGTTTAACAAAGGACAAATACTTGGAGCAAAAAAAATGTCTCTGGATATCAGTTATCTGTCATTTGTGGCTCTGAGCACTCTGCAACTCAACTTCTGAGGTCATCAGTCGCCTAGAGCTTAGAACTAATTACACCTAACCAACCTAAGGACATCACACACATCCATGCCCGAGGAAGGATTCGAACCGCGACCGTAGCGGACGCTCGGCTGCAGACTGCAGCGCCTAGAACCGCATGGCCACTCCGGCCCGCTATCTGTCATTTGCAACAGTTTCTATTTCTACATGATGAATTAATGTTTCCATTCTTGTAAATAAATAATATTTAGAATAACTTTACATATTTGTTATTCACAAATAAAAGCCATAAATTTTTAATCTGTATTCGTCATTCGTCATCTGAATAAATGTTGTCCAGTTCTGGAGGGAAGCGAAGCCGCATCGCACATACACACACCAGCAATTCTCAACATATTTGCAAGTGAGTCCAAGCGCGTGAAATCCTCGTGTCTGTGTGTAAGTGCGTGAAATATGCGTGGTAACAGCCTGGCTCTCATCACTAGCGACGTGTATTCGCGCTATCTCTCGCACAGTGTAGGCACATAGAGAACACGTGAAAGCGCCACATCCTTGCAGGGCTCTAGTGCTTTGTCCTGCCGATATACTTTAAATAATCATCTTGTCCGAATAGTTTCCCTACAGTATGTAGTACACAATGATTAAAATGTGTTCGTATAGTTCCTAATCTAGTGTTTTCTCAAGTGCTTTAAGGATACGGCTACCTAACAACGATAATCAAAGCCTGTAGGTACTGTAACACTACATTCCCCGTTCTTCACTGCTGATCCCGCACATGAATTCAGTACAGGCATTCGCCAAACCAGTAACCTTCAAAAATGGCTCAAATGGCTCGGAGCACTATGGGACTTAACATCTAAGGCCATCAGTACCCTAGAATTTAGAACTACTTAAACCTAACTAACCTAAGGACATCACACACATCCATGCCCGAGGCAGGATTCGAACCTGCGACCGTAGCGGTCACGCGGTTCCAGACTGTAGCGCCTTTAACCGCTTGGCCACCACGGCCAGCCCTGTAACCTTCAAGCAGACTGCAGGTTACACCAAGATATCTCTCGTTTCCAGTCATCTATATCCCAGCGACACACCGTAACTGTCGCTTTGCTTTGACAACATAATTGTGTCGCTTACGAGGAGTGGCTTGACCGCAATCATTGTGATGCCTGGACTGCTGGTAGTACATTAAAACTCACGAGTGATTTATCCTGCTGTTTCCGTGCGACTCATAATCCTCCATGGTCCCTGTCCGTCACTACATGAGTTCGCCTGGCCTTCGTTTTGCTGGGATTATTCCTTCGCGTTTCGCCTTTTTTTCTAATGAATTTGTTACTCAGTTGCCATCCAATGACGTCTATTTTCGAAGTCACTGATCCCTCCTGACTAACGCCTCTTTCTGTTAATGTTTCTTAACTGGCCACACAATATTACCCGCCTCCTTCTATACTGTCAAGTACACCCCTCGTGACACTTTCACTTGAGGCTGTGACGTTAAGAATAGTCGATCTGCTAATCATGTAGCTGTAGCAAATATTTTAATTCATATTATAGCGTACCAGATGTTATCACTGTTCTAACACTCGCATTGATTTAGTCTTTTCGATAACGAGACTCCCATAAGTCTCAACAATAGACTCAGGCTGTTGCAATCACTTCTGCTCAGGATCGACGGTGCTTGCATTTGAATGTTTACTGTGCGACGATACCTAACAGTCACAATTACTGCAATTGCCCTCCTAAACAACACCCCATACAAGAAAACCAGTTGCGTCTTCAGCTGTGGTTACTCTGTTTAAAAAGCTAGTTCCATGTAGTTACTTGGTGAAGCCGCGCACGTATACTTGCGTGCCCTGCAGCTAATGGCCTAATGGCCTGTAGCTTTGATCCTGCACCAACCAGTCTCCGAATTGCCTCGAACTACAAAATAACAAAATGCACAGAAATAAAAAATGACAGTGAACTGAAGAATTTAATAACAAGTGTTCTGTTCTAACGTTTGTAATTGATGTAGCTGACAGAATTACGTTGGTTGTTCATGAAAGGAAATCATAAATAAACCGGAAATGGCCCTATGATATTTAATTAAAATATCGACTGAAATAATACATTGAAGTTACACTGAAAGCGTTACTAGAATGGTAGCAAAATCCCCAAACGAAACAGCCATTAAAGATAAGCCAAAACGTAGCCCATTTTCGTAATCAAAACACACGAATTATTCACCAGCTCAAAACAGTTCATATATCAACACGATGATTTAAAAACTATTAAATCGGATAGAAAGAATAGTAACTCAAACTCTGTGTTCCCTCAGTTCCGTAATAAAAGCGGAAAAAGTTATTCTCATTCTGGAGTACATTCTGATCACTAGAAATATAAAGACCATGCAGAAACGAAAGTATGGTAAGGGCCATTCACTGGTCGGAGTCAAATACCTGTTGTTGTTGTTGTGGTCTTTAGTCCTGAGACTGGTTTGATGCAGCTCTCCATGCTACTCTATCCTGTGCAAGCTTCTTCATCTCCCACTACCTACTGCAAGCTACATCCTTGTCAATCTGCTTAGTGTATTGATCTCTTGGTCTCCCTCTACGATTTTTACCCTCCACGCTGCACTCCAATACTAAATTGGTGATCCCTTGATGCCTCAGAACATTTCATACCAACCGATCCCTTCTTCTGGTCAAGTTGTGCCACAAACTTGTCTTCTCCCCAATCCTATTGAATACTTCCTCATTAGTTATGTGATCTACCCATTTAATCTTCAGCATTCTTCTGCAGCACCACATTGCGAAAGCTTCTGTTCTATTCTTGTCCAAACTATTTATCGTCCATGTTTCACTTCCATACGTGGCTACACTCCATACAAATACTTTCCGAAATGACTTCCTGACACTTAAATCTATACTCGATGTTAACAAATTTCTCTTCTTCAGAAACGTTTTCCTTGCCATTGCCAGTCTACATTTTATATCCTCTCAGCTTCGACCATCATCAGTTATTTTGCTCCCCAAATAACAAAACTCCTGCGGCTGATACGGTCACAGGTTCGAATCCTCCCTCGGGCATGGATGTGTGTGATGTCCTTAGGTTAGTTACGTTTAAGTAGTTCTAAGTTCTAGGGGACTAATGACCACAGCAGTTGGGTCCCATAGTGCTCAGAGCCATTTTTAACAAAACTCCTTTACTACTGTAAGTGTCTCATTTCCTAATCTAATTCCCTCAGCATCACCCGACTTTATTCGACTACATTCCATTATCCTCGTTTTGCTTTTGTTGATGTTCATCTTATATCCACTTTTCAAGACACTGTCCATTCCGTTCAACTGCTCTTCCAAGTCCTTTGCTGTCTCTGACAGAATTACAATGTCATCGGCGAACCTCAAAGTTTTTATTTCTTCTCCATGAATTTTAATACCTACTCCGAATTTTTCTTTTGTTTCCTTTCCTGCTCGCTCAATATACAGATTGAATAACATCGGGGAGAGGCTGCAACCCTGTCTTACTCCCTTCCCAACCAATGCTTCCCTTTCATGTCCCTCGACTCTTATAACTGCCATCTGGTTTCTGTAAAAATTATAAATAGCCCTTCGCTCCCTGTATTTTACTCCTGCCACCTTTAGAATTTGAAAGAGAGTATTCAAGTCAACATTGTCAAAAGCTTTCTCTAAGTCTACAAATGCTAGAAACATAGGTTTGCCTTTTCTTAATCTTTCTTCTAAGATAAGTCGTAAGGTCAGTATTGTCTCACGTGTTCCAGTATTTCTACGGAATCCAAACCGATCTTCCCCGAGGTCGGCTTTTACTAGTTTTTCCATTCGTCTGTATAGAATTCGAGTTAGTATTTTTCAGCTGTGGCTTATTAAACTGATTGTTGGGTAATTTTCACGTCTGTCAACTCCTGCTTTCTTTGGGATTGGAATTATTATATTCTTCTTGAAGTCTGAGGGTATTTCGCCTGTTTCATACATCTTGCTCACCAGATGGTACAGTTTTGTCAGGACTGGCTCTCCCAAGGCCGTCAGTAGTTCCAATGGAATGTTGTCTACTCCGGGGGCCTTGTTTCGACTCAGGTCTTTCAGTGCTCTGTCAAACTACTCACGTAGTATCGTATCTCCCATTTCATCTTCATCTACATCCTCTTCCATTTCCATAATATTGTCCCGAAGTACATCGCCATTGTATAGACCTTCTATATACTCCTTCCACATTTCTGCTTTCCCTTCTTTGCTTAGAACTGGGTTTCCATCTGAGCGCTTGATATTCATACAAATGGTTCTCTTTTCTCCAAAGGTCTCTTTAATTTTCCTGTAGACAGCATCTATCTTACCCCTAGTGAGATAAGCTTCTGCATCCTTACATTTGTCCTCTAGCCATCCCTGCTTAGCCATTTTGCACTTCCTGTCGATCTCATTTTTGAGACGTTTGTATTCCTTTTTGCCTGCTTCATTTACTGCATTTTTATATTTTCTCCTTTCATCAATGAAATTCAATATTTCTTCTGTTGCCCAAGGATTTCTACTAGCCCTCGTCTTTTTACCTACTTGATCCTCTGCTGCCTTCACTACTTCATCCCTCAAAGCTACCCATTCGTCTTCTACTGTATTTATTTCCCCCATTTCTGTCAATAGTTCCCTTACGCTCTCCCTGAAATTCCGTACAACCTCTGGTTCTTTCAGTTTCTCCAGATCTCATCTTCTTAAATTCCCACCTTTTTGTAGTTTCTTCAGTTTCAATCTACAGTTCATAACCAATAGATTGTGGTCAGAGTCCATATGCGCCCCTATATATTAATTATTTCTGATATTGTCAATCACCTTTCCCCTACATGAAAATACGACTGATAATATTGTACTCAATTAAAAGAACGGTCATAAAATACCCCCCAGAATGACAACAGTTTGCACTTTGCTGCACGGTGTTGTCATTCTCACTCTTAACTACAATCTTTACTTTGCCTGAAAGGGGGAATGAGCTTATATTTTCTGATTTATTTGGGGATTTTAATGTGGATTGTTAGGCTAATCCACTTGGGTTTTCGAGCACCGAAGTGCTGGTGTTTGGGGAAAGGGGGAAGGTTGAAACTTATGTTAAGTGTAAGGGGACGGCGTAATTTTGCCCGTTAATATATTATTTTAAGTATATAAACGTAATGTACTCATCAAGCCGAGAAGTTCGATATCACACATACCCTACTTCAAGTGAAGTGATACTAATTTGCATACTGTTTGGTTTAATCCTTCATACATGTCCAACATGAACTCGATATTAACAATCATTCCCTACTTTGCATGTTGATAGTCACTTAGTATCGCAATCACTTGGAACCGAAGTTGACGCTGGGAGTTTCCAGCCTTCAAGAGAAGTAGAACATGCAACGCGTTTCGAGAGGAGCCATAAAAAACCGACCCATTTGCAGTGGGGAGGCAGGTACCATTAGCTAATAATAAGCCATTAAGCGAGGTCCTCTGACACACCTGTGTGGAACGGAAAGAAACAGCAAAGCAGGGATCCGTGTGGCCGCTCTTAGAGGACCAATACGAGGAAGTCGCATTTATGAAAAATGTTGAATCGCACCAAATAAAATTAACAGAGGGTCAGAGACAACTAGACAGAACACACATAGAAAGACCACACCTGGCACCTGGGAAAACTTATAAAAAAGGAATACTTTCAGAATCACAACGGCAGCTCTTCGAAAATCATTGTCGTTATGTTTCTTTTTTTCAAAACAGAAAACAGGACACAGTGGAAAGCACTGCTGTTTTTAATAAATACTCGCATATCACATGGTGAGGGCGTGGAGAACACGAGGTTGTACGTGAACAGCTCTTGGATAGATCGAGTCTGGGAGTATAGGAGCGAAACATGAATGCTATAGGCCAAAAGGAAAATAGTTTCCCCCAATACGTTTCTCAAGATTCACTGGGCCAAGAAACGACGCAGGTCGTATCACAATACCATTGGCCACTACAACTTGTGGCAGGCAATGAACACAAGGTACAGTGAAGGGAATAAGAAAGATATACAGACTGGAGCCTTGTGTAGAAGGGGCGTGTGTAGACAGGACACTTCCTGTTCTGTCGGCCTACAAGAGCTTTTCGGTAAACACTTCCGTTCACAGGGTTCGAAAATCTTGTAACATCTCCGGAGTGGAGATTATGGATTTCGACCTCATTTAGGTACGTTCTGCACAACAATTAAAGAGGGCTGAGGTGTAAACGTCACTAAGCCAGAGCGAGTGAACATTGGAAATAGTTTAGTTACCGAAACACAGTTTTTCGCCTCACGAAAACTCAGGGCAGTTTCCGACTGCTGATACAGTCAAGGCCAAAATATTATTGAAGTTTACAGGTTCGCACAAGGGCGATGCACTGAAGTCATCATACGCCACTGCCATCAACAGCAGCGGACGATAAAGCACGGCAAATATCGCTATTCCTCAGGAGCTCACTAAGGAGTCACAAGCTTGTGTGTGCACGTCAGTTCTATTGGATTTTAGAGTTGTGTTAAGTATTTTCTTCTCATTCCCTCGTATCCATGCTACCCACGTATCGCATGTACGTTCATAGTGCTTAAAAGTCGACAAAGGTATCGGCAAATATATGTGATTGAACAGCTAAAATAGCACAGACAACAGGTCATATGGAAGTGTTGTGAGTGCAGTATTTGGAAGGGTAAGATGTTTTCTGATAATTGTTTTTTAAGTTACACTGGGGGTTCTTTTCTCAGGTAGTAACACTTTTGAAAGGTTGTAATGTGTTTATGTTTATCAAGATTAATTTGATTTATTTTATTTATTCATTGTCAGGATCTTCCTAATTATAGATGATTTTCCAACGCCACCAACCACACACTTCAACACAGTGCGCTTGGTGACACTGTAATAAAAATATTTAGTACAGGTAACTGTTGTTTGTGTGTTCTAGAGTAGATTCTACCCGTTCCTCACTGAAATATTTTAGGGCGTATGTGACAGCCGTTATTCTGATGTCTAATCGTGACTCCATCCGGGATCTCCTTACCTTGCAAGGTCTGGGTTCACAGGCACTTTTGTTCTGTCCGTTGTCTCCATGCACGGCAAGTGGTAAGGTAAGGATTGGTCATAATGACCGAGGGAGCATGTTAGAAATGGTTCTTACAAATAACATGTTTATATAATATGATCATAGATTTTTACATAATTATAAGTCATTTAAATACTTCATGACTACATCATGCAGAATAAGTCTGCCTATCATAATTAAGTATCTACATTTTAGATACAGTTCATTTTAATACTTCACCACTAAATTTTGCAGAATACGTCTGCCTATCATAAATAAGAAAGTTCATTACAAATATTTTACAATTGTTGTTGTCTAAGAGAACAATTTTCAGTTTTGAGATTGACAGAATTTTCTGGCGACGTCAGGTTATCAACTCCGCAATGCCCCTCACTTGAGGATCTCCGAGCGGGTGCGCAGGGGAGAGCAGTATGTATTTTCTTGAGGTCATCTGTGCGGTTGCACAGTGGAATGCAGGCAATTATTTAAGATGGAGATAATCTTTTCGAGCCTGCTCTTAAATAGGCTAGCATCTCGACAGATCGTTCAAAATGGTTCAAATGGCTCTGAGCACTATGGGACTTATCTTCTGAGGTCATCAGTCCCCTACAACTTAGAACTACTTAAACCTGACTAACCTAAGGACATCACACATATCCATGCCCGAGGCGGTCGCGCGGTTCCAGGCTGTAGCGCCTAGAACCGCTCGGCCAACCCGGCTGGCGACAGATTGTCGTCAGCGTTTTCTGCATGCTGACTTTAGTTCTTCTTATGATTTGCGGAAGACGTTAGTTCAACTGACTATTTGCTGATATGTCTCTTCTTATAATTATCAATCAGCGGTAGATCATTGATACACCTGATCTCTTCTTGGTGACTGACGAAGTACTAATTGAAATCTTCTTACCTTTAATTACGTTTAAATGTATCATGGCTTTTAGGGTTTTATTCTGCAGATGCTGCCGCCATGCAGGTTTATTTCCTAGAATCATTGTCAATCTTGACACAAGCAGCTTTAGACGACCATCTGATTATTAGGTTGTCGTTGTTGCAATCTTCATAGCTTCTTGGTCCCTAGCTGCATGGTTGGCAGCCGTGGCCGAGCGGTTCTAGGCGCTTCATTCCGGAACCGCGCTGCTGCTACGGTCGCACGTTCGAATCCTGCCTAGGGCATGGATGTGTGTGATGTCCTTAGGTTACTTAGGTTTAAGTAGATCTAGGTCTAGGGGACTGATGACCTCTGATGTATAGTCCCATAGTGCTTGGAGCCATTTGAACCATTTGAACCTAGCTCCATTCAATGTCGTCCAACAGGATAATGGTACAGCCTCTTGAATCTCGTTTCGTGCTAAAGTTCTATGCTTCAGATTAATGTGCTCTCATCCCTTCAGAGAATTCAAGCAGCGACAACACCTCATCCCTTCAGAGAATTCAAGCAGCGACAACACCACCAGATAGTTGTGGCAGCCTCTGACTGTTATTTCACCCCATAAGATATTGCAAGCCACGTCGTTGAGTATTGTCGCCCTATCATTTAGGTTGTTCAGACAAGATGACTCTCGAAGGTAGTGAACGCAGACTCGTAGATAGTGTGAACACGAAACATAAAATTTGTGCATATATGTGGTACCAACGACTGCATCGCTTCAAGGCAAAAGAATGATAATTAGTCATATTTAAAATCCTTATCTTCTTAAATGTTCCTGAGCTTCATGAAATAAACTTAATCATGGTTATTTTTCACCAAGTCACTCATGATATTTTCTTTAACAAAGATTCTAGTTAGTAGTCTATTAAACGGATAATAACAATGGGTTCATTTTATAGTAACACTCACAATCAACATCCCCCATCACGAGCTCAGATTCTGTCCTTTCAGTTCCAAATATGTAACGACATGACGTTAAATTAGCATTCATGTGAGTCACAAGCCCAGATTCTGTGCTTTATTCAGTTCGGAACACACAACACGCATGATGTGACTGACCAAGCTTCTGTCTCACACGTTGTGATTCAGTTAAAATTATCTTTCAACACCTAGCACACATCATCAAATAACTAAGTACAGTACCAAGATTCTCTCCTCAAGCCAGTTCTTGATACCATTTCAGTCACAATTGTTGATCACATATTGCAAAAACTCACATAGTTTGTTCCATTTAATTAGGATCAACCCCAATTATATATGACATAATTGACTTAACTTTTAGTTCAATTGTTCTCGTGCTACGCACTGGATTACTTCTTCGGTACTCATCGTGATTTTACATATACTGGCCTGGGCTCATGAAACTGACTTTACATCTGAGGCCGTTATTCAACTTAATACTAGAACATAATTCATTAACACTGCAAATAACCATATATAAAACATAAACTAAGATATTTCCTTATATTTACATGAAATCACACACAAAATATAACTTATCCTAAAGACAATAACTCTTCTTCCTCGTTGTCTTCTCCACCACAATATTTCTACAGGTATTTATGAGGGAACAATACTTTGGCGAGCCTCCCATTATGGATATCTCCCAGTACAGACGTGGAATCTTGATTATCGTATATGGTCCGGTGTATAGACATTGTCATTTTTTATTCACCTTCTTCACTGCAGACGACTTGGAGTGTTTCTGCAACACTACTTTATCATTAAAATTATATGTATTAACTTTAATTAGTTTCCTATAATACTTTCGTTTCCTTAACATGGCAGCTCTGTGCAGGGTTAGCTGAACTTTACTAATAAGTACATTTCTGTCTATTACAGGGTCAGTCAGTCTCGGTAAGTTCTTAATCCATTCCCATTGTAAATCCTTGGGGAACATTATTTCTACAGGACTACATTGGGAGGATAAATGAGACATTTCTTTATGGATCTTTTTAAACATACCTACGTATTCTATCCATCTGTACTGCTTTCTCTCAATAAGTGTTGTAAGAAACCTATTTAAGTCCCGGAATACCAGCTCCAGAGGCGATACCTCCGCATGGTAATGAGATATAAAGATGTGTCTTACAATTAAATTATCCATACATTCATACCAGGCTTTACTAGCATAATATGAAGCATTATCAGTCAATATACCAGTTGGTTTTTCTACATTTGGAGTGCAGTCCTTTACCAGTTTACTTAACACAGATTTAGCGTTAGCAGATCTTAAAGAATAAGTTCGTGGAAACTTCGAAACAACATCATAAAATGCCATTACATATTTAAATCCTCGTTCGGGAGTTGGTAATGGCCCTCTGACGTCACATGACCCCAGTTCAAGAGGTTTTGACGGCTCTATGGGCTGTAAGCATACTTTATTACAAGGCTTAACCTTTTGACATAATTTACATTTACATAACATTTCAAATACCTTTCCTCTTCGTGTTGAGAACAAAAGAGTATTGTTTCAGTTTCTCCGAACACGTATTAACACTTAAGTGTCCCCACGAATAATGGGTATACCATAAACATACCATTGGAATACACACTCTCCATCTTTCTTCCCCATCAATAATCTTACGAAATAGTGTATTTAGATGTAACTTATACTTAAACGTTTCTGAATTACTAATATTATTCCACAGATTACAGATAATCTTTTTCCAGTATGGGTCCCGTTGCTGTAACTTAGACATATTTTTGGGTAAATTTACTACCTCGTTCTTGAAACGTACATACGGTATAACCATTATTTTGAAATTCTGATTCGGTTCGATTAGCTGACCCTCATCGCTACTGCCCTGAAGCAATAGAGATAAAGCGTCAGCTACAATATTGTCTTTACCTTAATATATTACACTCCTATTTGGTATTTCTTTAATAGTAAAGCCCATCTCATTAGCCTTGAATGAAGAATTTTGCACTTCATTAGGAAGGTCAAAGCTCTGTAGTCACAATATGCAACTGCCCTTTTTGCATATACAAAATACCTAAACTTCTTGAGAGCCCACATAATGGATAATGTCTTCCACTCGGTCGTAGTGTATGCTCTCTCGAAGTTAAGTATTTAGTCCTTTATAACACCAGGTTTTTTTATCAACTACTTTGTACCTGTGGTAATAAGGTATATATTAGGATTCTAGTGTTCTTATCGTTTATAAGTCCAAAGAGGACAATGTATAATCCTTTATAATACCGGCTTTTTTTATCAGCTAGTTTGTACATTTGGTCATTAGGTAAATATTTGGATTTTAGTGTGACGCTCGTTGATCAGTTAACAAACATATGGGATCCTAATTGTTGAACTAGGGTAATTTAGATTCGTTACTTCTCTGTTTACTTTGATTATATATTTTGTTTTGAAATTCCAGTTTCCGTACTAACGGTAACTCAACAATCCGTCCCTCATTGTTTAAGGAACACATACCCTTCACAGTGTCGAGCCTTACGTCTCGTTCACGCATAAAATCCCATTCCAAATACATTGGTAAGTTAAAATAGGAGCCAACAAGAACGTGCTAATAAATCGTTCCCCCTGCGCTACTATTTCTACCTATATGGGAAAAGAATGGTTTCCTAATATTCTATACCAAGTACAGTTGGCTACCGGGAATACTAGCAAATTCTGTTTGCTTTTCAAATATTTATAAAGTCTCATATTCATTACACTAAAAGTTGCGCTAATGAACAACAGGATGCTAAGATCTTCATCTAAGATTTTAACGTTAGCCTGGCTTGCACCACTCCAATAGGATTATTATCTAATTTTCCTGGATTATCTAAGAGTTCTTATCTAATACCCATACCACAATTATACCTCCATACACACGTCTTTAATATTGTCTCTTCTCCAGCTACACTGGGAAGACTCAGATCAGCTGGTTTTAGTTTATTGCATCTGTTTGGTGGTTATCCGTTTCATCGAGTACCACCACTCGAAACCCGGAATTCTGACCATTCCGTTCATTGCTAGTGTCACCAGAGATATTCTCAGGCATAGACATTAAAGGCGTTAGTACAAATTGTCCGTTAGCTGTAATAATATTAGTGGGAGCCCCCTCTGAATATTCGGTCCATTACCCCACTGAACACGCCTGTCTTGCACTTGTCCTTAATGTCCAGACTGCTCTCGTGCTTCCGTTTCCTATTAAAACCGTAGAATTGTATCCATTCTGATTCTGCTGATTTCTGTTACTGTATTGAGCGTTATTACTACGATTTGGTCCATTGCTTCCGTAATAGTTATTAGAATTATTTTGTCTATAATTTTTATCTTCAGATTGATTACCATTATCCTGATTGTTATACTTAGTTTTATGATTTAGATTAACATAGTGACACTTTCCATTGTCTTTCGTTTTATTATTACTGTTATCACCATTACAACAATTATTGTGTTGAGGATTGTTAAAATTAGAACAGTGAAAATGATTCCCCATGCTCTAGCGTCTTCCTGAACTACGTCCATGGAATCAATAACTAACAGGAATTGGTCAACATTGTTATCCACTAGGTTTTTTAATGTCTCCAATCAACAAATAGATAATTTTCCCTTTAGAATTCTAATAACCTCTCTGTGACTAATGGAATTATCCCAGAATCGAGTTTTATTCATATACACTCCTGGAAAATGAAATAAGAACACCGTGAATTCATTGTCCCAGGAAGGGGAAACTTTATTGACACATTCCTGGGGTCAGATACATCACATGATCACACTGACAGAACCACACGCACATACACATAGGCAACAGAGCATGCACAATGTCGGCACTAGTACAGTGTATATCCACCTTTCGCAGCAATGCAGGCTGCTATTCTCCCATGGAGACGATCGTAGATATGCTGGATGTAGTCCTGTGAACGGCTTGCCATGCCATTTCCACCTGGCGCCTCAGTTGGACCAGCGTTCGTTCTGGACGTGCAGACCGCGTGAGACGACGCTTCATCCAGTCCCAAACATGCTCAATGGGGGACAGATCCGGAGATCTTGCTGGCCAGGGTAGTTGACTTACACCTTCTAGAGCACGTTGGGTGGCACGGTATACATGCGGACGTGCATTGTCCTGTTGGAACAGCAAGTTCCCTTGCCGGTCTAGGAATGGTAGAACGATAGGTTCGATGACGGTTTGGATGTACTGTGCACTATTCAGTGTCCCCTCGACGATCACCAGAGGTGTACGGCCAGTGTAGGAGATCGCTCCCCACACCATGATGCCTGGTGTTGGCCCTGTGTGCCTCGGTCGTGTGCAGTCCTGATTGTGGCGCTCACCTGCACGGCGCCAAACACGCATACGACCATCATTGGCACCAAGGCAGAAGCGACTCTCATCGCTGAAGACGACACGTCTCCATTCGTCCCTCCATTCACGCCTGTCGCGACACCACTGGAGGCGGGCTGTACGATGTTGGGGCGTGAGCGGAAGACGGCCTAACGGTGTGCGGGACCGTAGCCCAGCTTCATGGAGACGGTTGCGAATGGTCCTCGCCGATACCCCAGGAGCAACAGTGTCCCTAATTTGCTGGGAAGTGGCGGTGCGGTCCCCTACGGCACTGCGTAGGATCCTACGGTCTTGGCGTGCATCCGTGCGTCACTGCGGTCCGGTGCCATGTCACCTTCCGCCGACCACTGGCGACAACATCGATGTACTGTGGAGACCTCACGCCCCACGTGTTGAGCAATTCGGCGGTACGTCCACCCGGCCTCCCGCATGCCCACTATACGCCCTCGCTCAAAGTCCGTCAACTGCACATACGGTTCACGTCCACGCTGTCGCGGCATGCTACCAGTGTTAAAGACTGCGATGGAGCTCCGTATGCCACGGCAAACTGGCTGACACTGACGGCGGCGATGCACAAATGCTGCGCAGCTAGCGCCATTCGACGGCCAACACCGCGGTTCCTGGTGTGTCCGCTGTGCTGTGCGTGTGATCATTGCTTGTACAGCCCTCTCGCAGTGTCCGGAGCAAGTATGGTTGGGTCTGACACACCGGTGTCAATGTGTTCTTTTTTCCATTTCCAGGAGTGTAGTTCAAGGTATTTTCGCAAAGGCCCTTTTTCAGGATTACAAAATTCCGGACTATAATTTTCATTCCTTTATCGATTTTGTTTGCTTTGCGACCAATATTTCGTGATAAATAATTTTTCAAAATCTCTCCAGGTTCTGCAACTTTCAGTTGCTTTCGATAACGACAGTGGAACTTCTCCAGTCGTCTTTGACACTATAACCTGTATTTTATCTTGTTCCTTCCGAGATTGGGGAAATACATCTCTGAAACTTTATAAAAACGCCATTGGGTGTATAGAATTTTTGTCATTCGAAGGTATTTTAAATTGCGTAGCTTTGAAAATACTGTGTTCACTCTTAGAGGATGAAACAATCCCCTCGCGATCTTAAAATTGTTCTTCAAGATCGGACTCAGTGCTTCTTCTACCGTTACTATGATCGCTCTCTCGCCACTTTCGCTTCCTAAAAGGCGATTGATTTCTGGAAAATGGTTCCGGATATCTTTCAAATTCGTTTTGTTATTTATAACTACCTTCACCTGTTGACAAACGATTTGTTACATATTCCTGCCACATATGCATCTCGGATAAAACTTTCTCCTTAATAAGATTGAATTCGGCTTTCATTTGTTCCACACTGTCTTACCTCCTTGTATCGAGGTGCATCTGGTTCATTCTGCTGAGTTGCGTTCTCGATCACATTTTAATTGACATGTGATCTTCTTCCTGCTTTGCTTGTATCCATTCTGACAAATCCTCCTCTGTTCTTAGTCGTCTGTCTACTAAGACAGTCAATAAACTCCTGGCCTGTGATTTTTAGATCTTCTAATTGTTTACTTAGCTTATCGATCTGTTCAGCTATTTTAGTCTATTCTTTATTTGTTGCCTCCACATTCCCCTTTATTTGGGGATCTAAGTTTTCAATGATTCGCTTATTTCGTTCGAAGATTTTACACTTAATGTTAATTATCTATCTCGGCCGATAAATATTCATTACTTTCTTAGTACGTTGAGTCTAGGTCATTAACAAACTTTTATAAGTCATTTTCAAATTCGTGGTCTTCATAATATTGTTGTTTCTGTAATTCTAACATCTCCTCCTGAAAAGATTTTACCCCAAGTTCGTATACTACCTCTTTTTCCCTTTCCCTAAGTTCACGTTGTTTTTCCTCTTCCCTTTCGGTAAGTTCACGTTGTTTCCCTTCTTCACTTTCTCCAAGTTCGTGTTGTTGCTCTTGTTCTGTCCCTCTAAGCGATGGTTTTGCCCTAAATTTCCCCTCTAAAGGCTTTATATCTAACATCACATTGTTTATTTAGCTCTATTTGTTCCTGATTTGATTTCACTAGAAATTCAAACTGCCTATTGATACTAATATCTCCAGATGGCGTATTGACCACATTGGTAAGATTTCTTTCCTCACAAGCACCTACATTTTCAACACTCACTTTCAGTATGGTCATTATTCCTTACCAAACTATTTCGTCTCAGATTTGACGTTTCAGGTTCCAAAAAATCCTCTGTCTGATTAACATGTAAAGTTTCTACACGGTTTTCATCCTCGCCGGTATCCTCTCTCTCCAAGTCCCTAAACTTGTATCTGGATTCGATCTTAAACGGTATCCCCGTTTCATTCTTGTCAATATACACTCTCAGAATAACTCCAAAATAATAATACACAATGAATGAAATTTAACATTAACTACTTACACAGTTTCTGCATCATGGACTTGCCTCAGTTATCCAAGAAAGGAAGCACAATGAACTCCTGATCAGGCAGTAACAAAATGTCTTTACACATACAAGTGCGAGCCGCAGTAACAGAAACGAATTATTTCCTACCTTCCGTACAGCTTTTGACGTCTTGTAGTTCCCGGAGGTAGGAGCCTCGCTGTCGGCCGCAATCACACATACGATCTTCAGTCCGCCATCAGCTCGGCTCGTGGGTTGTCGTAGTGGAGAACATGAAACATATAATTGGAAGTTTTCAGTCACTGTTCATTAAGCAATCGCAGCAATTATATTTCACTACTGTTTATTAAGTAATAATTGTTTTCATACCTTTTTTCGAGTCACGCGTTGGGCGCCAGTTGTAGCTGCTCTCCGTAGATCTGCTGTCTTCGACTTCTCTGGCGTAAGGTATTGATACTGTTATCTCCTGTATATGGCCGACTTTTCATTATATCTATGTCTTAGATTGAGCACCTACAAACATCTTTACTATAAAGGTGACTGAATGTGGGGTGCTTATGATAATTAATGTTAACTTTTTGCTCAGTCAATCACCCGTCATTTGTTGCTGCGTTACCGAATATAAGATAATTAAAAACGCCTTTGGATGTTAGTTATTATTTACTGGTACACACGCCATTGTGGAAATTAGTTTAGTTTTTATTAACAACATTTAACAATAATTAAATGATCATGAGTGATTGAGTTTTGTACATAGGAAAAAGGAGGACTGATCCGACAGTTACTCTCAGCAATTACGGCAACTCGGATATGCATATTCTTACAGTTTGTCACTTAAAGATATTATAGCAATGACTATCGTCCATTACTATACTTCGATACAGTCATTCAAATTTCGTACGCCTTTACTTTCATAAAGCTCAGTGTCCAATTCCGTTCTTACGTTCAATTTAACGACCCTTCGTATAGTCCTCAGATCCTATTATCGATTATTCGGCACGCAATAGAATTTAATACTTCTTCTCGTGTACACAGTTCCTCAGATATTCTTAGTCCGTGACTTTACGGCAAAATTCTGTCCCGAATAAATTGACTGTAGTCAATCTTCTTGCAGTTTAACAAAACTATCCTGATCGCTTCCGTAGCATATCACATGGAAATGCCAACACGCCGCAGCTACTTACACTTTTTCGAAGCGTAGAAAATAAGAGAACTAACAATACCTGTACATGGTTTACATAGTAGAATTTAGAAACAAAAGTAGTCTCGTTAAACCCTCTTTTATTTCCATGAAGCCCTACTTTGCTGTCGGCGTTATTCTGATGAGAGAGCATACATTGATAATTATAATAAAAGCTCTTTCAGCGCTATTAATTATTTCCGATATTATCGATCACCTCTCCCCTACATAAAAATAAGCCTGATAATATTGTTCTCAATTTCCGTATTGTTCCGCTACGGTTCGCTTTCCATTGGCTGAAAGCAGTCCCCAGCTGAAATATATCATTATTACCTTCTACAGACATCATCTGACACAACCTGACCATTTTCTGGACTAAACTATTGTATTATAGCAACGTCTAAGTAAAAGAATGTCATAAGCACTCGGTTACACTCAGATCGTCTACAACAAATATAAATAATAAAAGGTTCATAAATAAATAATCCAGCTTTCTTGCGCAAGTGTTATAATTGCAAATGACAACTGACTGTCGTTAAATATTATTTAAACGTTTATTAATGTATTCTTGATGAAAGTTTCTTTCTTTTCTCTTTCCAACAGTGATGACAGCAAACACCTGCGGGTGACCACTTTTAAATTGGCACAGTATTTTTAACAAGACTTGCAGTCAACATTTAAATAGAGTCTCTGGCAAAATCCGCTGTTCATTAAATAAACACACAAATAAGAGAAAATATGAGGTGTCTATGCCACATTCATTTGCTGTGTAATAGTGGAGGATACGATGTTCTGACAAACACTTGCGTAAAGGAAAGATACAGAAAAGTAGTAAGTCAGGGAATGTCATAGACACATCTATATAGCTTTCAGCGATGATAGCTATAGTGCATTACTGTCACCTGAGATACTCTCTGCTGAAATCGCATGAACGTTTACAATTTGTGGAAGTGTTTATTCACTGTGAAATATTAACTTCCGTAGTTTTAAAGACATTGAATTATAGTTGTGTCATTACTGTCATGTCACTGGATGTGCTTCGTTTTTCTGAGATGGCAAATGTATTCAGATTTACTTTGACACTTGAATGTGAATTATTATGGATTGTTAAAGAGCTGTAAGAAGCCATCTTTTAGCTTGTCTAACAGCCAGACACTTCTTGGAGCACTGTTGGTTCTCTAAAACGACCGATCGTCGCCACAATTCCACGTACTGGGAATTATCCATTTCCGGCCATGTTACTCGTCTGTTCCTGTTTGCACTGAATCTTGGACCAATTATCGTGCAGCTGTATAACTATTTCATCTTATCTCTTACCAATAGGGGGGCGGGGGGGGGGGGGGAGCTGATTAGCTCACCTACATATGCATAGCGCTACATTTATTATCTATGCTGACAGCAGCTGTGATGTCGTCGCGCCTCACCCTGCTGCAGATAGTGTTGCTCTTGAGTTTCATTCAATAACTCAGGTTGGATTATCTACTGCTTCTATTACTGCTGTGTTCACTGATGGATCAGAGCAGCTGTTTGTGTATTCACTAAATTCGATGAAATGCTAGTGATTACTGGATATGTAGCTAGATATGAGCATCATAGCATTCTAATTTACTGTTCTAATGTAAACTGGTGGAACTATGACAGCTTACATTGACTGTAGCCACTCTCTCATGACTAATGTATGTCGGGGGTGCGATCCTCCATCTTCAGTTAACTAGCAGAAGTCCTGCAAGTGACTAAACATTGTGAATGAAAACACTTGCAAAAATTTATATTTTGGCTGTTCACTTTCGGTATGTTTTACTCGTGGTGGAGAGGATGTAGTATGAATTTTACCGATGCTGCAAGCGGCAGCTCTTCACCATCTATGAAGAATCCAATCAGGCGCTATTTCTAGGCTTGTTTATCCGACCTATCCGGCAAGTTTTAGGCTGTGACGAGTGAGTGCAAAGATATGAGAATTATTTGTTTAGGGCGACGAAGAGAGCGAAACAGAGTTTGTACATGGATTCAGTGTGTATTTGAAATGCGCCACTTGGAAGAACGAGACCCTAATCTACATGAGAGCACGAAAATGAGCAAAATACACACATCAAAAAATGTTTTCCATCACCGCAAATCCCAGAAACCTTGAAGACAGACGACTGTGGAAACTGTATTGCAGACAGTAACTATTACTGTTCAGAGATGTCACTAAACCCGCCCAGACATGCAAAAACCGTGCATGTGCAATGCCTTTTACATGGAGGAGCTCCGACAGTCTATCAGTTCCAGTCACTCCAACTAGAAGGAGATACACAGCTCGTGTTGTGTGTATTCACTCTTGCCTAGACGGTCAATACCGCAGTTCGATTGCGTCCGAATTGTTACTTTGTGCCAGGAAAGGCTCTCAACAAGGGAAGTGTCCAGGCGTCTCGGAGTGAACCAAAGAGATGTTGTTCGGAGATGGAGGAGATACAGGAAGAAAGGAACTGTCGATAACATGCCATGCTCAGGCCGTCCAAGGCCTACTACTGCAGTCGATGACCGCTACCTACGTATTATGGCTCGGAGGAACCCTAACAGCAACGCCACCATGTTGAATAATTGTTTTCGTGCAGCCACAGGGCGCAAAGTGCGCGCAATAGGCTGCATGATGTGCAACTTCACTCCAGACGTCCATGACGAGGTCCATCTTTTCAACCACGACACCATGCAGCGCTGTACAGATGGATCCAACAACATGCCGAATGACCGCTCAGGATTGGCTTCACGTTCTCTTCACCGATGAGTGTCGCATATACATATAACCAGTCAACTGTCGGAAACGTGTTTGGCGGAAACTCGGTAAGGGTGAACGCGTTAGACACACTGTTCAAATGGTTCAATGGCTCTGAGCACTGTGGGGCTTTACTTCTGAGGTCATCGATCCCCTAGAGTTTAGAACTACTTAAACCTAACTAACCTAGGGACATCACACACATCCATGGCAGGGGCAGGATTCGAACCTGCAACCTTATATACACACTGTCCAGCGAGTGCAGCGAGGTGGGAGTTCCCTGCTGTTTTGCGGTGGCATTATCTGGGTCCTACGTGCGCCGCTGGTGGTCATGAAAGGAGCCTAAACGCCTATACGATACGTGAATATCATCGTCCGACCGATAGTCCAACCACACCAAATTGGCGAGTCACTCGTCTTCATGGACGACATTTCGCACCCCCATCGTGCACATCTTGTGAATGACTTCTTTCAGGATAGCGACATCGCTCGATTAGAGTAGTCAGCATGTTTTCCAGCCATGAAACCTATCGAACATGCCTATGATGGACTGAAAAGAGCTTTATGGACGACGTGACCCACCAACCACTCTGAGGGATGTATACTGAATCGCCGTTGAGGATTGGGACAATCTGGCCCAAAAGTGCTTCGATGAACCTGCTGATAGTACGCCACGACAAATTCAGGCATGCATCAATGCAAGAGGACGTGCTACTGCTTATTTGAGGTACCGGTGTGTACTGCAATCTGGACCACCACTTCTGAAGGTCTCGCTGTATGGTGGTGCAACATGCAATGTGTGGTTTTCGTGAGCAATAAAATTGGTGGAAAAGATGTTTATGCAGATCTCTATTCCAATTACTGTACAGATTCCGGAACTCTCGGAACCGGGATGATGCAAAACTTTTTTGATTTGTGTATAATAAAGGTAAATATCTTTGTTCCCAAGTAAGAACAAATCTCAGGAATATATAAATCGTAATTAGGTACTCTCACAGTATCGAACGTACCTGATATGCATGGTTAAGTAGAACGACAGGAAAGTTCTCCACATTCAAAATTTAGTTTGTCGTTTCTCGAGGTCAGTTTGAAGTCGCCGTTCATTGAGGTGGACGCAACCTTTTATTCGGCACTATCTGGGAACAAAGCAACCTGAACAGAGGAAACACAGAAGCAGGAGCAGTTGCTGCCCAGTACACAAAGTAATCGCGCCTGCTGGCAGCCTGGTGCTAGGGAAGCCGCGCTCTGCCACAATCGTGGCCGTCATCTAAAATGCCGTTTGCTGTACCGTCTGTCCGGCCGGCAACTTGCTATCTCGCACGGCGGCGCAAACTTTGCGGCGTGTCGTACCTTATTCATGAGCTCTCTCATTCCCCACCAAACTCCACTGGCTCAGTGATCTCCCCTTTACGAAAAAAAAGAAAAATTAACTCAGTGAACCAGCTTGTCGTGTCACATGAATGCCGCTCCAGCATCAGTTTGCGAAACTGTCATACTTACGCACTAATTAGTTTCGTGAGCTAATGGTATCATATGCCACTTCCGACGATTTCAGAGACTGGTACATACGTCATTAGCAAAAATAACTTTCGGTGGGTTCAAATTCTATATGTATGTGTGTGTGTGTGTGTGTCTGTGTGTGTGTGTGTGTGTGTGTGTGTGTGTGTGTGTGTGTGTGTGTGTGGGTGTGTAAATCTGTGCATATGCGGAAGCAATATCGTGGAAAAATTTCAAAGGAATTGGTCAAGAACTTGGGGAGATTTTCAGTTTGATATACAGTTTTGTACAAACGAACATTTATACCTATATAGACAAAAATGTTAATGTTCGTTTGTACACAACTGTAAATCAGCACAAGTTTGCCAACTGCTACAAAATCTTGAAACAACTTTTCATGCGAATATGCACTTGGTTTCATCAACCTATTTATTTAATATATATAATCTATAGATAAATATATGATACATAAAGGAGAAATGCTAAAAAATCTTTTGACTGATCTACTTCAAAGCTTTCAATGATACTTTTGTGAACTTGTGATAATCAAAGGCTATATAATTTTAGTATATAATTATACATGTAATATATAAAGGGGAAACATTATTACCAAAAATTTTTGAAAGTGCTCTACCAATTACTTCAAATTTTTACATGTTAGTGTAACAAATGTATGGATTCACCACACACACACACACACACACACACACATATATATATATATATATATATATATATATATATATATATAGAGAGAGAGAGAGAGAGAGAGAGAGAGAGAGAGAGAGACTCCATGCCAAACCAACATCACAGGAAAGGTAGATTAAGTTGTAGAAAGGGGCAGAAATAAGCGGCTGTCAGTTACACTCGAATATACAACCTTTTCAGAATGAGATTATCACTCTGCAGCGCAGTGTGTCCTGATATGAAACTTCCTGGCAGATTAAAACTGAGTGCCCGACCGAGACTCGAACTCGGGAGCTTTGCCTTTCGCGGGCAAGTGCTCTACCATCTGAGCTACCGAAGCACGACTAACGCCCGGTACTCACAGCTTTACTTCTGCCAGTATCCGTCTCCTACCTTCCAAACTTTACTGTAGCTCTCCTGCGAACCTTGCAGAACTAGTACTCCTGAAAGAAAGGATATTGTGGGGACATGGCTTAGCCACCGCCTGGGGGATGTTTCCAGAATGAGATTTTCACTCTGCAGCGGAGTGTGCGCTGATATGAAACTTCCTGGCAGATTAAAACTGTGTGCCTGACCGAGACTCGAACTCGGGACCTTTGCCTTTCGCGGGCAAGTGCTCTACCACTTGCCCGCGAAAGGCAAAGGTTCCGAGTTCGAGTCTCGGTCGGGCACACAGTTTTAATCTGCCAGGAAATTTCATGCAACCTTTTATTTGATCAAACATAACAAGAGAAAAGAAATAAAAAAAACAGCTTTAGTTTTGGAACTTAATTAGTGGCTAAATGCGCCGTACAATCTCATGCCTTAAGGGCAAGATCACTTTAATTTAAATAACTTAAAGCTCAAACAAAATCAGAAATTTAAAGGCAAAGCCTTATCTTAAAACAATTCCTTAATTTGGCCGAAGGCCCAAAGAATCTGACACTTCAAGAGCAAACAACTTAAATTCAAAATAGGTTGAGGGCCCAGCACTTAAGACTCAATAACATTAATTTTAAAAATGCCAAAGGCTCTACGTAAAACAGTTCTTAAATTAGGCTGAAGGCCAAAACCATCTGATGCCTTAAGGGCAAAGCAACCTTAATCTTAAAATCGGATGGAAGCCGTACAATTACAAACAACTAGAACAAACGAGAAAAGGCAGTACACCTAAGGGCCCTCAGAAGTTCCGAGGGTCAGCCTGGAATTCAAACACTAACGCTCGCTTAGGTGAGACAGGCACTCGGCCACACCATGGTCGATCTGACGACAACCCTACCGACAGACAGTCAACGGACCCACCGACAAGATAACCTCTGCTTCACCTGGCCAGTACACAACAGGGAGTTCAATGGAACAACGTAGAAAGTATTGTGCCCACAACCAATTATACATTGAGCTGTCAAACTACACACCATGCTGGAAATCGACAACACGATGTGGAAAATAAAATGCCTGAATTTACGTCAACGGCCAGGGCAGGTAACCGGATCGTTAACGGCCACAAGGCAGAAGATACCGCTGGTGCACTTCAATTCAAATAACCAAGTACAGTTAAACCCCACCATACGGTGGCTAAAATTTGCCAACTTCAAACCACACATTGTTGCTCACGGCAATATGCCAACAGCCGACAGCGAACTCCAAACGACACAATTTGAACAGTCATGACTTGCTGGTAGATTAAGTCAAAACTCAACTTTCATGTCGAGGACCGGTGAGCCACGAACCTCGTAGCAATGGGAACAGCACCACACACTCTGACACCACATGGAGGCCGCCAGCGGGCCTGGCCAAACTACGTGCTGCAGAGATTTCCTCGCTGCTCATCGCCAACCGACCAACTGCATGCCCGGTAATGGTGTAACTATCAAATATACGTCGGCCGATGAGACGACCAACTGAACGACCAACCAACGGTCGTCCCACTCCGATCTCCCTCCGTTGGACAGTTCGCTGTGTGTCACCAGCGGTCGGCGAGCACTGGCTGTCGGCGCCTCACCGCCACTCCGCCACTTCGTCCCCGACTCCACTTCTGCTGCGTCCCGACCGCACTGCTGGTCCGTCTCCAACTCACCGCCAGACACACGACGACCCGGTCACTCCACAGATTGGTACGACAGTGCACTTACCGATACGCGATGCTGCTGCCGCTCACCCGCTCAATCGCAAGTAGGGCAGGAAGTCAGTGGCACCTATAAATGAGTAAATGGAATACGTTACCGCTGGATATATTTCGTAAACCACATCAAATACTGACGAATCGATTCCACAGACCGAACGTGAGGAGAGGGGCTAGTGTAATTGGTTAATACAAACCATAAAAAATACACAGAAGTATGTTTTTTAACACAAACCTACTTTTTTTTTAATGGAACCCCGTTAGTTTTGTTAGCACATCTGAACATGTAAACAAATACGTAATTAGTGCCGTTTGTTGCTTTGTAAAATGTTAATTACATCCGGAGATATTGTAACCTAAAGTTGACGCTTGAGTACCATTCCTCCGCTGCTCGATCGTGTGTATCGGAGAGCACCGAAACACGTAGGGATGCAAAGGGAACGTTGATGGACCTTAGGTGCAGGAGAGACTGGAAGAGCACATTACGTTCACATGCTAACATCTTTTTATTGGTCTTTTTCACTGACACACATGTACATTACCAAGAGTGGTGAGGTAAACGTTCGACGGGCGTTTCATAGGACGTGGAGGACTCATAAATTGGCCAGCCCGTTCTCCTGATCCGACACCTCTGGACTTCTTTCTGTGGGGAACGTTAAAGGAGAATGTGTACCGTGATGTGCCTACAACCCCAGAGGATATGAAACAACGTATTGTGGCAGCCTGCGGCGACATTACACCAGATGTACTGCGGCGTGTACGACATACAATTGTGTGCAGCAAATGATGGCCACCACATTGAACATCTTGGCCTGACATGTCGGGACACACTCTATTCCACTCCGTAATTAAAAACGGAAACCACGTGTGTGCGTGTACCTCACCCCTCATGGTAATGTTCTGTTCCAGTCTCTTCTGTACCTAAGGTCCATCACCGTTCCCTTTGGATCCCTACGTGTTTCGGTGCTCTCCGATACACACGATCGAACAGCGGAGGAGTGGTAATCAAGCGTCAACTTGAGGTTACAATATCCCCGGATGTAATTAACATTTTACAAAGCAACAAACGGCACTGATTACGTATTTGTTTACATGTTCAGATGTGCTAACAAAACTAACGGGGTTCCATTTTTAAAAAAACGTAGGTTTGTGTTAAAAAACGTACTTCTGTGCATTTTTTTATGGTTTGTATTTACCAATTACACTAGCCCCTCTCCTCACGTTCGGTCTGTGGAATCGATTCGTCAGTATTTGATGTGGTTTACGAAATATATCCAGCGGTAACGTTAGGTGACTCACCCTGTATATAGGTATAGGATGGTCCATTGGTCGTGACAGTGCCAAATATCTCACGAAATAAGCGTCAAACGAAAAACCTACAAAGAAGGAATCTTGTCAATCGTGAAGGTGGAAACCAGATGGCTCTATGGCTGGCCCGCTAGATGGCGCTGCCATAGGTCAAACGGATACCAATTGCGCTTTTGTAATAGGAACCCCCATTTTTTATTACATATTAGTTTAGTGCGTAAAGAAATATGAATGTTTTAGTTGGACCACATTTTTCGGTTTGTGATAGATGGCCCTGTAATGGTCACAAACATATGGCTCACAATTTTAGTCGAACAGTTGGTTACAGGAAGTTTTCTTACATTAAAATACAGAACTTAGGTACGTTTGAACATTTTATTTCAGTTGTTCCAATGTGGTACATGTACCTTTGTGAACTTATCAGGACTGAGAACGCATGCTGTTACAGCCGGATTACAAATTAATGCAATAAATGCTCAAAATGATGTCAGTCAACCTCAATGCATTTGGCAATACGTGTAACGACATTCCTCTCAAAAGCGAGTAGTTCACCTTCCGTAATGTTCGCACATGCATCGACAATGCTCTGACGCATATTGTCAGGCGTTGTCGGTGGATCAGGATAGCAAATATCCTTCAACTTTCCCCACCGGAACAAATCTGCAGAAGTCAGATCCGGTGAACGTGCGGGCCATGCTATGGTCCTTCGACGACCAATCCAGCTGTCATGAAATATGCTATTCAATACCTCTTCAACCGCAAGCGAGCTATGTGACGAACATCTATCATGTTGTCATTCTGTCATGCAGTGAAACATCTTCTAGTAAGATCGGTAGAGCATTACGTAGGATATACGCATACATCGTACCATTTAGATTGCCATCGATAAATGGGGGCCAATTATCCTTCCTCGCATAATGCCGCACCATATATTAACCCGCCAAGGTCGCTGATGTTCCACTGGTCGCAGCCATTGTGGATTTTCCCTTGCGCAATAGTGCATTTTATGCCAGTTTACATTACCGCTGTTGGTGAATGACGCTCCGTCGCTAAATAGAACGCGTGCAAAAAATCTGTCATCGTCCCGTAATTTCTCTTGTGCCCAGTGTCAGAACTGTAGATGACGTTCAAAGCTGTCGCCATGCAATTCCTGATGCATAGAAATATGGTACCGGTGCAATCGATATTGATGTAGCATTCTAAACACCGACGTTTTTGAAATTCCTGATTCTCGCGCAATTTGTCTGCTACTGATTTGCGGATGACCCGCGACGGCAGGTAAAACATCTACTTGGGCCTCATCATTTGTTGTAGGTCGTGGTTGTCGTTTCACATGTGGCTGAACACTTCCTCTTTCCTTAAATAACGTAATTATCCGGCGAACTGTACGGACACTTGGATGATGTCATCCAGGATACCGAGCAGCATACATAGCACACGCCCGTTGGTCATGTTGATCACAATAGCCATACATCAACCCGATATCGACCTTTTCCGCAACTGGTAAACGGTCCGTTTTAACGCGCCTAATGTATCACGAAGCAAATACCGTCCGCACTGGCGGAATGTTACGTGATACCACGTACTTATACGTTTGTCACTATTACAGCACCATTTATCACAAAGCGAAAAAAGAGGCCCAACTGAAACATTCATATTTCTTTACGTACTACACGAATATGTAATAAATTGGGGTTCCTATTTAAATATCCGTTTGACCTATGGCAGCGCCATCTAGCAGGCCAACCATAGCGCCATCTGGTTTCCCCCTTCAAGCTAGACAAGTTTCGTACTTCATAGTTTTTTTTTTTTACTTTCGACGCTAATTTGGTGAGATATTTGACCCGATCTTTATGAATGGACCACCGTGTGTGTGTGTGTGTGTGTGTGTGTGTGTGTGTGTGTGTGTGTGTGTCAGTGTGTGAGAGAGAGAGAGAGAGGGGGGGGGGAGTTAGAGAGGGGGGGGTGCTTTTGATTTGAAGACTACTATAGAATCTGAATTTTCAGTAAGAATAAGCAAGGCTCAAGAGGGGTAAGGAGATGACAGATAAATGGGAATAAGTGGACATAAGTAGTGGAAAGGAGGAAATAGACAGAGAGGGGGCAGACTGAAATAGTGTGAGAGAGAAGGAGGAGAACAAGGACATGGAAAGGTTGTGCAGATGACTAGAAAAAAGAGGGTGAGTGCGCAGGGAGAGTTAATGGACAGACAGGTTGAAAGGAGATAAAGACTGAAGGATGGAGGGGAAGAAAAATTGGGAAAACTGGTTAGGTGTGTGGCGAACAAGGAAATAGGGAGCAGAAAGAGATGGAGAGACGGAGGAGAAGATGGACAAAGGGGAGAGGATGTGATGGACAGAGAGAGGGGGAAGAAGAAGAATATGGACAAAGAGAGGCGGCGGAAGAGACGGGCAGCGACAAGGTAGAGAAGGAGAGTAGGACATATGCTCTGTTCCCGTTCCATATTAGAAGTGTGTGATTTCTGTTTCCATTCTTTCTCATTTAATCAGACTGGACCACAGCAATATTTGGCTGGGAACAGCTAGTGTACATATGTTCAAACTTTTTCCGATGTTCAATTATTAATTAATGGATACCATTTCACCTTTTCGATAAAACGGAATGCAAACTGTCACTAATATGTAGAAACTTTCGTTCCCATTTCACATACCCCTAAAGAAAGGTGTATGCTGAAATTCATATCGACAACAACAGATTAGCTTCATTACCTACATGTTAAATGGATTTGCAACAACTTAACCCACAGCTATATATTAATCACTTCTAAATGATGAAAGTGAGAACTAGCCAACAGCATATAACTAAACGAATATATACAAGACTTACATTGAAATAAGGCTAACGGCCTAGCCGCAGTCGTGTCACCAGTTCCCTTCAGATAATCGAAGTTGACTGTTGGCAAGCGAGGTGCACTCAGCCCTCGTGAGTCCAGCCAGTTAAGGACCCACTTGATTGAGAAGTTTTGGAGCCAATAACGAAAACTCGCAATGGCCGCAAGAGTGGTGTGTTGACCTTATGTCCATCCTCATGTGCATTCACTAACGTCTATGGACTGAGGATGACACGGTGGTCGGTTGTTATCGTTGGGCCTTCAATGTACGGCATTGCTGCTTCCATGCACAGTAAGGAGAGATGAGACCACGGTCTCACGTCCCTTCAAATCCAAGCACTTCTCCCTTTGTCTTCCATTGATAGTGTACCTTTTGGGTTGTTTTGCGTACCTCTATTATTTGTGTTTTCCCACAAATTATATCTACTTTTCCGATAATCTCTATGACCTTAGATTATTTCGATTATTTAAGCCATGGAATTTAGTGAAATGTTTATTTTTTAAATGGATGACATACCGTTGTTTAGTTGCATTTATTATAACTTCTATGTACTATGAAATTACGTAACTGCTGTTAGCAACGCATTCGAAAATATTTCGAAATTGTGCTCTATGTATTTGAGTCCGAAAGGAATGTTTGATAAAGTAACTTTCATAAAATTAAGGCGTCATCTATTGGCTTGAGAATTTTAATTTCAGATCTTATGTATATCATTATTATCGACAGCTTGGACGTATATTCAGAAAAACGCTTTGAACCCTTATTTTGAATCTACTACCTGATGGCGGGTAAGGTAGGTAAAGAAGTTGGTCATTAATGGAATAGTTGGGTGAAAGCCACATTGTTGGGTAGTGACAATGGGAAAGCTGGTTGCAAGATCCTGATGGATTTATTGGGTAATGATGGTTTCAAGAAATTCGCTGAAAACTGATGAGAGTCTGACAGTCTTAGTTTGAGGTCTGGAAAAGGGGTTTCTCAGGTTTCACGAACAGCAGGACTTCGGATGATTTCACAGCTTCGGATAATAACCTGCGTAGAGGACAGCACTGTAGGAAATTAGACATTTCTAGAGGTGTGGTAATTGAATTGTGACCAGCAGGAATGTTTCGCTCTTAAACGAATGTTTGTGTAATGTCTTCAGTTGTTTTGGATTTTTAGTGCTGTTTGATGAGCGCTGTGTAAATAATGAAAGTTTCCTGTGGGATATTACTGTAAAATGCATTTGAAATGATGTGTTGTAGGATATTCGAAAGATTGGAGTCATGGATTTGGCATGGTACGTTTTCCAGCCTGTGTGGGAATGATCTTGGATCTGCTAGTGTGTATCATTCAGAGTTCGTCGGACTGGATTTGATGCACGGTATGAGATCTGTAAAACGACAGGTAGATGATCACCCCGAGTTGTATCTAGGAAGCATTGCAACTTTGGTTGAGATATGGGCTATCTGCTTGTATGTTCATACATGTAAGCATACATCAACTAAATAAAGCTGAGATAATGGGGATGTTGAAATGCTCTTCCAGGTAAGGCTAAGAGTGGTAATCTTTGATGAGGCTGTGAGGAAGCCTTCTCTTGTTGTGTAGGATGGGATACAGGATGGTTCCTGGAGTGCCTCTTGGACGCGGTTCAGCCTTTTGAATAGTTTGCAGGTGTTTCCTTTACTTTAGTGCATGAAACTTATTGGTGATAATGCACTCCACCTTTTAAGTAACTGCAAACACGTTTCTTGGGATATCTGCAGCGTGTGAAAATGTTGTGAACAGAACTACAAAGGAGTTTTCTGTACACTCTATGGAATTTTTGGAGCAGTGCATGAGTGTAGAGATGGAGAGAAGGACTGTCTGCATGTAGTAGGGGTAATTTCACTGGAAATTATATTTGATATGGTATGTTATAGGAAATAAGCCTCATACTAGGTATTGGTATGATTTTGTAGACTGGATTCATGGCTTTTCATTAGGATACTGGTTTGGGGAATCCTATCCATAACCTTCTGTGTGGGAATAATCATTGTTTTCTCGGGGTACATATATAGGAATGGTTCCTCAAGTCCTGAAGAAGGACTTGTGGATGATCACTCCCAACTGAATCAATGAATTACCGAGCGAGGTGGTGCAGTGGTTAGCACACTGGACTTGCATTCGCTAGGACAACAGTTCAAATCAGCGTCTGGCCATCCTCTTTTACGTTTTCTGTGATTTCCTAAAATCGCTTCAGGCAAATGCTAGCATGATTCCTTTGAAAGAGCATGGTCGACTTCCTTCCCCATCCTTACGTAATCCGATTCGACGAATGACCTCGCTGTTTGGTCCTCTTTCCCTAAATCAAACTATGAGTACCACTGCAGACCTACTTGAGAGGTTAGGAGAAGAAAAACTGGCACTGGGGGTAAGTAATTTATCTGTGAGTTGGATAACTATAGAAGTTACTAACACCTGAGAGAAGCCTCGCCCATTGCCTACACGTAAGGGCAATAAAAACGTTACTTGCCACAGATCTCGATCTCATAGTACCTTTGAGATATTGCACGAGAGAAACTTAAAAATGCAAGATGGTGGTGATGGAAAATATACAAAAAAAATTGAAAAACTGTTGAAGATTCAAAGAACTTAAAAAAGTTTCAATGACCAAATTGCTGGAATTAGCCATTTGTGGGTTGTAATCATTCCTCTCCACCTTAACCCTCACACTCTCCTCTCATCAACGCCCACACCCTACAATCCATGTTGATACCATGAACTTACAGGCTGAACAGCTCTAGTAAACGTGCAAAAGTTTGACAAGTTTGATTGCGTTGTAATCATCCACAACAGGAACAGAAATATTTGACTTTTAAATAAAAACCACCTTTCCATCTGCACTGTATTTTATTTTTCCAGACGTGTCACACCTTTTTTCTAGTCAAGACATCTTCAGTGGGATCTATAATGACACAGGTTGGTTTTGATATATACTAGTTTAGATTATAAAGCAGTTCATCTCTCTTTTTTATGTAAATAAGTAATTACTTACATTTCTTTGCGTTTTTGTTTGGCATATGCGTTTCCATTCATCTAATCACGTACTGGAGAACTCAACAGATCTTCGTTTGCGAAATTTAAGCATGTTTTCATGTTACGAACCTTTTTCTTCGTATTTTTCACATTTTTTGTCATTATTTTTGTGGTGCACTAGTAGTCTCCTGTCAGTAGTTGTAGATATTTGGTAGGAAACTGAGGGTTAAAGACGTAACTACCTCGAGTGCACTAAATGTCTCAACCTGTTTGGTTTGTTTACGTATGTGTTGCCAACCTAACCAAGTAACGACTACTCATTTCTGTTATGTTTATGTATGAGGCTCTGTGTGTTTGTATGTGTGTATGGAGAAAGAGTGTGTATGCGTATGGATTAGTATTTTGTGTGTGTGTGTGTGTGTGTGTGTGTGTGTGTGTGTGCAAGAGAGAGAAAGATAGTTTATGTGTGGCCTTTTTTGTGTATGTGTTTCAGGAGTTGGGGGTTGGTATGTGTTGGAGTCATGGAATGATTATCGAACATTTCGGTGTTCAGCTGGTTTTAGTTTTGGTTTAAATGTTTTTTGGAGAGCTCCATGGACAAGTGAGTGGAAAGGGATTGAGTGGTATCATTACTATTCTGATAATAGTTCTGTGTTGGAGTGTTACTCTATTATATTATCTATTAGAGTAAACAATGAGTTGTTTGGCATGTGTACTTCATTATTAAATACAATTGTTTATTATTGATTCTAACTACTCTCATTTCTTCTTCTCTAGTAGTTGTTTTGTGGTTGCGCTCTCTTAGGTGTTCTCATACTTCCAGCTCTCTATTGTTCTTCGCATCTGACATCAAATGTTCTGTCTGTTTGTCCCATGTATCTACCATGACACGTTTTACACTGTAATACATATATACTTTCTGCTATACGTCTTTGTTTTTAGTCAGGTTTTTTGGTGTGTATTCATGGATAGACTTTCTCTCATGTATGCTATGTTTATCTCCTGTCTTTTGAAAATCCTAATTTTATGTGTATGTCTGTATTCACTGTGTACCATCTCCTGTTTTCTCTTATATTTTACTGATTATTTGTGTGATTGTTATACTATTGAGTGTTTCTACCTGTGTTTGGAGGAGGAGGATATTGATGTTTAACGTCCCGTCGACAACGTGGTCATTAGAGACGGAGCACAAGCTCGGATTAGGGAAGGATGGGGAAGGAAGTCGGCCGTGCCCTTTCAAAGGAACCATCCCGGCATTTGCCTAGAGTGATCTAGGGAAATCACGGAAAACCTAAATCAGAATGGCCGGACGCGGGATTGAACCGTGGTCCTCCCGAATGAGAGTCCAATGTCCTACCACTGCGCCACCTCGCTCAGTGCTTGTGTTTCGTTCTGCTGTGTTGTCTATGATTTTGCGATTTCTGGTTTTATTTTATTTTTAATTGGGTTGTTTAACTTTGTGACTATGTTACGATTGTAATCATTGTTTCTGACTATCTGCATTGTTACGTCAAGTTTCTTTTGATAGTTTTCTTTGATAAATGGCGCTGTCTTGAGGCTGTTGAGTGCAGCTTTCTTTTCTGAATGTGGGTGGTTCGAGGATTGGGGAATGATAATGTCAGTTGCTGTGGATTTTTGGTAAAATTCAAACGTGTGCTTATTCTCTTGTTTTTCTATTGTTACATCCAGTAAATTAATTTTGTTATTCTGTTCTCTTTTGACGGTGAATATTCTATTTTTATGTAATTTTTTGATGTCAGTATGTAGTTGGCGGTTGCCTACTTGACATAAAGATTAGCATTTGGTAATAGTGTCATCACTCTCCGTTTTAAGCACTGTGATCGTCATCTTTTGACAGTACAAGATACTTCAGAGTCTAATTTACGTCTGTAGGCTGCCTAGAAAGACGAGGACGTAGCGGCTAGAAAATGTAAACCATCATAATATTTGAGATTACTATAGTGTTACTTTAAGGCATCTACCAAAAAGTAAGGTTCACTACATGGAATGGCGAGTATTATTTGGTAATCAGCGGTTTCTATATTATTTACAACATGTACAGGCACTATCAACTGATGATTTAATTGAACAGGTACATTTGCATAAATGGTTTATTCAACTCAAATTTTAGTGTAACGGTACATGCCATGTGTGTGTGTGTGTGTGTGTGTGTGTGTGTGTGTGTGTGTGTGTGTGTGTGTGTGTTTGTGTGTGTGCGAGTGAATGTGTGTGCGTGTGGTGTGTGTGTTTGTACACACAAAACACACACACACACACACACACACACACACACACACGCACACACACACACACACACACATACATACACACACACACACACTCACATACACACAAACACACACACACACACACAAATGGATTCAATTGTTACACGGAAACAAATGTTTGCATGTGTCCTCGTATGTATTTTTGTGTATTTACATAGTCCGTGACGAATTAGGTTCATACAGGTAAAATATGAATACATATACAATGCAAGCTCACATAAAATCAAAATAAATGTTTCCCATTTTCATTCTCATTCACTTGATGACTCATACCCAGTCATGCACAACACAAAATTTTGGATAGTGAAATAAACATCTGAGATCCTAATTGATCTAAGGAATAAAATCCAAAACAATGTCATAGTAATGTTTGGCTGATTTACGACTCAGATAAGACTAACATAATGAATCATTCAATCAGTGTAATTAAATTATAGACTTTCTTCCATCCAACAAATGGTACAACTAAGGAATTACACCAAAAAATCATACCATTGAATTGATCTTGCAGTACGATGCTTGGGGTGTGGTGAAGTGAGGCCTTCTAATAAACATCATTGACACCATCACAACAGTTTTTGCAAACCAGTGCTTCGCGAAATAACAACTACAGTACAATGAAATGCCAGCTGACACGCAGTTAATTTGCCTTTAGAATGATTTCAGTGTAGGCATGACTCAAACGCTGGACTAATTCATAAGACTGCCTGCACTGTTCTGCAGTATCTAACCAAGCAACACAGTGACTGGTTCTTCCAAAATACAGAAGTAAAATACGTTTAGCAAATACATAGTAACCTCTTCACAGGGCGAATACCCACGTTAAAGTTCGCCAAAATTACCGATTACATTGTCTCTAATCAGAAACATTTCAGAATAATCATGAAACAACAGTGCTTGTATGTTAGGGCAGTAGCTGTTAACACAATGGCAGAGTACCAAAAAAAAAAACATGACTAATTTAAATCCGACAAATTAAACCGAGGACAGATTGCAACAGCTTTGGAGTTTCACGACAGTTCGTGACAACCATCAATCCTTAACTGATTTAAACCCCACAAATAAACACAAAAACAAGTTAATTCAATAGCACCTGTAAATTACGGCAACAATTGCATACTACTGAATAGTTAGACAGTAAATCCTATCAAAGCTAGTACCAGAATGATACAACTAACTTGAAAGTTGCAAGCACAGTGCTAATGAGTGGAGGCTTGGCAAATAAATGTAAGCAAACCAAAGGGTCAATGAAGACATGTTACAGTAAATTTCTTTATTAAGCTTACGACCAAATGAACTCACTAAGCAATATCAGACAAAATGAAGTACACGAACTATTCTCGCGATGCACCCTGCGCCACAAACTGATAATTGGACATTTCAGACGATAAGTCAAAAGTCGTATTCCAGTGTATAATGACAAGTACAAATAATGGACGGAGACCATTTACCGTGAAAAATAGTCCACTGCTATCAAGCCGGTTGATAAATATGAACCTCCTAGTAAAACGCGACTGCAATTAATAGGAATAAGATTTGGCCAATAGCACGCCGAATCACAGTATTTAAAGCACCTGGTTCCTTGACTGACAAATTCACATGCTCTTTTCGCTGACTTAACCTTACGCTATGGTGCGCAGTAGTATACTGCAGATAATCCCAGCCTTTGTAACCGAAGAAGACGGATCTGTTTCCTGGTCATACTTGTCCCCTGTGTTCATGCCTTTTGTGGATATAAAGCCGGGAGGAAATTAGAACACATAATTTCTCTGCGTCACTATGTCACATCAGCCCCAGTGTCCTCAATACTGCACTAGTACACATAAAAAGCAGCATATTACTTTCGTAAACGTGTCAGTTTAATCTGGGCTAGTATATTTGTCCATTGGTTTAATAGTTCTGAGTCCCGATGGAATTCCAGCCGCAGCTCCCATTCTGAGTAACAATTTCAGGTGTGACAACTGAAGGGTGGATACATAAGGAGCCGCTCTTATTCGTCGAATGGTCTTGTTAAAAGAGAGTGCAGGGTTGAATAGACGTTCATGAACCATATTATCCTTCATATGGTAAGCTCCCCTTAAAGGTGGGACAACCAGCCATGATGAACAACATGAGGATATGGAAATAAAGCTAAAGAACTGTATTAAACACACATAACAGATAGAAACAGAAAATACTGTCTGTAACTATTTATTAATATTACCTCCCTTTTGATAAGACACAGAAGAATTGCTCCCAGTTCGTTATGAAAGGGGTAGTCACCATCAGGAGCACTTGGAAATATCAATTAAAGAGTAACTTTCAGTAATTCGGAGAGAAGAATGTCTGACGTCTGCAACTGGAAGGAAGCTATAAAACCGAAATGGGAAATGTTAGCGATCAATGTTGTGAAATCGAAAGATAAAAGATTTTCTAGTATCTCATGAATATTGATATTAACAACGACATCAGGTGAATGTACAACGAAACATTATTCTTGTGACTTTGGAGGTAAGGTGAAGAGAAAGTTTTTATAAATCGATACCATTATTCTAATCGCCATCAAAATTAAAGTAACACCATCAGTTGTAGTTCAGGTATATATGTCGACACCAACAGAACGTATCAAGAGAGTATACCAAGAAATCCAATGGCTGTTACAGAATGTCTAGGGAGACAAAAATTTAATAACCATTGAGAATTAGAACGCCATAGTAGGGGAATGTTTCAACAGAAGACAGAACTACACGGGAATATGGGCTAGGTAACAGCAGTGAGAGAGGAAGAGGACTCCTTGAGTTCTACAAGGAATGTTAGTTGCCAGCAGCAGAAACACTGACACTTGGAAGAGTGAGAGGTATACATGGAAAAGGCCAACAGACACAGGAAGACACGACGTATCCAGGACCTGACATAGACAGAGATCAGAATTTGGTAACGATAGGAAATAGCTTGAAGTTTGGAAAAAATATTGGGAAAGCTACCATAATGTAAGTCGGTTAGGAATGAAACCAATAGAAATTGCAAGGAGTGTGAAGCTAATTGACTGCAGGGAAACGTGAAGTAGTCAGACAGATTCAACAAATAGAAAAGTCAAAATAACTAATGAGAAATTTGAAACCAATTGCGTCAATGTTGCAAGTGAAAAAAGAATTGTGCTGTTGAACACAAACAAGAGAACAGAGCAGTGGTTAAGTACACTGAAGGACTCTATGAAGGGACGGAGTTGACTGTTAACATGGCATGTACTGAAATGAGCGTTAAGTTCGAGGATAAAACAGATACTACATCTTCACGTTAGTATATACACAGCTCGCCATGGTACACTGCATGTACAGTATGTCGGAGGACATTTTCACCGATCTTAGAAATTTTCTCTTATATTCCATTTCTGAATTGCAGAAAGAAAATTGCCTGCATGACACTGTGCTCACCGTAATCTCTCTTACCTTATTCGCATAATCTCTAAGCGAGGTATACGATAGGAGAACATGAAGGACACACCGAATACTTCGAAAACAGATTCTCTAAATCCATGTAATAAGTTTTGTGAAGAACGTGAAGACTGTGCATTAAATTTCTTTCAAATCCTTATTTTTACTTGAGTTACATGCGCTGTCGAGGTGTACAGGCAGTCTGCGCTCTGATTCTCGTTTTATAAAACGGGCTACAGTTTTCGGCTACTTATTCATTTTCGCTTCTTAATTTTGTTTTGTTTCCGGTTTTCAGAGCGATATGAAGTGGGACATGCATGTAATGGCAGTTGTGGGGAAGGCGGATAGTCGTCTTCGGTTCATTGGTAGAATTTTGGGAAGATGTGGTTTATCTGTAAAGGAGACTGCTTATAAAACACTAATACGACCTATTCTTGAGTACTGGTCCAGCGTTTGGGATCACTATCAGGTCGGATTGAGTGAGGACATACAAGCAATTCAGAAGCGGCCTGCTAGATTTGTTACTGGTAGGTTCGATCATCACGCGAGTGTTACGGACATGCTTCAGGAACTCGGGTGGGAATCGCTAGAGGAAAGGAGGCGTTATTTTCGTGAATCGCTGCTGAGGAAATTTAGCAAACCAACATTTGAGGCTGTCTGCTGCAGAGTTTTACTGCCGCCAACTTACATTTCGCGGAAACACCACAAAGATAAGATAAGAGAGATTAGAGCTCGTACAGAAGCATATAGGCAGTCATTTTTCCCTCGTTCTGTTTGGGAGTGGAACAAGGAGAGAAGATGCTAGTTGTGGTACGAGGTGCCCTCCGCCACGCATCGTATGATGGATTGCGGACTGTGTATGTAGATGTAGATGTAGAGTCCTTGAGACTACACACATTGAAAGGACGCTGGCCCTACGCATTTGGTGATTTGTATCACATGATGCCTATTTTTATGCTGTAACATACAGGAATTTGCTAGCAGACAACACTTAGCGCAATTTTTCGTTGCAGATATCTAAGTTTCATAGACCTACCTTCTTTTGTATCGAAGACTAAGTGGGACTTTGTTCTACGTTCAAGGATCGATGCTGCTATTTTATTTATTCATCCATGACTGTAAGTCATTGCGTATATTACATTCCAAACAATTTGACATTATTCCAGGAGTGTTAGATTCTGTAGGATTCAGTTATGCTCTCAGTATGTATAATGTTCATGGAACTGTGAGTAGCAGGGCGTCGGTGGCACGACACTAATTTTGATATCAAACTGATATGCACATTAATGAAATTGATCATTTAATCATCTCCATCCCTGGCAACATGCGCCCACCCCCACCCCCAGCCAAGCCCACACCCGCCCCCGGATGACACCACGTGTTTTTCTCAGTCTACTCGTGTGCCCCCACCCCTTCCTCCCCCTGCCTCTTCCTCATCTCCCTCTCCCAGCCAACCTAGCCTATTGGCAGAAATTTTGGGTTTTGGCGTGAACTTAGAATTTTGGTGGGAATTTCTTTGTGCCAGGGCTGTGCTGACATCCCACCCCATGGGCCAAATAGGAACTGATGGGAACTTAAAATTGTCAGTACCCTTTCTGGGACTCAAACCCTGGTCCTGCTGGGCGGAAAGCCAATGTATACCCCTCCCCCCCCCCAAAAAAACACAATTCAACTACCAGAGGCGCTTGGAATTGAAGGGAAATTAAAATTGGCTATGCCCTTTGCGGGACTCAAGAAAAAAAAATGGGTGAAATGGCTCTGAGCACTATGGGACTCAACTTCTGAGATCATTAGTCCTCTAGAACGTAGAATTACTTAAACGTAACTAACCTAAGGACATCACACACATCCATTCCCGAGGCAGGATTCGAACCTGCGACCCTAGCGGTGTCGCGGTTCCAGAATGCAGCGCCTAGAACCGCACGGCCACTTCGGCCGGCTGCGGGACTCGAAACCTGATTCTAGAGGATATGCTCAAGTACACCCCCTAAGACATGGAAATTGTCCAGGTGCGGGAGAGGAAGGTTAGGTTAGTGTACTTTATTTATGTTGATCAGAAAACTGACGTAAAGCTCGATTCTAGTTACGTAATTAGTCACAAAGTTCGGACCCAATTACACAACCACAAACTTAGTGCTACACAAGGATGACATAAAATCACAGTACAACGCAAAAACTGATAATATACAACTGGTGTTACCCTGTTGGGAAAAAATTTCGCTATACCACACGGAACTAGCAACAGACACACTCAGACTCTACCTTACACCTACAGTATCTATCGTGGATTGACGTCACAGTACGCTACAGAGGCCAGCTCAGAAACCACCTACAGCCCAGGAAACCAATACCAATACACGATGCTACAACTTATAGAAAGAAAATGCGTCATAGTTCTAATTACACTTCGAAATTATCGTGAAAAGAAAAAGCAATCATGATGAAAGGGTAATAATGCAGCACATGTAATGGGGAAAATCGTCATCGTAAAAGACTGCAGACGAGGCGGTAACTGAACGTGCATTCTCCTCGATGTGAAGGGTGCACCTGTGGAAGTGACCTGACACAGACTAGGCAGGATCCCAATGCATCCAATAAGCCTCTCGTCCTAAGACGAAAAACAATTTTATTTAATGTCAGCAACGCTTTAAAACTATTTCTCGGAAAGACCGAGGCCTTTGGGACAACAACGAAGTTCCTGAGAACGGTCCAGCTGGCTGCTCGCACTCGGCTTTCCACAATCTGGATGCCACCTTGGAGCGATGCTCCTACGCCACCACGATAAAGCGCAACATCTTCATCTAAAATATAGCGACAGAGACCCCACGCACTGCCTCCTAGGCGGAGACCGGCTGTGTGTGATGTCCATAGATTAGTTAGGTTTAAGTAGTTCTACGTTCTAGGAGACTGATGACCTCAGAAGTTAAGTCCCATAGGGCTCAGAGCCATTTGAACCATTTTTTTTCCACTGCCACCCCTTTGTGCCACTCGCGATATAGGCATACATTTTGGCCGGCAGTCCTAGACAACGCAAATGGGGAATTAAGTACAATAATCCCGCCTATCTAGAGAATCGCTAAATGGCCCACGAAACACGACTTTCCACCATCTGGCTGCCGCCTTAAGGCGACGGTCCTACGACAACGCAGTAGAGTGTATAGTCAACTAAACAATAGGAGATTAGAGGACGACCGAATCAAGTGCAACTTCTTCATCTAAAATATAGCGACAGAGCCCCCACACGCCACCCCCTGGACAGAGACAGCTGTGTCCAATGACCACTACAGCAGACACGCCCCTCCCCCCTCCCTTTCTCGTCGCCTGCAGCAGCCCGGCGTTTGGCGATGGAGAATGCATCTATAATCAAGCGTCTATTTTAAAAAAGCAAATCATATTGGCGACCAAAATAAATGTTCTCTTTCCACGAAAATAGGTAAAGTCCATTTTTACTTAGTTTTATGATTAAAATCGATGTAGTTTTTACGAATCTCATTATTTTGTGACGGCCAGCGAAGTGTACCGCCACCGATCACAAATGATCAGCAGACATGCCAAACCTGCGTAAAATCATGAAAAAAATTTTTCGACTATTTTGATGCGAGAACTACTGATCACCGCAGAATGTGCTCGTTATTTGGAAACCGTCATCAGAGTAAAGAAAAGTGGAAATTAAAAATCCAAAGAAGAAAACTATATTAAGCAATTTCTTCCAGCTTATTGAACAAATTACACGACCTGAGAGCGTCTCTCGCGTTCAGTGTCTGCAAATAAACTCTCATGCACGTGTGTAGTACAAAAATTTCAGACAATCTTTCACGCCATTGGCACACCTGTAAGAAAAAATAATATTCATTTAGCGTTTGACAACGAGAAGCTATAATTTAGGAAAACGTAGCTGTTTCGTACACTATGATAAGTTCCCTTTTACCAGCGCGACGCTATATCATACTAGCGTTTACGAAACAGGCCGTGAGATCCCGTCTCGCCATGTGCAGGTGCGAGATTGAAAATCCGCTAAAAGATGCCGCTGCAACGAAAACAAAAAAAAGAAACGATTGTCAAGAATCATTCCGTGGTACCCTAGTCATCTCTTCCACCAGCCAGTTGACACGTCATTGATATCAGTTTCATAAGCAAATTAATTAAATTGATCATGAGAGTTACTTTGTATCGCGAGTAATATCTTTTTCAGCAGTCAGATTACACCCGCCAAGGCGGACAACTGGGAATCCATGGGAGGAACACGAAGTTCCTTTTGAGGAACACCATTGAGAAATGACATCTTAAGCTGACCACAGACTTATTCTACAACCCACACACGATCGCTGATAGTGTCACGCTTTCATGCATAATTGCTGTGTGAAATATTGTCCACAATTTGAAATCAAGTCTAACCATTCAACCACATACTTGCTTTGGATCTTGTAGAGAGGTCTTTTAATGATTACAGATACTGGTTAATCATATTCGCGCCACTCTGGTATCTCTAAGCAAGTTACCTTCTTCTTTTTTTTTTTTTTTAACCTATCTGCTAAGGATTCCATTCACCAAGAAATCCACCGCTGTTTTTAGACCGTCTCTCTGCATCTTGTAACTGCTCCTAAGTCTCTGATCGACCCAGACCCTCCCTGCAGCTTACTCCATGTGATCCCAACAATTTAAGTCTGAACTGTATGGAAGTCGGAGAGCGCTATATCTAAGACCTTGTGTAACCTAATGTACAGTTAGTCCGAAGGACATCTGTGTCTCATTCATGACTATCACTCAAACATATGTCAATGAAATGAGCACCCTTAGCTGCTTATAGGCGTTGAAATACGTCAATGGGGCCACATGAAAATGTGTGCCCCGACTGGGACTCGAACCCGGGATCTCTTGCCTACATGGCAGACGCTCTATCCATCTGAGCCACCGAGGACACAGAGGATAGCGCGACTGCAGGGATTTATCTCTGGCACTCCTCCCGCGAAACCCACATTCTCAACGTATTGTCCCGCATTACATTCATAGTGTCCCCGTCCATTATACTCATTACTCGCGGCGCGTTGCCGATTCCCGTAAGAGTTCGGGCACTGTTTGTGCATTCGCACAGAAGAAGAAGATGTTCAAGTGACCGGTGAGCCTTCACTATATATTCACTAAGATGGTATCTGTTCTTTCGGACATGTCCGAAAGAACAGATACCATCTTAGTAAATATAGACTCAAACATATGTTGTGATACTACTAAATATATAGGTAGTGGTTCACTGGAGCAGGTGGTTCGTGATCGAAGTAGCTTCCACAGACTGGTGTAAAGTTTCATGACATGTAGGGTGACCATAACCAAGAAAAAGCTGGAGAGGGTTCCTGTATTCATTTTATTCGGTTGTACCAGGCCCAATCAGTGTACACCGCCCTCTATACAGTTTGCTTTTTTTATCACGGCGTAGAGACTCATGTCAGCCGCAGCTAAACCGACATTAACACGTTTCGATCCTCCGGCTCTCACAGAAAACCGAACATCCTATGGCATAAACTATACAGCTACCACAGTACAGGCAGGTAGAAATAAATCACAGACACGATGTTTGTCATCGACCAAGATGTGGAAGATAACATCGTTAACAGCTAAACTCTCGGTCATCAGAGGACGTCCATCCTGATTCGGCACATTTCTCTTGACGACCGAAGATTTAGGCGACGTACTCCATTCTGATGCCGAATGTTGGGCATAGAATCGAGTCTTCACTTTCATTACTACGGTGATTCTAAGTTAGTGACAGTGTTTGTGAGGTAGTTTGGTAGCTGTATAGTTTTATACCATGTGATATTCGGTTTTCTGTGAGAGCCAGAGGATCGAAACGTGTTAATGTCGGTTTAGCAGCAGCTGACAAGAGTCTCTACGTCGTTATAGAAAATGCAAACTGTATGGAGGGCTGTGTACACTGATTGGGCCTGGTACAACCAAAAAAAAAATTATACAGGAACCCTCTCGTGAATAACAGTTTCTTGGATATGGTCACCCTATAGACCATGAAACTTTACGCCAGTCTGAAGAAGCTACATCTAACACACGAAGCACCTGCTCCAGTGAACCGCTACCTATATATTTAGTAGGATCACCACATATGTTTGAGTAATAGTCATGAATGAGACACAAATGTCCTTCGGACTAACTGTACGTTAGGTTGCACAAGGTATTAGATATAGCGCTCTCCGACTTCCATACAGTTCAGACTTACATTGTTGCTATCACATGGAGTAAGCTGCAGGGAGCGTGGAGCAGAGACTTAGGCGCAGTTACAAGATGCAGAGAGACTGTCTAAAAACAGCGGTGGAGTTCTTGGTGAATGAAGTCCTTAGCAGAAAGGTATAAAGAAAACAACGATTCACCAGTATCTGTAATCATTAAATACTTCTCTACAGGTTCCAAAGCAAATATGTGGTTGAATGGATAGGCTTGATTCCAAATTGTGGCCAGCATTTCGGATAGCATTTGTGCATGAAAGCGTAACACTAACAGCGAACGTGTGTGCCTATAGAGTCAAGACCTACATAATTCGTCCCCCTACTCAGAAGATATTAAATTCAATTTTTCTGCTTTTGGCAGAAGCTGCCGTCATGCATTTCACAACATTGTAAGGTATGACAGTGCCTCCATCATGACTTCAAGCTGATCCCAAATATGTTTGGAGTGATTATATTTCAGGTCAATTTGTGAACACATTCTAGGATTTAAGAAGTGACATCTTGTTGACTAAAGTCACATTTCTTTCTGTAAAGGAGAATACAAAGAGTCATAAATTTGGACGTGAAATTAGAAGGCTGCTTATAAATAATTTCACTTAAATACAAGCATATATTGAAGCACCACTTATATTGGTCGTTTCGTAATCAAAGCTCTTGCTGCTTCTAAGTGTATCAATCATATCGAAGTAAGATCACGTTAATACTCACTCTTGGCTCAAAATTTTATGTACAAAGCACAATATATTCGGGATATTTTCGTAGGGATTGTGTAAGATATGTGGTCAATTTACCTTAAAAAGGAGTAAGGAGCTTTCAGTCTGCTTCACAGTTCTTCCAAATACATCGATTTACCTTCACCGCGCATTTATGTTACACAGTCTTATGCGCTATTACGACCTGCTACAATCCTTGCAGCTTGCCTCTGAATTCGTTTGATCTGTTTGTGTTCTTAATAAGGACTACATCCCGTGATAAGCACCCTAGGATTTACACACTGGATTCTTTTACGTGTTATCCTTATAAACGCACAGCACGTTCCTAGAATTGTTTCAACTCACCTTCCATAATACCGTCAATACGTGACCGACCATTATCATATCATTTTTTTAGTGTTACACGTAAATATTTACACGATGTCAGAAGCTCCAGATGCTTACCACCAACCATATAATCGGATACAATCATGTTCAACCTCTTTTTAAGCTGCATTAATAACATATAGAATAAAGGTGCAAGTGACTATGCAAAGTTATAGTGTTGTTAATCTCTTTCTATATTTCCTTACGTTAATCCAACGATGACACTTTCCTGTAGGCAAAAGCACCGACAGCGAAACATGTTTTGGTCCTGCTGATGTTCTGTGATTCAATGTTCGACTCAGAAAGTGACAGAGCTTTGACATAATTGCAATCAAACAAGATAGAAGGAATAAATAAAATTTTGCGTAATTTATAATGTTATTATAGAAGTGGTAGCCACAGTGCCATGTCGTGCATAGAATCAATGGTACTAGAGATATTTCATGAGAAATTCAGACAAATGTCACCCACATAATCCAGAAGATAGCAAAGGTGGATGAATGCCGTTATTGTCACTCGATTAGGTGGACATTTTGTGCATTTTACTTGTATGTGTAATGTAATTACAAAAATAAGGATAGAGAAATACGGGGACTTGTTATATGAGGGTGACGGTACAGTAGAGGAACATCTGATGTTAAGATTGATAATGGAAGCAACTTAGGTAAAATCGAAACATTCTCATATGAAGGGGAAAGCATGATAGACTTTCGGAGAAATATTGGCGTGCAAATGCAATTAATTCACACGCAACGAGGATGAGTATATAATTCATCCCTTGCATAAGAAATGCAGACTTCCTTGTCTCGTAATGTTGCTACAGTGGATTTCCTATTTACTGTGTCTCGTAAGGAATGTGTATTTTTCGTTCCTGCTGTCGTCACTCAGCACAGGAGGAAGGTGAATTTCAGGAAAACAATTAAAAGGAATTTAACAATGATTTCAGAAGTGCATTTTCTCACTGGCGCCTACCACAACCGTGCTCATTAGATTGAAGCTAGCACCTATTTGTGAGCAAAGAGTGAGCTGAAATTAAGTGGAATACTACACTGGAACAAACATGCGCACACGCACACCCAAACACACACACACACACACACACACACACACACACACACACCAGAAAACCTCACAGGACCTAACCAGAACGCGAAGGATGGAGTATGCAGCAAAGGAAAGTAGTGATTAGGATGAAACATCTCATCGAGAAACTGCTCACATGTAGGCTTGTCGGCGTCGATGGAAGGAGCCATGGGACGACTGAATAGCTAACATTTTAAAGACACTCTGGCGGCATTATAGCGTCTCCGTTAAAATTTTCCCATACGCCAGGTTTCCCACCACCTGGCTCCAGATGCCAGCTAAAGAGGGGTGGCCTGAAGTACAGCTCACCGGCGTTTTTCGCCACAGCCCGGGGCAAGCACCTCACACAGCTACTGAAAAGATGATACCACATACTGTTGAAAGCAGCAGTCACGCAAACCACGTTACGGAATTCACAACATGCTGTCGGGAATAGTGCGATCTCTCGACCTAACGGCCGAAATTGACGCCGTTTTTAATAATACAACAAGACTGTAACCACTTTCGTGTCTTTCTTTGCAGCATTAGCGTCGACTTAAATAAACTTGCCATTGATGTCGCACTTAATTAGAGAAAAGCAGAAGAGGTCGGGGGGGGGGGGCATTTCAGTCAGGTGATTTGATGTTCTGGCAATTTACGATTACAACTATTAATTAACTCGAGTGAGAGAATACATTCCAAGCAAAGACAATTTTAATCAGTCATTTCGCAGTAATGGATTCGTTACATGCCGACCATTCGTTCCTCCAATTGGCAACAGCCTGCTAATTTCTAGATCCTGGCTATGTCTCTTTAATGTAGAACGGTAGCTGCAGTCTCGCCCACCGTTCTGGAAACGGAATGCTTCAGTATGTCTCCAGTCTCATAGATCCTACAGAATACCACCGTAAGTAGTGGTTTAGTTCATTATATCCCCAAGGATATTAAAAATGCCGAGTCAATGTTGCTTACAACTTCCTCATTATCTGATCATAAGCATTTCAGATGTCTGTTAAGCTCTAACTGGATTCCACACATCCTCCAAATCGTTACTCATTTCTTCTTCTATCTCGTCACCTGATAGTCCCTTCCCTCGTTGAGATCTTCATTGTATTCTGTCCACCTCCTCGCTCTATCGTCTGTGGATTACTGTGGATTACTGTTGCTCTTCACGTCTTTGTTTTCACTCCACCGAAAATTGTTACGACTTTTCTACATGCTGAATTCTACATATGATGACAATTCCTTCCCTCAACTTTCTATTTATTTCGTTCCTAAGTGAATTATGTTGTTGTATTTCTTTATTCTCCTGAACAATTTTCAATTTCCTTCTTTCGTTATGAATTGAAACAATATTTGTCTTTCTAGCTTCCCTGATAATGCTGTTTAGAGGTGAATATTCTTCTTCTACGGAACTGCCTGCTGAGATATTCATTATCGCAGTATCTGCAGCCTTAGAGAAATTCAAACACACATAATTATTCGCCAGTGCTTTATATTCCCACTTGTTTACACATTGATTCATCCGGAAGATTATATTAAGTTTCAGTCTGCTTTTCATCATTACTAAATTGTGATCTGTGTCTGTAGCTTATCCTAGGCGCGCCTTAACATCTAATATGTAACTATGTAATCTGTGCCTGACAACTACGTAATTTTTTTTTCCTTGTAGGTATTTTCTAAATCACCGTTAGTGCTTCATCACCTGCAAATAAGGCATTTACTATTTCATTTCAGACAAGATTTTCACTTCTGATGGCATTCTAGTATAAATTTCCAAAAGTATGAAAGATTGCACACGTCATTATTTAAGCCTTCGATTTTTAAGTACTGTGACTGTGTTATCCAAACTGACTGCATATTACGTAATAAATTCCTTGGAGTGTTATAATGCTCCAAAATTTATCAAGATTTTCGTCTCTTGAGCCTGTCGCAAAGTGTCTTACAACATTTTGAAAAAAGGAACATTGCACTTCGTCCACAAATTCCTTAATAATAAATATTGCATCCGCGTAGGAGCTTTCTGTTATGATTTCACACTCTCCTTCCTGTATTATTTCTGCAACAAATTTAACTGTGTCAGTAGGCAGTATTCGAAAGTGACTTGCAATTTTTTATATCATCAGTCTTCCAAATAGTTCTTCCCGCCAGTTTGAACCTCTTCACCTAAGGGTAGAACTCATATTCAACGGCCTTTATTAGTTGCTCGATATATTCCAATCTCCATGCTCCCCCGTAGTGTTCTTGAGTAATATTCACAACTTTTCGGTTCGCCTTTCGCGTCTTCTTGTAATTTTAACCACCTGCATTCTTCATAAATACGTCTGTTCCCAGATATTGCTTAATAGACGTGTAAATCTCTTTACTCATTATAAGTTTTAATATCTTAAACGTGCGGTGTTAACACTCAAATAAGGGTTATTGCTGGAAGTGGAATACACAAGCGATCCACGATAACAGATTTATTGGTACTTTATAGGATATGTTTGAGAGTGTACGCAACAGACAAGGAATGAAGATCGCAATGGTGATTACTAAAAAGAGACTTAACCTATATTATTTAACCCCAGTTAAGATATTCATTGATGACTTTTACAAAGAAACGCAGCTTCAGTGAAGGAAACTTTTTTTTAAATTTTAGAATGGTTCCTCGATATAAAAGAGAAACAACAAGAACGCAATCCGTGAAATCCTTTTTTCAGTACTGAAACATTTCCTCTCTTTTGCTTTGTCGTAAATGAAATTTGAAACTATAAACTTACTTAGAGCTCTTGATTTCCATCACAATGTAAGTTCTGACCAATCCTTAGTCTCGTAGTCACACTGTCTTCACGGTAGCTAAATGAGAGTAATAAATGTATAATCGATGTTGCATACTACATCTAAATTCCTGGTCGTTACCGTCTGATGCCTTCTCTAACACAAATTTCAGAATCTTGCTTTGGATTATTAAAGCTGACACCCTTCATGCAAATACAGAAATAACCTTCAAGATAGAAATTCTTATCTAAAGCATACTCACCTCGATTTATATGAAGAAAATCTAATTTTCCCCCTTTTTCTATTTTTTCGCAAGTGGAGTATAATGGTCTTATTTGCTTCCAGAGTGCTTGTCTATCTGTTGAAACAAGGTACCCTACAGACGCTCAGTTCTGAAACTTAATCTCTTTCTTAATCCTCCGCTAATCTGCATTCTCGCTCAAACAACCACCCCATACATTCTCGAGAGTACGCTTTAGTTTTCAGTTGTGTTAATTCCGAACCAACAGCTAGGCTTTATCGCACAGCGGGTTTAGGGTATTCGAGCGTCTACGGAGCACGCATAGCAACGACAGGCCGTCGCGTGGTGATAACACGGCGGCGCTGTCGCTAATTGGGACGGCAGCCAAACTTCTCTGAAATGTTAGCTCAATGGCAGCTCGTTAGCCGCGCTTCCACAGAAGGGCAGAAGAGCAGCACGCGGCCGTATAATACCGAGCCTTACTTCTTCTTTCATTGGCCATGACCCGCACGTAAAATTAGGCGGGCATGCTAGAAGATATGGGTAATACATAAGGGTATATAGCAAATGAACGTTGAGTGCGAGTTTTCGAGTCAAGCATTTATTACTGACCACGTTAATTACAAATCCTCAGTCCGCACCGTTTTTCAAAAGTGACATCTGAATTTGCCACACAAATAGTTCATACAGACTGATTCTTCTGTCAAGTGACGATATGCAAATTTCACTCAGATTACCTGGTTATCGTTGGATATGATGACCCACCCGTCGCGAGCGGACTTTCGAATGATTAACAATAATACGACACATTACTGGTACTGTATTAATAGTATATTAATCTGGGTGATAATTTCACCTCCTTTTACATGACGCCGGCCAATGTGGCTCAGTTCTAGGCGCTTCAGTCTGGAACCGCGCGACCGCTACAGTCGCAGTTTCGAATCCTGCCTTCGGCATGGATATGTGCCATGTCCTTAGGTTGATTAGGTTTAAGTAGTTCTAAGTTCTAGGGGACTGATGACCTCAGATGTTGAGTCCCATACTGCTCAGAGCCAGATTGTGGTTTATTTGGTTTATTTTCGTATTGTTCTGATTAATCAGTGAGAATCAATAACAAGGTAAATTAGCTATTGATATCTAAGGGAAATTCTATATCTGTATAAATTCTATATTGAATTTTTTATTTCGTGCTGCCTTGATAGTTACTGTTTACCTTACTTAGTTATCAATTATGGAAATCAGATTTCTCGTTCGTCATTCAAATTGTAGTTCGTTGAAAACATAATCTGGTACAGTCTTTCGAAAGAGCTGATCAAGCACCGTCACTAGATACTTCGTTTTGATACTATCGCTATTAATTTTTAATGACTAAAAATAGCTCTGCATATAACAACGTCTCCATTTAATACACTATTCCACCCAGCGGGCGTGAACTTAGACATATTTCCTCAGCTTCATTTTTCTCTTCCGTATGGTGATGCACTCCTTTTGCCAAAAACGGTAGTGTAACTTTCTTATGTAAGTGGGAACATCACCATGTGAAAGAGATAAATGGGGCTAGCTGCAGACTTACTTCATGTCCGTCACAATAATAAAACAGCATTATAAAGACGCCTCGCTCCGGTTTCCACCTTTACTGCAATGACGCCATGCACTGCCTTCAAATGGATTTTTTTTTCTTCAGGGACGTCTTTTTCAGCGTGGGGTGTAGCCTATAAGTAAAATGGGCATCTCGACTCTACTTTTAAAATAATAAATATGTCATAGGAAACGTACATTTTTATGTTTTTAGTGTGAACGTTTAATATCCAATGAATGTATAGGTTACTTCCGTACATAATATGATACTGACAAACCCGTTAGGGACACCAACACATCCTGCTTCCTCAGTACTGGTATTTGGAACATATCACGCGATATACACACAATTTCTATTGTGATGCAAGTAGTGAGGAGCATATACACTGAAGATCCAAAGAAACTGGTATACTTGCCGAATATCGTTTAGCGCCCCCGCGATCACGAGGAAGTGACGAAAGACGACGTGGCATTGACTTGATTAATGTCTGAAGTAGTGCTGGAAGGAACTGACACCACGAATCCTGCAGTGCTGCTCATAAATCCGTAAGAGTACTAGAGGGTGGAGATCTCTTCTGGACAGCGCGTTTCAAGGCATCTCACATGTGCTCAATATTATACATGTCTGGGGAGTAAGGTGGCCGGTGGAAGTGTTTAAACTCAGAAGATTGTTCCTGGAACCACTCCGTAGCGATTCTAGATATGTGGGGGTGTCGCATTGTCCTGCTGAAATTACCCAAGTCCGTCGGAATAGGCATGAATGGATGCAGATGATCAGACTGGATGCTTACATATGTGTCACCTGTCAGAGTCGTATCTAGACACATCTTGGGTACCATATCACTACAACAGCACACGCCCCACGTCATTACAGAACCTCCACAAGCTTGAACAGCCCCTGATGACATGCAGGGTCCATGGATTCATGAGGTTGTCTCCATACCCGTTTACGTCAATCCTCGCGATAGGATTTGAATCGAGCTCGTCCGACCAGCTGATATATTTTCAGTCATCCACAGCCGTCCAGTGTCAGTGTTGACGGCCCCAGACAAGGCATAAAGCTTTGTGTCATCCAGTCATCATGGGCACACTAGTGGGCCTTAGGTTCCGAAAGCCCATATCGATTACATTTCGTTTAATGGTTCGCACACTGACACTTTCCGCAGTTTGCGGAAGGGTTAAATTTTTGTCGCGTTGAACGATTCTCTTCAGTCGTCGTTGATCCGATTTTGCAGAACCTTTTTCCGGCCGCAGCGATGTCGGGGATTTGATATTTTTCCGGATATCTGATATTCACGGTACATTCGTGAAATGGTTGTACGGGAAAATCCCTACTTCATCGCTACCTTGGAGATGCTGTGCCCCATCGCTGTGAGCCAACTATACCACCACGTTCAAATTCACTTAACTCTTCACAACCTGCCATTGTAGCAACAATGACCGACTAACAACTGCACCAGACACTTTTTTGTATTTTTTAGGCGTTTGCCTGATTACATATTTCTGTATTTGAATACCCATGCCTATATCAGTTTCTTTGTTGCTTCAGTGTACGTTTGTATAGTTGACTCTGGAATAAAGAGATGCAAGCCAAGCCTCCAGATGGCGCTGATGTATATGAGCACAAGCGGCACCTGCGCAATATCCTCAATACGCTGCATGTGTCAGTAGTGCTCAGACATGTTCTCTGTAGTTATGAGTGGATTTTGTCGGAGCTAAGCGAATTCGAACGTGATCAGACGTTTGGTACTCATACCGTGGCTGTTTCTGTAACCAAGGTGGTCTAAGTATTTGGTGTTTCGAGAAGCATCGCATCGACGATTTAGACCGCATACAAGAGAAGCAGAAATACATCATGCGGTAAGTCACAACACAGACTGAAATGCATGTTTAGCTACCCTGACAGACGATCATTGAAGAGGATTGTGACGAAAAATAAGAGGTCTACAGCTGCAGAGGTTTCCGCAGAAACCAATGTCACACTCGTGAACTCTGTTAGCAACACACTAAAGCAAGGGGAGCTCCATAAGCAGGGAACTACTGGGTGACCTGGAATTCCAAAAACACTATCAGTGATGAAACTGCACATAAAACGGAAACACTATGGCGTCGTTAGCAAACTGTCACAGTTTATCAATGTGAAGCTCATCTATGAAGGAGACTGCGTGTCGATCACTACTATACCTAGAATGAAATTTTCACCCTGCAGCGGCGTGTGCGCTGATATGAAACTTCCTGGCAGATCAAAACTGTGTGCCGGACCGAGACTCTATCTCGGGACCTTTGCTTTTCGCGGGAAAGTGCTCTACCGACTGAGCTACCCAAGCACGTCTGACGACCCGTCCTCACACCTTTAATTCCGCCAGTACCTCGTCTCCTACCTCCTAAACTTCACAGAAGCTCTTCTACATACCTTGCAGAACTATAGTTCAATTCTTTTATCTTGGCGGCTGGCGCATGCCCGCCCAGATGCGGGAGATTGCTGCGTTGCGAGTTGCAAACGACGAACGCAATAGTATATTACAGCTCGCAAACTTACGCTTAGTGGGGAGCACGCAGTTTATGAAGTAAAGCCACCAAGGCCGCATTAACCCTTTCGCTGCTACAGAGACGTGTTCCCCGCATTCCGCGCTGTGCGCGATTTTGTCATCACGGCACTGCTCGTCTGTGCAGACACATGGTGTATCGACTACTTTGACACACGTATCATTCGATCTCACGAAAACTATTTGGCCCAAAAATGTGATTTTTACATATCTTCTTGAGTGATACCTTACCCCCATAAATTACTTAATTTTGTTTAGATGTTCAACGCAGCTATTGTGCGGCATTGAATGTAGTAAGCCATTGCACGAAATTCTGAAGAGCTTGCAGAGGTAAAAGTCCATAGCGTCTACTTTCCGAATGGTCGACTTTAGTTGCCACAATGTTGAGAATGAAATGTGGACGAGATACCTAAATATCATATAAAATTTACTGTATAACAATGTCTCATTTAATTTAAGTACTAGATAGGTGTCGTGTGTAATATGGGGAAATATTCCACCTTTAGCAACTGTAATAAAACTTTTATTTATACTAGAGTCGTTTCGTTTTTTTCAAAAACGTTCTGATTACACCAAAGTTGGCGAAGTACAAAAAACTGAATTGTTGACGTAATAAAACATAGAAACTAAAATATATTGTCAGTGAGGCACAGTGTGGAAACGATTTGTGTCTATCACACGGGACAGCAAATACTCGCCAAAACATAGATCAGTCGACGAAAACATTGAATATGATGTTGCCAAAGCAACGAAAGAAAGAATTGCGTCAGACAATAAAGTATCCCGGCAACGTACAAGCCGAAATTCTTCTCTAGATAATACTTTTAATACTGTCGAAAAGGAATATATCTCAATATGAATAGTAAAACAGCGACTGCGGAAGAGAAGATATACAAACAAAACTGGTAACATGACTAGTGTGTGTGCCTTTTCATTGTTTTTAACTGCTGTGAAAAGAGATATTGAAGTTCAAAATTAGAAAAACCGAAAACTTGTGATTATAACGAAGAGACAAAGCACTAGAAATTTCAAAAAATTACACTAAAGTGAATAAAATTCATGAAGTAAAACCCTTCGATATTGTTTTTAAATAAAGAAAATATTAAACACCGATCAAGATTTGAACTCATAACCTCTGACTTAACAGCCAAACATCTGAACGATCATACTAACACAGCTCGTCATTCAACAGATCTCCTGGTGGGTATTAAGACATCACGCAAAATACCGACAAACGCTGTTGGTATCACTATGAATTATTCACGTTTCGTCGAACTACAATAGGAAACAAACAGTTACTGCTGTTCATTATTGCGAGAAGCGGTTTGTGAGAATGATACAAACAACTTTCCTTGCTTTCACCTGAATTAGAAGGCTTATTGCTTGTTTGGTTTAATTAATTATTAGCATATGAAGCAATTGGTATAAAGAAAGCTTTTTCCAAACTTTCTATAAAAGAAAGTGCTATCAAGACACTGCTTTTGTTCAATTACTTATTAATGACTGAACATTTCTAAAACTGAAAACACTCGTCCATGCTCTGCATTGCAGTCGAGCTCTGGCAACGTCGTTCTCTGTTCATTGGCTGACTGTGTTTTGTGACGTCAGATGGGCAGAACGAACCTAAACTCGGTCCTCATCGTAAATTAGGTGCTCTATAGCACTCCTGTAAGAAAGGATATTGCGGAGACATGGCTCAGCCACAGCCTGGGGTATGTTTCCAGAATGAAATTTTCGCCCTGCAGCGGAGTGTGCGCTGTGCAAGGTATGCAGAAGTGCTTCTGTGAAGTTTGGAAGATAGGAGACGAGGTACTGACAGAATTAAAGCTGTGAGGACAGGTCGTGAGTCGTGCTTGTGTAGCTCAGTCAGTAGAGCACTTGCCCGCAAAAGGCAAAGGTCTGTATTTCGAGTGTCGGTCAGCCACACAGTTTTGATCTTCCACGAAGTTTCACTACTGTACCTACCTTTGAGTACTTTTAAAGTGTTCCGGATTCCCCAGGCCAAATTATGCGAAGACATCGAGGATACTTAGATAAACGCTGCAGGATTTGTTACCATTGGTATCAATTAACACGCGAGAATTACGAAAATGGTTCTTCCCTGGAGGAAGAAGATGCTCTTTTCGCAAAGCACTATTGACAGAATTTAGAGAACTTTCATTTATGGAAGACGGCAGACCGTCCTACTTCCATCATGATACATCTCGCCTAAGTAACACGAAAACAAGATAAAGGAAGACAAGGTTCGTACGGAAGCATACAGTCAGTTCGTTTTCTCTTACTCCAAATGCAAGTGCTACAAGAAAGTGAAGGTGTAGTTGTGTTACAGTATACTTTCCACCATGGCCCGTGTGGTAACTTGCGAAGTATGTACGGAGATGTAGCTGTAGTAAGATGTCTGTTCTCACAAGTTACATTGCTGCTGCAATTTTCCAAGGGCACATGCAGGGTGTGGACAAAAATACGATAACACTAACGACTTAAGATATTATATCACGTCTAATATGGCGTACGAAACCTGTAGGCATTGAAACCGGCTTCTACTCGACGGACTGGGTGTCATGGGAATATCTACACCACTCTTCCTGCAGATAGTGGCAAGTTCAGGTAACGGTGATGGAGCTGAGTAGAGACCATGCAACCTTCCCTTAAAAGTAGACCACAGTGGCTCAAAAAAATGGTTCAGATGGCTCTGAGCACTATGGGACAAAACTTCTGAGCTCATCAGTCCACTAGAACTTAGAACTACTTAAACCTAAATAACTTAAGGACGACACACATCCATACCCGAGTCAGGATTCGAACCTGCGAACGTAGCGGTCTCGCGGTTCCAGACTGTAGCGCCTAGAACCGCACGGCCACTTCGGCCGGCCACAGTGGCTCAGTAATATTCAGATCCAGTGACTGTGGTGGCTAGGGAAGACGCTACGACTCATCCCCCTGCTCAAAAACTAGTCCTGCTATATGCGAGCTATGTGAACGGGGGACCTGCCATCTTGGAGCACAGCATCAGCAGTGGGTAACAGACATTGTACCATAGCATGGACCTGATCAACCAAAATGCTTACACATTCCTTGGGTGTAAACCGATATTACCGAGTAATGATGATGCCCATGGATTATGGCAGTACGGCTGCCCAAATTATCACCGACCTCTCCGCCCGAAGCTCGTGGTCTAGAGGCTATCAATTTTGCCTCTGGATCACGGGGTCTCAGGTTCGATTTCCTGCCGGGCTGGGGATTTTATCTGCCAAAGGGCTGGGTGTTTGTGTTGTCCTCATCATTTCGTCATCATCATCATGTGACTAGATTGGATTGTAAAAAGAATATGTAGTGTGGAAAAATTGGGACTTGTACGGGCCCTGATGACAGCGCAGTTGAGCGCCCCTCAAACCTTACACCATCATCAACTGAACTCCCGCCATTGTTCACTTTTATGTCTTATACGCGGTCATATGTAGGGGTTAGTGTGAAAAAAGATTCATCCGACAAAATGACAATCTTTCATTGCTCCATAATCCAGATTTTATGGCTTGAACACTACGTCTTTACTTTGTGCGCATTTTCATCCTGATGAGTGTTTAAGATATTCCAGCTCGTCCAGCAGTTTCCTGCATGTGAAGCTCTCTTTGTTTTGGCTTGTTGCTAACTTACTTCACGACATTGCTTTCTGCACTGCCCTCTCGTCACAATCTTCTTCAATGAGCGTCCCACACGATCACTCGACAAACACTTCCGGCCGCGTTGTGAGTTATCGGATGATGTTTTTCCGCTTTCCTTGTAAGCATTACACTTCGTCGATGCTGTGTTTCTCGAAACATCAAGTACTTGGATTATCTTGATTAAAGAAGCACGCATCGTACGAGCAACAGCGATTTGGACACGCTCGAATTCACTTAGGATCGAAATAATGCACTCACAACTCAAATATATGTGAAATCTTACGGGACGTAAATGCTAAGGTCATAAGTCCCTAAGTTTACACATTACTTAATCTAAATTATCCTAAGGACAGACACACACACACTCATGTCCGAGGGAGGACTCGAATCTCCGCCGAGACCAGCCGCACAGTCCATGACTGCAGCGCCTTTGACCGCTTGGCTAATCCCGCGCGGCTCACTCACAGCTACACGTAACACTATTTTAATCACGACTGACACTCACAACATACTGTGAACATTGCTCAGTTCCCATTCCGGATCAGAAACAAGAACGCAACCTGCATTACTTTTCAGGCAAGTATTTCTCGCCGTGTATCCATACTTTTATTCAAGTTCATTATAACCTGTTTCTTTTTTTCTCATAATATCTAGCTATGTCGACACGGATGCGTCGTTTTCACTGGCAGAACAATTTATCGTGAATTCAAATCCACCAACCGTGTGCAAGCGCCTCCTTACGACATTTTAGCTTGTCAGTTTACTGTTTTACGCTGGTGTCTTAGTGTACCCATTCACATAGGCGTCTTAATTGTTGTAGAAATCTGTACGGATTGGATGACAGGTTGTGAGATGATACGTGCAGTCACCCGTGAAAACCTGGTAGACGGCTCGGTGTGCCGCGGTGCGAATCTTCCCGAGGACCATGCAGGTAGAGCTGTCTTATTTCAGCCGTGTACTTAGAGCCAGTACCAAGTAAGTATCGAACACTAAAATACGAGTGCCGGCAAGGTAGCAGATGAACACTAGGGTTCTTTTTCTGACAGTATCCAGTGCATTTGTGAGCATTCATGTGCGGATATCTTATCTTACGGGGGTCGTACATATCTTAGGTTTATCTCTGTTGCGCTGTATTACGGAGCACCTGGTTTGTTTGTTTTTTATTTTTATTTACTTTTTTTTCATCAGTCTGATGACTGTTTTGATGCGACCCCTACGAATTCCCTTCCTGAGCCAACCTCTTCTTCTCAACCTATGTGCTTAGCTACATGCTGGATGTCTTCCTCTATATTTTTCACCCTCTACACCTCCCTCTAGTACTATGGAACGTATCCCCTCATGTCTTAACATGTGTCCTATCATTCAGTATCTTGTTCTTATCAATGTTTTCCATATATCCGTCACCTCTCCGACTCTGCACCGAACCTCCTCATACCCTACCTTATTAGTCCACCTAATTTCCAACATTCGTCTGTAGCAACACATCTCAAGTGATTCATCTCTTATGCTCTAGTTTTTCACCACTCCGCCTTTCACTGCCATACAAGGCTTTGCTCCAAACATGCATTCTGAGAAATTTCTTCCTCAAATTAAGGCTTATGTTTGATACTAGCAGATTTCTCTGGGCCAGGAATGCCCTGTTTGCCAGTTATAGTCTGCTTTTCATGTCATCCTTACTCCGTTCGTCATGAGTTATTTTGCTACCTAGGTAGCAGAATTCTTTAACTTCCGCTTCTTCGTGACTGTACATTTTAATGTTGCTTTTTGCGGTTCTCATTTCCCCTGCTTCTCATTACTTTCATCTCTCCTACGATTTACTATCAATACGCATTTCGTACCCATTAGACTGTTCATTCAATTCAGCACGTCCTGTAATTCTTCCTGAGGATAGCAAGGTCATCAGTAAATTTCATAATCGATGTCCTATCAGCCTAAATTTACATTCCACTCTTGAAACTTTCACCTATTTCCATCACTGTTTCTTCGCCGTATGGACCGAAAAACAAGGGCGAAAGACTACATCCCTATCTTACAAGCTTACTAATCCGAGTCACTCTTATAATTCCCTCTTACCTATTCTATATGATGTATATTACCCGTATCCCTATAGCTTACCTCTATTTTCCTCCGAACTTCGAACATCTGGTACCAGTTGACATTTTCGAGCGCATTTTCTTGGTCCAAAAGTCCATTGAACGTTTCTTGATATTTCTTTAGTCTTACTTCCATTACAAAGTTGTCATCATTTAACACATTCTCAATTCTCTTTTCCATTCTTCAAAATGTTACTCTTGTCAGCAACATGGAACGATGTTTTTCAACAAATCTGATGGTACATCGCCGATTTCATACATTCTACACACCAACGCGAGTAATCGTTTTGTTCCCACTTTCCTTATTTGATCTTAAGTCTTTCGAAGCTCATTAAATTCTGATTCTAATACTGCATTTCCTACCTCTTCTACATCGACTCCCGTTTCTTCGAGCCAGACAAGTCTCCCCCTTCTAGAGGCCTTCAATTTGCTCCTGTGCTCTCTCCATCTATCCGATATCTACTCTGCATTGCACTATTAATATTGCCACCCTTGCTTTTAATTTCACCCTGATTTCTTCAAATTTTTAATGCAGCCTTTTCGCCTTAGCTTCCCTACACTTTCTATGTACCTCACTCGTAAGGGATTTGTATTTTTGTATTCCTGAATTTCCCTAAACGTTTTTTTTTTATTTCCTTCTTTCACCGATCAACTAAAGTATTTCTTCTATTACCTTCGGTTTTTTCGCAGTTACCTTCTTTCTACCCATGTTTTTCTTTCCAACTTCTGTAACAGTCCTCCATAGAGATGTCCATTCCTCTGCATCTATACTGCCTAATGAGCTACTCATTCTTGCTGTACCTTAAACCTTAACTTCAATCGTAACTGGTCATTCCTTAGTAGTTGCGTCTTCCAGTTGTTTGCGCCTTGGTTCTTCCTGGCTAATCTCTTATGCTTCACCCTACACTTCGTCACTACTATATTGTGATCTGAGTCTATATGTGCTACCGGGTAAGCCTTACAATCCAGTATCTGATTTCCGAATCGCTGTCTAACCATGACGTAATCTTAGGGAAATCTTTCCGTATCACGCGGCATTTTACAAGTACACAATTTCCTCTTGTGACTCTTGAACAGAGTATTCGCTTTACAAACTGAAATTTATTGCAGAAATCAATTAGTCTTTTTTTCTCTCTCATTCCTTGCTCGAAGGCCATATTTTCCTGTAACCTTTTTTTCACTCCTTCCCCTACAGCTGCATTCCAGTCGCCCATAGTATTAGATTTTCATCGCACTTCATACACCGAATTATCCGTTCAGTATCATCATATGCTTTCTCTATCTCCATCTCTTCGTCTTCAGCTTGCAACGCCAAGTACACTTGAAGTATCAGTGTCGCTGTTGGTTTGCTGTTGATTCACATGACAACGACCCTGTCACTGAACTGTTCACAGCAACACACTCTCTGCCCTGCCCTCCTGATCATAAAAAATACTACTGCTTTGCTCGTCTGACCACAGACTCATGTATTCTTTCCATATCACTTCATCGGTCCGCACTATATCTAGACTGAGCTGTGCATTCACTTCTCAGATTTTCTAGCTTCCCTACCATGTTCAAACTTCAAACATTCACGTCCCGACGTTATCCTTTATTGATTATACAGTCTGTTTTCTCATGGTCACCTCCTCCCCACACCAATGCCTTTGCGGGGATCCGAGTGGGGGGGTAGTCCGGAATCTTTAGCCAATGGAGAGATCATCAACACAGTTCTTTCAGTTACAAACCTCATTTCCTGCGGATACAAATTATGTATCTTCATTGCAGTTGTGTCCATTGCCTTCTGAATCGTCGTGCCGCTAATCGTTGCTGAATCTTCTGCCTTTAGTAGCAGTTTCCCACACCAAGAGCAAGAAAATGCCCTGAACCTCTGTCCGCTTCTCCGCCCTCTTTGACAAGGCCTTTGGCAAAATCAGGGTGGCTTGAAACTTTCTCGCAGATTAATACTGTGTGCCGGACCGAGACTCGAACTCGGGACCTTTGTCTTTCGCGGGCAAGTGCTCTACCGACTGAGCTACCCAAACACGACTCACACCCCGTCCTCACAGCTTCACTTCTGCCAGTACCTCGTCTCCTACCTTCCAAACTTAACAGAAGCTCTACTGCGAACCTAGCAGAACTAGCACTCCTGAAACAAAGGATATTGCGGAGACATGGCTTAGCCACAACCTGGGGAATGTTTCCAAAATGAGATTTTCACTCTGCAGCGGAGTGTGCGCTGATATGAAACTTCCTGGCAGATTAAAACTGTGTGTCGGACCGAGACTCGAACTCAGGACCTTTGCCTTTCGCGGGCAAGTGACTTGAAACTTCCTGGCAGAAGTGAAGCTGTGAGGACGGGGAGTGAGTCGTGCTAGGGTAGCTCAGTTGGAAGAGCACTTGCCTGCGAAAGGCAAAGGTCCCGAGTTCGAGTCTCGGTCCGGCACACAGTTTTAATCTGCCAGGAAGTGCTGATTTGTGTGGAGAAGAACAGGGTAATGTGTTGTATTCTAATTTAGAATATGACCTTTACTGTATTCGAACTTGGAACATGCCCAAGAATTCTGTAGTAAACTGACGTTATTTATACTGGTATGCAACTATGCTGCTCCTTCCTATATACTTCCTTATATTCGAGAGTCACCTACACTTTTTACCAGTCACTTGGGATTTTGTGCTGCGCGACAGAAACAAGTTTAGTCTGTGTAAAACAGAATAGGGATTTCACGCGGACCTTGTGATTTAATTAGCTTTCAACTACACTCCTGGAAATTGAAATAAGAACACCGTGAATTCATTGTCCCAGGAAGGGGAAACTTTATTGACACATTCCTGGGGTCAGATACATCACATGATCACACTGACAGAAACACAGGCACATAGACACAGGCAACAGAGCATGCACAATGTCGGCACTAGTACAGTGTATATCCACCTTTCGCAGCAATGCAGGCTGCTATTCTCCCATGGATACGATCGTAGAGATGCTGGATGTAGTCCTGTGCAACGGCTTGCAATGCCATTTCAACCTGGCGCCTCAGTTGGACCAGCGTTCGTGTTGGACGTGTAGACCGCGTGAGACGACGCTTCATCCAGTCCCAAACATGCTCAATGGGGGACAGATCCGGAGATCTTGCTGGCCAGGGAAGTTGACTTACACCTTCTAGAGCACGTTGGGTGGCACGGGATACATGCGGACGTGCATTGTCCTGTTGGAACAGCAAGTTCCCTTGCCGGTCTAGGAATGGTAGAACGATGGGTTCGATGACGGTTTGGATGTACCGTGCACTATTCAGTGTCCCCTCGACGATCACCAGAGGTGTACGGCCATTGTAGGAGATCGCTCCCCACAACATGATGCCGGGTGGTGGCCCTGTGTGCCTCGGTCGTATGCAGTCCTGATTGTGGCGCTCACCTGCACGGCGCCAAATACGCATACGACCATCATTGGCACCAAGGCAGGAGCGACTCTCATCGCTGAAGACGACACGTCTCCATTCGTCCCTCCAATCACGCCTGTCGCGACACCACTGGAGGCGGGCTGCACGATGTTGGGGCGTGAGCGGAAGACGGCCTAACGGTGTGCGGGACCGTAGCCCAGCTTCATGGAGACGGTTGCGAATGGTCCTCGCCGATACCCCAGGAGCAACAGTGTCCCTAATTTGCTGGGAAGTGGCGGTGCGGTCCCCTACGGCACTGCGTAGGATCCTACGGTCTTGGTGTGCATCCGTTTGTCGCTGCTGTCCGGTCCCAGGTCGACGGGCACGTGCACCTTCCGCCGACCACTGGCGACAACATCGATGTACTGTGGAGACCTCACGCCCCACGTGTTGAGCAATTCGGCGGTACGTCCACCCGGCCTCCCGCATGCCCACTATACGCCCTCGCTCAAAGTCCGTCAACTGCACATACGGTTCACGTCCATGCTGTCGCGGCATGCTACCAGTGTTAAAGACTGCGATGGAGCTCCGTATGCCACGGCAAACTGGCTGACACTGACGGCGGCGGTGCACAAATGCTGCGCAGCTAGCGCCATTCGACGGCCAACACCGCGGTTCCTGGTGTGTCCGGTGTGCCGTGCGTGTGATCATTGCTTGCACAGCCCTCTCGCAATGTCCGGAGCAAGTATGGTGGGTGTGACACACCGGTGTCAATGTGTTCTTTTTTCCATTTCCAGGAGTGTATTTCATTTGCTTCTAAACACCATAAATACCTATTTCTAGGACTCTACATGGGAATTTGCTCGACAGTAAAACGGTGGTATTTCTGTACGACTTTGGCTGAATGATGTTTTAAATTTAAAACTAGTAGATGTGTATGGTGATATTCAGTAAGGACGTTTATCATCATGCCGTTCAACACTCGCAATCCATCGTCGTCATCGTAGTCACCACCATCATTCTTCATCGTTACAGTCTGTGTCAAATCTTTATCATAGAACACAGATAAATTTCTCGTAATAATCTGAAGCACCCACTTCGAATAACTGTATGATTTCAATCTTGATAACACTGAAATAGGATGGGAGAGCCGGAAAATACCGTGCACTTCAGTCTTTTTCAAATATTTCTTATTTTTCGAACTCAACGGAAAAGGTGAACACCTTATTTTGTCAAGTAATCAATTCCCTACACGTTTATGGTTCCATATTTGGCGTATTAAACTTCTTTATATTTATGCAAGTGTTTTACAAAAATGTTGCACGGCATGGTATTACCCGAAGAGTAAGGTATAATACAATTTAGCACATAAAACGGCAAAAATTCTGTAAACACTAAACAATAGAAAATATTCGTACTTTAGAATTTATTTACAAATCAAAAGCGTAAATTTCGTAACTTATTAAAGATCACACAGAGAGAAAAAATTAAAACACTTTTTCTGGTAAAATAACGTTATAACATTATGTGCTCTACTGGACACTCTTCACTTTTAGCGCCTATTTCAATGGCAGTCGTCACAAACATAGTCTTAGAAGTGTCACGTCCACTACCCTCTGAATGAACGCATCCAAAGCAACTTACACTTCGAAACCACAGCTCCCTGTTTTTGCCAAACAGTTCACAGTATACGCAAACAGAATAGTTGTCAGTAAATGTTCCAATGTTTCGCGTAACAGCAGATTCTCTGAAAGAATCAGAGTCATCCGTCTCAGCCTGTCTACAGAGTTTTTACAACGGTTGGTCTAAATTATCGTCAGATGAAGCCTCAAAAGAAATGTTCCTTCGACATTTCATTGTGCTAGGTTGCTGAGCTCTTACGTTTGATACAAACTTTCTGAACTTGCTTTTCCTCTTTGGTTTCTTAGTATAATGCACCTTATTTAGTTACTTCTCTAAATTTTGCTTTTTTACTGTCTATCGCTTTTTCTAACTAACTTTGTTATGACTCGAAGTGAAAACTAAGGAATGCACTATTCTCCAATTTAAGAGGGCCTGTTAATGGAGAAATTTCTTTGAACTGTAACCCAACAGAAGGATGAACTTGTAAGTCCTTGTCTACATTATCGAGGCTACTAATAGATGTCTTTGAAGATCAAAGCATAACTATCCCATTACTTTTATCAGTTTTAGCGTTGGCATCCTCAACAATTGGTGATCTTAAGGCTGTCTCTTCTTTTGGGTGCAAAAACATGAAGTAGTCGAAGCTGGTACCCATTACCTGTGTCAAATTGTCTGTGGCTGAAAGAACAGGGCCAAAGGAAAAATGACCATCATTCGTGTTGTGAACTTTCTCTTTATTTTAACAGAAAACACGAAGTTAGATTTATTTAACATCTACTGGAAAACACCTCCGTTGGTATTAACTACCAAGCAATAGAATAATTTACCGCCATAAAACTATCCCGTACTGATTAACATCAAACATATTAAATACAATAATAATAATAAGTGTAGCAGTAGAATAAGAGAGCTAAAAGTTCTTTCTAGAAAGAAACATTAAGATTTATAGTATAAAATAGAAGTATGCTTCGCAAATGAGCGCCACATAAGAAAATTACTATACCGTCGGATAATGGAGGTGCGCAAGGCACGCAAAAGAAATTACCAGACAAAACTAATGTTAAATATAGCGTCCTGAATGGTTTCCCTTTCCCGTCTCACTGTCGCTGCCCGCGCGTCTCCGATTTCCTGACGAACCATGTCGTCATAAGGCAAACATATACTACTAGAGACAGTGGCGCGTTCTGTCGGCTGCGTAACTGTTCAGTCGCCAAATTTGGTAGGATTTAGAGGGAAAAGACCTGTTTTGCGGAAGCAGAGATACCCTTTTCAATATTTGCAACCCTTATTAAAATGGTGACATTATTGATTAAATGAAGCCTTCCAGCTGCTGATAAAGGCCCATCTGAAGGTTTTAGCCTGTGAGAGCAGTGAGAAGGTACTGTTACCACTACCACTCCATTGTCCTTGCAAAAGTTGTAGACTTCTACGGACACATGGGTAGTGTGTCTATATGAAGTCAAAAGACTGCTATGGTTCTTAGACGCCTTGGTGAAATTAGCAAAAAGCTTGAGCCACTTTGGAAAGAGATCCTCGGTGGTTCAACCATTCTTGCTACATTCATATATTGTACCTCCCCCCTCCCCCTCCTCTGCCCCTCTGTAGAACAGGAGTCATCTTAAGCTGAGGAAAAATAAACGTAGAACATATGACCCACTGGCACTCAATACACAACACAATGTTCTTCCCACGCTCCCAGATTTTCGCTGAGAAAACTTGTGTAGCTCCTTTGGGTGCTAAGACTTTCGTGGCTTCTAAAATGTTGATATATCCGTTTCTTCAAAATTGTAAATTCTAGAACTTATGGATGTCCAACACAGCGGTGAGGCTAATTTCACTTGCGTTAAAAGGTGAAATCCGATTAGGACAGGTAGCCTCAGGTTTCCGAATGCTAACTGACGGATGTCTTGTACGAAACCCTGAGAGCCAATACTTTCTAGCTATTTTGGACGTTTTATTAAGATCGCGCCGAATATCATTTGCCTCGGCATATTCCAATCTTCTCAACTCCACTGAAGATAGTTCATGAAATGTCTTTGTTAATAAAACCACGTGCTTAGACATGTCATCTTACTGTTATCTATAAAATGTAGATTTCCTTCCTAAACTTGCTTTAGCACGGTCTCCTGTTTTTATCCTATCTCTGAAAGTAGAAAAAGGTATTCTATAAAATCTAGCAGATCCTCTCTGTGACGTTTCATTTTTTATAACATCGTCGAGTGCTCAGTGCATTTCATGTTCCGTCCACCCTTTTCCCCATCAGTCGTTCTGACTCTTTTTCTCGACATCTGTGATAAAAAACAGCTTGTAAGGTGGCACACACTTCCAAAAATATTATTCACGGAAATACTAAAACAAATTACCATATGGGCAACGGCGTTCACTATCGGGCAACATCGTGCATCCTGCGGAGTATTGCCCGGTGACAACATGAACCAGCATTTTAATACTAACTCAACGATTACGATATTTAACTGTCATTATTTGATGTTTGAATTAAATTCAAGAAATGGGAAATTAAAGTGAGCTACTTTAAATATTGTTAATATTTACACAGTTCACTTAACTCCACACTCAGTATCTGCTGATTTGTTAACAAAAGAGTCGAAATGAAATGAAACCAATTTTCTAAAACGACTGTGCCGTTAAAACTCACAACTTCTCTCGATCTGATTGTAATTCCATCCGCTATGAGCCAGCGATATGCAGCGTTCTTTACTCCCTCTAGAAAAATGGAAAAAGTGGTGCATGGTATGACCTCGTTGAAGAGTATTGCCCCGCTCTCCCCTACACCGTCATCCTGTACCCCTTTAGGCTTCTAGATTGTAGATTAGCATGGCATCTTCTACATCTACATCTACATCTACATGACTACTCTGCAATTCACATTTAAGTGCTTGGCAGAGGGTTCATCGAACCACAATCATACTATCTCTCTACTATTCCACTCCCGAACAGCGAGCGGGAAAAACGAACACCTAAACCTTTCTGTTCGAGCTCTGATTTCTCTTATTTTATTTTGATGATCATTCCTACCTATGTAGGTTGGAACTGTTCACTCAAAATTTATGAACGTCATCAGTACACAGAACAAATTGTCGCCTTCAGTTCTTCAACTTGTTCACTCCAACAAAAACAGTGAGGCTGTACTGGACGTTAACTTTACCGAATATTTCAGTAATTTGTATGGTACAGAAGCTTTTCCACAGAATTTACGATATTTTTCTGCGAAACGTTATGTCCTGGACATGTTTTCCGCCTAGATAACCTACGAAAAATTAAAACTAGTTATCAGTCACACTGTGACTACAAAAGAACTAGTAGTTATACTCGATCACATTACAATGAGGTTGTTCACTGCACGTTACGTTGATTATAGAATGAAAATTCAGCTTCTGTAACACAATGGCTACAGTGCTTTATAGACGAGTTGTAAACTACATTGACAAGGAACTTCCATCAGCAGCCACGGTAACACGATTTCCCTTTGAAGGACGTAACGGGTTGACTCTACGAACAGAATATGGAGTCAATATCTGTTAACCTGCCAAAAGACTCCAGAAAATAGTCGACTAATTTTTACGTGTGAATACATTTTACTACTCTCAAATAACTTCCGGGAATTAAGCCAGGTAACACTTTCAGCGACCGCCGATATTTCAGCGAGAGAACACCCCGCCATTTTCAAGGCAAACTACAACGGACAGGCGGCGTACATGCAAATTTAAAACCTCGGTTCTCGGGCTGAAGCAGGAGGGATAATACACACACTGAAGACTAGTGCCACCAAAGATGACCAAAGTCAGAGCTATCGATAGTGAGACTATGAATTCGCAGGTAAGGTGGCATTGACTCTGTCCCTCTGTTTTTTGACAGGGGATAGAGCCGGATTCCAAACAGAGTTTAAACAGAAACCTCCATCCCTGTTAACGAGGTTGCTCGCTAATTTAATCTCAACTGCCTCCCTAATAACACTGGCCCAATAGCTGGACGTGCATGCCAATATCTCGGTGTTATTATATAACAAGGGTGACCAGTATCCAAGCAATGTTCGGCAGTAGCAGATCTATTTGGCTGCTGTAATCGTGTGTGCCGTTTATGCTCAGTACATCGGTCCTCCACGGTCCTGATAGTTTGACCAATATGCCGCAGCTACACGGAATACGATACACACCCGCCTTACGCAGTCCAAGATCTTCCTTAACGGAACTCAAAAGTGCTCTAATTTTAGATGGAGGTCGGAAAGCACATTTCTGATCGTATTTCCGTAAAATACCACCGATCTTGTTGGACGTGTTTCCTGCGTAAGGCCAAAAGGCAGTAGACTTAGGTGTTGACTCAGAATTATCATCTATCACCCTATGTACAGTTGGGTGATAGCGCAAGGCTTGGAATCCGGCTCTCTCCCTTGTCAAAATACAGAGGGACAAAGTCAATGCTACCTCACCTACGAATTCATAGTCTCACTATCGATAGCTCTGACTTTGGTCATCTTTGGTGGCACTAGTCTTCAGTGTGTGTGTTATCTATCCTGCTTCAGCCCGACAACCGAGGTTTTAAATTTGCATGTACGCCGCCTGTCCGTTGCAGTTTGCCTTGAAAATGGCGGGGTGTTCTTCCGCCGAAATATCGGCAGGCGCTGAAAGTGTTGGCTAAAAAAATGGATCTGAGCACTATGGGACTTAACTATTGTGGTCATCAGTCCCCTAGGACTTAGAACTACTTAAAACTAACTAACCTAAGGACATCACACACATCCATGCCCGAGGCAGGATTCGAACCTGCGACCTTAGCGGTCTCGCGGCTCCAGACTGTAGCGCCTAGAATCGTTCGGCCACTCCTGCCTCCCTGAAAGTGTTACCTGGCTGAATTCCCGGAAGTTATTTGAATGTTGTATACTCCAGGAGACACTCAGGTCTCACATTTTACTACTGTTTCTGAATATCGCATTAGTTACACACTTCACAGAAACCGGAATACGTAGAATTATACACTAAACATAATAAAAACAAATTAATATACAATTTGAAACACGGAAGGAAGAACAGATGCTGTGTTGTAATTCCAGTCTGAATAGCTCATACCGTAGAAAGCACAGCTCGCAAAAACACTGCCTTAATGTCTCGTGTCTCCGTACATCACAAAGTCTTAATATGTCCAAACATTTGACTACAGTTTGTTATTACTGCGTTCTGTATGTGATTTATGTAGATAATAATAAAGGACAGTGAAACAGGTTGAGAAACACAGAACGTAACGTTAATATCTTCCACTTGCAAATCTAACAAATTATATTTGGTGAAAGATAAGCCATTATATTACGAAAACGTTCCTGGCACATTAAGAGAGTGTACCGGACCGGAAATTGAAACACGAACCTTTATTTTTACCGACTACGCTACCCAGAAACGACTCACGCCCTCACAGCTCTATTTCTGACAGTACACGTCCCACATCTTCCAGAGTGCATAGTGCTCCGGCATAATTTGCAGGTACACAAAAAAGGTCCGAAAGTTGTTGCAGAGGCAACGGAAAAAGCATGCGAAGTTCAGAAGAATGCGAAATCCTGAAGATGGGCTAAAATTTACAGACGCGCGAAATTTGGCACGTACTTCGATGCGAGATGCCCTTAATAGGTTCGACAACGAAACATTGTCTCGAAATTTGGTAGAAAATCCGAAGAAATTCTGGTCGTATGTAAAGTACACAAGCGGCAAGACGCAGTCAATACCTTCGCTGCGCAGTGCCGATGGTACTGTTATCGACGACTGTGCCGCTAAAGCGGAGTTATTGAACGCAGTTTTCCGAAATTCCTTCACCAGGGAAGACGAATGGAATATTCCAGTATTTGAAACACGAACATCTGCTAGCATGAGTTTCTTAGAAGTAGATACCTTAGGGGTTGCGAAGCAACTCAAATCGCTTAATACGGGCAAGTCTTCAGGTCCAGATTGTATACCGATTAGGTCCCTTTCAGATTACGCTGATACTATAGCTCCCTACTTAGCACTCATATACAACCGCTCGCTCACCGATAGATCTGTACCTACAGATTGGAAAATTGCGCAGGTCGCACCAGTGTTCAAGAAGGGTAGTAGGAGTAATCCATTTAACTACAGACCTATATCATTGACGTCGGTTTGCAGTAGGGTTTTGGAGCATATACTGTATACAAACATTATGAATCACCTCGAAGGGAACGATCTATTGACACGTAATCAGCATGGCTTTAGAAAACATCGCTCTTGTGCAACGCAGCTAGCTCTTTATTCGCACGAAGTAATGGCTGCTATCGACAGGGGATCTCAAGTTGATTCCGTATTTCTAGATTTCCGGAAAGATTTTGACACCGTTCCTCACAAGCGACTTCTAATCAAGCTGCGGAGCTATGGGGTATCGTCTCAGTTGTGCGACTGGATTCGTGATTTCCTGTCAGGAAGGTCGCAGTTCGTAGTAATAGACGGCAAATCATCGAGTAAAACTGAAGTGATATCAGGTGTTCCCCAGGGAAGCGTCCTGGGACCTCTACTGTTCCTGATCTATATAAATGACCTGGGTGACAATCTGAGCAGTTCTCTTAGACTGTTCGCAGATGATGCTGTAATTTACCGTCTAGTAATGTCAACCGAAGACCAGTATCAGTTTCAAAGCGATTTAGAAAAGATTGCTGTATGGTGTGTCAGGTGGGAGTTGACGCTAAATAACGAAAAGTGTGAGATGATCCACATGAGTTCCAAAAGAAATCCGTTGGAATTCGATTACTCGATAAATAGTACAATTCTCAAGGCTGTCAATTCAACTAAGTACCTGGGTGTTAAAATTACGAACAACTTCAGTTGGAAGGACCACATAGATAATATTGTCGGGAAGGCGAGCCAAAGGTTGCGTTTCAGTGGCAGGACACTTACAAGATGCAACAAGTCCACTAAAGAGACAGCTTACACTACACTCGTTCGTCCTCTGTTAGAATATTGTTGCGCGGTGTGGGATCCTTATCAGGTGGGATTGACGGAGGACATCGAGAGGGTGCAAAGAAGGGCAGCTCGTTTTGTATTATCGCGTTATAGGGGAGAGAGTGTGGCAGATATGATACACGAGTTGGGATGGAAGTCATTACAGCATAGACGTTTTTCGTCGCGGCGAGACCTTTTTACGAAATTTCAGTCACCAACTTTCTCTTCCGAATGCGAAAATATTTTGTTGAGCCCAACCTACATAGGTAGGACTGATCATCAAAATAAAATAAGAGAAATCAGAGCTCGAACAGAAAGGTTTAGGTGTTCGTTTTTCCCACTCGCTGTTCGGGAGTGGAATAGTAGAGAGATAGTATGATTGTGGTTCGATGAACCCTCTGCCAAGCACTTAAATGTGAATTGCAGAGTAGTCATGTAGATGTAGATGTAGATGTAAATAGTCATTTTATAGAAATGATTGTGTGGAGAACTGACTTCGCCACAGCTTACCCACAGCTTTTGTACTGTTTGCTGCTCTACTTTCACATCTGCGCTCACTCCGTTGCAGAATAAGAATTTACCGCTATTGGAGTAGTAATTAATTTGCAACTAGTTTCGATAGTAGATCATCAAGAGGTCGACGTAGCGTAAGTTATTGCTGAAAGGTCAAAATTGAAATTCTTTGCGGTCCAGTATTGATCAATTTACTTTTCCATGACGGTGTTCCCAGCTTTCAGTTGATTCAAGTATGACACCTTCTAACAACCAAAAACGTATACATAATTTTTTCTAACATTTTACGGCTAACTTTAAACACATATTATCAGCTTTAGCTAAGTTTATTTCGCTGAGGGGTTAAAAGATCTTTCAGTCACGACTTATTGGATCCCCAAACCCAGCGGTCGAGTAACTGCGGGAATATTGGTATTTTCATTTCGTGTTTTCATGCTTGTGTTTGGTGGTATACAGAAGAATTCTCAGAACAGTTACAGTTATAAAAGTAAAAACAAAAATGTTATTGTAAAGGATCTAATATTTTCATTGTACTTTTAAGTATATACATACAGTAATGTACTAAATTGGAAAGGTAAAGCAAATCTGTGTCTAATTTCAAAAATATTTTAACATTTCGTGTAGTACGAGATGGTGTCTACAAATATTAACTTTGGAGTACAGCATGGCCCAAAATTAGTCTCGGTCGGACATTATTTTTTTCAGGTTCTGTTTTGAATGGACGCTAGTTCATATATGCCTTTCAATATTTCTTAACTTTTTAGCTTATAACAGTTACACAGATTAATGAAGTAACTGTAAGCACTGTTATAATGCGGTTCCGTGGGTATCTTTCTGCACTGACGTAATGGTATCTGTTGTAATATGTTTGCATGAGTTTTCGGCATCCATTTCTAGGTCTTATAATTTTATTATTTATTTATTGTATAAAGGACTCTTGTTTATTATCCTTAATGCCTAATGTATTTAGAACTCTACCGATTATTCTTCAGGTGCTGCTTACGGGGAAGAATATTGTTGTATTAATATTTGGTCATTTCATTATCATTTCTGGCAATCCAAAACACGAAAGTCGATTCAATAGAAATCACTCTAAAGAGTGCTCTTGAAGATCTGTCAGAATACTACAGAATAAACTAGTTTAAACCAAACCCATCACAGACACAGGTGTGTGCTTTCCACTTGAGAAATAGGTAAACCACTAGCAAGTTGAAGATAGAATGGTCAGGGGTTAAATTGGAACACTGTGACACCCCATAATACCTAGGAATAACACCGGACGTATCTATAAAGTTCAAAAAACACTGCAAGAAATTTAAATCAAAAGTCTCCACTAGGAACAACCTAGGGGCAGTCAACCTGAAACCATCCGGTTTCCTGCAATGGCATTATGCTACTCAGCTGCAGAAAAAGCATGTCCAGACTGATACAAGTCATCATATGCCATACAGGTGGATGTTGCCATAAAAGATGCATGCGTTTATAAGAGGCTGCTTGAAGTCAACTCCAGTCGAATGGCTCTACCACCCTGCAGGAACTGCACCCCTCCCTGTTCGAAGACAGCCAATAGCAGCAAACAGGGAAATAACGAAACTAGAGGAGGAAGGATCGCATCTCACACATGGGCAACAACCAACTCACAACTGCAAAGGTCGAGAAAAAGTTTCCTCAGAACTTCGAAAAAACTAACAATCAATAATAAAGAAGCCATGGTGCAGTTATGGAAGGCTGAGATATCCCGCCCTCCTTGTTGGGAAAGATTTTCAGAATCTTTACTCCCTGCTCATGATGAGAACTGGCCAGACTGGAAGTCCTTGAGTGGGGTGAGGTTACGAGTGGGCGTATCGCAGGTTAATTCCGAAAAATGCAGATATAGCGAAGAAAACAAAATCCAGTTTGTCTGCGGGGAAGATAAGACTGTTCGACATATACTTCAGTGTCGACCTTCACCAGGCTACGGAAAATGCACTAGAAGTGGCCAAAGTTTGGTCAAATATATAAACAGTGTTGATTTTTCAACAGTTATATGCGCTGTCTTTTATGTGTGTTTCTGACACGGAAAATTAATCATTGCAGAGATGATTACAAAAATAATTTTAAATCACATTTTTCTCATCACTGTAAAACATATTTCAGAAATGGTTGAATGGATATGTATGGTTGTTTCAAAAACTAACAGCTATTTGATTTTCGCTTTAACATACACTCCTGGAAATGGAAAAAAGAATACAACGACACCGGTGTGTCAGACCCACCATACTTGCTCCGGACACAGCGAGAGGGCTGTACAAGCAATGATCACACGCACGGCAAGCGGACACACCAGGAACCGCGGTGTTGGCCGTCGAATGGCGCTAGCTGCGCAGCATTTGTGCACCGCCGCCGTCAGTGTCAGCCAGTTTGACGGGGCATACGGAGCTCCATCGCAGTCTTTAACACTGGTAGCATGCCGCGACAGCGTGGACGTGAACCGTATGTGCAGTTGACGGACTTTGAGCGAGGGCGTATAGTGGGCATGCGGGAGGCCGGGTGGACGTACCGCCGAATTGCTCAACACGTGGGGCGTGAGGTCTCCACAGTACATCGATGTTGTCGCCAGTGGTCGGCGGAAGGTGCACGTGCCCGTCGACCTGGGACATGACCGCAGCGACGCACGGATGCACGCCAAGATCGTAGGATCCTACGCAGTGCCGTAGGGGACCGCACCGCCACTTCCCAGCAAATTAGGGACACTGTTGCCCCTGGGGTATCGGCGAGGACCATTCGCAACCGTCTCCATGAAGCTGGGCTACGGTCCCGCACACCGTTAGGCCGTCTTCCGCTCACGCCCCAAAATCGTGCAGCCCGCCTCCAGTGGTGTCGCGACAGGCGTGAATCGAGGGACGAATGGAGACGTGTCGTGTTCAGCGATGAGAGTCGCTTCTGCCTTGGTGCCAATGATGGTCGTATGCGTGTTTGGCGCCGTGCAGGTGAGCGCCACAATCAGGCACACAGGGCCAACACCCGGCATCATGGTGTGGGGAGCGATCTCCTACACTGGCCGTACACCTCTGGTGATCGTCGAGGGGACACTGAATAGTGCACGGTACATCCAAACCGTCATCGAACCCATCGTTCTACCATTCCTAGACCGGCAAGGGAACTTGCTGTTCCAACAGGACAATGCACGTCCGCATGTATCCTGTGCCACCCAACGTGCTGTAGAAGGTGTAAGTCAACTACCCTGGCCAGCAAGATCTCCGGATCTGTCCCCCATTGAGCATGTTTGGGACTGGATGAAGCGTCGTCTCACGCGGTCTGCATGTCCAGTACGAACGCTGGTCCAACTGAGGCGCCAGGTTGAAATGGCATGGCAAGCCTTTCCACAGGACTACATCCAGCATCTCTACAATCGTCTCCATGGGAGAATAGCAGCCTGCATTGCTGCGAAACGTGGATATACACTGTACTAGTGCCAACATTGTGCATGCTCTGTTGCCTGTGTCTATGTGCCTGTGGTTCTGTCAGTGTGATCATGTGATGTATCTGACCCCAGGAATGTGTCAATAAAGTTTCCCCTTCCTGGGACAATGAATTCACGGTGTTCTTATTTCAATTTCCAGTAGTGTAGAAATTGTGCCATATGTACTCCCATATCACTTAAGCACTGACACTTATTGTAATCTTGTCAAAGATGTGTTTGACGCCTAAATGTGCAACCTTTAGTGTAGTTTTCCCGATACATGTCCTCACATGGCACACTGTGCCCCTTAAAACAGAAGTTACCATTACTGTCATATACAGTGCTGATACAGATAAGATTGGAGCCATACATAATAATGCAGGCACCACATGCACGTTTGTTTATACGTTGATACATATTTTAGTTATTTATGCGTGACTTTGTCATTAGGAAATTTCTATTAGTAGTGATTGTAGGTGTAGATGTACTCGTTGATAAAATGGTAGATACACCATGTAGTAATCTATAGCCAGACGGGAATTTCGGTAGCGTTAAGTTGCAACTGGAACAGCACTGCCTCTGCTGTTAGTTAAACATAATAATGGTGTACCTCTAATTAAAGACATAGTAATCGGTTATTCCAGTGAATCGTCAAACACTGCAGACAAAACCAAGAAGGTCAAGAGAATAACATCTCTTCTATGGCGAGATCATTATACACGCATCAAGCGGTATGCTGACTACGGTTTGTGAATCTTGGGCGATTTCGGGCAAGCATGGGTGTCCAGTGATTTGAGTCTCTATGTTAATGCAAGTCCAATGCTTTAACGGTAGAATCATCTCGTTCAGTGTTCGTATATAATGGAGATGGCCTTTTTTCTCCATTGCTAATCTGACTTCTCTTGTCATTTGGCAATAATTTATTTTCCTACATGTAATGCCTGTAGTCATATTAGTATATTAATCACGGTTCTATACAATATATAATTTGGTGTGTTTGGTACTAACTATTTATTTCAACTTCGTCTTTGTCCTAAATAAATGTAATACGACTCACATTAGGTAAAAGAAATGAAGAACACATTGCGAAAGTAAATATAAATGTGGTAATATGAACAATGATATTAGTGGGATTTCTTCATTGGAACATATTCATAAGATCACCTCTATTAAAATTTGTTCATTACTTCTATAAAAACTATGTAGCAAGATGATTACGTAACAATTACAAGGTTAACAGAGAATGTCACATGATCCTCTCGAGGTGTAACAAATCGTTTGACAAAAAACGGGGTGTTTCGCAATCGTAAAAACAGATTCAGTTATTCCTACTAACGGCAATTTATGTCGGTTGCCGAGAAACTTCATTGTAATTGCCAAGCACACGCCGGAAAACAGGCCAAAAACTTTGTCTGTAGTTGTAAAACTTTTTTTCTACTTTTCTCGCTGACAGAGTCTTCTGAAAGTAGTAAGCATTGAAATTCAGCAAATGGTATAAAAGTACTTTATACAAGTGACTCCAAGAAGTGCAGAGAATATAACCATTTAATGTTTATTAAATTTTAAAGTTCTTCAATTAGAAAGCAGGAGCATACTCTGTCAGAGATCCGAAACTCTGTTGTAACAAACTACTAACTAACTTCATAGCTTTGATGTTCGCTGTCCATATCTGCAAGCGGAACAACCACATTTCACGGTTGGAATAAAATTTCAGTTTTCATCACATTACTCCTCACAGGATAATTTCCACTGAAGTAAGCACTATGTCAGTAAATTAAATAGAACGCTCATATTTCTCATTTTATGGCCGTTCCAGAAATGTAAAAGAGATTGAATATGAGTTCTCGACAGCAGAACGCTTTCCAATAAATGGAGATTAGCAACGCGCCCACACGAAGCAATCTACCTAGGCTGTTTCCAGGCTGATGCATGAGTGCCACAAATTTAAACTCGCTTATTTGACTTTTTATGTGTGAATTTGTGGTTCATACAACTTTGTATTTAGTTACATTTCTTCTAAGTATGTGCACTACGCTACATTTGAGATGTATTAAACTGTTCACACCATTAACATTTTCCAATAATCGCAACAAGGTTAGCGAATCATGCGAAATCAAGGTTTCCTCTTCGGTACAGGTGATATAAATATCGTTAAGCGTAGCTGGTAAAAGATATTTATTCCTTTAAAACATTTTATAAATTTATCACTGTTGTTAAAAGGGTTAGATACACGGCAGTGAGAGTTCTTGAGTACTCCTTAGTTACTTACGCCTCGTGACGCTTCCTTTGCTGGTGTTCTTTGCATCATATCACCCTCGTCAGCTTTAAGGAATGTTTGAGACTTTGAACACTGCAGTGACGGATTACATGTCGATTGCAACAGTGTTCATAAGAATTATGGGCTTGGTTTAAGTATAGTGTCACTCAATAAAACTTCTATGTCTTTGACGTCTTACTTGTCGAAAACTTGAAGAATTACCTTAAATTGTTTCTTTTATTATAATTCACGCTTCTAAATATACATATACACGTAGCTCAAGGCACAAATATTTCCGAATTACACAAATCTAGTATAAGAAATCGCTTGAAACAACCCAGAAAGTTTTCCATACTAAACATAATGTGCCGCTACATATAGGGATGGTACTCTCAAATGATAGGCCACACAAGCTTTCTCACGAAGACAAAATATTTGAATACCCTAAGCACACATATGTCGACACCATGAGGAAAAAAGCTATACTGCCATGCAGCGACGAGTAACTTTCCTGCATCCTGCCACAGGCGATGTTGCTGATACTCATCGATTTGCATTATTTCAATAGAAACAACGTAAATGTACAATATCATTTCAACATGACATAGAAAAGCGTGTTATTCGAACATAAAACAAATGCTGAAGGTTAACTTCTAAAATCATATCATTCCTTTTGACGAACACTAGAATGTCGATCAGGAAGATGTGTGCATGAAAACGAAATAAATTATAATATTTGAAAATTTAATTCCATTAAATCTAAAAGATTTCCTTTGAACATAAACATTCTGTTTCGTATAATATTTATTATTAGTATTACATTAGACTGTAGCATACTGCACATTAAAAATGTAGTGTGATGTGAAGTAATATGAACTTCGTATTATACGAATTGAACTTCTTCTCACGAACATTATGGAACTTACTATATAACAGCTATTTCCTGAATAATAAACAGAAGTTTCTTTATTACAAATATGAACCAGTACGTCAGTTGTAATGCACCGCTGTGCCTGTTTATCAAACACACAGTTGCATCTGAATAGAATATGGCGTTGGTACTTCTTATTCACCAGTATTTAGAAGAAAAGTTCTTGTTTACAAATCTAGGTGGCACGGTCCAAGGAAAGGAAAGATACAACTAAGTGGTTACAAAACGATGTCGAGAGAATATTACGCTATTCGTGAAAGCAAATCTACTGCTCAAGAACTTGGTAAGACAGCAAATGAAAATTTACAGACATTTGACGAATTACATAAATTCTAAACATGACTCACTGAGCAATTGTAACGACTACTGTTACATATATCTAACCTTCCGAGGTTACTCACACCGCTGTATCATTATCTATACGGTTTCGTAATTGAATACAGTATAATGGCGCCTGGCTTGGCAGGAAATGTATAAAATTTCAATTTTATTTTTTAGTTTACTCATTTTGAGCTGCGCGGCTCGATCTATGATAATACATTAGAGAAGATAAATGTCTTTACCAAGACCTCTAATAATAACTTTATTCTCAGTAATCTGTTTCTGTGATCAATGTTACCATATTGAGGTCTGGACGAACACATTATTGCATATTTATCAAAATAACTGTAAAAGTGATCTCACTCATAAATTGGCAGCCACGTAGCAGATTAGAAAATCCAACAGTTTTCTAGTCTGCTACTTACCTACCAGTTGACGATAAGGACCGCTTTTACTGCTGTTTTAGTGAATGGGCGATATCCTGTCCGTCGAGATCTGAAGGTGGTAACACAGATTACCGATATCGGTTATCGAGAGCTGGTGAAAACGTTAATGCTCTCTAACGGAAAATTCTGATTATTTGCTTCTTATTCCGTGCGATTGTAATTTTCCTTAATTATGAGAACCGGATCTTAAACTCAACACAGATAACGAACAATAGATTGTCGAGGATATATCATAAAAAGATAACTTTTGATATGTGGTCGTCTGGAACGAAACCCGCAATAGCGTTCTTGTGCGACATTTTTTATCGTAACGTTTTACGTGAAGCACATATCCTTCCTAGTTCACAAATAGTATAACAGTAAGTTTCCACTGAAAGGGAATGACAGCAAAGAGTAGGAAATCCAGTCTTGACGACACCTAACTAGTCCAACAACATATTGAGCAGACATATAACCAGTCTGAACAAATATCGTCTAAGCAGTTGGAACAAATGTCGATTAACTTTGAACAGAAATTTTCGAGTTTGTAAACTGAATTTTAGAGTTTTAAGGAGAAGTCAGACCACAAGTGTGACGAATCATTTTGCGGAATTGTAGATGAGCAGAAGAAAACTACTCGCCGTTTAGATGAGCTTACCCTAAAACAAAGTAAATCAGCTTAGCACAGGTGGTACCTGTGGAACAAGATAGCATGTCAGATTTAGACAACTGTGACGGTGACTTACAGGTTCATGTACAAGGATATCGGAGGATATCGAATTTCTTAAATTAGAAAGGAAACGCATCAGTAAAGAAGTGAAAAAATAAACTATATTGCTAATATTGGGTTATTTGATAGTAATTCTATACTTTCAGAAAGGGTGATAGAGTAACACCGCACTCATGTTGCTAGGACAGAAAGGACAGTTACTGGAAGGAAGATAACGTTGTCAACAAAGTTGATGCGGATTCAAAGAACGCAATTCAACAAATCCGGAATGAAATAGGCGTAGAAAGCTTGGGTTCAAGTGAACTGTTTGGTGCCAATAACAACAAGAAGATGATAAACAGTAAATAATAAGAACAAAAGTTTTTCACGCGTTACCCCACATACACTCCTGGAAATGGAAAAAAGAACACATTGACACCGGTGTGTCAGACCCACCATACTTGCTCCAGACACTGCGAGAGGGAAGTACAAGCAATGACCACACGCACGGCACAGCGGACACACCAGGAACCGCGCTGTTGGCCGTCGAATGGCGCTAGCTGCGTAGTATTTGTGCACCGCCGCCGTCAGTGTCAGCCAGTTTGCCGTGGCATACGGAGCTCCATCGCAGTCTTTAACACTGGTAGCATGCCGCAACAGCGTGGACGTGAACCGTATGTGCAGTTGACGGACTTTGAGCGAGGGCGTATAGTGGGTATGCGGGAGGCCGGGTGGACGTACCGCCGAATTGCTCGACACGTGGGGCGTGAGGTCTCCACAGTACATCGATGTTGTCGCCAGTGGTCGGCGGAAGGTGAACGTGCCCATCCACCTGGGACCGGATCGCAGCGACGCACGGATGCACGCCAAGACCGTAGGATCCTACGCAGTGCCGTAGGGGACCGCACCGCCACTTCCCAGCAAATTAGGGACACTGATGCTCCTGGAGTATCGGCGAGGACCATTCGCAACCGTCTCCATGAAGCTGGGCTACGGTCCCGCACACTGTTAGGCCGTCTTCTGCTCACGCCTTAACATCGTGCAGCCCGCCTCCAGCGGTGTCGCGACAGGTGTGAATGGGGGGACGAATGGGGACGTGTCGTCTTCAGCGTTGAGAGTCGCTTCTGCCTTGGTGCCAATGATGGTCGTATGCGTGTTTGGCGCCGTGCAGGTGTGCGCCACAATCAGGACTACATACGACCGAGGCACACAGGGCCAACACCCGGCATCATGGTGTGGGGAGCGATCTCCTACACTGGCTGTACACCTCTGGTGATCCAACTGAGGCGCCAGGCGGAAATGGCATGGCAAGCCGTTCCACAGGACTACATCCAGCATCTCTACGATCGTCTCCATGGGAGAATAGCAGCCTGCATTGCTGCCAAAAGTGGATATATACTGTACTAGTGCCGACATTGTGCATGCTCTGTTGCCTGTGTCTATGTGCCTGTGGTTCTGTCAGTGTGATCATGTGATGTATCTAACCCCAGGAATGTGTCAATAAAGTTTCCCCTTCCTGGAACAATGAATTCACGGTGTTCTTATTTCAATTTCCAGGAGTGTAATTTAAGCAAAGGAGAGTGCGGGTCATGTGGCCATTTCTCAGTACCTTATTTACAGTGAGAAACTATCTACATGTGACACTGGCATCTACGGCATGTGCATGCTAACAGATCTTGCCTGCCGACAGTTCTGACGGATGCAAGCCTATTAAAACATAAACAGTTACAGATATTCCTTACGGAAACAAAAAAGGAACACCTGATAATATTAATTAGATTTTTTGTGATAGCTGGAATAGCAATAAAAGATTCGTTACACATTCGGATAAATGCAAAGGGACGCTTTGCTGTAAGCTGCGAACATAGACGAGCATTTCAGCGGGTTTTTGTTGAAAAGCTTCGGTCACCTGGCGTACAAGAACGACTCAGCAAAGAAGTTTTTGACCCAGAACTATTTAACAACAGAGGGGGTAGACTAAGTAAATATTTTGAAAAATATCTGAATAACACTTTTTAAAGCGGTAAGCCCATGTCACATGCAGATGTTCATAAAATTTTATAGGGTAGGCTATCTGCATACAATAGAGGGCAGCTGGACACTATACCTGGAAACAATTCAGAGTATTTTCTTTCCGTAGTCGATGCCACTGACCTCATTTACATGGAAGAGGTTTGGAAACAAGAAACATAGAATCGCCACATGGTTTTCATAGTAGTGCTATGGTAGCTCAAAACAATAATACTAAATACCAACTGGGATTACAACAGCCCATAACACTGGACAATAGACCCGACAGGTGTAAATTTAAAAAAAATGGGAACGCATAGAAAAGGAGATGTAGCAGATTTAATCTTGGTTACCCAAACATACAGTGGTCTACCGGTTCTAGGCGCTCAGTCCGGAACCGCGCGACTGCTGCGGTCGCAGGTTCGAATCCTGCCTCAGGCATGGATATGTGTGATGTCCTTAGGTTAGTTAGGTTTAAGTTGTTCTAAGTTCTAGGGGACTGATGACCACAGATGTTTGTACCCATAGTGCTCAGCGCCATTTGAACCATTTTTGAACCAAACATACAAGGTTATAGTGGGAAGCTGAACAGACAAAAAAACTGTGTTGCGTACCCTCTAATGGGATCTAAACCACAGAAATGGATATCAAGGGAACTCAAATGATCACGTAAACCTTGTCTCAAGTAATCAAGTCAGAGAAGAGGACCTGATTTTTGAAATTTCACATGAGTATCTAGTTCATTGAAGTCGTTAACAGTAATAAGAGTGTCTTGATGACACCATCGGAATATGCTTGCTTGCTAGATCCCATTTTTAGTGGGGCACATGCGGCAACAATACACTTTTTGAGATATGGTGAGGAACATAACTTCAGATAGGAACCACTTTCTGACAATACAATGAAGGACGAAGAGGGGATGTTAAATGCATAAATACACCTACATTTAGGCAGTGTACCAGTACATAAAATTCTGGGTACTGGTGCATGTACGAACATGTTGTATATGTAATGTTGTACATGTGATGGCAAAGCAATTGCACTCACACACTTTCCCTACACAGAATTCGAATATATTAACAGCTTTAGGAAATAAGACGCAAAATATGAAGCAGCAAGCATGCATTCCTAGTATCTTACGTGATACCACAATCAAATGCAATTTTTTTGGTTGAGAAGTTAACAGCAAATTGTATTCTACGAATAGAGTTTTTCAGTCAGTTTAAGGTGAAACTCGACACTGGTAGTGGTAAATGCTGCTTGTAGGCTGATAAAGAGATTTTATAAATTAATTTTGCTACGAGGAAGAAAAATCGTGACCGAAGTATTAATAAAGTGAATTTTCATCTTGTATGTCCTGAGCTACTTTTGACAAATGATCAATATATTGAGGAGTTATTGGATACCTTGATTCCACACCATGTTATCAATGGCAGCTTGGTGAGTATGGTTATTTATCTTAGGCACAAAGAAAGGAGACACTGCCAGTTACTCATACAGTATGAACAGGTGTTTTATAAAAAAATCTGGTATTATGAAAGATTGCATTTACGAGTTAGACATATATACACTTCAAACTTTCTGTCACAATTCTTACCCAATCCAGTGGTGGTAGAAAGAGGAATACTGCAGCCCATTGTTGGCTCTCACTACAGTAGATGGTAGTATTCGATTAGAACTTTATGCATGATCCATCAAGAAAATCATTGTTTCTCTAAGAAAAAGACTCAAAAACATCGATGACAAACTTTTAAAATTTGGTGGTGTTATGTATATAACTTCACTGGATTTGCACCCGTCATACTGAAAAGAATCGTTACATCCAGATACTAGAAAACACAACATTTGTATGTCCCACTCGAAATTACCATTTTTGTGTATTAAATTTCGCAATCAGTGTGCCTAAGCACAGGTGCATCCTTTCAGGATTTTGGGGTTTGTTTATTTCAAATTAGAAAAATAGCTGGAAAGAGCACAAGTTGTATAATAAATTTCTCCAGCTGGACACATTGGGAGTGCGAAAGGTCGTACTTGGCTACCAAACTCAAAGCAGTGGCTGTAGTATGGGCGTTTTGGAAGTTTAAATAATAATTGTTGTGAAACACATGAATTTTATTGTGACAACCAAGCTTTGCCTTATCTCTTGACTTGCGAGTTGTTACACATTAGAATTGCTCGCTGGCCCTTAACCTTACAACAATACCATTCGGAAAAATGTATATATAACGGCAACAAAACATTACAACTAATACTTTAATCCATTAATTACATGAATTTACGTAACTAAATGAAGAGAACTGAGATTTTATGATCTTATTAGACTTATACATCTTTACTGTGCAAACTGCCATAAAGTTCATGACAGCGGGTACATTCCTTGTACCAGTTCTTAGTGTTCCCTCCCATTCCATTCATGTATGGAGTGGAAGAAGAATGATTGTTTGAATGCCTCTGTGCATGCACTAATTGTTTAGTCTTATCCTCACGATCCATATATGAGCGATATATATTGGGCTCTGGTATATTCCTAGAGCCACCATTTAAAGCTAGTTCATGAAATTTTGTTAGTACATTTTCTCGGGATAGCTTACAACTATCTTCAAGAGTTTTCCTGTATAATTCAAATAGTATCTCTATGAGACTCCCTCACAGATCAGACAAACCTGTGACCACTGTGCTGCCTTTCTCTATATAAATTCAATATGCTATGTTGGTTCTCTTTCATATGGGTCCCATACGCTTGACCAGTATTCTAGTGCCTTGCTTTCTTTATGTTTTGTGAAATATCATTTGATAATATTCTGCTGTGGTAATGATTGAGGGCATCATGGATTGCTTTCTTGACAGCCAAACATGTTTAATTCAATATCACTCTATCTACAGCCCTACGCTTTGTTTTGCACCTGTTATGAAGTACTCTGTCTCCTTAGAAGTTTCTTTCCGGTGACTTTATACCATGGCGGCTCCCTCCCATTATGAATCGTTCTACAAGGTACCTATATGTCCAGCGCATTGTCAACTATTCTTTTAAAGTTGAGCCATAGTTCCTCTACATGTTCCTGTCCTGTGCATTGAGTTTCCAGTTTCTCATTGAGATATGACACTACAGATTTTTTCCTGTACATATATTTATCTTGCCGCTTGTTTTAGTAGTCCTTTTTACATTGGTAATAATTGTTAACTTCACAGCATCATGGCCACTGATACGAGTTTCGGTGTAGATGTCCTCAACGAGATTACGTCTGTATGTTGCTATCACATTCCGTATATTCCCATCATAAGTGTGATTCCTAAATAACGCTCACCACAAAAAAACTGTAGATCTCGTAATTAATATTTGGATCATTAAATTCGTCACCAGTGTCTACCGTGTTTTGGGGAACTTACGTACAAGTCAAGTAAGGTTTCCTCTAAGGTTATCAATTAACTCAAGAGGTGAGTCTGGTGGGCGATAGACGGATCCAATAATTTTTAGCCAACCCCTGATAACGAGTCTTGCTCAAACAGCAGCCTCAGTTACTATCTCAGTGAAGTTGAGTGCATTGTATAGCGCAACAAATACACCACCTCCATTTATTGTTTGCCTATCCTCTCGATATACACATAAATGTTCCCAAAAATCTCACTGCTAGCAACTTCAGGCTTCAACCAACATTCTGTACCTAGTATTATGTGATCCTCAGTGCTTTTCGGTACCGCTTCAAACTTTGGCAGTTTGTTGCTAATACTTCCGAAGTTTACCACCAGGATTTTAATGCTCTCACCTCTGGGAGACACTTTTTTCGATCCTACAATGATACCTTTGGGTTTCCTACAACTATCGTTATATGGATGGGGCACAAGATCGTCCAATCTGGATAACTCTTTCCTCAGCTACCTGAGAAGCAGCCTGTGATGTTTAGTGTACTCCTGACCCATTTTGGACGACACTGTACTTAAGAATCCTGTGCGACAAGTCCAACCAGTCGTCCCCTGACTTGTTGCAGAACCTTAGAATTTTCTGCTCCAGTCCTTCCACTCGACTCAGAACCAAAGGTCCACAATCAGCTCTGGGGAGCAAAGCTGTATATTGCGAGCTTCGGTGAAACTTCGGGGTAACGCTCTTCTTCTCAACCTTCTCTGCCAGTAATTGGAATGACCCAAGTGTGATCTTGGAGCCCAGACGACAGGCATCATTTATTCAATTCTGTGCAGCAATGTGCAATTGATTGCGCCATGATCCCTCAATGGCTGCTGGAATAGCCTCTTCAACATGTAAAATGAGGCCCACACGCATACACTATGCGTGCACCTGCTGTACTTTCCTGTCCCTTTCTGTCATTCCTCTTAGGGGTATCATCATTCGCCATAAGTATGAACTGCCGACGATTAATAGACTCCTTCCCTTTTGTGTTTTCCTCTCTTCACAATAGATGAGACAGGTTTCTTCAAAATAGGTTGCAACACCCTACCCAGTTCTGTCCTTATATGGACCAGTTGTAGCCTATAAATGACCGTGGTTGGCGAAAATGGTGGACAGTCCCGTGCAGTAGGACCTCAGTGCTGAATTCATTAATCGCCCTAGGCACTGCAGAGCTAAGCTTTTACCACACAATCGTTAATTTTGAGTCATTAGAACCGATATAGTAACTTGACAAGCAAATAGGGGGGAGGAGACCACACAATAAAAGTCATAACAACTTTGAAATAGCGGCATACACTACACATGGACAATTTAGATACTATGTATGTATCACTTTCGTTACCACATCAAAAGAAACTTTCATCAATCCAAAATAAATATATTTTAAACTTGAGACACTTTTAGATAAAACAACACTCAAATGTTGATTGAAAGATTCTGCTAGGAACTGAAAACGAATAGCTACTTTGGTGGAGTTTTTTTGTGGTTTTTGTAACTAATCAACCTCTTTCTTTAACATTATCTTTACACAGAATTGACCACTGACTGAGAATGAGTTTTTACACTGGTGTTTCCCGATAGTTTTCAACGGGAAGAATTTTTGAACTGATCATACTGCAATGCAACGTAGCATAAACACTTCCCTGCGCTTTTCTTAAAACATAAATTTAGTTTGTCACAGTCTATGAATCAGTAAAATCGTATGTCGGATAGCCACAGTAACAATTTTTATAGTAATGAAAATGTGCACAATACCTTTTGTTATCTTCCTCTGCAACTGGTCTCAAAATGCTTGTCAATGTAATCAAATAGCTGGTACTTTGTACACAGTCCGATTCTTTGCTTAATATGGCAATAATAATTTTCATCAATTAATTTAGACCTGCATATAACGAGCTTATAATCTGAAAATATTGCTGAGTAAATATCACAGTATGTGAAAAGGACACACTACACATGTACTGAAATAATGACAATGTGATAAACATTGTTGCTTTTAAACACTTAACTTGTATTACTTACAAGAGGACGACGAATTGTGGCTTTTACAATATGTTAGTCACTATTAAAAATAGAATATACTGAACTTCACCATAGAAATAAATACTTCAGTACTTTTGTGGTGTTGAGCAACGTATTGCAGTCTCTGACGATATTTTGCTTCCATTGGATGTTTTAGCAGTTTTTACACAGTGGCTTCCAAGTCTTTATTCCCATAGTAAAATTTGGCCGGTCCAGTGGGTAATGCTGCAACATTATGTCTGCCTCATTCACAGCAAACAACGACATCCCACTGACTCTCGTAATACCACGTCCACTTCTGTTTGGTTGAAAAATAGCTGCTTAATGCTGTAGAATTAAGTGTAGCAATAATTTCCAGTCCATCCAAGACCGTTTAACAGTGATTGCGCTCGTTTTAATCAACACGCAATACAGTTCGTGGGCATCGCACCACACGCTACTTCACAACCCTTCCGACTCGCGAACTCTGAAGCTTCCTGTCGCAATGTTTCTCCAGCCTTACCCTTCTGCGGGGAGGTCCCTTTAGATCTTTACTTAAGCCTAAGGCCATGAGTCGTTACAGCAGTTCCATAACATTTTTAAAACTAAGATATATAGAAATTAACAAAAAGAAAACACTACTTACAGCTATGCATTTAAAACACTGTAACAGATTGTTGGTTACGTACTTTGCGGCGAGCTGCCTTACTTTACCCTGCTGCCGTAGGATGGCATACGAGTCCTCAGCGCTCTATCATCTCACCGCTTGCTTTATACAGCTTTTTACAACTGTCTTAAGTTATGACAGAGAATACAGAGATAACTTCTACGAAATGAAATGGAACAATTCCTACACTGTGTGACGTATACTTGTTTCATTACAAGATGCTTAGATCTACCATATGCACTTGCAGTCAGACGGGGGATTAACGACGTACCCTGTACTTTCTGCACCGGACAGGGTAGTATTTGAGATACCTTGGTATTGGTATCACAAATACACGACTCTCAGGTGCTCTACAAACACACCAGTTTTGAGCACTTGCCAATCGTTTGACATTAACCAGGGTAATTTCTAGCTGCTTATAAATGAAGGGATCGGAGAGATATAGTCCTAAGCCACATTCAACTAGTTTTGACATACAGCGACTTTAAAGTTTCATGGAAGCAAAAAAATGTTGAAGACAAAATAGACACTTCCCTTTTTCTTTCAATTATACTTTAATACATTGCAAACATTGAGTAAAGTACACGATCTTCCTTCTGTCATGTGATATTAATTTCAGAGTCATTTTAACTTTTATATGGTCGAAAATGGCTTATGACTGTGTCTCTCTTTGAAAATAATTTAGAACACAAAATACGTTTTTACGGTTTTATTTGGAAAATTATATAACAACTAGTAACTTTTAACAATTTTTGCGCTTTCACTTTCACACATACATATCAGACAAGTCAGTCTAATACTTCATTTTACACTGTAAATGTGAAATCAAGGAGGTTCTACGTCACCATCGTTCACATTATTTCCAGCACATGATCGGGATAATCTTTGATCTGCTTCAGGTATGTATGCCATAAACACGGTATGTCATCAGTCTTTTTCCACATTAATTTGAAATAGCTTTCTATATTTTATTGGCAGCTGAAATAGATCTGGTTCAGTAGATCTTTCTTTCCTCTTGCTACGTAGATCCACTAACATGAAGGTTCCTATAACTTAGTAGCAGTGCTTCACACTTAGTGTGAAGAGATCTTTATACTCAAACTTAAATTGTGTCGCTTCACTAAAACGAATGGGATCTCAGATCTGAATAGAGTGGGTATCGAGATTAATTACTTCAAATCGCCCAAGCTTCTGAAGTCTTGTCTGTGCATTTTCGTCGCAATAAAATGTTTTGGACAAGGAGATTTTACTACTTCTGACCATTCATCTGGCGTGTATACTACTGGACATCTGTTGCATAAATTTCAACGCGATTAAAATCATAATCCCAAGGAAGAGTATTATGACCTATCACAGGAAAAAAATGCTGCACAGATTCATATCGTTTGGTGGCAACGAGAGTCCTTTCCAAGGCAATAAGAGACCAATTCTTTGCATGGCCCTCAAAGTTATCTGTGATTACCTGGAGACGCTTTGCAGAATTGTTAGTTATCTTCAAGTATTCTAACAAGCAGCTCCCAACTTCATCTGGACCCCTTCCTCCGTCCTTCTCACTCCACAGAAACAAGCATCCTTTGTTGACCCACAATTGTGGATACCGTAGTTATACGTCCATATTTTTCTCTTGTAGAACGCTGGGCAACTGCTGGGTTTGGCGTGGGAAACATTTTTGCATTTCCGCTGCTATTACGTGGTGCTCTTTAACATTCTCTTTAGCCAGAGAAGTTACTGACACGATCACATTTTGATCCCTATCAGCCCTTCTTAGATGCCACTCTTGTTGTTTTTCCCTTTGTGTAATTTCTTTTGCACATAATTCTGGGTTACTCATTGCTGTTTGAAAGGCATCACATGTTGAACAGGTGTCACATATCGGCCTACGTTAAATTCAGACACGAGAATTGTCCTGAATTTTCATTGTCATACAGTAGGGAAACCCTTTACCTTGCAGTATTCAGGGTATTTGTCCTGAAGTAAGGATGAAATTGTGAGATCACATCCAAAATATACCTTGTTGCGGCTCTGCTGCCTGCTGTAGTGACTGTTATATTTTCATATAGCATTGAGGAAGTGTCTGGCACCTTGCACAGCTTCGTCTTGTAATTTATGTGGGTGATTGACATGTCTGCCTGAAAGAGAAGAGCACATTAGTCAATACATTATTTCGTGTTATCGTTATACTCCAACATTATTTTATTTGGTTAAAATGGATACGTTATAGTAAAATGTAATATACAAACCTCTTACACTTTTTTTGAACTGTGCGACCCATCTTCATTTGCTGCTGAAAATTCCTCACTCTTCTTGTGTGGTTTTGTAAGCCACGAACCCTTAGGAATACTTGCTTGCAAATCATGACTTCCATTCCGTTTACTTTCACGTTTTATTAAAATGTCACAGCAGTAGGTGAAATTTACTTTGTAGTCTTATTAGGGTATTTGTGAAAAAAAGAAATGTGAAGCAGAAAAAGATACAGTAAATTTGTGACAATTAGTCCATTCGTGTTTAAGAAAAGTGGAATGAACCTTCGCTTTTCTGGTTCCATTTTCATACAACACATTAGGTAAGTATTTTGGGTATAAGATTTCCTATGTCACAAATCGAGTGGCAAATATTCACTACTTCTCCGAGCAGTTTCGTACAGCACTTATTTGAACAACTACAAGGATTTCCCAAAGATGCTGCCTGAATGGTCTTGTTAGTTTTAAAAGATACATACTGCTGACCGGCGTTACGTCGACATTTGGTCTTAATTTGTTTCCACTGATCAATATTACGTTTGTTATTTGTTGAAGAGCTTGATTTATGGAGCGATACCTTATTTTCTCTGCTTATTCCAAGCTGTAATATGAATAAAACAATAGTCACAAAACTTCCGTGAGATATAGTCACAAGCCACACAAATCATTATATGTCGCTGAAATGGCATTGACAACAAAAATATTCTTATAAGTTTGTTGCCATGAAAACTATATTGTTACAGCAATCAGAGGTTATTAAAATTGGACTCTAAAGATTTCTCATTAACGCAAAAGACGACGATCAACTCTGAGAGCAATGTAACGAGAAACAAACTCACAAGCCACTGAACAATGATCACCAGAAAGAAATATTTTTGTATACTAACTGAAACATCTTCTGAGCTAGTACTGTTGCCTGATGGACAGAATCCTCATTTAAAGTGCTGGTACTGCCAGATATGCCTAGAATGGGCAAAGCACCTTCAGATGTATGTGAACATTCAGCCATCGTGATGTGACTTGTGACTAAGTATCTTCTGAGAAAGACAACAAGTGGCAGAGTATAGAACTACACTATGTCATCATTTGCCACCTGTTGGAGAAATCCGGACTGTGTGGCTGTGCGATTCTAGGCGCTTCAGTCTGGAACCGCGTGACCGCAACGGTCGCAACTTCGAATCGTGCCTCGGGTATCGATGTGTGTGATGTCCTTAGGTTACTTAGGTTTAAGTAGTTCTTAGTTCTAGGGGACTGATGACCACAGATTTTAAGTCCCGTAGTGCTCAGAGCCATTTGAATCATGTTTTTGTTGGAGAAAGATGGAACTTCTTCAATCCAAGATGAGGATGGTATCTAAGAATGTCATAGCGCAAATACTCATTTTCGAAAAAAGTATGACTTTTGGCAATATCTCTCCAACTCTTCTAACGTCAAACATCTCATCCTGTGTTTGAGAGCAGCCTCCACAGTGGGGTTTCATTTCAGCTGATGCTGTGTATCACACGGCAGTGAACAAATAACTTTAAATTTAGCTGGTTGATAATCTATTAATACGTTGAGCTAAAAAATTGAGAATTCCTTATAAGAATTGACAACAATACACAAAAGAACAAAACAATATTTCTAATATGACAACACAAAAATCAGTGCTCAAAATTACTAGTTTCCTGAAACATTTTGAGGTTAGTTATTGTTTTCAAACTTGAAAACAGAGTTAATTTACGACAAATGTAGGTAACATACAGGGATACTTCTCTTTAATAAAAATCTAGATGTGACACAATATGTTAGTTACAATATCTGATACAGTAACTAAATCACAAACGCCGATTTACTACAGATTACTCATAGATCACCCAATGAACAATGTTAGCTTCTGAAAAATTATCAAAACACACGTTCTTTGCGTTGATACACAATGAAATTGAGCAGTGATGTTGTCTCGCCGGTAACTGTGAATCACAAACGCTGATATGCTACGACATAAGATACATATCCAAACGCCCGTGCCCGTAACTTTCAAAAATATAGTTTTTAAGCATCCAAAAGTCCTCAGAAATAACCCATTTCTCACGTAAATTCACAATGAAATTAGAAAGCGATTGTTTTGAACGAGGATAGACCAGCTGTTCTCAAAAATTTTAAAACAAGACAATTAAATTTAAGCCTAGAATTGACGATAACAGTGAGAGTTTATCGCCGCTGATACAATCAATGATAGACTATGTAGAAGCAATGCGATACGAATCTGGAACTTTAAATCAGCATACGAATCTTGTAAACACAGTCTCATACAAAGAACGAGAACTATAAATCATATTACTTTACACCATATCAAAAATTGGGCATTTTATTCGAAAAGGATCGTCATTGGAGGAAAATAAAAGAGAAACTGAACAGCAAGGAAGAAAACTAGATAAATACTGCACAATATACAAGGACGTGCTATTTTATCAGCGAGCGCTGGAATCAAACTCCTGCATCTGTATACCAGAAAATAATGCAACGGATTTTATTAGGTTTACACAACACATGTGGAGTCATTATGGAATAAAGGAGTGCAGTGAGAAGATTATGTCGTATTCTTACTCCCCAAATTTGCGCCGCTAGGTACAAAGAGTGTTAAAAAAGTGTATCATATGTCACAATAGCAACACTCTAATGTATCCCGCATGAAGGAGTCACGTCTTATCATTACAACTGAATCATAATAATTTATGTGACTTGACACAACTAGACCCTATGTTTGAGGAAGGGAAGCTGTGAAGCACCTTATTGCTATGTACAATGTCTTTTCAAAATACACATGCGTGTCTGCTTCAAGAACCATTGTAGCTAACGTGATTATTAGGAGAATTTAAGACTATTTTCCTGGAATAGGTTAACCTAAGACAATATTAATCAACAATGCATCGTATCTTATAAATTGTGAATGGAAGAATTTCTCAATGAACAACAAGTAAAAAACATTGCAGTGGTCTGTTTCCATCCAGAACAACGTCCAGTACCACATATGTTTGCAGACCTTAATACCATCATTAGGAATTATGTACTAAACAAACAAACGGAAGGGGTAGACTACACTGCTGCATTTCATCACATTGTTAATAATTGATTACACCCATCTATGAGATTTACAGCCACTGAAGAAATGTTTGCGAAAAATGAACTTCAGAGATGGTTAAAATCCTTGCCATGTGTACCAGTACAGGAAACTTCACTTAAAGGGAAAGTAGGACATGCTGCAGTTATTTTGAATGAACAAGTGCAAAAAGGGAAGGCCAAGTACGACAGTAATTTAGATTAAACTTGTATCTTCCACACAGGAGATCAGGTATTGTTGTGGGCACATCTGAAATCTATTAAAGTTAAAAGAATGAGTAAAACGTGGGAAATATTACATGCAGGGCTTTACTTGATAGTGCTATTTGTTAGCATTTCCTAAAGCAGGAAAGATCAAAGGACTGTACCCTTCCAAGATATGAAGAAGTTTGTCCAGTGAACAAGTGGACACATGAAGTCTGGGAGAAAAGGTAAAAGTGCGTAAATATGAAAATGGTAGGTGAAACATTTAAATTATAAGCATGGTCCTGAAAGATGGCACGATATCTGTTTTTCATCACTACTATTGAACGTACTTGAAAAGGTATGTATGGAATTCATTACTTCACTATGATATCACATTATCTGGGGGTGGGTGCTAAATAAAAGAAATGTATAAGGAAAACCACTGCATTATTCCATTATAAGAGTTGGAGACATTTTATAAGAGGCTATAGATTTATATTAATTATGTGGCTTATTTTGGGCTATATACAGAGGATACCATTCAGTAAAAGAGGAAAATATGTAAGACATATTAACTTAGCAACGAGATGTATACGAGTATCTGTGAGGATATGCAGGTATATACCATAACAATCTACAAATACATACAGCTTTGTACAAGGCAGCAGCCCATAAAATAACTACATCTAAGTATATACAGTGTGCACACTGTAAGTCTAAGTTAATAGCTACACTGAAACTAAGTAAATACAACACATATAACTATAATGCACTGTATTATACGAAATATAAAAGACGCTGAGAGGAGAACGATGTATAATACTATGCTCTAAATCCAATGATTAGGGGTGCTGTGTGTAGCAGAAACTGCATAGATTATTAAACTAAAGATACACTCAGCTGACGACAGGCGAGAAATATAAAGCTAACTTAAATACTTCTAATCCAAATGAATGCAAGATAAATACATTATTTTGCTGGCAGGCATTCTTTCACTAGGAATCCTACGTACAAATGACTATGAATGTCTATATATCTGGCTGATCTGTAGGTAACAAGACTCTAAATAATTAATTAAGTATGAGTATATATTTAATAATGTAAGTGATGGAAATAATGCCTTACACTTGCCACTTTATATTAGGGGAGTGTGTGATTAAGGCAAATACACCGATAATGGGCCCTCCTGGCAATGTGGTTATAAGTATTTTGTTTAAAAGTGTTTTGTGAATGGTAAAATAATATTGCAAAATAGCAGTGTATCGGAATATTCATGTATCAAAGGAAAAACAAATATGAACGCAACTAAAGGGAGAAAGAATATTTTACCATAGCCTTCATTCCTGTACTTCAAACCTTACATACCTTGACGTATTCATAAATACAAGTACACCCTTATACATGAATCTTGTACAATGTTATGACAAGTGATTATGCATAGATGTCTTAGTTATTTTTGCGGAAAATGGTGAACAAGCCAAAAATCGCATGAATCAGTAGCGTTCCGGACACTACACTAAAGGAATTGGTACTTAAAACAGAAGTAGTTACCCATAGCAGGAAAAACATTTGCGTTTAAAAACTTGTCCTATATGGACAATCAGGTATTAAGAAACTAACTACTGATGTGCACATGTAAAAGATGCAAGAAATTACTCATGTCGCATATCATGCCTACGAAACGTTAATTGATGTGCTGATACTACCAAAATGTATCGTATTTATCAAATGTAAATCATTAAATCATCGCATGAGTACAGGGGGACGCTGAAGAGCCTGGATGTGTGAAGTGTTGACAGTCAGGTAAGCCCTGGTTGATAATATTATTTGACTTCATGTTAACATAGATTCATTCTCCAATGTAAGCTGTAATTCTCTCTATTCTTTCTAAATTTTGTAGTATGTAGTCTCTTATACTGAACTTCGTAGGATTTTGTATGCTCTGTAGTAAATACAATAGATACAAATGGGTCTGTTAATTCTTCTGTGGAATCCACAATCAGTACACTGCATGCAGATGTGACCACTGGGTTGGTGCCTGTAGGGGTGAGATGTAGAATTTTAGTACTTCTTCTGCGTGTCTACTTTTAAAGGGAAACCAGCACCTGAATGTGTTGAAAATACTGTCTTTATTGTAAATGTTTTATTTTGTATAGTATATTGTAATGAAAACAATGTTTATGAGCCAGGAAAGTTGTAAGTGATCATAGGTTATAAGCAAATGCCGTGTACAAAAGCGTATGTCTTGAATGATGTGGTGCAACATCAAGTCAAAAGTGAGATGTCATTCAAAACTTGTAATCGGCATACTAATGACGATCGAACGCGCGTCCTAAGAGGCTTTTTGAACACGGATGAAGCTGATTAGAAGAGGGTAATTTGAGTACTTACCAGTCATAATTCTGCTATGTTTTAGGTGCACTTCGGCTCACTAACTCCACACAAGACGTCGTACGTCTTAGGATGGAATATTCCCTCCTAATGTTGATAAGGCAGCAAGCCATGTAAACTGTTCACTGTTAGTAGCCGTTGGCATCATACAGGCAAATAAACTGTAGGCGGAGAGATTGCGCTCAACAGTGGGATCTGGGAACATTGCGCGAACAACAATAACCCACAATACTCTTTACGAATTAAAATAAAGAGATTTATATGATATAAACATTATATTAAACACCCTGTGTAGAATGTGTGTGATGAATATTTGGGGTTGGAATCTTTCAGAAATGTCAATGTACACTCGAAAATATTAGCACTTTCCAATCTGTATTTTACTTCATTTTTAACTTTTGTTTCTAGTACCTCATTCATAAGAGATTTTTAACAGGCACATACTTCCAGCGAAATAGTCTCTAATACAACATTTCTCTACCCCTGGACCAGATGAAGAGAAAATTTAAAGACAGGGATATTTTCAGAAATGTAAGACACCAGTTACTGCAGTCATTCTGTAAGTGTGTGTAAATATATATATATATTCATAGACATACCTGCCGTAATCCATAAAAACGCCAATACATCTACTGCAGATAGGAGGGGGTGGGGAGGCTTGAGTACACTTAGTGTATCGTTCGGAAGTACAGCGCCTGCTGAATGCTGTCTACAATTATGTGATTCTGTTTGGCGAACACTAAAAGTGCTGTCAGGAAGAAGTATGCAAGAAAAGAAAACAAATAATAATATTTGAATCTTCACATTTATTAAATCCAAAAAGACGCTATAAGAGCTTTGAGCGTAAATATTCCTAGCCATGGAATAGTTATTATTCAAATTACATTACATTTTGCCTTATTGCACGTTAAAGACGTGATATCATATGAAGTATCACGAACTTTATATTCGTATTAACGTTGTGGCACTTTTCAAAAAAAAGCTTTTTTCTGGATAACAAGCAAGAGCTGATTTATCAACCATATGGACAAGTATTTCAGCTGTTATGTACCGGTGCTCATATATGCACTAAAATAGTTCAAAAGAGTATAAAATTTTTTTGGAACTTCTTACTAAGTAGTACTAACACGAGACACGGTCTCACAAAAGAAGAGGTGCAACTAACTGGTTACGAAACGACGTCGGGAGAATTTAACCCGATATGTGAAAGTAAAACTACTGCTCAAGAACTCAGTAAAAAATAAAAGAAACATTACAGACATTTTACGAAATACGTCGATACTAAACATGACTCATTGATCATTTGTAACGAATTTTTTTAACGTATGTCTAATATTACACCGCTGTATCATTATCTATACTGATACTATAAAAACTATAGTGTGTAGCACGAATACATGTAAAAGAGATTAAGAAAATACAATAAAGTGTAATGAGGAGGAAACTATTGACGTTATTAGCCTAACTTATTTCAACACGGCAAGGTTAGCACTGCAGAAGCAATAGAGATTATAGAGCTCAAATACGAAAAGCGTATTTCGCCCCAACTATTACATCGACGGCCAACTTCATTACCTTATCCAAGTTATGTACCATGACCTCAATAAACAAAAACTCACCAAATGTGTCTTCCTTCACATCCATGAAGTCTTGACCAAGTGTGGCACTCTGGGCTCCTCTTCAAGCTACATACCTATGTGTGCATCAAAGTCCTCCATATGTCACAATAAACCACACCTGCTGCTGAATACTTCACCCCATGGCAGGGGTAACTCAAAACTCTTTTATGTCACCCCTCTTTTACGACCTGTATACTTTAAACATTCGCAAACCGCCATCATCAACACACTTCCTCCAATATGCAGACAGCACTGATTATTTAGCCACTCACTACACCATTTAACTCTCCCATGTTTCCCTCCAACAACACTTGAATCTGATGGCAGATTTGTGTAATACGTATGAACTTCAAGTACTCGTAAATCCACTGAAAAACCTAGACACCCAATTTTCTGAGCACTCGAAGCATTCGTTTCCATCTACATCTACACCCATAAAGATAATCTGCAAATCACACTTAAATCCCTGGCAGTGATTTCATCGAACCACCTTCACAATAATTTTCCTTTCTTCCACTCTCGAACAGCCCGAGGGAGATACGGACACGTATATACCCTTACGTGCATGTTCTGCATTCCCTTATTTTATTATGACGATCGTTTGTCACTACGTAAGTCGGCGTCAACAAAATATTTTCGAATGCGAAGGAGAAAGGTGGGGACTGAAATTTCGTGATAAAATCCACCGCAACGAGAAACACCTCTGTTTTAATGATGTTCAGCCCAAATTCTGTATAATTTCCGTGACACCCTCTTCCCTATTTCTGGATCATACAAAATGTGCAGCTTTTCTTTGAGCCTTCTCGTCGTATTCCGTTAAGGCAGGCTGTTAAGTAGATATGTTCATTCTTCTAAGCGTTCTGCCAATAAATCTCAGTCTTTGGTTCTCCTTCCCCTATGTGTTCTTTCCAATTTAAGTATTTTGTTGAATTTACGCCCTTTAGATTTAACTGAAATAACGTGTAACCGAAGTTTAACGGACTGCTTTTAGCAGTCATGTGGATAACATCACACTTTTCTTTACTTATTATCTATTTTCAACTGCCTATTTTCGCACCATACAGGTGTCGTTTATAAATCCTTTCGCAATTCCATCTCTCTGTCCACAACCAATCCATCTACTTGATTAACATTGTAAAGTATTTTCGAGAAAAACTGACTGATAACTAACATGGAATGCACATCCGCTTTCTATCCTGCACAAATTCAGTAACCGACTAAAATTACTAACAGGCAGGTCCTGATCTCAGTATCTTTCTATTCCTGTTCTCACCCATAAATCTCCTTTCGCCCCGTCCTCACCTACGCTAAAGTTGTTTGGACCTCCCCTCAAACTCCAGGAAAAACATGCAATCTGCTTCACCTTGCACATGTGCCTACCTACCCCAACTCACAACTGTACCAACTCATCCTCTTCCCAGGCATCCTACTCTTCCTGGACGACCTTCGGGTCCCATGCGTTAATCGTAAGGCCCAGACCAGTTACCGAATTTTCTACCCACCAATCACCTGTCTAGGTACCCTCCTGCGCTACTACATTAATAATCCACCTGCCTTGCACCTTCACGCCATAAACATCCTCTCCTGCCGGAATATCAACCAACTCGATGCTCTGACGATGAAATCTGTCCCGTGGTATACCCCTCTTCCCAACCCCAGCCACAACGCTCCACCTGTCACCTTGCTTCCAATCCCCTTCTCAGCGGGACTCATCAGCAGAAGCAGCATTTCCTGAAGATGCCGAACAGTTGGATCGCCGAAATATCGAGTCAAGTTGATTTTAGGATCGAGCAGCAAATCTGAAGAGACTTTCAAGTCCCTTCCTCCTACTTACTCCACAATGCTTACCTGTGTCGATTCCTGGTGTTCCACAGGGCCATATATTGATACTCATACCGTCTGCGTCAGAGCCATGACAGCTTTCATGTGTCACCAACATCACAATTACACAATATCATTCACTTTATGATCAGCAATTTTATTTTAAGTGCATTATAAATCATCTATATAGTAATATCGTCAATCAGTGCAGTTTTTCCCCTCATGTTTGCCATCTGCTACTATATAAAAATCACAAATGCTGTCCATCATCACTGTTTGGCATCTGTTTTGATGTATTTCCAAGCATCTTTTCAATTTGTCATCTTCTGGCCGAAAATCAATTTCAGTCGCCTCCATCCTGCTGCTTCGTGGGAATTAAAACAACAATAATGGAAAAACTACCAGCCCTTGGAATTTCCACTGCGTTATAGTTTTCTCGGCATTAATATCAGTAAGATGGCTTAGTTACAGGGAATCGTGATGTTTGAACGATGGCAGATTTTTCATAAATGATTTAAAATGTATCTTTTGCTAGAAATTTACACAAGTTAAAGACAAAGTCAACTATTACAAACGGTATGTGGACGAAATTCTTGTACTGATATAGCTTTTGGCCGAAGATACGTTTTAATGGACTCTATCAAGCCCATTAGTGGGGAATAAAAATAATAATAAAGGAAAAAATGGAACTATTTTAATTTACACCATGTTTTTCACAAATGATAAACGACATTCATTTGGAAATAGATTTTGCAACAGAACTAGAAGAGGGAAGTTCTATTGATTATTGGGATCTTACTATTACAAAATTCAGGAACATGCATAAATTCGCAAAATATAGGAATCTCACTTGTTGCCGACCATCAAAATACAAGAAGTGTAGGCCCCTCGGTGGTCCCGCTCGCCTACGGTGGACTGGAGACCGAGCGGTGACCTCTCCAGTTGTCAGGATGCTAGGAAATGACTGTAGAAGAGTCATAAACGCCAAAGAAACATTATTAATTCATAACGCCTTTATTCCTGCCGAGTACTATGATGCTTGGTGATATCAACGACCTTCCCCGAGTCCTCCCTGACTTGGAGCGATGACACCAGATCCGGGCCGTGCAGTCTTGCTAGCGCAGCTCCACGTGCTGTGACGTAACGGAGGAATGCCCTTACTTCGGCCGCGCGTGGGTGATGGCTCCCGGCTGGGCACCCGGCTCGGCTGCGGACAGCAAGCTGCTGCGCGTGGAGGCTGTGGGTTGGAGTCCTGACGCTGTCGGCATGAGAGGCGTTCTCGTAGTGCGGAGTGTACTCTTTCCCACCCCGTCTTCTTCCCTGCTGCTTCTGGTGGCTCGTCCGCGGTTGACGGGCCGAACGGGCTGCAGTCCCCCAGCGTCGTCGGGTCACCCGGTTGTGATGGCGGATGCACAGGGCCTACCCTCGCACAATCTCGACGACGGCTCACTGATGTGGTCAGCGTTGGCGGAGAGCGAGACTGCCGCGATGTCTGCTATTGGTTCAAATGGTTCAAATGGCTCAGAGTACTATGGGACTTAACATCTGTGGTCAACAGTCCCCTAGAACTACTTAAACCTAACTAAGGCTGATGCGCCTAGAACCGCATGGCCACAACGGCCAGCCTGCTAATCCTGGGTTAATGATTGACAGTGGCAACAGAGAGGACCAGTGCTGGTACTGTCCCCTCACGTCTGCTGCTGGATGTGCCTCACTTATTGCCACATCTCCTTAATAAGAATTAACATGTCGGTCACTGAGCTGAGTGCTACGCAGTGACCCAGTGCACATCTAACTGCAAGTAAAACTGCGAGTGCCTTGTTGCTATCAAAGCTGGCGTATTTTAAGGAAGCACGAGCGACATCCTGACAGTATGCTCGTTTTTAATGAATGCGTCCGTTCCACTTATACTGCTGATTCATCTGTCGTACTCGCCCCTTAGGTGTTCTTGCGACAGAATTACGTGTTGTTACGACAGACTTACGCGAAGTTGTGAAATGCAGTACAGCTGACGCTCTGCCTCTATCTTACAGTCTACGAAAGTCTCCGTCTAATACAAACCCGCGTACTAAGCAGTTCTCTCTCGCCTGTTGTGTGTAACCAGGCAAATTGCCCCTGCAGGACGACACATTCTGTTATATCTGCAATCCTCCTACCTCTTGGCTAACGTACTGCCTCTGGCTCTCGGCATAGGCAACGAAACCTTGACAATATTCCACGTTTCCAACTCTTTACTATTCTGCGACACTACAGATGGTTCAAATGGTTCAAATGGCTCTGAGCACTATGGGACTTAACATCTGAGGTCATCAGTACCCTAGAACTTAAAACTACTTAAACCTAACTAAGCTAATGACATCACACACATCCATGCCCGAGGCAGGATTCGAACCTGCGACCGTAGCAGTCACGCGGCCCCGGACTGAAGTGCCTAGAACCGCACGGCCACCGCGGCCGGCTCGACACTACAGAAGTTCTTCGATACTTCTACGATTTATTGATCACTTCCTTTACTTTTAGTCTCAGTAGGGGAAATATGCAACGAATTAAATAGAATACTGGCTATTAAAACTGCTACACCACGAAGATGACGTGCTACAGACGCGGAATTTAACCGACAGCAAGAACATGCTATGATATGCAAATGATTAGCTTTTCAGAGCATTCACACAAGATTGGCGCCGGTGGCGATACCTACAACGTGCTGTCATGAGGAAGTTTCCAACCGATTTCTCATACACAAACAGCAGTTGACCGGCGTTGCCTGGTGAAAAGTTGTTGTGATGCCTCGTGTAAGGAGGAGAAATCCGTACCATCACGTTTCCGACTTTGATAAAGATGGGATTGTAGCCTTTCGCGACTGCGGCTCATCGTATCGCGAATTGCTGCTTGCGTTCGTCGAGATCCAATGACTGTTAGCAGAATATGGAATTGGTGGGTTCAGGAGGGTAACACGGAACGCCGTGCTGGATCCCAACGGCCTCGTATCACTAGCAGTCGAGATGACAGGCATCTTATCCGCATGGCTATAACGGGTCGTGCAGCTACGTCTCGATCCCTGAGTCAACAGACGGGGACGTTTGCAAGACAACAACCATCTGCACGAACAGTTCGACGACGTTTGCTGCAGCATGGACTATCAGCTCGGAGACCATTGCTGCGGTTACGCTTGACGCTGCATCACAGACAGGAGCGCCTGCGATGGTCTACTGAACGACGAACCTGGGTGTACGAATGACAAAACGTCATTTTTTCGATTGAATCCAGGTTCTGTTTACAGCATCATGATGGTCGCATCCGTGTTTGGCGACATCGCGATGCACGCACATTGGAAGCGTATAATCGTGATCGAGTTACTGGCATATCATTTGTCGTGATGGTATGGGATGCAATTGGTTACACGTATCGGTTGCCTCTTGTTCGCAGTGACGGCACTTTGGACGTTAAATTTCAGATGTGTTACGACACGTGGCTTTACCCTTCATTCGATCCCCGCGAAACCCAACGTTTCACCAGGATAATGCACGTACGCATGTTGCAGGTCCTGTACGGCCTTTCTGTCTACTGAAAATGTTCGACTGCTGCCCTGGCCATCACATTCTCCACGTCTCTCCCCAACTGAAAACGTTTGGTCAATGGTGGCCGAGCAACTGGCTCGTCACAATACGCCTGTCTCTACTCTTGATGAACTGTGGTAACGTGTTGAGGTTGCATGGGCAGCTGTACCTACCAGTACAAGCCATCCAAGCTCTGTTTGACTCAATGCTCAGGTGTATCAAGGCCGTTATTACGGCCAGAAGTGGTTGTTTTGGGTATTGATTTCTCAGGATCTAGGCACTCAAATTGCGTGAAAATTTAATGACATGTCAGTTCTAGTATAATATATTTGTCCCATGAATACCCGTTTATCATCTGCATTTCTTGTTGGTGTAGCAGTTTTAATGAACAGTAGTGTAGCTTAAAACAGATAGCAGTAGTTAATGGATATATCGAAAATGACGTTATGCACTCTTATAACTGCAACTGCTGTGTTCGGATGCAGGCTGAGTTGGCATCCCTTCGCTCCCAGCTTCAGGCAGTGTTCGCTTCGGTCACACAGCTTGAGGCTGTTGCCAAAGGGCATCACTGTGGGGGTCTGGATGGGAGTTTGTCGGGGACGGTCAGCTCGTTACACGCATCCCCCGATCGGACTACGACTGTGGCTGCCCAGGATACTGCCCACATTGAGGCTGATCCCTCACCTGTGGTAGAGTGGGAAGCCGTCTCGAGGTGTGGCAGGGGGCGAAAGACATTCCGGAGGGCTGAACGGAAGGCCTCTCCAGTTTGTCTGACGAACCGGTTTCAGGCTCTGTCTCCGGCTGATACTGATCCCGGCCGGAGATGGCTGCTTGTCCTGTTCCAGAAGTTGCCCCTCAGTCTGCAAGATCCGGACAGTCGCAGAGGGTGGGCTTACTGGTAGTTGGGAGCTCCAATGTCAGGAGCGTAATGGGGCCCCTTAGAGATATAGCAGCAAGAGAGGGGAAGAAAACCAATGTGCACTCCGTGTGCATACCGAGGGGAATCATTCCAGATGTGGAAAGGGTCCTTCCAGATGCCATGAAGGGTACAGGGTGCATCCATCTGCAGGTTATCGCTCATGTCGGTACCAATGATGCGTGTCGCTATGGATCGGAGGAAATACTCTCTGGCTTCCAGTGGCTATATGATTTGGTGAAGACTGCCAGTCTCGCTAGCGGGATGAAAGCAGAGCTCACCATCTGCAGCATCGTCGACAGGACTGACTGCGGACCTTTGGTACAGATCCGAGTGGAGGGTCTGAATCAGAGGCTGAGACGGTTCTGCGACCGTGTGGGCTGCAGATTCCTCGACTTGCGCCATAGGGTGGTGAGGTTTCGGGTTCCGCTGGATAGGTCAGGAGTCCACTACTTGCAGCAAGCGGCTACATGGGTAACAGGGGTTGTGTGGCGTGGACTGGGCGGTTTTTTAGGTTAGATGGCCTCGGGCAAGTACATAAAGGGCAACAGCCTCAAAGGGTGTGGGGAAAAGTCAGGACATGCGGGGACCAAGCATCAATCGGTATTGTAATTGTAAACTGCCGAAGCTGCATTGCTAAAGTACCGGAACTTCAAGCGCTGATAGAAAGCACCGAAGCTGAAATCGTTATAGGTACAGAAAGCTGGCTGAAGTCAGAGATAAATTCAGCCGAAATTTTTACAAAGGCACAGACGGTGTTTAGAAAGGATAGATCATATGCAACCGCTGGTGGCGTGTTTGTCGCTGTTAGCAGTAGTTTATCCTGTAGTGAAGTAGAAGTAGATAGTTTCTGTGAATTATTATGGGTGGAGGTTACACTCAACAACCGAGCTAGGTTAATAATTGGATCCTTTTTCCGACCTCCCGACTCAGCAGCATTAGTGGCAGAACAACTGTGAGAAAATTTGGAAGACATTTCACAAAAATTTTCTCAGCATATTATAGTCTTAGGTGGAGATTTCAATTTACCAGATATAGACTGGGACACTCAGATGTTTAGGACGAGTGGTAGGGACAGAGCATCGAGTGACACTATACTGAGTGCACTTTCCGAAAATTACCTCGAGCAATTAAACAGAGAACCGACTCGTGGAGATAACATCTTGGACCTACTGATAACAAAAAGACCCGAACTTTTCGACTCTGTAAGTGCAGAACAGGAATCAGTGATCATAACGCCATTGCAGCATCCCTGAATATGGAAGTTAATAGTAATATAAAAAAAAGGTAGGAAGGTTTATCTGTTTAGCAAGAGTAATAGAAGGCAGATTTCAGCCTACCTAACATATCAAAACGAAAATTTCTGTTCTGACACTGACAATGTTGAGTGTTTATGGAAAAAGTTTAAGGCAATTGTAAAATGCGTTTAAGAGAGGTACCTGCCGAGTAAAACTGTGAGGGACGGGAAACACCCACCGTGGTTCAACAACAAAGTTAGGAAACTACTGCGAAAGCAAAGAGAGCTTCACTCCAAGCTTAAACGCAGCCAAAACTTTTCAGACAAACAGAAGCTAAACGATGTCAAAGTTAGCGTAAGGAGGGCTATGCGTGAAGCGTTCAGTGAATTCGAAAGTAAAGTTCTATGTACCGAGTTGACAGAAAATGCTAGGAAGTTCTGGTCTTACGTTAAATCAGGAAGTGGCTCGAAACAGCTATATCCAGAAACTCCGCGATGATGATGGCACTGAAACAGAGGATGACACGCGTAAGCTGAAATACTAAACACCTTTTTCCAAAGCTGTTTCACAGAGGAAGACCGCACTGCAGTTCCTTCTCTAAATCCTCGAAGCCAGCCGCTGTGGCCGAGTGGTTCTAGGCGCTACAGTCTGGAACCGAGCGACCGCAGGTTCGAATCCTGCCTCGGGCATGGATGTGTGTGATGTCCTTAGGTTAGTTAGGTGTAAGTAAGCCTAAGTCCTAGGGGACCGATGACCTCAAGATGTTGAGTCCCATAGTGCTCAGAGCCATTTGAACCATTTAAATCCTCGTACAAACGAAAAAATGGCTGACATCGAAATAAGTGTCCAAGGAATAGAAAAGCAACTGGAATCACTTAACAGAGGAAAGTCCACTGGACCTGACGGGATACCAATTCGATTCTACACAGAGTACGCGAAAGAACTTGCCCCCTTCTAACAGCCGTGCACCGCAAGTCTCTAGAGGAACGGACGGTTCCAAATGATTGGAAAAGAGCACAGGCAGTCCCAGTCTTCAAGAAGGCTCGTCGAGCAGATGCGCAACACTATAGACCTACATCACTGACGTCGATCTGTTGTAGAATTTTAGAACATGTTTTTTGCTCGCGTATCATGTCGTTTTTGGAATCCCAGAATCTACTCTCTAGGGATCAACATGGATCGTGTGAGACCCAACTCGCTTTATTTGTTCATGAGACCCAAAAAATATGAGATACAGGCTCCCAGGTAGATGCTATTTTCCTTGACTTCCGGAAGGCGTTCGATACAGTTCCGCACTGTCGCCTTATAAACAAAGTAAGAGCCTACGGAATATCAGACCAGCTGTGTGGCTGGATTGAAGAGTTTTTAGCAAACAGAACGCATCATGTTGTTATCAATGGAGAGACGTCCACAGACGTTAAAGTAACCTCTGGCGTGCCACAGTGGAGTGTTATGGACCATTGCTTCTCACAATATATATGAATGACCTAGTAGATAGTGTCGGATGTTCCATGCGGCTTTTCGCGGGTGATGCTGTAGTATACAGAGAAGTTGCAGCATTAGAAAATTGTAGCGAAATGCAGGAAGATCTGCAGCGGATAGGCCTTGGCGCAGGGAGTGGCAACTGACCCTTAACATAGACAAATGTAATGTATTGCGAATACACAGAAAGAAGGATCCTTTATTGTATGATTATATGATAGCGGAACAAACACTGGTAGCAGTTACTTCTGTAAAATATCTGGGAGTATGTGTGCGAAACGATTTGAAGAGGAATGATCATATAAAATTAATTGTTGGTAAGGCGGGTACCAGGTTGAGATTCATTCGGAGAGTCCTTAGAAAATGTAGTCAATCAACAAAGGAGGTGGCTTACAGAACACTCGTTCGACCTATACTTGAGTATTGCTCATCAGTGTGGGATCCGTACCAGACCGGGTTGACGGAGGAGATAGAGAAGATCCAAAGAAGAGCGGCCCGTTTCGTCACATGGTTATTTGGTAACCATGATAGCGTTACGGAGATGTTTAGCAAACTCAAGTGGCAGACTCTGCAAGAGAGGCGCTCTGCATCGCGGTGTAGCTTGCTCGCCAGGTTTCGAGATAGTGCGTTTCTGGATGAGGTATCGAATATATTGCTTTCCCCTACTTATACCTCCCGAGGAGATGACGAATGTAAAATTAGAGAGATTCGAGCGCGCACGGAGGCTTTCAGACAGTCGTTCTTCCCGCGAACCGTACGCGACTGGAACAGAAAGGGGAGGTAATGACGGTGTCACGTAAAGTGCCCTCCACCAGACACCGTTGGGTGGTTTGCGGAGTATAAATGTAGATGTAGATAACAAAATTAAGGAAGAAATAGAGGTGAATTTCGATAGAGTGAGCAAATGTTCGAAAAAATGCTGAATATCACATTTACTCCTATCACAAGTCATGTCAGAGCATAAGAAAAAATTGACATGTGCCTCAGGAGGTCCAACATCAGATGTGGTTTCGAAGTAAACAATTTTCTAAAGACTGAGAATCAGACATAATACAGAAAAGAAAAACTAGTTTTATGCGTTGGAAATACAGGGTGTTTCAAAAATGAGCGGTATATTTGAAACGGCAATAAAAACTAAACGAGCAGCGATAGAAATACACCGTTTATTGCAATATGCTTGGGACAACAGTACATTTTCAGGCGGACAAACTTTCGAAATTACAGTAGTTACAATTTTCAACAACAGATGGCGCTGCAAGTGATGTGAAAGATATAGAAGACAACGCAGTCTGTGGGTGCGCCATTCTGTACGTCGTCTTTCTGCTGTAAGCGTGTGCTGTTCACAACGTGCAAGTGTGCTGTGGACAACATGGTTTATTCCTTAGAACAGAGGATTTTTCTGGTGTTGGAATTCCACCGCCTAGAACACAGTGTTGTTGCAACAAGACAAAGTTTTCAACGGAGATTTAATGTAACCAAAGGACCGAAAAGCGATACAATAAAGGATCTGTTTGAAAAATTTCAACGGACTGGGAACGTGACGGATGAACGTGCTGGAAAGGTAGGGCGACCGCGTACGGCAACCATAGAGGGCAACGCGCAGCTAGTGCAGGAGGTGATCCAACAGCGGCCTCGGGTTTCCGTTCGCCGTGCTGCAGCTGCGGTCCAAATGACGCCAACGTCCACGTATCGTCTCATGCGCCAGAGTTTACACCTCTATCCATACAAAATTCAAACGCGGCAACCCCTCAGCGCCGCTACCATTGCTGCACGAGAGACATTCGCTAACGATATAGTGCACAGGATTGATGACGGCGATATGCATGTGGGCAGCATTTGGTTTACTGACGAAGCTTATTTTTACCTGGACGGCTTCGTCAATAAACAGAACTGGCGCATATGGGGAACCGAAAAGCCCCATGTTGCAGTCCCATCGTCCCTGCATCCTCAAAAAGTACTGGTCTGGGCCGCCATTTCTTCCAAAGGAATCATTGGCCCATTTTTCAGATCCGAAACGATTACTGCATCACGCTATCTGGACATTCTTCGTGAATTTGTGGCGGTACAAACTGCCTTAGACGACACTGCGAACACCTCGTGGTTTATGCAAGATGGTGCCCGGCCACATCGCACGGCCGACGACTTTAAATTTCTGAATGAATATTTCGATGATCGTGTGATTGCTTTGGGCTATCCGAAACATACAGGAGGCGGCGTGGATTGGCCTCCCTATTCGCCAGACATGAACCCCTGTCACTTCTTTCTGTGGGGACACTTGAAAGACCAGGTGTACCGCCAGAATCCGGAAACAATTGAACAGCTGAAACAGTACATCTCATCTGCATCTGAAGCCATTCCACCAGACACGTTGTCAAAGGTTTCGGGTAATTTCATTCAGAGACTACGCCATATTATTGCTACGCATGGTGGATATGTGGAAAATATCGTACTATAGAGTTTCCCAGACCGCAGCGCCATCTGTTGTTGACAATTGTAACTACTGTAATTTCGAAAGTTTGTCTGCCTGAGAATGTACTGTTGTCGCAAGCATATTGCAACAAACGGTGTATTTCTATCGCTGCTCTTCTAGTTTGTATTGCCGTTCCAAATATACCGGTCATTTTTGAAACACCCTGTATCTAGAAATGATAGTTGTCGATGTGTTACAGCAGTGCTGTTAGTAGCACGTGGAACAGTCAGAATCAATGTTCTGCAACACGTAACGCTAAGACGACGTGTAGAGAATGGTCTACAGTGAGTGGTTTAAACGACAGAGAGGCGTCGGGCACGTAGGCCTAGCAGCGTCCTCTTTCGTGTGACCGGGCAGGGCAGTGATACGCAACGTTCAGCTGATGGGGGGCCCCTCATTCGAATGGAAACGTTCAATATAGTGTTACTATACCTCGCTGACATCGCAGGGTGCAGTATCGGCATGTGTGTGCGTACGAACGGGGCAAAATTCTGACAAAACTGGTTTATATAGCCGAAGATACATATTTTGACGATGGCTTGTATTCACTCAAGTCTGATGATTTTTTATAATTCTTACACTTGAAAACAGCCTAAGGAGGAAATCTAGATTGTGGAATAAAATATGTTGTACAGTCAAATGGCGATTATATCTTTCAAAATATACAAAAAAGGTTTCGAATGGTCCACAATGTTCCAGAACATTCTACAACGTTCGAAAGTGTTCTAGAATGTTCCACAATGATCTAGATTGTTCTGGAATCATCCAGAATATTGCAGAATATTCACAAAAATTCCAGAATATCCCGGTTCATTGTGGAACATTCTGGAATATTGTAGAATATCCTGGATTGTTCTCCAGCACTCTCGAATGTTCTAAAATTTCTTGAGAGAGAAACTTTCCAGCCCTTACATCTTCAAAAGCACGTCCTTCATGTAAAAACGGGAACCTTCTTCATGAATGGGTGATAGGGGGCTACCACATCATTTAACTACTTTGATCGTACCGGCACTCATTTCTGAGTTTTGGCGATAAGCATTTTTTACACTTACTTTAGTAATATGTATATTGATTTATCAAGGGAGCACAACGTCAACAGAGCGAAATAAGTTGAAGTAAGGACACGTTTATGAGTTTAACTCTTAACTATAATGGTGTTAATGCTGCGTAGAAGTCACAAAATAAAGACCTCCTGGCACAGAAGGTAACTCCAAACAGTTTCACATACAAATTCAGTCTACTCTTTAGGTTGCTCATCAAACATGTCCATACCGCTCATCTAGTCCACTCTGCGTCAGATACGACAGTGCAGACATTATACCAAGGCCGTCTTCTACCAGATACGAGCGTCGTATTTCTCAGGCATTTAACTGGCGGGTAAGCAATTAGATTTTCGTTCAAAGTGCTGTCAAGTCCCGCCAGTTGTTTGTAATGCCCATGTCCAGCATAAACGCCAGCAGCTACTTTTAGCTGCCCATTCTTCTGTTATCAGTGAGGAGCAACTGAGAATGAACTGATATGGGAAATTCCTCCTGATCGGACGCTAACTAGGCCATTCCGTAGCTGTAGGAAAGAGGCCAAATCGTGCTTCCGATTACATTTGGAGTAAACACTTCGCCGGCCGCGGTGGCCACACGTTTCTAGGCACTTAAGTCCGGGACCGCGTGACTGCTACGGTCACAAGTTCGAATCCTGCCTCAGGCATGGATGTGTGTGATGTCCTTAGGTTAGTTAGGTTTAAGTAGTTCTAAGTTCTAGGGGACTGATGACCTCAGATGTTGAGTCCCATTGTGCTCAGAGCCATTTGAACCATTTGAGTAAACACTTCTTGCGTAAATTTTGCCTTTATTTGTCCTTTTTTCCTTTTTATATTACGTTATGCACACACTTTTTTTGGCTAAAAACAGCCTGGCTGGTGATGTATTTTTGTTGGAATGCTGGTTATAGACTGCTACTACAAGCGGTAGTAGAGTGTTTCAGTTGTTATGGCTACTACACTCCTGGAAATTGAAACAAGAACACCGTGATTTCATTGTCCCAGGAAGGGGAAACTTTATTGACACATTCCTGGGGTCACATACATCACATGATCACACTGACAGAACCACAGGCACATAGACACAGGCAACAGAGCATGCACAATGTCGGCACTAGTACAGTGTATATCCAACTTTCGCAGCAATGCAGGCTGCTATTCTCCCATGGAGACGATCGTAGAGGTGCTGGATGTAGTCCTGTGGAACGGCTTGCCATGCCATTTCCACCTGGCGCCTCAGTTGGACCAGCGTTCGTGCTGGACGTGCAGACCGCGTGACACGACGCTTCATCCAGTCCCAAACATGCTCAATGGGGGACAGATCCGGAGATCTTGCTGGCCAGGGTAGTTGACTTACACCTTCTAGAGCAGGTTGGGTGGCACGGGATACATGCGGATGTGCATTGGTCTGTTGGAACAGCAAGTTCCCTTGCCGGTCTAGGAATGGTAGAACGATGGGTTCGATGACGGTTTGGATGTACCGTGCACTATTCAGTGTCCCCTCGACGATCACCAGAGGTGTACTGCCAGTGTAGGAGAACGCTCCCCACACCATGATGCCGGGTTTTGGCCCTGTGTGCCTCGGTCGTATGCAGTCATGATTGTGGCGCTCACCTGCACGGCGCGAAACACGCATACGACCATCATTGGCACCAAGGCAGAAGCGACTCTCATCGCTGAAGACGACACGTCTCCATTCGTCCCTCCATTCACGCCTGTCGCGACACCAGTGGAGGCGGGCTGCACGATGTTGGGGCGTGAGCGGAAGACGGCCTAACGGTGTGCGGGATCGTAGCCCAGCTTCATGGAGACGGTTGCGAATGGTCCTCGCCGATACCCCAGGAGCAACAGTGTCCCCAATTTGCTGGGAAGTGGCGGTGCAGTCCCCTACGGCACTGCGTAGGATCCTACGGTCTTGGCGTGCATCCGTGCGTCGCTGCGGTCCGGTCCCAGGTCGACGGGCACGTGCACCTTCCGCCGACCACTGGCGACAACATCGATGTACTGTGGAGACCTCACGCCCCACGTGTTGAGCAATTCGGCGGTACGTCCACCCGGCCTCCCGCATGCCCACTATACGCCCTCGCTCAAAGTCCGTCAACTGCACATACGGTTCACGTCCACGCTGTCGCGGCATGCTACCAGTGTTAAAGACTGCGATGGAGCTCCGTATGCCACGGCAAACTGGCTGACACTGACGGCGGCGGTGCACAAATGCTGCGCAGCTAGCGCCATTCGACGGCCAACACCGCGGTTCCTGGTGTGTCCGCTGTGCCGTGCGTGTGATCATTTCTTGTACAGCCCTCTCGCAGTGTCCGGAGCAAGTATGGTGGTGTTCTTTTTTCCATTTCCAGGAGTGTATTTATGTAATAACTTAATATTTTCCCTATCGCCCAAAGTAACATATGTTTGCAAGCTTATTGTACTAGTTTGTAATTTCTTTCTGCCTAATAGTTGACACAGCTGCCTCAACAACTCGGACATACATTTAGTTACTTGTCAGTTGTTACAGGCTCTGGTGTCCAGAACTGCAACAACTATTGGTTAACCATACCCTGTGCCATTGTTTCTGCTAGTTGATCTGAAAGTGGCAGTTGTGGCCAAGAAAGGCGAGAAATAATCAGTCGTTATTAATACTGAGTCCCTAATAATCTTTGAGCAAAGGTTCCAAGAATGCCCATCCTGATCACTTCGAGGGTCTATTTGTCTCATGTTATCTTTATGATGAGGTTTGGCGGTGAATCATCTCGGCTCTTTGAGTGCAATAAATGCAGTTCTTTATATAATGTTGTACATCTTGCTTTCCCATAGGCCACCAAAACTAGTTTCCAATGTGGCACTCTGTAGCACATCGCCCCCTGCCAAAATGGAATCGTGAACACACCTCACTACCTCATTCTGCAAACTTACAACGATATTGTGTCCACATCATATTTGCTTTTACAGCTTCCCGTCATCAGAGATTAACTGTGAATGCCTCGTGAAATGCTGACAAATTGGGTCTGTGGCCTGATGTCAGCGCCATTCTTTCGTGCTAACACCAAAATATTCCATGGAGCGTATTTTGCGACTTAATTACACTGCATCTCCATAAAATTTCCCTGAAATAACACCGAAATCAAATTTGCTGAGCCGTAAGGCCCACAAGGCCAAATGACTTGTTGAATTCTTTTGCCACAGAATCGATTTCATTGCTGCACGATCCGTTATAAATGGTGCCTTACACAATGAAAAGAAAATACGTGATGCCAAAAGTTAGCGTGAGTACTTCCTTTTCGATAGGTGAATGGCTCTTCTTTGCCGTATTGAGTTGTCTAGAAGTATAGGCTACTGGGTGTTCCATCCTATCTACCTTCCAGGTAATCCACAGCCTAGATGGTTAATGCTGGAGTCACAAGATATTGGACTAGTGGTCAATAAATCGTTTAATTTTTCGAATTCTGCTTCACGATCTGGAGGCCAGTGAAACTTCTTACTTCGTCTGCAAATCTTGCTATAAATTGTCTATATAAAATAGCAGTCCCGCGATTTCACTTTAATTCCTTTACTTTTGTCAGCAGTGGGGTTTCTTTTAGGCTTGTACAAGTTGTTAGTCGGTTAATTCACACTCCTTGCCAATAACACAGCTTAATAGAGGACCTCTTTAATGTGAAATAACACTCTCTAACCTAAGGGTCAATTGTGCCAAACATAAGCAAAGAAAGTTGTTGATGTACCACATGCTCCTGGATGTCCATGGAGAATACAATGATACTGTCTCGGTAGACAATGCATTGTCTAGATTTCAGACATCATAGCACCCTGTCCAACAAGCACTGGAAATTCGAAAACTGAAAACGCTTATTACTTCAATCCTCCGTTGCTATCTCCAATTGCTGACACTTGCTCCATGTGGGCAAAATAAGGGCATTGTCTTATATTGTAAAATTTATTTGTAATGTTCGGCACTAGGTTAATGTCCATGACTGATCATTTGTTTAAATGTCTATGGTCAGAGCAGAATCTATAAGCCTTCTTACAATCTGCGTTCTTCTTTGAAACAATCATGACAACTGCTGACATGGGAGGGGTGTTTTCTTCTATAATTATGTTGTGGGGCTGTTGACCCAACAATGGTATTTCCCCTACATTGAGCCCTCTACACTGGAAACCAAATAAAACTCATCTTCCTCTAACACTTCTAAGTTAGTCTTCAGTGCAGCTTTTGGTATCTTCACCCTTTCCAAACGTAAATTGTCTACACTGGTGGTTCCGAAACTTTTAGTCCTGGTGTCCACTGTGTGGTCCTAATATACGTCATGCCTCTTATGTACGTTTCATTTATTTATTTATTTAATTATTTTATTTTGTTTTGCTTTTTTTGATAACTTTATTTGACAATAAGTTGCAATTTACGCTTTAGTAAAAGAGGGTTATTAAATGTAGCGTATTACAAATCTGTAGTGTATGCGTAGGCTTCTGTGGCAGTTATCACTATGAATAAAATTCTTCTGGGTTGTTAACCGCATTGTCAATATATAAAATTTCGGATGTTTCCGTCAATATTGCAAGTGGCATTCCTCAGCGCCTTGTGCTGTGTCAGCCCACTCGCAAATGTGGCCGAAACGCCTGACAGTTTTTTATATTGACAATTCAGTCTACAGCCCAGAATAGTTTTATTGAGACAAAACTGTGGTTTCAGGAGGCTTCACAGCATGCTTCTGCTTTTCTCTGAGCTGTCTGCACTCCCCCTATTAATCCCTCACAGTGCCTGCAGCCTCTGGGTTTGCCCCCTCCCCACCCCCAGCCTCCCATGATGGAACCACTAGTATACGCTAATGGGCACTGCGCACTGCTTTGTTCCGTCAGTTTCCTGCACAAAGGATGAGATACAGTTCAGCGTTTTCTACAAAGAGCTCTACTACACGTGAAGCATTAACTAGCAGGTCAGCTGCTGTATTCACCCGAAGCAGCTTTCCTACACCTTGCAATAGCATATCCCGTGATTGGAGCCTAAGGGATTGTGTACACGATTCAAGTGGTGTACCCGATGTGTCGAGTGTTTCTTGCAACACTTCTGTTTCTTCAGCAGTAAAACGAGATGGAACGATATCTAACCTAGCTCAACTACGTGCTGTTGTACATGGACTTTTAGCCCGAAAATGACGTCGAAATTTGTTCCCCTCTAGGAAGACTTTCCACACACAACTGGAAGTCTCTCCTCCCCGCTTGGAAACTCAAAAACTCCAAATAGAGTGAGTATACACTATTACCACCCACCCACCCACATTACATATTCTACAGTGTGGCGTGCTCAAATTTACGGTATCACATTTCTCCTAGCTCATCGCATCAAACAAAAACTTACACCGGTTTGTTTTTACATATCTGGTTATGCAAAATTTTTACACTGTGTCCCGTGGTCACAGTTACTGGGAGTGTTATGCAATGGCCGCAGTACCCCCTGTTCTGTTTAATGCAGGAAGTCTAGTGTTACGCAGATTCAAGCTTGACAGCGCATCTATGCTGTTTTGAGTGGAACGCCCCACCTGTTTACATCTCTGACCTCTGTTTACACCTCTCGTACAAAGCTGCTGAATGTGGCCTGGAGTGCCTGATCTACATCAACGCTGTGTTAAAAAGTACTGTCTTCACTTGACCTAGTGACTGAGTCACTTTCAGTCAAAGCCGCTGCAGCCACCACTTCGGGAATTCCATATGCCCTTTCTGTGACATCTTATCTTGTCGATTCCACCAAAACACATCACGTTCCCGTTGTTCTCAAAATGGCCGTATTGGCACGATCATACTCCGTCAATTAATGTGTGTATACACTGATTTTCCTGATAAACTGTACAACACTTTCTATGGATTGCCTTCATTTTTAACTATACCATTCAGTTACCTAGTAAATACAAGAATTCACTCTTCTGTAACGGTCTACTAGCTCTTCCTGAAAGTCTGTGAAGGACTGCGCATCCTGCAAATTCTCACTGCATATTACATACACTACTGGCCAGTAATATTGCTACACCACAAAGATGACGTGCTACAGACGCGAAATTTAACCGACAGGAAGATGATGCTGTGATATGCAAATGATTCGCATTTCAGAGCATTCACACAAGGTTGGCGCCGGTGGCGACACCTACAACATGATGACATGAGGAAAGTTTCCAACTGATTTCTCATACACAAACAGCAGTCGACCGGCGTTGCCTGGTGAAACGTTGTTGTGATGCTTCGTGTGAGGAGGAGAAATGCGTATCATCAGGTTTCCGACTTTGATAAAGGTCGGATTGTAGACTATCGCGATTGCGGTTTATCGTATCGCGATATTGCTGCTCGCTTTGGTAGAGATCCAATGACTGTTAGCACAAAAATTCAATCGGTGGGTTCAGGAGGGTAATACGGAACGCCGTGCTGGATCCGAACGGTCTCGTATCTCCTACCAGTCGAGATGACAGGCATCATAGTCCGCAGCTCGTGTTCGTGCGGTAGCGTTCTCGCCTCCCGCGGCCGGGTTCCCGGGTTTTTTTCCCGGACGGGTCAGGGATTTTCTCTGCCTCGTGGTGACTGGGTGTTGTGTGATGTCCTTAGGTTAGTTAGGTTTAAGTAGTTCTAAGTTCTAGGGGACTGATGACCATAGATGTTATGTCCCATAGTGCTCAGAGCCATTTGAACCATTGACAGGCATCTTATCCGCATGGCTGTTACGGATCGTGCACCTACATCTCGATTCATGAGTCAACAGATGGGGACGTTTGCAAGACAACAACAATCTGCACGAACAGTTTGACAACGTTTGCAGCAACATGGACTATCAGGTCGGAGACCATAGCTGCGGTTACCTTTGACACTGCATCACAGACAGGAGCATCTGCGATGGTGTACTCAACAACGAACCTGGGTGCACGAAAGGCAAAACGTAATTTTTTTCGGATGAATCCAGGTTCTATTCACAGCGTCATGATGGTCGCATCCGCGTTTGGCGACATCGCGGTGAACGGACATTGGAAGCGTGTATACGTCACTGCCATACTGGCGTATCACCCGGCGTTATGGTATGGGGTGCCATTGGTTACACGTGTCGGTCACCTCTTGTTCGCATTGACGGCACTTTGAACAGTGGAGGTTACATTTCAGATGTGTTACGAACCGTGGCTCTACCCTTCATTCAATCCCTGTGAAACCCTTCATTTTAGGACGATAATGCACGACTGCATGTTTCAGGTCCTGTACGGGCCTTTCTGGATACAGAAAATGTTCGCCGCGCGGGATGAGCTGAGCGGTCTAGGGCACTGCAGTCATGGACTGTGCGGCTGGTCCCGGCAGAGGTTCGAGTCCTCCCTCGGGCATGGGTGTGTGTGTTTGTCCTTAGGTTCATTTAGATTAAGTAGTGTGTAAGTTTAGGGACTGATGACCTTAGCAGTTAAGTCCCATAAGATTTCACATACATTTGAACATTTCAGCAGAAAATGTGCTCTGGTCAGCAAATTCTCCAGATCTCTCACCAGTTGAAAACGTCTGCTCAATGGTGGCCAAGCAACTGGCTCATCACAATACGCCAGTCACTACTCTTGATGAACTATGGTATCGTGTTGAAGCTGCATGGGCAGCTGTACCGGTACACGCCTTCCCTGCTCTTCCTCAAGGCCGTTATTACGGCCAGAGGTGGTTGTTTCGGGTACTGATTTCTCAGTATCTAAGCACCCGATCTGCGAGAAAATGTGATCACATGTCAGTGGTAGTATAATATATTTCTCCAATGAATACCCGTTCATCATCTACATTTTTTCTTGGTGTAGCAATTTTAATGGCCAGTAGTTTATGTCCTAGCAACCAGTAACAATTTTAAACGGGCCACACTTAACAACTGCTCGTTACTTCAACTCCATAAATTCGCTACTACATGCACACTCTTAAAACTAACAAAACTTCTTCCCCAGATTTACCAAAAAAATTGGGCTACCAGCGAGGCTGTATTATCAACGAGGATGGGTAGAGGCACGTTAGTTTACCGTTCCCTTCTTTCTTCTCTAAACGATCTGTGTCCCTTTTTGCAAAGATTCAATTCAATTTGAAGGGTAGCTAATTCATCCAGCTAGAGCTGTATCGTCTCCTAAGTTATCGCTCTTATAAAAAAAAGATGTTTTGCTTATTACTTCCACCACAAGCATACAGTATTCCCAAACAGACAATAAAGGAATGGAAAACAACATAACTAGACAGGCCCAAGGAACTTAAAGTCAGCACTTCCTTGAATTCTTGCACTGATTGCCAATGCTGTTGCATACTCTTCATTGTGCCATCTCGTGCTCGTCCATTACAGCTCCAACAGTTCTTTTGACAGTAAATTTAATGAGGATTGCTAGACACGTAGAGCGGTGTATCTGCAGCAAGCGGACAGTGTATGGTGGATCGTGATCCACAGACATGAGCACACATTCTTGAAGGATGGGAGTGTACAGATTTCTGTTAGCTCTCCACTGCAGCAGACGATGCTGGCTACGTCGGTCAGCAGGAACGCAGAGCGACAGCCAGTGCCCAACGACAGACAGGCGTGGCCAGTGGGACTGCCTCAGGTGCTGAACACATGCCCCAAAGAATGGGGTAAGGCGACGCCGGTCTGGCTGCATCTCATTGCGTGACTCGGGCCATTTTGCTGTGGCAGAGCACCAAGCTGCCAGGAATGCAGGTACTCTGTCAGTGATTGGTGGTTCATGTTCCTGAGACGATGGTGGCAGTAGCGTATTGTGTACAGAGATGATTGGCAGGGAGTGGACGCCATACTACTGCTCATCTATTCACATATGACATGCCGATCCTGGGCATTTTGATACACTCTCCAGCGCTAGCCATTGCAGATGGAACTGTGTTTATGAGTCGCGTCAAAATATTGCAAACGAGCTCAGTGTTTTAGATGTGGGTGCCGTCACTCGGAAGGAGGTCAAGACTAAAATGGTCCAACAGCGAGGGGTTCCCGCATCGACAGGTCTCCATCAACAACTGCTGGCGATGACTGTAGCCTGGACTGTCTTGGAATTTTATGCCGTTACGCCATTAGCTTCCAATATCTGGCTGTAGCTGCACCTATCTTGCACCGCTTCATACGATGATGAGATGACAGGTACTTAATCTTTAATCGAGATACTAGTATGCATGTGCACTGAGTATCCAATGATCTGAGAAGATTTTCACGTGATCTGGCAGTTCTAGAGGCCGAATAAAATCTTTCGTCCTGAGAAGCTCTGATTGATTCATATTGGCGGCTTTCAGCTATAACTAACTGAATTTTTTTTGTTTTGCTCACAGTATAGAAATAAAAAAATCTGAGCATTTGATTTCACTTTGGGCGCTCTACGTTCTCTCATCCAATCTATAGTTTTACAGTTCGTCCACTTGCATAACACGGCAAATAAGGTGCCACTTGAAGCAAAAAGAGTTAACCAAATAACACAAATCTTGCAGAAAGCGCAAAGTGCAAAACTTTTTAACCACCAAACTGAAGATCGACTGCTATTACTCATCTACGTGCAGCATCAAAAATATAGATAAAACTTTAGAAATGATACCGTGATATTTATTGACCCTTTCGTATAGGCACATACAAAATATTAAAATCTTTGAAATAGAAAGTTACCTGTGTCTTGTTTGGTCGTTTAGCAAAACCTGCAACCAATATTTGAAGAAAATCTAAGGTGATCGAGTGGGAACCCTTACGCGTCTCGACATGGAATCATCCTGTGATATCTCGTTCCATAACGTCATCTGGATAGTGGCAAATACTTCACTGTAATTTTAGTTATACCAGTCCCTGGCTGAAAGTTAATACTCGCAAATCTGAGAGACTTTCTGGGGAAAAAAAGGTAACAGCATCTCGAGTCACTGTGACAGAAGCAATGTTTCACGCAAATGAACGAACCAGATGCTGCAGGAGCGACTGACCCAGCTCGAAACGACGGCGAAGGAGCGCAGTGCCGTCTTAAAATAAACCCTCGCTCGAGCCGCCCGCCTCAGAAGTCTGCGAGGTCGCTTTATTTGCCATCTTCCGCGTCCGACTCTGCCGGCTTTTTGCGCAATTACTGCGCCCACGCGGGTCCTCCTTTGCGACACGGCCTCCAAGAAGACTTTACCTGCCTGTCTGCCACTCTCAAAGCGTTGTTTCTGCTTACCGTAACAGGATGCTGTTGCTGGGTTTTTTATCCTCCTCGCTGGTCGGGAAGCAATAAACTGCCTTTGATCACGGAGGCGAGCGGAAGAGCAAGGCAAGAGAGGGAGAAAAAAGAAGGAGGCAAAAGACGGAGTGAAACGGAGGTTTCCTTTCCCGAGCAGCAATAAACGTTGACAGCACTCTCTGCTTTAAGAGACAATGCTTCGGTTTCGCGCTGAGTCCCTGGTCGCTGCGAATCGATACACCGCCCGGCGATGTATCGCTTCGCAGTCGAGAGGTTTCGCGTGTTTCTTCTGTTTAAGCCAGCTTCTACACGTGGGCTGTAGATGACGGACAAGCGGACACCCGCCATGGTATCCTCTCCCAAACGGAGGCATTCCACGAGGGTGCAAGGTGCAATAGGTCCATAAAGTAAAGCATTGTCTGTTAAACCGAGTAACAGTTTATTCATTCCTTTAGATTACTTGTAGACAAGGACCATTTTCGGGTGAAGTGGTTACCCTTTTTCATTTCTTTTTCCTGTCTTTTATTAGTCTGCATACACATTCACAAGCCTCTTCCTCAAACGAACTACGGGTCTTACTGCAGTCTATTTCGTCTTGTAAACTTTTATTTCCTGTTGCTTTCTTCATTATCGTATTCCTTGGTGCTGGAAGATGCTGTATACATCTGATATATGTTATCGATCTCCCGGGGAAGTATTTCATGAAACCATTTATTCTGTCATTCTGCATAGTACAGTTTCTTTCAGACTTGACTTCTTCGTTACGCTGTTGACGTCATTCTCCCGAATTTACGACTTTTATTGTGTCTACGAGAATGCTCTAAATTCTGCTAATGATAACATTCCGGAATCTAACTGCAGCATATAAATGCCATTGTCATCTTTTACTTTCGTAATAAAAGTTGATGTCACTCTTTCTTTTAATGTACGTGCTGTCATTATTAGAAAGCTAGTGTCTTTGATTAGTTGTTTTGTTTTCAATCCTAGGTACTGTGGTAGAACATTATTAACAATTATAAACGTCCTTTCTGCCATCGATATTACCGTAAACAAAAAATTAAAAAGACAAAGAATCTGAAAGACGCTAGAGGTGGGAGGAGGTTTCTCGTGTATAAGTCAATGTTCAGCGACTTGCAGATTCAGATCCCATCGGAAAACACTCTATTAATGACTTGGGTATGTGTTCTGTCAAAAGATTTTCGAGGTAACACCTTCACAAGAAAAATATCTAAGCTTTCCAGAAGGAAGTAAGGAAGAGAAAACCCAGCGATTTTAACATTAGCCTAATTGAGTAATCGACACTCGGATTTTTTTTCTGTCTGATTTGATGAGAGACCTTACCTCATACAATTCAGCTCTTCAGCTCAGAGTAGCAATTAAATCCATATCATTGATCGTGACCTCCCGAAATAAGCGCCAAACGAAAAAACTATAAAGAACGATACTTGTCTAGCTTGAAGGGGGAAACCAGATGGCGCTATGTTTGGCCTGCTAGATGGCGCTGCCATAGGTCAAACGGATATCAACTGCGTTTTTTAGATAGGACTCGCCATTTTTTATTACATATTCGTGTAGTACTAAGGAAATATGAATGCTTTAGTTGGACCACTTTTTTCGCTTTGTGATAGATGGCGATCTAATAGTCACAAACATAAGGCTCACAATTTTAGACGAACAGTTGGTAACAGGTAGGCCTTTAATATTAAAATAAAGAACGTAGGGGCGTTTGAACAATTTCAGTCGTTCCAATGTGATACATGTACCTTTGTGAACCTATCATGTCTGAGAACGCATGCTGTTACAGCGTGATTACCTGTAAATACCACCTTAATGCAATAAATACTCAAAATGATGTCCATCAACTTTAATGCGTTTGGCAATACGTGTAACGACAATCCTCTCAAGACCGAGTAGTTCGCCTTTCGTAATGTTCGCACATGCATTGACAATACGCTCACGGACGCTGTCAGGCGTTGTCGGTGGCTCACGATAAACAAATATCTTTCAACTTTCCCTACAGAAAGAAATCCGGGGACGTCAGATCAGGTGAACGTGCGGGGCGTGGTATGGTGCTTCGACGAACAATCCACCTGTCATGAAATATGCTATTCAATACCTCTTCAACCACACGCAAGCTATGTGCCAGACATCCATCATGTTGGAAGTACATCGCCATTCTGCCATGCGATGCAACATGTTGTTGTAACATCGGTAGAACACTACGTAGGAAATCAGTATACATTGCACCATTTAGATTGCCATCGAGAAAATGGGGACCAACTACCCTTCCTCTCATAATGCCGCGCCATACATGAACCCTACAAGGCTGCTGATGTTCCACTTGTCGCAGCCATGGTGGATCTTCCGTTGCCCAATAGTGCATATTATGCCGGATTACGTTACCGCTGTTGGTGAATGACACTTCGTCGCTAAATAGAACGCGTGCAAAAAATCTGTCATCGCCCCGTAATTTCTCTTGTGCCCAGTGGCAGAACTCTACACGACGTTCAAAGTTGTCGCCATGCAATTCGTGGTGCATAGAAATATGTTACGGGTGCAGTCGATGTTGATGTAGCATTCTCAACACCGACGTTTTTGGGATTCCCGATTCTCGCGCAATTAGTCTGCTACTGATGTGCGGATTAGCAGCGACAGCAGCTGGGGACACCTTCTTGGGCGTCATAGTTTGTTGCAGGTCGTGGTTGACGTTTCACATGTGGCTGAACACTTCCAGCTTCCTTAAATAACGTAACTATTGGACTTAACATCTGAGGTCATCAGTCCCCTAGAACTTAGAACTACTTAAACCTAACTAACCTAAGGACATCATACACGTCCACGCCCGAGGCAGGATTCGAACCTGCGTCCGTAGCGGTCGCGCGGTTCCAGACTGAAGCGCCTAGAACCGCTCGGCCACACCGGCCGGCGTAATTATAGGGCGAACTATCCGGACACATGGATGATGACTCCCAGGATACCGAACAGCATAAATACCACACTCCCGTTGGGCATTTTTATCAAAATAGCCATACTTCAACATGATATCGACCTTTTCCGCAATTGGTAAACGGCCCATTTTAGCATGGGTAATGTACGAAAAAAGCAAATACCGTCCGCACTGCCGGAATATTTCGTGATACCACGTACTTATACCTTTGTGTCTATTACAGCGCCATCTATCACAAAGCGGGAAAAGGGGTCCAATTAAAACACTCATACTTCTTTACGTACCTAAGGAATATCTAATAAAAATAAGGGTTCCTATTTTTTTTAAAGAAACCCATTTGATATCCTTTTGACCTATGGCAGCGCCATCAAGCGGGCCAAGCATAGCACCATCTGGTTATCCCCTTCAAGCTACACGAGTTTCGTTTGATCCTCATTTCGTGATAAATTTGGCCCGGTCACTATCAATGGACCATCCTGTATATACATCCCCTACCTTTTTTACCTCTACGGATTCCTAGTTACCACGATGTTAATCATTCTTTCGTTATAGCTTCAGCTTTTCTCTGACTTTCCTATCACTTCGTAACATCTTAAATTATTGAATCATTTTACTTGATTGACAGATCCTTTGAAAGGGCCTTGGCTAGTGTTAGGTATAGGTCACATTATCAAGTGTGACGTCAGAACACCACCTCTGGTGCTTTTATCTCTCCTAAAGCCCAAAAGATAGTCATGTAACATTCATCAAATTTCTTCTCGGTCGTTCTCTAAATTGTTCTTCTGAGACACAAGAATGCATGAGCTGTTAGGTAATACGTGCGGTAGTTTACACCCATATCAGTCACTGCCTTTGCTATCTCCGTGACTGTTTCGATAACAGTTTCCCGAAAGGCTGATGACATATCTCCTGAGTCATATATTCTACAAACTTATTTATAGTAGCGTGGTGGCCACATCTCAAAAAGTTTTCTTACTTTTGAAGGACTATTATCTGTGTCTTGTTCACTTTCTCACAAGTCTTCCTAAACTCTGTTGAACTCTGGCACTAATAGTGCATTTTTTTCTATCACGTCATCATTCAGTTCCTTTAACACGTTTAGACCTTCAACGCACAGTTTCAACTATTTGTCCCTCGTTGGCGTTAAAGATGTAGCCACTTGAAGTATCAATGTTGATGTAAAAAATGGTTCAAATGGCTCTGAGCACTATGGGACGTAACTTCTGAGATCATCAGTCCCCTAGAACTTAGAACTACTTAAACCTAACTAACCTAAGGACATCACACACATCCATGCCCGAGGCAGGATTCGAACCTGCGGCCCTAGCGGTCGCGCGGGTCCAGACTGTAGCGCCTAGAACCGCTCGGCCACCCCGGCCGGCAATGTTGATGCATTCGATTTTAGTTTAAACCAAGGTTGTTATGAATTTTCCGTCAGTCGTTTCAGTGGTCATTTCTTTATCGAATTCCTTGCATTCTTCTTGGCCACATTTCGCCTTACGTTCACTGCACTTCGTATTTATTACTTTCGTGGGTGACATTTGGTGATTAATATTTTTATACATCTATTCCTCTCAGTTCCTGAACATTTTTGTACGTCCTCCTTCTGTTGATTGAAGTGTTTCTTATGTTACCAAAGGTTCCTTAGCAGTTATCTTTTTTGTACCTATAAAGTTCCTTTTCAACTTCTATAATTGCCCTTTCTTGACTTGTTCATATTTCGTCATCAGTAACAGCTATCCTGGTATTCATTACCATAATATCTACAGCCTTAGAGAATTCCAAATGCACCTCATTATTCCTCAGTACATTAATAATACAATTCCCTCCACTTTGGTTCTTCCATACCATTCTCTTATACTTTAGCTTGCTCTTCATCATTACTAATCTGTAATCTGAGGCTATATCTGCCTCTGGGTGTGCTTTACAGTTCAATATCTGTTTTTGAAATCTCTCTTGTGATTTTTGAACAGTGTCGTCGCTATTATTAGCTGAAATTTATTGCAGAACTTTATAAGTCTTGGCCTTTCTCATTCTTGCTACCAACCATGTAGTCCACCGTATGTCTTTCTTCTGTCCCTCCACTGCGACATCCTCCCCGTTGGACATGATTACTAGATTATCATCTCCCTTTACATACTGGAGTATCCGTGCGTAGTTTTTCTGCATCTTTAACAATGGAGATGATCAGAAAACAAGAACAAATGCTGATGGTAGAGAAACCCTTCAGGTCAGAACTACACTTTCCGGAACAAAAGGATCGTTCAGTTTCATCTACAACTGCCATGAGGCTACACTAGAGTGATTGGTGTCTGTGCTCCGACTGAAGGAGAAAAACAAGAAAACGACAAGTACTATTGTGATTTATGGAAGATCTTCAGCAAAATCGGTAAGTCCCATATGATCATAGTTTAAATTACACGGTGCAGTATGGAGTGAAAGAAATGAAATCTACCAGGAAATAATGGCAAGAATTCAAGCAGGAAACAGGTGAATGTCTGCACTCAGAAAGCTGCTCAAGTTCAGTTCTACTTGAATACATGACGATTAGAATCTAAAGGGCTATAGTACAATCTGTATTCTTATACAGAGCAGAGACATGGACTCTGACCCAAAAGATACAAGTAAAACTCATAACACTTTAGAATGATGTTCTGAGACAGGATTTTGGACCAGTGTAGGATGGAGGCAACTGGAAGAATGGAAAAACTGAGAATTGCAAAACTTACATAAATCGCTGGACGCTATGCCCATAATTGAAGATAGGATATTGAACTGTTATGAGCATGTCATACACTAGAGGACATCACAGCTAACACACCAAGGGGAAAACCACAGGCGAGATGCACTGACGAGATCATAGTTGATGTGAGTACGAGGCCAAAGACCGACAGTGGTTTGTGTGGCCAACCTAATGTGTATGTAAGTAATGAGCTGACATTAATGGTGGTGTTGTTGGCACCAAAGTGAGCAGTAAGTAGGCTCTGACAGCGAAGAAACACGCGGTAGTAATGATAACAAATTAATTGCTTTCTGTGTATATAGCGATATCAATATTATAAACACAGTGGTCAAAAATAAAGCCAGTCTCAAATCATTTGATACGTTAGGAACATATGGTCAGTAATAGATTTTATTAACAAACAATAGATCCTAGTAACAAAGTGTCTCATATGGCATTGTGTGCAAGAGTGTTTTGAGGTCCTCAAAATTAATCTGATCGTTACTTACTGCTAAGCCCCATACGAATGATACCGAGATGATATAAAAAGAAATGAAAGAAACTGATAATACATGGACTTTCCTGCTATGTAAGCGTTTTGAGATATCAAAATGATTCAAATGGTTCTGAAAACTATGGGACTTAACATCTGAGGTAATCAGTCCCCTAGAATTTATAACTACTTAAACCTAACTAACCTAAGGACATCACACACATCCATGCCTGAGACAGGATTCGAACCTGCGTCCGTAGCGGTCACGTGTTTCCAGACTGAAGCTCTCGGTCACACAGGCCAGCTTTTGAGAGATCGCAGTATACGAGGGTTATTCGGAAAGTAAGGAGCGATCGGTTGCGAAATGGGAACCACAGTGAAAATCCGATGAAGTTTTGCACATGTGTGTTGGGCAGGGTCTCTAATATGCCTGTCGATCGCGTAACGTCGTCGTTTTAGTTCCGAGCACACAGGGAGCTCATAAAGATACCTAGAAAAATAGAGTCTCCCGCCAAGTACTAGGGTCTGGTGAGAAATTTCGCATGAAGCTATGTTACCAACATTACCTGTCGTGCGTTTTCTATTTCAAGAGAATTCCCAGCCGCATTCTGCAGGGGCAATGAAGATGCTCCCGCATCGTTTTCAATTGGAACTGTTTGATTACCCACAAATATGCCCGTCACTGAATCGCTCTGAGTTTCATCTCTGCTCACATGAACCGCTGACTATGAAGACAACATTTTGGCACAGACAACGAGCTGTAGCACAGCGTAAAGAATTGGCGGAAAGAACTGGCGGCTGGCCTGTATAACGAGGGTACTAGAAAGTTGGTACAACGCTACGACAAACGTCTAAGTGGGATTGGCGACATGGAGATAAGTAGCTGGAGCTTGTAGCGAAGTGTTGCAAATAAAACAGTTTTGATTTTCACTGTGGTTTCCATTTCGCGACCTATCACCAATAAATGAAAGATCAAAATAAGAATGTGAGGCCTTCCAATATACTCTAAATGAAGTTACTAGTCACTGCGTTGCCAGAAAAGCAAAATGAAATAGGGAGAAATGATTGTGACAATGTGACAATTATGTCCAAAAGGCTATAAAGGACAACCTATTATCATCCCTAAACTGTGTGCCAACAAGCAAACAGAAAAAGAAAATAGAATAACAAAGGAAGAGAACAGTTTCTAAAACAGAAATATGTAGAAAATGGAGTGTTGGGAAGAATTTGTTGCTCATTTAGAAGACGATTTTTACACATCACAGTCATAGATTTTCTAAATTATTAAAAACCTAAACAGTGAGATAAGTGAGAATCTGAAAGCGAATCCCATTTCTTTACTTACATGACTGAACTACTTCCGCAGAATCTTCAAACTCAAACATCACAGCATCTTACAGTCCAACTATCAGTGAGGTGTTCAAGAGAAAACTTCTATAAGTGTGAACTGAAAGAAATATGAAACAAAATAAAAAATAAAACCCCAGGAGAAGATTCAATCAATTTTCAGGTATTTAGATATGCACTTATTGACTTTTTCCTAGACCTCCTAAACGTGAAAAGGTCAATAGGTGATAAACCAGGGAGCTGGACAAAATCAGATGTCATTCCCAACTTCAAAAACGGAGTCCTGAAGTACTCTGATAACCACTGAGCAAGAAGCTTATCGAACTCGAGGCATATATTTTTTCCACTACCAAAAATGAACTGTACAGAAACTATCAACCCATCATGGGCGAGGACCAAAATAGCTTCCGAAAACTAAAATGGTTTTGTGTTATCTATTTATCACTGAAATTGCTATTAGATGAAAATAGAGAATTCAATCTAGAAACACACATTTAATCAGACGAATATCCGCAACTGAGGAACGTGTTGATAGATTGAAAAAATATGCAAGTAAGTTAACAGGAATTTCTTATTTATTGCACGACCAGTTTCGAAGCTTAAAGCGACATCTTCAGGTACCAACGAATAATGACGGAAACATAAATGTCTGGTGGTCGGCCAAGTCAAGTCACTGTAGTTTGATCCACACGGTAGTGGAAGCGTCTGACGTAACACGAGTGTGAAAGAAAGCACCAAGGAGGTGAGGAACAGACACTCACCTACACACGTGCCTCTGCTTGGGTGTGGAGCAAGCAAAGTAGCGTGGCGACTAGACGCTAGTGACATAGGAGTTAATGCACCTTTAGTTTGACGTGGTTGTGACTCCTCATAAATCATTGCCCCGACCGCCATACATTTTTGTTTCCGCAATAATTAAATGCTACCTGATGATAGAATCACCATGAACAAATTATTACAGATTATAGTAGATCATTAGGTTCCCCAACAGCTTACCTTTAATATCTACAAAATTTGCAAAACAAATTTAATCTGTGTATCCAACAATGAGGACAAATTATCAGAAACTGCTGAATAAATACGGAGCTACTCTTATTTATGATTTATATGAATAAAGTAATACTAGAGTGGAGACAAATGTCTCACGGTTTCATTCAGGTCAACAGAAACGCAAAGCTAGATGTTTAGCTTTTTACAGATGATTTAGCTCTTGTAGCATCTTCATGACTTGTAACGTTCTGTACACAATTTCTAGGTTATATCCGGGAAATATAGCACGGAAATTATCAACGAAAAAACAAAAACCTCTGCGGAAAATGCCAAATAGGAATTAAGATCTGTTTGATAAATAAAATTCTGGGAACAGTGAATACATTCACTCATTGAGGCTATAAACTGTCCTTTCTGGAAGAAACAGACCAATTAGAAAATGTCAAATGTTATACAAAACAATCCGAGTCACCAGTAATGTAATGAAACCTTCCATAGACCAGAAGCACTGTAGAATACGCTTTTGTATGACCTTTGCATGACGTTTACGTCGAGTAGGATCACTAAAAGAACTTAAAAAGGAACCCATCACACATTATATTCAGATCTACAAGAACTACTGGCGAGAGCATCTCTTACGAATGAGCTCAAAGAGGATCCCAAAATCTACGCTTCACCACCTGCTCAATGGTGTAAGGTCGGTAGGTCGACTATTGATGTACGTCAGCAGAACTTTTCGACAAGACTTAACATATCAACAGGCGTAATGACTGGAAGGAAGATGATGATGATGATGATGATGATGATGATCCTAGCACTAAAAAGTCAACAGTAATTTACTCTCAACCCTAACCTCCTTTCCATAGCGAATACAACTTCCGTTATTCGATTTTCTGCTCGCTTAGTAGTTTCATTTTTAAAGGGATTTGGAATATTTTGGGAAATAAATCGATGCTATCATTTTTATTCGAATTTATTGTAGTAAACAGGTAAGAGACATAGTTGGTCTATATGTTGTCAATGACGTACGAACCGTATAACAGATTGATAACTCTATCCGAGAATACAGTAGCAAAATAACAGAGAGTAAAGTTACAAAGGAAAATGAAGAGCTGTGGGCCAAAGAATACTAAGGAAATATTGGAACAAAATGGAACTCTCCCTTGTCAGAATCAGTTGCCTAAGTGGAATATTTACATTATTTTACCATAAAAAGGGATGCATTTTCTCAGGGTAGCTTGTCTGACTAAAAATCTAAGTGACCTGTGTCCCGTGAGAGATACTAGTCACAGTTTAATTTATGAGGAAAAGTCAGTGGCAATGACGGTCGAATATTTCAGGTATAAAGAGTCATCCCCCCCTTCCGCCAACGGCCTTGTCAAAGAGAGCAGAGAAGCAAACAGTGGTTCAGGCCACTCTCTTACCGTTAAGAAAGTGACTGTAGAGGCGGAAGTATGAGCGAATGACTAACGGCAGGTGGATGCCGAAGACAATGTGAATCACTACATTAAAGACACAGAAGGAGCTGTGACGTAGTCACACCAAGATTCTCCCAGTGATCCAAAATATATTTTTCTCTTTCTACAGCTATGAATCAGAACTAATTTTGGAAATACTTTAGTTTATTAAACCGAAATTAGATTATGTTTTTCAAAACCTTATTGTGATTCCTAACTAGAATGAAATGTTAAAAAAATCACCCATTTGTGTCAGTAGGGAATGCAACAACAAGTTTACTGTTACCAGTCACTTTTTATTTATATTCATTATATCCATTGGTCACAAGTTCCTTTCTCTGCCGTAACTCGTCACATGTAACCTGTCTTATTTTGTAAACAAATGTGATGTCTCAAAACTACTAGACGTAAAGAACATATAGCAGAAGAGGAACATTATCTGGAAGTACAAAGACTGCATATCATTGCAACATTATTATTTCGGAATTAGTTTTAAAGGGTTGTAGCGATCTTTGTTTGAGTTGCTGAAAACATGGGTTAGAATTAGCATGGGTTGGAATTAGTATTTCAGGTGATATACAAATCCGAGTCTGATAAGTATATATAGCTTAAACTTCACACTCTTTTATATAACCAGATGAAATGTTGCAAACCTTAAGTACAATAATTTTGTAGCCAACAATGGTAAAATTATACATAAATGAATATTTTGGATGGGATTCAGAGATAGGGATAAAAGGATAGAAGCAAAGTGAGAGAAAGAGGAAAGGAGGACGAGAGTGAAGTAGAGGGAGAGAGAGAAAGAGAGAGAGAGAGAGAACGAAAGATAGATGACGTGAGAGTGAGAGATAGTAATTCACATACACAGGGTGGAAGGAGTGACTGGAGGAGAGCAATATTTTGTACAGCAAGGAGTCTTCAGATCATTTGCGTTACATGTAATAAGTAATAAAAGTTTGGTTTAATACATTCTTTCGTGCTTTAAAAATATACAGATCGAAATACAATTTGTGCTGTTAGTTGATGTATATATAGTTTCAAGCTGACAGGGATAAGCTGTTGACGTGATGGTATTCGAATCTCTCTCTCTCTCTCCCTCCCTCTCTCTCTCTCTCTCTCTCTCTCTCTCTCTCTCTCTCTCTCTTGTTATTTCTGTATAATTTTACCACTGTTGGCAAGATAATTATAGTACCTAAAGTTTGCGACATGTCACCTGATTATACAAATAAGTATGAAATTTGAGCTACATAAACTTGACAGGATCGGATTTCTGTACGAACTGCAGTACTAATTCCTAAGCCTGTATTCAGCAACTCAAAGAAAAATCTCTCCACAGTCCTTTATAATGCATTTCGAAATAACAATGTTGTCATACATTCCTTATACTTCTGGATAATAAGAAGAAAGTGGAGGCTCTATGGGAGACATACGGGATCTAGTGCGAATGTCAGATTGTAACGGGGCTTTTCTAGAAATGTGGGCAAATAAGGAGGGATAGAAGACATTCGTTCGAATTTACTACAACAATTGCGGAAGTTCAGATGGTTTTCAGAATATGTCTTCATACTTACGGGCAGAATATTATCCAAATAGTCCAAAAGACAATAAGGGAAAGGGCACATACGTAAGAGAGCTATAGCACATTCGGCTTAACATCTCATGCATTCTTGTTTCTGCAAGCAACAATATCGAATAATGGAAAAGAGACTGAGGACCTTATAGATGACGATCAGTTTGGGTTTAGGTGAGGTAAAGGCACCAGAGAGGCAACTCTGACGTTGATCTTGATGTTTAAAGGAAGCTACCCTCAACGAGATCATGACACTTTCATAGCGTTTGTCAACCAAGCAAAATCGTGCGACAGTATAAAATGGTACAAGAAGAAAAACAGCGGAAGCTGTATGAAAACAGCCCGGATTTGGACTCATTAATCACTGTCTGGTAAGACAAAGAGTTTGGTTCACTAACAACCAAGCTATACGCAAAATATCGGATCTACGAAGAATTATCTTCACAGGAAGTTACGAGTATATCATACAGTACGACATGACAAATTTCCAAAAAGTTACGAAATAGGCGGCCGAGAAGCGGCTACGGTAAATCGTTGAATTTAGGCAAAATAAAAGTGCCAGAAACTTTAAAAAATGTTTTGACACATTAATCTTCGAAAAATTACGTGAACGGAAACACTTTACACTGGGATATTGCAAGGCAATTGAACTATTTCATAAATGAGCAAGCTGGAGAGCTTCTGTAAAGTTAGGAAGGTAGGAGACGGATACTGGCAGAAGTAAAGCTGTGAGTACCGGGCGTGAGTCGTTCTTCGGTAGCTCAGTTGGTAGAGCACTTGCCCGCGAAAGGCAAAGGTCCCGAGTTCGAGTTTCGGTCGGGCACACAGTTTTAATCTGTCAGGAAGTTTCATATCAGCGCACACTCCGCTGCAGAGTGAAAATCTCATTCTGGATACTTCCAAGAAATTAAATAAAAAATCTGTACTGCGAAAGTTTCCTAGTACCCTTTGTACAATCTATGTTTCAGCTTCCACGATTTGCGAAACGTTCTTATACTATTAGCACGACACTTCTGGTAAAATCAGCACAAAGCAGATAAACAAGACTAGCACATGCCTTTCAGATGTATCTATTAAAGTAATGTCAAAGAATCTTACCTGCATTTGGCTGATTTTACCAGATATAACGTTAATGGTAAGATGTTTTAGCATTTTCCTCTATAATGGCGTAAAAGCCAAAATTGAGACTGTACAGAGAAAAAATAGAGTAACATACAGTTAAATGGCAGTGTATTCTTACAAAAGGTAATGTATGAATGTGGCTCAGCACCATATAAAACCATTAACGATTCATAGAAAGCCTTCTCTCTGCTCACCAAATGTACATGAGACTTTTGTTAAAATATATACGAATAGTAAGTTGTCACGTAAAATTCTAAAATTGTACGAGCTGTGAAAAGGCAAATTTCCTTAAAAGTTACTATTAATACTGTCTCGAGTTCAGCAGGAATCTAATCGAATTATTTAGCTTTATAACAAGCAATAAACTGCTTTTGTAGGCGTTAACAGCATGTTTCGAAATTAATTTAATTTTCTTATCATTTTTGGGATTATGAGATAAGGGAATGGCACAGTGCCTAATGAAAAACTTTTCACTCTTTCTCTCACACAGAATTTATATTTGAAATCTTATAAGTTATCGGAAACATATAAAAAAAACATGATCATGAAATTCCGATGTTCCACCTAAGTCAATCTTACCACTGTTGAGTGAATCATCAACACGCTTCACACTGCTTCAAACAATAACAGCAAAGACCTCGTCCAGTCCATGTTCAGACGACAAAACACCTGGTGTACTCATTCAGTTAACGTAGTCTGGATCATCTTGTTCCTCATATCGAAAGAGAAATTTAATACACCTCATACCTACCTCACCCTTAAAAATGAAATCATTTGGGAATTCATAAAATCAATCCCAAAAAGTACTTCATTATTCAGTTATGGCACATTCAATAAATTAAGTGTAATTTTTTTTTATCATGCAAAATTCACCTCAGTCTACCCATTAATCTGGACACGTTTTTCGGAAACCTCTTCTTTTTTCTTGATCTTTTGCAGTATTGCGGTTGGCCAAGGGTTCACTTCCTCACATTTGCTTAATGTGGCCTCGCTGATTACCGGCTCATAGCATAATATGTCCAAGCTATATCACAATGCCACTGTTTCAACAGAAACTGTAATTACAAGTCTCACAATCGAAACTTTACCATCGACGTTTCGCCCCAGATGTCACTTTTGTATGTCCTCATAGCCAAGGTAGCAACTTCCGTATCATTCCGCAGTTCATCTTCCACAACTGGTGCTTCTCACTGCCGCGTGTTAGGGCCCCGTTGTCTCAGGCACCACGTCACGGTTTGCGCGTCTCCTCCCGCCGGAGGTTCGAGTCCTCCCTTGGGCATGGGTGTGTGTGTGTGTTGTTCTTAGCATAAGTTAATTTAAGTTAGTTTGAATAGTGTGTAAGTCTAGGGATTCCCAGTTGCGAATATGGGCAACCTTCAGTTGTAGGATGGAATGACGAAACTGAAAAATTGTGATGGGCCGGGACTCGACCCTGGTTTTTACACTTCTCGCGAATAGTAACCATATCAATTTTGGCTATCTGAGCACACTTCATGGCTAGATCCAAACATCCAACATCATTTTACATATGTCTTCAACCATTACTCATACATTTTTTATGTATATTCCTGTTTATATTGCTGTTCAGGGGAAAATTATAATGTTGCAGGTTGCAGACACATGAACGACAGAATATGGAAGTTCGGAGTCTGGCCATGAAGCGTACTCAGATTGTCTAAGTGGTTACGGCGACCATTCGCGAAAAGTGGGAAAACGAGGTTCTAGTCCCAGGCCGGCATAAATTTTCGGTGTCGTCATTTCATTTTACAGCTGAGAGTTGTCCACATCCACAGTTTCATGTATTTCGTAACAGCTGTAGGCAGCACAGTTTCTGTTCCTCTGGGCATGTATGCACGGCAATATCACATAACTCTGGAGGACTGCAAGGGTTTTGCAGGAACTGCTTCCTCCAAACCATATTCTTGAAAACCTTTGCTGGATTGTTAAATTGTAATTGGTTATAACGGCGCAACACCTCTGCATCGCTGCACTCTTTCCCCTGTCTTGTTCCGTAACTTGTGCAATCTCATCAGCTACACGCAGACTACTTATTTTATTTAACAGCCTCTCACATCCTTTTTTGGTACTTCTTTGTCCGCTAGAAATCCTGTTGCACCTTATTTTCTCGTTCCTGTACCTCCACTCGATTGCTGAAAGTATGTCCACTCAAACTTTTCGTTTACTAGCACCTTGATTATCGGTAGGTTATTGCTCAAATATTTAGTTCTGCTTTAGTCAGTTAACAACGTTTCTTGCTATTAACATTAGTTCACCCTGATGAAATTACCAATGACTTTCACAAGCGTACACGTGAACGTTTCGCGTCTGATCTGGCTATTGTTCTTGCAACGTGGTATACGAACGGAAAGTATCTCCATTCACTAATTTTAACGACTCACATTTTATAAGCATGTTTTAATTACAAACTTATGTCCAATTACTAATTTATGTCCAAATACACCATTGTTGACTCCACAATCATCGCGACACACCACGAGAAAGGGGAAAGTACACTTTTCGCAATAATTTACAGATAATTTTGCTAATGAACACTGGTGTGAAAATTACAGTTTCTATAATAAAGGCTTCAACTGTGTTTAGGAAAGCAAAAGTTGGCGTTTTTGTAGGGCACGTGTCCGGCAATACTCGTGGCGGACGAAACAAAAATTCACGTGCAACTCACTAACAGTCACACCCCATGCTCCCAGGAGAGGCAGCTATCGATTCAGTGTCGGGCAGTCATATGCCCGCGCTGTACCTGTTTTCGAATTCTAGAACTGCGAAAAACAAGAAAACATATTCCAGGCGATAATGGCCGCGAGAGAAGGGGGATTCTCGGTTAAATACACGATACACACGAATGTAGCCATAGGTAGTAATCGAGCACCCGGTGGCATACCATGAATAAGAAGCAAGAAGAAATGCAAAAACACAATTCATGCCAGTAAACTTTATATATATGTGATTATACGTGACGTGCAGTCTTCCACAAGCAATATAATTACAACAGTAATCAATTCTCGTTTCAGTTGCATGACATAAGTGCAATGAAGCAATGAATTGTAAGACGGGGTAAGCAATCAAAATTCAGTTAAGATCTAACAAAATTCTGTATAGCATGAACATGAAATTATCACATTATCACATTACATTAAGGGAGAGTTATATACAGCAACTTAACATATTAACAACTCGGCTGAAGTAATTGAAAGTGTAGGAGTATGTCACCAAAGATCTCACAGTTGTGCACAAAATGTTGGATGTCGTATGGCGTTAGGTCAGCGTGATTATAGCGCCAAGTGAGTCTGGCCCACAAACACGAGGCAGTTGCAGGAACGGCAACATATTGCTAATAGAGAGCAGTTACGGTTCACTCCGGTGGTGTTCTTCATTATACCATGTTCCGGAGACATTTGAATGCCTCCACATGCGGAACAGTCTTATGGAAACTGGAAGGAGAATGAAGCGTGACGAGTGTAGCCGGAGGGGCAGGTTCTACAGTGAAGGAAGGCATAATGTAGCATAGAGCATGCACTGCTGTCCGTGATGGAGACACATCCTATTAAGAACCGGCCTTTTGTAACGTTCAGGTGACCATTACATATCGTGGTGACTTCAATGAAATTAATGTGTTTTAATTAAAGAGGCATCTCTCTTCGTCTCATTGCCTAAGTCTTTCAGGTAGCTTCTGTGCTATACTCCCGTAGTTCATTCTATGTATGCCGAAGTCTCGTCACCCATTATTTCTTGAGAGTGACACATCATGCGGAAGCTACATACGTCCTTAAGTTTAGAAGGGCAGTGTACGAGGGGCGTTCAATAAATAACGTAACAGTTCTTTTTTTTCTTGGCCAATATCGGTTGAAAGACGCCGAATGTATAGTGGGACATCGTGTAATATTCCTGCTTCAGTCCCTATAGATTCATGAAGTTCCGCTAAAATGTTGTTCATGAATGACAGAATAACAGGTCGAATCACTAGATTTACGTATAATTTTGCAGTCATGGTGCGTGGAATAATCACGAGAGCGCTCCTGTAGCCATACGAAAAAGACACCCCGCACCATAGCTTCAGGTACAGGTCCAGTGCGCCAGTGCGTCTAGTACGCTGACAGGGTGGTTGCATTCCGTCAAATGGCCTCCGTATAACCAACGCACGACCATCACTGGCACAGAAGCAGAACTAGCTTTCATCAGCAAACACAACAGACCTCAGCCCTGTCCTCGAATGAACTCTCGCTTGACGCCACTGAAATCGCCAATGGTGGTGCTTTGGGGTCAGTTGAATGTAAACTACAGGTCATCTGACCCGGAGCTCCAAGAAATAACCGATTTGTAACAGTTATTTGCGTCACTGTGCTGGAAACTGCTGTTCAAATTGCTGCTGCAGATGCAGTACGATGCGCTAGAGCCATATGCCGAACATCAAGGTCGTGCCCATAGGGAGACCGACGTGACGGTCCGAAGCCAGGTCTTCTTGCGACTGAACATTCTCTCGACCACTGCTGCCTACAATCATGTTGAGTGGCTACATTCCTGATTTCTGTAGTGTCACAGGAGGAACATCTCGTAGCCCTATTACTTTACCTCGTTCAAACTCAGCGAGATGTTGATATCGGCGTCTTTAAATGCATTCTTGACTAACATCATGTCACCACCGTCAGTCTCAGAGTTAGCTAACTCTCATGACAATTATAGCGTGTATTTGAACCTGATTTGCACCGTCATAGTTGACCTACTACTGCTACAATTATGCGACTACTGCGAAATATTAATAGGCTTAATCTTTCAGATGTAGAAACATTCCTGCCTTCTTTCTGCTGTGTCTTGATCTTACGATTTTTTTCCGTCAACGTATTTACCATCGTTCCACGGCTTCCACCTCGACGATGTGTGAGCTTACGATACCTATAATACGATATGCACCCTTTCCCTCGTAATGAAACATTGTACATCGTCGTTCACCTTGATCGAATGTGTACATAGTATAATCAAAACATGGCCCCCTACTCCACATTTAATGGGCCTCACTAATCTGTCGTTGCGTTATTTCTCTGCTGGGCCTGGTAACTTAAGCGTTCCATGGCCGGTGCTGCGGCTGGAGAAATAGTAAAATTCTTTAAAACTTTATTTTCAGATGCTTTAGTGAAGAGAATTTCACATGATAGTAATATGGTTGAGGTATGCGGAATGCTTTCTTTTGCACATTCACAGCCTTCTAAACTTTACTTCCGTCTACTGTTCCTGTGGTGGCAATAAGTTCGACACATATGGTTCAAATCATTCATTATTAGAACTGATAGACGAGTGGCAGGCTGATATTCAGCTACCAACACTAGTTCTATGTTGTTTTATTGAAACATCTCCTTCCACTTTCCTGTACTGCAATACGAACTGCTGCTATCAAAAATTGTTCGGACTTGCATTGCCTGTGAAACAGTGGTTTACCAGTTTTTCTGAGATCATCATGCTATTTGCTCTTCTCCGAGGGTAGAACTTCACGTACTTAGAATCCCCCTCAGCGCCACAATCAACTGTGTGAAATTCTCAGGGGATTTAGGCAAGATCTATGGCCAGAGTATCGTTAATACACGTTGCTTTTACTGAGTGCCGAGGTCCTTGGCGTATAACAGCTGATCTTTTAGATACTGGCTAACACCACAATGTGGTGAAACTTACAAATATGTTTACTTGTGTCAAAAATTATGCATCGTCTTATGATATTAGCTAAATATTTGTCTACACCAAAACGCTTAGGATGTTTGTACAACACCAAATTTCAGCTGTTTGTTCAGGAATTCGCCGTTTTCAATCTTCTGTTGAGCCATTCGCACACCGGTAAAAAATATTAGGACGAATTAAATAGCACTTCCCCAGTTTCTGTTTCTCTGCACTACTGTACTTTTCCTTAACTATCTTCATTGCAGTACCCTTGTTTCGTTCTCTTATAATTATCTTAAGCAGTTTCGTAACATGTGGTACGTCTGTACTCTTTTCCGAGTCATCAGCCTTGTGATTATTTTGGCGCTGCCCGCCACGAATTGATTTCCTTTGAAAAACATTCCAACTGACAGTAGCAAATTGCATCCTACGTCCTCTGTTATTTCTTGAATGTATTCCAGTGTCTGTCTTCCTCTACAGTTTTTACCCTCTGTAGCACCTTCTGATACCATGGACCTATCGTCTGTTAGTTCTTCTTGTCGGTGTCTTCCATACATTGCTGTCCTTGCAGATTCTGTGAAGACGCTTCTCATTCCCTACCCTACCGCTCCAAGTAACTTTCAATATTCCTCTGCAGCACCACATCTCAAATATTTCGATTCCTTTTTGTTCTGGTTCACCCACATTCCATAACTCACTCCCGGACAACGCTGCGCTTGTAACGTACATTCTAAAAAATTTCTTCCTCAAATTATGGTCTATATTTGATGTTAATAGATTGCTCTTGGCAAGAATACCCTTTTTGTTAGTCCTAGTCTCTTTGTTCAACATAGGTAGAATGATTTGATAACCTCGGCTACTTCGTGATCCCCAATTCTAATGAAAAGTTTCTCGCTCTTCTCATTTCTGAAACCTCACTATAAATTCATCTTCCTTCGATTTATTCTCAGTTATTATTGTGTACTCGTAAGACTATTAATTCTATTCAACAGATTCTGTAATTTTTCGTCACTTTTACTCAGGACAGTAATGTCATCAGTGAATCTTGTCACTGACACCCACCTTTCACCTACAATTTCAATGCCACTTTTGAACATTTTGTTATATCCGCCATTGCTTCTTCGATGTATACGCTAAACAGTAGAGGATAACGATATCTCTGTCATACATTCTTTTTAATCCGAGCAATTCGTTCTTGGTTTTCGAGTTTTATTTTTCCCTCTTGGTTCTTGTACATGTTGTATATTACCCGTCTTTCTCTACAGCTTACCTTCATTTTTCTCAGAATTTCGAACATCTGTTACCATTTGACTTTGCGAACGCTTTTTTCAGGTCGACAAAACTTGTGTTCGTGTCTTGATTTTTCTTTAGTCTTGCTTCCATTATCAGCAGCATCCCTGTCTTGTATCCCTTACGATCCGAGCATTTCGTTCTTTGTGTTTTATTCTTATTGTTCCCTCTTGGTTCTTGAACATATAGTATATTATCCTTCCTTCGCTACTTTTCTTACAATTTCGTATTTCGTGCACCATATGACATTGTCGACCGCTGTTTCCAGGTCGGTAAATTCCATGAACTTGTCTTTATTTTTCTTCAGTCGAGTTTTCTTTATCAAGCGTGAAGTCAGAAATGTCTCTCTATGTGCCTTTACATTTTCTATGGCCAAACTGGTCGTCATTCACTAGAGCCTCAATTTTCTTTTTCATTCTTTCGTATATTATTCCTGTCTGCAACTTGGATGCATGAGCTGTTAAGCTGACTGTGCGATAAATCTTGCACTTTTCGGCTCCTGCTATCTTCATAACTATGTAGATGATATTTTTCCGAATATCTGATGGCGTATCGCCGGTGTCGTGTATTCTACGCACTAACGAAACTAATCGTTTTGTTCCCACAACCCCCAATGACTTTAGAAATTCCGATGGAAATGTTTATCTCTACTGCCTCAATTGATCTTAAGTCGTTCAAACCTCCTTTAAATTCTGATTCTAATACTCGATCTGCTGATTCTATTTCTTCTTCTATCATATTGTCAGGAATTCATCCCCCTTATAGGGGCATTCAGTGTAATCTCTCCATCAATCCACTCTCTCCTTCGCATTTAGTGTTGGAATCCGCATAGCACTATTAATGTTACCGCCTTTCCTTTCAATTTCACAGAAAATTGTTTTGACGTTCCTGTATGCAGAGTCATTCCTTCCGACGATCATCTCGTTTTCGATTTCTTCACATTTTTGCGGCAGCCATATCGTCGTAGCTTCCCTGCCCTTTCTGTTTATTCATTCCTACGTGACTTGTATTTCTGCACGCCTTTTATGAAACTAGTGCTGAGTTCCTTTCCTTGTGTAATAATTACACACATCTATTACTTCTACACCCGACAGCTTCTTCGAAAGTGCACCTGCTGCAGTGTTTTGACCTTCAGGCCAGTAAACATTAGGTAATTGTATTCTTGCAAGATGAGTGGTCGTCTAGTAAGATTGCTGTGATTTAATTTGCTTTCAAGAAGAAAAGACCATGCCTTCTAGTCCATTACCAATTTAGTAAGCATGCCTTCTCAGTGGAATAGAAATTTTATGAAGCCCTACAGAACGCCAAGTGCCTCTCATTCAATTATGGAAGCCAGTCTCACTATGTTACAGCTCTGCCCACAGAAGGTATGGTTTTTATTTAATTGTGGTCACCCTCATCCAGTAAGTAAGGACATATATGCGACCCAAAGCACCAAGTGTCACATTTTATGTAAAATTCTTTATTCAAATCTGGATTTCAAAGATACTGCAGATTTCATAACTGTTCCTTTAAACTCTTAAAATCCTCGTTGGTGTTCTTCAGTCGGTCGCCAGGAAGCCTTGGTTTTAAATAGGTTTAATAATTAAGGATTGTTCAGTGATAGGACACCAATAAAAATTCTATACCAGCTGTATTAGCCAAAAAAACGCACTAGCCTATGTCTTACCATCATGTTCTGGAAAATCCTTAACAGATCGCAATTTGCTACATCTGATATGATTTCTCGTGCATTTACGACATGTACTAGAAACTTAATTTTATCTTCACCCAATTCCGAATTTTCTAAATTTTCAGTTATATCTGCGTTTTGAAGGCCATGAGCGCTTCTTCAATTGTCTTCTCAAGTTCTTCCCAAACTGAGGTTGCATTTAGAACGCCATCTACCTATTGTCAGTAACTGTTCACCTAGAAAACTGTCCAGTGATCTTACGAAAGCTAAGATAGAAGTGTTGAAATCAAGCAGCATTACATGGTACTGGTAACTCATTCCTCGATACTACAATGCTGTGTATCATCTGACAGCTTTGCGCAATGGTACTTGCCAAAATGCTGATCTCAGTACTACCAGAACCCTTGCGTCCATGGAACATTTGGAGTAAGTTTAAGTTTTCGGATCTACTGCACTGTGAAATTATTAACGTTTTTACTGGAGGTGCATCCAAGTACGATTCTAACGTTGCTGTTCCGCTTTTCAATACATATAATTTGTTATGATACTGGCTGATTTACCGTTCAGTAACTTCCGTGTCCTTAACATCTTTTGAATTTCCTTTTTCACTGCAATATGTTTTAACTGTGAGACTGAGGGTGTCGTTATGAAAATTAGTCAAGTTTCTCTCACTTGTAGTTTACATTCAACTGCCATGATCACTCCTGATTAGTGAGAGTAAACATGTTTCTGCCTTCTCAGAATTTACATCAGGTTATTCATTTTTTTCACGATTTTGTTGTACTGGTGACGTAAAGGTTTGCTTAACTACTAGCTCGAAATCTTTGTGTTTGCCTTCTCTTCACATCTCCATTGATTCTTGCATAATGCTGCCGAGTCTGCTTTTGCGATGTTTTGTGGTGCTGAGTGCAATTCGGATAACAACATAACTCATTACTCCTGATACCCCCATAACATTTGGTCTCCCTTTAAAATCAACAATGGCATACCTCCCTTCCTTTTGAACCTCTACGCAACGTGTTTCCAATTCAATCATCCTGCTCTGTCAACCAATCAACACTTGACACGACGAACATTCCTAGTCCATGTACAATTAGCGCCGACACATCATATTTTTCACCATTAACCCACACTGCAACTAAGTTTTGTTCTTTAATTATGTTGGTTTTTGGATCCACAGCGAGCACAATACACATACCTTTCACTGGAAGACTTGGCCTTTTCATTTTTCCATCTTCACTAACATCTCGTATACACCGTCTGCAACGCAAAATTCACCTGACTACCTCGGGCTACCTAACCTCTACCTTGATTCCAAAAATTTCGGCTTCCATTATAGGCTGCATAATCTCGTCGGGCTCTTTGCCACACTCCGACATCAAATCGTCATTCTGTTTCTCTGTATCTTCTACTTTGTTTACGGACATAACAGCTAGTCCTGCACCATCCCCTTCCAAGTGAACCGAGAGAGGAATGTGACTCAACTTCCCCCAGTTCATCCCATAATGTCATGCCAGCGTTTTTGTTTATATTCTGCTCCCAGACAGATGACTCAACATCTCGTATTGTTATATGATCTGCTTATTGAGTACTGTGCCAACGGCGCTGTCTGTCATAACTTCCGCGACCTGAAAAACTGCGTTCAAGTCTTAGGTCGTCTTCTCAACTGCACGATTGTCCATTGTACCCTCTATCATTATGCCATTGTGCACCATAGTTCCTCTCGCTGTTTCCTAACAGCATTCCAATCCCTCTTTTGCACGGTGCTCATACAGCATGTCTAGTTGTCTCAACGCTGCCTTGTCAGCAACTTTTCCTGAGTTGCTACCGGCCGTTTACATACAATCAAGGATTTTATAGCCCCTATTTCGATCCATTCGTATAAATATACACATATCAAAAAAAGGTTTGCGTCACCCTGGTTCCCAGAACCTGAAGATAGACGTTGGCTGTGGATATTTTATCACAGACACAGTCACTTTGGCTATTCAGAGATGTCACTAAAGCTGCCCAAAGACGTAAGCAACCATCCATGAGCAGTACCTATTAGACGGAAGGGGTTCTACAGCCGATCAATTCAGTCATTCCACCAGGAAGGAGGTACACGGCTCGTGCTCTCTGTACTTCAACAATGCCTAGACGGTCAATACCGCGTTTCGATCGCGTCCGCATTGTTACTTTGTGCCAGGAAGGGATCTCAACAAGGGAAGTGGCCAGGCGTCTGCGAGTGAATCATGGAGGAGATAAAGAGAGACAGGAACTGTGGATAACATGCCTCACTCAAGCCGCCCAAGGGCTACTACTGCAGTGGATAACCGCTACCTACGGATTATGGCTCGGAGGAACCCTGACAGCAATGTCACCATGTTGATTAATGCTTTTCGTGCTGCCACAGGACGTCGCGTTACAACCCAAACTGTGCGCAATAGGTTGCATGATACGCAACTTCACTCCCGACGTCCATGGCGAGGTTTATTTGTGCAACCACCACACCATGCACCGCGGTACGATGGACCCAACAACTTGCCGAATGGACTGCTCAGCATTGGCATTACATTCTCTTCATCGAAGAGGGTCGCATATTGCCTTCAACCACGCAATCGTCGGAGATGTGTTGGGAGGCAACCCGGTCAGGTTCATCGCCTTAGAGACACTGTCCAGCGAGTGCAGCAAAGTGGAGGTTCCCTGATGTTTTGGGGTGGCATTATGTGGGGCCGACATACACCGCTGGTGGTAATGGAAAGCGCTATAATGGCTGCAAGATACGTGAATACCCTCCTCCGACCGATAGCGCAACCATATCGGCAGCATATTGCCGAGGCATTCGTCTTCATGGACGACAATTTGCGCATCCATGGTGCGTATCTTGCGATTGATTTCCTTCAGGATAACGACATCGCTCGACTAGAATGACCAGCATGCTCTCCAGGCGGGAACTCTATCTAACATGCCTGGGATAGATTGAAAAGGGCTGTCAATGAACGACGTGACCCACCAACCACTCTGAGGGATCTACATCGAATCGCCGTTGAGAAATGGGATAATGTGGACCAACAGTGCCTTGACAAACTCGTGGATAGTATACTTCGACGATACAGGCATGCATCAATGCAAGAGGAGGTGCTATGGGGTATTAGAGGTACCTTTGTGTACAGCACCTCTGAAGGTGTCACTACATGGTGGCACAACATGTAATGTGTGGTTTTCATGAGCAATAGTAAGGGCGGAAATGATGTTTATGTTGATCTCTGTTTCTATTTTCTTTACAGGTTCCGGAGCTTTCGGAACCGAGGTGATGGAAACGTTTTTTAATGTGTGTAGGTTCCTCTCTTAGTAATCTTGGAAAAATTTCTTCAGATTTTAACCGTGTCTTCTGCTGAATATTCTGCAGTAGTATAAACCGTTGCTTGTCAATTTGCTTTGCAGTGGATGAGAATTGCTTTAAAAATATTTTCTAAATTATGATCTGTCTTTCTTTCACTTCTGTCCAGTTCTCTTCTCCCAATTAGCAACTCCGCCGTCCATTCTCAGCTCAAGGCAACCGATTTGCTTTTGTTCGTACCTCAGATAAAATATGAAACCCATCTGCAGTTTTGATCAAATTTCCTGCCATTTCCGATACTGAGGAAGTCTTAGTGGTTTTGTATTCTTATTAGGTTCCTCTGTTACACGACCTTGCCGACATTCATTTCGTATTTCACTTTCTGTTAACTAAGGACAGTGATTTGTTTACTCTTCACAGATCTCAGCCACTTGGCCTAAGCAAGCATTTAGTTCGACACTAAGTACCTAAGTAATGCGATCTTAGATTTTTGTGTACTTTGCACCCTATTTTGATGTTCATGAATTTCATCATCTAGTGTCTTGGATTGATGTATCTCCCTGAATTCGTCCTTTACTTGAATTGTTTATATTTTGACAGTCTAAAAGGGTTGCATACGTTTTACAACCTGGCAATCATACCAAGCTGTGAACGCGTCCATCTTTTGGTTACTCACCTTGACCATCTTAATCAAAACTTACTCCTGTCGTGTATTGTTTATGTCAGTTTATGCGGTGAGAAAGTCTCTGAACTCCTTACTATCTTGGTCACAGCGTGTGGTAAGTTTCTCCTTTAGTTACTTATTATTTTGAACAATTTTGTAATAAGTTGTTTACTGCCGTGGTGTGCAGAACTTTAGGACGTGTTAATGGCTTGTAATATAGCTCGGTGAAACATAGAAAGAACTGCAGTATAGTGCAGAAAATAACTGGAAGATATACGTAGTGAGACGAGCAGAAATGACAATATCACTTAAAGATAGTATTTATACTGAACACAACGCAAAGGGTGATGGTGCCATGGACATTAAAAAAAGTCACGACATGGATATTAATCGTATGTGTGACCACCAAGGCGACACTCCATGCTCTGTATCGTGTTTCCATGATGTCCAGAAGATTGGTAAGGCGTTCCTGTGGCAGGGCTTTCCATTCTCCACCAGGGGGTTGACTACTGGGTGGTCGCTGGTGCTGTGGAGGTGCTACTATTTGTGCCCCAAAGCATCCCGCACGTCGTCGATGGGAACGGGCAGGTCAGTCCATTTTCCGACAATTCGCTCGTCCCAGATCTCCTCCATCTCAACTCTCCGATGCAGACGTGCATTGTCACCCATAAAAATGAAGTCAAGAACGAATGTACCTCTGAAATTACGCACAGGGGAAGGGGTACAGTGTCACAATAACGCCCATGCAATATTATACCTCCCTATACCGCAGCAACTGGGCTACAAAAACGATTATGTTCGCCACTGTTCCTGGGTGGATTACGCGTTTCCCTCCCGCCATATGAGGGCACGTTCAGTACTGTCGAACATTTTGGCGGGCCTCGTACCCCAATGTGAGGAGGCATAATGCTGCATGGGCGTAATATTTGGACATAGTACACTCATCAGTCAACGTAACTGAGATATTGTACTCCCTCTTCATATGAGTCTTTTTGGGGGTACATTCGGCCCTGACTTCGTTTTCATGGATGACAACGCGCGACCGTAATGAACAGCTGAAGTGGAACAGCTGTTGGAACGGGAGTGTATTCGGTGAAATGACTGGCCTGCCCATTCCCCCAAATTAAATCCTATCGATCATGTGTGGGATGCGTTGAGAGACACTCTGCAGGACGTCCACATTCACCAACGACTATTCACTGCTTGTCAGTTGCGCTGGTGCTGGAATGGAACGTCCTACCACAAAACACCTTACCAAGCTGCAGACTCAAGCGTTTCGGAGCACACCGTTCAGCGTAAATTGTTGAACATGGGGCTCTGCAACAGATGACTGCTACACGATCGCATGTTGACCCAACGACATCGTCAGCTAGGATTACGGCGGGCTCGAGATCATCGAGATTGCGCCGTAGAACAACAGAAATGTAGCAATAGTAGCTTTTATTCTGGACACATAAATCTCACTTCTTTTCAAAACAGAATCATGTCCAAATCTCCATCATCCAGGCGAACGCTTGTTCAAAAAATGCACGCTGCTAAGTGTGGAGCTCGTTGTAGGAAGTATTACACATCGTGATATTCAAGTGGGCTTCCATAGGGTCTGCTGTAGTAACTGAAGGCACTGTGACAGTTGTGAACGAAATGAATATTTTTGCTGAGCATTTCCTGGCCTTCTTGTTTCGTCTCTTCTACCAAGGCGGTAGCGTCCTTCAGCTGGACCACCGTCCGCGTCACAAGGTCGGAATCGTGCTGTAGTGTTTTTGGTACCGGGATAACGACCTCATATTGATAACTTGGCCACCAAACTCGCCTGATCTGAATCGGGTGATACAAATCTGTCACACTGTGTGGCGCCAGCTTCGTGAACGCAAACCAGTAGCTTTTAATTTGCCGGAATTGCGTGATCTGTGTACAGCTATATGGTGTGACATTCCTCCAGAAATCTATTAAGGACGCAGATTCTTTGCTCTCAACATGTCATTAAGCAGGTGATCATAATGTATCGGCTCATCAGCTTATCGCACGTTTTCGTGTTTCACTCTACATAGATGTTAAACAGCTCGCCTAATTTTCGATAAGTCTGAATCTGCCGAGTAAGTCCTGTCTTTGTCAACACATGTATACAGGGTTTCCCTGTAGGAATGTTCAGTATTCACGGTATGACACAAAAGGTGTAGTGCTTCAAATTGGTGAGCAGTACTATCCTTACATTCCGCTTGAGCGACGTCGAATAAGCCATGTATTACGAGGCGACAAAAGTTATTGGTTAGCGATGTGCATTTACACAGATGGCGACAGTATCGTGTACACAAGTCATAAAAGGGCGGTGAATTGGTGGAGCTGTCATTTGTACATTACATTACATCATATTAATACTTGTTCTATAGATCAAGAAAATAATATTTCGTAATGATGTGGAACGTGTCAGTTTAACATTAGTTTTTTTGTGTTTTTTTTGTCTTTCTTTTTTTTTACAGTTACTACTTCGATGTTGTTTGGATTTCTGTGGATTTTAATGCTACTTGGCAAATGATGAAAGATTTTTGTGGCAGCATAATTCACCCTTTTCTGTGCCTAAGTTGGGTTTAACCCAGAATAGTGAACATCCTTTCTTCTATCGCACTTTGCTATTATTTTTTTATTGGGGTACGTTATTAATAACAAATTTCATAGGTGAATATATTTATCACCAAGGTACTGTGAATATCCCGAGTTCGTTAAATAAATGTATGCAATGCGTTACTGTGATCACACGGTTTTGAGCAATGAATACTTTGTCTCTTAATGATGAATTACCCCAAAATATGATGCCATATGAAAGCAGTGAATGAAAACAGGCATAATGGACAAATTTCTTGATACGTTTTTCACCAAAATTTGACTGTAATAGCGTACGTAGCTGAACCTAACAGTTTCAGCAGATCATCAATGTGTTTCTCCCACTTCAGTTTATCATCAGTTCAAACACCTAGATATTTTGATTATTCTGCCTTAGCAACCGTCTTCTGTTCAAAGTTTATATTTATCAATGGTTTTATGCCACTTACTGTATGGAATTGTATGTACTATGTTTTCTCCAAATTTAGCGACAGTCCATTTGCAGAGAACCACATGATAATTTTCTGAAAGACACTATTTACAATTTATTCAGCTGATTCTTGTTTGTTGGGTGTTATTACTAAACTTCCATCAGTAAAATGCTTTGTATCATCATGATTATAGAGTAGTAATATTGCTGCGCGGTGTGGGATCCTTACCAGGTGGGATTGACGGAGGACATCGAAAGGGTGCAAAAAAGGGCAGCTCGTTTTGTATTATCACGTTATAGGGGAGAGAGTGTGGCAGATATGATACACCAGTTGGGATGGAAGTCATTACAGCATAGACGTTTTTCGTCGCGGCGAGACCTTTTCACGAAATTTCAGTCACCAACTTTCTCTTCCGAATGCGAAAATGTTTTGTTGAGCCCAACCTACATAGGTAGGAATGATCATCAAAATAAAATAAGAGAAATTAGAGCTCGAACAGAAAGGTTTAGGTGTTCGTTTTTCCCGCTCGCTGTTCGGGAGTGGAATAGTAGAGAGATAGTATGATTGTGGTTCGATGAACCCTCTGCCAAGCACTTAAATGTGAATTGCAGAGTAGTCATGTATATGTAGATGTAGTATATATTAAGAATAATAAGGGACCCAAGACAGAACCCTGTCGGAAACCATTCTTGATACTTGCCCAGTTAGATCACTGTGATGATTTTTGCAGACTATCTTTAGTGTTAATTTCAGCCTTCCGTATTGTTCCAGTTAAATATGAATTAAACGATTTGTGCACTGTCCCATTCATATCACAATACTTGAGCTTATCTAGAAGAATTTCTTGATTCACACAGTCAATTGCCTTTGAGAGATCACAAAATGTCCCACTGGCTGATGTTCAGTTATTCAGAGCATTTAATATTTGATCAGTGAAAGCATATGTAGCATTTTCTGTCGAAAAACTTTTCTGAAGAACAATCTGACGTTGTGTTAGTACTTCATTTTTACAAATATGTTCAAATGGTTCAAATGGTTCTGAGTAGTATGGCACTTAACATCTATGGTCATGAGTCCCCTAGAACTTAGAACTACTTAAACCTAACTAACCTAAGGACAACACACAACACCCAGCCATCACGAGGCAGAGAAAATCCCTGACCCCGCCGGTAATCTAACCCGGGAACCCGGGCGCGGGAAGCTAGAAATATGTAACGATTTCTTGAATACACTGTTCTTTCGTGAATTTTGAATAAGGCTGTCAGAAATGAGATTGGGTGGTAGCTGTCAGTTATCAGATCTATCCCTTTCTTTAGGCAATGGTTTAACAATAGCATATTTCAGTTTATCTGGAAAAATGACCTGTTTCAGTGAGCTACCACATATGTGGCTGGGAATCTACTTATTTGATGGGAGCAAGCTTTTAGTACTCTGTTGGAAATGCAGTAAATTCTATGTGAGCTTTTACTTTTGAGTGAATTTGTTATTTTCCTGATTTCAGTAGGACAGGTGGGTTTGTTAAATTGCATACGTATTGCCTCTTCCATATACTGCCTTGCATTTTCTTATGAATAGCTGGATCCTATTTTACCTGCAGCATTTACAAAAAGATTATCAAAACGTTTTCTACTTTTGACCTTCTGTTAACACACTCTTCATTAAGTTTGATAGGAATTCAGTCTTCCTGTGCTCTAGATTGCTCTGTTTTTCTTTGAACAGTAATCCAAACTGTTTTAATTTTATCATTAATTGTGCTACTCTCAGACACTAATCTCAGACATAATGCACATACTTCTGAACTTTTAATAACTTTTCTTAATACAATGCAGTAGTTTTTGTAATGTTTCATAGTTTCTGGATCATTATTCCTTCCAGCTATGAGACACATTACCCTTTTACGCTTAAAAGATATTTTTATCATTGTAGTAAGCCATGGCTTTTTAGATGGTTTCTTACTATTATTTTTCACTATTACCTTCGGAAAACTGCTTTGAAATATACTCATAAAAGGTATGACGTAATAGGTTAAATTTTAAATTAGCGTGAGGTACCCTATATAATTCACCCCAGTGTAACTGTTGCAAGCTTTCCGTATAATTTGAAGTTGTTTAATCGTTAATTGAACGCACTGTTTTGGAGGACTGTTTGACATTACTGTACGGGTGTGTGTCATATATTCTAACTATCTGTACATCATGATCAAACACACGACTCTCAACTGGAAAAGTTTTTATTTGCTTAAATTTGTCTTACGGTTTCGGACCTGATTATGGCCGCACGATGGTGACTGGTAGACTTTGAACTCTTACTGACAGTGGGAGCTAGATGCACAGGACATTTCATTCCGGAAATCGTTAGAGAATTCAAAGTTCTGAGATACGCTTATGAGGAGTGTGCCGAGAGTACTAAATTTCACACATTTCGTTTCACCACAGACGACACAGTGGCCGACGGCTTTCACTTAACGACCTACAGCAGTGGCGTTTGCGTAGAGCTGTCAGTGCTAACAGACAAGCAACGCTGAATAAAATAACCACATAAATCAATGTGGAAAATTAGGCGGATGTATCCGTTAGGTCGGGCGGTCAAATCTGGCGATAATGGGCTATCGCAGCAAACGACCGCCGGCAGTGCCTTTGCTAACAGCACGGGATCGTCTGCAGCCACTCTCCTGGGCTCGTGACCAATACGTTTGGACACTAGACGACTGAAACACTGTGATGAGTCCCGATTTCAATTGGTAAGAGCTGGTGATAGGATCGAGTGGTGCGCAGAGCCCACGAAGCCATAGACAGAAGTTGCCAACGTGGCAGTGCGCATTCTGTTAGTGGATCGATAATGATGTTGCCTGTGTTTACATGGATTGATCCAACTGAATGATTTATTGGTTATTTTTGACTACTTAGAGACCTTTGAAGCCGTATGTGGACTTAAGGTTCCCAAACAACTATGGAATTTGCCGGCCGCGGTGGTCTCGCGGTTCTAGGCGCTCAGTCCGGAACCGCGCGACGGCTGCGGTCGCAGGTTCGAATCCTGCCTCGGGCATGGATGTGTGTGATGTCCTTAGGTTAGTTAGGTTTAAGTAGTTCTAAGTTCTAGGGGACTGATAACCACATATGTTAAGTCTCATAGTGCTAAGAGGCATTTGAACTATGGAATTTCTATGGACCACTGTTCTCCATGTCACTGGGCCATAATTATTCTCGACTGACTTTTAGAACATTCTGGACAAGTCTACCGCATTATTTGGCCATCGAAGAGTTATATGACAATTGAGAGGCTAGTTCCTGCACAAAATCCTTCATCAGCTATTCTTTTGCAATTGTAGATGATTATAGACACAGTGTAGTTCAATATCACTCTAGATTTCCAACAACTCTAAAGAGTCCATGCATTATCGAGTTTCCACACGGCGCCAGGAAATAGCAGGTTAGACAAGATATTTAGTGGTATCCCAAAACTGCCGTCCCTTACTGCTTTAATTATGTAAATTTATGATTTGTGTGCTGTTATACTGTTCTTTTCTGTTTCTTTCATATTGTGCGAAGGAGATAATAACAAGTGATGCATCGCTATTCCACCAATGCAGCAAACTGACTGTGAGAAAGTTCAATGCTTATCTCTGGGCTTTCAGGAAGTAATATGATTATTGGTAACCAAACCACAGTCCTCTTGCGACAGCTGTCGTCCTTCTGCACTGACAGTGACTGCAGATTGACGCATGTTCGGCGCAGCACGTGGTCAAGATAAACGGATTGCGAACGATTTGAATTTCATCGCTAGAGAACCAATCTTGTGCTGGGTTTGAGTACCTGGAGTGCTAGATAAGAGGGCTGAAAGCAAAATGTGATTTCAAATGAGTAGAAGTGGAGTTGTTTCGAACTTCTGCCAATTTATGATGGCTGTTCTGAAAGTAAAGTCCGATTGGGTGTCAAATGGAAGCGATAGTGAAAATCCGATTAAGGTTTGTACAGATGTGTGGGGCAGTCTCTCCAGTATGCTCGTCCATCGCGTCACGTCATTCTTTTCAATTCTGAGCGCACGGTGAACATTTCACATTAGACATCCTTGATGTCTAAATTAGTTTAATGTGCTTTCTCGGTATAAGTTTATCACTTTTTTTTGCTGTTACTTTTTTTCGTACAGAGTTGACTTAGAAAGTGTACCACTAAATGTTGAGGAGTCACAACACTACACGAAACGAGGAGGACATAGTTATATAAAAACTTTTTAGTGCTGCTCATAATTAGATTTCACAATTTTTTTTTCTTTTTTTTCTGACTCTCAGCTCTTTTAAGGCTGATTTTAGTTAGTCTTATTTGAAATAAAGTTGTCAAAAATTGTAAAATTTGCACTGGCGACCGTTTGTCAAAGTTACCACAACGTGAATGGGTAGCACTGGACTATCTGATTTTACCATTGTTTGCTCATTCTCTTCTGTAATAGCAACAGCAATGTTAATTATATCTCATTTGTAACATTGGAACAATAGAAAGAAGGTATTGGTGTCTTTTTGGCGTACCCATTAACAAATAACGTTGAGTACCTTGTGCATCATTTAGGTAGCACATCCACGATATAAACTGTTGTAGCATGATTGACACTGCTGTAAACCGTTAAAGTACAGAACTACAGTTATTACACACCTTTCACTCCCTGTAAGTATTCCAGCCAGGAGTATAACATAGAATGTTGTAATGCTGCAATAAACATATTCCATAGTGAAATGATATGATGCAATAATAAAATCAAAAATTGATAGGCCGGCAGGACATCATTTCCTTGTCCGTAGGATTACACGATCAATTGTGGAACCGTTTCATCTACTTCCTCTATTAGCTCAGAGTTTCATCTGCTATATTGGATATTGAAATGGGATGACTAGAGTATGCGGTCAATGTTTGCTCACAACAGCAAGCATTATAGTCTTTAGGTTCTGAGAGAGATTTCGAAGGGAAATGTTTCTGGCACGGACAATCCAAACGTCGCTGTTTGGGGAGGATTTAATGTAGCGTGAAACTGATTCATTCCGGGCCAGCGGACGGCAGACCTCCGCTTGGAGCGCAGTCAACGTTGCTGTTGCGCTCCGCGGACAAAAGTAACTCTCCCAGAAAGGACCGATTGAACTGCTAAAGTCATTCACAGTTTGGTGCACTCTCTTAGAGAACTGAGGAACAGCGAGCTAATCGGAGCTATTGAAGTATCTGTTTGCACCCCAATTCTCTTGACCTGGAACACAATGTGGTTGCATGACTAATGATATTACCTTAAAATACTATGACAGAACTATTACCTCTGGCGTTCGAGATGTTGTAAAGGAAGCGCAATACCGTCATACTTCAAAAGGAATATAGCATTCCTTATTTTAAAGAAAACAGGACCACACTATTGAAACGAATTAAACCAAAATACTGGAAAACTAATAGAAGCCGACATCAGAAGATAAATTTGAATTCTAGAGAAATGCAGGAAAACGTGAGACAAAAGTGACCGTATAACTGTAGAACATAGGTTGAGACCACGCAAACTCACGTTTATAGCAACTGTATGTTTATAGAAATCTTTTGACTGTGTTGACTGGAATACGCTTTTTGAAATTCTGAAGCTAGAAGAGAAAACAAGGGACAAAAAAATTAGTGTACAACCTCTAGGGAAATTCGAAGCACAGGAAAGGAAAGGCTCAATTTAGTTCAATCTGTATAATGAAAAAGATTAAAAGAAACGATGGATAAATTTAGAACTAGAATTACACTGGTATCCAAAATTAAAGCAACGAACTGAAATGTTGCAAGGTTGCGTTTATTTTCCCACAAAACAGTGTAAACAAGTGATAGTAAAGTCGAAACAACGTAAAGAATACAGAACGTAAATAACTAAAATATTCATAAAGGTGCACAAAAATGTTCTGCGTTTTTTCCAGCTTAAAACGATTTACACACACATTCCAACAATTGGTTAATTTGCTCAATATGTGTTGTGATCTCCTCAGGCAGCAGTAGAGGCATGCCCATTCTTTCTGCAGAGCTACTCGCAAGTTTGGACTGTGGTTGGTGGACGCTGACATTATACAATCCGTCTTCTTAATGCATCCCATACAAGCTCTATGGGATTGAAACCGGGAGAGCGAGCAGGTCACGCCATGCATGCAATATGTTCCGTTTCCAAGAAAATATTAACCACCTGTGCTCTACGAGAGCGAGCATTATCGTCCTTCAATAAAAAGTCAGGGCCCACAACACCTCACAACAACCGCACGTTAGACCCCACAAAATCTCGTCACGATACCTGACAGTCGATTCACCCATACAATTTCTTCAAGGGGTGTTCGAGTGGTCACCATGATCCTCGCCCCCACTGTTAGGAATCCTCCTCAGTGCTCGTCTCTTTCCACAATGTTTGGGTCCCAAAATCGAGCTGCCCGTTCCTTCCATATGTGAAGCCATCGAGAATGACTTTCCATCACTCGGGACTCATCTGTGAAAAGAACATTGGCTCGCTTTTCGGCCGTCCAGGGAGCATGTTAGCGACTCCACACTAGATGTTCCCGTCTGTGAAGACACGTCTGAGATACACATACAGCAGGTTTCCCACAGTAAAGGTCACTGTGCTAAAGCCGTTTGCCTCGATATAACATGTCCAGTAGAGGCTGCGAGATCAGACGTCAGTTGATGTACAGTACTAACGCGGTACCGGTATGCCCTTATAGTCAAATAAGGGTACCCTTTACCTGATATCGGCCCTTCAGTTATCTTCGCGTCACAGTTTCGGTCTCTACAAAGTGTCGCCACATCCGAGGAACAACACAACGATTCACATTAAGCCACATGAGTTTGCGACTCTCCCACGTCCATTCTTCCTGTGGCCCTCCACCAAAGAGAGGCTGCTAGGCATTTTATCTGTTCCACACTGCACCGTCTGTGACTGTGTACACTGCGGTTGTGCAAGTGTGACTACCTAGCAAACAGTATCCGATTTGATAGGTGACCTGAATTTATCGTTGGGGTGATTGTCGGTTGACCGGAACGCTATCTTCTATGCAGAATACGATCGTACGGACATTTGTTGACAGTTTGTATGATTACATCGTGAATGAGACACAGGACGGGGAAACAGCGGTTTGTTGCTTTAATTTTGAACACCAGCGTATAACACACGGAGAAACTATCCAAATTTGGATAAATGGAATTTTTATTCTGTGAGACGTGGTATAATACCTTGAGATCAATGGGAAGGATTGAAAAAATGTGTTGAAAACAGGTTTTAGAAGACCATAGTCGACTCAAATCAAGCTATTCTCGACATATTACATTGGGATGGATTAAAAGTGGTAGATAAGTTTAGCTATTTGAGCAGCACAACAAATGAGGATTCCCATAATGTAGAAAATGTCGTTAGACCGCGAAAGAGCTGAAAGAGATATGTCGGAGAAGGCCACGCGTAGAAGGGCGGTTTTAGCGTGTGGAGGGTTTGTTCCACGGTTAATATTTCAGTTATGAAACGGGGTAAAGTGTTTTTGGTTCAACCCGGACCAGCGGCCGTTTTACAGCCATTCAAGCACCTATCTGATTCTAGATATGTTGCGTTGTATTAAGTAACGATTGAACGACGAACCGAAGCAGCGCCCGGGCAAATACTGTGAATCAACTAATTTCTTTTGCAAAAGATATTAAATGACTAATGGTACCCTTTGTATGTGCAAGTTCGGGTTTCACGCGCAAAAACAAGCAAAAAAACATGTTTCTCTGGAAGGTTTCTGAAGTGCACCACAACTGTGCTTTAAACGGTTCAAACTTTACACGAAAGTCAAAACTTTTTTTTTTTTGTTTCCTTTTTACACAAAAATCTCCAACCGTTGGCGAGGTACCGTGGCTTAAATCCGAGGTACAGGTAGCACGAAAATTCATTGTTACCTGAATTGAATGCGCGGAAAGAGTTTAAAGTGAATCAATAAACAAACAGCGCGTTTTTACGATCAAACTGTAAATTCGCTTTAGCTTTATTTCGATTTTTCGCACAAAAAAAGTTTCGTGAAGGGTTTCACGCGCTCCTTTTCTATATTTGTGCTTGTGCGAATTGTATAAAATGTTTTAAAACAAAGAAGAAATTCGTTTAATTCATGGTCATCCTGTCGTTTTGTGAAAGTTTTATTCGTTGCCACGATATAGGTAGCATGGTTCGAAATTCAGTAATAAAAACTATACTGCATCAGTGATCACCTCCTCCGCCCGAACAGGCCTCGGAAGCCCCAATGGTACCGACCGACCATCTTTGTCATCGTCACCCCCCAGGTGTCACTAGACGCAGATATGGAGGGGCATGTGATCTGCACATCGCTCCCCCCGGCCATTTTCATTTTACGGGACCGTAGCCGCTACTTCTCACTCAAGTGGCTCCTCAATTGCCCTCACAAGGGCTGAATGCTGCTAGCCAACAGCGATAGGCAGACCTGAAGAGTGACCCATCCAAGTACTAACCCAGCCCGACAGCTTTTAACTTCGGTAATCTGACGGGAAGCGGTGTTACCACGGAACCACAATGAAAAATGCACGTAAATGTACTAATATATCCGGGGAATAATTAGGGATGTAAAAGAAAGGAACTAGCTCCTTGACTTATCTGGCAGCTTCAAAGACATTTAAATCTAAACATCTTGATGTATTAGCCCTTTTTCAAGGGTTAACCCTACTTCCCCACTGCAATAAGCTCTCTTAGATGCAAACTGTTGGATACTTGCCGTCTTGTAGGCCAATACAGAAGATTCACCAGCCATATTATACAGTGTATAATATCATTGAAGGACATACGTTTAATAGCTTAAAAAGTTTTTAAGCAGAGATGAAATTTCTGGGTGTGCAATTGTTGCAGAGTGGGAAGCTAAAACCATTTTTTGATTTCTGTGTGGAGGGTATCATGTATGGTGAGGGGTGTGCTGCTAGAGAGTAGGATGAATTTGCAATAGGAAGTATCCGATGGATGGTTCATCTAAAATAGTAAGTATCACAGAGTGGCGATGCCTTTATTTTAAACTTTAATGAGAAATTCCAAATTGGATGACATTACAGTATATGTCATGGTTGAGCATTGCTCGTCATCTTGCTGTTATGGTTCTGTCGCCTATTTATTATTCAATGTTTTTTTCCTCACTAAGTTGCTGGTTTGCTTTCCCGCGAGTGGCAACAGCAGCGTTTATCAATAAGATCACAATCGTTCTATCTCTGGAGCGACCGTTAGTATTTATTATATGGATACGGTGTCGGTTCTTTCGGACATGTCCGAAAGAACACACACCATATCCATATAAGTATATAGTTCTGGCGATACCGGCCATGACCTTCTTCTTCTATGCGGATGAACGCATAATCCCCTTACGGGACTTGGAAGAATGCCTTCCACAACTAATGAGTGTGTTGGGGTGGGACACTACGAAAGTACATGTGTGGCCATACAAGGTGAGAATGTGAGTCTAGCGGGAGATGTGCGCGACATAGTCCCTGCAGTCGCACTATCATCCGTGCCCTCGGTGGCTCAGATGGATAGAGAGTCTGCCATATAAGCAGGAGATCCCGGGTTCGATTCCCGGCAGGGGCACACATTTTCACCTGTCCCCGTAGATCTATATCAACGCCCGTGCGCAGCTAACGGTATTAATATAATTCTAATCCGTTAGTATTTCTAATTAGCTGTCGTCTGTCGGGAGTTCAGTCTGGAACGGACCAGAAGTGTAGTTAGGGACGGAGCGCCAGCGAGGTGTGGACAGCCAGTACTCGCCCGACCGCTAGCGACACACATGCACTATCCGACGTAAAGGACGAACGTTGGTTGGTTGTTCGGTCGGTAGTCTCGTCGGACGACGTATATTTGGTCTTCCGATCGCTTCTGGGCCGCTTCAGTTGATCATCTTGCTGGACTTTCATCTACATGACTACTCTGCAATTCACATTTAAGTGCTTGGCAGAGGGTTCATCGAACCACAATCATACTATCTCTCTACTATTCCACTCCCGAACAGCGAGCGGGAAAAACGAACACCTAAACCTTTCTGTTCGAGCTCTGATTTCTCTTATTTTATTTTGATTATCATTCCTACCTATGTAGGTTGGGCTCAACAAAATATTTTCGCATTCGGAAGAGAAACTTGGTGACTGAAATTTCGTAAAAAGGTCTCGCGGCGACGAAAAACGTCTATGCTGTAATGACTTCCATCCCAACTCGTGTATCATATCTGCCACACTCTCTCCCCTATAACGTGATAATACAAAACGAGCTGCCCTTTATGCACCCTTTCGATGTCCTCCGTCAATCCCACCTGGTAAGGATCCCACACCGCGCAGCAATATTCTAACAGAGGACTAACGAGTGTAGTGTAAGCTGTCTCTTTAGTGGACTTGTGGCATCTTCTAAGTGTCCTGCCAATGAAACGCAACCTTTGGCTCGCCTTCCCGACAATATTATCTATGTGGTCCTTCCAACTGAAGTTGTTCGTAATTTTAACACCCAGGTACTTAGTTGAATTGACAGCCTTGAGAATTGTACTATTTAGCGAGTAATCGAATTCCAACGGATTTCTTTTGGAACTCATGTGGATCATCTCACACTTTTCGTTATTTAGCGTAAACTGCCACCTGACACACCATACAGCAATCTTTTCTAAATCGCTTTGCAACTGATACTGGTCTTCGGATGACCTTACTAGACGGTCGGTTCCATCCTTGTGCAGAGATACCGGGTGGCCAATGGGCCGGTGTTCCCTTTGCATGGTTTTGTCCGAGCCAGTGTCTCCGGGAATTCGTCAGTCCGAAGGGAGTCGGTTCTTCATTCGGGGAAGAGGGGGGGGGGGGGGGGGAGATGGAGCGCTAGTGAGGCCCGGGCAGCTGGCCACACACATGAACTGTCTGAACGGTCCGACGGAAGGACATTGGAGTGGGAACGACCGCCGTCTTTTGACCGTTTCTGGGCCTCGTCAGCAGGTCATGTTGCCAGACGTGGGTCGGTTCCTTCCTCGTGCAGAAATGTCGTCGCCGATGGGCAAGAGTTACCTCTGCATGGGTGGGTCCGAGCCAGTGTGCCCGGGTCGAACGGACATCAAGGTGAGTCGGGTTGGAGCTGCAGTGAGCTCCGGACAGCTAAGACTCGCCCGACTGTTGCCGACGCTCATAACTTGAGTGCAGACGTTGGTTGGTTGTTCGGTTGGTCGTCTCATCGAACGACGTGTATTTGCTCGCCGACCGCTTATGGAAACTATCTTTGTGTGTGACTTTTCATTTCTCCTTGTTGCTCCACTGTGATTGGTTTTAGGATTGTCAGAGTTCTTGGTGCAAGTGTTTAGGTGGAATTGTGTGTCTGTGATTTCCGCTGAGAAAATGAATGCTGCCTGCGTACTGGAGTAGCCAGTCGGCAGGTTGCGACAGAGCAGCGAGGAAGTCTCCACGGCGTGTAGTTCAACAGCTTTGGTGTTTTCATTTTGTCTTCGAGTGCTTATTGTGGCTTGACTGTGTTTAGACGCCAGTTGTCAAGGCCTAGTGCTGCTGGAATCTTCGTCATCGCTGATATTTTCGGTGGTCGCCCCTTTGGTAGGGTGGAAGGGATGTGATTAGGTTGTTGATTGGTTTGTCAGCCGTCCCTAGGTCATGCTACCACCTTATTATTTAGTGTTAACGCTTGGCTCCTTGTATCACCTAACCTGTTGTTAGAGTTTCCTCCCTAGGCCGACCCTTGGAACACTTCTAAACACCACTGTTCTGTTGTTTGTGATAGTGATTTTCTTTTGCGCAAGTACTGTACCAGGCCTTCAACCATGTATTAATTTTGTCTTTTCTATGTTTAGTATATGGCCTTCAGCTGAACCGTATGTGAAGTACTTTAAGATTAGACCTTCATGCACGTTTGTTTTAAAATTTGTGGCTTTCAGCGGTAATGTATAGTTCCTGTATGCAATGTTTCTCTTTAATTATCTTGAAATCTTAAAATGGCCTTCAGCCATACTGTGTAAATTCTTATCTTAAGGTTTGTCTTTAATTATTTTGAATAATTGTTTGGGCCTTCAGCCGTCAAGATATTTCAAGTTTTCTTAAGATGGTTTCCTGTTGTACTATGTAAATGTTTGTCCTTAAAGGTTCCCCTTTATTATGTTGAAATATTATTGGGCATTCAGTCGAGGAATTAATTTAACTTTTCCTCAATACGACCTTTAGCCGAAATTTTTAAATTCTTGCGTTTTAAGAATATCATTTGCTGATCTGAAACATTATTTGGGCCTTTAGCCGAGAAGATATTTTAATTTTACTTAAGTAAGGTCTTAAGTCGTTTCTCTAAATCCTTGTGATTTAAAAGGAATTATTTAAGCTTTATTATTGAGAAGTTACTTAGGCTTGAATTGGTCCTTGTTGTTTTAAAGAGGAAACTGTGAATTGGTTTATGAGGAATAAAGTTCTGTGTTCTTATGTAACTAACAGTAACTGGTCTTGGCCCCTTTCCACGACCTGATCCGCTCTGTCCTGCCAAACCAGATTTTAATGTTATACAAAATGACATCATGTATCATGTTACTTTACCTGACACGATGCATTAGGTTACAAGGCGTGGGTACTAATGCTGACAAGCACAATAGGGCGAACATATCAAGATGTTTTGATTTAAACGCCTCTGAAGCTGCCAGATAAATCGAAAACCTAGTTCCCTTCTTTTACATTCCTAACTATGCTATGATAGTAGCAATAATTCTCATTCCCGCAAAAGGTATAATCGCAATTGAAAGTCAAATTTTTCTGGAAAGATTTTTTTATTACATCAGTTATAAATTTCCATGTTAGAAGCTATTTTCTGGAAGTCTTTAGCCTTAATAATATCATACTGCGGCAGTGAGACGTTCAGGCAATAAGAGAATAAAACCTTCAGAAATGTGGTGCTGCAGAAGAGAGATGGAAATTAGATGGGAGATGAGATAATAAAGATGAAGTACTGAATCGGAAAAAAAGGAATTTATGACAGCACGTGACCAAAAGAAAGTTTCCATTAATATGATACATCCTGAGACATCAGGGAATCCGCAGTTTGGCATTAGAGGTAAGCATAGAGGTAAAAATCGTAGAGGCAGGCCGTTTCTTGACTGTAGTAAACATGAGCAACAGCGTGAAGAACTGCATCGTACCAGTATTCGTATTGAAGACCACAACGTCATAAAATGAGGAGAAAAACCAGCTGAAATACATACATGGGTGACCTGCCACAAATTTGGACCTCAAGTAAGTTTTGACTCCTTGAATAGATTCCCCTTCATAGGCTGCTTGTAATTCATTTTGAAATGAACATTTTATTTCGTAGTTTAGCAATTAATTAATTTCTTTTTTTTAGCTATTTGTAAGTTACATTACAGCAAAATTTTTTTTGATTATTAAGTATGACACGATATACAGGGTGATTAAGCTGCCTCTGCGACTGGTTTTATGAAACTCCACACAACATCTATATCAGGAGCGTTATTCACACTGGAGACCGCCAAGTAAGTGAGTTCCACTCACAGACACTTACAAAGGAATGCCGATCTACGCCATTCGTCCACTAGACCTAAGGTGGAGGGTCACTTGCAGGTCTGGGAACAGTGTAGAGGGGAGAAAAGATTTCAATGCACCCGTCCTTGCCAGGAGAGACGATACACGAATAAGCAGCAATAAATAAATCTACAGCCGTATTTTCACCTCTGATTTATTCCAAACGCAACTGTCTGTGGCTGATGGCTAACGGAATGCCAAAACCGCCAAGAGAAGGCAAACTCAGTCACTAGGTATCACTCACTGAATAATGGTGCTCGTTAGCTAGACATGCTAATTGTACTCAATGTGGAAGCCTAGGTGTTTCATTCAACCTGCTGGAAAGTTCATTGAGGGAAAATGGTGCAACCAGCTGCAGATTGTGGGAAACAGTGAAACCAACGAAGCTTGCTGTCTGGGTTTTGAGGTATACTTCGGTCATTCCGGCAAATGACAATGTAAGTTTAGATCAGGCCCCTATCGAAAATCATAAAGCCCAGCATTGCTTCCAGAAATGATCGTTGCCGCTTAGGTCTCAGTTGATCGGAAAACTTGAACCAGATATTTCATACGTTCCCTGACACGTTAAGCTGGGACTTCGTAACACTGTACTATAGGTTTGAGAAATGGCCCATGGACAGCTGTGCACTACGGGCCAGAGGCTGGTACTTAAATATGATTTTTCTCTAACATTACAGCAGCTCGCCGTCCAGTGAAGATAACGATAGCTGTAGGAGACTGCCAGATCGAACGTTGTTACTGTTTCAATGTATTCGAACTACCTCGCGCGTCTCTGCCACGTGCAGTGTTGGGTGGCGCTGTGGGTGGCGGCGACTCTGGTGCCTTGTAAACGGAGCTGCCTGCCCACGGCTGGGGAGTGACAACACGAGTTCTCTTTCGCCACCAGCTTGGAACCTGTAGCGGTCGTCGACAAAGTCCACCCTGCTAGAGCACTTGGCACATGTGTGTGTTTTTTTTTTTCCTCACTCTGTATCATCAACGAGCATTGTCTACCATCAAGTGATCCGACGTGCTTATGATCGCATGTTCTAAGCTGAGAACCGTTGCGTACCTGCCTGCACGCCATAAGTGCTGGGTGGCCTCATTTGTTAACCAGAAAGGCTTTGGTTGTAACTCATAAAACCTGTGCTGCGTTTCACTTAAGGCAAGTTGGTTTAAAACGGTTCAAATGGCTCTGAGCACTATGGGTCTTAACTTCTTAAGTCATCAGTCCCCTAGAACTTAGAACTACTTAAACCTAACTAACCTAAGGACATCACACACATCCAAGCCCGAGGCAGGATTCGAGCCTGCGACCGTAGCGGTCGCGCGGTTCCAGACTGTAGCGCCTAGAACCGCTCGGTCACCACGGCCGGCCAAGTTGATTTAGTTTAAGAGGCAGGTGGCTCCAGTAATGATGGTTTGCTGTATTTAATCGGCACTCAGTTGACAAGTTATAATACCTATAATTGTTATTATGTGGATAAATGTGTATGTAAAATTATTATTATTACTTTATTCAGACTGAATGCCATTCATCTTACATCAGTATTTTTCATGCATGGATAGCATGGGAATTATATATCTATATTTCTAAATTTGTTCTATTATGTTGCCTTTCATAAATTATTGAAGGTGCATGTTGTAACTGCTGAAGAAGTTGTGTATGTACGTCCATTTTTTCTATTTAAAATTGTATTATTTTAAATTTATTCAATGAATGTTTTGAAAACAGTCATTTTGTATTAAAGGGAGTTTTTGAAATATACGAATAATATACTTTGGATACATCTATCACATGCGTCACCTCACCCTAGCCCTTCCACTATCTTATTACGTAGTAGACGCATACGATATCAGTGTAAGATCCAAAGAAATGCGCCATCCCTTCACAGGCTAGAGGTTTAAAATTCGAGTTATCAACTGGCGAAGCATTCCCAACTAGTTCTAGATATTGAAGCGCTCCTAAAATGTAGTGATGTTCTCCTGATACCAGTCACAGCAAGCTAGTTAAAGCCTAAAATTGATGGAGCACCCAGGCTTTACGACAACGTTTAAGTCTATGATATTATAATACATAAACTTACAACTGGATCGTACTATCGACTACCAGACGCACTACAAGATGTATATATTTGTGCATCAAAGGGGGATTAGGAAACAAAACATCAACATTAATGCGAATACACAGTCCGCAAGCCACGGACCGGTGCGTAGCGGAAGGTTGGTCGTACCAATACTGGTCATTTCCATTCCGGTTCCACCCGTAGATGGAGTGACAGAAAATGTTTACTTGCCTCCGTTCGAGCCTTAATTTTTACTGTCATACGTTCGTGATCCTGACGCGAAACGTACATTGCTGTTCGTAGAATCGTACTGCAGTCCGCTTTAAATGCCGCTTGTAGGGGTAGTGTGCTCTAAGGCATCGGTACGCTGTTACCAGTGGCGAGGAGAGTACGTCTGCTGCGTTCCGCCAGCGGGGAAGAGCGGGAATAGTTTGTGTTCACTTCCTCGACACATTAGCGTCAACCTTGTTTTTACGTTCAGCGTGCTATGGCACATTCCTATAGACAGGAGTTAATAAAGATCGTTTTTCAACCAGACCACGCCCGACTGCGTGCTTTCGAAGTAGGGCAGTACCTTCGAGACCAACTCATACTGGATCCATCGCTCATTGTGGGCAAACATTTATCCATGGCGGCCAGTATCGTTTACGTAAAGATAACATCTGCACCCGAATGCACTGACGTGATCGATAAGTACATCGACGCACCTAAGTACAATCACTTCAACGGTTATATCGGAGCCGTATCGGTGGACTACGCAGTGCGTGGCCAGAGGACGCTGCGATTATTTGAGCTTCGTTCTGAGGTGGCGAAAGATGTTGTCAACGCTAATTTTCTACCGTATGGTATTGAAATCATCCATGCGGCGGTTAAATGGCAAATGTCCTGCAAAAAGGTAGGCGTTGAGCCATCATCATGTATGACGGCCAGAGCCGTAACTGCTCCACCTGCGTACATGAAAGCCGTTTTTGGGTGTGCTTTCATGTCGTTTTACGAGCTGGACAATACATGATGTGCTACCCACTGAATTTCAGGTAAATATCCTTTACGAAACTTTATTCGATGTTGGATCCTCGGACCTTCATAAAAACTATTAGTGTGTTTTTAGCAATATAGTGCATAGTGATTTCTTCGAGAATTAACAGTACTGGGCAAATCTGCTACTATCACTGTCCGAACGACGCGCAATATTTTGCCGTAATCTTAATGTTCAAGACGTTCCCTAATCGACCAGGTTGTTAGTCAGAAGATATCATACAGTCCACTGTTGTTCAACATTATCATTCTGAAAGAGTTTCCAGAAAAGAAAATCTTACGACGACTGTGAATATTGTAGCTGCTAAAGGAGACGGCGTCTTCATCACGAATTGTAGCAGTTTTCTCTGACTTTGCCTGGCGTTCTCTGAGAGCCGGAGAAGCTGAAACCTCCGATTGTCAACTCAACCTGTACCTAACCTGTTCTATCCTTACAGCAGCCACGCAAAAAACACAGTCATCTATAGTCAAATATTTTCACAGATTGTATGTATGAGACAGGTAAAAATTTTTAATAATGTATTCATCTAGACAAAAAATTCAAAAGAGTTTCTACAAACGGCTATGTCAGGAGGAGCGGACTGAAGAAGCACTATCTTGAATTTGGGGTGGGGAACTTCCTCCAAAGGCGAAAGTCTTAGCAATGTTCAGCGGCATGAGGATACAGAAGGCAATGGGACTCACTGCACTGAAGTCAAATAATCTGTATCCATACAACATAAAACCTGTAACTGAAAAAAGCTCATGACGACCTCTCCATCGGCAAAAGATTCCAGACTACCACCCGTTCGGGTTTCCGACAGGGAGATCTTTCAAAAACCAACGATGGGGTAACGTTCTACGGATTGGAGCGTAGAATTTCAGAAGTTTGAACGCGGCAGGGAAGCTAAAAAATGTGATAAAGAAAATGCTGATGTTCAGTCTAGATATAGTGGGGGTAATTGAAGTAAAGTAGAATGAACAAAAGGACTTCTTATCACCCGATCATATGGTAACATCAACAGCAAAAGAAAATTGTATAACGGGTGTAGGATTCGTTATAAATAGCGAGGTAGGACAGATAGCGAGTTACTGTGAACAGTTAAGTGATAAGGTTGTTCTCGTCAAAATCAACGCAAGTACGATACTTGAGGTGCATATGTTGACTTCGCAAACGGAAGATGAAAAGATAGCGAAAGTATATGAGGATATTGAACGGAAAAGGGGATGAAAGTCTAATAGTCATGGGAGATTGGAATGTAGTTGTAGGGGAAGGACTAGAAGAGGGTTGCGGGAGAATATAGGCTTGGTAGTAAGAATGAGAAAGGCTGAACTCTGCAGTAATTTTCGGCTAGTAATAACGAACAGGAATCATAAGCGGAGGAGATTTACTTCAAAAGGGCCAGGAGATACGGAAGATTCCAGTTTTGTTACATCATGGACAATCACAGATTCCGAAACCAGATATTGGGATGTAAGGCGTAATCAAGAGCAGATATAGTCTCAGATCACCGTTTAGTAATGATGAGGAGTAGCCTGACGTTTAAGAGACCACTCAGGAATGATCAACGCTTAAAGAAGTGCGATACGAAAGTAATAGTAAGTCATGTAGAGATGTACTGGAAGTTCTCTTAGGCTGTAGATGCTGCGTCATAAATAGCTGTTCGGTTTGAGAGGAACGGACAACTCTCAAATGGGCAATCACAGAAGCTGGGAAGAGAAACAGATGCACAAAGAATTTAATTGCGAAGGAACAATCGGAAACAGTACATTGAAGGGTCTATGAGGCCAGGACGCATCTGATAACGTGACAGAAGAAGAAACCGGAGTCGTCAGGGAAGCGATAGGAGATCCAGTATTAGAATCAGAAATTAAAAGAGGAATAGGTAACATTCCATTGGAATTTTTAAATTCATTAGCGAAATGGCAACAAAACAAGCATTCACGTTGATGTGTAGAATGTAGAAGACTGGCGATACAACATCAGGCTTTTGGAAAAACATCTTCCACACAATTCCGGAGATTGCAAGAGCCGACAAGCGCGAGAATTATCGGACAACCAAGATTTCAGCTCATGCATCCAAGTTGCTCACAATATACAATTTTGCTTTAGGAAAGATAGAGGCATCAAAGAGGCAATTCTGACCTTGTAATGGTAGTAAGACTAAAGAAAAATCAAGATACGTTCATAAGTTTTGTCGACATGGAAAAAGCGTTCGACAGTGTGAAATGGAACATGACGCTTGAAATTCTGAGGAAAATAGAGGTAAGTTGCAGGAAAAGACGGGTAATATACAATATATACAATAACAAAGAAGGAACAACAAAAGTGAAAAACCAAGAACGAAGTGCTCGGACTAAAAAGAGTGTAAGACAGGGATGTAATCTTCCATCCCTATTGTTCAGCCTATACATGGAAGAAGCAATGACGCAATCAAAAAGAAAGGATCAAGTGGGATTAAAATTCAAGGTGAACGGATATTAGTGATACGATTCGCTGATGAGAGTGGTGCCCTAAGGGAAAGTGAAGAAGAATTACAGAATCTGTTGAACGGAATGAACTGTATAATGAGTATGGAATATGAACTGAGAGTAAATCAGAGAAATACTTTTGTATTGAGAAGTAACACAGATGAGAACAGCAAGAAAGTTGAAATCAGAGTTTGGAATAACGAAATAGATGAAGTTAAGGAATTATGACACTTAGGCAGCAAAATAACCCTTGATGGACGGAGTTAAGAAGACACCGAAAGTAGACTCGTACAGCCAAAGAAGACGTTCTTGGTCGAAAGAAGTCTACTAGTATCAAATATAGAACTTAATTTGAGGAATAAATTTCTCAGAATGAGAATGTACTTTTGGAGCACACCATTGTGTGGTAGAGACACATGGACTACGGCGAAAACTGAACAGCAGAGAATCGAAGGATTTGAAATTAGATGTGGAGCTACAGAAGAATGTTAATAATTGGGCTGACTCATTATTTATTTATTATTTATTTATTTATTTAACCTGGCAAGATTAGGGCCATCAGGCCCTCTCTTACATCTAACCAGGCATTCTACTTATTTTACATTCATATGTTTTAGTAGGCATGTTAAACTACATCTAATACAAAAAGTGAGATAAACAATTAGAAAGGTACACCTGGAAAAATACATTATTGAAGAGAAAGATTTTAGATAGGAGTTCTGGTAGCAGGGAGTATGAGGGAGACTCATGGTGAAGGGAGGAGAAGAATAGAGAGACATAATGAAACATAATTAAGGAAATATAAAGGAAAAGAAGATTGCGTGGCTAATAGAGATAGCTGAAGAAGAAGGCATCTCAGGAGCAAGATAGGAGACGCTAGCTTTGCTATTTGACAGATGAGAGGATTGGCCTTGCACATTAATTTTGTGGAGAATTTTATGAGGATGATAGTAGGAAATGCTTCAACTTCTTCTTAAAAGCAACAGGAGATTGAATTTTCCTCAAGGTAAGGGGCAGTTTGTTCCAGAGGCGGACAGCGGCAACTGAGAAGGAGTTTGCAAAAGTTTTTGTTTTGTGAGTGGGCACAGTTAGGATACCAGATAAGAGTGACCTCATGTCTCGATTATGATGGCATGACAGGTTTTTAACCTCTGAAGCTAGGTACTGGGGTGCTTGCGCGACGAGGAGTCGGTGAAGTAGACATAGAATGTGGTAGTCACGCAGTTTGTCCGGCCGCAGCCACCCTAGCTCGGAGTATAAAGCACTAACATGATCATATCGGCGAATGTTGCAGGTGTAACGCACACAGGCATTCACGGTTAGCTCTGGCCGTCTTTTGTTTCCACTTCTCATGCCTTGTTGAATCACATCACAATAGTGGAGGTTCGGTAGAACGAGTGCTTGCACGAGCTGGCGTTTCAAGTCCTGTGGAAATATGTTCCGAAACTTTTTGAGAGCATAGAGACAAGCAGACGTCTTTCGGCACACTGCGACTGTATTCTCCGCCCAGTTGAGATGCTCGTCCAAAGTTACACCCAAGTTCTTCATTGTTTTCTGATGTGGTATTGGAGTACCGTCGAGCAGAATAGCAGGTAGCCGTTCGCGGAAATCTGAACTTATTAATTTCTGATGGGCTATTAAGATTACTTGCGTCTTTTTTGCATTTAATTTAAGCCCCAGGTTTTTCGCCCATGTCACTACTGAAGACAGATCATCATTCATCAGAGCGATTGCAGTGTTTACATCTTCAGGTCTGACGCTTAGGTAGAGCTGGATGGAGGTCGTCGGCATAGAAATGATGTTTACAGGAGGACAAAACCGACGATATATCGTTAACATATAAAGGAAACAAAAGTGGTCCTAAGACTGATCCTTGTGGCACTCCTGAAGAAACATGTTTCCAGGAAGATTTTTCATTTACGCAGACAACACATTGCTGTCTGTCTTTTAAGTAGCTTTCAAACCATCTCATTGCACTATCAGAGAAATTAAGCTGTTGCATTTTTCTGAGTAATATGTCAAAGTTAACAGTGTCAAAAGCTTTGCTGAAGTCCAGTAGCGTCAATATTGTTGCCTTTCGATTGTCGATAGCATATTTCAGGTCATCAGTTACTTTAATTCGAGCAGTGTTTGTGCTGAGATGTTTACGGAAACCGGATTGAAATTTGTCATATAGACTGAATTCAAGCAAGTGTTCAGTGATTTGGTCATGAACAATATATTCAAGTGCTTTGGAAACAGCAGGCAGTATGTTAATTGGTCGGTAATCACTAGGCAGTTGCGGGTTTTCGATCTTAGGGATGGGTCGAATTATGCTTCTTTTCCATGCAGTGGGGTATATTCCGTTCACGAGGGAAAAATTAAATATGTCACTTAAGACAGGTACTAAGATATCGGCAACATTCTTAATCATGGTTATATCGATACTGTCTTTGCCTATTGCATCTGAAGAGATTCTCATTATTGCTTTTCTTGCCGTATTTGTTGTTACATGTTTTAGATGGAAGGTATCGTTGTTAGTTATCCTGTTTGGGGATTCTTGTGGACGGTAATTATCAGCCATGCTGGTATTCAGAGGTGCAGAGAAGAATTCATTTAATTCGTTAGCTGACACATGAAAAGTAGTTTCCGATTTTGCCTTTCTGACCCCCAAGCTACGGAGATTCTTCCATAGAGTCGTGGGTGTCAGGTCGCTGCATACAAGGGAGTGAGCGTGCCTGATTTTGGCATTGCGAATGCAGTGTTTCACTCTGTTCCGTAGCTTTCTATATCCTTCGAAACGCTCGGGTTTCGGATCTGCCTTGAAACGCCTGTGGGCAGCATCCCTATTAGTCATCATTTGACGTTATTCAGCTGTCAGCCATGGAGCAGGAGATTTTCTTACACGGACTGTGCGCACAGGTGCATGTTTGTCATAGAGGGCAGTGAGTTTATCACCAAGTTCATTAATTTTGCCGTCGATTGTAGGTTCTCTGATTATTTGATGCCATGAGATTTCTGAGCAATCGGCTGTTAGAGCGTCAAGGTCAATACGTTTCATGTTCCTACAAGTTTTGTAAAGCTATTTGATCCTTGGGGGCTGCACAGAGTAGGCCAGGAATATTACATCATGTGCTGAGAGGCCAGGGGCCGATGATTGACCAACATCTCTTACTTTGTCAGTCTGTTTCGTTGCGATCACGTCTATAAGAGTATGACTGTGCGCCGTATGGTGTGTAGGTTGTAATGGAAGAATGTTCATGCTATTGCAACTAAACAAACTTCTTAGGTTTATTGCGGAGGTCTATGTTCAAGTCACCCATTACGATGACATGTTCGTATTGACACTGAAGTGAATGTAATTCCGACTGGAAGGAACTCATTGAGCTTATTTTTGGCGGCTTGTGCACGACGCCAGTCAAGAATTTCCGACTTTGTATATTTATTTCAATGAACATGAAATCAGCCTCTTTTTCTTCAGCAGGATTTGATGTACATAAGACTTTCGCTTTGAGATCTGTTCGTATATACGCGCCGACCCCGAAACCTCGCTTTTTTGATCTGTCTGCCCTAAGAAATGTGTACCCTGGGAGATGAATAGATGCAGAGGATATGTGTGGTTTCAACCACGTTTCGGATAAGAGGATTACGTGGTAGTTTAGTTGGTTGAAGAAGAGGCTAAGTTCTTCGTAATGCGCAGGTAAAGACTGAATGTTGCAGTGAGCTGCTAAAAGCTCTGACGCGTTCCGCTCAGCAGCCTGGAGTAGAGTAGAGTGGCAGACTGGTTTGTCCCTTTGTTAGGCACTACCTGCCACGAGGGGCACTGGCCAGTGTTTCCGCCAAGTGACATAATACAGGAGTGTCCGAGATTTTGCGCGCCCTGTTTGTGACTCCGCGAGTGCTGAAAGAAAGGCGACTGAGGTTGCGGGAGTATAGAAAATGGATTAGTGGTATTCGGTGCAAGGAGAATATGACCAAAATGGTGACGGCTGTGTGTCACTGAGTATCCTATGTCGTAAGAGGAGAAATGTAATTAGCGTATTTGAAACAGCTTAGGATGGAAATAAGGGAAAGGGGAGTGATTTAAGAGGCCGATGCTGCCAGCAGAGAGAAGTAAGCTTAATATTTAATAGATTATCGTAGGAAGCTAGAATTAAATTGAAATTTACTAGAGTGATACTGGTAGTGATTATCGTAGGAAGCTACAATTAGATTTAAATTTGCTAAAGTGATACTGATAGTGATTTTTGTTATGAACCATTTAAACCGAAGAGATGGTTGACTAATGAACTAAAGGAGAGACTAATAATTGCAATAGAACTATTACAGAATGGAAGAGAATAAACTGAGAAAATGAAAAAAAATATTAGCAGTAACTAAGCAGTAACTAAAATTAAGCAATGGCTACAGCTACAGACACAAAAAAGTAAAAAGTTAATACAGTTACAAAAACAATTAGTTGAAGGTACAAATAATTAAAAAGTTAATACAATTACAAGACTATATCTGAGTATAGGACTGTTACAATTTGCAAATGGTGTTAAGTTTGCACTTTTGGCTCCAGTAGCTTCATTTAACACTATTTAGTTCTGTCATGTTTGTGACTGTCTTCTTTCCAGCTGCAGTCTTAATGATTACTCTGCCATCCTGAGTCCACACATTCTGAAGACCGAAATGGGATATGGCACTGTTTAAAATCTTTAGCCGCTCGTGTGTCAGATCTTCCCTTATTGTAAGCCCTGTCCTGGCTAACTTTTCTTCTGGGTAAAGATCTCAGCCCTTTTTCCGTATGACACAAATTTAATTATTATTGGACGAGGTTTGGTAGCACCTGGTAGTTTTCGTCCCACCCGATGGCTCCTGTCAATGTCTGCCTTGGTCACTTCAACGCCTAATTTTTCACGCGCAACCTGTATAAGAAGGTTGTCCGTGTCTTCTTCTTTATTTTCTGCTACTCCAAACAGTCGTAGACTATTTCGCCTTTGGTACTGTTCTAGCTCGTCTGTTGCGGCAGATAGTTTCACTTCCAATTCTCGTGCCTTTTACTCGTATTCAGACACAGACTTTTTTAGTGCCGAAATTTCGGCAGTATTGGCCTCAACAGTTTCACGCATTTTGGCCAATACTGCTGCCGTTACAGTATCTGATATAGTGCCTGCTATCTGATCGAGATTGTTTACATCGCGAAGCGCAGCGTTTACCTCAGAGCGGACCAGCTCCGCTATACCGGGAGCCGCGGCCACACCTTCCGCCAGGAGCAGGCCCGCCGCACCTGCTGCTTCCCCGCTGCTGGACGCGCTGCTGTTGACTCTTCTGTTTACCATTTTCTCGAAGATATTGGCGGAGCACAGAAAGAAAAATAACACTACTGCACAGAACACTGTTGTTTACACGATTTCCACTTGTACTAGACAACACCACCTGCGACAACACCTTCGAATTCGACTAAATTTCGCGAGCCGAACTTAACACGTGTTACACTGCAGCCGCCATGACACTCCGCATTAGGTAACGAATGGGGAGATTCACTGCAGATTCGGCAAGAGAAGGAATATATGAAACACTAAGAAGAAGAATAAGGGGAATGATGTTAGTTCTGTTAAGATTTTAGGGAATAACTTCCACTGAACTAGAGGGAACTGTAGAGAACAACTGCGCAATTGCTAGTCTTAGACCACATGGTTCGCACAGCAGAGGAATTCGTGGCGCGTTGCCTCAAACCACTCAGAAAATTAATGATACAAAAACGGGGGGATAGACACAGAGAGAGAGAGAGAGCAGTTACTTACCTTGCCTGATGTGCTTCCTTCCTCCTTATGATACTTTTCTCCACTTCTATGGTTCTCTTAGGGATTGTCGACAACATGGATGATGGAAACTCTAAATTTTTAGTTATATCCTTTTTTCACTCATCATCTCAATAAATCAACTCTTTTTTTGTGAAAGTCGAGCACTTCGTTGAAGTCATGTATACAACTGTTTTATAAACTGCGGTAAGTTGTGTACTGTTGAGGTAGAAAACGGGTGTCATGAAGTGTTGACATTATTTGAAAGATTGATGGATCAGTTCGAATTACTGAGTGTTTAATAGTTGCTGCTTGCATTTATTGTGTATTTGCGGTGTTGTCTGTCGTGTCAATAGCTTCGACTTAAAGATTTCATTGAAAAACATAAGATTAACTCGGAATGTGGTGGCTTCTTACAACAGATTTGACATAAATTTCTATTTATCGAGAAATTCGAATTATCAAGGTTCTAATTAGCTAGAGCCAACTGTATTAAGACAAACAAACATTCCCTTTCGTATAATTTGCTTGAAATGGGAGTGAGGTTGGAAATTTTATGCAGACAGTGATCACCCTCATTTCCTTGAGGATAAGGCTCGGAAAGTTCTATCAAATGAGGTATAAGAGTGTAGATTTCTGTAAGAATTATCTAGATATCCTTATAATAAAAGAATTAGAAGATGCATTCTCATACTTATAGAAAATAAAACCAAACCACAGCAAATAGTTGTTCAAACAAAAGCCTTACGAAATTTTATTGATTTCCACAGGTCATTTTGAACATAAAAACTATAAAAACATCACATTCAGCAGGCAAAGGAAAACCGAGTGCAGCTCACAAAAGGCGAACAACAGTAAGCGTCAAAAGGAAGGTGTGTATGCCACGGTTTCACCGAAATATGTAGTTTATTATAAGAAAATATTCAACTCAGACGTTTCCATTACATCCTAACGTTTCAGATCACATGTTGTATTAACTTAGACTTGCAAATGATTTCTGTTGCCAGATATGCGACACTTATAACGTAAAGAAAAGGCGAAGTATACATGTAAACTGAACAGCAACAAAATGATAATTAAACATATTCCTAACATACATAAAAGTGTACAATTTGTGTGTATGTATTTCAGAATCAATAATAGAAGAAAAACTCACTGGGGATACCACATATATGGTGAAATATGTTTGGAGACCAAACAAAAATTGCTTTCTTGCAAAAAAGGTACATCCCCTTTAATTTATCATTATAGACATTCTTATTTATACAGAGGTATGTATTAAGGGGACAAAGCATTATGTGGCTGACCTTGCTGATGATGGACCATACTGAAACTGGCCGCTGTACAGTCGGGTGCACTGCCAGACAGTGGCTGTTTGACTGGACAGCTACATTCAAGACCTGTGCAGCTGTTTCATTATTGTTCAGCTTACCATCTACGCAGTTGTTGGCTAATCTTTGATAAATAAGACCTATTCGCTGTCAATATTACAGTGCTACAGGCTTTGCAAATTAGTAAATAGAAGAGAGGTTCCGCTTTTACTCTTTTTCTTTAGTTTCATAGAGGCATTGGTGCTACTTTTTTTAATGTTATGGGGAAACATCACCCACCTGCATAGCCGTCGGTGTTACAGCACTGATAAAAAATGTTGTGTGACTTAGGGGCCTCCCGTCCGGTAGAACATTCACCGCGTGCAAGTCTTTCGATTTGACGCCACTTTGGCGACTTGGGCGTCTATGAGGATGAAATGATGAAATTAGGACAACACAACAACCAGTCCCTAAGCGGAGAAAATCTCCGCCCCAGCCGGGAATTGAACCCGGGCCCGTAAGGACTGGGCCGGCCCGAGTGACTGAGCGGCTCTAGGCACTACAGTCTGGAACCGCGCGACCGCTACGGTCGCAGGTTCAAATCCTGCCTCGGGCATGGGTGTGTGTGATGTCCTTAGGTTAGTTAGGTTTAAGTAGTTCTAAGTTCTAGGGGACTGATGACCTCAGACGTCCCATAGTGCTCAGAGCCTTAAGGACTGACATTCTGTCGCACTGAACACTCAGCTAGCGGGTGGCGGACGCAGCACCGATTTCGGTATGGGAGGTGTGCCGATGTGATGCATGGTGTTTGTGTTTGTTACGAGGCTTGGTTCAAATGGCTCGGAGCACTATGCGACTTATATGCTAAGGTCATCAGTCCCCTAGAACTTAGAACTACTTAAACCTAACTAATTTAAGACCATCACACACATCCATGCCCGAGGGAGGATTCGAACCTGCGACCGTAGCGTTCGCGAGGTTGCAGACTGTAGCGCCTAGAACCGCTCGGCCACTAGGGCCGGGTTGTTAGGAGGTTTCCCACATTCTACTAGGTGCATACCGGATGGTCCCGAAGTCCCGGCTCAGTTACAACATTCGCAAACATTTAGGATACTTTTTCTCACTTTCACGTGAACTGGTATGCGTACGACGGCATGCGTACCTAATACGTTCCAAAATGCCGTACAGAAAAACCGGATCTTCTAACTTAGGTGCTGGCCGGTGTAGGCGAGTGGTTCTAGGCGCTACAGTCTGGAACCGCGCGACCGCTACGGTCGCAGTTTCGAATCCACCTCGGGCATGGATGTGTGTGATGTCCTTAAGTTAGTTAGGATTAAGCAGTTCTAAGATCTAGGGGACTGATGACCATGGATGTTAAGTCCCATAGTGCCCAGATCCATTTGAACCATTTGAACCTACCTTCGGTTATATTGGTGTTAAAAATGTAGGTCCGAGTGGTTTGGGTAGCCCTTGGGCTGGGGACCACCTCTTCACCCAACAAGAGTGCCTTAGTGTCACAATTCTACAGCTTATGCAAATGGAGCAAATCGGTTGGATAAGTTTGAATGTGAAATGGGCTACGGTGGACTTGATGGGACATACGTAGTCACCATTAGTTCATGGGCGGTTCGTTGGAGAACCTCACAAAAAGGGCTTCTTGCTATACCTAGGTTGACACCAGCAGATCAAAACCCACGAGGGGATTCCAATGGTTGAATTTCTTACAATATGTTCCTAAGAGCCCGGTCGCAAACGGCATTGAAAATTTTGCTGATATCTTTATCCGCTTTCAAAATACAGAAGTTCAAAAGAAGAAGTAAAATGCGGTATGAAGCGGGATCTATATAATAAATAACCGCAGAAAATTGCGCAAATTTTAAGCAGTATTTTTTTCTAGGCATTTACCTATAAGAGTAATGTTCCCGTTTTCCAAATTCTTTTTCAGTTATTAATAACTGACAGAAAATTTGTCTTTTGTGTATCAAAACTGAGCCCCAGATTCCGAGACGGCTATGTATAGCAGTTAGCTGTAGTATCTACGATGTATTACTAAGATCACGCTTGAGAAACTACTTTGGAAAATGTCTTCATATCTTTGTACGTTTGCGAGATATAGAGATTCAAAATTACGCTGCTTGCACACGTAAAATATGCTTTCAAAATCCAGTGTGAGGCCGAAATATGGTTTGTAAAGTGACGTATCACGCAGAAATACGCTGTAAAGTGTGCCAGTTATCCTTTGGAAACGTCATGTGTAGTACTGAAGCACCAAGAAAAATTTGATCTGAGGTGTAAAATTAGGTTTGTGTTATTTCAATTTCAGCTATGTAAACTATCTCTGGTCAAAGAAAACCTCCATAACGACCGGGAGAGCGGTGTGCTGTCCACGCGACCCTCCTATCCTCATCCTCATCTGAGGATGGCACGGCGATCGGATGATCCCGATGGCCACTTGTGGCCTGAAGACGGAGTGCTTTATATATGCAAACTATCTACGTTTTACTGACCAATACAATTTACTTTCGTATAAGTTACATACACTGCCGCAGTAGGGAACATACGGGGCCTAGTGGGAAAACGCTCCTATCTGAGCACAAAAAATGTGAATATGTTTCTTTTTATTTAAGAGACTCCGTTGGGATCTGAGATATCGGCTGGCACATTCTACCTTCCTCAGCACCTTCAACAATTTTCCAAAAAATTTTGACACGCGAATATACTTTTGCTTTTTTATACTGAGACCGAAGAGGAAATTGACAGTCGCAAAGGCCTGGAGAAGTAATAAACACTGGAACATAGAAGAAAGTGTTTGTTTTAGAGAAATAGCGAGGGACACAATAGCGGTGTAGAGAATGGGGCACATTGGCACTGCAACGTCGTTAACAAGGACAGAACAGTGCTATGGAAAGAGTGTAGGAGACAGTGCCGGGGTAGGGGAGAGGAATAAAACGAAAGAGAAAGTGTAGATGTGTGAGAGCCACTGAGACTGGGAGGCAGAGTATACGGAATGACCACGAGGAGGAGACAGAGAACGATAGTGAGAAGAGACAGTAGCAGTAGGAAAAAAGGAATGAGGTATTAGCAGTAAGAGAGAGAAAGAGAAAGATTGTTACAGAGAGATTGGACAGTAATAATGGGACAGAACGAAGGGGACTGCGGCCGTGACACAGGACAAAATCAAGAAAGACACAATGAGGTAATGATGATGAGTTGGACTGATTGAGTGAGAAAGGGCAACTGGGAGTGGATGGGTATGAACGACTTACAGCGATGGGATAGTGGGTGTGAGCGAGTTACAGTTAGGGGTGAGCTGCATGTAAGAAAAAACTCGAATATGTTAACCTGCCAGAATTTTTGGGAAAAATTTTGAAGGTACTGAAGAAGGTAGAATGAGGCATCTGGAACCCCACTTTTCAGTTAGAGTCTTAGAAATAACAAAAAAACGTTATTGCATTTCTCTGTGCTCCTATAGAAGTGCCGGTCTGTGTGGCCGAGCGGTTCTAGGCGCTACAGTCTGGAACCACGCGACCGCTACGGTCGCAGGTTCGAATCCTGCCTCGGGCATGGATGTGTATAACGTCCTTAGGTTAGTTAGGTTTAAGTAGTTCTATGTTCTAGGGGACTGATGACCTCAGCAGTTAAGTCCCATAGTGCTCATAGCCTTTTCTTTCCTATAGAAGCATTCCTCCGCCACTAGCAACTGTCCCAAACAGTTGGCGTATATTCAGTCCAGGGAGGCAATGGAAGGCGACATGAAGGGCATAAGACACCTCTTAGACTAACTATGCCAGATCCGTTAATAACCACGCCGACTGTACGCCGATGCGAAACAAAGGTACAAGAAAAATAAGAGGAATTTTATGAAAAACGGCAAGTAAGTCTCGCGGAATTCTTGAGTGATCTCCACGGAACCCTTGCGTTCCGTGGAACATGACTTAAGAGATGCCAAAGTAAAAAGCAAGTATTGTCCAGTAGAATGTAAACCAGATGTCATTCGCATCTGGATCTGGCTCGAAAGTGATTGCGCGGCTGTGCGGGAGGGGGGGGGGGGGGGGGGGAGGGGGGGATGAGTCTACCCTCGCACCCTCGCTGCCTTGTGTAAGTGTGTAGACGTTGCAGCAATGCGGCCAGACCGCAGCGGCATGTGTATTGGCCACATTCCGCGGAGCGCAATGCACGCCACACACACTCACACACACACACACACACACACACACACACACTGTACGCATATACTGGCCGCGGTATCGCCCTGTCATTCGTTATTATAACCAGTTATTGCGGATGACATTTTCAGGCATTTGTCATTTACATTTGTCTCTAATTTACATTGACTATCACAAGCTATAAGAAAATTTAAGAAACTGTGGGCATGTAACATAATTCTTTGAAATGAGACCACAGAATTAGTTCCGTACACTATGTCATCGAATTTCATTCACATCATGCTTTCCTGACTCATATAGCATACAATACCCTCCAGTGTCTGTTTTATTCGAGGGCTGTTCAGAAAGCAAGGAACGATCGGTCACGAAACGGAAACCACAGTGAAAATCAAACTCGTTTTAGTTAGGACAGTTAACCACATCTTGCAGATACTTCTCTAGATGGTCGCTGCTCTAACTTAGACATCTGTGGTAGCGTTGTACCAACTTTCCAATATCTTCGCCATAGTAGGCAGCGTCCTGTGCTTTCCGACATTTTTCTACATTGAACTACAGATCGTTGTCTATGCCAAATGGTGTCTTCATAGACAGTGGTTCATTTGAGCAGAGCTGAAAATCAGAGGGAGACAAGTCTGTGCTGTATGGTTGTTCAACGCTTCCCATCGTAAACGCTGCAGAAGAATTCTCATTGCTTCATGTGCAGCCGAGAACTGAAGGAGGAAATGCATGACTGTTTCATTGTGTGTGGTTTCATAAAATCAGGAAAAATCTCTAGGCAGGCAAATTTTCATCAGATTATCCCTGTGTCTTTTACGTATTTCTGTTCAGGTTCGTTATATACACTCCTGGAAATTGAAATAAGAACACAGTGAATTCATTGTCCCAGGAAGGGGAAACTTTATTGCCACATTCCTGGGGTCAGGTACATCACATGATCACACTGACAGAACCACAGGCACATAGACACAGGCAACAGAGCATGCACAATGTCGGCACTAGTACAGGGTATATCCACCTTTCGCAGCAATGCAGGCTGCTATTCTCCCATGGAGACGATCGTAGAGATACTGGATGTAGTCCTGTGGAACGGCTTGCCATGCCATTTCCACCTGCCACCTCAGTTGGACCAGCGTTCGTGCTGGATGTGCAGACCGCGTGAGACGACGCTTCATCCAGTCCCAAACATGCTCAATGGGGGACAGATCCGGAGATCTTGCTGGCCAGGGTAGTTGACTTACACCTTCTAGAGCACGTTGGGTGGCACGGGATACATGCGGACGTGCATTGTCCTGTTGGAACAGCAAGTTCCCTTGCCGGTCTAGGAATGGTAGAACGATGGGTTCGATGACGGTTCGGATGTACCGTGCACTATTCAGTGTCCCCTCGACGATCACCAGAGGTGTACGGCCAGTGTAGGAGATCGCTCCCCACACCATGATGCCGGGTGTTGGCCCTGTGTGCCTCGGTCGTATGCAGTCCTGATTGTGGCGCTCACCTTCATGGCGCCAAACACGCATACGACCATCATTGGCACCAAGGCAGAAGCGACTCTCTTCGCTGAAGACGACACGTCTCCATTCGTCCCTCCATTCACGCCTGTCGCTAAACCACTGGAAGCGGGCTGCACGACGTTGGGGCGTGAGCGGAAGACGGCCTCACGGTGTGCGGGACCATAGCCCAGCTTCATGGAGACGGTTGCGAATGGTCCTCGCCGATATCCCAGGAGCAACAGTGTCCCTAATTTGCTGGGAAGTGGCGGTGCGGTCCCCTACGGCACTGCGTAGGATCCTACGGTCTTGGCGTGCATCCGTGCGTCGCTGCGGTCCGGTCCCAGGTCGACGGGCACGTGCACCTTCCGCCGACCTCTGGCGACAACATCGATGTACTGTGGAGACCTCACGCCCCACGTGTTGAGCAGTTCGGCGGTACGTCCACCCGGCCTCCCGCATGCCCACTATACGCCCTCGCTCAAAGTCCGTCAACTGCACATACGGTTCACGTCCACGCTGTCGCGGCATGCTACCAGTGTTAAAGACTGCGATGGAGCTCCGTATGCCACGGCAAACTGGTTGACACTGACGGCGGCGGTGCACAAATGCTGCGCAGCTAGCGCCATTCGACGGCCAACACCGCGGTTCCTGGTGTGTCCGCTGTGCCGTGCGTGTGATCATTGCTTGTACAGCCCTCTCGCAGTGTCCGGAGCAAGTATGGTGGGTCTGACACACCGGTGTCAATGTGTTCTTTTTTCCATTTCCAGGAGTGTAGAAGGTCAGATAGTTCGGAAACTGTGTGTTGAGTGTTCTTTTTTTATGGCCATAAATATTTCGTCTTACTACCTTAATATTTTCATTGTTAAGTGTCAGTGGACTTTGTTGCTTTATTAAATCAGATATACCACTTAATGGAGTATTACGAGGGTGAGTCAAATAAAAACCTTAAATTTGTACTGACAAATCGAATTTTGCGCCGTTGCCCGGTAAGTTGGTAAGCGTCCTAAGAACAGCGTGCAGAATGGCCTGTAGGTGGCAGCATGCACACATACCGTCGCACTTGCGATTTGAACCAGGGAAGAACAGCGTTCTGTTATTCGGTTTTTGCGTAGTGAAGGTGTGAAACCTATTGAAATTCATCGACGAATGAAGGTTCAGTACGGTGATGCATGTTTTTCATAGCAGCAAGTCTACGAATGGAGTAGAAAGTTCCCAAATCGTGTGACTTCAGTGGAAGATGCTCTTCGTACAGGTAAGGCACAACGAGTTGTGACTTCACAGAACATTGCAGTAATTGAAACCTTAGTGAAGGAAAACCGCCGAGTGACACTGAATGACATTGCAGCATGTGTACAGATTATTCATGGGTCAGCACACCACACTGTGTATGATGTGCTCCAGTTTCACAAAGGGTCTGCAAGGTGGATGATTCCTGAAATGAGAGAATGACTTGTTGATGCTTGCGAAGAACTTCTTTGGCACTTTAAACGAGAAGGTGATGGCTTCCTTGCAAGAATCGTTACTGCGGTCGAAACCTGGGTTCATTTCCACGAACCGGAAACGAAGAGATCGAGCAAGGAATAGAACCATTCCTCATCACCAAAACGAAAGAAGTTTCGAACAGATCCATCAGCAGGGAAGGTTAAGCTGACTCTCTTTTGGGACGAAAAAGGCGCCATTTTGGAGCATTAAATGCCTAGAGGGACCACTGTTACCAGTGCATCATACAAAGATCTCCAAAAGAATCATCTTCGGCCTGCAATCAAATCAAAGAGACCTGGATTGCTGTCAGCCGGTGCCCTTTCCCAACAGGACAATGCAAGGTCCCACACTGCCCGTAGAACAGTTGCAACAATCACAGACCTGCATTTTGAGTGTCTTCCTCATCCACCATACTCACCAGACCTTGCCCGTATGTTTGGACCACTCAAAGACGCAATGGGAGGAACGAAGTTCCGTTCTGATGAAGAGGTACGCCATACGGTGCATGAGTGGTTGCGCGGACTACCAAAAGAATTTTTTTTCTAAACGAATTTATGGACTTTGTAAGCGCTGGAGGACTTGCATTGAGCGCGGGGGAGATTATGTTGAAAAGTGATACAGCTGTGTACCACTTCTGCACAACAAATAATATTTAAAAAATATTTAAGGTTTTCATTTGATTCACCCTCGTAAAAACATAATGATCTACATCTAAATCTACATCCATATTGCGCAGTCGACCTTACGGTGTATGATGGAGTGTACTTCTGCCAACACTATCATTACACTCATCCCTGTTCCAATGGCGAATAGTGCATGGATAGAATGATAGCACGAAAAACTCTGTGTGAGATCAAATTTCTCCAATTTTCGAATGGTATCCGTTTGCGAAACGTATTTGACAGGATATAATAAGTTGACCGACACGTCTCGGAACACGAGCTCTCAGTATTCCTACAGGAAACCACTCACTGATCCAAAAATCGCTTGTTGTAACGCCTGACCCCAGAGTTTCTAACGTTTTCCTCCGGAATTTACAGCTCAAGAGAAAGGCGTGGGTTATTAGTATAATGAAAGTTTTCTCCAGTTCCTCACGGCATATAAAAAATGACTACGCAATCAGAGAGGAACGTTCAGATACGGCAAATATGAGAAAAAATATGTAGGTAAATGAAATTAATGATGACTATCAAAAGATGTAAATTACGTACTCAAGTAATTTTCAGGTTACCGCCTGCTAATATCATGTCACTTAACCGACTGCCGATGTCACTGTCCGAAGGAAGTTGATCGACAAACCTGATATGATTCTTACGTAATAAATGTACTTAAGGAATGAAAAGAAATTATCACCAACTAGATCTCAGGGTGGCTCTGCTTAGTGATATTGGCTAGCTACGAGGGAGAACGTAAAGTGTTCGATCGTTCTGGCCTCGAACAATTCATCAGTCCTTCCTTTGCGGCCTGTGAACAGAAAGTTACAAATATTCGTGGAAAATTATGGTTATTATCATGGTATAAAATCACGTCTGCTACTACAAACTAAACTACATTTAACGTTTCCAAATAATATTTTGTCTAAAGATACGCACGTAGAAACACATACGAGTACTATGGCGAGAATAAATGAAAGCGCATATCATTTCCTTTACAGTAAAGGATAAACAGATTTCGTTTGCATTTGCTTTTGCGTTTGACTTCTTTAGCAAAAGTCTCTGATCAAATGCGTTCATTATGATTTTAATTATGAGACGTATTTTTACGGAGAAATTAAAACTGTTTTTATTGGTATTTTTATCTCAGTCCGTACCCGGATATATATATATATATATATATATATATATATATATATATATGTGTGTGTGTGTGTGTGTGTGTGTGTGTGTATTTCATAGCTAGCATATATAACGTTATAGTTTGTTGAGCGTCTTCGTAATGCTCCCGCTTAGTAAGCTATCCCATGACAGAACTCCCTGTTTGTTGGAACTTTACCATCTGTTCTTCCACATCTACATGGATACTCTGTAAATCTATTTAAGTGCCTGGCAGAGGGTTCATCGAGCAACTTTCACAATTCTCTACAATTTAAATCTCGTATTGTGCGCGGAAAGAACACCTATATCTTTCCGTGCCAGCTCCGATTTATCTTATTTTAGCGTGGTGATCGTTTCTGTAGGTCTCAACAAAATATTTTCGCTTTCGAAGGAGAAAGTTGGTGATTGGAAAATTTCTTAGAACCGAAAAACGCCTTTATTTTAATGATGTCCACTATCATTATTATTATCCTGTATCATTTCAGTAACTCTCTGTCCCCTATTTCGCGATAATACAAAACCTGCTGCCGTTCTTTGAACTTTTTCAATGTAATCCGTCAATCCTATGGTAAGGATCCCACACCGCACAGCAGTATTCTAAAAGAGGACGGACAAGCATAGTGTATGGAGTCTCTTTAGTTAGAATAACCTTAACCCACGAAATTTTCTGTGTGTCCCTTCCAATTTAACTGTAATTCGTAGGTAAATAGTTGAATTTACAGCCTTTAGATTTGATTGATTTTCGTGTAACCGAAGTTTAAAGGATTCCTTTTAGCACTAACGTGGATGACCTTACACTTTTCGTTAATTAGGGTCAACTGCCAATTTTCGCGCTATACAGATGTCATTTCTAAATCGTTTTGTAATTTGTTTTGATCTTCTGATGATGATTTAATTGGTAACCATGATAGCGCTACGGAGATGTTTAGCAAACTCAAGTGGCAGACTCTGCAAGAGAGGCGCTCTGCATCGCGGTGTAGCTTGCGCGCCAGGTTTAGAGAGGGTGCGTTTCTGGATGACGTATCGAATATATTGCTTACCCCTACTTATACCTCCCGAGGAGATGACGAATGTAAAATTAGAGAGATTCGAGCGCGCACGGAGGCTTTCAGACAGTCGTTCTTCCCGCGAACCATACGCGACTGGAACAGAAATGGGAGGTAATGACAGTGGCACGTAAAGTGCCCTCCGCCACACACCGTTGGGTGGCTTGCGGAGTATAAATGTAGATGTAGATGTATATAATAGTCGACAAATGGCAGCGTCATCTGCAAACAACCTAAGAGGGCTTCTCAGATTGTCTCCCAAATCGTTTATATAGATAAGGAACAGGAATGGGCCTATCCGTGTAACACTACCTTGCGGAACCCCAGAAATCATTTCGGTTTTACTCGATGAGTTCCCCACAAATACTACGAAATTTGATCTCTCTGACAGGAAATCACGAATCCAGACACTTAACTGAGACGATATTCCATAAGCAGGTAATCTCACTACAAGCAGCTTGTGTGGTACAGTGTCAAAATCCTTGCGGAAATCCAGAAATACGGAATCCATTAGAAATCCCATTTCAATAACACACACCACTTCATGTGAATAAAGAGCTAGTTGTATTTCACATGAACGATGTTTTCTAAACCTATGTTGACTGTGTATCAATAGACTGTTTTCTTCCAGATAATTCATAATGTTCGAATACAATATATGTTCAAAAATCCTGCTGCATATCCACGTTAACGATATGGGCCTGTAATTTAGTGGATTACTCCTACTACCTTTCTTGAATATTGGTGTGACCTGTGCTCCTTTCCTGTCTTTGGGTATGAATCTTTTGTTGAGCGATCGGCTATATATGATTGTTAAGTATGGAGCTATTGCACCAACATCGCTAAACATGTCCTGGTTATGGCCTAAAGCTGCTGAGAAATATTGGAGAACCGGCCGAACAAATATTTTGTTAGCCACTTACCCCAAGAGTGAATTATATTTCCTGCGATGAATCTGTCTGATACCTGCTTTTCATACAAATGGTCCTATTATATCGTTTCGCTTCACTTCGCTCCGGACGATCACTCTCTTGGTTCTTTAGGAAATTGGTTTTTCCATTAGTTTGGCGCCTATAGCATTATCAAGCAGTGGTGCATCTCTTCGCCTTTTAATGCGCAATACGTAACCTGCCGCGTGACCGCTACGGTCGCAGGTTCGAATCCTGATGTCCTTAGGTTAGTTAGGTTTAAGTAGTTCTAAGTTCAAGGGGAATGATGACCTCAGCTGTTAAGTCCCATAGTGTTCAGAGCCACTTGAACCATTTGAACGTAACCTGCTACTTCCTTTAGCAATCAATGATCATCAGTAGTTCTTCGTGCATTTCGGTGCTGTCAACTGACGTGGCAGGCACGTGCATAAGTGCTAAGTAATGAGGGTCTTGAAACTACCACGGATTTCGCCTACTTAACAACAAAGAATACTGAATAGAATTGGAGAGATTGTTGGGGCATATTCTGAGGCATCAAGGGATCAGTAATTTAGTATTGGAGGGCAGCGTGGAGATTAAAAATCGTAGAGGGAGACCAAGAGATGAATACACTAAACAGATTCAGAAGGATGTAGGTTGCTGTAGGTACTGGGAGATGAAGAAGCTTACACAGGATACAATAGCATGGAGACCTGCATCAAACCAGTCTCAGGACTGAAGACCACAACAACAACAACAACAACAAAGAGTGGAATTGCATCTGCGAGAAAGTGCAGAACACAGTTACAAATCGGATCCGATATCAGTGCACTACTTCGTCTAAACCGACTGCCAAAGTTTTCGCATCTCAGGCTGCCTAAATGGAAAGATTTTGCCCAGTTAACAGGCGAGATATATATTTATTTGCCATTGGGATCTCATGTTATTACTCTACCCAGTATCAGACCGTGAAGAGGCACGTACCATAACCCTACTTGTAGAGAACCACTGATTTGACTGGATACTGGAGGGAAGGGTGGTAGAAACCGCAAACCAAATGAAAGATTTAGAAACCAACACGAAGATAATCTTGAAATATGCGATCTTAACAGAGGGCAGCGTCCACTGACATAGACACATCCACATAAAGGCACACAGAAGTAGCATTCACCTATGAGTAATGGGTTTAACTGAGAAAACGTTGGAGAGAAAATACTGGACAGTTATAAATTGGGTTCGGCAACAAAAGGGGTGGGAGTCAGACTTGATTGACCGTTTCCTTCTGGTAGGCGCTGCTGCTCTACAGCAGTAATGCGAAACCCTCGCGACCCCCAAACGACCAATACCGCGATCGAAACCGAGCACCATTAATAGACAGTGTACGAAGTAATGAGCCGTTAAACTTTCCACAGCATGGCGGAGAGTAACTGACGACAACAGGTGGTCGCGAGCGAGGCGGCAGCTGGTGGACCTTCCCAAAACAGGTTGCAGAATGGGGCTGGTGTGTCAGTGCGCAGAGGTTTTAGCTACTCGGTCACTCACGCTAATATGCCTGTTGTTCTGGTGCCAACTTGCTGGGTGGTCAAGCGGGTAGCAGTTACCTGCAGGGTCGTAGAATTCGCTGCTTCCTTTTTGCACCAGAAGTTTTCTAACCTGGCACAGCCTCGACCGTTGGCAAACAGGGCTTTCCTGCTGTGTTCGTACACGCCACAAGACTAAGAAGACTCTCCGTTTAAACTTGAATCTTATTGAAGGCCGTCGCCATATTGAACACTTTATTAATTCCTCTGAAAAAGACGGCAGCTGAGATTTGTTTACAATTTTCGGTTCTTCTGTACATAGGAAATTATTATTACAAGATTCCTTTCGCTTCTGTACTTATTTAGGTGCTTCAATTCTCGGTTGAAACGATAGACACTTCGAAAAAAACTGATATGCAAGTTACGGATAGAGCAGTTGCTTGTCCTTCATCAAACGACGCCTAATCAGCAACCTGATTTCATATGCATTAATTACTTCTTGACTCAACCTTGGTTTCGAGCGTAATGCGGCCGCCAAAGCGCTCGTCAGTGCACATGGCGGTCTTGAGAAAGTTCGTAACACACTGTGCTATATCAGGTAAGCTCATATTTTGTTTAGCTAACGAAAGTTCTGAACTGTAGTGGATGCCTTCCGGAAGTCACGGCAGCCTGTAAGCCTTCTCCATATCGTTCACGCCGGCCACTGTGACCGAGTGGTTCTAGGCACTTCAGTCCGGAACTACGCTGCTGCTGCTGCAGTTGCAGGTTCGAATCCTGCTTCGGGCATGGATGTGTGTGATGTCCTTAGGTTGGGTAGATTTAAGTAGCTCTACTTCTAGGGGACTGATGACCTCTGATGTTAAGTCCTGTAGTGCTTAGAGCCATATGAACTATATATATATATATATATATATATATATATATATATATATATATATATATATATATATAGTTCACGTTTTCATGAAGGAATGGAGTGTGATGCTTCACAAGATCTTTGTTTAAGTATCTATGTGACTTTTTATGAAGGAGATTTGCTTTCTCCAAAGTTGTCATACTGCGTGTTTCATAATTCTACATAGTATAGGTAAATAAGACTTTTCCTGTCCAATAAAAATGCACAAGCTGGAAATAATTTCAATTGTTAAGCATCCCAAAAATGAGGTGTATGATTTTGCGACGATTTCTGGATTGTGATAGACTACTGAGAGCTGAAAAAGAACGATGTTTTTTTAAATTTTGTTCTTCTTCGCTTATGACTTGAAAACAGTGGATTTTACAAATAAAAATTCAACCTACCAACATGAAAGGTCATGAAGTACCGCGTACAGTGACCTACTGAAAACTTAAATCAGTTCACCTGTTTAGCCACAATCGATCATCAAGAATCGGCAATTTTTACGAACTGGTCGCAAAGTGAGTGAGCTATGTGCATTTTACAATTCTGTAACTCGAAAACTATTACTCCAAATGAAAAATGTCACAGATAGAAGCTGTAGCGCATCAACTTATGCGTAAAAATAGTTCTTAAATCTTAAAATTAGCTATTTCCGTACAAAGATCCAACAAGAGCGTGCAAGTATTCGCAGAACCTAAGACATTTATGTGAAGTCAAACTACTGTTTCAGCCTCATCGTCCGTATGCATCGACTCATGAAAGACATGGTATTCCCTTAAGAGTTAACCATGAAAGCTCCTTGAAATTGCTACATATAGCAAATCTCTTCATAGACGCTTTCTTGCATTAACAAGCTGCTTGGAATCCCTTCTTGCACGTTCAAGGTATTATGTTGAACAGTTCCTGGGGCGCTGATGGTTGGGTACTTGCAATGGGATCAGTACTTCCAATGGAATAAAAACTTTTTTTTGTGGTCTTCCATCCCCAATACAATAGATTCAGTTGATTGTTCCTTAAGATCGGAAACTACAAGTAGAACGTGATTGACTACTGGAGATCGGCGACTTTGGTGGGAGACAAACATGCCAAACTGAAAACTCTCTGGAACAGTTCAGTGAAAAATTTGGAGCTGCCACCTGTGTACAAACACATAATGAACTACACTCCTGCCTCAGCGGCCTTACCAGGGATGGCGCCGAAAGCCACAAAGTCTGAAGCGACTTGCTATAGGCTGGTGTTCCGAAATGTGCTCCTTAATTTTGCCCTATCGAAAAAATTTCGGATTCTTCATAGAGCTTAGAACCTTGGTAGCATCTTCAGGTTTTATAAGGAAGATACTGGTGACGGATTGTTCCTGCTAGCTACTATCATAACTTTTTGTGTCAACTTGGGTTAAAATGCTTCTCATTACGTTCGTTCAGTAAGAAACGTTCTTTTGAAACATTTGGTGACATTCTCTCAGACACTGTCTCAGCGAATAATACAGAGGCAGACGAAATAGGCATGGGCTCGTCAGGCGTGTGCAGCAGATTAAATTATTTTCTCAGCTTCCTCCTCATGGTATCCATCAAACACTACGATGCGATTGGACCCTAAGTGGAGGTTTTTCTTTCTTTGGCATAGTGCACGTACTTTTCAAGGATGGAGAAAAACACTTCATCAGCGTGCCATACATTTACTGAAATATTCAGCAACCAGTTGCATAAAAAGAACTTTATTTCCTTAACCGGTATCGGGCACTTAGTGCCCTTCCTCAGAAAGTTATAACTATCACACTACTTACAAGTGTCAACAATAAGATGTTGCAACACATTTCTGTGGTAGTGTGGCATTTAGTGCCTGAACAATAATGGTACAAGGAAGCCAGACAAAAGTGCAGACATCATTCCAAGCACTATGAACCACATGACCACAGCAGCATCTTATTTTTGACATTCGCAAGTAATGTGATAGTTACAAATTCCTGATGAAGGGCACTAAGTGCCTGAAACTGGTTAAGAAATTAAAATTTCGCTTGTGGAACTTGTTGCTGAATATTTCAAGAAATACAGATGCTGAAGACGGGTAAAATACTAAAGTCAACACATTGCCACAAATTGACGCGGAGAACCCCATAGGCAACATAGACTCAATCACCCATGACGTAAGGCCTCCAGAAGCGAATTTTTATGTCTCGAAGGTGGAAATAGGCATAAAACGTAAAAAGCTGTATTTTCTTGGGTCACGTCGGACGCCACAGATAATACATAGAAAATGGAGTGAGAGCCCGCAGTTTGGAATGTCGCCAAACGTTTGGTCCACAAAATTGAAATATTTACGCAATAAATGCACTGCAGGCATTGGCAAATGTAAGTAAACTGGAAGTCACAGAGGGAAACTCGACTGTACTGCCGAGGTCCCACTTCATTGGCCAGAAAAGTAGACAGACATAGAGGGAGTGACATGCCGTTTTTGAGCAATATACCTTTGGAACCGCCTTACCGGTTAACGGTCTGAAGAAAAACACTGGGAAGGAGACCAGCATCTCTTAAGAAATATTTTTACTGGCTGGCGCTCGGAATGTCTGTAATCCAGCCGATTAGTTCAGAGTAAAGAACTCAAAAAGCAGAATTACAGGTCTGCCTTCTAATAATCAGTCGCTACAGATTCATTCGGTTTTCAGTATTCGACTACAAAAGCGATTTCTGGTGGGTTTGCAATACAAACATCTCGCATCTACTGTACGGCAGCTTGTTTGAACAGTAGTGCTGTTGACAAGATGACCCTTGTATTCTGTGTCTAATGACCACTTTGTCGACGGTACATTAAACACTAATCTACCCCCCCCCCCCCCTTCCCAACCCAAACTCTTGTGTATACGATTATTTATGTATGTGACGATCCCGGCGCTGATTTTGTGTTTAGCTTTTGACGATGCCAATATGGGAAAAGTACGCTAGGATATGTTTTTATAAAATAGATCTGCAGATTTTTATTGCTGACGAAACCGGTAGCCTGAGGACCTACACGTTTGTAAGCATAGGCGTGAAATAAAAGAAATTTATTCTGTTAGAACCTTACCCTGTTGTGTACGACTTCGTAGACAACGGGAAAAAGAGTTGGGCTACAGAGTGATGCAGCAGGTGTCGTCGTACGAAAGCTGGACAGGAGCAGAAATGATTAGCAAACAGGTTAACGCAAAAAACAGAAGATTTAATTAACTTGTATTTCTTAAAGCGAACGTAGACTCTCACAAAATAGCAGTAGGAACTGGAATCCACCCCCAACAATAGCAAATAGGATGAAACTCGCTGTACGAAGCAGAAACAAAAGTGTCTTAGCGTAGTGGCTCCAAGCGCAAGTGGGCTGAGTCACTGTCACCGGCCATTCTATATCGCGGCAGCAGAAGGCGCTCATAGTCCAAAGCTCCTGGAGGCATGGCTCAGCAGTCGTGCTCCATTGGGTCCACCGGATCCTGTACGACCACTGTCAGCATCAGACGGAAACTTGCTATACCATTACTAACCCTGATATGCAATGGCATCGTATCGTTAAACGATACAGCACCCTCCACACTCATCATTCAGATACGTCAAGGTTTAACCTTAGAATAATCACTGGTTGTCATGCGATTTATGAGCCAAATTAAAGTAACAAGCCAAATTGATAGTAATTCTTGATTAATTTAGTATTCATTCAATTCATAATTCTTTATTTTTGGGGGTATATATTTAATAAATGTCAGATAACACAGACAATTAGAATGCATTCAGACAAGACAACCTGCAATGTATCAAGAATAACATTTATACACTGCACCGGAGTGTGCGCTGATATAAAACTTCATGGCAGATCAAAAATATGTGCCGGACCGAGGCTCTAACTCGAGACCTTTGCCTTCCACGGACAAGTGTTCTACCGCCTGAGCTATCCACGCACGACTCAAGACCCGTCCTCAAAGCTTCAGAGCACTTGCCCACGAAAGGCAAAGGTCCCGAGTTCGAGTCTCGGTCCGGTACACAGCTTTAACTTGTAATATATATATTTAAATGTAGCTAAAGCTCCACCTACTAGCTCTATGGCTCCACTGAGTTCCGACCTGCCACCATATCACCCTCTAACAGTGACGTCCCTCGTTCGGCCTACAGGGATCTTTCTCCCCTTCGATAACAGCTACTCCTTAATCAGATGGTTCAAATGGCTCTGAGCGCTATGGGACTTAACATCTGAGGTCATCAGTCCCCTAGAACTTACAACTACTTAAACCTAACTAACCTAAGGGCATCACACACATCCAAGACCGAGGCAGGATTCGAACCTGCTACCGTAGCAGCCGCCCGGTTCCGGAGGGCAGCGCCTAGAACCGCGTGGCCACCGCGGTCTGCCCTCCTTAATCAAGTAGCGCCAGAGTTATTGACATTACAAGGATAGGTTCCACCCGTTCCGGTCATCCCAGCAAGGAAAAATACCTGGCAGTACTGGGAATACAGTTCTGATCCTCTGCATCGCGGTCAGGGGCGCTGACCACTTAGCTGCGGAGGCTGACCTGTATCCTAATACGATTTTTGTGATTTCACTGCTGTTTACGTCTGGTGTCGGCCACATTTCAGTTTAGTACAATAGTGTACAAAACTTAAGGACGAAAGTAACTTTCTCACGCTGTGTCACAGCTAATTAACATTGCTCGATGAAACTTGGGCCATACACAGAAAGAACTGTTATGGTATAATAGCAGAAGCTAACCGACAGACATACGCTATGACACGAAAAGATTTGACAATTTTATTCAAGGACAATAATTACTCTGAGGACAACGCTATTCATGACGGTGCCCTGGAAATTACGAAAGTCGATAAACGGTTCTTGAAAGGATGTGTGTTCACCACAGACGCCTGTGGATGCTGTGAAACGAGCTCGCAAGCTGACCACGAAGTTCGCAAGGACTGCTTGTGATACAGTGTCACATTGCTCCACCAGCACTATTGACAACTGGTGTTTGGTCGCTGGTGCATGTGGATGTGCTGCGATACGTTTCCCGACGCTTCCAACACGTGCCTGATAGGATTTAAGATAGGAGAATGAACATGCCAGTCCATTCGCCGAATATACAGCTCCTTCACCTGCACTGTTGAATTGGATCCCACGTTGTCACACCATGAAAATGAATTCTCGGTCAGGCCAGCAATGGTCTTCTCCAGATCTATTTTATAAAAAAAAGTCATAATATGCTGGATCCATAGTTGCATCGTCAAAAGCGAAATACAAAATTAGCGCCGACATTGTCACACACTGGGAAAGAGTATAGTGTCACAATAACGTTGATCAATGAGTGCACCTTGTTCAAAAATTTGGAGGTCAGTACGCCCATGTTAGATCATGTCTTCATACTTCTAACAGGTGTACCACGAAGACGGTCATGTCCGACAATATTTACGGATTCGTTACCTTTTACCAGCTTTCGGCGTATGAGGATACTACCAGAATCACTACTCAGACTGAATCTGCTCGCAAACTAGAAGTTCATGCGAGCTCACTACTCCTTGGTCCTGTCCCTATGCTCTTGGCCTCATCGCAAACAGTGCCACCAACTAGCATTATCAACGGAACACAACTTACTGCTCGTCGGGCCTAGAGACCCCTCCCCTCCCCTCCCCTCCCCCCCCCCCCCCCCCAACGAGTAGCCGTGGCACTGCGGAGCTTGAGATTGCGAGCCTTGCAGGCCTGTTAAGTGCGGTTGCAATTGCACCTGCTGTTTCGTGTGCGGCCCTTGTTGCCTGTTGGACAAGGAAGCGGTCATCTCCTGCTGTAGTTCAACATGGCTTACCACTTTATCTCTTTGGTTTGGAACGCTCCCGATGCACATGAAACAATGCTCTGAACATTGACTACACTAGTTACATAATGTCCTTCTTCTAGTTTCCCGATGATTCATTGCCATGTGAAATGTTCAGAATGTTCTCTCCTGGTCATGCTCTAAGGGGGAACAGCACCACAATGCTCCGCAGCGGCTCTCTGATTGGCAGACACTGTCTTCTCCCGTTGCTTCAACTACCTAGTGTTGCAGGATCAGCGCCGTTCTGTCCCATGCCATGTGACGTCCAACCTTGTGTGTACGGCTGGCAATGCTCTGGCAACATGCTACCGGAATTACATTCATGTACACTCAGTTGTTAATAAATTTTGTTAGTTTATCTATATTGTCCTTAAGTTTTTCAGAGTAGGAAATTTCTGTGCATTCTTAGGCATACAGAACTGAAGGTCTTACTGCGATGTTGTAGTATTAGGGTTTCAGGTTGACAGAAAGGGATTTATACTTTTTTATTCAATTTTGCGCATCTGTTGTTCATAGATAGGACCTCCGTGGTTTTCGGGGTTATTCATTCCCCGACGTATCTGAGATTTAATTTTCTGTATGCTACCCAGTGATGCCGTGATAGGTGCATCTCTCCTACTTATGAAGAACTGTTCCATTTGGATGGTCATGTAGGTGACGACTTTCAACCCCACCCTAACTGATTCTTGGTGAAGAAGATTCGCTAAGCAGTTTATTGTGCTTTGTATGTGTTATGTTATCTGACTTGACAAGGCAACTGATTACCAATTTGACGCTTTGTAGCCGGTTTGCAATCCAGAGTCACCTGTATCTTCGTCCATTCACGAATAACTTCCTATAGCAAGACGCTTAAAACAATTACGGTCAGTCCTCTTGTCTGACATAATTTCTGGCTCGAAATACTTTCATAATTCTTCTCTGAATTTTTCTTAGACGTTTTACTTCCCTCGCGATTCGAAATCTTGTTAGCTATGATGGAAGAGGGAAGTTCCTAGGCCATTTTGAAGTCGAATGAGACTGCTACGTAAGGTGTGACTGTATATGGAGATGTGGATGGTTTTGACGGTCAGAATCTGTTCCGTACATAGTCTTGACTTAAGGTACCTTTCTTGGTACTTTCTTATGCAGTAGTGTAGTTGACTCACAACTCTTACGCGTAATGCCTAGGAGAAGATCTTGTATGTCACTGAAAGAAGAGAGATTGCTCTGTTATTGTTAAGGTCTGACAAGGCTCCCAAGCTCTTTAGCGGGTGGATGATATCAGAGGACCAGTGGTACGTAAATATATTTTCGCTTCCAAGGCTCGGTTATAGCGTCATAAGTACGCTACAATGACTTCTCATTTGCATATTTGTACAGCTCCTCGACGATATCTTCCCCTTACTGAGTTCGTAAATAATCATTTGTGTATTCTCTTTGGTTTCTTGGAGGCTCTCTGGGTTTGTAACAGATTCTTCGCAGATTTCTGTGGGTGATATTCCTTTATTAACTGTTACTTGGTACCTTTGTTTAGTCATGTATTTCTTCAGTTCATGTGCTTCACTGCTTCAGAGATACCACTGACGTACCTAGGATAAGGGATTGATGCTGTCCTCGATGGTCTCGACTCCTGTACCAGTCTCTTCGTGTCAAAGTAGCACTTACATCCGGAGTCCTCATTTGTTTTCCCATAATGTCTTTAAACTCTACTCTTTGAGGTCTTAATACACGTTCTACCTTCCTGTCCGTTTATCTTCTCAGTGTATCTACATACCAGTAGTCGATATTGCGTTAATTTTTTATCAGTCAATCCAGTTTTAAGTATCCTTTTCTAGCATCACAACTCAGATGTTTTGATTCTCTGCTTTTCTGGTTAGTTCGTTTATTTGGGCGGAGAGACCAAAAAGCGAGGTCATCGGTCCCATTGGATTAGGAAAGGATGGGGAAGGAGGTCGGACGTGTCCTTTCTAAGGAACCATCCCGGAATTTTATAGCAGTGATTTAGGGAAATTACGGAAGCGGACCCGGGTTTGAACTTTCGTCCTCCCGAGTGTGGATCCATTGTGCTAACCACTGCGCCACCTCTTTCGGTGCTTTTCTTGTTTTTCCACAGTCTGTGATTTAGTTACATACAATGCTGTGCTCAAAACGCAGATTCGCTGAAATTTCTTCTTCAAATTAAGGTAAATGTTTGATATTTGCAGACTCCTTTTGGACAGAAACGCCATGTGTGGTTCAACTGGTCTCCTTCTTGTGTCCTATCTGCTTCGTCCGTCATGAGATATTTATCTTCCTTCACTTTGTCTGTTCCGTAGTCCCCAATTTTTATGACAAGTTTCTCACTAATCGAATTACTTTCGTCTTTCTTCAGTTTGCTCTCAGTCGACATCAGTGCTTAGGGGGCTATTCACTCCTTTCAGTATGTCCCTAATTGGTCGACACTTTGACTCAGCGCAGCGATGCCATCAGTGAATCAGTGATATTCTTTCACACTGAATCTCACTTATGAACTAGTTTTTTGTTACTCAACTTTATTGCACTCACATTGTTACTGTAGGACCGAACTGTCCTGTACCTGTTCCTTTATCTGTTTCGCTCTTCTATATAGAGCACATGTCAGTAAATTACTTTCGGTGATGGCTACTTATTAGGAAATGCAATTTTCAATTGTTAATGCTACTATCTCCACATTTTCTACTTGGTTCTTATTTCTCTTTTTATATATTTGTCGTATTTCTGCTCAAATGTCAATGATTTCGTTTCATTGATGTATGATAAATAGGACGCAAATCAAGACATCAATAGTCTTCCACTAAGCGAACGTTAACACAGAGCATAATTTAAAAAATTTGAAGTCGATATTGGCTTCCGGTGGAGCACGTACGATAACGCAGCACATTTGCAACACGTAATATACTTTACTTCGGTAGCTCTCAATTTTACGCTGATGAATAGCGCGTGTTTCAGCTTCAGATGTGGCCCCGTGTTGGGCGGGCTGCGGTGCTGTGGAAAGGCCTACGCGCACGCAAAGCGCCGGGACATCCTTTGTAATGAACAGCCTGTTTATGCTTGCTTTAACCGCCCGCTATGGCGCACTGCGTAATGGACGGGATTAAGCGCAGGTGGAGCTCAGCTTTCTCTGATGAACTGTACTGAATTAGAGTGGTGGCTGCCAGCATCGCTTCCGCTGCTGAATGAGGCGCAGACGACACGAGCTGAACAGCTTGCGACAACTGGGTACACGCAACAAGGCATTCTTTTTCCTTCCTTCGTAATTCATCAAACACCTTTTACGGCAATACTGAACTGTAGCGTAGGGCCCATAATCTGCATGGGCAGTCCTAACGAAAAAATTCCTCACTTAAGGCATAACACGTGCATCAATTCTTTATCTGCAGAACAGTATGTTTTGTTTATAACATACTAGTTAAGTAGGCAGCTTTGTCCGAGTATGTGTTTATTCCAGCCTTCTGCTAGTCCATATCCTCCTTCCTCCTCCTTCCAGACATAGCATTGTAATCAATCGAAACATAAATAACTTCAAGAAACTTTAAAACGCGACTGATTATACATAGAGAAAGGAAGTAGTAAATAAATGCCCCTCTCTTCCTCCAATTCCCTCTGTCCACCTGCTCCTCCCTCCTCTCCCTGTGTATCTGCTCCTCCTTCATATCTGTGCTCTTTTGCTACTCCCCTCTCTCTATCTATAACCTCCTTCCGGCTCTAAGTAATTCTCCCCTTCCCCTCTGTAAGTTCATCTCCTCGCCATCTGTGTTTACTCCTCCTCCCTCTGTGTGCTCATCTTCTCCTCCCCTCTCTCCATCCTTCTCATCATTTTCCTTTCTCTGTCCATTTCCTCCTCTCCCTCTATCCGTCCTCCATACCCTCCACTAATCTGTGTCCACCTCTTCATTCCCTTTCTCTGTTGATCTCTTCCTCCCAACCTTCTCTTTCCACCACTAAGTTTCCATTACCAAGTTATCACCTTCACCCCAAAAGTAATGTGGTGCTTCTTACACTCACAGTATATCTTCCCAGATAGTAAATTAAGTGTGTAAACTGGATATACGTTGACCAGCCCTATTACTTTGTTACTCACAGGACATGTCGACCTTGAAAAAGTGTTAGACAGTGTAAAATGGTGCCAGATGTTCGAAATTCTGAGAAGAGTAGAGGTAAGCTATAGAGAGAGACTGTTAATACACAATATATACACGAACCAAGAGGGAATAATAAGAGTGGACGATCATCAGCGAAGTGCTCGGATTAAAAAGGTAGTAAACCGGGGATGTAGTCCATCGCCCACTACTGTTCAATCTGCACATCGAATATCAATGATGTAAATACACACATCAAAAAAGTGTTTCCTGAAAATAGACGTGACTTTTCGTGTAGCCACAGGACATTTTTTTACGACTCAAACTGTGCGCAATAGGCTGCAGGCAGAGCTCCCCGCCCCCTTTTCTGTCCTCACTGTTTTGGCGAACTTGACATGGATCGCGTAAGTGAAACGATTTTTCATGCCGTATTCGTGGGTAAGTGTTTCCTAAGTTGCTGGAAATTAGCTGTAGATGCTTCCAGTTCTTTATAGACAATAAGTCAGTTAAAACAGACGAGAAAGTTAGCCGTCGGGCGTGATTTTTGTCGCGAGCTGATTCGACCATTATGCTGCATCCAGAAACTAGGCCCACGATTGGCCGGAAGGTATGCCAAGAAGTATAGCCTCTCGGTGGTGTTGAGGACCGAACGGTGGGCAGTTGGAGAGCGGCGATCTACAGTCCGGACGTTTTGGAGATGCTGTGGCCAGATGGAGACGCACTGTGCAGCTGTACCACGAGGTACTGACGGTGAGACTTAATGGAATTACTTGCTAGCGTCCTGCTAGTATGGTCTCGATGAGAGGTTGTTCGCAGCCACAGTTGTTTGCAGCCAACTCTTTCCGAATTGCTGAAATATTTGCCAAGTATGTCGTAAGGTAAGTTCCTTACACTTCCCCATTTGAGGCAGACCAGTGCGTTCTACCTCTTGTCTCAATAACTGTAAATCATATCCGCTTTTGCCTCGCTCTCCTCTTATCCCCACAAATCGGATAATGGAATTGTAAGTTTATCAGAGCAGAGAGTCTGTGTCAGTGAGTAATAGCAACTTTCACTCTTGCTCTTTGCCCTCAGCAAGTCTTACCTCGGTTTCTGCATGCTGGATCACACAACCTAATAAAATCCGTGCACTTGATCCCACAGAGGCATCCCTGCTCCCATGCTGATCAAAATGGTTCAAATGGCTCTGAGCACTATGGGACTTAACATCTGAGGTCACAAGTCCCCTAGAACTTACAACTACTTAAACCTAACTAACCTAAGTGCATCACACACATCCATGCCCGAGGCAGGATTCGAACCTGCTACCGTGGCGGTCGCGCGGTTCCAGACTGAAGCGCCTAGAACCGCTCGGCCACATCGGCCGGCCCATGCTGATCGTTTTGTTTGCTAGGTTGTTGTCAAGTCTTCATTTCATTAAGGGCAGCAGCATTTAAGAGCACTGCTTGTCACCCATTGCATTTCAAATTTCTTTCATAGAAAAGTAACTGTTAATAAATCCAAAGGCTTGAATTCATACTTCGAGCCCCAGCTCATTTTCAGATGCATCGGGCAATAGGGTTACAAATGTATGAGGTACGGCTGAATATTCTACTTGTTTCCATAAGGCCTTACTGTTCTGCTTGTTTCCATTACTTTAGATTAAAGAAATTGTTTTGCGTGTTCCCAATGCAGAAATTCCTCCTACTTTAGGAAGAGAAGATTAGGTTTAGTGTCCCAAAGATATCTAGGTCACTAGAGACGCCATTTGCCTGGATCGATTTAGGAAAATCATGGAAACACTAAATCTGGATGGCCGGCCACTGGTTAGAATCGTAACTAACAGTGCGCCAACTGTTGTTTACCAAACTTAGACAGTCATGCAAACAGTGCAGTACGCATCGTGTGAAGTGTAATTCACACATTAGTCACAGTATTGTGGTTCATCTGTCTTTTATAGCCAGTCCCATTTACGTTAAGAGGCTTACAGCGCTACCTACTCGTAAAACTTTCGTGATTTTTTTTCCGATGACGTTTTACTCTGCGTTAATAATATGCTGCTGAATATTTGATATCAATCTGCGCAGTGGTTCTCTTTCTACACCGTTTTGAAACTGAAATTTTAATTATGGTTTAAAAATGGCACTTAGCACTATGGGACTTAACATCTATGGTCATCAGTCCCCTAGAACGTAGAACTACTTAAACCTAACTAACCTAAGGACATCACACAACACCCAGCCATCACGAGGCAGAGAAAATCCATGACCCCGCCGGGTATCGAACCCGGGAACCCAGGCGTGGGAAGCGAGAACGCTACCGCACGACCACGAGATAGGGGCTTTAATTACGGACACTCTACTGTATACTTCATGAGAATTTCACGTTTGCAGCATACTTCGGTTTTACTGACCAGCAGTGTATTTATGTGTCACATAAGAATCTCTTCCACCCCACCCCCCCCCCCCCCCCCCCATGAACCATGGACCTTGCCGTTGGTGGGGAGGCTTGCGTGCCTCAGCGATAGAGATGGCCGTACCGTAGGTGCAACCACAACGGAGGGGTATCTGTTGAGAGGCCAGACAAACGTGTGGTTCCTGAACAGGGGCAGCAGCCTTTTCAGTAGTTACAGGGGCAACAGTCTGGATGATTGACTGATCTGGCCTTGCAACATTAACCAAAACGGCCTTGCTGTGCTGGTACTGCGAACGGCTGAAAGCAAGGGGAAACTACAGCCGTAATTTTTCCCAAGGACATGCAGCTTTACTGTATGATAAAATGATGATGGCGTCCTCTTGGGTAAAATATTCCGGAGGTAAAATAGTCCCCCATTCGGATCTCCGGGCCGGGACTACTCAAGAGGATCTCGTTATCAGGAGAAAGAAAACTGGCGTTCTACGGATCGGAGCGTGGAATGTCAGATCCCTTAATCGGGCAGGTAGGTTAGAAAATTTAAAAAGTGAAATGGATAGGTTAATGTTAGATATAGTGGGAATTAGTGAAGTTCGGTGGCAGGAGGAAAAAGACTTCTGGTCAGGTGACTACAGGGTTATAAACACAAAATCAAATAGGGGTAATGCAGGAGTAGGTTTAATAATGAATAGGAAAATAGGAATGCGGGTAAGCTACTACAAACAGCACAGTGAACGCATTATTGTGGCCAAGATAGATACGAAGCCCACATCTACTACAGTAGTACAAGTTTATATGCCAACTAGCTCTGCAGATGACGAAGAAATTGAAGAAATGTACGATGAAATAAAAGAAATTATTCAAATAGTGAAGGGAGACGAAAATTTAATAGTCATGGGTGACTTTAATTCGAGTGTAGGAAAAGGGATAGAAGGAAACATAGTAGGTGAATTTGGATTTGGGCTAAGAAATGAAAGAGGAAGCCGCCTAGTAGAATTTTGCACAGAGCACAACTTAATCATAGCTAACACTTGGTTTTAGAACCATGAAAGAAGTTTGTATACATGGAAGAACCCTGGAGATACTAAAAGGTATCAGATAGATTATATAATGGTAAGACAGAGATTTAGGAACCAGGTTTTAAGTTGTAAGACATTTCCAGGGGCAGATGTGGACTCTGACCATAATCTATTGGTTATGACCTGTAGATTAAAACTGAAGAAACTGCAAAAATGTGGGAAATTAAGGAGATGGGACCTGGATAAACTAAAAGAACCAGAGGTTGTACAGAGTTTCAGGGAGAGCATAAGGGAACAATTGACAGGAATAGGGGAAAGAAATACAATAGAAGAAGAATCGGTAGCTCTGAGGGATGGAGTATTGAAGGCAGCAAAGGATAAAGTAGGTAAAAAGACGAGGGCTGCTAGAAATCCTTGGGTAACAGAAGAAATATTGAATTTAATTGATGAAAGGAGAAAATATAAAAATGCAGTAAATGAAGCAGGCAAAAAGGAATACAAACGTCTCAAAAATGAGATCGACAGGAAGTGCAAAATGGCTAATCAGGGATGGCTAGAGGACAAATGTAAGCATGTAGAGGCTTATCTCACTAGAGGTAAGATAGATACTGCCTACAGGAAAATTAAAGAGACCTTTGGAGAGAAGAGAACCACGTGTATGAATATCAAGAGCTCAGATGGCAACCCAGTTCTAAGCAAAGAAGGGAAGGCAAAAAGTTGGAAGGAGTATATAGAAGGTTTATACAAGGGCGATGTACTTAAGGACAATATTATGGAAATGGAAGACGATGTAGATGAAGACGAAATGGGAGATACAATACTGCGTGAAGAGTTTGACAGAGGACTGAAAGACCTGAGTCGAAGCAAGGCCCCCGGAGTAGACAACATTCCATTAGAACTACTGACGGTCTTGGGAGAGCCAGTCATGACAAAACTCTACCAGCTGGTGAACAAGATGTATGAGACAGGCGAAATACCCTCAGACTTCAAGAAGAATATAATAATTCCAATCCCAAAGAAAGCAGGTGTTGACAGATGTGAAAATTACCGAACTATCAGTTTAATAAGTCACAGCTGCAAAATACTAACGCGAATTCTTTACAGACGAATGGAAAAACTGGTAGATGCGGACCTCGGGGAGGATCAGTTTGGATTCCGTAGAAATGTTGGAACACGTGAGGCAATACTGACCTTACGACTTATCTTAGAAGACAGATTAAGAAAAAGGAAACCTACGTTTCTAGCATTTGTAGACTTAGAGAAAGCTTTTGACAATGTTGACTGGAATACTCTTTTTCAAATTCTAAAGGTGGCAGGGGTAAAATACAGGGAGCGATAGTCTATTTACAATTTGTACAGAAACCAGATGGCAGTCATAAGAGTCGAGGGGCATGAAAGGGAAGCAGTGGTTGGGAAAGGAGTGAGACAGGGTTGTAGCCTCTCCCCGGTGTTATTCAATCTGTATATTGAGCAAGAAGTAAAGGAAACAAAAGAAAAATTTGGAGTAGGTATTAAAATTCATGGAGAAGAAGTAAAAGTTTTGAGGTTCGCCGATGACATTGTAATTCTGTCAGAGACGGGAAAGGACTTGGAAGAACAGTTGAACGGAATGGACAGTGTCTTGAAAGGAGGATATAAGATGAACATCAACAAAAGCAAAACGAGGATAATGGAATGTAGTCAAATGAAATCGGGTGATGCTGAGCGAATTAGATTAGGAAATGAGACACTTAAAGTAGTAAAGGAGTTTTGCTATTTAGGAAGTAAAATAATTGATAATGGTCGAAGTAGAGAGGATATAAAATGTATACTGGCAATGGCAAGGAAAGCATTTCTGAAGACGGGAAATTTGTTAACATCGAATATAGATCTATGTATCAGGAAGTCTTTTCTGAAAGTATTTGTTTGGAGTGTAGCCATGTATGAAAGTGAAACAGGGACGATAACTAGTCTGGACAAGAAGAGAATAGAAGCTTTCGAAATGTGGTGCTACAGAAGAATACTGAAGATAAGGTGGGTAGATCACGTAACTAATGAGGAGGTATTGAATGGGATTGGGGAGAAGAGAAGTTTGTGGCACAAATTGACTAGAAGAAGGGATCGGTTGGTAGGACATGTTTTGAGGCATCAAGGGATCACAAATTTTGCATTGGAGGGCAGCGTGGAGAGTAAAAATCGTAGAGGGAGACCGAGAGATGAGTACACTAAGCAGATTCAGAAGGATGTAGGTTGCAGTAGGTACTGGGAGATGAAGAAGCTTGCACAGGATAGAGTAGCATGGAGAGCTGCATCAAACCAGTCTCAGGACTGAAGACAACAACAACAACAAGAATCTCTTTCGTCTGCCACATTCAGAGATTACGGCAAAGATGTCACTTGCTGACGGCCTTTGTCTCTCCTGGTACAAAAATATTCGATCCATAGTGGATACGCAGTTTGTATCTCGTTACTGAAAACTCCGTAGGTTAATCGTCGACAACTGCAGTTCACTATCTGGAATTGGGCAACGACTTAGATGTCGGCGTGAGTGGTGTTTCTGTTCAGGCCAAGGCTGGCTTTGTTCGTCGCTAGTGATTTGAGGGCACGTTACTATCAGTCTCAATGTACTGCGCATATCCTTCTCCGTTTTTGGCTACATATTTAGTGTCGATCGTCATTTCCACGTGCTACGACGTTCACGGTAGTGACATTCGTGTGTCACTTTATACCATAAAACATAGGGTCGTAAGTAGTTTCTGGATAGCTTATCTGGTACGAGCACTACCTACGAAGAGCCCAGCTGATCATCCTTGGATGACTCAGGATTTACTTGCGTCCACTGCCCTGAAAAAGTTTAGAGAGGATAACGTTTCTATTACACGAGGGCTCGCTGGAATATAAAACCACGTAATTGTTTGTGAAAATTCTTACAGATTTTTAAATAAAACCAACGTTATTACCATTCTACACCTTTATTCTTCATGTCTGTATATTTGCAACCGTATGACACTATACGGCTCAAACCCCAGGGCGTGTAACGTGGCGGTGCGTAACATAGCTATGTCTGTGGGTCAGAAACGCCGCGCTGTAAGCGAATTTCGAATTAGAAGCGTTATTCCACACATGGAGTACCCTCTCTTCAACATGACAATGCTATACCACACACGAGCGCTGCAAGATCTGCAGCAGTCCGAAGCCTCGGTTTCACTGTTATCCACCATCCTCCACACCGTCCCGACTTGTCCCCAGTCCATTTTTATCTGTTTCCAAAACTGAAAGAACACTTTTGTGGACTTCATTTGACAGCACTGCGGTCAGAGGTGAGGCTGTGGCGCCGTCAATGAAGCCAAACATTCTACAGTGACGGTATCAGCAGACCTGGTTTGTAGCTGGGATAAATATGTTCGTGGCCACGTTGAAACTACGTTGAGAAGTAAATGTGGAGACATGAAGGAAAAAGATGTAGAAAGTTAATAACGTTGAGACTACGTTGAGAAGTAAATATGCAGACATGAAGAAAAAAGATGCACAAAATTAATAACGTCTGCTTTAATTAAGAAGCTTTACGCGCTTCCATATAAGTACTTCGGAGGCCTTATTTTTCAGCACAACCTTACGTTAAATGACTGTTATTATACTTATTAGCAGTCTGGTCTGAAAACTTTGTTATTTTTAAGATATGTGAAAGCTATGCGTCCTGTGTCTTTCATGGATAATGCTAGTGGCAAGTGCGCTACTGGCCATTAAAACTGCTACACCAAGAAGAAATGCAGATGCTACACGGGTATTCATTGGACAAATATACTTTACTAGAACTGACATGTGATTACATTTTCACGCAATTTGGGTGCACAGATCCTCAGAAATAAGTACCCAGAACAACAACCTCTGGCTGTAATAACGGCCTTGATACGCCTGGGCGTTGAGTCAAACAGGGCTTGGATGGCGTGTACAGGCACAGCTGCCCATGCAGCTTCAACACGATACCACAGTTCATCAAGAGTAGTGACTGGCGTATTGTGACGAGCCAGTTGCTCGGCCACCATTGACCAAACGTTTTCAATTGGTGAAAGATCTGGAGAATATGCTGGCCAGGGCAGCAGTCGAACAATTTCTGAATCGAGAAAGGCCCGTACAGGACCTGCAACATGCGGTCGGGCATTATCCTGCTGAAATGTAGGTCTTCGCAGGGATCGAATGAAGAGTAGAGCCACGGGTGGTAACACATCTGAAATGTAACGTCCACTGTTCAAAGTGCCTTCAATTCGAAGAAGAGGTTATAAGCTCCCCTCTCCTTGGAGGTTATATAGGTTAATTAATGATTATTATGTTACAATCCTGTTGTTGTAGTTCACCGTGTATATCGAGAATTCGTTCATTGTTAAATGCAATGGTATGGTACTAACTGATGGAGACCTATTAAGATCTGGAAAAATTTTATTTATTTCCTTTATCACACTGCACTAACATAAACGCACTATTATTCAAACTGTGTGCCACTACTATTAAACATAGAGATAAATCCTTCGCTACGCAACCGCCTTTGGCTCAAGCAGCCTACACATTCCACAGCCTCTCAACAACTGCCTCTACTTGCGACTCTCTGCGTCGCTCTCCAAAGAACAACCACGTACAGATACTACACACCAGTACCCTCACAAGGTGACCAAGACATGTAACCAGTGGCACCCCCATACCATCACGCCGGGTGATACGCCAATATGGCGATGACGAATACACGCTTCAAATGTGCGTTCACCGCGATGTCGCCAAACACGGATACGACCATCATCATGCTGTAAACAGAACCTGGATTCATCTGAAAAAATTAAGTTTTGCCATTCGTGCACCCAGGTTCGTCATTGAGTACACCATCGCCGGCGCTCCTGTCTGTGATGCAGCGTGTAACCGCAGCCATGGTCTCCGAGCTGATAGTCCATGCTGCTGCAAATGTCGTCGAACTGTTGGTACAGATGGTTGTTGTCTTGAAAACATCCCCATCTGTTGACTCAGGGATCAAAAAAAATTGTTCAAATGGCTCTGAGTACTATGGGACTCAACTGCTGTGGTCATCAGTCCCCTAGAACTTAGAACTACTTAAACCTAACTAACCTAAGTGCATCACACACATCCATGCCCGAGGCAGGATTCGAACCTGCGACCGTAGCAGTCGCACGGTTCCGGACTGCGCGCCTAGAACCGCGAGACCACCGCGGCCGGCGACTCAGGGATCGAAATGGCTCTGAACACTATGCGACTTAAATTGTGAGGTCATCAGTAGCCTAGAACTTAGAACTAATTAAACCTAACTAACCTAAGGGCATCACACACATCCATGCCTGAGGCAGGATTCGATCCTGCGGTCGCTCGGCTCCAGACTGCAGCGCCTAGAATCGCACGGCCACTCTGGTCGGCCTCAGGGATCGAGACGTGGCTGCACGATCCGTACATCCATGTGGATAAGATGCCTATCATCTCGACTGATAGTGATACGAGGCCGTTGGGATTTCAGCACGGCGTTCCGTATTACCCTCCTGGACCCACCGATTCCATATTCTGCTAACAGTCATGAACCCACCGATTCCCTATTCTGCTAACAGTCATGAACCCACCGATTCCATATTCTGCTAACAGTCATTGGATCTGGACCAACGCGAGCAGCAATGTCGCGATACGATAAACCACAGTCGCGATGGGCTACAACCCGACCTTTATCAAAGTCGTAAACGTGATGGTACGCATTTCTCCTCCTTGCACGAGGCATCATAACAACGTTTCACCAGGCAACGCCGGTCAACTGCTGTTTGTGTATGAGAAATCGGTTGGAAACTTTCCTCATGTCAGCGCGTTGTAGGTGTCGCCACCGGCACCAACCTTGTGTGAATGCTCTGAAAAGCTAATCATATGCATATCACAGCATCTTCTTCCTGTCGGTTAAATTTCGCGTCTGTAGCAGGTCATCTTCGTGGTGTAGCAATTTTAATAGCCAGTGGTGTATATTTCACACAAAACGCCGCTGCAGTGAATTTATGTATGACTCTCGACGTATTGCACGTCATAGAGTATGTTGCGAAGGATGGAAGTTGTCCATTGTGTTTTGAGCTCATCCAGAATACCTTGCCGCAGAAATGCGTCCACATGCGCCTTCGACTTATCTCAGAAGATGATAGCCGTCCTTTGGTTTGTGAACCGATTCTGCACATCTCAGTTACAACCAGCATTGTTTACCTAAGACCCAAATTAGCTACCATTTACAAATCAAGGCTAGTCTCAAATGAACAAGTGTTTACTGAAAGACTGGAGCTGTGATAGGCCGTGAGAAGCTCCGGAACGGCTCAGACGTTAAGAGTCGGCAAGTGTGCTGGTGGAAGCTCCTACCTGGCACACAGTTTACTCTAAATAGTTTTCTTCACGCCCAAACGAAAGGTTCAGCACCTGTGGTGTTACCTGCTTATGGATTTAAAGGCAATTAAAATCTTCTTGCCCGTAATCCAGAAGACAGAAACTAAATGGAGAGAGTTTACCTGCTAAATTAATTGTCTCGTGGAATCCAACGACATAGCGAAATTATATAATGAATAAAAGTATCAAGCTTCCTCATTAGTTAATGCGGATGTTAAAAATTAGGAAATGACTGTAAAAACGTTTGGTGGGAAGAAGGAACTTGTTGTCTTCGTGTTCTGTGTCTCTCTTCTGGAGAATTTTGAAATAAACTATCCCCTGAAATTACAGTTTACTTTCATTTTCGGTTCCCCTAATAGAGAGAAGGATCTAATTACCGTCAATCACAGGTTCACATAGCTTTAAAATTGCCGGATAGATCGCTGCCTTCCATGGATGTGGTATTAACGTATTAGCTAACAGCTCAGTCATTTGTTGGTAGTATCTAAGGGAATTCGATAGTGCCACATTCATTCCGGAAACAAACCTTAGGAAGTGCAAACAGTTTCCTGTTACATCGTTTTGTTCAGAACTGATTGTTAAGAAAACGAACCTTTTTTTGATTATTAAGGCATAGCTACTTTGATGTGGGCTTGTGATGTAGCTGAATGGTGAAACACTGTCTGAGGAAGGCGTACATTCTTCTACAGAGTGAAATATTTGTCCCCGAGCTTGTGTACTTCATAACCACTTGGCGAAAGCAAAGACTGCATGTTTTTGAAAATTGCAACGTGTGTGGCATTAGTGCCTTTCAAGCCCATGGTAACTTGACCGACAATGCGTATTATAATATTAGAATACCACAAAGTGTACTAAATGAAACAGTACAAATTGCGCAAGTGATTTAATTCCTGTTCATCGCAAAGAGATGAAGAGGAGAGGGCTTCCTGGTTTTGTACGCAAAATAGGGACCTCGTGTTTGAGGTTCGGATTGAAGAGCCGGCCGGGGTGGGCGAGCGGTTCTAGGCACTACAGTCTGGAAACGCGCGCCCGCTACGGTCGCAGGTTCGAATCCTGCCTCGGGCATGGATGTGTGTGATGTCCTTAGGTTAGTTAGATTTAAGCAGTTCTAAGTTCTAGGGGACTGATGACCTTAGCAGTTAAGTCCCATAGTGCTCAGTGCCATTTGAACCATTCGGATTGAAGAGTCCCGTTACTGTCACTAACTGTCGAAACAGAATATATACATATTTCCGTTTGATCACCATCTGAGCTTATCAAATGACAGATCACCTGACATCCAATAACATTAAATTTAAAAATAAATTAATTTTAACATTATATTGGAGTGAAATAGACTGAAAGTCGAATTCTTACGTGAACAAAGTGGCACGCTACTAGCCACAATTTTTTCCATCCAAGTACCTAATCATTACTAGTGTCTACTTGTCAATGTATTGCATTTTATTACGAGGTAATGAATTAGTAAGTTCAGAATCGTAGCCATAAAATCATTTAGCGTGACAAGCTCGGATTTCGTTGCTACAAGGAAAAACTGTTGGGTTCGAGTAGATTGATTATATACATAATATTTTTTTGTCGAAAATTTGTTAAACGTAGTAGCTTTTTTATGATTTTCTAGGAATAATAAATTTCCGGTATGAGCAAAGTGTTAGATAATTTCTTGTGAAAATACAAGAATCATAAAATTTTAATAAACTAAGGAGATAGAGCAGTATCGGTAGTTGGAACTTGGTTGTGGATAGTCAACACTAAGGAAAGCAGACATATCAAAGCAGGCAAACACGGATAACAACATCCTGAGTATGACTTTCTATTTACATACTTCAGAACGTGAGATACATATTATTCTAACAAATAACGATATTACAATCACAGGGGAATAGAAAAAAGACGATCTACACTTGTATGCTTTACGTCGAGTAGTGTGGCACTGTGTCAGATTTTGAGAAAGCAAATTTTCGATTTCTCTGAATAATTTTTCCGCGGCGAAGTCACTGGAAGAAGGGATAGTCGATGAGATATTTTCTGTTAATATCTTGCATAGAATTAAATCGGAATATTCAGGAGTATTTCTGTTAACAGAAATGTAAACCTAAGTACGATACAGTCATGGGCTTAGAATGTTAAACAACTTTCTTTCATTCAGCCTTTTAAACTAAAGTTGACTCTTCTTTCCATTTAAAGTGATTTTAACACATATAAGTGAGCGCTTTTGCCTCCTGTATTTTTAATAACCTACGATAGATTCCTATCGATTCATTCGTTCATTTAAAATTAATTACACCCGTTCAGAACAACTGCTCTGACATTTGACACGTCGTCTCTGAGAAGCAATTTGTTTTCCTTTAAGAGCCATAGGGCGTCTCCTTTTATGCATGTTGGTTGTGATTAATGTATTTAAGCAGTTAGCCCATGGCCAATGACTCTGATTAGCGTATGGACACAATTACGTAAAGGCTTTTAACAGTTATATGGGTAGACGTCGTTTGATGCCCACTTCGTCTGCAAGTGTTGTTCGATTCTGAAGTTCTTTGCCATCATACATTGTTATTGCATCATAATTTTTATTTTATTTTTTTAAAAAAAGGTTTCATTGTTGCGTAGCTACTGAAGCTTTTCAACTCCGTTCCCAGTAGGATGTTCCTACGAGACTTGGCGGTAAAATAATTTACGGTTTAGTAATGTACTCTTAGGTCTTTGACCGTGTTGATTAAATACCTGTAGCACGGTTTCACGCTAATAATAAAATAAAATTTCATTTTACATGCTGTTTGTTCACTGTAATAGTGAAAGACTGAAAATAATTTTCAATCACTTGTTGATTATGATGATGCATTATCAAAAGGCCAACAAGGAAGTTATAGCAGCAATAGTAAAAATTTGAGCAGTAAAGTTAATCAGTTAATGAGCTGCGGAATGGGGTTACTACTTGTGACGGTGGGTCACGTTTTGGTACCTAGCGTGCCTAGCGAAGCGCCCAGAATAATCGTAGTTCCCGTACGGGCCTCTAGATGTCTCTTGCATGCTCCAGTCTGCGATATTTAGCAAATGAATCGCTCGGATGGTACAACGCGAGAAACGTTAGCTCCGAGAACGTAACTCACTCCGGGAAACTTTTACCCAAGAAATCTTTATATTGTTGTGCGAAATCTAAAAAAAAAAGTTGAAAACTCTTTATGTGAAAAATTCATTACACTGGGTGCATTTTCAGCACCGATGTGATGAAATAAAATGGTTTTTGGTTGTAATTTCAGCTCTGCGAATGAAACAGTTTGTTGTGTGAATCTAGCGAACTGTACATCTGTGATCCGTTCGAAAGATTTAGGGCAACAGTACCTTCTGAACGTTTATTATTTCCTCCTAAGGTGTTTTCAACGACCTGCTAACAGAAAGCGTTTCAGGACGCGTAATTACAGCTTTTCGTCATCAGAAGTGGCTATGTCTTAATAGAAAAGCTGGCGCCAGCAGTCGCTGTCTAAATTACAAAGAATTTACACCATATGGTGCTATGTGAAACGACAATGATACCTGCATGTAAAACATTTGCCGGAATACAGGAATGGACGAAATGATAGAAACACAAAAAATACAAAATATTACCACGCCAGTCTAGATAATGTGATGAAATTCAAAATAGATTGGATGAATGCACTTTCTGTGTGATTCTTTAAATTATTATTATTATTGGTTAGTTAACTAAAAATTATTATTTATTTATTTATTATTATTAATAAATATTCTTTATGTGGGCTTTTATTTTAATTATTGGTTTAGTTATTATTTTAGTTGGTTTAGCTTAGCTCCTTATTTCCTTATATCTTTACTCTCCTGAAAATCTGGAAAACATAAATATTTCGTTTTAATTACCAGAGGAAATCAAGAGGGGTATTCCGCAGCGGCGATATTGCGGAAATTCCTCGTCGTTATCTGCCCCACCTCATATCTCTAAAACCGTTACTCGCTACGGAGATCGTTCAGCACAACTGTGTACTATGTTGTTTGATGGATGTGTATGATGGGCCTAACAATTTAGCAAGTTAAAGTTTATTAATTCGGAGATAATCTCTCGACGAATTATGACCGTGGAAAATGCAGGTTCGCACTATCGTTCCAAACTTCATCTCCGAGCGATCTATGTCTCGTACTATCTGTACCGGGCTAATTAACTAATTTCAGTATGGAGATATACACACCTCGAATACTTGATGTTAGTTACTGGATTTTATTAACTATCTGAATATTTAATATATGCTGTAATGGCGTCCCACAACAATATAATCTCTGTCCTCCTATCACACGTCCGATCTCCATTTACTTCACAAACAGTACTTAAAACAAAATCTTTGGTTCAGTAAGACACAGAAATGCGTTCGTAGCACGAGACGTCCGATTCTCGTTCACAACAATACCAATTCGTCGCGAAATCGTCACAAATTCCCCTTTATACGTCGAATTTACATAATCTAGGTCCGCTGGACCCTGTGCCCTATGCTGCAGTGCGGTCGAATTAGATTGGGTCGCAATCGATTACATTTTGTTGGAATTCAGAGAATGCATTATTGGTACACCTACACAGTGTTGTCATTGCAGAACATATATTGTTACATCTCGCAACTCTGTTCAACTGCCAGACAGCGTACCCCTGTGCCGTGTAACAAAGCGAAATATTGTAGTGGATTATTCTGAGTATGTGAAGCAATATAGTAATGTTGTAGGAGTTTGACACTAAACAATAAAATGAACATCACTTACATTCCTATGATTGACAGGAGAAGAGAGTAGTGAGGATATTTCTTCACATTATTTTTTCAGGTAGAACGTGAGAATCTACATCTGAAAAAAGGAGCAAGAAGGAAGATAGCATACGCTTATCAAGCCCAGATTTGGAAACAATTGTTAATCAATGGGTAGCTGAAGATGATGAAGTACTGCTTCAGATGAAAACCATGAAGTTCTTCCTCAGGCCGCGGCTTGCTACTCTGAAGAACAAAGTGGTGGTGGTGATGATAGTGATGATGATGATGACGACGATGACTTAGGAAGTAATGCCTCAGGACAAATAAGCAGTGTAAATCCTAACATATATATTTATTGCTCCAAATGGTATGCAATGGAGTAAGTGCCCCCCCCCCCCCCCCCAGTGCAAAATAAAATGTCTGCACACGATTTGGTGAAATTTATTTCAGGACCAGCATGTGGCATAATATTTACACCCCCAAAAATGCATCGGATTTATCTCTTCCTCTAGCCTATACGGATGAAACTGTGAGATGCACAAACCTAGAAGCAAGAAGACCTCGTGTACAAAGAAAAATAAACTGGAATGATGTAGTTGGGGACGAAATGTTCGCCTTCTGTGGAATTTTTCTTCATAATGGAGCGGATAAGGGTTAGAATGTTCCAATCAGGGAACTATTTTGAGAAAGTTTTCCAATCCATTATATAGAGCTATACTATCTCTGAGTAGTTCGAGCCAATAGGAAGATTCATTACATTTAATGACAAAAGAACAAGAGAGGCTAGGTTACAAATAGATAAGCTTGCTGCTACACCCTCCGTACTGAAAATACACTCCTCGAAATTGAAATAAGAAAACCGTGAATTCATTGTCCCAGGAAGGGGAAACTTTATTGACACATTCCTGGGGTCAGATACATCACATGATCACTCTGACAGAACCACAGGCACAGAGACACAGGCAACAGAGCATGCACAGTGTCGGCACTAGTACAGTGTTTATCCACCTTTCGCAGCAATGCAGGCTGCTATTCTCCCATTGAGACGATCGTAGAGATGCTGGATGTAGTCCTGTGGAACGGCTTGCCATGCCATTTCCACCTGGCGCCTCAGTTGGACCAGCGATCGTGCTGGACGTGCAGACCGCGTGAGACGACGCTTCATCCAGTCCCAAACATGCTCAATGGGGGACAGATCCGGAGATCTTGCTGGCCAGGGTAGTTGCCTTACACCTTCTAGAGCACGTTGGGTGGCACGGGATACATTCGGACGTGCATTGTCCTGTTGGAACAGCAAGTTCCCTTGCCGGTCTAGGAATGGTAGAACGATGGGTTCGATGACGGTTTGGATGTACCGTGCACTATTCAGTGTCCCCTCGACGATCACCAGAGGTGTACGGCCAGTGTAGGAGATCGCTCCCCACACCATGATGCCGGGTGTTGGCCCTGTGTGCCCCGGTCGTATGCAGTCCTGATTGTGGCGCTCACCTGCACGGCGCCAAACACGCATACGACCATCATTGGCACCAAGGCAGAAGCGACTCTCATCGCTGAAGACGACACGTCTCCATTCATCCCTCCATTCACACCTGTCGCGACACCAATGGAGGCGGGGTGCACGATGTTGGGGCGTGAGCGGAAGACGGCCTAACGGTGTGCGGGTCCGTAGCCCAGCTTCATGGAGACGGTTGCGAATGGTCCTCGCCGATACCCCAGGAGCAACAGTGTCCCTAATTTGCTGTGAAGTGGCGGTGCGGTCCCCTACGGCACTGCGTAGGATCCTACGGTCTTGGCGTGCATCCGTGCGTCGCTGCAGTCCGGTCCCAGGTCGACGGGCACGTGCACCTTCCGTCGACCACTGGCGACAACATCGATGTACTGTGGAGACCTCACGCCGCACGTGTTGAGCAATTCGGCGGTACGTCCACCCGGTCTCCCGCATGCCCACTATACGCCCTCGCTCAAAGTCCGTCAACTGCACATACGGTTCACGTCCACGCTGTCGCGGCATGCTACCAGTGTTAAAGACTGCGATGGAGCTCCGTATGCCACGGCAAACTGGCTGACACTGACGGCGGCGGTGCACAAATACAGCGCAGCTAGCGCCATTCGACGGCCAACACCGCGGTTCCTGGTGTGTCCGCTGTGCCGTGCGTGTGATCATTGCTTGTACAGCCCTCTCGCAGTGTCCGGAGCAAGTATGGTGGGTCTGACACACCGGTGTCAATGTGTTCTTTTTTCCATTTCCAGGAGTGTATTTGCAGGGAGGTGCAAGAAAATAATAATACCTAAAAGTAATGTTATGGTGAATGAACAGCTAGTTCTAATTAGGGACGATTGTGGGTTTGTGCAGTATATGCCAATCTAGCCTGGAAAGCATGGGATGAAAATATTCTGGATGTGTGAAGCTGAAACTGGTTATGCCATTGACGGGATGGTGTACACGGGAAGAGAACCAGGTGAGCCATCCCAGAAAAAATTAGGCCTTACCACAGTGAAGACCCTTGCAGATAATATTGCTGGTACAGCCAGAAATGTACCGAACATAATTATTTTGCAAATGTACCATTGGCGGAACATCTGTTGTGTGAACACCTAACTGTTGTGGGAACAATGAGGACTGTTAAAGGGAAATTCCAAGAGAGATGAAGCTAAATAGGAGCACAGCAGTAAATTCAAGTGTAATTGCATTTACAAAAGAAATGGCAATGGTTGGTTTTTCGCCGAAGAAAAACATGTGTGTAATAGTCCTAAGTAACGTGCATCATCATAAATCTATAGATGACAACATCCAAAACGGAATCCTGAGATCGTAAAATTTTATAACCAAACGATGGGAGGTGTGGATGTTATGGATCAACTTGTGCGTAATTATACATGCAAAAGGCAAACTAAACGGTGGCCAATACCTCTCTGGTGCAACGTAATGGATGTATGTACCCCAATTGTCTTTATTCTTTACAAAACACAGCATCCCAGTCACCACAAAGGGCTCTTGCACAAGGGGAAACTTTTCATCAAGGACCTTTCAGAGGAGATGATCTAATCCCCTTTTACAGAAATCCACATACCTGGATGTGGAAAAGTTCGTTATTATTCCTAAAACGCTAAATAGCGGTAGTAACAGAAACAGCAAAGTAAGTCGACAGAAGAGAAGGTGTTCGGTGACTCCTGCTTCAATAAACAGAGGAACAGAGACACTGTGCTGTATGTGCACAAATCATGTACGCTAAGACCATAGCAGTATGGTGTGTAACAATTGTGAAAATTAATGACATCCTTGTTTGCTAAATGATTTGTTCTTCTTGAATAACAGCTAATCTGAGGACAGTTTGTGATAATACTGGTGGCTTATGTTTCAGTATTTATAATGTAATCTATGTAACGAAAATTATTCAGGATTAAAAATGTACTCGTAATTTAATAAAAGGGTTAAAATGATCACAGTTGTCTTATATTATACTGATAAATCTTAAAACAAAGTATTTGGGCATGTTAATATCCACAAAATACTTTTCTTCGTTTAAATTCTCGAATTAAACATAATGGGACCAATGCACCCATGATACGTAATTGTGAAAAACATATAGGTCATGCACAGAACGGTTAAGGGAATCTTCTACTGTTCCTCCTATAAAACAGTGGCAAGTGGAGAGGATAGCGATCACACACCCCTGTCTCCAAAGTAGACCACAAAAAGCAAAAATCACTCCGTCATCAGGCCACAAGTGGCCCATCGGGACCATTCGAACGCCGTGTCATCCTCAGCTCAGGATGTGGATAGGAATGGGCGTGTGGTCAGCACAGCACTCTCCCGGTCGTTCTGATGGTTTTCTTTGACCAGAGCCGCTACTATTCGATAGAGTAGCTCCTCATTTGGCATCACGATGCTGAGTGCACCCCCAAAATGGCAACAGCGCATGGTGGCCCTGGACGGTCAACCATCCAAGTGCCGGCCACTACTAAGAGCGCTTAAAAGTAGACCACAAAGACTCAATAATATTGAGATCTGATGACTGTGGTGGTCAGGGGATATTTGACAATTCAGCCATGTGCTCCAAAACCAGTCCAGGTAATGCGAGTTGTGTGAACATGAGCTGTCAGTCTTGGAACACAGCATTACCACTGGAGCACAAACATTGTGCCAGAAGAAGGACCTGATTAGACAAAATGCTCACATAATCCTTGGAAGTAATGGGACTTCCATGGAGATAATGGAATACCACGATATGGCTGCTCAAATCTTCACTGAACCTCAGTCATATTCGTTCTGGGGACGTAACTCAGACAGAGTTGGGAAACAGTGTGAAACAAGACCCATCCGATCAAATGTTCCTTTGCTCTACACGCTACGCTGCGGCTCTTTTGCCGTGTTTGTCGGGAGTGTAGTCTTGTATGGAAGAGAACCGTTGACGGTAACAAGTTCAGACGAGAAGAAACTACGATCTTTTGAAATGTGCTGTTACACATGAATGTTGAACATGAGAAATGCAGATGGAATATGAAGTGAGGAAGTCCTGAATGAAATTAAGGAAGAAAGAAGTTTATGGCACAAGTTAACTAAAAGAAGGGATAGACTGATAGAAGACATGCCATCACAGGTTGTCAGTTGGGTGATGGAAGGAAGAGTGAGGTGTAAAAATTGTAGAGGGAGACCAAGGCTCTAATATGGTAAACGGGCTGAAATGGATGTAAGTTGCCGTAGTTATGCTCATGGTAGACTGCATCATAGCAGTCTTTGGATTGAACACCATTATAGCAATAATACAGATTAGTGTTGTATGTAAGATACTAAAGGAAAATTCTATGAAACACGCTTTTGTCTGAACTGTCACACAAAATAAACTTCACGAAAAGCTTTTTTAATACTACGGTGGGTTAGCCTCCCTAGTAACTGCAATACCAACTGGGAACTCTAAAGTAGTTTTTACCCTCTGGTCAGGGGAATGCTAGAGCCCTCTCTGCAAAGACAATGACGTGACAAAAGTAATGGTATAGCGATAATCATGTTTAAAATGGCAGTTGTGTTGCGTACGCAAGCTTTATAACGGCAGTGTACTGGCAGAGCTGTCATTTGTACTCAGATGAATCAAATGAAAATGTTTCCGATGTGATTATGGCCGCACGACGGGAATTAACAGACTCTGAACGCGGAATGGAGGTGTCAGTGCTAACAGACAGAGAACACTGCGTGAAATAACGGCACATCTCAACTTGGGACGTACGATGAACATATCCTTTAGGATAGTGGTGCGAAATTTGGCGTTAATGGGCTGTGGCAGCAGACGACCGACGCGAGTGCCTTTTCTACCTGCACGAATTCACCTACACCGCCAGTCCCGGGCTTAAACCACATCGGTGGGCCCTTGACGACTACAAAACCGTGGCCTGGTCAGATGAGTCCAGATTCCAGTTGGTAAGAGCTAATGGTTGGTGTCGAGTATGGCGCAGACCTCATGAAGCCATGGACCCAAGTCGTCATGCTGTTGATGGCTCCATAATGGTTGTGCTTGTATGGAAGGGACTGAAATCCTTTGGTCAACTGAACAAGTCACTGACTGGAAATTTTTATTCTCGGTTACTTGGAGACCATTTGCAGCCATTTATGGACTTCATATTCCCGAACGATGATGGACTTTGTATAGACGGAAATGTGCCTTATCCCTGGGCCACAATTGTTCGCGACTTGTTTAAAGAATGTTCTGGCCAGTTCGAGCTATTGGTTGGGTGACGCAGAATATCCGACATGAAACCCATAGACCATTTCTAGGACAGAATCTAGAGGTAAGTTTGTGAACAAAATCCTGCATCGGCGAGACATTCGCAATTATGGACGACTATAGAAGCAGCATGGTTCAGTATTTCTGTAGGTGACTTCTTGCGACTGTATCAGTCCACGCCACTTCGAGTGCTGCACTAAGTCGGGCAAAAGGAGGTCCGACGCGATGTTGGGAGGTATCCAATGACTTTTGTCTCCTCAGTATATGTGTGTTAATGAATTATGCTCTCTTTGTTCATAAGCTATAATACTGTAATGGCTCAAATATCCCTGGAAAATGATTCACGGATGTTTAATTTCATCAATTTTTCAGATATGAAGTAGTACTTGTCATTCATCGACAGTAACTGGTAGCATACAACCACTTTAATAGTACTTACAACAAATCAAAAACATTTTCGGGGAGACCACCAGCTTGCCTACATTTTCCACACATTGTCTATAATTTGTGATGGATACTGAAACACTGACGTTGAGAAAATTGTCCCTCTTGAGACTCAGTGTTGATTGTGACGAACACCATGTTGTTGTTGTTGTAGTCTTCAGTCCTGACACTGGTTTGATGCAGCTATGCAAGGAACACTAAGGTGTTTGAACTTTACCAATTTTCTACTAACTGACAAATGAATAAAATTAGTTCTACTACTACTACTACTGCTAAATCACTGCCCGCTTCTCGTGGTCGTGCGGTAGCGTTCTCGCTTCCCAAGCCCGAGTTCCCGGGTTCGTTTCCCAGCGGGGTCAGGGATTTTCTCTGCCTCGTGATGGCTGGGTGTTGTGTGATGTCCTTAGGTTAGTTAGGTTTAAGTAGTTCTACGTTCTAGGGGACTGATGACCATAGATGTTAAGTCCCATAGTGCTCAGAGCCATTTGAACCATTTTTTTGCTAAATCACTTGGGGATGGTGTCTGAATGACTGTTAACCAGTTATCCTTGATTGTTTCAACTTATGCATATATTCGTATGCAAGACGGAACCTACTGGTTGTGGAGATTTTTAGAGAAGCTTTTTGGCAATTCCAGGCTATTTGAGGTTAAAGTACGGATTAGAACGCTGGGATACTTCACTATCGGTAAAATATTACTTTTAGTTACCACTCACGTAACTGTCTACATTTCACTGTCAGAATTTCTCCTTTTATTTAACATAAAGGATTGTACCAAGCCCATACATATGTTAAATTGCAATGTGGCTATTCCTGCATATATACCTGAAGACACTGACCGATTCCTGTTTCGCATTCTGCTCCGGAGCAATCTCAGCCACTCACCATCGAACGAAATTGGGTACAGATGTCAGAAGCGCTAGTAATCAGACTACGAAGTTGGTTCAAATAGCTCTGATCAAAAAAATGGTTCAAATAGCTCTGAGCACTATGGGACTTAACATCTCAGGTCATCAGTCCCCTAGAACTTAGAACTACTTAAACCTAACTAACCTAAGGACATCACACACATCCATGCCCAAGGCAGGATTCGAACCTGCAACCGTAGCGGTCACGCTGTTCCGGACTGAAGTGCCTAGAACCGCTCAGCCACAACGGACTTCACTACGAAGTTGGTTATAAAAATGTTTCCTTGACATTGTTGTTTGAGTGACTCACTTTTTTATTCAGTCATCTCACTGAAGAGGTTTTCTAATCTGCACTCCTACAAACCTCCTGAACTGTGGCTTTTGCGTCTTGAATGTATCTTTGTAGTGGTAGCGCAAGTGAGAGCGTATGAACTCTTTTTGTCTCTGTTAATCCGTCGTGGATACGGGACAGCGGCTGGTCAGGTTTTTACCAAAGGAAAGCGGCCGAACAACACAATATTTTAAGAAGTTATTTTATGTAGACAATCTGTTTCGGCACGTTATTAATTCTATCTTCAGGTCCCTGCGTGTTAAAAAAGAGTACACAAGTAGTGTGTATCAAGAAAATGAAGTATAATAACACCAGCCCTTAACACCTACAAAATGCAGTGTGCAGCGTAAGAAGAGTGCCTGCACAAAACATAGCCAATATACAAAAACAGAAGCACAAACAAATAAACTTTATCTAAAACTTTTTCCTTATTCTTTCCTTTTGTTACTATATTTATCATATTTCTAATTTTTTTTTAATTTGATTTAAAGAAGTTCGTAATTCCTATAGGTTAGGAACACCGTAGTTCTCAGGAACGTATTCTCATTCAAACTAAAACGTCGCGATATAGCCTGTGGAATACACAGTAGTGTGCATATCTGTCACCTGGTATTGTCAACACTAGCGATGTGTCAGAATTAGTTGCCACGATATCACAGAACGCAACCAGACGCAAAACCCATAGGCTGACACTTTACTAAGTAAATAACGGTAACCAAAGAACTTACAATGAATACTCATAAAATACCTAGAGGGCATAATGTTCTACAGCAAATAAAAAAAAGAAATATATGAGTTGTTGTCAATTAATCGGCGAGCAAAAACTAAGATGGAACAAGCAAGGACCAAAATATCACAAGTTTCGTTGCTTGGCTCGAAACTCCTGGCATTTCTAGGCTTGTGTTACTACATTGGTTATTTTATCGGCTTGCTTCTCCTGTGCTTTGATTTAGTATTGTACCATTCCATGATTTGGTAACAGCCTGAGGTAATTCAAAAATCTCTTTTCGCTCACAAATACTGCTCTTTTGTGCGTCAGTATGTTTCTTGATTAGTGGGCTTACACTTTGTTGTCTTGTTGGTTACCGCAATTTTAACCTGTTCATTCCCCACCCTACCTTCTCCTGTGTAGCGTGCTATGTGTATCTGGATGGTATTCGTCATTTTATAAAATGGTTCAAAAGGCTCTAAGCACTATGGGTCTTAACATCTGAGGTCATCAGTCCCCTAGACTTAGAACTACTGAAACCTAACTATCCTAAGGACATCGCACATATCGATGCCCGAGGCAGGGTTCGAACCTGCAACCGTAGCAGCAGCGCGGCTCCGGACTGAAGCGCTCGGTCACAGCGGCCGGCCGTCATTTTATAAAGATGTCGATAATACGTACCTTTAATTCCCAAGAGGATAGGGATTAATAGTCAAATGAGATTTTCAGAGGACTCCTCTTGGTTAAAATGGTATTTGGGATACATATTTGCTCCAATCTGAATTTTGACCGAAGATTAATTGATGTTCAAGGGACACCATGTCGTATCTTTTTTTTTTTTTTTTGGTTTGGTATATAGCACTAAGCCCCCTAGGTATTTTATCAGTATTCGCGCAAGGTCTTTGCTTACCGTTATTCACTTATTTATCTGTCGGCTCATGCGTTTTGTCTCTAGTTGTGTTTTTTGATGTTGTGACGATTAATTCTGATATAGTTGTCCTAATAGTCAGGCGACAGACATGTACTCCATAGGTTATATCACAATGTTTTAGTTTGGTTCTCAGCTTCCCTGAGAACTAGGTGATTTCCCACCTATAAGAATTTTGAAAGTTATTACATAACATAAAAAAATTAAAAATCAAAAGTAAATATAATATAAAAAGGAAAAAAAACTAGATAAGATTTATTTGTTTATGCCTCTGTTTTTGTATATCTTTTTTTTAATGTTTAGATTGATGTATCATAATTCTGTGACGTCATAATGGTGTTTCGGAGCTAACCAATATGTATACATTTACTGCTTTGCGGTGCCTTATGTGCGTAGATATTCTTCTTAATGTTGCAAATTGTATCTGTAGGTTTTAAGGACACTTGTTATTACGCTTCATTTTCTGTAATGTCAACTGTGGTATACCTTGATAAACACTCCAAAAAAAGTTGCGTAAATGAAATAACTTCTTCATATACTCGGCCATCTGGAGATTTTTCTTCGGTACACATAGAAATGATTTGTCGCTGATGGACAAAGTGAGTAACAGAAATGTGTTACCACTACATAATCTATTCATTTCAAAACCATCAAAACGGTGCCACGTTAAACTCCGTCATCCGACTCTCTACGAACGAAAATTTAACATGCTCCAACTCCTTGAGAAAAGAAATTCCGAAATTAGAGAAGGATGATTGCAAGATGTGGTGATCCCTAACTGTACGTCGCCACTTACCCACCCCTTGAGGAAATTGTAGCGTTGAACGTAATTTCCACTTAAGCCCACTTATGTAACTGTGCATTCACAACCCCGGCTACGGTGCTGCTAACGTGGCTGTAAGAGCCCATTTTCAGCGAAATGGACATTCGGCGTCGTCGGTGACCTGCTGAAAGGAATAGGTGCCCTCATCATAAAGCGCTCAAAATGCCTCCAAATTGGAGGGAATTAGTTGCATACCTCAGAAAGTATTCAGTCCCACGCAGATCTCAAGGATGTAGCGAGGATCGTCATCACCATATAAATGAAGTTTCTGACGTATTAACATACTGTTCAGGCATCAAATATCATTCATGTAGTGAAACATGTTATTCATGATAAACAGTGAGTGAACAAATACATGGAAATTATTTGTGCCTTCCTGTAGCGTGACCACTGGGGACGCAACATTGACAAGTGCTCGGATAAAACGAAAAAGGGTTCTTCTAAGTATCGTGCAACCGGCCCGCCTTCGTTGAGCACCTTAAAAATGTACCTGTACCCAGGGCGAGAGTATCAGGCCCCTGCAGGCAGGCTACGCTGCGTCTCTTTTGCCGTTACAATGCAACTCTTGCGCCTGATAGCAGGCATCCGGAATCGGAGAGTGTCGGAGGAGGTTCGAGTCCTCCCTTGTGCATGGGTGTGTGTGTTTGTCCTTAGGATAATTTAGATTAAGTAGTGGGTAAGCTTAGGGACTGATGACCTTAAACAGTTAAGTCCCATAAGATTTCGCACACAACAAGTGTCGAAGGGTTTGCCGGTCTGCAAACGCCTAGGAATTCGTTAAGGGTTCTGTCTGTACTTTTTCATTTTGAAAATTCTCAATGAAGGTGGACGGCTGCCACCGAGGGATGTGCAGAACTGAGGTGACATAGATAAACCGTTTGCTGTTTTATCCACGCTCGTGTCAATTTCGTATCCCCATATGATGACGCCACAAGAGGACAAAAAATAGTTCTTTAAAAAACAGAAACACCATTTGGTGTTTCAGACATCTTCAGATTTTGTCGAACGGTTTCGGACGATTCCTAGTGGTTCCATTCTGTACACGAGAGCACAAACTGCTGTCGCGCCGGGCTTCCAAAGGTTGCTATTGCGGTCGATGGGGAAGCAATCCCACACTGTCCTTAGAGATGGAATGAAATGTCTGAAGGTATCAGCATTGTCAAAGTCTGTGGAGGACGTCTTACTGTTGCTCATTGCACTGCTAACTGTCGTTTACGACCGCGAAGTGTGTGGAAATCAAAGACTCAGGGAAAATGATGGTTTCATTGACGTCCTTTATGGCACCTAATGAGGCCTTTTTGTACCGATTCTGAACGGCGAAGTGTCCGAAATATTTTTCTTGGACACTAATAAGACCTAAATCGCAGAGGCGTCAGAAGATGGTGGTGCAGTGTTACTAGGAGGGGCCGTAATAACATTCCGATCCTGTGACACATCGACGGTGGCATTGGGGAAAATTGTGGCAACATTTGATGCCAATGTGCGATCATTAACCAACTCTGTACGTCCCATGAACTTCTGAGGAGCGACCGCTTCTTTGCAATTGCAACACCTGGCTGTTTGATGCGTCGTCGAGCCCAAAGGTGACGTCGCGGGGCGCCATGCGGTTTCCCCGTCACACAGGAAGGTGGTAGGCACCTTTGAGCCAAATTTCAAACTTAAGCGTAGTAATGGGTGGGTATTCCGAGCGGCGCGTGGTTAGCCGAGCGGTGTACGGCGCTGCACTCATCGACTGTGCGGCTGGTCCCGGAGGAGGTTCGAGTACTCCCTCGGGCATGGGTGTATGTGTTTGTCCTCAGGATAATTTAATTTACGTAGTGTGTAATCTTAGGGACTGAGGACTTCAGCAGTTAAGTCCCATAAGATTTCAAGCACATACGAACATTTTTTTATTTTTTGGTTTTAAATACACTGCTGGAAATGGAAAAAAGAACACATTGACACCGGTGTGTCAGACCCACCATACTTGCTCCGGAGACTGCGAGAGGGCTGTACAAGCAATGATCACACGCACGGCACAGCGGACACACCAGGAACCGCGGTGTTGGCCGTCGAATGGCGCTAGCTGCGCAGCATTTGTGCACCGCCGCCGTCAGTGTCAGCCAGTTTGCCGTGGCATACGGAGCTCCATCGCAGTCTTTAACACTGGTAGCATGCCGCGACAGCGTGGACGTGAACCGTATGTGCAGTTGACGGACTTTGAGCGAGGGCGTATAGTGGGCATGCGGGAGGCCGGGTGGACGTACCGCCGAATTGCTCAACACGTGGGGCGTGAGTTCTCCACAGTACATCGATGTTGTCGCCAGTGGTCGGCGGAAGGTGCACGTGCCCGTCGACCTGGGACCGGACCGCAGCGACGCACGGATGCACGCCAAGACCGCAGAATCCTATGCAGTGCCGTAGGGGACCGCACCGCCACTTCCCAGCAAATTAGGGACACTGTTGCTCCTGGGGTATCGGCGAGGACCATTCGCAACCGTCTCCATGAAGCTGGGCTACGGTCCGGCACACCGTTAGGCCGTCTTCCGCTCACGCCCTAACATCGTGCAGCCCGCCTCCAGTGGTGTCGCGACAGGCGTGAATGGAGGGACGAATGGAGACGTGTCGTCTTCAGCGATGAGAGTCGCTTCTGCCTTGGTGCCAATGATGGTCGTATGCGTGTTTGGCGCCGTGCATGTGAGCGCCACAATCAGGACTGCATACGACCGAGGCACACAGGGCCAACACCCGGCATCATGGTGTGGGTAGCGATCTCCTACACTGGACGTGCACCTCTGGTGATCGTCGAGGGGACACTGAATAGTGCACGGTACATCCAAATCGTCATCGAACCCATCGTTCTACCATTCCTAGACCGGTAAGGGAACTTGCTGTTCCAACAGAATAATGCACGTCCGCATGTATCCCGTGCCACCCAACGTGCTCTAGAGGTGTAAGTCAACTACCCTGGCCAGCAAGATCTCCGGATCTGCCCCCCATTGAGCATGTTTGGGACTGGATGAAGCGTCGTCTCACACGGTCTGCACGTCCAGCACGAACGCTGGTCCAACTGAGGCGCCAGGTGGAAATGGCATGGCAAGCCGTTCCACAGGACTACATCCAGGATCTCTACGATCGTCTCCATGGGAGAATAGCAGCCTGCATTGCTGCGAAAGGTGGATATACACTGTACTAGTGCCGACATTGTGCATGCTCTGTTGCCTGTATCTATGTGCCTGTGGTTCTGTCAGTGTGATCATGTGATGTATCTGACCCCAGGAATGTGTCAATAAAGTTTCCCCTTCCTGGGACAATGAATTCACGGTATTCTTATTTCAATTTCCAGGAGTGTAGATTCGAGAAAGTAATCATTTAATTCCGTAGTGTAGCGAATTAGATAATCTCTCACACACAAGAGGTCATGAAAACTTTTAACTCATAATCAGTATGTAAAGCAACTGCATTATGTATGCACTGGCGAATTGTATTTATTTCCGCTAGAGGTGGGTCTGTGCTGTTCTTAACATAAGTTAGTTTCAGTTAGTTTAAGTAGTGTGTAAGTCTAGGGACCGATGACGTCAGTAGTTTGGTACCTTATGAATTCACACACATTTGAACATTTGTCATTCTTTAGTACATACAGGTGCATTTGAAGCTGCGGCGAGAAGCTTCGCTATCGATGTTGTTAAAATAAAACTGACGACCACTTGATTGGTGTGGCACAAAAATACTTTCTTACTCTCAACTTGAAACCAGTACTTCGGCTGCCCTCCTTCATTCCTGCAGACTCGCCGAGCATTTCGGCTCCGCCGCCTGACTGGGCCACGATAACTCGCGGGCGCGCGACGCAGCCCCCTCACGTGCGCGGCAGCGCGACGCCCCTAATAACAGCCATTCAGTTCGGCTTACGTATATTGGCGGCCAACCACAGGCAGCCAACAACGGCACAGCTGCCTGAATAGCATGCGAATGCCTGCAGGACGCGTGCTCCGTTGTGCGGTCCGCGGCCGAGGCGAATGCCCCGCGGAGCCATTGAACGCCGTCCCACGTGCAGATGCCGCAGACGCTGACCTGAATGCTTAGTAGGCTACTGCTCCATTCAGTAATTTACTTTGTAACCTTTAAAGTAAGACAGGGCGGCGTTCGCTACATTCCTATGTAAATGTGCCATAGTCAGAACGGTCTGTCAACCAATGGCCATTTTATTTCCTGACAGAGATTTCCTATTACGATGTATCTAACATTTGATTGTTAATAAGTGCTTCTTCTTCTACTGCTTCTTCTTCTTAGCGATGTCCTGCGTTCTCGGGCTCATTTAGCTATTTCATATGTAACGATATCTTTTAAACAGTGGCCTCAACTCCAACCACAAAATTTCAGAGGTTGTCCAGGAATATTTTCTGAGTATTTTGGTAAAAAAGGGCCCATGGTCTCCAGCGGCTCGTCACAAATTAAGTGCTTTTCATTTAATTTTGTGGTCTCACCGGTCCCTATTTAACATTAGAACTTGATGAAGGATACCATGTGATGTCACGTAACCACCACAACTACGAGGGTCGTCCACAAAGTGAGTTCCGTTTCTATTTCTACCCGCGGCAGATCTACTCTCACAGTTCGGAGCATGCGCGGTAGTTACTCTGACTCAAGGATGCCATTTTCAGATCGCTGCTGCCGACGTATGCTTTGTAGTGCTTCTTTGTCATGTCATCCATAATTGAAAATGCCGACGCGTGTGAAATCCGATATGTGATTCGTTTTCTAAATGCAAAGAAATTTAGACCAAAGGAAATTCAGCGGCAAATCTGTAAGGTTTACAGACAAAATGCTATAACTGATTCAATGGTTAGAACATAGATCAGTCTGTTCAATGAAGGACGCGATCAAGTGCACGATGAAGGACGCATTGGACGCCCGTCTATGGTTGCTGATGAACTGGCACGCGTTTAATCATCCTCCATGCAGCCTGGACCTCGCTCCTAGCTACTTTCATCTCTTCTTACACCTAACATCTGTCCTTGGTTGTCAACACTTCAACGATGATGATGAGCTGAAAGTACATGTTACCACATAGTTGAATACTCAGGCGGCAACCTTCTATGAAGAAGGCATACAAAAACTTGTGCCACGCTATGACAAGTGCCTACAAAATTTCGGAAGCTATGTAGATGGTTTAAATGGCTCTGAGCACTATGGGACTCAACATCTGTGGTCATCAGTCCCCCAGAACTAAGAACTACTTAAACCTAACTAACCTAAGGACATCACACTCATCCATGCCCGAGGCAGGATTCGAACCTGCAACCGTAGCAGTAGCTATGTAGAAAAGAACTGTAAAAGTTGTAGACTTCTGAACAATAACTATTTTTTCTGTGTCTGTAGACATTTGTTTTATATAAATGGAACTTACTTTGTGGACATACCTCGTATATCTGATACTATTTATTGTGATTAATACAGGATGACAGTTATTGAACTACATAAAAAAACGTAAATTAGTTACAAACCACGTCATGCAAACACTTTATTCAACATGCAAAAGTCCCTCCAGATATTCGCATTTGGGTTATGGCATGTTCGATATGCCTGCCATCGTTGGTGATGACGTCACGCAGACGAATAACGAAGTTCTGCATGACCCGCTGAAGTGTAGGAACATCGGTGCTGTCAATGACCTCATGATTTACTCTACACCATGTCTTTAATGTAGCCGAACAAAAAGGAGTCTCATCTGTTCAGATCTGGTGAATATGGCGTCTAATCGAGGCCCATGCCCGTGCAGATCAGCTAACGTGTTGATGCACCAGCTGGGCTCTGAATGTGCAGCGTGGAGGGAAGTGCCAGCAACGGACGGTTGATCATGTGCAGAGCAGGTAGTCCTCTATCTGTTTTGTTTAGCGCAGTCACCTGACCAGCAGCAGTCGCAAACATTTTCTCTGAATACAATGGACAGCACAGTATGAAAGTGCGTAGTCTCTGTCTTAAAGGAACCGTGTCGAAAACATGATCCTGTGAAAAATATGCAAATATTTATAGGCCAGAGCTATTCAAAGAATCTATCTACAGAATTCAGAAGCAGGGCGGTGCATCACTTGCAGACCATGAACTCTGCCTTTCTTCGTCACACGAGAAATAGTTGACTTCGTTTTAGAATTTTTTTCTACTTTTTTGGAGCGAGGTGCCGTCAGACAGATGTTTTCTTAACGCAGACTGAAATACCTCTCTTGTCGTAGAAAATGCAGGAAATAACTGTAATGGCTGCCCTGTAAGTTCTAACAGAGAATAGGGTATAGCAGGCTGCTTTCTAAGCAGAAGAGTATCTATGTGCATAAGGCATCGCAAAGCAGTAAATGTATACATATTGGTTAGCTCCGAAACACTATTATGACGTCACAGAATTATGATACACCAATCCAAACATTATATGCGAGAATACCGCGGATTAAGCGACATAGAAATACCTTCAGAAAGTTAGATTTCTGGGTGAACTTTAAGAAACTGTGTTCACGGAAAGTCAAACCATTGGCTGGTTGATGAAACTTTTCCTATGGGAATTGGAGGGGGGAGGGGGGGAATCTAGCAGTTTTGTTATGAACATTTCCATTCGCCAGAATTTAACGGAACCTCGCCGCTGTAGAAGTATAATGTAGATGAACTTTGGGGAGTGCAAAGAGGACACAGTTCTATGAGAGCACACTGTACTCAAGACCTTTTTATGACTGGTTGGAGTAGGAGCTACTTCAGAGTGAGGAGACTGTTTCTAGCGGCCAATCTGTCGGCAGTCACCCACACTACCCCATCCTATATCTTATTTCATGGCGAGAATTTTCCCCACAGGCGACCAGGAAGTAGAGTTAATCATTGAGTAGGAGTGTTGTTACGAATAGGTTAGATTCTGGGCACTCAATATTCGTGATTAAGCGTTCCAGGCCTGGTTAATTACCAGGTTAACTGTAGTAGTTGCGTGTGACATCCATTGCCTTCTGCAAATGTCAGAACAATCACTGTTTCGGCACCACAATCGTTTCCTTTTATCAGTCTGCGACGATTTCCTTCTTCCTTACTCTTTGTCAAGTTTAGATTTCTTGTTATCCTCAAAGGTTGGCTCTTTCTTTTGCTCTGACTGCTGTCACTCCCAGTATCATTTCTCTAAATACTCGTGTTATGTGTTTGACAAAGGGATTTTATGAAGCATTTGGGTCAGTTTTCAGCAATATTTTATTTCAGTAACTTCATGAACCCCATTTACTAAGATTATTAATACTCTTTGAAAGAACCAACAGCCTGAACTCATTTGTCATGGTCAACATTCACATCGCGTAATTCAATCACACGACAGTTTTCACTATGGCATCTGAGTCCATGGGGAGTGATCTGCTTCTCGGGAGGTCCAGCTGATTCTGATCATTGTGACTGCATATAGGCATGCCCAACTTGGTTGAAGTGTTTTAAAGTTTTAGCTGTTTATGGATTTGGTCTGCTGTTGTCATTAAATACTAGTTTAGTGGACTCTGGAGTTGATGAGAGTCTCGTTTTTGGGGGAAGTTGACTCGAGCATTTAATGGAGATGACGCCTTGTGGTAATATCATTGCTTTCACGACTTTTCAGGCATCAGCTGAATGTTTCAGTCCTCAAACTGAAAAGTAGTGGAGAAGGGGCGGAATTTAGGTTTGGGGTGGAGGTGTGAAGGAAGGACGTTGGTATTTATATGCAGTATAGAAACGGAAAAGTCCCTGTTTGAACGAGGATATTTAGAGGAGTAGCAGAAATGACATCAGTGGTAAATTTATCAAGGTTCCGGCTCAGACAATAGACGAAGTGAGGTAACTCTACTAAATAACGGATGATGGACGAAGCAAAGAGGGTATAAGATAGAGACTAGCACAGGTAAAGAGATCATCGCTTATTAGAAGTCTACTAGCATCAGACACTGGTATTACTTTGAAAAATAATGTCCAGAGACTGTACGTATGGAGCATAGCTTTATATGAAAGTGAATGTTGCACTGAGGAAAAGCTACAACAGTGCATTGGCGAAGCTTTTGAGATAAAGTATATAAGTATGCTGCAAATTAAATAGAGTCATAAGAAATGAACTCAAAAAGAACAGGACGCGGGAAACACTAATTGAAAGGGACAGGATCGTAGGACATGTGTTAAGACATCAGTTCCGTGCTACTACGGAGAGATGCAGAAAACGAAACTGTAGGGGAGGAGTGAAACTGGAAAATATAGCAACAGTAATTAACATTGTTTGTAAGTATTGCTCCTTTACTGCCACAGGAGAGCAGGCATGGGAGAGCCGTATCAAATCAATCAGAAGGCTGGATACCCAAAAACAGTCTGCATGTAAACGAAGATGTATATATGAAGAGTACGACGCCTTGATTCCAGGAATGCTTGGGTTCCTATTGTTATCTCGCGCAAGATCTTGCCTTGTTGAAACACATAGAAATTTTGCAGTATTGTAATAATGAAGATCCGTGGAGATGGATAAAGTAGTTGTTTTGTCTGGAGTACCAAGAAGGAAGAAGGGAAAGAATTTTCAGGTATGGCGCTGGAAGGAAGGAAAGAAGTTCATTTGATACAAATCAGGTCCAGGTTCTGCGAATTTGTGGAAATAAACGAGAAGCATTCGTCACGATCAAATGGAATTCACATGGAGAACCAGTTTTAGATAATGCTGCTGCGGCGGGAAACAAGTGAGTTTTGCGATTTTCGATAATGCTGTGGCTGTAACGAGATTGAAGAGTCGTTTGGGATGGAACTTCTAATGTTCAATTAGGTAATAATGATGGTAAACTCCAACAAAGAGGTGCGTGATAATGATAATCGATGCCCTCTAAGAACGGACCAAAATTGTACATCCTACTGACGTCACATAATGGAGGCCGAGTACATCTTTTCCATAAAGAAATTATCAATTTGCACCCCGAAGATAGTACGCAGTTAGTATCCTAACGTTAGCTGCAGTTGGGTCCAAAGCAGAGCCACCTCGTTACCTCCGCTAGTGTCTAGAGAGCTGTAAGGATGCAAGACAGGAACCTCGTTAACCCTCAGTTCAGACAGCTGGCAGAACGGGAAACCGCCAGGTGGCGTACAGCTGCCACGAACCAGAGGCAGACGCAGACGTGCTGCGGCCAGAGGGTAGTTACGAGGCCGCTTTATGGCAGGCGGACTTCCTGCGACTGCGCCACCGGAACTCACCCCAGTAAACTCTCAGCCACCGGCGGCCAGCGCTCCCGAGGCTCACGGCAACCAGCCTCGCTTCCTGTCTGGCTGAACCTGCGGATTTGCGGATTGCTCCATTAACTTCCCTCTGACATTGGAAGAGACTATGTCTGAGAATGAACCAAAAAGTTTTTATTTATAACTGCTCAAGCAGCAAAATCCAAACATGAATACGTCCACCACTAATGGTAAAATAATCATTTAATCTGCTGGTGTGTGAGCAGTGAAACCTTCAATTACAAACTAAAAGTAGGAAAGTAATATGTCGTCTGCCAATCTTCACTAACTATTAATTTTAAGTGATTGACTTTTAGGTTGGGGAAGGTTTGCCTGCAACTAAGAAAAAGGCAATATTTTTTTTTTTGGCTGAAGCATTTCACTTTCATTTACTAGGATTCGATAGTGCCCTGAAACACTATACCTATCGTTGGGTTTCAGTACTTTCACTTGCTAATCGTGCTTGTGCATATAAGTTACAAACATTTTATTCGAAACACTTATCGCTTCATTATATTTATTACTTACTGTATGGGTTGATATCGATCTGCATGTTATTTCGCTGTACTGCTGTAAAGCTGTTCTTATGTCAGCAGACCTGTACATCATTTTTAGCACAGGACACGAAACAGCACATGCACTCTTCCTGCATTCAGTTTGTTTATGTTATGAAGCGTTGCCAACTTTTAAATGTGTTTTGTGCTGTCTATGATCAAAAGCTATATTGGTTTGTGTGTGTGTGTGTGTGTGTGTGTGTGTGTGTGTGTGTGTGTGTGTCTGAGATACCCAGTGACTCAGCATTTACGTCACGCCAGTGGCTCTGCAACTATGACCCTGCTGTTGGAGCAATAACTGACATTTTGAGGAGTTTCGGTGGTATTTCGCAGGCCATATACACGATATTATCTACAACAAGACCTACCTTGTCAGGTGTAAAGGCTGACCGACCCACCAGGCTCTTCACGTTGCTGCAGCAGGGCTCCGAATCGGCGTCTGCTGTGTGATGGCTGCCACGGACAAGGGCGCCATCATTCTTCCACCATCCCAACAGTGCTGCTGGCTGCACCATGCATTGGACAAGGATGGACCTAACGTCCTCTCAGATTCAAACCACTGGGGTATAACAAGGTCAGCCAGCACTATCCACCCAACTGTTTCGTGTTTGTCCTTGAACTAACAGATCCTTCCTCGGACACATGCCAGCTCATTTCAGTTACACCTGATGCAACATCAAGGCAGTACGATGCACTGCTAGCAAGGTCGCTGCCGACCCATCCTGATGAAAAGAGTTTATTTCAGCATTCTATCGCCTGCCCGACCTGGCCTGTATTGAAGACCACCACTACACCCTCCCACCTGTCGCCACTGTAGGCTATCTGTGCCTGTACAACTTAGAAATCCCCTTCAGCTCTTACTCTCCATTCCCACCAGAGAATCACTCGCCCACATCTGGTCCATATCTTAACAAGTCGTGTCAGAAGACCTATTGGAGGTTGTAGTAATGATGATGGTGGGGTCCAACGGAAATGAATAATTAAGTGCCAACTTTTAATTTTTTTCTATGTGCTGTATAGTTGTTTTCTGCCTTGTCATGTTTATTTTCTGGGGTATATTGAACACTTCTCATAGTAATAGATCAGCAAAATGATAATTAGTGAAAAGTGTCAAACAATTCAGTATTTGCTAGATCAGTTAGGTCATGTGTCAATTCACAACGTGGATTTACATTGGGAGGTAGACAAGCAAAGAACGAAAGAAAGGAACACTACATTCCTAACATATTCCCATCTGTCCTAGGTGCCCATCTTCAGAAAACTCTGGGGAGTACAGTTTTTCCTTTTTAATGTTTTTACTTCTGTTATTGTTGTTATTATTATTATTATTGTTAATTTTCATGCAACTGCAAAATTAGAGAACTAGATGAATGAGCAGTTGCGAAGTATGATTAGACTGCAATTAGCCAGATGTACTAAAACACACGTGACGTCACAAATTGGTAAACGCTCAGTTGTTCCAAGGTTTGCAGGAAGGGCTTTCAAAGTGTTCTAGAAGAAAGACTATATCTAGATACTGTAGAGACGTGTTGTGGAGTGTTATAGAAGAAAGATTATATCTAGATAGTATCAAGAACAACTTACTGGGACAACTCAGATACAGAGATAGTGTCTTGAGTGGTTGGAGAGTTCTGTGGATTGCATAGTGAAGGTAAACTTCACAACATATGAGCTGACAGATGGCAATGACAATAGGGCCATTTTGCAAGAGGCAGAACGAAGGGCGCTACACACATGTTTGCGGATTTTGGCCTGCTAAGATGTCACAAAGTGGACATAGTATTTCCACAAACTTTACACAAGGCTGCAACAGCAGTGGCAGCGTTGGATAAGACACACAATGATCAACCCTAGAGAAAGGAAAGTAGTTTTTAATACTGGGTCCATGTGTTATAGATGTGGTGAGTGCAGGAACGTGCGAACATGAGGATGGGGACCACAGACCTGATCTCGCATCCCAACATTATACAAAAGATGAAACAATGCAGCCACTATGCACAAAGCATGCCCATGTGGAATCAGTGGCAGGCTATTATTTAACTGCAAAGGAGGAGTGCGTAAATATCGGTAGATACAGGATCACAGGTATCTGTAGCCAGTCAGGGTGTACTTGGTGTAAGACTCAGAGGGTTTTATGGTTAGTTGGATTTTCATAACATATACTGTCCTGGGAAGTGTAATGATAAAGGAGATGGGTTACTTGCGAACCAGGATATGATGATGTTGATTCATGGGGCGCTTAACAAAGTGGTCATAAGGACATGTAAAAGTTCCCAATCTTTCCAGTCTCGCCACTTCCCTCATGATGATGGGGTGATGAGGACAACACAAACACTCAATCCCCGGGCAGAGAAAATCCCCGACCCTGCTGGGAATCAAACCCGGGGCCCTGTAATCCAGAGGCGGCAATGCTAGCCACTAGACCACGAGCTGCGGACATAACCAGGATATGATGCAGTACATCGAAAACTCTATACCACACAGACAATGAGCTTACCTTGGTTGTCAACAAATTCCATAGCAAAGATTACCTGAGGTCATCAGACCATTCCAAATGATCAGTATGGGCATGTTTGGTCTCTTCAGACAGCTAGCAGCTGGGAGCTGGTACATATTAACTGTAGTAGATCATTGTTCACAGTGGAACCCTGACAGTAGCGCCAAATTAGCGAGTGGCATCAGTAGCTAAGGCAATGCTTAACCACTGGTTAAAAGTCTTAGATGCCAGATACTGTAAAAACAGACCAGGGCCTTAACTTTATTTCTGAACTAAGGAAGCAATTCTGTCGACTTTGACGAATTAGGAAGTTGTGGACTATTGTAGTACATCCACAAGCCAGAGAGAGAACAGAGGAGTTGCACTGAGCAACACGTAAAAAGCTAAGTTAGTACGTAAAAAGTCAACATAGAGGTTGAGATGCTTTACTACCATAACTCTTGCAAGCCTATAATTCTAAGGTTTATGAGAGTATATAGGGCCTACTGTCCACTAAGGAAAATACATTTTCCATTCACAATATTGCTATGAGATTGAAGAGGATATATTGCCAGGTTAGGTGATGAATTCAAAAGGTTTGGAGTGCCAAGAGGGCACATAAAACAGAAAAGAAACAGATACTCAAGTATAACATTGGACAGTGTGTAATATTATCAAACAATTTCATCCCAAAAAGGAAAATAGAGAAGTCTGATTCATTGCATCTGAGGATTTATCAAGTAATGGAAATAAAATTACCTGGTAATGTAAAACTGCAACTTCCAACTCACACTACAGTTGTACATCAAAGGTGGAACTATCCAACTAACGGCACCCCTGAAGCACTGCCTCAGTTGCCTACAACTCCTTGGAACGGGGAGAAAGCTGTAATGAAGAGAGATATGGTCAGAGGAAAGGAAAAAGGTACCCCTGCAATTTCTGCAATGTATCTACAGAGTCCGCCAGAACAATGTATACACACTTTAAGAAACGGAAAAAGTATTACTTATGTGTTTTTTTACAATTGATAATTGATGACACATGTTGTACAACCTTCAGTTTAGCACATGGTTACTTTAAATGTTCAAAATGTTCATCGTTAGGGACTGCACACGCAACAGAAAGACGAGCGGTCGCCGCAAATACGTCAGTTAATGTTTGCGGGCTTTCTAAATAACTACGCACCCTCCGACTCAACGTTGCAACATTATAGGTTTTGGCTGGTTTCGTTGTCTAGGGATTGGGATACGTAGTTGCCCCATTACAGGCCAAATACTGCTGCGTCTACAGTATACGATAAGAATACGAACATTAATCGTATGGTGGAGGGTTTGTATCACTCAGCAATTGCAAATTATGAATGTAACATATAAATTTATAAATGAAAGATTGCAATTAAATAAAATCTGCAAGTACTATCATAACGAATTTAAATGGTGAGTACGATAGTAAAAATACTTTTGAGAATGCGGTATATTTCTGCAAAACACATATTGGTGTCGATGGTCCCGCAATTAAATAAAATATAAGTTGAATAACAGGGAAACAATATATCTCTACAGCACTGTCCCGTCCTGCCCAGAACTGCCCTCCCAAATCCACCCGAACTCGCTTCCATCCAGTCTATCCATTCACGAGCGCTGTGATTGGCTATAGCGATCGTGGTATGTCTTCAAGCCAACGCGCCCACACACATATTGAAGCACATACAAATACAGGATTTACATTTAAATACTTGAAAATAAGTAAATATTCCTACGGCTGGACTATAAACACGCTCTACCACACATTATTAAGTACATAAACAATTAAATAAACATATTTCAAAAGAAAAGAAGAAAAAGGTAGGCCAGTACCCTAATCTCTCTGTGCTTTCCAAAACACAGTAAATATTTAAGCAATTTCTTCATGAATAGCATACATCGGATGTAAACGAAGATATAGATAATAAACATACCAGGTGATCAAAAAGTCAGTATAAATTTGAAAACTTAGTAAACCACGGAATAATGTAGATAGAGAGGTAAAAATTTACACACATGCTCGGAATGACATGGGGTTTTATTAGAACCAACATAAATAAAACAAAGATCACAAAATGTCCGACAGATGCGCATCATTTGGTGATGATCGTGTACGCAGCCGCCACTTTCGTCATGCCTGGCCTCCCAGGTCCCCAGACCTCAGTCGGTGCATTTATTGGCTTTGGGGTTAGCTGAAGTTGCAAGTGTATCGTGATCGACCGATATCCCTAGGGATGATGAAAGACAACATCCGACTCCAATGCCTCACCATAACTCCGGACATGCTTTAGAGTGCTGTTCACAACATTATTCCTATTGTTGAGGAATGATGGTGCACATATTGAGTATGTCCTGTAAAGAACATCATCTTTGCTTTGTCTTACTTTGTTATGCTAGTTATTGCAATTTTGATCAGATGAAGCGCCATCTGTTGGACATTTTTTGAACCGTAGCGGTCGCGCGTTTCCAGACTGTAGCGCCTAGAACCGCTCGGCCACTCCGGCCGGAAAAAGCATACAACAAAGCTATCACAAATAAATATAAATGTCAACCGCAGCAATAATTACTGTTATTAGCTGACTCATGCCCCTTAAGTCGAATAAAATAAATCACCAAAACAGATTCAAATAATCTACGTCTAGTGAAAATTTAAAGTGTCGAGCTTTCCCTTACAAAATTATTTCAAATCCACTAGAATATTAATGTATTTCTGCATATGGCTGATCGTTGCCATAGTCTCCTTGACAAAAGTACGCTCACCAACATCAATAAAAGACGAAGACCCAAAAGCTGCTGACCAACAAAAAATGATACACATCCTACTGCTACACTTGAAGACTTTCTGTAACATTACAAAATTGTAAATCCAAGCTACACAAATAATAAGCAACATTGAAACTTAAGACTAATTGCACTTACACACAATGCATTAGATTACACAGAAAATTATTTCTGTCATTTTGCGAACTTTCTTTAAAATAAAAATTCGAAGTGAGTTATTAACGAAGACAATGTAGCAAACTTAACCTTGGGCTTCGGAGTGTGAAAACCTTATGTAAAATTATATATACTTTATGAAATAGTAAGTTTGTATTTCTCTTCCATTTGAAAACATTAAGTAACGGTATGGGAAACTCATGATACATTCACACCACACGTAACTTGGAGGATTTATAGACGTGGCACATTTCCACGTCTGTAATTGTTTACACAAAAGCGTGATTTAAAATGAGTCTTGTTGTGGAGTTTATAGACGTCGTCTGCTTTCATGTGACACATCATATGGTCAGGACGTTCCACTGATTGAGGTGATTGTTGTAATCTATAATAAGTAAAACAATAGTAACGTTCGTAACAGTAAACCTAGAGTCATGCTCTAGAGTCAGATCGTTTCATCGTCGCAATTTTTCTAGCCTACTTGATTTTTTTGGCACCACAAATAAGTAATATATGTCTTTCATATCCTCTTCAAATCTTGAGGCATGCACTCAGACTTAGACCTCGCTAAAACCTTCATCCTGCTGCTCAGCCACATGCATTCCACACAGGAGCCTCAGTCATCTAGCCCAGCCGGCTGGCCGCTAAGACCTGTTAGAATACTCATCATCACCTCTCTGCCGGCGATCTGTTTCTCGTAATGTCATATCGGGTTCGCCTCTCGGCAGTCCTTCTACACAAGGTATGCTAGAGGTTTGTCGCATAAACTCACCTATGTTTATAGGTGTTACGTTGTGTGGTCACGTGCACTGTCATATTTTCGCGTATTGTTTCATCGTGACATTGCATTGCAAGATAAGTGTGATAAAGCGCAAAACACATACTAAAGACTTCGTTTTTAAATATCTAGTCTTATTTGTTAAGGAAAGCCTCAGGGGATTGTTTGGAATGTTCAGCATCTCATTTTATGTTCGTAGATTTTAAATAATAAAAAGTTCTAAATTATATTAACCATGGAAAGCATTTGAAAAACATTGTTACAATAATGTAAACTTCGTCACCAGTTAAATACATGAAAATGGAAGGCTTTGTACTGACGAGCCTGGTGCTCGGAGACCATTGATCAGACGTTTCCAATTGGTTAGAGATCTGGAGAACGTGCTGGCCAGGGCAGCAGTCGAACATTCTCTGTATCCAGAAAGGTCAGTACAGGACCTGCAACATGCAGTCGTGCGTTATCCTGCTGAATTGTAGGGTTTTGCAGGGATCGAATGAAGGGTAGAGCCACGGGTCGTAACACATCTGAAATGTAACGTCCACTGTTCAAACTGCCGTCAATACGAACAAGAGGTGACCGAGACGTGTAACCAATGGCATCCCATGCCATCACGCCGGGTGATATGCCAGTATGACGATGACGAATACACGATTCCAATGTGCATTCACCGCAATGTCGTCAAACACGGATGCGACCATCATGATGCTATAAAAAGAGCCTGGATTCATCCGAAAAAACGACGTTTTGCCATTCGTGGGCCCAGATTCGTCATTGAGCACACCATCGCAGGCGCTTCTGTCTGTACTTCAGCATCAAGGGTAAGCGCAGCCATGGTCTCCGAGCTGATAGTCCATGCTGCTGCAAACGTCGTCGAACTGATCGTGCAGATTGTTGTTGTCTTGCAAAGTCCTCATCGGTTGACTCAGGGATCGAGACGTGGCTGCACGATCCATTACAGCCATGCGGATAAGATGCCGGTCATCTCGACTGCTAGTGATACGAGGCCGTTGGGATCCAGCACGGCGTTCCGTATTACCCTCCTGAACCCACCGATACCATATTCTGCTAACAGTCATTGGATCTCGACCAACCCGAGCAGCAATGTCACGATACGTTAACCGCAATCGCGATAGGCTAGAATCCGTCCTTTATCAAAGTCGGAAACGTGATGGAACGCATTTCTCCTCCTTACACGAGGCATCACAACAACGTTTCACAAGGCTACGTGAGGCGCGGCACGTTTCTTTTTACCGCCCTGCCAATGTCCAGCAATGTTCATTTGTCTAGCTAAAAGTTGTAGTAGAAAATACTAGACCACTACTGTCTGCTGCAGGTCGCAACATACATAGAATTGTCCGGTAAACAGTATGTGGCTAGTAGTGAAATAAAAGTTTTCACTTGGCAATGTAAATTTTTTGGTGTATTTTTGCGATGAAGATCACAGTTAATACTACCAAGTCCGTACTAAGTGTCACCACAATGTAAAGTTCCCACGCACACCACAATGACAAACGTAGCCAGTTTATGGTATTTACACCCGTTACCGAAGTTAATAGAGTTCACTACATCATTTAGTTATGAACATGCTCCCTCAAATATTGCGCACTCTGCTCTACACGTAATACCTGTTCCAGTCTTAAATCGCACAACACGCCACGCGGGTCTAACTAACAGTCAAAAGCAATAATTTTGATATTCGTCCAGAATTCCACACGACTTCCACTATACTGTTCACTTAAATACGCTTTGTACTACTTCGCGAAATCGTAATTAGCATTTTTCCGCGATTTTATAGTACTTTCGTCGGAGCTGCTTTCAATCAGATGTTACTAGTTCGAACCCTCAGCCCCGACCGACCTAGATCCCACCAAAGGCTTTTTTCCCAGCATAGATTGGGGCGAGCGTGCATTTTTCTGATTGGCTGATATCACAAACAGCAAATCAGGTTGCAGTATTATCCCGCGCTAACCCGCGCTTTACTTCAATGACCAATCATAGTAAAAGATTTCTTTCTATGGCAATTGCTAAATACATAAATTTAGAAAAATATCAAATATAAAATTACTCCTTCTGAAATTAACGATTAATTTGTGTTCTACTCACGATTTATTAGTACCATAAACTGACTGCACATTTAATTATAGTAAATCCCCTCTATTGTTTAACTGGTACTTCGTGAACAAACAAAACAATTTTCATTTACTTCTGTTCTTCTTCACTCATACAACACTCACACTGCTAATTACTACTCATGCAAAACAATTATAATTATGCAAATATATTAAATATTAGTCAAACATAACTTTACAACATTGTTTCGACTACGACTGCTAGCACTGTCCGTCAACTGCTGACCTCTGCTGCCTACTAGTGCAACTACGTGCAGCTCTGTAACTCAGGTCCATGTCAGCTGGTGACATCTGTCGATGACTCATGCCTATAACGATATCGTCCTAACAAATGACAGGAGCGATGCGAAGGCGCTACGCCTCAAACGCTGGTGAACTGCTGTTTGTGTATGAGAAATCGGCTGGAAACTTTCCTCATGTCAGCACGTTATAGGTGTCGCCACAGGCGCCAATCTTGTGTGAATGCTCTGAAAAGCTAATCATTTGCATATCACAGCATCTTATTCCTGCTGGTTACATTTCGCGTCTATAGCACGTCATCTCTGTGGTGTAGCAATTTTAATGCCCAGTAGTGTATTTCAGCGCCTGTGTATCGTATTTATCCGCTGATACCCGGCAAGCGACTTTTCATTAAAATGTCGCCCCTATACGTGAATATAATCATCATCGTTCAAGTACAGTTTGTTCACACACGGTTGACCATATGTGGAAGTTTGTGTCTGTCCGTGAGTCGTGCTCGTATAGCCTAATGGTAAACTGCCAGTATCATTCTCCCTCAACATTTAAGGAAAAGAAGGTAGCGTAAATGGAAACAATTGGTAAGGGGACCGGTCGCGATAACCGAGAAATCTGAGTTCTAGCCTCGGTCAGGTACAAATTTTCATTGTCGTCATTCCACTATACAGCTGGTGGTTGGGCATATTTGCAACTGCGATTATACACTCCTGGAAATTGAAATAAGAACACCGTGAATTCATTGTCCCAGGAAGGGGAAACTTTATCGACACATTCCTGGGGTCAGATACATCACATGATCACACTGACAGAACCACAGGCACATAGACACAGGCAACAGAGCATGCACAATGTCGGCACTAGTACAGTGTATATCCACCTTTCGCAGCAATGCACCCTGCTATTCTCCCATGGAGACGATCGTAGAGATGCTGGATGTAGTCCTGTGGAACGGCTTGCCATGCCATTTCCACCTGGCGCCTCAGTTGGACCAGCGTTCGTGCTGGACGTGCAGACCGCGTGAGACGACGCTTCATCCAGTCCCAAACATGCTCAATGGGGGACAGATCCGGAGATCTTGCTGGCCAGGGTAGTTGACTTACACCTTCTAGAGCACGTTGGGTGGCACGGGATACATGCGGACGTGCATTGTCCTGTTGGAACAGCAAGTTCCCTTGCCGGTCTAGGAATGGTAGAACGATGGGTTCGATGACGGTTTGGATGTACCGTGCACTATTCAGTGTCCCCTCGACGATCACCAGAGGTGTACGGCCAGTGTAGGAGATCGCTCCCCACACCATGATGCCGGGTGTTGGCCCTATGTGGCTCGGTCGTATGCAGTCCTGATTGTGGCGCTCACATGCACGGCGCCAAACACGCATAAGACCATCATGGCACCAAGGCAGAAGCGACTCTCATTGCTGAAGACGACACGTCCCCATTCGTCCCTCCATTCACGCCTGTCGCGACACCACTGGAGGCGGGCTGCACGATGTTGGGGCGTGAGCGGAAGACGGCCTAACGGTGTGCGGGACCGGAGCCCAGCTTCATGGAAACGGTTACGAATGGTCCTCGCCGATACCCCAGGAGCAACAGTGTCCCTAATTTGCTGGGAAGTGGCGGTACGGTCCCCTACGGCACTGCGTAGGATCCTACGGTCTTGGCGTGCATCCGTGCGTCGCTGCGGTCCGGTCCCAGGTCGACGGGCACGTGCACCTTCCGCCGACCACTGGCGACAACATCGATGTACTGTGGAGACCTCACGCCCCACGTGTTGAGCAATTCGGCGGTACGTCCACCCGGCCTCCCGCATGCCCACTATACGCCCTCGCTCCAAGTCCGTCAACTGCACATACGGTTCTCGTCCACGCTGTCGCGGCATGCTACCAGTGTTAAAGACTGCGATGGAGCTCCGTATGCCACGGCAAACTGGCTGACACTGACGGCGGCGGTGCATAAATGCTGCGCAGCTAGCGCCATTCGACGGCCAACACCGCGGTTCCTGGTGTGTCCGCTGTGCCGTGCGTGTGATCATTGCTTGTACAGCCCTCTCGCAGTGTCCGGAGCAAGTATGGTGGGTCTGACACACCGGTGTCAATGTGTTCTTTTTTCCATTTCCAGGAGTGTATTTCATGTAGCCCTCAAATCTTTCCATTTGACTACCTCATCCTGTACAGCTGTATTATCTGTACACTAATAACCTATCGCAAAGCAGAAGTTTGACATTTTCATTTATGTAAAGGCCGCCCCCGGTATTCGGGTGGTCAGCGCGTCAGCATGTCAATCATAAGGGCCCGGGTTCGATTCCCGGCTGGGTCGGATATTTTCTCCGCTCAGGGACTGGGTGTTGTGCTGTCCTCATCATCATCATTTCATTCCCAACTACGCGCAAGTCGCCGAAGTGGAGTCAAATCGAAAGACTTGCACCCGGCGAACCGTCTGCCCAACGGGAGGCCCTAGTCATACGACATTTACATTTACATTTAAGAAAAAATAATAAGATACTACATTATTCATATCAACAGGTGTCGTACATACGTCCCTCCCACGTGAATTACTCTGGTGCTACAATTGGAGCCTCCAGTCAATGATATTACACCGAACGAACGAAGTCAGAGTTCGTCATAAAACTTGGAAGGAACAGACTATTACCATCGTGTGATGATCACAACGTTCTCGGGAAGTAAGTTCCTTGCCAACAGAAGCGTGTGATGTATCCACTGCAACCTAACTAACTCAGTGTAACGCATTGAGAAATGCCACTGAGCGAACAGGATAGGTTCGAAACAGTTGCAGCGCACACTCACCGAGGCGCGGCAGAAGCGCTGCAGCTAGCCTTTACGCCGCGGTGGAATCCACGTAGCTGCTCGTTTTGGTGGCTGCCCCCAGCACGTGTTCAATCCGGTTGTAAGCCTGCAGGCAGGGAGTCCGGCGCGAGTCGCAAATATTTGCGGTCGCGAAAGCGCCGTAGGCTCGCCGAAAGGTCGCCAGCCGCAAATGTCAGTCGCTCGTTCGCGCACCCCGTGCTTTGCGAAGCACAGTCCTGATGCTTCGTGCGAAAACCTTACACGGTTGTAACAAGCATAGGTCACTACGAAAGGTGTTCGGGAATTAAAACAATATAGCACAATTTGGACGCTTAAATTTACTCGCAGAATAAAGGCTAAATTTAACGCACTTTATTTTATGGCAAAGTAATGTCCTCGTCTTTCTCTGATTTCCTTAAAGGATGCAAACTCTCTTTCTTGAGAGAAAAACAGCTTCATCATAGCCAGTGAATCGTCTCACACGTACGATTACTCACAATCTAGAACAGGGAGCAATCAGGTGAAAGCCAAGTAAAGACGTATAAGGAGTATCAGTCAGCTTCTAACACTGGAGACTACAGTAACGGAATGGTTAGCTCCGCGAATTACACACGAGTACGTGCATTTTCAGTACTATAACGCGTTTTCTAGCCCCTGGCCTCCTTTTTTTAAGACCGTTGAAGTCGTTAAGTGGCATACCTTACTGTGCCGTAGAAGAGAAACAGTACTTCGCTACTCCAGAAATATGGTTTCAAGACGACCACTTCCCGGAAAAACAGTATCTACCTTCTACATAACTATACTTTCAGCGCATATCACGGTGGATATTTATTTAAAGGGGACTCACAACAATGACTGAAAGTTTCCGCATACTCCAAGGTATAAAAGTCCAGATTGTATCAGTATTCGCCATCAGAACATCTTGCCTGCATTTTTCGCAAGATTCACCGACAATATTCCTTATCTCATGACTAGGAGCAAGAGGCGTAGTGCCATAGTGAAGGTGATTGACTACAGTTTGCGAACCCATTGGTAGTGCTACGTCTATCAGTAAAAGTCAGTCTGTCGGTTTACAAGCTATGCGCCATCTCTGAGTTTCAGCCTCTTCTTTTCTATCACTATCACAGTGCAAACATTTCTCTACACAATATAAATAACTACGCATAGTAGTTCACTAAAGATGCAGCATTTCGCTACGGAAGGGCATTCAGTGACTGAAAATCAGAAAACTCTCCTTGACTTAGGCAGGAGATGTTCCAGACAACAATGTCGTACTGTTATATTCAGGGATGGTTTAAGGCCCAAGCGACACAAGCGGCAACATGGGACACCAAGCTAAACGAATCGCATGAGGTACTCCTCGTTCAAGATTTCTACACAGGGTGTATCGTAACTTGTTACGGAAAAAACCCATATGCGTGCCCGCTAGACCCGGATCTATTTTTTAAGGTTTTACCAAGAGCCCAAGGAACGACAACTAAAGTTTGAGAGAGGTAGGGAAGAAGATATCGTGCGTGTGTGGAAAAATGGGAGGTGCGTGGCGCTTGCGTGAAAAAGTGTTCTTCTGTTCACATTCATTTCATGCGACAATTGCTAGGGCCTGTGGTAGTAGCGACTATATGTAATACTTGAGACAAATGAACATTCCACAAATGAGCATTCCACACAGCTCCTGCAGAATTCAGTGCGGAGTTTACCAGAGATAACGGACATAGATATTAAATTTAGCGGAAGAATCCGAAACTGATTACTGGTGCACTATTACAGAAGTCGTCTGTCATTGAGAACTGATAACTACATTGTCTCCTAATCCAACACGTGAAAGGCAACAACCTCCCCTTCCACTCACATACAAAATATCCTTCGTCTGCTGCAGAAGACGATACACCACGAGATGACCCTACCGTAGTAAGAAACGAACCGTTCTTAACGGTGATTCCAGTTTCCTTACATCCTTCTTACTCTCGATATTTCCTCGGGAATTCGAATTCTACAAATCTATACTTAACTCCTCATGAATTTCCTGATCTCTTTGCTGCTGGTAATACCGAATAACTTTCTCAACTTCAGTTGATGTCAGTAACTGGATACTACCGATGCATTGAGTGGCTTCCAAGAATTCCCTTCCCCACTTCACCCACCTCCTTCTTGGAGGTCACAGTACGAATATCTACATTTGAGTTTGGATGAAGCGCTCATTACAGCGTGGAGAATGAGGTTCTGTGTAGCTTATGCTTGGTAACTACTGCGTGTGAGCTTCACTGTACTACAGAACTCAGGCGAGAAACGCTAAATATAGGTCTCTTAAGGGAACGAATTTTAAGCCATGAGATCGCAGCGCAGCTTCGAAAACTATGGTGGCGTTTCCTTTAGAAATATTGCAGAACAAGGTGTTCCTGTGTGTACATAGGACCTAGGTATTTGCAAGCCGGAAAGCTGTTTTTTAATTTGTCAATAGGTTGTTTCTATCTCTGTATCCATGCAAATAAATGTAACCCCTGTTTTACATGTATGCCGTGTTATAGCTAAACGTTTCTTATCACTACAGACGTCTGCGTGCTCATCACATCGTTGACTTGTTAGCTCGTTTTGCTCCAGTAACACACGTGTTATCGCTATATTAAAGGTTGGATGGTTCTATCAAAATTTTAATTTCTATAACAAAAAAATTAAACCTGTTATAAAGACTTTACTCTCTTTTAAAGATGGCTTAATTTATTTATTGTCGTGTAGAATATGTGTGTATATATTACATATAACGGATCGAAAAATGGTTGTAATGTAAGTCATATTTTATAGTTTTTAAAAGTTAAGATTCTGGTATAGATGACGCACTCGTCTAATAGAAAGAGCAGGGGAAAAAGGTGTAATTTGCTGTCTCGACACTGAAAGGCCAAAACAGCATCAACAGCAAGAGGTAGAAGGACAGTGGAACTACCACTAGCCGCTAAATGGTTGTACATCCACCACTCTTCACAGAACGTAGTTTCAAATGGCTCTGAGCACTATGGGACTTAACTTCTGAGGTCATCAGTCCCCTAGAACTTAGAACTACTTAAACTTAACTAACCTAAGGACATCACACAGAACGTAGGGTTCGGAGACTTGTCTGCTCTGTAAAATAGAATACATGGTGATCTGTGGTATTTCTGCCGAAAGAGCAAAGTCTTGGCGCACGCACAAGTGTTTCGGAGTACAGTGTTCATCGTAGTTGTTGAACATGAAACTCGCAGTAGACCACCTATACGTGTTCACACGTTGACCCAACGACCTCGTCAATAACGATTGCAGTGGGCACGGGACCATCACGATTCGACAGTCGATCAATAGAAACTTGCGGGTGAATCACATTTTTGCTCCACTACGTCAACGGTCGTCACCACAAACACCGTCATCAAAGTGAACGACGTCTCGAAACGTCCAGCGCGCCGCGGATGCAGGCCTGTTGGGAGCGGTATTATGCTATAGGAGACATTTTCCTGCGCTTTGATGGGACCTGTGGTAGTATTCGAAGACATGCTGACAGTCGCAAACCACTTGCATCCATTCATGCCCGATGTCTTCCCCGACGGCGATGTCAAATTTCAGCAGTATAATTGTCCGTGTCTCGGAGCCAGAACCGTGCTACAGTGGCATGAGGAGCACTATGGTCAATCCACGTTGATGTCTTGGCGACCAAATTCGCCTGATGTAAGTCCTATGGAACCCATCTGGGTTGCTATCGGACTCAAGTACTGCGTGCGCAAATCAGCAGCCGGTTATTTGCACGAATTTCATGAACCGTGCGTAGACATCTAACACCACATGCCTCGGAAACAACCCTACCAACAAACTGTTTGATTCCTCAAATGCAGAGTGAGATATGTATTTCGTTCCAAAGACGGAAAAACAAGCTATGAAAATGTTTTGACTCATCGGTATATATAATTCCCTGATTTTTCTTAATACCTCTATTTTGACAACGCGTAAACATTTATTCACTAAACGCCGATCTTATGTGTCATGTGTAAATTGAAGGTGGAAGGGAAGAAATGAAAAGAAAGAGATTACGAAAGTCAGCTACATCGGGACATTACGCGGAATCAGCGGCGACGTGCGACAGTGTGTACCGGACCGGGATTGAAACCCAGGATTCGATAACCGATTCGCCTAGATGGGCAATGGATGCACCTTCTTCAGTGCAGATGCGCAAGTACGTCCGACCACCTGTGCGAATCTCAGAGTAGAGAGCATGGAGGAAACGGACAGGGAGTGCAGATAGGTGGCGCTACATGAGAATGTGGGTCTGCCGTGAAGCTTAACCGAGGTAGGCCGCGTAGTTGCGATAATACTGTGCCCTGGAGGGTTAACGCACCGGCCTAGTAAGCAGGAGATCCCGGGTTCGAATCACAGTCCGGTACATATTTTCGCTCGTCGCCGCTGATTCAGTGTAATGTCCCGATCCAGCTAACATCAGTAATACCTTCCCTTTCCTCTTTCTCCCTCCCTCCTTAGCGGATTACGTGCGGTGTCGGCTTTCGGACATATCCGAAAGAACAACCAGCACGAATTCCTATAAATTCTTAGGTACGATCCATATGTATTTTAATAGCACTTTACGTACCTCACAGGTAGGCCTACTCTAATAGCTATTTACTTAGCTCATAAGTAGAGCTAGGTCGAATCATTTTCCTTACCCTTAGATCTCAGATTCAACTTTTTACTTTTTGCAACACCTCAAGGTGGCCAATGTAGCTGAAACAGGCTGTGATTGTTTCACAATAATGTGATACTGTCAGCACATGATGTAAAATCATAAAAAATTATTCAGAGTCTCCTTTACAGAAAAGTTCATTTCTTTTCCAAAGTAAAAGCCTCAAATGTTGATCAACAACCCTATATTTTTATTACGTTGTTAAACAAGTTTGCTAATTTCAATAAAAAGTGCTATCGTTATAGATGGAAGGCACTTGGCATTTTAGTGTCTCAGTCTCACTGTACCCTGTGTTGCGCGCATATTTCTACTTATGAATCCATATGAGCCCCACGGAAATACATCATTTCTTTTCCGCCTGCTGGTGTGAGTGTGGTGTTTTCTATGTATACTGAGCAGCAGGTTACTGTGAACTACCACTGTTATTTGAAAAGCATTTGGTGGAGGATTTCCACTGAGTCCGCGCTTTCTGAATATTTGAAATCCATGTCTGTTATTACGGTAGCAATATGCAGCTTTTCGGATGTTGCACCTTATTTTCTTAAACTTCTTTGGAGAACTGTTCCTTTTTGTCCAGTTTGTTTACGCTGCACTGGAACTTTTTGTGGGGTGTTGACACGTCCAAAAGAAAATATAATTTATACGTCTTTTACAGCACCTTAATTTCTGCTTTCTGAAAAGCTGACTATTGAATTGTCCTCCTTGTAGGTACCTTATATACGCCTACACGTCTCTTATTCTACCATATTTTAGCACTCCTATGGCTAGATCATCAGGAATCAAGTGCACAAAAGTCGTCATTGAACGAAAATTCATTGTAACTACCTTGAACAACCAAAGTTATATGAATTCGACGAGTCACATCTACATACTATCACGTTCTCTTTCCCTCTTCAAACGTTCTGGAATGACGGACGTAATAATAGTGTCCGTTCAATACAGGAATGACGATCAACAATGTCCATCGGTTTAAAATTTAATCCAGAACACTGATAATCGTAACCTGCAGGCCCCTTATTTCTTTTTTCTCTCAGAAAGTAGCAGGAATAAATTCTTTTCCAACGCAGAATGAATCATTTACTTGTAGGTTGGTTGCCACAGAGAAAATGGAATTTGGAACACTCGGAACATGGTTGATAATTAGCTACGACCTACACTTTCGGTCATCATCTCGTAACCCAGTCTTATTTAGTTAACCCAATACCCTTTGCATTTATCAACACCCATGCAATTTTTTCCTTGTAACTGGACGCTGTAGATTAAATTCATTTGCGTTATTTATCAGCACGGTTAGTCATTAGCATACCTCCCGCCGATCGCTTCAATCATCTGAGCCGATAAAAACTATTTTGTTGTTGTTCGGAATGCTGACGAAAGCGATGAATAAGAATTAATATCCGATGAAACCCATAGGCCAGTTAAGAGTTGCTGATGCCATGCTGTTGCAGACTATTACCATGACAGAACAATGATAATGTCGGTATTTTCGTTCTGCCCAAAACGTTAAGAGGTATTTGATTAATTTTAAAGTGTAGTATCACCGTGATGAATTATACAATATGAATTAGCGAGATCCAGTAATTCACGCCAACCGCCGCAGTAACGACAGTAGAATCGTGTCACAATTTTCTATGCACGGGGCTCGGAGATGTCCTTCTGATACAGTGGTGCGTTAGGTTGGTTAGGTTCGTCTCTAATGGCCTCTCTTTATACACGAATACACGCCGCAACCGGGAAGCAAAGATAATCGGAGTATTTAAGCTTTGTTGCCATAGTGAAATGCTGAAAATATTTGAGGGCATTGTGTACAATTGCTGCGCTGAAATGAATATGTTGGTGCAGAAGAAGAAGTCGTGGTGCTCCACGTCACAGCAGAAAGAACACTGATGACCCAGAAAAAATCTCCATATGACTTTGGCTACAGTGAGTGATAGTCTTCCGTCCCTTATCTGCCAAATTATCTCAGCATTCTGCCGTCATTCCCTCTTTTCGGATCTCCCTTCGTATAGTTGTGGTGCTGACACGGTTCGCGAGCGTGACATTCACTTCTACAATGACTTTTGCAGCAGTCGTATTCTTGGTTTTCGTCACAATCCTGTTCCATGAACGTCCGTCACGATCACTCAACACACACTTCAGTCCACTTTGTGACTTAGCGGATGAGGATTTTCCGGTTTCCCTGTATAAGATATAAATCTTTGGCACGGTACCTATTGAAACACCAAACAGTTGCTTACAGAAACATCCACGACAGGAACACTAACAGTTTGTTCACGTTCGGATTCACTTAGTTCCGAATTAATGCACTCACGACTACACTCAACACATCCACAATAGACAGTGTGGTGAGGACATTGCAACAACGCTACCTGCAGGCTTGGCTAGCGTCTGCATTTCTGTTCAAGCAAACATTTCTTGCTCTGATTCAATATTCTTGTGCAGTCTGATAAGAAATGGACCGTTATGAAACGAACTTCAAGAAGAATATAATAATCCCAATCCCAAAGAAAGCAGGTGTTGACAGATGTGAAAATTACCGAACTATCAGTTTAAAAAGTCAAGGCTGCAAAATACTACAACGAATTTTTTACAGACGAATGGAAAAACTGATAGAAGCCGACCTCGGGGAAGATCAGTTTGGATTCCGTAGAAATGTAGGAACACGTGAGACAATACTGACCCTGCGACTTATCTTAGAAAACCGATTAATGAAAGGTAAAACTATGTTTCTAGCATTTGTAGACTTAGAGAAAGCTTTCGACAATATTGACTGGAATACTCTCCTTCACATTCTGAAGGTCGCAGGGTAAAATAAAGGGAGCCAAAGGCTATTTACAATTTCTACAGAAACCAGATGGCAGTTACAAGAGTCGAGGGCCACGAAAGGGAAGCAGTGGTTGGGAAGGAAGTGAGACAGGGTTGTAAAATGAAACAAAAGAAAAATTTGGAGTAGGAATTAAAATCCATGGAGAAGAAATAAAAATATGAGGTTCACAGATGACATGGTAATTCTGTCAGAGACAGCAAAGGACTTGTAAGAGTAGCTGAACGGAATGGACAGTGTCTTGAAAGGAGGATATAAGATGAACATCAGCAAAAGCAAATCTAGGATAATGGAATGTAGTCGAATTAAGTCGGGCGATGCTGAGGGTATTAGATTAGGAAATGAGACGCTTAAAGTAGTAAAGGATTTTTGCTATTTGGGGAGTAAAATAACTGATGATAGTCGAAGTAGAGATGATATAAAATGTAGGCTAGCAATGGCAAGGAAAGCGTTTCTGATGAAGAGAAATTTGTTAACATCGAGTATAGATTTAAGTGTCAGGAAGTCGTCTGTGAAAGTATTTGTATGAAGTGGAGCCATGTATGGAAGTGAAACATGGACGATAAATAGTTTAGACAAGAAGAGAATAGAAGCTTTCGAAATGTGGTGCTACAGAAGAATGCTGAAGATTAGATTGGTAGATCACATAACTAATGAGGAGAAGAGAAATTTGTGGCACAACTTGACTAGAAGAAGAGATCGGTTGGTAGGACATATTCTGAGACATCTAGGGATCACCAATTTAGTATTTGAGGGCAGCTTGGAGGGTAAAAATCGTAGAGGGAGACCAAGAGATGAATACACTAAACAGATTCAGAAGGATGTAGGTTGCAGTAGATACCAGGAGATGAATAAGCTTGCACAGGATAGAGTTACATGGAGAGCTGCATCAAGTCCATCTCTGGACTGAAGACCACAACAACAACAACATCAAACGAATATTTGAAACGACAAGGTAACACAGCGACGTATTTTGAGAATTGTGGGAATTGGAACTGTAATCCATATGCACGCCAACAGCGTGTGAATATTTAGTCTTACACAAGTAAACCGGATAATGTGGTAACACGAAAACTACAGCACAGGGACTTTGTTAAATTTAGACGACCGTCTCCAGATACAAAAGAGATACGTTTCGCTTCACGAAGAACGATATCATATAATCTTTCGCGCCTCTTTTGTAATCTCTTGATGTAACCTGAAAGTATTCGCCTTCATTATGTACAGTTATAAAGTGTTCATAACAGTAAAATTTTAAAATGCACAATATTCTCGAGGTTTTCCTTTCACTGTTTTGTACACGTTTCCTTTCAGAGCAGCCCTTTCTTGCCAAACTATAATGTCTGAAGCAGATTTGCATTCGCATGATTTTCTTCACTGAGGTAAAGTACATCGGAGAGAGGTTCAAATTCCAAGAGTTATGTTCATGGTTATCATACTACTTTCTAAATAAATAATTGAAAACAAACTCCTCAGTTGAAGAAATAATTCATTACTATTCAATTCAATAATTAAATTGACATTATAACACATAAAATGTTATTCTATTCTGAAACGTTATGACATACAGACTTTTCATGCTTGTTCACTGGAGGAGTGCTTTGTGAGCTTGTTAATTAAATAATGATTGAAATGAGTGCACCTTCTTTATTTCTAACGTAGAATTTGTCACATTCATTATTTTGTGATAACGGATATATTTAAAGTACACAAATTTTTGTTTGCAGTAGTTATTCGACTGAAGATCCAAAATAACACACATTTCTTCTTAACTACGTCGCAATTTACTATTCGCTAGCAGGATCATTTCCTGGAAATTGCGTTATTTGTTCCAGAAGGCTTTCTCAGTTTTTATATGTTCCAGATCTCCCCTATCACTATCATGTTGAATCAACGTTGTAACCCCTCCATATTATTTTCGAGAACATTCCACAGCCCATATGATGCTTTTGGAGGTCCTGTTTACATCTTTCAGTTCCCAATACAAGGTAGAAGGCGCTATAATAAAGCAATCACCAGTATCTATTGCGAAACATACTGAATGACTAAAAAGAACAACGTAATTTAACATGACTGCAAATAAAATCTCGCTTTTGAAATAAACATAGCATTTCCATGCTGGTGCCATACTCACTATAGCCGCAAATGTATTATATTCTACCGCTTTACGAGTAGGCACCTGTAGTTGGTGTAACATTTTTTTCCGCGTTGAAGAAATGTTAACAAACATATTGTTGAAATACTGACAAACGGCCACGCCATTACAGCAGGTTAGAGAGCGATCTAACAACGTACAGAAAACGTATGGACAAATTCTGTGTTGATGGCAATGTTAACGAACTGAAAGAAAAGAAAATAATCTAGAATTGCACTGGTTAGTCAGGAAACACTTTTTGTTGGATTTGGCCAAAAAAGCGTCCTAAAAACTTCCGTGACTAGGGTTTTCGTCGCCAAACGTGACATTCTAGTGTTGAGTTACCGTTCTCATGCGGTTGGATTTTAATTTCTCGAGTATAGAGAAGGGTGTGTTTGATTGTAGAGCTCAGTTCTTTTTAGTCAAATCACAGAGAACTGTGCGTTGTTCAGAGGGCTTTCCAGTCTGGAGCATTTGGAAAATCAGTTTCAGTTTTTGCGTAGCAGCCAAGAGAAATCTAGTGAAAGCCTTCACCAAGCCTAGGCAGTCTGTTGATCTATAATTTCCTTTTGGGACTACATAACCCATACAAATATATCAACACTTACCTTATGCATGCGTGTCTCTCTGTGTGTGTTACAGATTACAGTCGATGATTTGTTCGACATATATTTAAAGTAACTTTGTGGCATTTGTTTTATTATACACTGACTTTATATCTTTCATTCCCTAGCCCTGGGAGTGGTGTGGGTTGCTGTAGAACCTAAATCTTTACAGTGAAATATTCCGGCAAAGTGCGAGTGGAGAAAAGACTTGCAAACTGGAAATACTTGAGAAGAATACTCTAGTTCCATAATTTGCCTAATTACTGAGGGAAACCTACGAGGCAATGGGTAGAAATTTTAACAACGGACTGAACATACATTGTCTCTACTCTATGACCCTTGTCTTAATCCAAAGCTTTTAACGTGATGATGGGAACTTAATTCTTAAACTGTGTTGAAATGTTATCACTAATCACGACTAGTTCTCCGAGCGATCTCCGTTATAGCGGGAGCTAGTGCTTTACATACATGAGCGGAAAGAATTGGCAGGAATAGAGAAAGCTGTATCTTGCAAATCATTTCACGTAACACTGTACACTCGTCCGTAGCCGAAGTAGCTGACGCGCGCCTGTGCGGTGTCACTAGACTTTGTGGTAAGCTGGTTTGAAACCTGTGTAAAATGTTCACCGCTAGTATTTGGCCGTCAGTGGCAGGGGAGGTGGTGGAGTAAGGTTGCTGATCACCAGTCCCTGTGCCAGTGTTCTGGATTGACTTCCAATCCTCTCCACAGTCTCATGAATTGAGATTATGTGATACTGTTAAGGGTGATCCATTCGATCGAAGGCGACGTTAAACTCGGCGGTCCCCTGGGTGCTATTTGAGAGGAGCAGTCTATGTGCCGGCACCATGCTTCACCATCTCCCCTCTATTCAGTCATAACAACACAAACGAAGCACTACACTGAGCAAACACTCACCACTGTCATCCACAAGACACAGATACACACTTGACACTTCATAACAGGTCGGAGAAAGACAACGGCAAATCACCTTGCGTATAGTGGCGACACTACATTCCAGCAGCTGCTCCTCTACGCTCATTCCGTGAGTATGGAAGTAGGACTACTTGGGCTTGAAACGTTACATTGAATGGAAACAGAACAACATGCAGTACGCCCTCAAGGAATGGAATAAGCAGATCGTTTGTAGTTTACACACTTCACACGTGCAGTAGTTTTATGGCGCCCTACTTTTAAAACCAATTTATGCCCGCTTCCGAATATGGTCTGTCGTCTACATATCCCCCAGTCACACGCCGGATCTTCATCAAGGACACATCTCACCATCTCCCATCTGCTTAATCGTACATCATCTTCTATCCTGTCTGATGTGTAATTAGAAGCTGCTACTTGCTTAGCTCTTCAAGAAAAAAGACCGTTCTGAGGTTTCTCCTGTTATGTATGGTATTTACTTTTACAGTTTTTACGTTAAATGCAAATCGGCAGGTAGCCGAAGTCAATTCACTGCAATAAGCAGTGGTGCAGAATAAGATAGCGGCAAGTAAGAAGCTAGTTCCGACACAGGCAGAGGTAGCGACGAGATTATATGGCGTAGTTGTGACACAAGAGTAGGGAGGGGAACGCAAGCCATGAGATCAGATTTTACTCGGCGATAAATACACATTAAACCACTAGTGCTTTAACACGAAAAACCGATTTCACTTTATTAAATGTTAATTATTGGAGTCCATCTTCGGCATACTGCTACTAGGAGAAGCCTACGGTCGTCAGACCTTCAGTACAACAACAATGGTGTGCAGTAAACGAGCATATTTAGTAAAAAATGAATATTGTTAACTTGCCCAAGATGTAACATGGGCTACGAAGTTTTGCGGTGCAAGCAACAAAAATAGACGACGTCAATGGCAAAGAAACGGTATACGATTTGGAACGTGGAATGTAAGGAGTCTGTACAAGACAGGAGCTGCAATCAGTGTGGTCAAGGAAATTCAGAGGTACGAACTAGACCTAGTTGCACTGCAAGAAATCCGGTGAGACGATGCTGGGAGCATTGATGTTGAAAACTGTACAATTCTGTATGGAGCCTGTGAACGAGGTCATATGTTAGGCACGGGTTTCTGCGTCAGTAATACGTTGGCCACTAATGTTTCAGAATTCGCTTCAGTCAACCCAAGAATATATGTTCTAACACTGGAAGTAAAGCATATTAAGGCGACTTTTGTGAACTATCATGCTCCCACGGAGGAGAGCGAATGTGAAGTGAAAGACGAGTCTTATGCACAGCTAGAGGCAGTGGTGGACGCTATATCAAATGGACATCTGAGGATCCTCCTTGGTGATATGAATGCCAAGGTTGGAAAGAACAGATAATCCAAGACACAACAGGTAGGCACAGTCTACACAATCTAAGCAATGACAATGGAGTTAGGTTTATCAGCTTCGCTACATCATTAGGGTTGTCCATCTCCAGCACAAACTTCCAGCGGAAAAACATACATAAAGGAACCTGGGTATCACCAGATGGGAGAACTGTAAAACAAATAGACCATGTTTCCGTTGATCTCAGAGCCAAGAGATGGGTGTTAGACGTTAAGACAGCGCGGGATGCCGAAGGTGTGAGTGATCATTTCTTGGTCAGAGGCCGTTTAAACATACAGTGTAAAGGAAGAACGGGGACTAAGTTAAAAAGAATGGAAAGGTACCATGTGGAGAAACTGAAAGATGAGGCAACGAAGACCAGATACCAGTTGCAACTTAGTAACCGCTTTGAAGCACTCAGTGAAGTGGACGCAAATCAGGACCTCGAACTAATGGGGAAACATCCAGAGCTCAGTTAGGGATACAGCAAAGGAAACACTCATGGGAAACCCAGTGGGCAAGAAGATCTGGTTTGGAAAGGAACGTGCAGATGCCCTGGAAAGGAGAAAGGAAGCCAGGAGCAAATGGCTGAAGGGGACAAATCTGGCACAGGCCAAAGCACAATTTGAGGCGTTCCGAAAGACTGCACAAGCAATTCTGAGAAGATCAAAGAGGAAATACATAAGGAATATCATCACTGGAGCAGAAACAGACTTCAGAGGACAAAAGACGAGGGAAATGTTTCTGAGGGTGAAGTACCTCTGCAAAGGTCAGCAGGGCAAGCAGAAATTTGCCACAGATTTCCGTGATAAGATCCTGACGAACGATAGGGACATAGCCGAGAGATGGAAAGAGTACTTTCGACAGCTGCTAAATTGTGATGAACCCGAACTGCAGTTTGATTTCCAATACCCAATTACAGCCGATGCAGACTATCCCCCACCTACCCTGGATGAGATAAAAACCAGAATCAGACATCTTAAACAGAATAAGAGCCCAGGTGAAGATGGAATACAGACTGAAATGATCCTGGCAGGAGGAGAGAAACTTGCAGAAAAAATACACCGACTGATACAGGCAATATGGACCAAAGAAGAACTACCAGGAGAATGGAAAACAGCTCTGATTTGTCCAATACATAAGAAGGGCGACAAAATGAAATGTGACAACTATCGAGGAATCGCCCTGCTTAACGTCTGCTATAAGATCCTGTCCAATTGCCTCATACATAGAATTCAGCCAGTGGCAGAATCGGTGATTGGGGTGTACCAGGGAGGTTTCCGGCAAGGACGGTCAACAGTAGATCACATCTTCAGTCTCCGGCAGCTCAGTGAGAAACTGGGTGAATATGGTAAAGATTTGCATATTTTATTCGTTGATTTTAAGAAGGCATCGCAAGACCTGCTCAACTGTTTAAGGGAGTTTGGCGTAGCAGAAAGCTCATCAGTCTGATAAAGATCTGACTGAACGAAACACATGCAAAGGTGAAGATGGGAAATCGCGTAACTGAGGAATTTGAAATTGTGACAGGACTCAGGCAAAGAGATGGGTTGTCCCCTATCCTGTTCAACTTTGCCCTCGAGAAGATTGTACGCGAGACCTTCCAAGAGAACGAAGGGATTGAAATCGAAGGAAAGAGACTGGCATACTTAGCCTATGCAGACGACATCTGTTTACTCTCTAGGTCGGAAGAGAAGTTGGAGCAAATGACCAAAGCACTAAAGGAGGCTGCCAGCAAATTTGGGCTAAACATAAACGAAGCTAAGACAGAGTACCTCGTTATGACGCGTGGTCATTTTCAGACTGCTGATCATCTACAATCACTGCAGGTTGGGGACCATTCCTACAAGAGAGTGCAAGAATTAAAATACCTAGGGGCACTTTTCACTGAGAACTCGTCATGTGAAGCAAAGATCGATGCCAGAATACAAGCAGGAAACTGATCTTACCACAGCCTAGCACAACTGATTCGGTCCAAAACTCTCTCCAGACAGTTCAAGATTCGACTGTACAAAACCCAGATCCAGCCTGTTGTTCTATATGGCTGTGAGACATGGAGTATCCGGAAACAGGACTTCCATAAGGTCCTTGTCTTTGAGAGAAAAGTGCTTCGGAAGATCTTCGGTCCGGTTCTGGATGCAGATACAGAGGAATGGAGGATCAGATACAACCAAGAGCTTGAGGAACTATACCAGCAGCCAAACATAGCAGGAGCTGTGAAAGCCAAATGAATGCAGTGGGTCGGCCATGTAGCCCGGATGGAGGATCACAGATGACCTCCGAAGCTCCTGGATTTCACACCTACAGGAAAGAGACCGCCAGGAGACCCAAGAAGCGTTGGGGGGATGGACTCCATGAAGATTTATAACAAATGTCAATAGATGTGGACGAATGGCTGATAGCAGCAATGGACAGAATACAGTGGAGGAGGAAACTTGTAGATGCGTGCGGTCCACAGGGCCGGATCACGTAGTAGTAGTAGTAGTAGTAGTAGTAGTAGTAGCAAGCAACAGATTTCGGCTGGGCGCCAATCTCTCCAGTCGACAATGGGACGCACTCGGAGCCCCTTTATAGGTGATTGCTACTATTACCATTCTTTCGGATAGTAACCCTTTGAGGGAGTTTTTTCGTAATACTAAAATCTTACTACTGCACGGTTCTTGCAAATAATTGCATCCCAGGAATTATTTGATATATATTAACTACTCACGAAGAACAGCTGCTCGCATCTTTTGAAGAAGCTAATGCGCTACAAGAGCCCCTTTGATGGACAACATTCGCGAGAGCTTCAGAGACGACCAGGTAGCGGGAGTCTTACACGTCGATTCACTAAGAAAATTCATGAATCAGTCGCCTCTCTGGTGGGAATGCTTGGCCAGTATACTGTACTGTAACGTAGCAAATTATTACGAGATAACACTCGATGCAGTATGGCATGCAGCCGTGTAGCACGGTGGCTTCAGGTTGGCTACGTTTTTCCTTCTCTCTGACACACAGCGGAGCTGACGCTACCGTGCGTGTGAATGGTCTCAAGTAACATTCATTCGGTACGCAAATTCATACCCCCTACGACTCTAAACATATAGTAACTGTCAGTCGATTTTGTTCAAACTTGGTACACAATCTTTCTTTATTAAGGAAGGGTTCGTGTTAAAATTTCAGATTTTTATCGATTATAGTTATGGAGGTTGAGAAATTACTTAAACGACCTAAAACCGACACATACGTCTCTAAACTCAGTTAGGGACAGTAACCAGATGCCTTTTATTATCATCTGAAGTCATAACAAAACTCACAGAATGTAAAATCACTTAAATGGAATTTTCTTTTCAAATGTTTAATTACTCTACATTACGTAGCATAAATAATCATTCGAAATTATTATTTGTTTATTACTTTGTTGTGTGAATACATGGGAATGAATGAGAGAGTGTATGTGGTACACATGTCAAAATTTAATCTAAAACCTTAAAAAATTGAACCGTGGGAAAATTGTGTTGCAACCACGATGCTGATTACATATATCGATGGGTGCTAGCGGAATAAGTTTCTATACTAATTTAAAGAATATTTTGCATTTCGTTCTATTTTATTAAACAACGTATTAGAAATTGAAATTGTGATGACGTATACGACTATCTGATTAGTGGTTGACGAAGGCACGTTTTGCTGCGAGAACGATCTGGAAGGATTATTCTGATTGGTCATTCAGATCAATAGCCAATCAGAATTAAACGGTTCCTGCGCGCAGGTAGTTAGATAGGCAGAGAGGAGAGGAGCATCGAGATAGTCGCTCGCTAACCTTCTTCCGATCAACAAAATGTTAGATGCTGTAACGTTCCCTGGCAGCACAAACACTGTTAATCAACAGAAATGACGTTTAATTGCACTATGTACGGCGCTACGAAGCAATTCGTGTGTACTGTAATTGTTTAACAAAAAATTTTATTTAATTTTGTATAAAGGACGTTGGTTATTATTGTAATATTGTCTGTAATAATATTCTCGATGTGTTTATGATTGTAATATTTCTATACTCATAATTTAATTGCGAAATATGTTAATATCTGCAATGAAGAAATGTAAAATATAACCACAGAGGAAAATAATGTTGTAAGATTACAAAGAGATATTCATAATCAGCGATAGTATAAATAGCACTACGTAATGTGCATTCTTTGTCGTCTCCCTCGAGAGCTGAGAGAGAGAGGAACCTGTGACGTAGCATTATACGAATGAGTAGACTTCTTTTGTCTGTTTCTATTTTTAGCCGCCATTACAGGAGCAATTATAAAGATGTGCCATTTTAATTATTATTATGGTCTAAATACATTATAATTTATCAAAATTGTGTATCACTAATGTAAATTAACTTGCCCATGTCATCTATAATATTTCTTTAAAGAATTTTCAGCACTTTTAGCGATTATCGTTGGTGTTGCTGGGCTGTGCCGCGACCGAACGATATGCAGCGGCGACACATTAAAAAAATTGTTCCGCTATAAAATTAACCAAACCCGTAAATCGGGAGCAGGTAAAATTAGCAGTGAATTAGGAAATATTTTTCTTTTACAGCGATCCTGAGGCTGACTGAATTTATTACTGGTTTTACATTTGTGCATTCGTAGGCGGATAATTAACGTTGAAGTCGTTAATCTGTTGGTTCTTTCAATTTCTAAAGCAAATAATTTAAACGTATAGTGAAGTGTGTTTTGTCAATGATAATTAAACGTTCAGGTCGGCTTTGCAATATTTAACCATTTTATGCTAGCAGAGACAGTCTTGTGTTCCATAGCTAACGCCGGGAAAGAATTCAGTAAATATTTTAAAAACCCACTGCATCTAGAAAATATGTGCCAAGGCCGAAATACGTAAAAATTTTGATTTAAATAATTTTCAAAGTCATAAATGTTATTAATCAGTTAGTTTGAATTTATCAGCATGAGAGGGTTCACGAATTTTTAAATGTCCTTAATTCTGTCTAAATGAATTTTTATTACCACACGTAAAAAGAAGGGTTTCTACAACAAAGTTCTTACTGAAAGAGTAAATAACAAAAATATTTAAAGCCATTTCTTCCTCATTTTCATCCATTCATTTTACATTATATATATATATATATATATATATATATATATATATATATATATATATATATATATATTCATCAAAATGTCTCCGTGAAAATAATATGTAAAATAAAGAACGAGTGCGTTCATTGCGCTTAGAACGTGTTGTCACTAAGGCGGCTTAAGTTACGAACATTTTGAGGAAAGTGTGATATTTCGGAACTAATTAGTTGAAGTTTTATAAGCGTATTGATCTTTTGGTCGTAGAGATGGAATAGTTTGGCGAGCACTTCTAACATAGAAGATCACTGAAACGACCGAATGTTCAACTCGCTAATAGTGGTGAGTCAGTTACTGTTCGATCGCAAATTTAATCGGGTGAGACTTGCAGAAATTCGGGTTACTTTTTCGTGTGAAAAATTTCGTATAGAGAGTGAACTTGGAAAGATAGAGCATTTGCCTTATTAAATACGGACTTGATAGCCATTTCATGTGCTTCCTTATGAATAAAAAGACGTTAATAGTAATTTTAAATGTTTTCTGCAATTAAACTGCATTCTCCTACAGCCCGAAATTTGTGAAAATAAACTTGCAGGAACTGATTTGCAACTGAAGTTACAAGGACTCTGTGTGGTGGGTATTAGGTAGTGGTTTCATCAATGCTGCTTTAAACTGCCAATCGTGTATCTACTACTGTAGAGTGAAGGGACGTCGGAAGGAATAAATATAGAGGTAGGTGAACTGCTCGATGAAAGAGAGAGCAAAGGAGATGAAAGAACGACCGATCGAACCCGCCCCGCCGCTGTACCTTTTCTATGACACATTTTACGGCATCGTTTCTGAACTGAGAAACTTGTATGGTAATTTGGGTCCATGAGGGAGACTGCATAATTTTCCTCGAGTATTAAAATCCCGTCCTTTCTTCCAATGTCTGTGCTAGTAATATTTCACTACGGACTGTCTTTTTCTTTTCTTTTTTTTTTTTTTTTCAGCGTTCGCACACAGCATATGAGGTTTAGCAACAGTCCTAACCAGAACTTAAAATGTGACTCGGTGCGAACTCCACAGTTGGTTCCCGCCTCAGTTTTTCCAACATTAAATGACAACACCTGCTATTCAGATGGCCGTCCAAATAACTGAAGCAGAATTGGGTGGTCGGTCGACTTCTACCACAGTGGAATAATAATAAGTCCTACAAAATTGCAAGAGGATGTTTGGGTAGCTGTTTGTGTACTCATATAAACGTGCTTATGAAATAAGTGTATATAAAATGCATGTTAATATTTTGCGAGGCTTCCAAGTAACAGGTAACGGACACTGGGGTGAAATTATGCTCGCAAGACAAAGCTTCAGCAATGAATGTAATGTTCTGCCTAATGAAATGAATCCCTAAATCAAAGTACGAAAGACGCCCTAAGTGCAGAGCAGTATCCTCGGCGCAAAGGAGAAAAATTCGATTAATTTCAGATGCAAGAATGCCAGTTTAAGACGGAGAGATGAAGCGAGGGTGGGACCGGCTCGGTGTTGCGAGAAAATTCAATTACGGTAACAAATTCGACTAGGTGATTTAACAGCCCTGCCTGCGCCTGGCGGAACAAGATTACTGAGAAACTGGAAGACGAGAGACAGAAATGAAGCACAAAGGATTTTCTGACCGATATTAGGAACTGCACGGTGTCCCAAACGTAAAGAAATGTTTTTGATTTTGTCATTAGAATACAACTTTCCTTGCTGCAGCAGAAGTCTTTAATCTATCAAATGCCATATGGAGATCACGTCTGGAAAACAGAATTATATGGTCACCATTTATATGCTACAGCGACAAATTAGTGGAATCGTACATTCCTCAGGAGCATGTAGTGTTCCTTACAACAGTCGACAAATATAAATTTTTAATTTTGTTTATTTAATAAAGAGGGTGTTATGTTTGTGCAATTCGAATTGTTATAGTTTCAGGACCGTAGAAAGCTATTTCGACAGATTAACCAGTAGAGTCTGGCGCTATTGTGAATCAGCTACGATAGCATTTCGATGTGTCGTGCAGCCCAGAATCGTCGTCTGCAGCCAGTGCACGATTAGATTCACATTGAGAGCGCTGCGGCATGTCGTTGAAACCACATGTCGCCATCCTCGAAATTCAAAATATCCAGTAATCAAATGTGCGGCTTCTGTCGATAACGTTCACCGCCCACACTAAAAATATATCCATATGGAGAATCAAAAGGAAAATTCCGAGTAAACAATATAGTATAATTCGACTGCACACATATGTTTGTTTGTAGTGAATAAAATCTCACATGAGCACGTTCAGACTGTTGCGTTGTTGAAATGCGAGTATTACGTTTTTTGAAATGAGCCTCGTTGGTTTTCATTAACATTTCGTAGAAGCCTACTTTTTGGGCGACCAGAATCGACTTGTTCTGGTTGGTGGGGGGACAGAAATCTTTGACGAAGCTGAACAGATACTTGTGTGCTTTATCCTTCAGAATTCTGAGCAGCGATGCTCTATTGATAACACAGGAGAGCTAATTTAGAGTTAGTTTAGGTTGCCGGCCTATGTGGCCGAGCAGTTCTAGGCGTTACAGTCTGGAACCGCGCGACCGCTACGGTCGCAGGTTCGAATCCTACCTCGGGCATGGATGTGTGTGATATCCTTAGGTTAGTTAGGTTTAAGCAGTTCTGAGTTCTAGGGGATTAATGCCTCAGAAGCTAAGTTCCATAGCGCTCAGAGCCATTTGAACCCTTTAGTTTAGGTTACTAACAAACTGAGAGTCTACGTAGGAATCCTAGTTATATCTGACTGTCAGTGGCGAGGCAAGGTATTTTTCTACACATCACTTGCTGACGTTTCTTGAGGGCTACGATTGTCAGCAAAGAGGTAACCTAAAAGGAAACGCATACAACGTTGTGAAAAAGGGATCTTTTAAGTATTGTTGCTGTTGATGTTGTTGTCTTTAGTCCTGAGACTCGTTTGATGCAGCTCTCCATGCTACTCTATCCTGTGAAAGCTGCTTCATCTCCCAGTATCTACTGCAACCTACATCCTTCTGAATCTGCTTACCGTTTTCATCTCTTGGTCTCCCTCTACGATTTTTACCCTCCACGCTGCCCTCCAGTGCTAAATTTATGATCCCTTGATGCCTCAAAACATGTCCTACCAACCGATCCCTTCTTCTAGTCAAGTTGTGCCACTAACTTCTCTTCTCCCCAATCCTATTCAATACCTCCTCATTAGTTACGTGATCTACCCATCTAATCTTCAGCATTCTTCTGTAGCACCACATTTCGAAAGCTTCTATTCTCTTCTTGTCCAAACTAGTTATCGTCCATGTTTCACTTCCATACATGGCTACACTCCAAACAAATACTTTCAGAAACGACTTCCTGATACATAAATCTATATTCGATGTTAACAAATTTCTCTTCTTCAGAAACGCTTTCCTTGCCATTGCCAGTCTACATTTTATATCCTCTCTACTTCGACCATCATCAGTTATTTTACTTCCTACATAGCAAAACTCCTTTACTACTTTAAGTGTCTAATTTCCTAATCTAATTCCCTCAGCATCACAAGATTTAATTTGACTACATTCCATTATCCTCGTTTTGCTTTTGTTGATGATCATCTTATATCCTCTTTTCAAGACGCTGTCCATTCCGTTCAACTACTCTTTCAAGTCCTTTGTCGTCTCTGACAGAATTACAATGTCATCGGCGAACCTCAAAGTTTTTACTTCTTCTCCATGAATTTTAATACCTACTCCAAATTTTTCTTTTGTTTCCTTTACTGCTTGCTCAATATACAGATTGAATAACATCGGAGAGAGGCTACAACCCTGTCTCAATCTTAGAAGTATTATCAATATAATTCATTAAAACTATTAATGGATGTGAGTAAATTGATAGTAATGTGAAGCAGTGCAAATGAATGAGGAAAAGCTAGGATATTGATTGAACTGCGCGACAGGAGACTTATCAACGTTATATGAGAGGGTGACAGCATAGATCCCGTATTCCGAAATCATATACCACACGCTGGAAGTTGCAGTTAGACAGGCTTGGGCAGAGCGTGAGCTCCTGACACTCGTCGTGCGTTGAAATGAATGGGAACTACGGCAAAGTTACAATACTCCTTTCGCATGATTGACGACAACAGGAACTTACTAAGTTTACACAGCTAAACAACTTCTTCTTTTTTAATTATAACAGTTTACCTCTTGTCTGGATATAGAACATCTAGGAAAGCTTAATATTGCTCGTAACTACTGTAATTGTGGATGATTTCCACTTCAGAAATTAGAAATATGGATGAAATTGGACGAATGAGGTTAATATTTAAATGGGCGGTCGTGTCCGTCTATAAAAGGTTAAACTTAATTAAAAAGCAGTTAGTCACTGCCCAGGTCTTTATGAGGCCATCCCTTCTTGGTGAAGTTCTATAGCTTACGAGTAGACGATAACAGTTTCCGCTGAAACCTGTTTAAATACTTAGACAAATGTAATATCTATTTTCAGTGCCGCAATGAAACTGAAAGTATGCATCCAGAGGCTGTCGCTTTTGTGATACCTGCCAATGTACACATCCATGTTATGTAGCCACACTAGGAGGTGTGTCACCCGCTGCAGAACTACTTCGAAGGACACGAGAGCAGCAAGGAGAACGCATACGCGCAAGCGGTAAGTGTGAGGGGCAAGCAGAGACGGCCCTACCGGGGGCTTGCCAGAGCTACCTCGGCGCAAGGTGCTGGTGCTGAAGTTAGGTTGACTAGTTAATCCAGCCCTCGTATTCGGAAAATTTATTCTGATGCTTATTTTTGGGAAATGTTATGCTGCATAAGTGAATTCACACATTAAAGTTTACGTGTAACTAATATAAATGATACGTTAAGGAAATCTAACAGGCTCAAGAAGCAAGTTCCTCAAGGTGCTGTGACCAGACCGACATTATTGAAAACTCCCATCGATGACCTCTCCTCATACAAACCAACAAAAGAAGAGGTTAAAACGGCGCAGAAGACAGTTATTTGGATCTCACTGCGAAACAACATTTAGAATCACTTATAAAATAAAATTAACCAACTGATAAATCACCTTTAACAGTGGTCATATGAACAATTCATGGAAATGAACTGCCAGAAGACCTACTATCAAATAATTTCTTTTTGTCATTCTCAGTCAACGGTACCTCTAAAATTGGATGGGAAGGTATACAGCAGAATGAACACCTCAAATATATAGCGGTTTATATATATCAAAAATTAAACTGGCAGACGCACAAAAATAAAACTGCTCAGAAAGCAAGACACAGACTTAGTATATAGTAGAGATTAGATACTAGTAAATGAGGATGCTCAAGCACACAGCCCAAGGGCACCTACCAAAGCTACATAAGACAATTTGAGCATATGGCAGCAAAGCATTTGTTAAGGCTGCTACCAGAAATATCACCAGATTAGAAAAGATCAGAATCAAGCATTAAGTGCTATAACTGGTGGAGCAAAATCTACACCTTTTATATGACAATTCTAACTGGAATAGAACCTATTGAAATAATTATCAAATGTTAGCACTGCTTCGGTATGAGAAACTGATTCGTCTGTTCAATCAACTGACTATCCAAAACTTAAGAATTTATGTAACAATAACATCTGACAGGTGAAAACCAAAATTACCCAAAAATTAGAAGACATTAATTCACAGTATCAAGTGGCATAATTTGATGCTGAAAAATGTATATTTCCACTATCTCCAACTTTGCTTTCTCAACTACATTACCAGTTCGGCATAAAGGAAATGAAGAAATAAAGTTAAACAGAAAAATTAACCTTGAGCGCTAAAGCACAGGAAACAATACATCTCAGATAGGCTGAATATAAAGCAAAACTTTATCTTTTTATCAACCTGTAGGACCGTAAGGTGAAATTGCAGTCATCAGAACTCCAGCAAGTCAGCTCAATAACTGTGTACGTATGTTCGACAAATATTCCAGAGCAGCAATATTGGCTGTTATCAACACACAATATCCAAAAAAACATTCAAGTTCAAGAAGGCCAAGAAGTCAGTAAATGTCTACAACTGAGGAGCAAGACAACGGCAATTCACTAGATTTTTGTAGGCAAGAAGGGCAAAAAGACTGGAAAAACGAAAATTTATTTTACAATGAGAAGCATTATTAACAACACTTTTCCAGAAGAATTAAAAGATCCAACAAAATTTTATATGAGCAGTAGATTTGGAAAACCTCATGGCCAGATCGGTAAGGCTGATGGGTCAAGTAGAGAAGCAGTAACCGTTTTCCGCTTGACAACTGCACGTGACTGTTTGTGTGCCCATCTGCGTAAGATTTCCATCATCTCTCTCCAGAATTAGTTGTGTTAGTAGGTTGGTTCGATCACGAACAAAGAACATTTAAAAGCGTATTCGAAATTAAGTGACTGTAATTCCCATTTAACAACATTTCATTGGGAAGCGAAAAGGCGGATGGAAATATGTGAAATGCCAGAACATTAAAATAATAATAATTTACGTCGCACACGCGTTTCAGTATCTTCAATCTATTATCACACATATTTACGATATAGAAACATGAAATTAGTATTCCAGTTTTAAAAAAACAGTTTGGGTGAATATCCGGTGGGCTGTGGGGTGAATGGCAATTTTGAATGAGAATGGTGGTGTATTAGTGCAGACTATGCAGATGTGCAAAGCAATTGTGCCAAGGTGGCGTGGTGGGTGGAACATCTGTTAGTGAGTAGGAAACCCACATTCCAATCCCAGCCTGGGCACAAATTTTTATTCGCCGCATGATAGATCTTTTGGGCCTAAAACTGTCTCTGTAACCACAGAGTTCTATTATTTTGGAAAAGATAACTAGTTATTAGCGTAGTTCGGGTCCACACCGTAGATTTTCGTCAAAACTTCTAGAAAAAATCATGACAAGTATATAGCATTAATATTTAATTTAATTATCAGTCTCTTTAATACAATGGTCACACAGAGTAGTATAATAGTTACAGTACACATAAGTCACATGTCTGGACTATCGCTGGTCTTTGTATGTCCGATGGCCGCCCAGCTACGTATTCGCTGTCCGCCTGCTTAGCTAAGTGGTAACATATTTGCCTCCCATGCTCAGGGCCTGGGTTCGGTTCCCGGACGGGTTGGAGATTTTTCTCCACTCGTGGACACTGTGCTGTGTTGTCCTCATCGTCATTTCATCCTCATCATCGGCCACAATTTGCCCAACTGAAACGTGGGAATGTGCTCTGCACGAATGACCACGCTTCAGATAAGCAATAGTTTTAAGTACATTTGATAGCTAAGCGTATGACGTGGCTTGAGAAAGAAATCCGGTTGCTGTACGGGCAATGAAACAAAAGTTGTAGCCTATTTAATTAAGTGAGCGCCGCTTAAGAGGCAGCGAGATGACAAGCAGCCGGACGGCCAGAGTGGAAGAAGGGTGCCGGAGGGTTACGATAAGAGCCGAGTCGGGTGCGGTAGGCCAGCATGTTGACTTAAAAGAACGTGAAGGTGGAAGGACACAGAAAAGCCAGGCGTAGCTTAGAAATACGACGCAGCACCCACAGGCGGACTGCCCTTGGGGATGGAGAAGACAAGAGGCCGCCTAAGGGTAAAAAAGTTGTTCGTTTGAAAAAAACTTGAAATTAGAGAAGACAGCCAGAGTAAAATTTGCAGAAGAGTGTAAATAAAAAGTGTACATGTGCAGAGAGCAACGGGGAAATGTAAGGTATAATTTGCCTGTTTTAAGGGAAGAGATGGTGGCTGATGTCACCAGCGGTTTAGTGGGGGAGAAAAAGTGGCGCACAGTACGCCATTGTGGAGGAACAGCTGTTAGACCGGGGAGCAGTGCACTCCAGCAAAATTGCCAAATAAGCTTTGTTTTTTGGCTAAATGTGAATAAAACCGTGACAAAGAAACGTTCGCATAGGTGGTGAAGTTATTTTGACTGTGAATGAATGTTTATCTTAATATGTGACAATTACTGAGGTACAGACGGAAATAGTTAAATAAACAAAGCTTAGTGCATGGAACGACACGACAGTCATTGAACACGGTACGTCAGCTGTTGTGCTCGCTCCTGTTGTTGCAATTCTATTTATGTCTTCTGCCAATGATCATTATGACCAGTTGGTTATGATCATGCTTATTTTTATGTGGAGTGTCAAGTGTAAGTAAAGACTGAGTTCCGTGCCATCCGGTAATACAAGATCCTGGCCTTTTACACTAAAAGACCCGCGTGGCAGCTGAGTGAATTATATTAACACGATCACTATTAGGGTTAGTCTGATTGAGACAGCAACCAAATGCTATCGGTATCCGACAGTGGTTTTAAACCCATTTACAGTGACATGTCCATCTGACCGATATCTGGCTGGATTCTAGAGTGCAAACTACGATTTTGCAACTTGTTTGTAATAAATTGTATCAAAGAATTTTGAGGTTAACCTGTCTCTAGAATATAATTGCTTTTATCAGAGCTGCGTGGCATTATTTAGTAGCACCGGAGTTCCTCTCCAAAACCTTAGTTCTACGTATTTGCTAAGTCCAGAATAAACAGGGTACCGAATAACGTATGAGCAGATGAACTGCAGGTAAGGGCAGGTAATATTACAGATCGAAAAAGTGCAGAGGCTGACTACCCTGCCACTGCGCAGGTAAGGCACAAAGAGGGCCTCCCACGCACTCCTGTAAATCTGTTGCTTACCGTACCAGACAGTCCAAGGGGTCCAGTATGTCATAAGCTAGGGTTTGTCATTACGCAGAGGGGATGTTACAAGTTGGTACATCGGCCTAGAGTATATTACACAATGTGACACCGAATGAAGACTTGCACTTGGCGTCCGAACACGAATGGGACATCCCGGCTAACAATGCCACATGATCATTTCATTTTTACGTAATCACTTGGCGCTCTTTCTTCAATTACTCTTCTAAGCTGTTGTGGCTTTCCCATTCACTCGGCACTGGGAGTTTTAGGCTTTTTGGATCCCGCTCGACGCGAGCGTTCCCGTAACTTGCGTTTTGCGAATGATACGACACATTTCATTGTTTCGTAATTTTCAATTTAGTGCGGATTTTCGTTCATATTCCGGCGAACATTAATTTTATTTTCTCACTTTATGGGTCCTCGAAATGTCTCGCAAGCTCTTTACAGCCCCTTCAGAAATAATGTCTAGCTAAATTCACTTCCACGCTACGCCAGTTTATAAGTTTACACAAAGCTAATTTGTAACTATCTCACGCACGCGGCTACACTGAAACGATGACGTCGCAAGCAAAGTAAGTATTGATCGACAAACATTTACAGACAAGATATATGCATTGAGGTTCAATCGTTCCTTATTAGTCTCATAGCAGTAACGCTTCAAATGCAACGATATGTTCTCACGGAGGAATGATAGACCGACGAGTGAACAGGCGTTTTCACGTCAAAACAATTACAGATAATATATTTTCCTGGCTTCAGTATTCACAGTCTTCTTCATAACGTCTCAAATTCCAGTTTAGAAGGGATGGCCGACTGCGACTGATACCAGTATCCATTATGAAATGTGTTAAGTCCACATATATGCTGCTCTTGATACCTGAAAGATATAAATTACAGGGCAATCCCGACTGCGTCTGACAATATTTCAAGGAACCCCGTAGCGAAAGGAATTCTAATGATAACGGGTAGTATCCAGTAAAACAACATAAGACTTCGACCTCTATTACTCCTCACTCTTACCTTCCTGGATTTTTTGTATTGCCCTATATCTTTCCTGATATTGTACATTTTCGAAGCCGGTATACAATGAATGAATTGTACTCGACAGTTGGAACTCGACAGTCGAGTCACGCAGGAATAAGAGCAAAGGCAAATCCTTTGGAATTCATGGGCGCAAATTGGTGCGAAGGTCCTAGAGACAAGATCTGAGGTAGAATAAGAAAGAAGTGAGGTGGAGCGAAACGAAACACACTTTCACATAAAAAGATAATCAAAACTTCTGAAATACTTTGTTTGTTAATCACCGATCGAATGAATGCTTCTAATTTATAACTGACACGTATCACCTACTATTTACTTTACTGAAGGAGCATAGTTTTTTCTGATATTTATACACAGTTTGCTTCCAGACAGGTAACATTCGGATAAATGCAAGTACCTTCTACATTTTTTCCAGTTTTTGACTTCGGATGGTAAAAGGATTAAAAAATTGCAAATTCAAAGTGGAGCACATCTGGAATCCCGTAGAACTTAGAGCCATCTGATTTTTTAGTTGCAAGAACAGCGGCGAAAGGAGTTCACTTGATGTTAATTAGTATTCATTAAATGTTCTGGAGTTCTTCAAAGTGATACTAAAATGATAAGTCCGGCTTTATGTCTGGATTTGATGCGGGTTCGGTTTGCATAGATTTTCTTTAAGGTGGGAGGGGGCATTTGCCCACCCCTGTCCCTCGCATCTCGGTAATTCAGTAATTTGTGATTTTTGTCTACCGTGAAGTACAGCATTCACTGAGCACAGACATTGTAGATTCCCGTATGAAAGGTGAACTATAGCTAAATTCTGCGATTAAAGTGACCCTAACATTAACATAACTGCACTGAACCTCGTTAGTAATACAAATAAGCATTGGATAATCTATATATGAATATAAAATGGGAGTTGTCAGTGGCTTACCCAACCACGAATCAGATCGGAAACAGCGAATATCTGAATGCTTGACACAATGCAGTGCCCTCTATTTTGGAACAATGAGGTCATAAAATTTTATTTCTTTCAAATTAACTCCACATAACCAAGAGCCGATTCTTGGAGTACTCAGGTACATGGTTTTTTCAGTCGAACAATATGTGACCTATTCTCGAATGAACATACCACCCTATTACTCTAAATCAGTATTAATGGAAGGAAAAAAGAAGATGTAATACCCTTAGGAACAAAACTTTCGTCGATTGTAATCATCCTTCACCGACGAGTCATGGTTTCTGCTTAATATGATGACTCAGTTGTTGTATTTTTAGAACAGTCTGCAACCAATGCTTAAAAACACAGGTAGCAACAGCAGCGTTTACCCCTATAAAAAGTTTCAAGTCATATTTTGCTGGGAATATTCAGCCATGTCTAAGGTATTCTTGACATACTCGATATTAAGTCCATCCACGGGGATATCTTCATCTTAGAGTAATTTTTCTATTCCTTAAATAGCAAAGACTTTTCTAGCTGCATAAATACGCTCCTAATCACGACTGTAAGGGCTGTCAATTGCTGAATGACTTTAAAGAAGATTTAATACTCTCTTCACATTCCTCGAATAGTGGTCTCCTTTGTGTAAATCGTCCTACAGGTAAACTTGACTAACACTGTAGGTGACGTGTAGCTCAATCATTTTCAGCTCTAGCAGCAGAATCAGAAGAAAAGGGCGTTTGATCTGGACACCACCAGTGCATAACAATGTGACTTGAAAATGCTGGTTTTCTTCCAAAGCTCTATTAATCAATGACTAATAATGGACGCCTTACGTCTCCCACACAGACTCCTATCTCTTCCGCAGTCACGTTATCAGACAAGTCGTCCCCTCGTGGAGGACATCAACGTTCTCTATCCATCATTCCGGTTTCTTCTCTGCGTGTAACAGTGGAATTAAATTATTTCCGCCCTGAATTTTACTTTTATAGATAGTTGTTTGATTTTTCTTTACACTGAGTCAGCTCCTCCGACGACCATTTCTATTTCGATTTCTTCACGTTTCGCCTTCAATTAAAGTATTTCTTCATTACCCAATGCTGTACTTCTGTTTGTCTGTCCAATGGCTATGATTCCCCGTTACAGTTGCCCATTCCTCTCCAACAGAATTGCTTAGTTTGATATTCATTTTCACAGTATCTATAGTCTTAGAGAATATCAAACAGACCTCATAATTACCCAGTACTACATTCAGCATTGATGGTTCTGGACGGTTTTCTTAAACTTCATTCTACTCTTCATTATTACTAAATGGTGATTTCAGTCTATACCCGCTTCTGTGTACGCCTTTCAATTCTAAATTTTATTTAGGAATCTTTGTCTGATCATCTTATAATCCATCTGCACTCGTTCCTTGTCTCCCATACGTCTCCCTCTTGTGGTTTAAGAGCAGTATATTCCCTCTTACCAAATGAAATTTATCGCAGAATTTAATTACTCTTCCGGATCTCCCATTCCTAATACCAAGCCCAGACTCCCCATGAACTCTTTCTTATGTTTCCTCTCCTACCAAATTAAACTTTAAATTCTGATTGAAAACGAGCTCCAGGCTCCCTACAAATAATATCAGATGCGTTAGCGTAATAAAATTTATGCAGAGGCACCTGACCTACAACCACTTTTTTCACTGAAAATAGTCACTTTATGATAAAATAAATCTTGTGAATTGTTGCTAATTAGTTTCGATAGTATTTTTAAATAAGTTCTTCTGCTTCGGCTTCGTCGTATTTCCTGTGGAAATAAAAAGTTTAAATGGACCGCGTAAGGGCGGCCAACTTTCTCAGTCAAACATGATCACAGCTAGCTCCGCAGCAGCTGCTAACACTTGCGTTATAACAAATGTGGCGTCGGTTCCTTAAATGATTACTCTGCACTCCAGATTAGCTTATGATACTTTCGTAACTCTTTTACACATCAGTTATGTTCTAGTAATTAAACGAGAACAAGACAAAAGCTATCGCAGTGCAATCGTACCTTCTACTCTCAAACAATAGCTAAGACACAAGAAAACATCAGAAGAGGACTAAGTTCATTGTCTTCCAGTCCTTTTACAATATAACAAAAATTATAGCGTTCAGTTTTTTAGTTTACATGCATGATCTTACAACACGGAGAGTAATGTCTTTTTTTTATTTTCAGAATCGATAAATTGTCTTTAAAGTTATTTCGTTAATTTTGTCCGTATCACAATTAGGCATTAAAGTTCACACAACATTACACATGTATAGGTCTTTTGTCGTTATTTATGCTGTTCATGTCAAATATATGAAGGGACGCTATATCGCCCCCTGGGCTACAAGGAGTATACTCACAAATGTATGGTCCTTGTAGACCACAAGTGTCACTTTTAAGTTGTTCATTTGTGAAATTCACTTCACGTTACAGTTTCTTTTATATATAGTGGCTGGGGATAGATATATTACATTCAGCTCTTCCATTTGGACAAAGGCCGCAGGGAAACCCCAGAAAAACCTCGGAAGAGCTATTGATCTTTACCCACTACACGAATTTCAAAAGGTGATCATACATATTGCATCATTATAAATACGTACATTAAAAAGAAATACTTTTCCTGCAAAAGATCACATACACAGGGTAGTTTGAATTTTATTCTGTTGTTTTTGAAAATAATTCAAAAGATTAATCGCCGAATTTCTTGTTGCATGTAGGTGGTGTCGCTGGCGTTGTATTGCGCCGTTGCGATATCTCCTGCCTCTTGTCACGTAGTATCGGATGGAAAGGATGTTCTTTTCCTTGCCTCTTGACCTTGATGTGTCGGCATTGTTACATGGTTACGCATCGATCGCTCGCGTAGTCAGGACGGGAGAAGACGTTGTCTCCTACCGGTCATGCAACAGATGTACAGATGTAATAGTCATGGATTTTATTTAGTGCTATTGCTGTGGGTAGAAGTTGGTTAATAGGCAATATTGCGTCATCGAGGCACAGGCTCTGTCACTTGTTAGTATGGGTGTATTTGCACTTGCGTGTGCTGAATTGTGTAGGACACATGATGCCTAATAAAGCACTACATATCCCTGTTATCATCATTTCGCATGAAATGTCGACACTTCTCATATTTTGCTTGATGCTGGTCCACCCAGTCGTTGTCATACAAACGTTCTACTACGCTGTTCACGGCATCATATATTTATTGGCGCATTGAAGGTAGCGTCCAAATTCACAATATTAATTGCACGGTTCAAACACAGGCTGTACACAGGTTTGTGTTTTATACCATTGAACGTATAGACGTTCGGCCAATGTCTGTACCTCATACGGCTAACGCCGCACAGCACATAAGTGTTCACTGTCCAAGGTTATCACCAACACTGCTTCAAAGCTCACACTGCATTTGCAAATACCAACACACTATTTCAGTTCCTGTTAGTATTGCTTAACGTATGACTTTGACAAATGGCATTACATTATTCTTGATTTTGACATAACAGTGACACAGATGTCTGTTCGTACATAAAACATACTACAAGAAATTTTATAATCACACTGTACTGCATGGTATATCTTTGCGTACATTTGATGGTTACATCATACATGAAACGGATTCTGGTCTGACTAAGCAATATGTGGATCCTTAATATGAGCAAAATTGGTCATTTGACATATTTAAGTTGTAACTAGGACCGATGTGCATGTTCTTGCTTTATAAACTTTGAACTTAAACGCCTACCCTCGGAAGACCTTTGAAGCTTTTTTACGACAAGCTCTAATGTTGAGCTATTATCTACTCTCAAATACTTTAGTCTCATGCCTACACTTTCCCTTTTATTTTTCAAAGTACCGCACCACAGATGTCACATGGTGTGCACGTAATAAAACGCATATAACCTGTTTAAACATTTTCACGTGAGTTCAATAATATTCAGTGCATGAACTGAATAAATATTTAACATGAAACATGTTAACACTTATCTTTATTAAATCTATTTCTGTTTGAAAAATCAAAACAAGATATAATTATAAATTATATTTTGAATAAAATTTATTCTTGAACTGAAGGTCCTTTATCTTTCTTCTTCTCATTGAAATGATGGAAATGTAGTTACTGATTGTCACTTGCACAATTCTGAAAGGTCCGGTATATAACATCTGCCACTTTTTATTCTTCTTTGTGGTAAGCGATGACTTAGAGTGATTCCTCATCAAGAATAAGTAATTGACTTGATATTGACTGTTTTTCTTATCATCTTGTCATATTGAATCTTTCGTCGGTGAGCAGCTCTGGCCTTATTGTTGATTACGTCTTTTATCCTCCCCTCTTGAGTGGTATCCTTGCGTGGTAGTTTTGGCGGCGGAGTGATCCAATCGTTTGGTTCCGAAGCATTGAATAACAGTTCATGTGGTGTATATCCTGTTGCTGGGTGTGGCAGATTGTTGAGGATATTTTCGAATAAAGTTATTAACTCTGGCAATTAAGTGTGCTGCTGGTGAGCATAGGTCCGGATAAATCTGTTCATTTCAGAAAATATTCTTTCCTCGGGCCTGGCTTCCAAGTGGAAACGTGCCACTAATCTGTGCTTTATTTCCTGGTCACGTAGAAATTTCCTCCACAGCTGACCAGTGAACTACTTAGCACTGTCTGTCAGAATATTTTGCGGTTTTCCTATTTGTGGTAAGTAATCTTTTGGCATAAGTTGCACGATCTGCCTGGAAGTAGTTGCTTTCATTGGAAATAATTTAACATATTTCGTGAAGGTTTCATAAAATGCTAATATGTACTTCATTCCACCGCGAGCAGTCAGTAGCGGTCCTGCGACGTCTACTGACACGATTTGCAGTCGCTGTAAGGGAATAATTGGATGTAATTCTGTTTTATTACTCCGAGTGTTGGCTTTAGCTTTCTGACACAGGTCAAGTGTTCTTAGTATCTTTTGATCTGTACGTTTAAGATTACGGATGTAGCAATGCCGTTGAATCATATTTACACATTTTAGTATTCCGACGTGCCCCCAGGCGTAGTACGTTAATCAGACAAAAATTTGTATTTTTTTGTAGGGAATACACACACACACACACACACACACACACACCAGATATCTGAGGCGATGTCGTTTCGATGATATAAGATGTTATTTTCTATTTTATACCGTAAGGTCTCGTTGCTGGTTTGCCCTGTTTTCTCTGAATGTTTTATTTTTGTCCAGATAGGGTCTTCGTGCTGTAGCTATCCGATATTTCTGCACGTGTGTAAATATTCACGTCGGTGTGGTTGTGACATCATTAGTAGGATCTTATATTCTAATGCTCGCTCTATCATCTCCACTACTTGTGACATGCCTACAGGTAGACGTGATAAAGCATCGGCAACCACTTTATTCTGTCCTTTTGTATACATTATTTTTAAATTGTACTCCTGTAATACCAATGCCCATCGAGCTTGTCTTGCATGTAAGAGCTTGAAAGTTAGTAACAAAACTTAAAGCTTGATGTTCACAGAATACTTTAATTTGTTTACCATAAACAAAATAATGAAATTTATGTAAGGTTCAAACTACGCTTAGTGCTTCTAATTCTGGAAATGAGTATGATCTTTCACAACTGTTGAGCACTCTGCAGGCAAAAGCTATTACTCTGATTTCACTTCCTCCATTTACCTCTTCAAGGATAGGATGAGGAATCACTTTAATCTCTTCGTATGCTTGTTGGCATTCCTGGGACCAGTTCCAGATGGTGATTGTACGTAATACGTTAAGCAATGTGTCATTGTTGAGCAGCTGGTTCGGTACAAACCAGCGGAAAAAGAAAATAATGCAATAAATGATTTTAACTGCTTCTTATTAGTGGGTTGTGAGAATTCTTTGAGTGCTTGTAACTTCTTGCCATCGGGCATTATTCCTGGAGGTGATATTATATTCCCAAGAAACTTAATATGATTTCTCCCAAATTTTGAATTGTCCAAATTTGCCGTTATTCCTGCTTCTGCTAACTTATTTAATACTCTTTCCAAGATTTCGACGTGCTCTTTCCATGTGGATGTGGCCACTAGAAGATCGTCCACATAAAGAGTCAACTTTTCGAGTAAATCCACGCCTAGTGCTTGATACAGTGCGGTAATAAACACACCTGCTCTTACATTAAGTCTAAAAGGCAACACTCTAAACTGATAACTTCTTCCATTAAAAATAAAGGCTGTATATTTTCTAGACTCTTCAGTTAATGAGATTTGCCAATAACTGCGTCGAATATCAATCGAGGTTAGATACTTTACACCATAGAATTTCTGCAGTTGTTCTTCTGAACTTGCTGGTCTTGTTCTAACAGGTATAATAATCTTATTTATGTTTTGGCATCTAAGACAAGTCTGATTTTCCCTCCGGGCTTGGCTACAGCTAACAGAGGACTATCATCCCCGATTGGAACATTTTCTGGATTTCTTTGCTCACTGCTTCCTTTTTCGTCCACGGAACAGAATACGATGCTTGGCAGTATATGTCATGGGGAAACACCTCTATGTCATACACGTGCCCTCTGATGGTTTCACGTTTCTCAGAAAATACGTTATTGTAGTTATTTAATAGCTGTGTAAGCTGTCGACGTTGAGGTATTCTGATTCGTGCACTTTATTGTCGAGCGCGTTTGTCCAGCGAAGTGTTTCAAGTTGAACTAGATCTGAATAATATTCCTCTTGCCTTCTTTCGTCACTGATTACTTGGAATATGAGCAGTCAACCGCTTTTCTCCTGTATGCTCTTGCAATTTTTACCAAGAACATTTTCCGTTCGCATAAAATCCAATAAAATCTGTCTATTGCCATTAAGCATGCAAATATTCCAGCCTGAAAGGTCTACCTTTGCCTTTCTTGCGCTGGGGAAGTAGCACCCCAGGATGCAGGCTACTCTTAATCCCTTGACCATAAGAAAGTTACATTTAATAGTATCCCTTCCCAGGCATAAATCCACCATCACCTGGTACTGAATGTGTTGTGCCTGTGCACTAATTGCTCCAGTGACACGACGGTTTTGTACAAGATATGTGGGTAATTTGCTGTTTTGAGTCAAGGTTCTGAATAGATCGTAGCTCATTACATAGGTATCTACGTAGACTTCTATCGGAATCTCATTTATCCTTGCTTTTATGATAGTTTCCAGTACACTTGTTTCTGTTGGATTACATTTATGACGTTCACTTAACAGATCTTGTCCCATATTCCTTCCCTCTTGGTACCTTAGTAATTGCACATTATTTTGTACATTATTTATAGATGTGCCTCCTCTTTGTCCGTCGACCTTCAATTGGGAGCTTATTTAGGTCTTTTGTCGTTTGACGGCCTAGCCATGTTGTTGCTTCCGTCTGATGACATTTCCACTGTTCGTACAGTGCTGTTAGTATCTGTCCACGGTAACGGTATGGCATTGGTATTCCGCACAGAATTATGATTATGTTATTGATATTGAGTGCTGTTAACTGGAGGTGGTGGCGGCATCAAAGTTCGCATCCACTGCACCGGGTGAATATGGTTATTTGCACTGTTGTTTTGGTTTGGCCATTGACCTTCATTCATTTTTCGCTTGTTGTTTAGGTTATTGTTGTCGTTGTTTTATGTGGGTTGACCTCTCTCTTCCCATCTCCTTTTCTTATTATATAGCGTTTGTCCATTTCCATTCTTCCTGTTTTGTTCGGTATATTGGTCCGGTTTTCCGTTACCATTATTTCCAAAATTGGAATTGTTATTACGATTTCCAAACTTACGGGGTGAAGAATTTCCATTCTCACAGTCCCTATTTAACTTATTTTCCTCCTGTGAAAGATCAATTTCATCCAACACAAACAGGTAACGTTCCAAGTCATCTTCTGGTACATTTATCAACTTGTCACGAATACGGCTGGGTAATTATAATTTTAATATTCGGATAACATCCCCTGTGTACATTTGTTCATCTCTATATCGGGTTTTATGTGCCTTGTTTCTAGTTATAGATTTGTGGGCTATACACTTCAGTTCTCAATCTTTCCTGAACTGCTCTCGACAAGTATCGTCCCAAAAAATATTTCTCAAACGGCGTTACACTGTGGCAGTTATCTATGACTTCATTTGTCCATAGGGCAGCGTAACCTTGAATGTGTGCGATTGTGAATTGTATTTTCTGCCGTTCATTCCAGACAGTCGGCAACACATTACGGAATCCTTCGATAAAAATTACTGGATGTATGGTTTTCTTTTCGGCGTTAAACACCTGGAATTGTCGGTGTTTGTTTAAGCTTTCATCTAATTTGTTTACGGAATAAGAATAAACTGCCCCCACCTGATTATCAATCGGCCAGCTTCCTTTTACTGGTACATTTTCTCTATCCGAATTGATGGTATGTTGATACGAGATTTACGTAGTACGTTCAGTACCATACAGGTTCCGGGTCGACTTGCCACAATCGTTGCTTTTAGTTGGTTTCGATTGCGTACAGTATAAGTTACACTTTGATGTCCTGTTTCTACAGCGGTATTTGCAGTTTATATTTCGCTTCGCTTTTTTCACCTGCGAGTGGTAGCTTTTCGATAGTAGTTTGTTGGCCTACCGTTGCTCCGCTAATAGCTTGTTGCATTGCAGCCTGTACCTTGTTCGGAGACTTGGTTTTCCTTTCCCTTTAACCAGTCTCGGAACTGCTTTTCGACCTTTTTTGCTTGTTAGTTTAAATGTTGTTCTATAGTTTCTTTCTAAGCTATTTCTAAATTATCCATGCGATTAGATAGTTGCTCCACGTCTTCCTTAATGACTGCGCAGTTTTCAGCGTTTGCACATCCTTTGCTACGTTTCTGACAATATTCGGTAGTTCGGCATGTGCTTTCTTCATTTCGGTAATCTCAAGTTGTATCCGATAAGATTTGATCTCTTTTTGCCAATTCCTGTTCCCTTAATCTATCTCTCTTTTCCAATTTCCTAAGAAATTCAGCAAATGGAGCCGGTATTGGTGAACATACCGAAGCGGTAGTTATCCTACTCCTTGAAACATTAACACTATCCCTGCTGGTAGCTGCTACTGGTTCTAAAATTTCAGTATGCTGGCTACTTACTGGCATTTTACTGGAAATAATAGTGTATGTTCTCTACTCGTTGCTCACGATTAATGTCTAACATTTCGTTACCCCTGTCCATTTCGGGCAATAACTGAACATTAACTAAAACACTTGTCCCGACATCTAATTGCAACTCCAAAACTCGTCACCTTTCCCCATAATGATAATATATGCACTTATCTAACTAATAAACTTGCACTAAACTATAAATGCTGACTATGTTCACAAATAGTAATGTTACTACTTCAAAAAAAATCACAAAATTATCACTTGGTTACTGTGGATGCTACCAAAACAGAATATATTCTATCTTACTAAACATCATGTTCCATCTATGATACTGTACTTTGATGATACTTGTCTATGTATCAAGATACGATGCCTAGTGGTCCTTTACCTTAAGGTTTTCTCTTCTTATTGCTATCTGCACCGTCTCAGTTTATAGTCAGTTCTTCTCTGCTACTCTCGCTCAGGATGTTTATATATGAAATGAAGTTATTTTCTATTAGAACACGATGAAAGTTAATGAATACCTATATACATACATAGAGAATTATTAATAGTTCCTTTTCTCGAGCCCCACGTTCCGGGGCGACATTTATTTACAATGTCTCTTTCTGCTAAACGTTATTATGAGGATTCTATTAAGTTCATGAAGTTAAATTTAGTAAAGTTATCTTCCATAAAACGTATAAGAAACAATTACAAATAAACAATATTATATTTGCAGGTTGCCATATTAAACTTTAAATTCTGATTGAAAACGAGTGCCAGGCTCCTTACAAATAATATCAGATGCGTTAGCGTAATAAAATTTATGCAAAGAGGCACCTGACCTACAATCACCTCTATCACTGAAAATAGTCACTTTATGATAAAATAAATCTTGTGACTTGATTCTAATTAATTTTGATGGTATTTCCGTATTTCTAGTGGAAACAAAAAATTTAAATACGCCGCGTAATGGCGGCCAACTTTCTCAGTCAAAGGTGATCGCAGCTAGCTCCGCAGCAGCTGCAAAAAATTTTACACAACCTCTTGCTTTATACCAAATGTGTTGTGGTTGCCTTAAATGATTACGCTGCACTCCAGATTAGCTTATTATATTTTCGTAACTCTTTTATACATCAATTATTTTCTAGTAAATAAACGAGAGCAAGACAAGCGCTATCGCAACACAATATCTTCTGCACTCAAACAATAGCTAATGGCCCGTCCACACGCAACGATCTGTCTGCGCAAATGTATGCGCACATCACGTCTGCGCAGACAGATCGTTGCGTGTGGAGAGAAGATTTACACCAACCTGAGGTGTGTGCAAATCTGGAAGTTGGAATTGGAGGTTTGAGCGAAACCTCCCAAATCTGTGGATCCAAACTGTATCCGTGCAGACAAGTTGGAGAGTGTGAACAGGAGACCGCCGCAAATCTGGCTCGAAACAGCTATTTCCCCAGTCTAGGGTTTGTATTTGTGCGGACAGGGCATTAAAATGGCTGATAGTCGTCAATGTTCTCTAGTGTTTGTAAGTAAATTCATAGAAATATATAGAAACCACCCATGTTTGTGGAAGATTAAAAGTAAAGAATATAGTGACAAAAAAAAGACAGCAGCATACAATGCTCTAATTGAAAAATTGCGGGCAATTGACGCCTCGGCAAACAGAGAAACAGTAATAAAAAAAATTAATTCGTTGTGAACTGTTTACCGAAAAGACTTATCCAAAGTTCAGAAATCTAGAAGATCTGGTGTAGGAGTAAATCAACTATACCAGCCAACGTGATGGTATTTTGATCTGCTTGGATTACTTAAAAGAGGTTATTATACGTTTCGACATCCATCCGCAAATAATTTCGCCAGTCGTTAGGTTCGCCCTGCAACTCTCGCAGTAAATTTACGTGAGAAAACTGCTTTCGCTTTAGCAGCCACTGTCTACACCATTTTGACCGCTTTCCCTGTTTCCTGCGGTTGGTCGGAATGTTTTTTGCAACACAATTTGCGAACACAGACCACAACAGAATTTCCTCCATTCCTATATTTAAAAAAAACTGAATTAAATTTTTGGCGTTTACGGGGAGCGTAGTCTCTTGCCACTCATACTACTTTTCTACACCGACAGCTGGCGGGCGAGTAGTAGATTGGGGTTTGTGTCGTGTGGACACACCACATTTGCAGCGATCTTTAGCATGTACTGACATCTGCGCCGATGTTTGCACAGACAGATCGTTGCGTGTGGACCGGGATTTTAGACACAAGAAAACATCAGAAGACGACTAAGTTCATTGTCTTCCAGTCCTTTTATAATACAACAATGATTGTAGTGTTCAGTTCTTTAGTTTACACATATGATCTTATATCACGGAGAATAATATCTTTTTTTTAATTATTAGAATCGATAAATTGACTTTAAAGTTATTTCGTCACTTTTTCCGTATCACAATTGGGCATTAATGTTAACATAACATTACGCGTGTATAGTTGGGGTTTGCGTTTGTTTCGGGAAGGAGACCTGACAGCGAGCTCATCGGATCAGTTAAGGACGGGGAAGTAAGTCGGCCGTGACCTTTCAGAGGAACCATCCCGGTATTTGCCTGAGGTGATTTAGGGAAATCACGGAAAACCTAAATCAGTATGGCCGGACGCGGGATTGAACCGTTGTCCTCCGGAATTCAAGCCCATTGTGCTAGCCACTGCGCCACCTCGATCGGTACGCATGTATAGTTCTTTTGGCATTATTTGTATTGTTCGTGTCAAATACACTCCTGGAAATTGAAATAAGAACACCGTGAATTCATTGTCCCAGGAAGGGGAAACTTTATTGACACATTCCTGGGGTCAGATACATCACATGATCACACTGACAGAACCACAGGCACATAGACACAGGCAACAGAGCATGCACAACGTCGGTACTAGTACAGTGTATATCCACCTTTCGCAGCAATGCAGGCTGCTATTCTCCCATGGAGACGATCGTAGAGATGCTGGATGTAGTCCTGTGGAACGGCTTGCCATGCCATTTGCACCTGCGCCTCAGTTGGACCAGCGTTTGTGCTGGACGTGCAGACCGCGTGAGACGACGCTTCATCCAGTCCCAAACATGCTCAATGGGGGACAGATCCGGAGATCTTGCTGGCCAGGGTAGTTGACTTACACCTTCTAGAGCACGTTGGGTGGCACGGGATACATGCGGACGTGAATTGTCCTGTTGGAACAGCAAGTTCCCTTGCCGGTCTAGGAATGGTAGAACGATGGGTTCGATGACGGTTTGGATGTACCGTGCACTATTCAGTGTCCCCTCGACGATCACCAGAGGTGTACGGCCAGTGTAGGAGATTGCTCCCCACACCATGATGCCGGTTGTTGGCCCTGTGTGCCTCGGTCGTATGCAGTCCTGATTATGGCGCTCACCTGCACGGCGCCAAACACGCATACGACCATCATTGGCACCAAGGCAGAAGCGACTCTCATCGCTGAAGACGACACGTCTCCATTCGTCCCTCCATCCACGCCTGTCGCGACACCACTGGAGGCGGGCTGCACGATGTTGGGGCGTGAGCGGAAGACGGCCTAACGGTGTGCGGGACCGTAGCCCAGCTTCATGGAGACGGTTGCGAATGGTCCTCGCCGATACCCCAGGAGCAACAGTGTCCCTAATTTGCTGGGAAGTGGCGGTGCGGTCCCCTACGGCACTGCGTAGGATCCTACGGTCTTGGCGTGCATCCGTGCGTCGCTGCGGTCCGGTCCCAGGTCGACGGGCACATGCACCTTCCGCCGACCACTGGCGACAACATCGATGTACTGTGGAGACCTCACGCCCCACGTGTTGAGCAATTCGGCGGTACGTCCACCCTGCCTCCCGCATGCCCAATATACGCCCTCGCTCAAAGTCCGTGAACTGGACATACGGTTCACGTCCACGCTGTCGCGGCTTGCTACCAGTGTTAAAGACTGCGATGGAGCTCCGTATGCCACGGCATACTGGCTGACACTGACTGCTTCGGTGCACAAATGCTGCGCAGCTAGCGCCATTCGACGGCCAACACCGCGGTTCCTGGTGTGTCCGCTGTGCAGTGCGTGTGATCATTGCTTGTACAGCCCTCTCGCAGTGTCCGGAGCAAGTATGGTGGGTCTGACACACCGGTGTCAATGTGTTCTTTTTTCCATTTCCAGGAGTGTATATGAAAAGGGACACTATAAGGTTTATTGTAAAGTAATTTCTAAATATGAATGGTTCACCTTCAAAAAATGAAAATTATAGTCTTTTTTTTAAAAAAACAGCAATTGATTTTTACAACCAAGGCCTCATACCCATTTTGAATAAAATTAAAACAAATGTTTCTAGAGCTAAATTTTTTTTTTTTTTAGATTTGGTCTTGTCACACCCAGCTCCTCGCTCTCTACCCTTCCAACTGCTGACTCTTCTCACTTTAACGTGGCAGTGTACTGGCGATGTTCAAACCATCTCTCACTGTTGTTTGGCCAATATACAAAGGACCACAATCGCGGTCGAAGAATCTGTTCAACACCCACATTTCGAAGCAGTAAGCGATCCTCCGAGAAACTCTGGCTGTCCTCTTGCGAGAGTCCGCTTTATTAGCTGAGTGGTAACGTGTTCGCGCAACAGACGGTGGACCCGGGTTCGTTTCCCGGCCGGGTTGGAGATATTTCTCCGCTTGTTGACTGGGTGTTGGGTGTCTACATTAACATTTATCATCACCGGCACGGAAGACGCCCAGTGCGTCATCACCTAAAATAACGCTTGCAATACGGCGGCCGAACTTCAGCGGTTGGGGCTCGCGGCCATCAGTGCCAAACCATTATTTCTTTTTTCCATACGAAAGCGCAAGATCACTTTGACACTGAGTCCGCCGAGAATCCGGCTAATCTTTGAGGTAGTAGCCCTAAGGAAAGCAGACACGCCGTTGAAAGTATCACTCATGCCTTCATCATGAATATGACATTTTCCAGTGGAAGACGTTACAGCAGAAGCTCTATTGTCAGTCACTGTCAAATATCAGAACCGGCAGGTTCAAAGAAGAGTCACTGAATACATTTCTCCTCCCTCACATCCCCTCTGCGAATAATCATGACAGGGAGATTACCAAAACTCGAAGATAGGTTTTGTCTTGCCGACAGTCAATTTTACAGAGGCAGCATTAACGGAATAGGACAAAAAAGGTGGAGAAATTGTAGTAGAAGTAACCTCCACCATACACCATCAGGCGTTTCGCAAGATATAGATGTAAATATATATTTTTATCCAGTGATTCTCTGAAATACTATACTTCACATTCGTCCATTATTCTTGTCAACGGTGCATGTGTGTTAGAATGCCACCATCGAGAGTCTACCACATGTTTGACTTCAGGACATGTTAAATCGGGCCCGGAAGTGTTAAGTTCTCCACTCGCCGCGTCAGCGACGGCGATGATGTGTACATTACAAGCTGCTGTGTTTCTGATTTCTGATCAAATGAAGAGGACGCTACGACCTGCGTACCACCCATATAGTCTGCAGCAGATAGCTTCGAACCGCCGGTAAAGCCGGGAGCAAACATGGTGCACTGTTGTAGAACAGAAACAACATTAGGTGAAATGCACGGTCCCTTTAGGTCAAAGGGGGAAAGTGGCGGTCATTCCGTGCTATGCTCACTCAGTTTGGTACAATATTAGATATATCGTCACCGCCTGTAACCCTGCCATTTTCAGTACATCCCGGTAGCTGAATGGTCAGCGCGACAGAATTTCAAGCCTAAAGCCCTGGGCTCGATTTCCGGCTGGGTCGGAGATTTTCTCCGCTCAGGGACTGAGTGTTGTGTTGTCCTCATCATCATCATTTCATCCCCATCGACGCGCAAGTCGCCGAAGTGGCGTCAAATCGAAAGACTTGCTCCCGGCGAACGGTCTACCCGACGGGAGGATCTAGTCACACGACATTTACATTAACTGACATACATGAACGTTCTACAGCTAGAAATGTCACTATTTGACAAGCCCATTTACCAAAAATATATTATTTTGCCACGTTCGATCTCATTCAAATGCTAATATGGTGTGTTTGACGTCTGGGACGTATACTGACTTTTATTCCCACTAATTTATTCACAAATTTCTTGATCGCATTTGGTGGATTTACGTCTGGGTCGGCTCTAATAACTCACCATCAGTACCAAGTCGGGAGCTTTTCGTGGTTACTTAAAACCAGATATCCACCAAATGCAATCACGACGTAAGTGAATAAAACGATGTATTTCAAATAGAGAGCAAGCTTCAGTTTATCTACAACAACATTTTTTGTGGTTGCACCTGTCTTATTCAGTTTTGCATAATACAGACATTTCCCATAAGAGAGAGGGGGCCAAAGAGCGTAAGTGTACTCACAAAGAAGGAATTATCCTCTTAGGTGGTCAGTGTGGCTCAATTCTAGATCAGTCAATGAAATTCTAGGCCGAAGACGAATCTGGAGACGCCCTGGGCAACGAAGGGATACCAACCTGGCTGTCGCCTGCCATAGGCCCGAGAACCAGGAGTGATGGTGTGGACCGACATATCTTTTCATAACAAGACCCTTTGGTTGCCATCTGCGACACCCTTGAAGCACAGCTATACGTCGACGATATTCTAAGCCCCGTTTTGTTGCCCTTCGCAGCAAGCCATACTGGGCCTACATTTCAGCAAGATACTTGTCTACAAACGGCGAGAGTTCCTACTCCTTGTTTTCATGCTTTCCAAACACAACCATGACCAGCAAGTTACCCAGATCTCTCATCAATTGGAAACGTTCGGAGCGTTATGGGCAGGTCCCTCCATTCATCTCGGGATTCTGACGATCTAACTTGCCAATTGTACAGAAATTGCCATGGTATCCCTCAGCATGACATCCAATAACTTTGTCAATCAACATGCCGCTAAATAAGAGCTTGCATAAGGGCCAGAAGTGGACCAACACGTTACTGAGTTGCACAATTTGTGAAGGTCTTTCTTCTGAATGCAACATCTAATTTTCCTCGGATTGTTTGTCTCTACATATACATCACATCTACAGCGAATCTCCCACCCTTCGGGTAATTCCTTCGTGATACGTCGCTTTCTTCCATTTTTTTGCCTTAGAGTGTATTTAAATAAATGATGTGTCTTTTTCTGATAATCTGTGAATCTGTATCATAATTATGATTTTCTGTCTTCCTTACTAGAAACATTATGAGACTTTCTTTTAATTCTAAATACGATAAGACATGTTACTGTCCCAGATTTATAGTTCTGTTGTAAATACGGTATACAACATTTCTCAACAGCTTATGGGAAAGACCAAAGCAGCCGATCTTAACATTTAACATCTATCTGAAATAAGTATGTGTAGTTATTTTGATGAGTAGGGAATCCTTCTCAGTAATAAAAAAATAAGTAAACAATCTTTGAAGAATGGTGTTGCAGTAAAAGGATGCCCTCACACATCAGTTTGAGAACGCTTAGATGAAAGTCATAGGAACCTGAGAAGAGATCGTGCTCTCGCGACATCCCCCATTCGATTCGGTTATGTCTCTCTCCTGTCAAATACAGATATTCCCTGGAGTTCCCCCTTCCCACTTTATGCCTGTCCTCCATTCATGCCAGGAAACAGAGACTTATATTCCTGTCACATTCAGAAGGAGCAATCTACAGATACCGGTATTTCCCGTCTCGAGATGTCCTGACATGATATCTAGAGGATATTGCCAATTTCATTCAACTACGGCACCTACTGTGCACCATCACAGAAATCTATTGCAAGTCAATCCTTAACTTACGTGCCTATCATTCATATTCATTTATTTCACTTTTAATGCTTTTGGAAATGAATCTTGTGGATAATGAATATCTGTACAGCGTATAAAAGTGAATTGCAAGTCGTTTTTCTGTGTACTGTTAATTAAATGAATTATCCTGCCCTTCTTTAAATTACTGTGTGTTATTAGCCGCAAACCCCAAAAGAGAATATTGTTCAGAGCTAAAACGTATACTTGAAAAATAGTGTACACGCACGAGGGCGTGCTGAAAAGCAATACCTTCCATTCTTTTCATTCTGTTCTCACTATCGATTGAGTTGTTAAATGTCATACACATTACTCGGTCAACTTTCATGCTTCGTTAACCAAAGTTGCAACAATCTGCCACCAAAAGGCTCTAAATTTTTAGGTGTAACAGTGCGGTGTGTAACGTAACTATGCCGGGGCGAGAGAAACGGCGTCTCTGCAAGGTACTGCGAAGGCCTCAGGAAACTGGAAGCACGAATTCGAAGAGTTCGTCCACACAGGGAGCACCCTATCCATCAGTATGACAATGCGAGGCCACACACGAGCTCTGAGAAGTGTGTAACAAAGCGACATCTTGGGTCCATATTATAGTTCCGATTTTCATCTACATACAAAACTTAAAAGAATAACTTCGAGGACTTCACTTTGTTAATGATGAAGTTGTGCAAGCAGAGGTGATGTGGTGGCTCCGTCAATAAAATCAAAATTCCTGCAGCGACGGTTTCAGAAACCTGGTCCCTCGTAAAAATTTGTGATATTTAAAAAACTGTAAGGATTTTCACTTAAAAATAAAAAATTTCCGCATACTCTCATATTTCGGAATGTAGTACCAGAGTCTGTCCTAATCGCAGTGTCCGGGGAAAAAATATACTGCAAAGATTATTCTTCGAAATTCCACAGCCCTGGTCCAAAGCACCGTCTTGTCCATAAATTAAAGTATTTTTTTTTCCTTTTTTCTCCAGATATACAAAATAAATAGCACCGTGATGACAATGCTCGCACTTAAGGCATCATAGTGACAACATAGACCATACTTACTTATTGGCTGTGACTGGTGCTTGACATGCACTTATCCCCTCCCCATTTCCACGCATTAGCCGCTGACGTCCATATGCTACAAATCGTAAACCGGATATAACAATAATAACGAACATTGACACAGGAGAAAAATACCAGCTTAAAAGTACAACCGTTCCAGTAAAATTGGATCGGCGAATCGTTTGTGGGGTAACTGCGTGTGTGTGGTCACGACCTCACACTGACTTCAGTATGAAACATTCTTCTAGTTAATAAAAGTGATTTGGAACGTAAAGTTTCCAGTTAGGTTCACATCTAAATCGTAGCAAATTTCGTTCCTTGGTTTACCTTAACATGGAATACACTGAACAGCCAATTGTCTAATATCGTGTGCGGCACCAGCGAGCACGCAGAAGTGCCGCAACACGACGTGGCATGGATTCAACTAATGTCTGAAGAGGTGCTGGAGGGATCTGATTCCACAAATCCTGCAGGGCTGGCCACAAATCCATGTGAGTACGAGGGGATGGAGATCTCTTCTGAACAGGACGTTGGAAGGCATCCCAGGTATGATCAATAACGTCCACCTTTGGGGATTTTGCTGGCCAGTGGAGGTGTTTAAACTCAGAAGAATGTTCCTGGAGCCGCTCTAGCAACTCTGGACGTGTGGGATGTCGCATTGTCCCGAAGGAATCCTTCAAGTCCGTCGGAATGCACAATGGATATGAATGGATGCAGGTGATTAGACAGGATGCGTCAGTACGTGTCACCTGTGACAGTCGTATCTAGACGTATCATGGGTCCCATATCACTCCAAATGCAACGCCCCACGCCATTACAGAGATGCCACCAGCTTCATTACCCCCCTGCTGACATGCAGGTTCCATGGATTCATGACATTGTCCCCATAACCGTACACGTCTATCAGCTCGATACAATTTGAAACGAAACTAGTCCGACCAGACAACATGTTTCCAGTCATCAACAGTCCAATTTCGGTATTGACGGACCCAGGCGAGGGGTACATCTTTGTGTCGTGCACTGATCAAGGGTACAAGCGTGGCCCTTCGGATCCGAAAGCCCATGTCGATGATGTTTCGTTGAATAGTTCGCGCTCTGACGCTTGATGGTGGTCCAGCACTGAAATCTGCAGCAATTTAAGATAGGGTTACACTTCTCTCATCGTGAACGATTCTCTTGTCTCGTCGTTGGACTCGTTCTTGCAGGATCATTTTCAGGCCGCAGCGATGTCGGAGATTTGACGATTTACCGGATTCCTGATATTCACAGGACTCTCGTGAAATGGTCGTATGCGAAAATCCTCACTTCGTCGCTATCTCGGAGATGCTGTGTCCCATCGCCCATACGCCGACTACAACACAACTTTCAGACTCAGTTACATCTACATAACCTGCTATTGTAGCAGCAGTAACCGATCTAAATACTGCGGTACACACTTGTTGTCTTAGACAGGCTTTGCCGTCCGCAGCGCCGTAGTCTGCCTGTTTACATATCTCTGTATTTGAATACGCCTGCCTATACCAGTTCTTTTGGCGCTTCAGTATACAATTGTGCTAAAGCGTGGTAAATCTTAGCCCGCATCTCGTGGTCGTGCGGTAGCGTTCTCGCTTCCCACGCCCGGGTTCCTGGGTTCGATTCCCGGCAGGGTTAGGGATTTTCTCTGCCTCGTGATGGCTGGGTGTTGTGTGATATCCGTAGGTTAGTTAGGTTTAAATAGTTCTAAGTTCTAGGGGACTGACGTCCATAGATGTTAAGTCCCACAGTGCTCAGAGCCATATGAACCTTTTTTTGTGTTAAATCTTAAGCCATCGGCACACGGACCATACATTCGAACGTCTAGTGTTGAGTGTGCCGAGTTTCCGACAGCATAGCTTGGGGAAAGCACGCCGGGGAGTCTTTCCTAACATGCAGAGCTGCATGTAGTACGTCAGACAATGTGAGCGAGAGTTTCAGCATAGAACAGTGAGATGTATGAACGCCACCTGCATCACATACATGCCATCCGAACCCTCGAGGAAGCAGGCCGTGGCGCGTACGTCACATCACGTGACACTGCAGGGCTTGCGAGCTCCAGTAGCGGTCTCCGGCTCGGAGCGACTAACTACACTCCTGGAAATGGAAAAAAGAACACATTGACACCGGTGTGTCAGACCCACCATTCTTGCTCCGGACACTGCGTGTGAGCTGTACAAGCAATGATCACACGCACGGCAGAGCGGACACACCAGGAACCGCGGTGTTGGCCGTCGAATGGCACTAGCTGCGCAGCATTTGTGCACCGCCGCCGTCAGTGTCAGCCAGTTTGCTGTGGCATACGGAGCTCCATCGCAGTCTTTAACACTGGTAGCAAGCCGCGACAGCGTGGACGTGAACCGTATGTGCAGTTGACGGACTTGAGCGAGGGCGTATAGTGGGCATGCGGGAGGCCGCGTGGACGTACCGCCGAATTGCTCAACACGTGGGGCGTGAGGTCTCCACAGTACATCGATGTTGTCGCCAGTGGTCGGCGGAAGGTGCACGTGCCCGTCGACCTGGGACCGGACCGCAGCGACGCACGGATGCACGCCAAGACCGTAGGATCCTACGCAGTGCCGTAGGGGACCGCACCGCCACTTCCCAGCAAATTAGGGACACTGTTGCTCCTGGGGTATCGGCGAGGACCATTCGCAACCGTCTCCATGAAGCTGGGCTACGGTCCCGCACACCGTTGGGCCATCTTCCGCTCACGCCCCAACATCGTGCAGCCCGCCTCCAGTGGTGTCGCGACAGGCGTGAATGGAGGGACGAATGGAGATGTGTCGTCTTCAGCGATGAGAGTCGCTTCTGCCTTGGTGCCAATGATGGTCGTATGCGTGTTTGGCGCCGTGCAGGTGAGTGCCACAATCAGGACTGCATATGACCGAGGCATACAGGGCCAACACCCAGCATCATGGTGTGGGGAGCGATCTCCTACACTGGCCGTACACCTCTGGTGATCGTCGAGGGGACACTGAATAGTGCACGGTACATCCAAACCGTCATCGAACCCATCGTTCTACCATTCCTAGACCGGCAAGGGAACTTACTGTTCCAACAGGACAATGCACGTCCGCATGTATCCCGTGTCTCCCAACGTGCTCTAGCAGGTGTAAGTCAACTATCCTGGCCAGCAAGATCTCCGGATCTGTCCCCCACTGAGCATGTTTGGGACTGGATGAAGCGTCGTCTCACGCGGTCTGCACGTCCAGCACGAACGCTGGTCCAACTGAGGCGCCAGGTGGAAATGGCATGGCAAGCCGTTCTACAGGACTACATCCAGCATCTCTACGATCGTCTCCATGGGAGAATAGCAGCCTGCATTGCTGCGAAAGGTGGATATACACTGTACTAGTGCCGACATTGTGCATGCTCTGTTGCCTGTGTCTATGTGCCTGTGGTTCTGTCAGTGTGATCATGTGATGTATCTGACCCCAGGAATGTGTCAATAAAGTTTCCCCTTCCTGGGACAATGAATTCACGGTGTTCTTATTTCAACTTCCAGGAGTGTATTTAAGAAGAGTTTAATCATTCTTGACTGCGCTGTTAAATGCATGTAAGCTCCAGATATCACACAACAAAGTTAAGACCTTTATTGGATACCTGTTCAGTTACATATCTCCCCAGTACAGATTCGCGAGACTCCATATTGGCTTTCAGTTGAAACCCGTATGTATATACGCCGTTTCCAAGTACCAGCAAATTCTGTAGATCTTGAAAACTCGTCATGAATTGCACGCTGTTTGTAATAAAACGACGGTAAACGTCATACCGATTGTTAAACAGTTATTGTAACTCGCTTATTATCAACGTTTCAGGGAAAGTGGACATCGACGATCCATCAAATACCCATTGATCTTAGAACAATTTGTTGTAAGTAAATGGCAGCTGATAACATATCTGTGATTAACAGTTTCAGCACACGGTAAGATGCAACAAAGTGTGGTTGTGGCATTTCTATGGTAGGTTAGTATAATTAGGAGAGTCACAGAATTGTTAAAGAACAGGTTATGTGCTGCTGATTCCTATCTCATTGGATCCAAATCCCTTTTTTTTTTTTACCGACTTTCGCATTTGCTAATAGGTTCTGATACTTTATTAGCTTAAAAAAAGATATTTTATATATTCTATTTTATGCAAATATAATTGCCCTCTTTCTGAGGAGTCAGTTCACTCATTGGCTTAATTTGCAAAGTAACTTCCATTACTTGCACTAAGAAATTTGGGAGTTTCTTGTTTTAAATTGTGCATTTCACAAGTTGTAAAGATTATACTGCTGGACAGGAATAGTGATCAGGTAATTATGTCCTTGGAATTTTACTATACAGCCATGTGAGAGTAAACAGTTTAAAACAGAGCACAAAAGAGGAAGTGTCACAGGGACAAATGGATATTTGACATAGTAAAAAGACATATTTTCAAGTACATAATTTGAAATATAAAAGACGGAGTAGTTGATGAAGTAAAAGACACAGTTGAAACGGCACAGGGACAACAGCATAAGTTGAAAGTAGTTAAAAACCAGTGTGGAGTGATGATTTGGCCTTTGCTGCCAGGAAGAGGGGTATCAAGGGGTTGTGACAGTTGGGGGTAGTGCTTAAGAGGGTATCTGTGCAAGTGGCTGGATATAGGAGAAATTCGGGGAAGTGAAGAGGGATGCGATACCGGAACAAGGCTTAGAATGGGAGAGGAGTTTAGAGGAAGGGAGCCATGACCAGTGTAGATGGGATGGGTACATTTAGATCTGGTGTGTATCAGGGTTGATTTCATAGTCAAGTAAAGGAAGATGATTAGAGTTCTGTCAGGAGAGGATGTACAGGTTGTGGAGGTGTAGCATTTGGGGAAAGTGGTGGTTGCCACGTGGTAGAGTACCAGAAGCAGTGAGCAGGAGAGGGGAGGGGAACTAAGGTGTGTGTAGTGTCGAGTTTGCAGGTAACATAGGATATTTGGAGATGTTCAAGACGGAATAGCAAGGAGGAAATTTTGTACTTTGGTGACGAGGCACGTGAAGGAGGGTAAGCGGATTTGAAAGGCTAGGCAGAGTGCAAGTCGTCCAAGTATCTGTAGAAGGTAATAAAAGGACTGAGAAGTGGAAGTCCATGCCACATTCTCATAGCAGATCACGGATTTATAGGTGTGAAGGATCGTGGAAGGGTACAATACACATGTTCCATGTCAGTCGTGGATAATTAGGTTTGAAGAAGAGGAGATTTTTTTTCCACAGATCATGACAGAAAGCCACTTCAAAGATTGTGTTGTAAAGGGTGGCTGGGATTTCTAGGAAAGAGAGGGGGCATTCTTTCAGGTTCAGTAGTTGAAGCATTTGTGACCAGGGGCCGTATTGCGTTTGTGATGCAGTATCTGATGAATATCTTGAGTTGTTATTGTGGTTCTCAGTTCTTAGAAATTTGTGTTAATGTCTTATGGGACCAAACTGCTCAGGTCATCGGTCCCTAAGCTTACACAATTGAACTTAAACCAACTAACGCTAAGGACGACACACACATCCATGCCCGAGGGAGGACTCGAACCTCTGATGGAGGGAGCTGCGCGGAACGTGACAAGACGCCTAAGATCTGTGTGGCAGAGTTCTCTCTGTGAGATGTTGTTGAAGTACTGGAAGCTAGAACTGTGAGGTGGAAGGGAAGTGTTAGTACGCTTGTGGTCTGTTGGGAATAAGGAGTAATCGAAGCAGGGTCATCTGGGATGGTGAAGGTGTCAGAGGGGCAGATTGTGAACTGGTTGGCTTTATTTGGTTTTTCAGGGAGTGGGTGACTATAGGGCAGGATGGGGTGAGAGGCAGCAGGGTTGTTGCCAGTAAGGCGGTGAAATGCCTTCCAGTACTTGGAAGTTTACGGGTAGTGAGCCATTGAGGCTTGTACATGTCTGTCACCTACTGCGGTGTTTCTTTACAGTCAGCGGACATTAGATGTGTTGTTGGAGTTGTTGTTGGCATGTACGTGTGTAGCAGTCAGAGTAAGAGGGCACACGGAGGGAATGTGGCGCAGTGTGGATATATGGGTTTTGTAGTAATGTGGCGAGTTATGGTAACTGACATGGTCTATTGTAGGAAGGTGGCAGAATGGTGAAACTCATGGCGCTCTTGGAAGGATTAGAGACAGCTTCCAAGTTTTGTAGCAATGAATCCCCTGCAGGCATCGCAGACGGTATGGGAGTAATCCTAGATTTGTTTGGGAGGGGCAGGAGGAGTGGCTGCACGGATAAGGTGCTGCAGTAATGCGCCCTAAAAGGTTAGGAGAGGTGAGGATAACATCAGGAGTGAAACTGTTTTCAGGCCAGGTACGTAGTGTGAGAGTGACTATATCACCATGGAGGGAGTCAGTAAACTGATTCCACAGCTGTAGTTCAACTATGGATGTTATGGTCAGCAGCAATGATATAGGTGGAGAAGATACTGTCCACGTGGGTGAGGAAGCCATACGACGTGGAATGATGTGGTCAGATATAAACTACGTGATCAGAAGTATCCGGACACCTGGCTGGAAATGACTTACAAGATCGTTGCGCCGTCCACTGGTAATGCTGGAATTAGTTATGGTGTTGACCCACCCTTAGCTATGATGACAGCTTCCACTCTCGCAGGCATTTATTCAGTCAGGTGCTTGAAGGATTCTTGGGGAATGACTGTCCATCTTTAACTGCCTGCTGCACTGAGGAGACTCCTGCACTGAACAGTGGTACCGAAGTTGGTCGGTGAAACCTGGCACACAGTCTGCTTTCCAAAACATCCCAAAGGTCCGAACGCTGTTGCAGAGGCAACGGAAAAAGCATGCGAAGTTCAGAAGAACGCGAAATCCTGAAGATGGGCTAAAATTTACAGACGCGCGAAATTTGGCACGTACTTCGATGCGAGATGCCTTTAATAGGTTCCACAACGAAACATGGTCTCGAAATTTGGTAGAAAATCCGAAGAAATTCTGGTCGTATGTAAAGTACACAAGCGGCAAGACTCAGTCAATACCTTCGCTGCGCAGTGCCGATGGTACTGTTATCGACGACTGTGCCGCTAAAGCGGAGTTATTGAACGCAGTTTTCCGAAATTCCTTCACCAGGGAAGACGAATGGAATATTCCAGAATTTGAAACACGAACATCTGCTAGCATGAGTTTCTTAGAAGTAGATACCTTAGGGGTTGCGAAGCAACTCAAATCGCTTGATACGGGCAAGTCTTCAGGTCCAGATTGTATACCGATTAGGTTCCTTTCAGATTACGCTGATACTATAGCTCCCTACTTAGCACTCATATACAACCGCTCGCTCACCGATAGATCTGTACCTACAGATTGGAAAATTGCGCAGGTCGCACCAGTGTTCAAGAAGGGTAGTAGGAGTAATCCATTTAACTACAGACCTATATCATTGACGTCGGTTTGCAGTAGGGTTTTGGAGCATATACTGTATTCAAACATTATGAATCACCTCGAAGAGAACGATCTATTGACACGTAATCAGCATGGCTTCAGAAAACATCGCTCTTGTGCAACGCAGCTAGCTCTTTATTCGCACGAAGTAATGGCCGCTATCGACAGGGGATCTCAAGTTGATTCCGTATTTCTAGATTTCCGGAAAGCTTTTGACACCGTTCCTCACATGCGACTTCTAATCAAGCTGCGGAGCTATGGGGTATCGTCTCAGTTGTGCGACTGGATTCGTGATTTCCTGTCAGGAAGGTCGCAGTTCGTAGTAATAGACGGCAAATCATCGAGTAAAACTGAAGTGATATCAGGTGTTCCCCATGGAAGCGTCCTGGGACCTCTACTGTTCCTGATCTATATAAATGACCTGGGCGACAATCTGAGCAGTTCTCTTAGACTGTTCGCAGATGATGCTGTAATTTACCGTCTAGTAAGGTCATCTGAAGACCAGTATCAGCTGCAAAGCGATTTAGAAAAGATTGCTGTATGGTGTGTCAGGTGGCAGTTGACGCTAAATAACGAAAAGTGTGAGATGATCCACATGAGTTCCAAAAGAACTCCGTTGGAATTCGATTACTTGATAAATAGTACAATTCTCAAGGCTGTCAATTCAACTAAGTACCTGGGTGTTAAAATTACGAACAACTTCAGTTGGAAGGACCACATAGATAATATTGTCGGGAAGGCGAGCCAAAGGTTGCGTTTCATTGGCAGGACACTTAGAAGATGCAACAAGTCCACTAAAGAGACAGCTTACACTACACTCGTTCGTCCTCTGTTAGAATATTGCTGCGCGGTGTGGGATCCTTACCAGGTGGGATTGACGGAGGACATCGAGAGGGTGCAAAGAAGGGCAGCTCGTTTTGTATTATCGCGTTATAGAGGAGAGAGTGTGGCAGATATGATACACGAGTTGGGATGGAAGTCATTACAGCATAGACGTTTTTCGTCGCGGCGAGAGCTTTTTACGAAATTTCAGTCACCAACTTTCTCTTCCGAATGCGAAAATATTTTGTTGAGCCCAACCTACATAGGTAGGAATGATCATCAAAATAAAATAAGAGAAATCAGAGCTCGAACAGAAAGGTTTAGGTGTTCGTTTTTCCCGCTCGCTGTTCGGGAGTGGAATAGTAGAGAGATAGTATGATTGTGGTTCGATGAACCCTCTGCCAAGCACTTAAATGTGAATTGCAGAGTAGTCATGTAGATGTAGATGTAGATGTAGATGTATAGGATTCAGGTCAGAACTCTGTGCAGGCCAGTCCGATACAGGAATGTTATTGACGTGTAACGATTCTGCCACAGGCCGTGCATTATCAACAGGTGATCGATCGTGTTGAAAGTTGCAATCGCCATCCCAAAATTTCCCTTCAACAGTGGGAAGCAAGAAGTTCTTAAGACATGAGTGAAGGCTTGGTCTGTGTTAGTGCCAAGCAGAAAATCCAGGGGTGCAAGCCCCCTCCATGAAAAACACGACCACACCTTAACACCACCGCCTCCAAATTATACTGTTGGCACTACACACGCTGGCTTACGAGCAGCCGCACGGCCATAAAATTCAAGGTTTCTCACCTCGTGCATAACTGTCATTGTACTAGTAGTGGATTCTGATGCAGTTTGGATTTCCTGTGTAATGGTCTGGATAGATGTGTACGTATTACACATTACGACCCTCTTCAATTGTCAGCGGTCTCTGTCAGTCAACAGACGACGTCGACCTGTACGCTTCTGCTCTTTATGTGTCCCTTCATGTTTCCACTTCACTATCACATCGGAAACGGGGGACCTAGGGATGTTTAGGAGTAAGGAAATCTCGCGTACAGACGTATGACACAAGTGACACCCAATACCCTGACCACATTCGAAGTCCGTAATTTGCGCGAAGTGTCCCGTACTGCTCTCTCACAATGTCTAATGACTACTGAGGTCGCTGGTATGGTGTACTTGGCAGTAGCTGGCAGCACAATGCACCTAATATTAAAAACGTATGTTTTTGGGGGTGTCTGGAAACTTTTGATCACTTAGTGTAGATAGCAGCAGAGGAACAGCGATGGCTTTGAGGAAGAGGGTGAGAATCATATGTTCATTAGGAGTGTTGTAGAGGGGTTTTGGCCAAACAGGGACATTCTTAATGATGTTCAATAGAGACTATGCCTTGGGCCACGGGGAGCAGGTTATCAGTTTGGCGGAGGATATATGGTAAAATGCAGAGAGCACGATGATGCTGGAGGAAGGCTTCATTCAAGATGAATTCATCAATATGGTGTTGGTAGAGGGTTGCATCAATATGGTGTTGGTAGAGGGTTGCATCAATAGGGGTCTGTAGGCGGAATAGGAATAGGATATTACTGCCATGGCACCACAATTTAAAGATATAAGGGATGGATGGCTCAGGTAGGTTTAAACTAGGGCATCGAGACAGATGAAAAGAAATTTGGACCTGGTTGCAGGAACAGGTGACTTGTGTCTTGGGGTGGAAGACTGAGAGTGCAGCAAGGAAAATATGGTGTAATCTGCTTGGGCTCTGGAAAGAGTGAACGTTTTGAAAAACTATGGCCACAAAACAGATGATTTTGTCATCTGTGAGAGGTGGGCAGAGGCAGTTGTTGTGGTGGAGGAGGTTGCCAAGAGATTTGATGGGAACTGTCAGCTCAGGTTTGGAAGGTGGAAGTTGAGCCCTGCATTTGGTAGAATAGGTCAGGTGGGGTAGGTTAAAGCTGTTATATTAAGGAGGGAAGCGAGGTTATGACATTGGTTGAAGGAATGGTGAGATTTTCAATTGGGGCAGGTGTGTTGATTTTTGCAGTCAGACATTTGGTGATCATTACACATGAGGCATTTTTGGCAGCAGTAGGATTCCGTACAGGATTTGGATGGTTTAAAACTGTGTTATCATTTGTAGATCAGCGCCCCATGGTGAAGAAGATGGCTAACACTGTACATGGGAATTCGTTGAACATGCAGATTTTCAAGTTGGCCCAGCATACTCAATGATACAGAGCACCTACCAAACTTCCAGGTCAGCATTGGAGTAAAACATGGACTCCGCCTCCTCCCTTGTGGTCTCAGGGTCGATCACTTAATGGCAGTGAGGGGAGGAGGTTGTGACTGCTTGGCCTGGGTGCTTGTGGAGTAGGATGTGAGTTGTGCAGAGAGAGAAAAGAAGACACGGAGAGTCTTCTGGAGGAGTTGGTGTGGAATTCTGTTTCAGGGGATTTGATGAGCATGGTGTATCTTCTAGGTATGATCTGAGTGATGGGTAAGGAGGCAATATGTGTTCTGACATCAGAGAGGACGGTTTTGGATATGAGGGCGTGGGAGAGGAGGAAGGTATGCAGTTCAGTGGAGTGGCAGATGAGATGGCCTGGTAGCCCACGACGTCTGGGCTTTCCGTTTGTTTAGGCGTTTTTCGGGTCAGGGGTGAGGGCAGCATCAGTTCTGAGACGTTTGACGTGTTTTCTGATGGCTGTAGGTAAGGAGCGTGTGGTGGGTAAAACTAGGGATAACTGATAATAATATTGTGTGGAAGGGGATTTAGGTGAAGAGGGTACTACAGTCCAGGAATCTGTTGTGGAAACATCTGGCTGAGTCGATCGTGATGGCGCAAGTGGATCGATGTATAGTGATGGCAATTCTGGTGTCATAGCAGGTCCTTGTACTGGGCCTGAAGAGGGCGATTCAGATGATGTTGTGTCTGGAGAGGAGACGACTGGGAGAGCGGGATAGGCCTGACGGAAGATGGAAGTGCTTCAAATGGAAGTGCTTCAACTTATGATAGTAGGGGATTGGGTAGTGGCTGGAGAAGGCAAGGTAGCAGCAAAGTTACCAGTTTGTGTATGGGTGACGAAGTCTGCAGTAGCGGCGTCCGGGATGGCGTCGGCGACGGCGGTGGCGGAGATTTGATGGAGACAGACGCAAGAAGGCAGCGACGGCAGGCTGCAGCGACAGCGGCGGCGGCGGTGACTAGGCGGCGGCAACTGACAGCTGCACCGGCAGTAACGATGTAAATTGCGACGGCCGGAAAATTTTACTTGGTGAAATTCGAACCCTGACAGCAAACTCAATAGGAAGAGGGACTCCAGCCGTTGGATTGGGGCCTGCACTATTTATAATGGAATTTTTATAAGCTGATATACTTATTGACTGGATATGGTACTTCCCTTTATGCCCTATGCTCTATCACATTCTGAACATTGTGAGTACCATATTAACATGGGAGGAAACAGCGGTTTTAATGGAACTAACATATTGTGATTTGCGAGCCTTATACAGTCGACAACTGCTGCTGGAGCGCGCCACGATTGCAAAAATTGTTCAAATGGCTATGAGCACCATGCGACTTAACTTCTGAGGTCATCAGTCGCCTAGAACTTAGAACTAATTAAACCTAACTAACCTAAGGACATCACACACATCCATGCCCGAGGCCGGATTCGAACCTGCGACCGTACCGCTCGCGCGGCTCCAGACTGTAGCGCCTAGAACCGCACAGCCACTCTTGCCGGCCCACAATTGCATATACCACGTTGAGGCACAGGTACCTTATACATAAGTCACATCATTTCTTAGCGTTTAGGTGCACGTTGGACTCGACACACTCAGGGTTGACGTACCTGTTGAAGGAAGTTCTTCACGAGTCATCCCTGCATTTGGATGCAAGACTGCACTCGTCTCTGCAGTGACATGAAATAATTCAAACATCCATGGTTCGCCTCTAAAACTCCGAACATTCGAGGGTTAGAACCTCTCATACTTTCAGCAGTAAGAAATGTGTTGGCTGCTCTCAGGGTTACTATTCCAATAGGGATTAGTTTTCATCTGACATCGTCATGGTCATCATCAACACCATCGTCATCGTCACCGCCGTTACCCTTGCTGCCAGTCATCGCTTTAGCTGCCAGTTGTCGCTATCCATTATCGCCTTCGCCGCCAGTGCTCGCTACCTGTCGTAGCTTTCGCTGCCGATTGTCATTGTCTCCCTCTCACCACTTGTCATCACCAGCTAGCATCTTCTCTGCCAGTGTTCGCTTCCATCAGCCAATCATTGCCATTTCATAGCGTGTTTATCACCGCCGCCACCTCCATCCGTTTATCGCCACTACTGCATCACATCGGAGATATTCTTATCACCAGTAACTCTACCACAGGTCGTCACCATCGTCCCAGGGTCGTTTCAGCGGCGGCTCACCCCACACAACACCGCTCACCACTGTCCACTGCCACGGATCATACCCCAAAACAACTTCCATCTACACCTCTCCGACTCCTGCTCCCAACATCATCGCATTGACTGCATCCTCTCAACAGTTCTCCCACACCTATCCAACCCATGTATTGTATCCTATATCATCACAGCAATAACCCAAGAACCTCTCTCTGTCCTCAGTTTTTCTTATGCTTTCTCTTCAGCCACGACTCATCGGTCACCGCGTCCACCACTGCTGCACATTTAACAGCCTCCCAAACAACAGTTGCCTCAGATGATATCCCAGCATTACCTCATCGAGCCTCACTGTATCGAACAACGCACTACTCAGAGGTAATCCTCATTAACGTCACATCCTGCAACCCCATCCCACAACCATCCTTCCCTCCAATAGCCCTTAAAAAACCAACAAAACGACAAAACACTGACCTCTACCTCATCTCCAAGAAAACGAATAACTTATTCCTGTAACTCCCAGTATATGGACACAATTCCTGTCCCTCCAAAATCCTTACCCTGTTTCTGCACATATTAAGCATTATTTGTACATCCATCTACATCCAACCGAATCACCCCATCCCTTACGACTTCTTCAATTAACATAAATCGCACATTTCCTATCTATATTATTGCTGTTGACCTCAGAATCCATAGTAGATCACCTGCAGAACTCAAGCGGTGGCATCTGTTTACTGGCTCCTTGTGAGGGACATTGTCCCCATCCCACACCACACCTAACCTCAACACAACACCATCCCCAACGTTATCATATCATGTCCTAGCCTCCTTGAACACCTCACAGCGGAAGTCCTCGATCTGATTGGTAGCGACCACTTACCTGTAGCTTACTCCTCGCCATCTCCTACACACAACCTCATCCTCATGCACCGCAGCCCAATCTCCATCCAAGAGTTATCCAAGACTACTCCCATACCAACTGAAGTATCTACTGTGACTACATACAAAATACAGATCGGAAGTCATTCCTTGACCTTCCAACAACGTAAAAATACCCCTCACACTACATCCTTCCTGTGACAGATGTTGTCAGTCTTGTGACTGGTTTGATGCAGCCTGCCACGAATTCCTCTATGTACCAACCTTTCCATCTCAAAGTAGCAATTGCACCTTACCTCCTCAATTATTTGCTGGATGTATTCCAATTTCTGTCTTCCTTTACAGATTTTACGCTCTGCAGCTCCCTCTAGTACCATGGAAGTTATTACTGACGCCTTAGCAGACGTCCTATCATCCTGTCCCATCTTTTTGTCAGGGTATTCTATAAGTTCCTTTCCTTGCCGATTCAGGGGAGAACGTCCTCATTTCTTACCTCATCAATCCAGCTAATTTTCAACATTCTTCGGTAGCACCACATCTCAAAGGCGTCGATCCTCTTATGTTCCTGTTTTCCCACGTCCATGTTTCACCAACATACAATACTGTACTCCAAACGTACATTCTCAGAAATGTCTTCCCCAAGTTAAGACTTAAGTTTGGTACTAGCAGATTTCTCTTGGCCAGGAATGTCTTTTTCGCCAATGCTAGTCTGCTTTTTATGTTCTTCTTGAAATTCTGACATAAGTTATTTTGCTGCCTAAACTACAGAATTCGTTAACTTCGTCTACTTCATAGTCCCAAATTGCAATTTTATGTTTCTCGCTGTTCTCATTTCTGTTACTTTTGGTTATATTGGTTTTGCTTCGATTTACTCTCAATCTATATTCTGTACTTATTAAACTGTTCATTCCATTCAACCAACCCTACAGTTCTTCTTCACTTTCAGTGAGGACAGCAATGCCACCAGCAAATTTTATCATTCTGTTTCTGCACGTCACTCATCTCGTATCCCGATAAATAAACTCCCATACAGCTGCTACTTTTGTGTCCCTCGACCTCGTATCCCGATAACTAAACTCCCATACAGCTGCTACTTTTGTGTCCCTCGACCTGGAGAAAGCCTAAGACCATGTCTGGCATTCTGGTCTCCTTTTCAAACTCTAAGACATTTGCACCTCCAGTTAACTATGTCCGTCTTACTGCATCCTTCCTATCGAACCGCCTATGCTTTTGTCACTGTTAACAATCCTAATTCCTGTACTTCCATTTCACTGCAGGAATCTCCCAGGGCTCTGTACTCTCTCCTCTCCTTCATCTCTCCTACACTGCTGTTATGCCCAAACCACATGAACCAATCCACTCTCAGTATGTTGATGACACCATTTTCCTCGCTCTCTATCGTACACTCCCAAAGATCCTTCAAAATCCACCTCACTCAGTTTACCTCATCGTATAATCAATGGCTCTTCATGATAAGTCCCTCCAAAACCCAAGCAATAATTAGGTGACAGACCACCCGCACCTTCCACGTCCATGACTTCTACCTAACCATTTACGACTGTCCTATCCAGTTAACCAGTAATATCTTAGACTAACCCTCGAGTGGCAGCTAACATAGTGGTCCTCACTACTGGTGTAAGGTTACCTGGAGTCAAGGGCTAAGCAAAATAAGGACTGAACAACATTCCTATCAAGAATTTTATTAACAATCCTCAGGAAAAAAAAACTTACCAATTAGGAAAACAGGACTTTGACATATATAAAATTTTGCAATTACATAAAACATTTTAAGAACAATTACGGTAATGTATCAAAAATCTTATCGAATATTTCAGTGAGATCAGATAAGAAGAAGTTATAGTGTTAATACAAATACTTGCTCTTAACTCTCCAAAAGTTATTTTTGAGAACACAAGGTATGAAATCGATCAGTTCACGAGGTACTTCTGGTTCATAGGATCCATAGAGCACAATATTTCGGCGGTCAGACATGTCGCCATCGTCAGGTGCGCTGACGAACTGAGGTCGTGAGGTCTCACGCCTCCTGCCCCATCGAACCGCTCCCTCGGTGGTACACGCTAGCGACCAAGGGTCGGCGGTAGCGGAGACGCCATCGTCGGTGTCTGTCATAGCGTGAATTCATCTGTCCTCAACGGTCGCCACATCGTTCCGTTTGCTGAGAATCTTCCTAATTAAACTCATTGCTGGATTCCAAGCTTTGCCAAGTTGTTACCGCCACAATCTCGGTGTTGTCCCATCGATCTTCGACGGTACGCACTGTCTTTCCAGTATATGTTTTGCCATATCGACATGAAATATGGTATATGCCTGCCTTCCGTAAACAGAGAACAGAGACCACCCTTGACTCTCGCCAGTAATACTCGTGTTTCATTTGGCACACAAAAGACATTTCTTACTCGGTGCTTTTTCAATAGGCGTCCGACATTTCCCAACAGTGATCCATTGTACAGTATAAAGCCAGCGGCTTCCTATTTCTTCGTGACTTCTTCCGTCTCCACAGGTTGTGGTGAGATGGATAATGCGCCTCATCTACGATTCTGGGTACCCTTTTTTTCTAAGGTGTTCCAGTTCCTTTGCAGACTCACTGCCTCTGAAACTGTGGGCGTCCTGCGCACATGTATTTTTAGTGTCCCATTCCTCTCCTAAGGGTAGTGGCAGCCGTGTGCATGCAAATATAGGTCTCTGCGGGTTTTATTTCGATACACACCGCCGCCCAGGGTTCCATAAGTTCATTTCCAAATGTATTTGACTAAAGTACAACGAATAATTAAAGTTGATATAAAAACAGCATCCACAGCCCCGGCTGAAAGACAAAAAGGCAGCCAGTAGAATTCATGTAAGTTCCAGTCATTCCAAGAAGCAGTAGCCACCTTAGGTTCTTCAGCAACGGTAATCTGGTAATACGCCTGGTTGACACCGGTAAAGATAAAGTAGTGGTCCCGGAAAACCATGAAGTACATCCGTGTAGGTCATGAAGAGGGACAGACCCCCAAGATTACTTCATGATTACGGACACGGTATTTCACAACGGGAGGATTATGGGTCACCTTTTGTTTTATTAGACGCACTCAGACTCGTGTCAAAGGTGCCACAACGTCCTTGCCTGTGGAGTCAGCTGTCAAAACACCTTTCTTTGCTGACCCCGCACTTGCGAGCAAAATACCGCAGCGGACCACAGCGATAATATTAACATCGGTAGAAGCTCATCTCATTAGCTGAAACAGTGCCCAAGGGGCGTTTCGTGTAAGACTGGGATAGCACCTTTTCACAGCTTCTCCTTTGATCGGTTTCCTTAACTCCCGGCACAAGAGCAATTAAGTTATCCAAGTCACAATAGGTACTCAGCCTCTCGACAAATAAGACCCTGGAACGATCCTACGGTTTAATTTCTTGCAAAATGATGACAACAATCTCGTGCTCAGCCAGCTCTACATCAGAGGCCATAGCTGCCGTGCGTACTTCACGAATACACTCAACCAGATTCTCGTAATCAAGTTGGACATGAAAAAAGTATTGAATAACGAAGTCACACTTAACCCTGGCAGAAAGGAGTTCCCTTAGCACTTGATGAAGCAATTCTCTTAAACAGCCCTTCCTCGTTAAAACCCTACCGACCGTTTCGTCCAAGGACCCATGATACACAGAATACATCAACTGAAGAACGGTTTCCGATGACACTTTCAGACCGTTACGTTGTTCTAAGGTAACAGCAAACTATCACAATTTAACCAACTGCTGTTGAGTATCGATAGCAAGGCATTCAATCCCACGCAACACATTCAAGAAGGTGATTTAGCAAAACTGAACTGCAGATTATCTATATTGCCACTTCCTGGCCCCAGAGAATCACTTTCGGTTTCGGTAAATTCTGGATTTTGCAATTCACTAAACCCTTGATCACGCTCTCACTCTAAAGCACTCAAACCAACTTGCAAATTTATCACTCCATTCTGGAGTTTGTCAACATCAGGTTTGAACTAGGAGTCCGTGACTACCTAAGCCAGGTCTTCAACACTACGCAAACAGTGCGTAATTTTTGGCCTGCATCCGGTGCAGCAGAGTGCGCGCTGGGGTGCTAAACTTTAAGGGCTGCTATGTCTCCGAGAGGGACGACGCAGTGCTCGATGTCTATTCTCACCTGACCAACATGTTCCGCCATCACCTGCACCGGAGCCCCCACATCTGCGTGAAGATGCGCCGATAGTTTTGTGACGTCCCAATCCTCCGCCAGTCCTCGGATTTTAATTTCCTATCGCAACCGGTCCTTGCGAAGTCACTCAGCTCCTACCATGACTCGCGGTTCCATATCAGACGAATACACCTGAAAGTCAAAGCAAAAAATCAACAGATGGTGCATTGCCAGACGGAATACCTGTGTTCAAGTATAATAAAATGTGTTTATGGATGATGTTCTATATAATTCAGTCCTTCAACTTCTAGATAGAACAACGCTCTAGCTACCAGAATGGTTCTCACCAGTAACATAAGGTTCTCTGGAAGTGGAAGGACTGGGGAAAATAAGGACTGGATATCATTCATATTAGATTTTTATTAACACTCCTTAGGAAAAGTAACTTTACCAATTAGGTCAACATTACTTTGACATATTACATGAAGTTAGATAAAACAATCTCAGAACATTTACCGATAATCAATCAACAATGCTATATAATATTTCTGTGAGATCAAATAAAAAAAGTTACAGTATTGATACAAATGCTTGCTCTCAACTCTCCAAAAGTTATTCATGTGAACATGAAATATGAAAGTTTAAATTTATATCGATTGTTATTTTCTTTCCAAAACTACAAACTTTGTGTATCACTGGTTACTGTAGTCGAAATTTAAACAGGAGAAGCAAGCTAATACTTCAGCAGTTAAAGCTACATAACAATCTCTTCAAAGGTTCTACTAAAGAAGTCTTCGAAGCAGGCAGGTCACTAACATTTTTAGAATATGTTTCACTAAAATACAACAAATAATACAGGCTTGCTTAAAAAGGAGTTCACTGAAAAGCAAAAGATACAATTAAAGCTGTTTGATATGAAACGATCATATAGACGTCAATGTAGTCCGGACAAACGCATCCTAAATTGCTTAGGACAGGCGCAATACGCTTTCAGAACACCCCTCTATTTCTAAGTAGTTAGGGTTCACGCTCTAAGGCATAAAGATACAGTGATAGCCAGCTGAACGAAATTAAGCACAATGAGTAAAAATTTAAGTCATCAGATTGCACGTTAGCACCGTAAACAAGAGAGTTGTGAAAAGTTGCTAGAAGATAATAACGTAAATGGTCAAGGAAACCACCCCACTTACACTTGATAGTAAAGAAGTTGAGCGGCCAACCGACATTCAGCTTCAATTCACGCCACGAGGCGGAAATGATAAGTACTTAATTGTTACGTGGAACGGAAAACCAAGGGGGAAGGAAGATATGAAAGTTTGTCTGATGAACTTCACCAACGTAAACACAAGCTTGACTTGGAAATATAACCCACCAAAATACGCATCAAGATTTGCCCCCGTATGGCACTTAAGTTTGCGAGATCCAAAAAACCAAACAAAACTACTTGGCGATTTAGTGCAGAGCATAGCAGGAAAAAAAAATATTTTGGACTTAATGAATAATGACACATTGAACATGAAAGAAATTTACAAAACACCAATAATTTAAAACACACAGTCAAGTCTCAACTCTATGACGATTACCAGATGCCTAAAAGCGTTTATTAATGACTCTGACAACAGTTGCGGTATTTATATTAGGCGACTAGTTCAGAAACTAAAAGGTTCATTTTCAAGCCTAGTCTACGGAGGCTGCACTGACAGTGCCTGAGCCGGCCAGAGTGGCCGAGCGGTTCTAGGCCCTACAGTCTGGATCCGCGGGACCGCTACGGTCTCAGGTTCGAATCCTGCCTAAAGCATGAATGTGTGTGATGTCCTTAGGTTAGTTAGGTTTAAGTAGTTCTAAGTTATAGGGGACTGATGACCTTAGACGTTAAGTCCCATAGTGCTCAGAGTCATTTGACAGTGCCTGATCTTCACAATAAATCTCAAAGTGACAGCACATGCTTTATAAATGTTTTCAGAATGAATGCTGCAGCCCACATATACCTCTTACCAAGTCGAAATCAAACTCATCGTGTTCGAAACTATTCGCCAATATAAATACTGCAAGTATTGACATAATCATTAATAAACGCTTTAAGAAATTTAAAAACGTGCTGGTTCTCTGTTAACAAGGTGCAGAAACTGAAGAATTACTAAATGAAAGCTATAATGTTTTGGTAGGAGCGACACTCTCCTAAAATCGCCTGGTCAGACACACTAACAGAAACAACAACAGAAGGCTTAAGCCAGTCTGATAGAGAAGCAGCAGATCACTTACAAATGCAGTTAGAGAACCAGTCACAATTATCACGCTTACATAGGGAAACAAGATTCATCTTCACGAATGCCACGTGGTCTCAGCAACGTAGCAAAGAACTGAAAGTAACTCACCGAACATACAAAGCCGCTATGTAATGACAAATAGTGAAAAAACCTTGGAGCCACCAGGATATATGTGGATGGCTCGTCTCCAGACCTTGTTGGCCAAAGGAATAAAGTGTCTACTCCCGTTTCCAGTGGAGGCCTCTTGTGTCCAGGAGATGCTCAGCCCGACAAACTTGGAAGTCGTATGTAGAATAACTGGCCTGTTATCCCGCTTACCAGCGCCGTTCCTGCCTCTTCAGAGATGCCCTCTAACGGAAAAATACGTCAGCGGCACTAGCAGGAAACGTGCCACGTCCACCTCATGCCAAAGATTGTGTTTTAGGAGACATGGCATGAGCTATCGATCACACACCAGTTGAGCTTCATTGCCTAATCCTAAAACCCTTTAGGGAGGTGGGGGGATTGGGGGGGGCGGGGGTAGGGGGGGGCTCACAAAGGAGACTTAATTATCACTACCTCTCCTGAGTTAGCTAAGGTGCACCAGCAACTCGTATGCACTCTCTTAATTACAGAGCCAAGCATAAGTGGACTGACTACCTGCAACACCTTATATGGACCCATAATGCAGGTGACAGTTTTTCGGAAGCCTTGCTCGCATAGTCTCTACACCCGTGATTTCCCCAGACATCAACCTTGGTTGTACCGTGCCGTTCTCTTTTATGGGGTCTCGGAATATTTGCCCTGTCTCCATGCCAATGGGCAACAAATTGTATATGTATCAGATATTTGATAAAGTGGACTTAAGGCGGGACAGTCAGACCTAGGAGAAGCAGGGGTAGCTCTGTGCGCCTTATGTCTGTCAATATTAAAGGCTAGGTTCAGCCATACTAAAGTAGGATTCCTTTTAGTTTGAGCTTCAGAGTGAAAACCAATCACAGAGGACTTTAGGTTGTGACTTGCTCACGCTGTGAACGAATGATGGAAATAATGAGTTGTCGCGGTGACGCGTTTAACTCCTGCTAGGAAACAGAAGGTCTGAAAAACCTACGAAGACAAACAAGGCGCAATATCTCTGACAATGACCTTCGGATGACTGAATCAAGAGAAAGTCTTACTCAGGTGCCTAACACTTTGTCCCAGAGTAATACCACTACTGGGAAGCAACCAGCGGAACCGAGTAAAACCATCAACCATAAAAATATATAGCGCTGCCCACCTTGGCTTCATGAAAGAGGAGCGACATAATCAATAAAAAGACACTCCATTGGGACATCCACCCGGGTTGACTAAGCAATCCGCTATGCACATCGGAACTCTGCTTAGCCATCTTGCATTACCGACACTGACTAACCATTTTTCTAACATCGCGATACAGAAGGGCTCAGGTTATGGAATCTAGGATCTTGTGAATCGTTTTCATGTATCCCCAAATTAGCCCCGACAACAGAATTATGATAATATTTGAAAACAGCAGAACACGCGTGGCAGGCCGACGGATTTTAAGCTCGCCATCCCCGCTTTCACGGCAGCAGAGAATGTCCTTCCGCAATTCATACCGAGAAACTTGCTGATTGTCTCTCAACTGTTTCCTAATGGCGCCCAACTTGGTGCTCTAGTTGTCGAGCAGAGTCGGCAAACAAAACTGGAACCTCGGTAAGCACTAACTTAACAATACCTTCTACCACCTCAGCGTCGTGGGGAGAATAACCCTCCTCCTCTGCGAACATTCTGCTCAAGGTATCCACAACGACATTATCGCATCCCCTGATGAGGGGAAGCGGAAGGCGGAAAATCGATTACCAACCTCGCAATATACACGTATTATGTGGGCAGGCCACATTCCAACTAAGAGCCTTTTGTCAGTCTCCATTGTGAAATCCGAGTGTTCAGGGTAGTATTTAAATTTCTCAAGCGTGAAAAGGACCGCCAAAACTTCCATCTCATAAATAGCGTATATCTTCTGAACTGGAGACAGGTACCTAAGGACGTCCGCTCGCCACCTTGCTCCCAAAGCAACATTGCGCAGTCCTTGAGTTAGAGGCGTCGGTTTGGACCATGAATGGCTGATTGAATTCAGGAATGGTCAGAATAGGGGCTTTACTCAAACTGACCCCAAGCGCATCGAACACATCCTGCTGGCTGTCAGTCCACACAAACGGCTCACCCTTCTATCGCAACAGGTTTTACCGAGTGACTAGCTCAGAAAAACTCAGAGAGAATTTTCGGAAGAAGCATGTCTTTCCAATGAAACTGGATACCCCTTTAGTAGTCTTAGGAGGGCGGAAACTGTGAGTAATTTGGGTCCAAGACTTATCAGTTCTGACCCCCTTGGCCGACACTCGATGCCCAACAAAAGACATCTCACGATGAACTAAGATAAGTCTAGACAGTTTGTCAGTTAGCCCCGTTTGCCTCAGACGCTACAAAACCCGTCACTAGTGTTCCAAATGCTTGGAGAAGCGGCACTGCAAATGACAACGTCACCCAAATAGTTGCACACAAACACTTGAACTTCGCAACTCCCAGCATGGAACTATCACGTTTATGCAAGCGACACGCTCCTCAAATCACCTGGCCAAACGCGGAACAGGCAACAGCAACAACAGGACACTGAACCATATCCAATGTAGAAGCAGCAGGTCACAAACATGCTCAGGAAACCATCTTTAGCATGAGGTGGGCGTGGCACGTTTCCTGCTAGTGCCGTTGAGGTACTTTTCCGGCAGAGGCAGTCTCTGAAAAGGCAGGCACTACGCTGGTCCGCCGTGTAACAGGCCATTTGTTCTACATACGACTTCAAAGTCTGTCTGGCTGAGCATCTCCTGGACACAATTATCACTCTCGCAGTGGAGAGAAAAATCAGTCTTTGCTAATGACGTGTGGTCCGAGCACCGAAGTAACGAACTAAATGTTTCTCACCGAGTATCCATAGCGTCTGTGCAGTGCCAAACTGTGATAAAACTTGTATCCACCAGGAGATGTGTCAATGACGACAATATACCACAGGAAGCCAGTATAGCACTCTCCTCCAGACCTTGTCACCCAATGAATAATGGCCCACTCCCGTTTCCGGTCAAATTCCTTGTATCTGGAAAACGCTGAGCCAGCAAACTTGTAAGTCACATGGGCGGTGGAACAATCAGTCAACCTATTGCCACATAGACCTGCGCTGTCGGTTCTATATCACTGACTACCTCTGCTGGAAAAATGTGTCAACAGCACTCGTGGCAAATGTGCCACCCCTCCTTCAAGACAAGGATCGAGTTCCAGGAGACGTGAAGGGAGCTATAGACTGCGCAACGGTTCACTTGCAAACCACACCCACTAACCGTCCAACAGAAAGCCTACAATGGACCAAAACTATTAACAGCCAGAACTTGGGGATTACACCTTTCCACTGTTTCCACACCAGCAAAATCCTGATCCGATCCAGCCTCTGCTATGCGAATTTTGCACAGATATCCGCTCTAGGAAAGACTGTCACGTCAGGTCCTCAAACGCCATGCACACTGTCTCGCTTTCTGTATATCTTCTCTCACATGGATCTTGTACCATCTTATAAAATTCTCACTCCTCCTAACCCACATCGAACATTTCTGCATATCCTGTACTATCCATAAACTAGATTTTGATAACCTCAATGTCTTGCCTCTGATCACTAATCCTGGTATGGTGCCGCGCCTTCACAAACGCATCCCGCCATCCCTACACCCGCAGAAGCTCCATACGCTATCACAACGCAACTTCAACGTACTCCCTGCCAAGACAATGAGATCCGCCCTAGTATTTATCCCTTCTGCCAACTTAAACACTTCTCCACTTGCCCCATTCCACATCAGAGCTCCTCTCCCTTTTTCCCTCTACAGCCACCCCTATTCCTTCCTTCTTGTGCCACTACCCTTCCCACATACCATTTATCCTCCCCATCCTGTGTCCTTCCTTCATCATCTCCTATCCCTCATCTCCATACTTTCCTCATGTCCTTCAGACTTTAAGTGAAAGCATAGTGTTCCAGTTCTTTTTTTCATAGAAAAATATCACCTCAACAAAACTCTGTTTTTTAAATTCTACATATTTTTCGTCCTCTAGCTGTCTGTCATCAAACTTTTCGATTGAAAACGTAAACAGTATTCACCTTTGTAATACGTTATGGCTCTTGGCTAAAGGGAGGAGTATTGTACCGCTGACAGCCCACTCCTCACCCATCTGGGATGTGGAGGAGAAAATAACAAAAAAAGAAAAAAAAACCTTTGAACCTGATAAATACTGTACAGTCCACTGCTCCAGTTCTTCAACGACTAAGATGCAGAAAAAAGAACGGTTTCTGAAATCTGGTGACCTCGGAGTTCAATTTATGGACCCTGCTCGACCAGTCATTGTTGGACCATATGGGCGATTCAGATGCCGTTTCACATCAGCATCAAAATTTGCATGCGTATACTACACTCCCATTTCTTTGTTCGTGTGTGTAAGATTCTCAACGTGTATAAAATTTTGATGTCATTTAACAATCATTAAAATAAGCGCCCGTGAGACCACAGACAGAAAGTGTGACAATTGAAACAACTTTCGTACATCGATGCTTCATTGACGTGAATTCAACTCCCCAGTAGTTAACGGTTACAACAGTTCCTATTTTCAATCGATACTTTAGGTCAAATTCATAATCACATGCTAAGTGGGAGCAAGAACGGCCATATTATGCCTGTATGTTAGTGCAAAGTTAAATTGACATTATGTCTGGTCGTATCTTTTAAGATTGAGTTTTTCGTTGCATTATGCCTTAATTTGGTTCTTTTGCACGAAAAAATTAGTTCTGTACAGTATGGACTCAGTAGGAAAGGGTGAGCGATGACCCCCACCCCCCACCCTTGAAATGTAGAAAGCAAAATCGCTTGCTTGCTCACGGTGACTTACTGTTCTTGTCTTGGTTCTTACGGATACATGTTGTTGCATGACTACAGCTAACAAGACTTTCCAATGCTTATTAACCGCCGTTTCGTATTTCGCACGGTATGCTACCAAATAAGTATTAACATACCTTATACTTCACTGTTAAATGGCTTTGTCAAATGTTCACTTTTACACCAAGAATTGGTTCCCCATTAATTTTGCCCAGGTGTTCAACGGTGTTTTTGTATTCTATTTGATTGTACATAATTTTCTTAGGCTTTGTTTCCTCCATGTGTTACAGATCTGAAGATGTTTGCAGATAGCAATCGAAACTAGTTATTGGACTTTAATTGTGATAGGAAAATTTCCTTCTGGGGATAACAAGTTTTACTTTTAAAATTTTCTCAATTATCCCTCCCCCCCCCCCCCCCCACACACACACACACACCACACACACCACGTCAAGCTTCACTGTTACCGATTCCCGATCGCAGGTTAAACATAACACGTAAACGTTATGAAACTGGTGTAATCTGATCTCAGTCTAACCGACATTCTGATAAATGGTTCGTAGAAAGACTGTAAGTAGGCTGTTTAGGTTTTTTTAATAGTAACACCAAGTAGCGCTCTGTATGAAAATCACTGGCTGTGCTGTGTGCAATCTGTAGCTAGTTTGCATTGTTGTCTGTCATTGTAGTGTTTGGCAGCTGGATGTAAACAGCGCGTAGCGTTGCGCATTTGGAGGTGAGACGCCAACAGTAGTGGATGTGGGGAGAGAAATGGCGGAGTTTTGAAATTTGTAAGACTGGATGTCATGAACTGCTATATACATTATGACTTTTGATGATATTAAGGTAAATACATGGTTTGTTCTCTATTAAAATCTTTCATTTGCTAACTATCCCTATCAGTAATTAGTGCCTTCCGTAGTTTGAGTCTTTTATTTAGCTGGCAGTAGTGGCGCTCGCTGTATTGCAGTAGTTCAAGTAACCAAGATTTTTGTGAGGTCAGCGATTTGTGAAACATATAGGTTAATGTTAGTCAGGGCCATTTTTTTTTTTGTAGGGATTTTTGAAAGTCAGAATACGATGCGCTAAAAATATTGTGTGTCAGTTTAAGCCCAGTCCTGTATAATTATTTTAAAGGGGTCGTTTCATATGTCGACCCTTAGCCGAGGATACCTCACTGGATTCTTCTGATTTTTTCTTGTAGTTTGTGTAATTAGTGCAGTCTTTGTTTATTGCTAGCGCGTAATTGTAGATTGAATTTCCTTTGTAGTTGTAGTTTTTCATTCTTGTACAGTAAAACAGTTCTGGCATGCAAGTAAATTTGCACTAAGTATTTCGCAGCTGCGCTTGCAATTAACTAAATATTATTTTCAATGCTATGTTAATGTGTTTTCTTATTTTGCTCTTCAAATTGAGCTTTTCTGTGTTGTCGTGTGAAATATTGTGACAATAACAGCGTGTGAAAAACGTAATACTAGGCTCCAAAGTAAACTGAGAAATGACACTGAAAACGAAAGCAGTGTGTTAGCGCCACCGTGTAATGAATTAACTAATGTTGAAAGTAGTAATTTGGTAATTGTGCATAAGGAAATGGAGCGGGCTGCAAACAATGGTGTAGGCAGTGAAACAATTAGTGAGCAGGGAACCATTATCGATCGATCGGTCGGCAACAGCTTGCCTCAGGAATCGGGAATGACAGGACACAATTTTGCAAATACTGCAGATTCAGGTTTTCGGTTCTCACCGTTTTCTCAAATGAGTCAAGACACATTTCCCACTTGTCAAAATGTGAATGTTGCCGATGTAAATTCACTACCAAAAAGCACTGAGGAACATGTTTCAGACACCAGTGCATTGTTATTACAATTAATGCAAGAAATGGGAGAAAAGCTTCAAACGTTAGACACAACGGAACAAAATCAGAGACAAACACAGCAAAACCTACAAAAGTTAGACACAATGGAACAAAAACTTCAAAAGTTAGACACAATGGAACCAAATCTTCGAAAGTTAGACACAATGGAATATCACCAGTGCCAAACACAGCAACAGTTAGACGCAATGGAACAAATTCAAAAACAGTTACTGCAACATCTTCAAAAGTTAGACACCGCACTTGAACAAACACGTGAAGATTTAACTACTGAGTTACATAAAATCGAATCGAAGTGTAAAAAAGTCTCATGTAAAAACACAAATTTGTGAGCATTTCCAACCTATTTTTTCGCGGCATGAAAATGCATTACAGAATCACGAAGCAGCCATAAAAGAACTGCAAACCATTGTTTCTGAAAATGATGAGACCTTGTGGGCTAAAATTGACTCAGTTGCATCTCCCGATTCGGTTACGCTACTTGCAAAAACTCAGGAAAACTTAATGAACACAGTAGATACGATTTCAACACAAATGGACACTCTGAAACTTGGTTCAGAAAAAACAACTGAGGAAATAAGTACACTATCGGAGAAAGTAGCCGAAATTTCGGATCATTTCACTAACTTATCTGCAAAGGTAGATGATGATCTGAATGACACAAGACCTGTAGCCATCAATGACACAGAAGAGTATGAACAAATTAAGAAATTCAAACAAAATCAGAATCAAATTAATACGCAATACAAAAGAGAAATCCGGGAAGTACAATATGAGTTGGCACAAGTAATACAAAAATTCAATATTTCAGAGGACACTCGCGCTCCAACACGGGAAGAGGAACTTAAAAATACGGAAAAGCCACAAAATAATAACACAGGGCATTTCGGAAATTATGAAAGAAACTGGCAAAGTGCACCGAATTTTGAGATGGAACCGCCAAAACGACGTAACAATGACCGATAGGAGTGCTAATCGCCGACACGATGATTTTGACTATAAGCTGTTCATTACTTCACGTAAATTCAAAACATTTAAGATTTCTGGCAAAGACATTCATCCACAAGCGTGGCTCCATCAATTCTCTCATTGTTTTCCTCCCAACTGGTCATTAGGGCACAGATTAGAATTTATGTGTGGCTACTTAGAGGATGAACCAGCTGTAAGAATGCGATCGGGGATTCACGATTGCCACAGTGAAGGAGAATTTTACCATGCCTTCCTCTCAGCATATTGGTCTCAAGCTACACAAGACCGAGTAAAACATAGCATCATAATGATGAAAAATTTCGAACAATCTGAATTTTCAAGTCTTGTGAAATATTTTGAAGACATGTTACATAAGAATCAGTATCTTTCAAACCCATACAGCCTGTCTGAACTCATCCGCATTTCCTTAATCAAATTGCCTGAACATTTACGACATATTATTTGGGCAGGACGTTGCAAAGACGACATTGAAGCTTTTCAGGGACTCTTACAAGAATTAGAAATTGACACTGGCAATCGCGGAACGCGAAAAGAGGAACACAACAATTACAGGTCACATCCAATTCCGCGATGAAAGAAATAATAACTGGACACGACAAGGCTATTCTTACAACGCAAATCGTGAACGAAACAGACACCACCCGTATGACAACCGTTGGCAGAATAATAGTTACAGAGAAAGATCGCACTTCCGTAGTAATGAATATTGCACAGACAATCATAGAAACAGACAATATGGCAACCAGAACTATTATTATCACGGGAGACAGAACAATTTCAGACGCAAGGGTCCACCGCGCAGTGATAATTCAGGGAGAAATTCTGCACCACTTAACCGACAAGAAAGAAACTACAGGAACTACCGACATGACGACAGACGATATAATCATAACGACAGACCGGAATTTCATCAGAACTGGCGGGATTCAAACAGAGCTGGGCCCTCTCGGCAAGGTGAATTTGTTGATGTTAGGTCTCCTAATCCCAATAACGGCGCGCGCCAACAAAGAGACAGACAATGACTCGCACCGCAGTGAGCCGAGTGCGCCGGCTGGTTCAGAGAAAAATAACATAGACGCTAACCTTGAGAAAAATTTTAGCATTCCTTACCGATGTATACATTGTGGTAATTGCGTTGAAACTGAAATTCTGGGCACTATGAAGAGTAAAGGATTGTACCATATTTCACATGTAAAACCGTTTATTGAAATATAATCTGCTTTTTAACTTTGTCTTTGCCATAAAACATTTCACTTCACATTTCTAGTATGCTTTGTCACACTGAGAAACTGTTAACATGCAACAATGTTTTGAAGTTAACTATCCAGTCTTGAACCTAGGGAACATTTTTAAACAGAAATTACGAATGCATTGTTATAGTGAACAGACGACAGTGTTGTTATTTGTACATTCTTGCTTGTTAGCTGCACGGTTACGTAACGACTATAAGGCTTACATACTTAGAACATATACTGGTACTACTAATGAGATTTTAATGCAAAATTTTGGTTTACTTGAAAATACATTCTGGATTTAAAATACTTTCTGAGAGATACCAGATGACACAGTGGTTAGTTTATGTGACAACTACACGATTTTATCACGACGCTACTAATGAGTGACAATTTTCAATGTTGCTTTTGCACTGTATCTGTTTTATACCTGCACAGTTTATCTGAATTCTTCTGGAAAGTAAAACATGTTTTAGTAGTAACTTTTGTGGTATAGCTACAAGGAGACAGCCTTTTCAGTAGCACATCAATACCTTACAGCACAGTACTTTCTTCATCACGGCAATAAGCGTAATAACTAAGATATATATACGAAAAGCATTTCACTTTTGTTTATCATGAGGTAAGTACATTGACTTCTGCAGAACTTAGCTTTTGGAGGACCATAACTACGACACTTCCACAGAGATTGTCTTACAACAAGACGCACAGTTTAGCGCTACAGTACGCATTTGAGTGATTAATTTTGTACTTAAAACATTTATTTTCAAAGATTTTTGAATTACAAAGATACAAAGGTATTCCGTGATTCATTTCATTCCATTGCTGCAATCTGTAACACCTGAGGATATAATTACATTAATCCTCAGGGGGGTACACGCTTACTTTGTGTACCATGTGCTTGGCAAGCACAAGGAGCCCTAGCTAATATGGTATTTGCTTATACAACTTTACACATCGGAACCATATTTTTCTAACACAGAATTACACAACTATCTGATCATTTAACTGAGAGAGACAAATATTTATTTTACTACATCAGTGACAGATGTTTACGTAATTACACAGTTGGATAACTTCACACTTATGAAATTGTATTTTGTCTGTACTTTGTGAAATGTTCATATTTTTTCGGAAACCATTGTGATACTATGAGAGCTTTGAATGATGTATTTGGTATGGAATCATGATTTTTAAAATATGTTTGAGGCAGATGACACTTTTGACACGAGCAGAGAATTTTTTTTTAGGTTTTGAAATTATTGGAGGAAGCTACAACGATTTTGAGAGTTGACTGAGGTGTTATGATATTATTATTATGACTATGTGTATTATGCTGTTGCGGTATGTTTATGATCAATAAGCTGATGCTCTATGAGTTATTTAATTATCTGTTACGATAAAATATTGAAGAAGTGTCGACGAATATGTATATGTGTAATAACGTAAGGAATAATGAGTAGTGGTTAGGGACTCTGGTTTGTGAAAAACGTTGGAAACCAAGAATCGTACTTTAAGAGTTATGAAATGTATGTAAATGTGTGAATGTATTACAGTGCCGACGAAAATATTTTAGGACGCTGTTATATCAATAGGATTTTGTTTCTACACATTTGTAACGCAAATTCTCAACCTGTGGAATTTTTTTATATGAGACTGCCCCTGTAGTGGAAACTGCTTTTGTAAATATTTCGGTAAGAAAGTTAAGTGACCTTCACGTAATGCGTCATGGGCACCCAGCTGCGCGACAGCCGCCTGGAAAAAAGCTATTAGTGTGTGCCTTTCAGAGGCACAGGTGGAGGAAAAAAAAGAGGCCATTATCCTCGCTACTGACACTTTTTCATCGAAAGCATTGCAAATACGACACGCTCAAACTTGAAAACATATGATTACACTGTGGAGCTCTTAATTTATGATATTTACTAAAATCCTTAATGAAATGATGAGAAACATTTTACATCCATTGTCGTTCTAGTTGAGAGATTGCTCATTTTGTTTAATATCTAGTTTCTAACTGCACTGCAGCATTGGTTAAAATAAAATTTAATACAAGTACTAATGTAACTACTTTCTGTCTACAGACCCAGTAAAGAATAATTTCTTTATGTACTTTCCCAGAAAAGAGAGAGCAAATAGACATTGCACTTCACAGTAATTGCAAAAATAATTTTGTAACGGTTTGGTAACTTTTCAGCTAGAGGAAGTTGTTGTGATGCATCACTCTAGTGTTAAGCTGTGACATAGGTACTAAACATGGCCATTTTTACTGTAATATTTCTTCTGATTGAGCTTTGTCCTGTTTAGATATAAGTTATTGCATTTGCCGTTGCTGTTTACCAGGCATAATGTTACTGAATATGACTTTGTATTACTCTGTTATGCCAGTTTTACTACGGATTTATTTTTCTTGTTTGCTGCACATTGCCTTATATCAATTGTAATATTACACTTGCTTTGGTACTTTATGCTGCATGCTTTGTCAATTTGCATTTTTTATCATTGCTGTTTGTGTTAATTGTTTTGCGCTGCTGCATTACCTCGTCCCTTAGTTTAGCATCTGAGCTCAGTAGATTTAAGTTAGCTTAAGAGGGAGTAGACTATATAAGAGAATGAGTTGCGATGAATTGGAAGACATGCATTGAGAAGTTATAGGAAAAAAGTACAGAAAGCAGGTATAGATAGGACTTTTTGGAAATAATGAAGAATGAAGGGAGATCTCCGAGAAGTAAAGAAAGTTTTGTTTGCAAAATACTGCAGTAAAACAAACCCTGTCCTTTCCTTGTGTTATCCCACTATGTGTTTGTGAACCCTTTGGTATTTGTGTTCTTCCTGTCTTTATGTGTTTAGCTAATAAGATTTATGTTGTAGAATTTTTCAAATACTATATTATTTTCTTTGTAAAGATGTTTAGACATTATTTATTCTGTTTTGTTTTAATGCTCATGTATGAAATTAATGTTTCGAAAACTATTGTCAATATTTTATTTATTTATTTACTTATGTCATAATTCCTGTAACCCTGATGTATATGTTTATTTCTATTCTTTTGTAAAGCCCGTATTACTAAAAATCTTATCTGTACTGTTATGTTCTTTAATGATATATTTTGTACCTTTGTTATTGTATTCTCATGTTATAATATTATAAATTAAGTAACTTGTAAGCATTCATTTCACTGCACACATTTCTATTGGTCATAGTATATGCACAATATGTATAAAAAAAAGAGGACTGTTAATGCTACCACGTGTGTTGATAAGTCAGAAAGGGACTGGTTAACAGCATTGCTGGTTCTAAGGACAATCCCAAAAACTTTGTGAGTACACAAGTGGTGGTTTATGGACTTGCTATATTCTCCGCAAGACTCTTCGATGGTGATAGTGCACCTGCACAGTCGCAACAGTTGGCTGCTAGCCATCTCTACAAGGACTACAGTGGGTCTACACCTTTGATGACTCACCAATACCATTATTTGTACAAGAACTGCAGTGGGTCTGCACCTCTGGTGGCCCGCCAATACCATAATCTTTACTAGGACTACAGTGGGTCTGCTCTGTGATGACCTGCCTACCAATATTCTTCAAAACTTCGACTGACTCTGCTGTGGGTTTCCTCTGTCGTGGCCAATTACCTGTCTGCATGTCAAGAGTCAGCACTGTCTTTCCGTTGGAAGGACAACACTACTTCTTCAAGACTGCATGTAAATCCACTACTTCTGTGTGTATTTTCCTTTACTGCTCAGAGTTTTAAGAAAAACACTGCTATTTTACTGTGATGAACGATCAGGACTGTCTTTATGGACTGTGAGAAAATTTTAGCTTTTGATCAATATTGTATCAATACGTGTGTGCATTTGATTTCTTTGTTATTGTAATTACGAAATAAATTTTCAAATCTGTATTGGCCACTGCCAAAAACAATTTGTAATATTTTTTTGTGGGGAGCATGGGGGCTGTGTAAGTAGGCTGTTTAGGTTTTTTTAATGGTAACACCAAGTAGCGCTCTGTATGAAAATCACTGTAACACCAAGTAGCGCTCTGTATGAAAATCACTGGCTGTGCTGTGTGCAATCTGTAGCTAGTTTGCATTGTTGTCTGCCATTGTAGTGTTGGGCAGCTGGATGTTAACAGTGCGTAGCGTTGCGCATTTGGAAGTGAGCCGCCAACAGTGGTGGATGTGGGGAGAGAAATGGTGGAGTTTTGAAATTTGTAAGATTGGATGTCATGAACTGCTATATACATTATGACTTTTGATGATATTAAGGTAAATACATGGTTTGTTCTCTATTAAAATCTTTCATTTGCTAACTATCCTTATCAGTAATTAGTGCCTTCCGTAGTTTGAGTCTTTTATTTAGCTGACAGTAGTGGTGCTCGCTGTAATGCAGTAGTTCGAGTAACCAAAATTTTTGTGAGGTCAGCGATTTGTGAAACGTATAGGTTAATGTTAGTCAGGGCCATTTTTTTGTAGGGATTTTTGAAAGTCAGGTTGCGTTGTGCTAAAAATATTGTGTGTCAGTTTAAGCCCAGTCCTGTATAATTTTTTTAAAGGGGACGTTTCAAGAGCTAATCCGTTACACTGCCTCTACATAACACGCCAAACCGTGAGGGTATCAATAGCACCTTAGCTTGTATCGCTGGTCAGATTAAAAATGGAAGAGCGTTTTCTACTTCACTTCAGAACAAATAGTTCGGTTTCTTAAAAAAACGTAACAGCGTAGGCCCTCTCAATAGCAGTTCTAGTTTTACGCATTCCGGTTCTTCACCTGAGTGGCAGCAGAAATATCACACCACAGGTTGTCTAATACACAAAAATTTCAAACGGCATCTCAGTGCTGCCTTCCCGCGTAACCTCACAGCAACAGACAATTCTTAGGTAACATTGCCCAGCACCGACTAACTCACAACACCATGCATTGCATTATGTGGCCACAGCTGTTAAAGCTGCCCACGTCTGATCACCACAGATTGACTGATCCAGTGCTGTCTCTCCTCACTAACATTTTTTCACAGTCTCACCTCAGTGGCAGAGAATGTGAAAAATATGCGTTGGAATTACTGGCAAGACATTTGACACAAGATATAAAGAACACATCAGAGCCTTGAAGTGTGATACAAACCATTCAAAATTTGCAGATCACCTAAAACAGGAATACTACAGACCAAGTAATATTGAATATATGAACGTCATAAGAAGCAGTTAAGACTGATACTTCCTTCCTTTCCAAGAAATTTTCCACACACACGAAGCACTAACACAAACTAAACAGTTGCTCAGTTACGAAATAAATATTGGAATCCAGACACAACTTAAAATATCTGGAAAAATACATGAAAAAGAAATGACGCTTTTTCATCCTTCAGGCTCTCCCAATCAACCCCTCGCCCTCCCCCCCCCCCCCCCCCCCACCACTCGGTCAGTTTCATTATTTCACTTCTCGCTCCTCACCTTTTCTTTCAACATACTCTCCATTATGCACTTATGTCCACTGACCTTTCCTTTTCCCTTCCCCACCTATTCACCACCCACCCACCCACACACACACACACACACACACACACACACACACACACACACACACACAATAAAAGGGAAAAAATATACTTCAGCACTATTCATTCATTACTCCTCCAAAGTATGTAAATACACAGCTACATAATTAAATAGAATAATAAGAGATATAATCAACTAGAGAAAAATTGCAGGTCAAACATAATGTTGGCAAAACTAAAAAACACAATACACACTTAGAAGTATAAAAATATAAAGCACTAAACAGTAGTGTGCGAAAAAGTGAGCTGTGTAAAACACAAAAATTGTATAGTTATAGAGAGCAGCGAAAAAATAGACTAAAACATTAGTGTCCAATGAAGAAGGAAACCAAAGACATGCTAGCAGACGGCATTTCCTGATGCAGGCGAGAAATCAAGCAGAAATTACCTTAAATGAAAACCAAAAAATTGTAACGAACTGTTTTTCTACCTTAAAAACAAATCAAATTGTAAATATCTGTAATTATAGACGCCACTGATGATGCTTTCCATCAATAAAGCGAAGTGCATCTGGCCAGGGAAACACGCATTTTCCTGCAGTTGTAACGACGAAACGAGAAATGCAGAAAACCGGCATTTGAAGCTGGCTGCAGAATGATTGTAGTGCCGCCAACATAGATTTCGCTTAAAGACCACGAAGATACGAAAAATTAGGGCTCATATGGAGGTATACAGGCCGTCGTTTTTCCCTCGCTTTACTTACCAGTGGAACAGGAAATGAAATGATTAGTAGTGGTACTGGATACCTTCCGCCACGCATCGTATGGTGACTTGCTAAGTGCATATGTAAATGTAGAACATTTTGTCTCTAATACGAGTTATCCCCGATGCCGTGATGAATCACAGTCAGACGTTAAATGAAAAAACGGTGGAACACTAGGTATTAGTGGAGGAGAGTGAATGGGGAATCAAGTAGCGACGATATGGTTCGCAAATGCAGAAGTCCACTGCAGCAACTTACACTGACAAACGGAAGATTGTTTTCTCCCGAGACATGGGAACGAACAACTTGAAAACGGCGAAACAGTTCGACTGTTGTGGTGCAATATCGTTAGCAGCTATGGAAAGGGCGATGAAACTGTGAGTAAGACACAGGATGTTAGTCGCCCAGGTCACAGAACGAGGAGGTCGGAAACTTACCTGCCTGTTAACCAAATAAGAGCCATCTTATGCTTATCTGACAACAGATTATAATGCTGGTGCATGTACAAGTATTTCGGGGCATTTCGTTAAGTTTACGTTGTCAAATATGAGGTTTTACAGTGGGTGACTCCTGTTTGTTCCTTACTGACCCAATAACATCGCCGGCATTCGAAGCAAGCACCGCGCAACGAACGTGGGCCGATGACGGGGGTTTGGGTTGGGGGAGGCGCAGCGCTGTGGTATGAAGGACATTAACCTGAGCTTCCATGAGACCTATAGTAGTAATTGAAGGAACCTTGACGGTTGGGGACTAGTGAACATTACTGTCAACCATCTGCATTCCATCGTGCTTGATGTCTTCCCATAACGATGTTATCTTCCAGCAGGCTGATAGTCAATGTCAGAAGGCCAGCATCGTGCTGCAGTGGTTCGAGGGGCACCAAAATCGCCTGATCAGCGCCCAATGGAACACCAGTAGGACGCTACTGGACGTCATCTCTTTGTCCACAAAGTGCCGTCCCTTACTATACGGGAATTGTGTGGCTTCAGCCTACAGGTCTGGTTTCATATACCTCCGGACTCCTACATATGATATTTCGACTATGCTAAATCGATGATGTATTGAGGTCCAAAGGTGGAGCAGTTTTGTGAATAATAAGTTTTTCTGATGTACGTTTTTTTCAAAAAATGTTGTAAGTGATTTGATAATTCCAGAATTACGCAAAAGGTTCTATTTAAGCGTTGTTTACTGTTATTTGTCTATGCATTTTCGATCCGGAGGTTGTGTTGTCAGAAATGCTCCAGTGTCAGGAACGAATTCAAAATTCTTCACCTTATGCATTTACATTGTCTACTAATTTTCCTGGGATCTTAAAATTTTTAGACGCATTTCTTCTACAGCATTCTGACAGAAACCATTCTTCTTTAGTACAATTTTAGTTATTACATTTTAATCCTAATGTTGTCTAATAGGCGACTAGCAAGCCAGAAAAATCACAAGGTGGTAACATGCTTTCTACTGTACATTCGTGTAACATGATTTGGCATTTATTTAGCACAGAATCTGTACTTAACCTAGGCTTAATATTTATTATATTTATGCCCGAGAATATGACATTCCTGTAAGTTTCAATCTGCATGGTAAATTTTGTTCTCAGGTGCGTACTGATCTAGTGTATGTTCATATTGTTATTCTATTAGCTAACGTCATCTACAAGCGGTAATGAATCAACTAATGTGCATAATTTACAATATTATATACTCGGATCTGGCAAGAATGTTTACAGAATAGTCAGTAAATATCTCATATCAACTACGAAGACAACGGCAATGCGTGGTTCATTCATCCAGTTGGAACTGCAGTTCAAGTTGACAACTGAAACAGTTGTACAATGCTTACGCTACCTAATCAAAAGCATCGCGATACTTATTAGTGGACAATAATATGGGCTGTGTCTATTCCTCGCGCTCATCACGGCTTCAACGCCGCTGAGGACAGTTTCAGCGAGGTGTCTGAATATGACAGCCCATTCTTCCTCAAGACCTGAAATGGCTCTAAGCACTGTAGGTCTTAACATCTGAGGCCTTCAGTCCCCTAGACTTAGAACTACCTAAATTAAACTAACCTAAGAACATCACACACATCCATGCCCGAGGTAGGGTTCGAACCTGCGTCCGCGTGATTCCGGACTGAATCTCCTAGAACCGCTCGACCACAGTGGCCGGCCTCAAGACCTCAAATCATTGTAGGCACTGATGTACGACTCTCTGATCTGGAACAAAGTCAACTTTCCAACTCATACCAAAGGGTTCAAACGGGAAATCTAGAGAGACCACTCAGTACCACGATTGTTACTGTCAACAAATAAATGTCTTACACTTTGCTTCCACACACGCTACACAATGCTCCTAAATGTATTCATATCGTTCGACATTTACTCTCTTCTTAAACACACTGAAGGGACCACACTATAATCACGAAAAATACTCCTACAACACCTCCTCGGTACCTCACTGTTAGCATTATAGATGATAGCAGGTAACGTTCTCCAGGCATTCGTCGAACCCAAACCCCTCAATCGGATTGCCACAGAATATACCGTGATTCAGCACTCACAATCACTCGTTTCTATACATCTAGTGGCCACGAATTCGCTCTTTGCACCACCACAGTCGTCACTTAGCACTGAGTATAGGAATGTGTGGCATATGAGTAGCCGCTCTTCTACTGTACCCGATTCCCTGTAACTCCATACAAACATTCACTCTGTTAGCTGGACTGCTGGAAGCTTTATGGAACTCACGAGTGACTCCTCCCGCAGACTTCATGTGACGCTTTATGACCACAGTCCTCAATGCTCGACAGTCCCTGCCCGTCAATACATGAGCTCTGCCTCGTCTTGGGTTAACTGTAATACGTCCTTCTCGTCCGCACTTGACAGTCACAACACCAGCAGTCAAGTAGCCTTAGAAAGGCTGAAAGGTCCCCGACAGATCTGTTACTCGTGTGACAATCAATGATTAGTCCATCTTCGAAGTCGCTGAGCTTTCCTGACCAATAGAGTCTGCCATTACTGCTTCCCTGCTGACAACACAACACCTACTTCCCACCTCCATCTGTACTGATGTGTCTGCTTTTTCTATCATGTAAGTTAAATATAGCGTTATACCGTATAGGGCTGTCTGGGTACTCTTGATCTATCTACTTTTATTCCTATACTATTTAGTATTTTACCTTATTATTAACTTCTGTTATGACATTATAATCCTTTATATCATCATCCATTCTTCGTTTTAACTTTTTTTGCTCCATTGTAACTTCCTTACTACTAGAGGTTTCATTTTGATCCATGAGTGTAAGTTGTGCCATTTCAAAATTGCATTGGCCATAAGAATTTTCTGTAATTTTAGGGAAATATAGCATATCAATCATTTCTTTAAAATAATTTTTCCACTAATAATTAACTTAATATCAGTTCCGTTTCGGATAGATTTTACATGATTGCGGGTGGTGTGTTAATCTATGTGACTACTACAGTTTATTCGGTAAGCCTACTTATTTTCCTATCATTTTTTCCTAGATGAATTTTATCCATAGTGGATGCTGTTGAACTCCGTGACTATTTCTTTACAGGTTGTAGAAAAATTTCCGCTGCCAGTCACAATAAAAGGTTATTTATTTGTCACAAGACCGGTTTCAGGCTTGCGCCCATCTTCAGGCGTTTGTACATTCATGTACATGTTTATATTGCTGGGGATCAATAAAGATGAAGCATCATTATTATAGTTACGCTGTGGTGACAAATTTTTCTTTTAGTTACAAACTTACTATCATTTTCACGTCCATTTTTCAGTTATAAAGTTTAGCTGCATATTTCACTATTACAATGTGCACTCGTGAAAGACACCGTATAAGCCAACCAGTTACCCTTACTACATATAGGGTCTGACTACTGGCCCCTCTCTAGCTATATACAGGATGTCCCAGCTATCTTGTCCACCCAAAATATCTCTGGAACAATAACAGCTATTGGAAAACGACTTTCACCGGTATCAATGTAGGGCTGGGCCCCATGAACGTACATATTTGGAAACCTTCTAAAACGAAAGCATATGTGTTTTTTTACACAAACTTATGTTTTTTAAAATGGACCTCCCATATTGTTTCTTCAGCAATCCATAGCATGACAAAGCACATACACAATGGTGTTGATTGCATCGCAATATTCCCATTACATCCCGAGATATTGAGACGCGAAGTTGACGCTTGAAACACCCGACATGCGCTGCTAGCGCACGTCCTGAAGCTCAGGCATGAACCCCATGCTGCCCGTAATCGCGATGTGATTGACATGTTTAATCACACCTCCATCCTTATCAAGAGGCCCGAAACAACGGTAAAACTTTTAGTCAAAAATGGTTCAAATGGCTCTGAGCACTATGGGACTCAACTGCTGTGGTCATCAGTCCCCTAGAACTTAGAACTACTTAAACCTAACTAACCTAAGGACATCACACACCCATGCCTGAGGCAGGATTCGAACCTGCGACCGTAGCAGTCGCACGGTTCCGGACTGAGCGCCTAGAACCGCGAGACCACCGCGGCCGGCAAAACTTTTAGTCCACTTGCTCGTTTCACTAAAAGCATCAACATGAATTTTACTATTACGAGTGAATGATTAACTGTCACTTATGCCAGATCTACAGTAAAATAAAGTATTAACGTTGAACGGCATTACCTTTTTAGTAACGGATTAACGATAAGCGAAGTTAACTTTGTGACTAACGTTGCGGTACACGTATGTTACAGAACCGCATCACCCCTAGCCTATGGGATAAATACCTGCTGGAATGTACGACGTTAATGCAGGATGGCAGCAGACCATATTATTCGTTGCGGATCTCTTGATAAGTATGGAAGTGTGATTACGCATGTCAATCACATCGCGATTACGGGCAGTATGGGGTTCACGCCTGAGCCTCAGGACGTGCGCTAGCAGCGCATGTCGGGTGTTTCAAGCGTCTACTTCGCATCTTAATATGTCGGGATGCAATCAACGCCATTGTGTATGTGCTTTGTCATGCTATGGATAGCTGAAGAAAAAAAAAATAGGAGGTCCATTTAAAAAAACATAAGTTTGTGTTAAAAACACATATGCTTTCGTTTTAGAATGTTTCCAAATATGTACATTCATGGGCCCCAGCCCTAACCCCCTCTGGATTCGCCTCCTGGATGAGGCTGTGGCATTACCAGTGCCGCCCTGGTGGCACCTTTGCAGAGCTGACTGGACACTTTTCAGCCAACTGGCTGTTTTGGAACACCGTGCCAGCGTCCACGAATGGGTAGACCATGTTGCAGCCGTGATCTCTCATGCTGCTGAATTGTCAATCCCACGGTCATCCGGTCATCCCAAGAGGCGTCCTGTCCCTTGGTGGACCACTGAGTGCCGCTCAGCCATACGCGCCCGCCGTGCAGCACTGCGCCGCTTCAAGTGCCGTCCCTCCGCTGACAATCTTGCGGCCTTTCGGGTGGCAAGGGCCAGAGCGCGGCGAGTGATTAAAGAGAGCAAACGACGGTCCTGGCAATCGTTCTTGAATTCCATCTCTCGCTCCACTAGTTCTACGAAAGTATGGGAAGCCATCAGGAGGATTTCCGGGAAACTCAGCCAGCTACCTGTCACGGCATTGCTGCATCAGGGATGTCTCCTCACGGCGCCGAGAGACATTGCCCAGACACTGGCCATGCATTTTGCGGAATCTACCACCACTATTAACTGTGATCCAGATTTCTGCCGCTACCGCACTGCCGTCGAAAGGGGTCACTTGGAATTCCGGTCTCTAAATTCTGAACCCTATAACTGCCCCTTCACAATGTGGGAACTGGATTCTGCGCTGTCTGTGGCTCATGATACTGCGCCTGGTCATGATCAAATCCGGTACAGCATGCTGCGGCACCTGTTGCTGCCATCCAAGGAAGTTCTCCTGAACTGTTTCAATATGATATGGTTATCTGGCACGTACCCTGACTCGTGGAGGGAGGCAATTTTGATTCCCCTCCTCAAACCAGGGAAGGACCGAACGCATCCCAGTAGTTATCGGAGTATTGCCTTGACGAGCTGTGTTGGGAAGACGTTGGAACGCATGGTCAACCACCGCCTGTTTTGGCTGCTCGAGACCAGGCAGCTCCTTAGCCCCTCTCAGTGTGGCTTTCGGAGATGTCGTTCCACTATAGACAACTTGACCCTGCTTGAGGCCGCCATCCAGCAGGCCTTTCTACGTAACCAGCATTGTCTAGGGGTCTTCTTTGACATTAATAAGGCGTATGACACTACTTGGCGCCGCCTTATCCTCAATCAACTCCATGAGTGGGGCTTTCGTGGCCGTCTCCCCATCTTCATTCGGTCCTTTCTTTCTCACCGCCTCTTTCGGTATCGGGTTGGTAATGTGCTATCGGATTTGTACGTGCAGGAGAATGGTGTTCCTCAGGGCAGCGTTTTAAGTGTCACCCTCTTTGCCGTTGCTATTAACAGTATCACGTCCACTATCCGGAGTCCTGCCCAATGCTCCTTGTTTGTGGACGATTTTGCTGTTTTCTGTTCTTCCTCCAGTCTTGTCAGTGCTAGTCGGCAGTTACAGCTTACGATAAAGCGCTTAGAGGCATGGACTGCAAAGACGGGTTTTACCTTTTCTGCAGACAAATCTGTGTGTGTTCATTTTAATAGTTCTCGGAGTCTTTTTACCTCCCCTGAATTGCGTCTGAGGGACACCGTTCTTCCTTTTAGAGACACTGTGAGGTTCCTGGGCCTCACTTTTGATTCCAAGTTGTCGTGGTTGCCTCACCTTAAAGACCTCAAGGTGCGGGCCCTGAAGGCACTGAATATTTTGAAGTGTCTGAGCCATCGGTCCTGGGGAGCAGATCGGGCGCGTCTGCTGCAGTTTTATAGGGCTTTCGTCCGATCGCGTCTTGACTATGCTTGCACCGTGTATGGGTCAGCAAGGCCTTCGTATCTGAAGATCCTTGACGCAGTACACCATGAGGGTACCAGGCTGGCCACTGGTGCCTTCCGTACCAGTCCCATCCCCAGCCTGTGTGCTGAGGCAGGGGAACCGCCGCTCGCCATCCGGCGGAAACTCCTCATGGTGCGACGGGTGTGTCATTTCCTTGCCTGTCCTACCTCCCCTGCGTACCCTACCGTTGCCCGACCGCCCATGGAACGTCTCTTTTCCAGTCGTCCCAGGGCAACAAAACCATTTGGGATTCGTGCCAAGCATTTGCTTGAGTCCCTTGGTGTGGAGCGTGTGGCCCCCCAACGACAAGGTTTTACTCGCCTGCCTCCCTGGTTGCTCCAGAGGCCCAGCATCCTTTTAGACTTGTCGGAGAACCGGAGGAACTGCACTCCGGCGTTTGTTTTTACCTCCTTATTTTACGATATTTTAAACCAGCATCCGGACCATGTACCTGTATTCACAGATGGCTCTAAACAGGGGGACACTGTTGGTTGTGCTGTTGTTTTCCCTGATCGAGTCGTCAAGTTACGGCTTCCTGCGGCGTTTACCATCCTCGATGCCGAATTGTTTGCAATCTTGCGGGCATTGGAGCAGATGAGATGTGTTACCAGTCTTAAGTTCCTCATCTTTTCTGACTCCCTGAGTGCCCTTCAGACCATACAACACTTGTACCCAGCGGATACGGTCGTCCAGAACATCCATGATGCCCTACTCCACCTGCAACGGCAGGGGAAGGAGGTTTCTTTCTGCTGGGTGCCGGGGCACGTGGGTATTAGGGGAAACGACCTGGCGGATGTGGCTGCCAAAGATGCATGTTCCCTCCCTCACGTTGTTGAATGTGCCGTCCCCCTCCATGCTGTAACCTCCCTTTTGCGTTTTCGTGTTATGCATCAATGGGAAGAGGAGTGGTTGGCAGTTTCTGACAATAAGCTGCGTCTGGTAAAGGCCACTACGCGACCATGGCGTACGTCCTACCAGTCATACAGGCGGGATGAGGTTCTCCTCACTCGCCTCCGCATTGGACACAGTCCCTTCACGCATGGTTTTTTACTCCGGCGGGAGGACCCCCCAATCTGCAGTGCTTGTGGCGTCCAGATTACTGTCCGCCACATTTTACTTGACTGTCTTTTATTCTCTGACCAGAGGGCGGTGGTTTCCTTGCCACCGGATTTGCCCTCTATTTTGCAAGACGACGCAGCGACTGTGGTTAAGGTCTTACGGTTTTGTGTCCTGTCCAATCTGTTGCCTCGGATTTTAGGGTGGAGGTTTTAATGTGCTGCTGGGTGACTGGCTCACCCAGGTTTTAGGTAAGAGGTCCGCCAGTCACGATTACCTCCTTGTTTCCCTTCAGTATCTGTTCTCTTTTCCTGGTGTTTCCTTTCCTTTTTTAGTGTGTTTCTTCTCCTCTTGTTTTGCCTCTGTATGTGCGCATTTGGAACTGCGTCAGGCCTGTGTCTTTTAGCCGTTCTCCTTGTTCGGCGTCCGTCTTCGTCCCTTCACCGCTTGTGTTCCTGTTTCTATGCGTTTGGGCGCTGATGACCACGCTGTTTAGCGCCCGTAAACCTCAAACACACACACACACACACACCTACATTGATGCGGGTAAAAGTCGTTTTCCAATAGCTGTTTTTGTTACAGAGATATTTTGAGTGGACAAGATAGCTGGGACACCCTATATAACCGTCTATTGTGACTGGTAGCAGAATGTAAACACAGTGTATTTCACGAGTAAACATCGTAATAGTGAAATATGCAGCTAAACTTTATAAAACTGAAATATGGACGGGAAAATGATAATAAGTAACTACAAGGAAAAATTGTCATCACAGCGTAACTCTATTAATGATGCTTCATCTTTATTGATCCTGAGCATGGGCGCAAGTCCGAAACCGCTCTTATGACAAATTAACCTTTTATTCTTACTGGTAGCGGAAATTTTTCTACAACCTATTTTTTCCTAGCTCTGCCACAAGGAACATCATTAAAGTAATTCAATATATTTATTTAATAGCATCAAAATTATTTTACGTTGTAGTCATAACACGTTGCCCAATTTTATGTAATAGGTTATAAGACATTTGGGCCATTGGAGGGAGGAGAAGACGGGGGGGAAACTATCGTGCTATTTAAGCCAACCTGTTACCCTTACTACTTATAGGCTCTGACTACTGGCCCCTTTCTAGTTGTCCGATTGATTCGATAACATAATTTGAAGGACATGTGTTTTCAGCACAGAGGAACACTGATTATCTAGTTTAATGTGAAACACAGCAGCATTCGTATACTGGTGTTATCACGTATCATATTACGTCTAGAGCTCACAAGGGTGATTCTTATTAACGTTTAGAAACCCTGGAAGTGTCATAGATGAGGATGACGCAAATAACTTAATGCAAGACATATGGGACCGCAAAGGTTGGGAAATGCAGCAAAAACATGACGTCACGATATCACGTACCTCGCCGCACGTGCAGCGGTTGAGCCTACCGTTCTGGTGCAGCTGACCGTCGGAACAAAATTCAACAATTCACGTCGGTGTGGCTTCGGGCCTGTGTGCGTGGTGCTCAGGCTTCGAGTCTTATGTCTGCTAAGCAGCATTTTATTCATTTTTTGCGTTTCTTTAAATAGTTGTGCGTTTACATTGGGGTAATATTTATTACTTTGTTTGCCGATCCTCCGTTCTTTGCTAGTTTATTGTAAAGTGCAATGCAACAACAACATACCGCATTGCGTCACAAGTAAATGACTATAAGTTTCCGAATGGCGTCGTTACCAGTAAATTAACTACGCTACCTTTAATAAGAAAAATGTGTAAACAAAAAACGATGAGAGAAAAGGAAAGAAACGCACTATAAGAACAGCTTCTGCTTGGTTACAGCAAGGGTAACTATTTTGTAGCTTCTAGGTTTACAACAAATCACATTTACAGGTGGTGTTATAAATCAGCGCCGTTTGCTTAAATACAAGTCTTGCCTCCCTTCACGCGCGTACGTGCACGGGCAGCAAGGTACGTCATCTGGTGACGTCACAAGTTCAACATTCGTCATCCATTTTGGGGTATTTTCCGACATTTGCGGCACTATCTGTCTTATATTAAATTACTTGTCTCAGCTTCATCTACGTCACTTCGGGGATTTTCGAACGTTAATAAGGATCACCCTGTATATACTCATAAACGCTCACCCATTTATGTTATATGTATGGTAACAATAATACAGCAACAAATATATTAATTAGACGGAAGACATCACCTTATATCCGACGATTTAGCATGAGTAAAAGATGTCTATCTTAGAGCTGATACTAGTATCTTCTGCTGTTCTTTCTTAAAGACAAATTCTTCACACAACACAAACGATTTTTTTCGTAGCATAGCACACTTTTCCGGGGCAAGACCTTAGTAAACATTTATCTACGGATATCATTCAAATTGCTAGTTCAGTGATTATAAAAACAGTTTTTCAGTGTTGAAAAGCTCAGTATGTACTTACAGAAAGAAACAGATTGACATGCATAGTATCTTCGTAGTCATGATTTTAAAACATACATCTGAAAAACCTGGGTTTCCTTAGAACACCTCGCTATATCTTAGAAAAATGTGCTATGTAAGTAGGCATAGTACAGGCATACCACTCGTAAAATATGCCTTAAAACGTACCCGAAATAATGCTCAGTTTCCTCATTAAATATAGTCTAGATATATTACTAGAAGTTTTGTGTAAAACATCGGCTCTGTGCTACAGCGTCCGTAACTGCAAAATTTGATTACGTCTACAGATTTTTCTTTTATTCTTAAATTTCATTCTTGCTATTTTATTGCCATTCACAACAGCTTGGAAACTGAGTGTAGCCAGTGATTAAGGCAGGCAGAACACCACATTATAACAGATGAGCAGAAACGACAGTTATGCAATTTCCTGAGCGCCGTAACTTTTTCGCGGCAGAAATGGAAAGGCAAAATATGGCGATATTTTTTGTTATGAAAATGTCAGTGGCTCCCGGAAACCGCGATATCGGCTGCACAGAAAATACAGACCCCCTTTCATTATTTTGCTATCTGGTCGGAAGAGCAGTAAGTGCCTCTTTTGTACTGCCCGGTGATTTACGAGCTACACAAAAAAGGCCTCTCGCTGCATTTTGTTGCCATTCGAATTGTCTGTAAAAGCAAATGAACATCCGAACTGCAACATTTTAGCACGATTAGAGCTTTATAATGACCATTTTTCACAGCCGTCCTTAACTAGAAGAGTCTGAGTATCGGAAATTTGATGGGCGCGTGGCAATATATATAATTGGTTTATAACGAGAGCTTACGAAGAATGCCATGCAATTAAACTTCGACAAACGGACTCGAGGAGCAAGTGTAGCCGTAAACGCATTACCGACGATCTTTTCAAAAGATAGAGCCAGATAGGTAACAGTGCATTTTTTTCGTCGACGTAACTGTTACAGTAGAGTACAGTTTAATATCACTAATGAGTCGTTATTGGAGTCTGTCATACCACGCAAATACTGTGGCGAAACAATGAGTAGATACATCAACTGCAAGTGTAACGTAAGCTCAGGTACAGACATTTTTCCACTAGGAATGTATTGTACTACTGCGGTTTCTTTACGAAAGAAATTGCTTATAAAATGTTTGCACGTAGGAGATCCATATCGGGTAGAACTTAGAGGGTAGATCTATTATATGCAAAGAATGGCGGCATTAACGATTGTAGGGATGTTGATTGACGAGAGAGTGTGACAGATAAGTCGAAATGTCTTACGTGTCAGACAGTCAGCCTTAAACAACGAATTATAATTCATGAAAACTTGCATATCAGATTCCAAGAATCGGCTTTCATAGTGGAGGCCACAAATATTCTTTAGCCAGCTGAGTACGCAACTGGTACAAGTAGTGAAAACAGAACCAAACTAATAACATTTGGCAAATAGTTTATAGCAACGTTTCTTTCAAGTTCCCATCCGACAACGCAGTATGAAATATACATTCTGTGAGGTAATATATTGACACACTTTATGAGGTTCCCCCGCGCACGTAGATACAGATGATGATCATCAATACGAGTTCCATTAAGAACAACATTTTCAAAAAGAGCAGTGCACACTGGCCAACGTATATTTTTTCTAGTTTCTACGGCGTCCTTTAGGTTATAACAGTGCCTCTTGACGTAATCTGCAAGACCCCCCTCACTCACTTCGTTTTGTAACACCTATCTCCAGCGGCAGTAGAGCTGTTTTTCTTGTTTCCATAACCAATAGCACATATTCGGAAATGTAGCTTTCACAGCACACGAATGTACCACTCAAAGTTAAAAGTGATCATAAAAAGTATACAGAACACCCCGAAAGACTAAAATTCGAAACAAAGTGATATAAATATGCGATTAGTTGACGGATTTTTTTCCGTGGGAGAAATGGGATCAGATCGGTATCCGGACGAGATGAAAGGTTAGCACAATAAGGAACTCTGAAACGCCAAAAAAATCCGGTCTATTCCGGATTTGTTGGATGTATTCCAATCTCTGTCTTCCTCCACAATTTTTACCCTTTACATCTCCCACCGGTACCATGAAAGTTGTTGCCAGGTGTCTTAGCAGATGTCCCATCATCCTGCCGTTCATCTTGTCACTATTTTCCGTATATTTCTTTCCTCGCCGCTCCTGCGGAGAACCTCGTCATTCCTCACCTTATCAATCCACCTTATTTTCAACACTCTTTTGTAGCACGATAGTTATGCAAATTCCTTTGATAGTCTTACTCCTTCCATTTTCTCAGTGTAGACTTACTTTCTCCAAAATTACAAGCAATTTGCATCCATACCTCATCCATCTTAAGACAATGTTAGGGAAGGTTAGTCATCAAATACAGATTCTAATGTTCCATATAGATATTTATGATATTTTACAATGACGATATTTATTTTTGACTCTTCGACTTCCTGCAAGTAGTCAAGCTGTAAGAGGTCCATGATTAAGGAATTTGTTGCTAGCGCACTCGAGCAGAAGTAATTTCGATGGATCGCTCACGCGCTGCCTGCGATGTGTAAGCCGTAAGAGAATGTCAGACCAGAGAGCAGTGTTGTATGCAGTTGGAACTGTGCAGTAGTAGCGAGCAGTCGCGTGTGTGGAGTTGGCTGGGCCGGTCGTGGGAGCGATGGCGGTGCCTGAGCGTTGTAGTATAAGGTAGAAGCAGCGTAGCGCATATGTACTATTGTTATATCATGTCCCATGTAAATGTTTTAAAAAATTAATTAATAATAATCTTTCTTATAAAAATTAACTTTTGACAATTATACATCTCAATTTAAAGAATTTACTAATTTCTCCATCCATGGTCATCCCGATTATTGCAAAGAAAAATCAGTTGTTCTTTTTATACACGACAAATCTATCGGCCAGCATTACACTGGGCTGTGCCATAAACAAATTCTTATAGGAGCAGATATATAAGCGTTATCCGGCGATTTTTTTGACGTTAGAATTTTCATTCTTTATTCATAATGGTCTTTCAGGGCCATGACGCAGCGCTGCTTACGTCCAAAATTTACCAGTTTAAATTCACAGTCAATTATTGAAAGGTTATAAGTGAGCCACAATTTTTTATTGACATATTAGTCACATTTCATTATTGATAGGTTACGCAATTTAATTGATAGGTTAGTCACATTGTAATATTGGTAGGTTACGAAATTTTACTGTTTGGAGGTTTTGGAGTGTATCTGTTGGAAGGTTACGCTGAATGCGAATTATAAATAATTATATTACACTTGTCGACAACCGGACAGGATCGTATTTTCTTTGTGAATTTCTGAGAAGTAGTCACATATCTGCTCTTATTTACAATATCGTTAAAGGTAGTTTGGATCCGGCGCAACGCATTTACTAATTTGTCACTCTTTCTTTCACAGTTCATCGGCCATTAATTGCTCTTGGTTGTCACTGTAATTGTTCCATTTTTGCTTTGTCTTTGTTTGATTTTGTGCTTATCGTTGACTTGCGAAAATGCCGCGTAAAACTGCGAACAGTACATCGAGATCCGCAATGAGACAAATAGCCGACTTGAATAATTTGACTGATAATACTAGCGACACTCAGTGTCTTAATGATAATCCTCCAGTTACAGACAATCAGTGCGTACCGACCACCAGTAATGATGAGCTAACAAATTCAATTGTGTCCACTGTGAATTTAACGACATTGATGACGCGACACTTTCCGTTACAATGAACGCTGCCCACACCTGATTTGCAAAAGTTACACAATGGACAGATAAATGTTTCTAACGAATGTGAACAATATACACAAAACACGACAAATTTATTTGATTCCGACGTAGTGACTAAAAGTGCAAACCTTTTTGTGAATCAGACAATGACAAAATGGTTATACAAAACGTGACACATGAGATACACCACCACACAGCACAGAGAATACAGCAGCTAATTTTGGCATGTATCGAGTTATGGCATTATTGCTACATTTTAATGAAAATCTCAAACAACAACTTAATGAAAGTGTCAAACAACAACTCAATGAATCGAACAAACAACTTAATGAAAATCTCAAACAGTCGAATGAAAAACAAGACAACAATTTCAAACAACTTAATGAAAGTTTCAGACAGTCGAATGAAAACCATGACAGGTCGTTCAAACAAATTAATGAAAAACTTGACACCTCTATTGAACAGCTTACTGAAGAGATTACAGCCGTTGCGGAGCAATGTAATGAAACTAAAAAACAATTGTGTGAGGAAATTAAGGAATGCGCCAGGAATAATAGTGAAGAGATACGCAATACACATGCTGCCACAACTAAATTGCTTAGAGATGAAATTAGTGCAGTCGCTAAACAATGTTCTGAATACGCAACACAGTTACGCGACGAGTTTAAATTAATGTCATCAGAACTTTCACGCACACTGGATGCGGAAGTAGACACGAAATTTGACCAACAGAACAGTCGAATTGACGAACGTTTTAATCACCACCTACAAAACAGTGAAACGGGTTACCGTAAATTTATACAAGAACAGAACAAAGTAAAGAAACAAGTCATGGAAACAATTACTGTACAGAGACCGGAAGATAAGCGAATGTTATTTACGAAAGCAACAACATACGAAGACAAGAACATTGCTACAGCATCAGACGATATCAATACTATCAAACAGTTGAACACTGGAATGCATGGTGAAATATCCGATCTAAAAACAAAACAAATACTAATATTCAGACTTTTGAAAATAAATATACAGTAGACTTTCAGAAAATGACCGACAGACTTGAATAGTTAGAATTAACACAGGATCCCGATTCCATTAAAGCAGACGTTTAGAAATTAAACAAAACCACACTTAAAATGCAGAAACAAATTAATGCTTATGACACTAAAAACGGCGATCTGGTAAAAGCGCTGACTGAAAAATTTGATGAATTGGCCAGTCGTATTGACGTTGTCGAAAATAACAATGACACCAAATCAGACGATACGTCACCAGTTTCGTTTAATCAGACACCTGAATTCCAAAACATACAGAAAACTATAAGTGAGATAGGTTCGTCCAATTATATATTACGTAGATAATTGTCATCTTTACCAAAAAACAGTAAAAGACCTTGGAATAATCTTGGATGAACACCTAAACTGGGAAGAACAAACAGTCACAGCTTGCCGGAAATCGCTCTCCTCCCTACATGCAATTCAAAAATTTAGAAAAATATTTCCAACCCATGTTAAACAAAAATTAGTCCAAACACTAGTCTTGCCTAATCTTTACTACTGCGATGTAGTTCAACACGGCACGAATAGTGAAAATTCTAGATGCCTCGAGCTAGTGATGAATGCTTGCGTCAGATACGTGTGCAATATTCGGTTGTATGATCATATCAGTCCTTCATACTCCCAGCTAGGTTGGATACGCCCACATAAGGCACGCGATCTCCACACGATGTGCTTACTTCATCGATTTCTTAGCCACTGGTGCCCTCAATACTTATCCTCTCACATTAAACATCTATCATCATTCCACAATCGCAATACCAGATCGGATACGTCTATCATCTTGGCTGTACCTTTACATAACACAAAATCTTTCTCCGTGTCATTCTCCATCTCAGCCATACGACTATGGAACGCACTCCCCTGTGATCTGCGTCTTATCCAGAACTACTCAACATTCAAGAGGGAACTCAAAACTTACATATTAGGGACGGTATAGCCACCATTGTTGTGCCCCTAACATCTCTTTCTTTCTTCTCTCCATCACAGCTTCGAATTTTACCATTCTTTTTCTCTTCTTCAAACCTATCTACCTCTTATATATCTCTTTCACCCCATTCTATCGTCTTATGTCTCTGCTCGATGAGAATAACTCACAAGCTGCAAGAATATAACGAGAAAATTCCCAACTAACTGACATTCACAAAAGAAATGTATGTTTACTTTCATATACTTAGTCACTATTATTATTATTATTATTATTACTATTATCATTATTATTATCATTATTATCGTTGATTGTTATAATTATTTTTATTGTTATAACTATCATTGTACTACTGTTATAATCTCAAATTTTTTTCGTTTGACATCAATACTGCATAATACGTTAAATGTTCTTAATGTTATTTAGTAACTGTAACTCGTTCAATCTGAGTATGCCTGGTTAGGTGTAAGAGAGGGCCTGAAGGCCCTAATCTTGCCAGGTAAAATAAATGCATAAATAAATAAATAAATAAGTGACAGAGATGAAAAATGTCTCAGCCTCTAACACCATACAGCATACGCCACTTTCCGAACATTTCTTACACTCACACAGCCAGTATAATTTAGGTAATTTACAGAGAGTAAGTGAACAGACACAGACAAATAGATTCTCATACAATCCTGAACCTGTTCAGACATTCAGAGACGATAATTTTGTTTACATGCACTTTCTATCCGTGAGAAAATTTAAAGTATTTAAGAATGACAGAACACAGTTTCACCCCTTGGATTGGATACAACAATGTAGTTTTTCCACCAACTTGGCCCGTAACACAGAAACTTGAATTTATTTGCAGTTTTTTGGAAGGCAAACCGGCAACTCGTATGAGACCGATCGCGAGACAATGCTACTCGGTAGAAGAATTTCAGAATGCCTTTCTGCCAGCGTATTGGTCGAAGACGACACAGCGCGGAATCTAGGATCAATTAATTGGTTTACCGAATTATGAGAATTCAAATTTTCCCACTGTCACGCAATTTTTTAAACACATGGTCCAACAAAAGCAGTACTTAAGTGAGCCATATAGTGGATCTACTCTTATCCAATTGTGTATTTCTAAATTACAGGATCGTTAAGAGTATATCACTTTTGACAGGACAGCAGAAAGAAAATATTTCGGCATTTAGAGATCTCTTACAGCTTTTGGAAGTTCAGCAATCAGACTATTTTTTCATAAACAAAAATTTTTCACATCGTAATCAAGGCCAACAAGCATATAGTCATTACGTTCAACCACGCTATTTCTTAGCAAAGCGATAGACGCTCCAGGACTGACAACCACCAGAATTTTAATAACAGACAAAATTTTAATTATCAGTATCATCAAAATTATCAGCAACAGCAAACACATTTTGGCAACAATAGAGGCATTTTCCCACAACAGCATCAAAACCAGCCTGTAAACATACCTAACCAACAATGTAGTCTGCAAGGTCAACCAAGCTTTAATGTTTCGCCGCCTACACGTATAGCGTCTGCTCCACCAAATAGTAATCCACAGCAACAAGGAAATCACTACGTTCAGAAGACACATCATTGCAACTCATATCGCAATGCGCCGTATAGCAATGATTATTATGACAGACGTAAAAGTAATGAGCACAGTTTTCAGCGTAACGGTCGGTCTTACCAGCAGCAGAATCATCGACAACAACAGATTATCATGAATGAACCAGAGAGTCGTGGAAGGAATAACAGAACAGTACAAATATTCGAAATGCCACAGCATCCTCCCGCAAATAACAGCACGGCAGAAAGAATTTGACTAGATACAGTACAGACTGAATCTTCCAGAAACGTAAGCAATACTTTTGACAGACAGACTCTTGTTCACGAAAATGTTATTACTTTTGACGACATCCGAGACACTTTTTGAATGAAAAACCAGTTATTCAAAAAAACATTTCACGCCCTGTCATTGAAGTAAAGATTGGATTATCCACATTTTCAGCTGTAATCGATTCGCGATCATCCATGTCAATTATAAACGAAGAAACCTTCAACGAATGTAACGAAGACAATATTTATCCTACGTTACCATTAGGCAAAACAAAAGTAAAAGATGTAAAATTACAGACACACTTATTTTGTATTGCAGGTCATACGTTCCACTCAAATTTTTAGATTGTTCCCTTATTGACAACAGACGTTATTTTAGATACGAATCTTCTGGTACAACATGACGCAATTATTGACTTTCAAAAATTCCTATTTAATGTTAAAGGATGAGAATGTACAACTGGCATTAGAATTTCAGCACTCTTTATCTGAAGATGAACAGGCAATTAATCGAACAGAGGTCTTTTCTACATCGAGTAACACGGACTGTCATTCCACATTGTTCACAGATATATCTACAATAAACCAGACGAAGCCGACTATGATGTTATGCAAATGATTTCTCAGAGGGTAAAACAGAGCAGTGCAAATACTGATGACGAACGTATTCAACTACGCAATATTCTTTTACAGAAAGCTCCAGTTTTTGACAACATCCCTGGTACTATGTCCGGTTTCATGTATGAATTTCAAGTTAAACAGCACGACACGTTTAAAGCCAAACATTATCCCATTCCGTATATTCACAGAGAACAAGTTAAGAAAGAATTGCAAGCCATTCTTGACCAAGGTATTATTGAACCGGCAGTTAGTCCGCGCATAAACCCGCTCCATATTGTTAAGAAAAAGGATGGCTCACTTCGCCTCGTACTTGATTCGCGTCACATCAGTGACATTATTATTAATGAAACAGATCGCCCACAGACACTAGAAGAACTTCTATAGAAGTTTCATGGTACTGCTATTGATTCCACATTAGATTTGAAGTCGGGATTTTGGCAAATTCAGCTCCATCCGAAGTGCAGGAAGAACACAGCATTTCTCTGTTTTGGTGACTGTAACCAGTTTTGCAAATTACCGTTCGGTTTAACAATTTCTTCAGCAGAAGTTATTCGCGGTGTAAATACTATACTTCCGACAAAACTTAAAGAGTGAATCACAACATATGTAGACGACATCCTTATTGCAGAAGCTAACTGGTCTGAACACAATTTGATTCTGGAACAACTGTTGCAAACTTTTCGTGCACGAGGACTGACAGTTATTCTTAGAAAATCGCACTTTGACAAAACTTCCATAAACTTTCTTGGACATGTAATTTCAGCAGAACGTATAGTGCCTGACCAGGAAAAACTTCAAGCTTTGCGTGACATTACTGTTCCAACGATGAAGAAACAACTACGCAGCTTTCTGGGTTTAATTAACTTTTTCCGTAAATTTATTCATTACTCTGCTTTAGACACCCCTAGATTATGCCAGTTGACGGGTAAAATTGCTATTTGGTCCTGGGATGGCCAAGCACAGTCTGAATTTGTCAGTCTGAAACAAGCTTTATTGAACGCACCACTTTTATCACACCCAGATCCTACCTGAAATTTTTCCATTGCCACCGACAGTTCTAACACCGCTTTAGGCGTACACATTTTTCAGGAAATTGGAGAAGACGGTACTACAGTAATTAAAAACATCGCTTTTGAAAGTCGCATTCTGTCACCAGCTGAACGCTATTATTCTGTTACAGAGCTTGAAACATTATGTGTTGTATGGGCATTTATCAGATTTAGGCTCTTCATTTATGGAAGACATACTACCTTTTACACAGATCATAGAGCTATACAGTTTTTACTCTCCGCTAAATTTCCACATCACAGATTAAGCAGGTGGAAACTTTATTTACAGGAATTTAATTTTACAATTGTTCACATTCCCGGTACACAAAATATTGTAGCAGACGCACTACCCCGCTCTCTCAGCAACAATCAGCAAGACATCGCAACCAACTTCTGCCGAGCAAATTCTAGCGTCATGTATATTCAACAAGTTGCATTTGAAAATTTCATTTCGTCGTCATTGCGAGACATAGCACAAGAACAGAACAAAGACAACGTGTGTAAAGAAATTAAACACCTTTGGCAAGATAAGAATAACGTTACCATTAGAAACCATCACACTGTACGCAATAACATTCTGTTTCGCCGCTCTCACCCTGACAGCAACAACTGGTTATTATGTATTCCTGACTAGCTTTTTAACAAATTAATTTGGTACACTCATTTAAGTTACGCACATTATGGAGCCAGGAAATGTTTTATTATATTGAGACGAACTGTTATTTTGCCACCATGGAAAAACGTATTCGACGAGTTTTAACATCATGTAAAATCTGCCAGAAAGCTAAACCAGACACGACTGCACATATTCCTCCGTTACATTCCATTGTACCCGTTTAATTGAGACACATGGGCGCTGAAGAAATTTTTGGTCCAATTCCCAGAACTAATAGAGGTTTTTTCTACATCTTTGTCGCTGTTGAACTCACTTCGAAATTTGTTACCTTCACTCCGTTACGCAAAGCTACTGCTAAGTCTGTTTCGAAAGCATTTGCAAAACATTTTCTATTTCATGTAGGGCATGTATTGAAAGTAATTTCTGACAATGGACCACAATTTCGATCTGCGATATGGACACGTATGTTACGAGCTAGAAACATTTCTCCGATCTATGTAACCAGGCATCACGCTTCTTCGAACCCTTCTGAACGACTGATGAAAGGAATTGGTTAACTATGTAGAATATACTGCCATAAAAACATATTGATTGGGATCCACACATACTCTTATTCCAGGATGTAATTAACTCCATACCAAATGAATCTACTATGTTATCCCCGACTGTTATATGGAAAAATGTTGGACCGCCCATCACAATTAAAGAATTAGTATCTTTTCCTACATCTCGTCGACTACGCCACCATGAAATAATCGACGTTGCATTCAACTTCGAACGTGCCGCAGAGCGTCGGAGAAGACAGCAAAAACTGATTTGTACACGCCGTGACTTTCACATAGGTCAGAAGATATTAGAACCCACACATTATTTATGCAACAGAGGAAAAAGTTGATGCACTAAATTTGAGCTTCTATTCGCAGGTCCATATAGAATTCGCAGCATTCCTCACCCCAATGTAATACAAGTCGAAACTTTGAGAACCAGAAAAAGCAAGGGCAATCACCATATTTCCAAAATTAAATCCTTTGTTGAATGAATTCTTTACGATTTATCACACTGTAATGCCATTTCCAGATATTTATATGACGACTTACTGATGATGATTATATTTTTTTGTTGGCAAGTGCCCGGCAACATAATGTTCCATTTTTTGTGTATGTATGATTTTTTCCCTATCGTAAATAGAATTTTTCTATGTATGCACCATGAAATCTTTAAGATGTAACAAACAAGTTGACTTTCACATTTTTGCCGTATGATATCTCAATATCTTCAATATTCTACATTTTGCTACTACATTATGATACTGTGTACACATTTTCTGCACTTGAAAATTATCTATGGTTTTGACCTAATACGTTTTCTGTCATGCTATGCTGTATGCTTAGTTATATCACTATAAACAAGTTTTTATTTAATGGATATATGAATTAAATGCAAAATATTAATCCATATTCATCATTTTCAGAAAGCAATATCATCTAAAGGAAATAAATTATACAACCACAGTGGCTGACTATGAAATGGAAATTTCACCTTCGGAATGAACGAAAGATATTGCAATAACTTGTCATGAAGAGTAAATGGATCAGAATTAACAAGAATTAACAAGGATATACTATACACATTGTATGATAGCAGTTTTGACTAATTACTTTTCTTTCAGAATACGAGGCGATTTATGCAGGCTGTCAGACAGAACTACACATGTTAATTTTTAGTGATGAAATATGCTAGAAGTAAGAAAGTCTATACTATAGGAAGTAATGAATGATAATGAATAGTTGTAAGAAATAAATGGTAATATGAATATGAATAATGAAGTGTCTATTTTTTGCAGATGATAATAAATGATGATGAATAGTTGCATGAAGAATATGATAATATGAATAATGAAGTTTTTCTTTGCAGATGATGATAATGACGAAGTTCATATATTTTCTGTTAGTTAAGAAATGCTATGTAGTTATTTAAGGATATGTTGCAGTTCGTTTCGACACTATGTCTTATGTCGCACAGTATAATCACTAAAAGTTTTGGGAAAGACAGAGTACATACATATTAAGTACATCTTTCATTATCTGTTAATTCGAAGTTTACTACTTTTCAGCATAATGTACATTTTTTCTTTCAGGTCAATAATCCATTTTGTATTTCTTCCAGGAGAAGCTTTTCATGACATTAATATGCTATAAACACATAGTTGCGAAACCTGTTCTAATACTTGCATTTTGTACCCATTTGTGCGTATCATTCATGAATGTGATCACAAATACTCTACTTGTTTCATAATCTTGCTGCAGCTGACTCATTACGAATGACGTTATTAATCCTTATTTCCAGCAATAAGTCAAAAGCAAATATTTTCATGCCCCAGCAATTGACTATCTATCCCAATGCAATGCATTGCTAGCATAAAACTTTTATTATTACCAGTCCCAACTATTACCAGTATACGAATAAATAATGCTACCAGTTTAGGATATATTTTTAATTATAAATATAATGCAAATTTTTCTGATGTATTGATTCCATTATCTCTATGTATTAGTGGACTACAGACCTTGACTAATAGTTACAATGTCTTACATTTTAAATATGCCTTATGTCACTTACATGATATCTTATATAAACTCTAGCAGCTTGATGCTACATGCAATAACTCTTGTTTTGAATGATGACTTCTGAATAACGTATATAAAAAATGCTTTGTAACTGGCCAATGAGTGGCAATAATTACTGTAATGAGATATGATGCCAATGATTAATGTAATGAGATGACATGCTGCCAATAATTACTGTAATAAGATGACTTATGATGCCAATGATTACTTTAATAAGATGACTTACGAATAATGTTCTGTAATACTCCATACATATATACATAGAAATGTTTAGTAACTAGCCAATGAGTGCCAATAATTACTCAAACCAGTTGATACACTAGTGTAATTCTGAATTATGATTAGCATAAGACTTAATGTATCCTTCACCTTCTGACCTAATTACCACCAATTACTGCAATATCCGTAAGTCCTGTCCATCCTCATGATCATGGAGCACTATATTTGGTTTTTGCACTAATTTTACGTTGATGTAAGAGAATGGATTCTACAAGAATGTGGTGTTGACATATCAAGCTGTCCACCACCTTGAACGATGGAGATGTTATTATGGTCCTACTGTTTGGTGTACCTAATTTACTACCAAAGTGACAACATACAATGTTAATGCAATATTTCAGTGTCTTGGCTACACTGATAAATAATTCAGGGAAGACAACTTCAGATTGTCTCACTTGGTGTTGTGCTTCTGTAGAAAGATATGGACTTTCAGTGCAGCTACATGCAACCTACTGTGCTACAACCATAATGGTATCCTTCCCATTCCTTTCCTAGTTCTCGTAAAATGGTAAAGACTTATACAGTGCATGTGCACTTCATTTCATTTGTTAATATGATCAGTTGTCCTAAATATGCTAAAGATTTTTATAGTGCGTGTGCACTGTCTTTTCTTAATGTATTCAGTACTTGTACAATGCTAAAGAATTTTACAGTGCATGGGCACTTTATTTCTGTTCTAAATGTACCCAGTTCTTGTAAAATGCTAAAGACTTTTACAGTGCGCATGCACTTCATTTCATTTGTTAATGTGATCAGTTCATGTAAAAATGCTTAAGACTTATACAGTGAATGTTCACTTAATGTCATTTGTTAATATATTTTGTACTCATTGCGTAATCATATTGTCATTTCCTTATATGTTCTGTACTCAGTGCGTGTCCACTTTATTTCATTTCTTAATATATTTTGTACTCAGTGCGTGTGCACTCTATTTCATTTCTTAATATGTTCTCCACTTATCAATAATGTATATACTCTGGGACTGTAGACTTAGTAACTAAATACATTATAGAAAAATTTGTTGCTCATGGCAAGTCCAATTGACTCACCATCACGGCCAAATTTTTGACCCCCCACCCCAGTGGAGGGTTATGTAAGAGGTCCATGATTAAGGAATTTGTTGCCAGCGCACTCGAGCAGATGTAATTTCGATGGATTGCTCACGCGCTGCCTGCGTTATGTAAGCTGTAAGAGAATCTCAGACCAGAGCGTAGTGTTGTATGCAGTTGGAACTGTGTAGTAGTAGCGAGCAGTCGCGTGTGTGGAGTTGGCTGGGCCGGTCGTGGGAGCGATGGCGAAGCCTGAGCGTTGTAGTATAAGGTAAAAGCAACGTTGCGCATATGTATCATTGTTATATCATGTCCCATGTAAACGTTTTAAAAAAATCAATTAATAATAATCTTTCTTACAAAAATTAACTTTTGAAAATTATACATCTCAATTTAAAGAATTTACTAATTTCTCCAATCCATAGTCATCCCGATTATTGTTGTTCTTTTTATACATGACAAATCTATCGGCCAGCATTGCACTGGGCTGTGCCAGGAAAAAAATTCTTATAGGAGCAGATATATATGCATTATCCGGCGACTTAATTGAGGTAAGAATTTTCTTTTTTTATTCAGAATGATCTTTCAGGGCCATGACGCAGCGCTGCTGACGTCCAAAATTTACCAGTCTAAATTCACAGTCAATTATTTAAAGGTTATAAGTGAGACAAAATTTTTTATTGGGAGGTTAGTCACATTTTATTATTGATGGGTTAGGCAATTTAATTGAGGGGTTAGTCACATTGTATTATTGGTAGGTTACGACATTTTACTGTTTGGAGGTTTTGGAGTGTATCTGTTGGAAGGTTACTCTGAATGTGAATTATAAATAATTATATTTTTTCTTTTGGGAGGTTCCAAAGCAATACATTAGTCAGGAAATTTTTCCGTATTTGTGAAGGAAATCTAGACGCTGCTGAAATAGGTTAAACTGAATGAACAACATGTCACTAGTAGTTTTGATTTTATTTCAGTTGTTAAATAATGACAATTTAAGAGGATATCTTGGTCATCTTCCGATGGCTTCCCAGCAATTTAGACATTTATTGTGCGTTGTGCACACTTACGTCGTTTGTGATGCTCCACTAACCTATAAATTAAAAACGTTTTGAGGTAATATCATGATATAACTTGTATGACACTGAATACGTACCTGCAAAACTGTAGTTAAATTTACTTGGTTCGCCGCTCGATTGCAATACAGGTTACAGCTGTAAGCTCGAGGATGTTGGACACTTCAGCACAACCCACCGGCAGACTTGTCGTCGGGCCGGAAGACGGCAAGCCCAAAACCAGGACGACGGGGCAAGTTTAACGACGCCATAGTGCACGTTTCTAGGCGAAAAAGTCAAACATACTATAGAGGGAGAACCTCTAGCAACAGGAGCCCACACACTGCTCAACGTCTTTTTTGAACACTTCTTTATTATTCTCTTAAGGGTTGGTACCGTTGAAATTTCAAACCGTTATTAAAAGAATCGCAGAGGGGCCTGAAAATTTTTTTCCATGCTGAATTCAGTGGGTAAATCTAATCCGCTAAACATTTATTTTCGTTGCTTTGGAATTTTTCGGATTTGAAAAGATCATAATTTTTTTCAAATCCCTATCAAGGAATGTGTTAACAAAACAAGCTTGAGCCAAAAATATCTGAAAGTGATGGTGGAGTAGCTCTTTTATTGTAACCATTTTGAGTTTTTCAAAAACGTTGTAGTATAGTTAACTCTATCACTAGATAAACATGTACAGTGCAGAAATTTAGTGGAAACATTATTTTTATATGAATATGTCTGGGTATGTGCATAAACTGTATATACATTCTTAATCGTGTCTCTATATGTTCCTAATCTTTACATACATCCGAAATCGACATAAATAAATAAGTATCTACAGTTTATATATTTTTTCGATTCTATACATGCGGATTTACGTTCGCCGAGTACTAAGTACTCAAGTTGAAAGTAAATATTTATAAAACTATCTGGTCCAGGACGCGGTTGGAGGGTCTTAGATCCAGCAGGTGGTCAACGCCTCTGGCGTCTACCCACTCTAAACGGACGCGTAAGAACGGTGGTTGATGATAGCACGACGCCTGGCGGCCAGAAACAAGCTACGTCCGTTTCGCGTGGCCTGCTACACTATGTGATCGGAAGTATCCGGACACCCCTGAAAAACATACGTTTTTCATATCAGGTACATTGTGCTGCCACCTACTGCCAGGTACTCTACATCAGTAGTCATTGGACATCATGAGAGGGCAGAATTAAGTGCTCCGCAAAGCTCACACACTTCGAAGTTCGTCAGGTGATTGGGTGTCGCTTGTGTAGTACGATTGTACGTGAGATTTCCATACTCTTAAACATCCCTAGGTCCCCTGTTTCCGATGTTATCGCGAAGCGGAAACGTGAAGAGAAACGTACAGCACAAAAGCGTACAGATCGATCTCGTTTGTTGACTGACAGAGAGCGCCGACAACTGAAGAGGCTGTTAATGTGTAACAGGCAGACATCTATCCAGACCATTACACATGAATTCCAAACTGCATCAGGATCCACTGCACATACTATGACATTTAGGCGACAGGTGAAAGAACTTGGATTTTATGGTCGAGCGGCTGCTCATAAGCCACACCGCATGCCGTTAAAATCCTAGCTCGGTGTAATGAGCATAAACATTGGACGATTGGACAGAGGAAAAAAGTTGTGTCGAGTGACGAATCAAGGTACACAATATGCGATCTGATGGCAGGGTGTGGGTACGGCGAATGCCCGGTGAATGTTATCTGCCAGCTTCTGTACTGCTAGCAGCAAAATTCGAAGGCGGTGGTGTTATCGTGTGGTCGTATTTTTCGTGAAAGGAGCTTGCACCGCTTGTTGTTTTGCGAAGCACTAACACAGCACGGGTCTACACTGATGTCTTAAGTACCTTCTTGCTTCCCACAATTGAAGAGCAATTCGGGGGTGGCGATTGCATCTTTCAAAACAATCAAGCACCGGTTCATAATTCTTGGTCTGTGTCGGAGAGGATACACGACAGTAACATCCCTGTAATGGACTGGCCTGCGCCGAGTCCTGACCTGAGTCCTATAGAACACCTTTAGGGTGTTTTGAAACGCCGACTTCGTGCCAAGCCTCACCGACCGACATCGATACCTATCCCCAGTGCAGCACTTCGTGACGAATGGGCTTCCATTCCCCAAGAAACCTTCTAGCACCTGACTAGAAATGGAAGTGAGCGTTTGGCGTCATTGGCTGGGAGACCCTTTGCGGGGCAGGTCCGGCCGCTTGGTGCAGGTCTTATTGCATTCGACGCCACATTGGGCGACCTTCGCGTCGGATGGGGATGAAATGGTGATGAAGATAATCCTACTTTATACTGAATTTTGGTCATATATTGTAAATACAAAATTTCTGGAACTGACAGAGTTTTCGTATTTATGTAGTGTCAAAATGTAAGTATTCTTCAATATCTTTGAAATATCAAAGTGGTCGAAAAGAAAAAATGCTACTCCTCTGTCATTTCTAAAAGTTTTTAGCTCAAAACATTTTTGTGAATACAATCTGTGATAACCAACGAAAAAAAATATTTCTTTGGAACTCAAAAATTAAAAAGTGATGAAAACAACTGTGTTTAGAAAATTGGATTTACTATCTGAAATCAGCACGTGAAGATAACCTATGAAATAAATTTTAGTCCTCTGCGATTTTTGTGCAACTGGGATGTAATTTCACTGCTATCTCCCCTTAAGCGAAAACAAGATTACGATATCATAAACAGGTTTTGAAATTTTTGACATGAACACTTCTTATTTGTTCATTTTCTGTAAGCACGTAAACAAATGAGTAGCTCCACCCAGCACAGCGCGTCACGCTACCCTCCCATACACACAATACGTACGTCAAAACTGAATTACTTGGAAACATGACCACTAAAATTACCAGCCTAGAACAAGAGAAACCAAAGTAAAAAGAAAATAAATAATAACGTTTTTACAATGAATAGTTTCCTGTATTTAGTTTGTGCAGCTAAAATATGAAAATCCCAATCTAGTAAACAACAAAGACGCTAGCCTTCATTCAGGGAAAACAAGAGGACAGACTCAGGGACGCCTTCGTCTCCACGACGGGCGGTGACAAATTTAATCCGTGCTGACGAATTAGGCGTCAGCTGCGTCCTTGCAAGCGGCCGCACATGTCTTGCACAACGAGCGCTTGGCGATTTTCCCACCCACATTCCAAAGTCGGCCTTCTGTCAGCAACACGCTGGCGGACTCCAACCAGTGAAGTTTAGTCTGCCGCGAAATGTGCGCAAACAGCTACTCGGACTGCTTTTTTACTATTAGCTTGCTACTGTACACCGGTAAATAAATGCACATACATATAGCTGAAGCTTGGAAAACCTTAGAGAAACGTTCGAAGCCCGTTCCGGTAGACGTGTGTGTGTTAAAAAAATCGGAATGGTGGGAGAAAGTACATCTATAGTCCGCAACCAACGATAGAGGGAGTACTTCTAGTAGCCTATCAGTATATATAAATTGCATTTGCGCATGGCGAAGCTATCACTACACCACCCTTCACCCCCCCCCCCCCTCCCACACAAAAAAGACAACGATTTTGATATAAACGCCCCTGTAAACTTAGGAGGGCTCTGGGCGTTTCACGTAGGACGAAAATGCATGCTTGCAATTCACATTGGCTGTGCTGTGGTTACTTTCCGTGGCAGTTTTCACATTATGGCTCGATGCGTCTTTCCTGAGGTGAACTCAAGCGAGACTCAGTGCGAACAAATTAAGGTTATCTTCACACATAGATTGTGCCATAACTGACGTTTCTTTGCGATAAGAACCATTTAACACTTTCTGTACAAATGTCACGTTCAACTAGCGAAATTCATGAAACCATAAGCTGAACACCGGCTTCTAACAAGTCAAGTAACTTATCTTGTAGTATCTCCCAGAAGTTAAAATGACATGAATTTACATCCGGGTAACGAGAGGGCCAGTCAATTATTTTGTCATCAGAAACATCTCGTAATACTGTCATAGACAGCATTGACGGTATTCTTCCGTTGTCCAGCTTGAAGTTGTTGTTGTAGTTGTTGTTGTTGTGGTCTTCAGTCCTGAGACTGGTTTGATGCAGCTCTCCATGCTACTCTGTCTTGTGCAAGCTTCTTCATCTCCCAGTACCTACTGCAACCTACATCCTTCTGAATCTGCTTAGTGTATTCATCTCTTGGTATCCCTCTACGATTTTTATCCTCCACGCTGCCCTCCAATACTAAATTGGTGACCCCTTGATGCCTCAGAACATATCCTACCAATCGATCCCTTCTTCTGGTCAAGTTGTGCCACAAACTTCTCTTCTCCCCAATCCTATTCAATACTTCCTCATTAGTTATGTGATCTATCCATCTAATCTTCAGCATTCTTCTGTAGCACCACATTTCGAAAGCTTCTATTCTCTTCTTGTCCAAACTATTTATCGTCCATGTTTCAATTCCATACTTGGCTACACTCCATAAAAATGCTTTCAAAAATGACTTCCTGACACTTCAATCTAGACTCGATGTTAACAAAATTCTCTTCTTCAGAAACGCTTTCCTTGCCACTCCCAGTCTACATTTTATATCCCCACTACTTCGACCATCATCAATTATTTTGCTCCCCAAATAGCAAAACTCCTTTACTACTTTAAGTGTATCATTTCCTAATCTAATTCCCTCAGCATCACCCAACTTAATTCGACTACATCCCATTATTCTCGTTTTGCTTTTGTTGATGTTCATCTTATAACCTCCTTTCAAGACACTGTCCATTCCATTCAACTGCTTTTCCAACTCCTTTGCTGTCTCTGACAGAATTACGATGTCATCGGCGAACCTTTTTGTTTTCTTCACCATGGATTTTAATACCTACTCCGGATTTTTCTTTTGTTTCCTTTACTGCTTGCTCAATATACAGCTTGAATAACATTGGGGAGAGGCAACAACCCTGACTCACTCCCTTTATATCCCCACTACTTCGACCAACATCAGTTATTTTGCTCCCCAAATAGCAAAACTCCTTTACTACTTTAAGTGTATCATTTCCTAATCTAATTCCCTCAGCATCACCCAACTTAATTCGACTACATCCCATTATTCTCGTTTTGCTTTTGTTGATGTTCATCTTATACCCTCCTTTCAAGACACTGTCCATTCCATTCAACTGCTTTTCCAACTCCTTTGCTGTCTCTGACAGAATTACGATGTCATCGGCGAACCTTTTTGTTTTCTTCACCATGGATTTTAATACCTACTCCGGATTTTTCTTTTGTTTCCTTTACTGCTTGCTCAATATACAGCTTGAATAACATTGGGGAGAGGCAACAACCCTGACTCACTCCCTTTATATCCCCACTACTTCGACCATCATCAGTTATTTTGCTCCCCAAATAGCAAAACTCCTTTACTACTTTAAGTGTATCATTTCCTAATCTAATTCCCTCAGCATCACCCAACTTAATTCGACTACATCCCATTATTCTCGTTTTGCTTTTGTTGATGTTCATCTTATACCCTCCTTTCAAGACACTGTCCATTCCATTCAACTGCTCTTCCAACTCCTTTGCTGTCTCTGACAGAATTACGATGTCATCGGCGAACCTTTTTGTTTTCTTCACCATGAATTTTAATACCTACTCCGGATTTTTCTTTTGTTTCCTTTACTGCTTGCTCAATATACAGCTTGAATAACATTGGGGAGAGGCAACAACCCTGACTCACTCCCTTCCCAACCACTGCTTCCATTTCATGCCCCTCGACTCTTCTAACTGCCATCTGTTTTCTGTACAAATTATAAATAGCCTTTCGCTCCCTGTATTTTACCCCTGCTACCTACAGAATTTGAAAGAGAGTATGCCAATCAACATTGTCAAAAGCTTTCTCTAAGTCTACAAATGCTAGAAACTTAGGTTTGCCTTTCCTTAGTCTTTCTTCTAAGATAAGTCGTAGGGTCAGTATTGCCTTACGTGTTCCAGTATTTCTACGGAATCCCAACTGATCTTCCCCGAGGTCGGCTTCTACTAGTTTTTCCATTCGTCTGTAAAGAATTCGTGTTAGTATTTTGCAGCTGTGGCTTATTAAACTGACTGTTCGGTAATTTTCACATCTGTCAACACCTACTTTCTTTGTGATTGGAATTATTATATTCTTCTTGAAGTCTCAGAGTATTTCGCCTGTTTCATACATCTTGCTCACCAGATGGTAGAGTTTTGTCAGGACTGCCTCTCCCAAGGCCGTCAGTAGTTCTAATGGAATGTTGTCTACTCTGGGGGCCTTGTTTCGACTCAGATCTTTCAGTGCTCTGTCAAACTCTTCACGCAGTATCTTATCTTCCATTTCGTCTTCATCTACATCCTCTTCCATTTCCATAATATTGTCCTCAAGTACATCGCCCTTGTATAGTCCCTCTATATACTCCTTCCACCTTTCCACCTTCCCTTCTTTGCTTAGAACTAGGTTTCCATCTGAGCTCTTGATGTTCAGACAAGTGGTTCTCTTTTCTCCAAAGGTCTCTTTAATTTTCCTGTAGGCAGTATCTATCTTACCCCTAGTGAGATAAGCCTCTACATCCTTATATTTGTCCTCTAGCTATCCCTGCTTAGCCATTTTGCACTTCCTGTCGATCTCATTTTTGAGACGTTTGTATTCCTTTTTGCCTGCTTCATTTAGTGCATTTTTATATTTTCTCCTATCATCATTTAAATTCAATATTTCTTCTGTTACCCAATGTTTTCTAGCAGCCCACATCTTTTTACCTACTTGATCCTCTGCTGCCTTCACTATTTCATCCCTCAAAGCTACCCATTCTTCTTCTACTGTATTTCTTTCCCCCATTCCTGTCAATTGTTCCCTTACGCTCTCCCTGAAACTCTGTACAACCTCTGGTTCTTTCAGTTTATCCAGGTCCCATCTCCTTAAATTCCCACCTTCTTGCAGTTTCTTCAGTTTTAATCTACAGTTCATAACTAATAGATTGTGGTCAGAGTCCACATCTGCCCCTGGAAATGTCTTACACTTTAAAACCTGGTTCCTAAATCTCTGTCTTACCATTATATAATCTATCTGATACCTGTTAGTATCTCCAGGGTTCTTCCATGTATACAACCTTCTCTCATGTTTCTTAAACCAAGTGTTAGCAATGATTAAGTTATGCTCTGTGCAAAATTCTACCAGGAGGCTTCCTCTTTCATTTCTTTGCCCCAATCCATATTTACCTACTACGTTTCCTTCTCTCCCTTTTCCTACACTCGAATTCCAGTCACCCATGACTATTAAATTTTCGTCTCCCTTCACTATCTGAATAATTTCTTTTATTTCATCATACATTTCTTCAATTTCTTCGTCATCTGCAGAGCTAGTTGCCATATAAACTTGTACTACTATAGTAGGTGTGGGCTTCGTATCTATCTTAGCCACAATAATGTGTTCACTATGCTGTTTGTAGTAGCTTACGAGCATTCCTATTTTCCTATTCATTATTAAACCTACTCTTGCATTACCCCTATTTGATTTTGTATTTATAATCTATTTTCCTATTCATTATTAAACCTACTCTTGCATTACCGCTATTTGATTTTGTGTTTATAACCCTGTAGCCATCTGACCAGATGTGTTGTTCCTCCTACCACCGAACTTCACTAATTCCTACTATATCTAACTTTAACCTATCCATTTCCCTTTTTAAATTTTCTAACCTACCTGCCTGATTAAGGGATCTGACATTTCACGCTCCGATCCGTAGAATGCCAGTTTTCTTTCTCCTGATAACGACGTTCTCCTGAGTAGTCCCCGCCCGGAGATCCGAATGGGGGACTATTTTACCTCCGGAATATTTTACCCAAGAGGACGCCATCATCATTTAACCATACAGTAAAGATGCATGCTCTCGGGAAAAATTACGGCCGTAGTTTCCCCTTGCTTTCAACCGCTCGCAGTACCAGCACAGCAAGGCTCTTTTGGTTATTGTTACAGGCCCTGATCAGTCAATTAAGCAGACTGTTGCCCCTGCAACTACTGAAAAAGCTGCTGCCCATCTTCAGGATCCACACGTTTGTCTGGTCTCTCAACAGATACCCCTCCGTTGTGGTTGTACCTGCGCTACGGCTATCTGTATCGCTGAGGCTCGCAAGCCTCCCCACCAACGGCAAGGTCCATGGTTCATGGGAGGCAGCTTGAAGTAACCGCTGTAAAAGGGACGACTCTTCTGTTGGAACTGCGACTAATCTTCCCGAAAGGTCCGAACAGGCACAAACGGCAGAACTGCTTGTCATTGGGAGCACCAATATAACGCGGATGATTCCCCCCCTACCATCAGAGAATTAGCGTACATATCGGGAAAGAAAGGCGTTGCCCGCTTCGTTTGTTTTCAAAGAGGAGGGTGAGGGAGGAGTGGCGCGCGGTCGTCAGTGATTGAGGGCATTGCGTGTACCCCGCTGCAAATCGTGGCTCATGTAGGCACGAATGGTATCTACTGGCTAAATACTCAGGCCGTCCTCGGTTACTACAGTCGGTTGGCTGACTTGGTGATGTGAGCTAGCCTCGCAAAGTGTAAGTATTGCACCGTTCCCAGAAAAGACAGCGGTCCTCTGTTTTGGAGCCTAGTGGAAAGTTTTGCTCAGCCGACTCTATAACCATCTTGGATGCCAATTTTTCAACATCCACTTTCAGGTGGAGTACTTTTGGATCCTCTTAATACGTGAATCGTCGAAGACATGCAGGAAGCGGCTACTAGTGTTGCGGGCTACGTGCAGCATGCACATATGGGTTCTTATAGGATAGAGGAATCCTTACACTGGACCGATCAGGTACGTTGTAATTTCAGACAGAGAAAAATGCTATCCCCGTTAATTAAAGAGGATAGGTCCTTCATGGCAGATCGGAGGAAAACAGATATTAATAAACTCTTAATAAACTGCAGGATCGGCTGTGGAAAGGTCCCATTAAATGTCTCTCTTATGAATCGTAACAATGCCCACATATTATTTGGGACAAAGACGGCTAAATCCAGATGTTAACAGCAATGTAATTCTAAATTCTAACTGGAATCGCAAAGATAATCTGAACGCCGGTGGTGGATAGGTGTCCATACCTGTAAAAAGATGATATCTAGAGAGAACAGTATATATAATCTGGGTAATGCTAAGTATTAAAGGTGGACCAAATATAGCCATCTGATAGATTTGTAGACCCGCAGCCTCAGGAGCAGTAGTGGTGCAACATTCCAGTGGAAACTGGATATTTCCCGTACATTTCATATTGTGTTATCGTATTAGGTGGAGATTTCAACATACCGACAATATACTGGGAGATTCAAGTGCATGACGGGTGACAGTGACAGGAAATAATATGAAATTGCTCTAAATGTCTTATCTGAAAATTATCTTGATTGGTTAATCAGAGAAACGAGTCGTGAAAATAATGCATCAGATGTGATCTAATTAATGGAGTGTTTACAAGTTTTCTACTGAGTTGCTGTTTTCAGTTTACGCACAATATTTTGACAACCGACCCATGAGTCTTCTTCGGAAGCTGTGTGTTTTGTTGTGTACTCGCTGCTCGGACTCCAACCAGACTGAACTATTATTTTCTCGCGCCGGTATATATAGCAGAGTTCGATTCCTGACGTTCGCTACGCCATTTAATGCTCTCTTGTTCTTCAGAGTCCACACGCAAGAAGCGTAAATTCTCTCAGCATTTTCCATCCCTGGCGGATGTGATGCCATGCAAGATTTTAATAATTTGAGTGTCGACCTCAAGAGGTATTTAAACTAAAATTTCTGTCCCTGTTTATTTGGTTTTTCTAATTTCTTTACTTTGATAGGCTCTTAACCATGCTGTCCCAGAATAGGGCGTTTGCACCACGATAATGATCTTGTATTTCACTTCACGATTATGTTCAAGGCAGTGCTCTGTGAGACCCGATTGCTTGATTCTTTTAGTCTAGTGTGTCACTGATGTTCTTTGTATCTCCTTCACTGCCCAGTCTCGGCTAACACTCGCCGCATTCGCATGAAATGCGATACACTATCGGTGTTAACGTGCCACAGCAATGCCTCTGCGACGTGATTGGCGTCGTCGCTGGCGGCGCAGTGTACCAGTCTATCGCAGTTTGAAGGCTATTGATATTGACCTTGCTGGTCAATTTAATAAAAAGCAATTGATTGGAGGTCCTTATGTTTTTCGTGGACTCCATCTCAACTTCATCTGTGATGTACAAGCTGTGTTTGGAGGTAGCACTTGGCTTACACTTGCTGTTGTATGGGGCAATCAAGGAGATTATGGTGGCGTTGAAGCTTTTCCTGATGCTAACATTCTCACTTGGAAGACATGGAGTATTTCTGAGACTACAGGACTGTTGGCTAAACGGCCTTGACTTTAAAATTACGAATTACCCATGGCAGTACTTCCCAGAACTATCACGAAACCCGTTTAATAATCCATTACGCAGATCCGACTTGTACATCAAATCGAATCACTGACGCTGTATGAAAACTCCAAGCAATAATAATAAATGCCAATAATTGAAATTCTAATTAGCTTTGCCTCTTTTCGTTTTGGAGAGGGATTCATGTAATGTGCTGCAGCCTTTGGCTTTTAGCTGGCTGGTGAAGCGCAAGAGTCAGCAGTGGAACCACACAGATTATTTAAATGTTTATGCTGAGAGGAAAGTCTTGGCTAGGTACATTCGAGACGAGCGATCTCCTAGCCAAACACAGCGGGAGTAACAAGCGAGGGTGACCCAGCCCGTAATGAAGTTTCTTTGCTCGTGAAATGCAAAGAACGCCTTTTAGCAAAGATAAGATCTGAAGGACACGAGAAAACACAATGCTGTTTGCGTGGGATTCAGCCGTCTGGCCTGAAGGAGGCAATTTGGATTTTAGTTCAAAGTGTACTAAGGAAATCTCTGACTGATTCACAGCACTTATTGCCTGTAATAAAAATCTTTCATATAGTGGCGAAGACGTAGAATCTTCTGCCAAACTACAAGAGAGAAATATACTTTATTGGTTAACTATGGCAGAATCAATAAAAGTAGACAATTTGTTTACGTGGTTATTAAATTATAATTGGCCAGAACTCGCAAGGCCTGTTGCAGTTTGCCAGAAAATTTTCAGTGCTGGCAGAACCAGCCACGTTTTTTAGAGGAGACTAAGAAAGGACTTGCTCCACAGGCGTTGTACCGTACACTTGCTCCTCGGGCACGGAAGTGGAGACTTCTCCCCAAGGCTTTATCCAGTACGCTTTGCCTTAGAACTGCAGAGCGAGATGCCTGCAACTCAGATCAGAACTTTATAAGCTTGGGCTGAACTTACAATTCACAGCCATTATTCCTGCATTCTTCTGTTCTCCTACATCACTACAGTGGGCCACATTTGCGTTCACCGAAACAAAGCAAGTCTGCTTCAAGGATTAATTTGGTCATCTAATTTTTACAGCCAAGTAGCTGTACTCACTATGAACTTAGGTGATCACGCTGGCGTTTATTTTCTGTTTGTTCATTAACGAATCTGCAAACACAGTTTTATATGGTTTGAATCGTGCATCTACCCAACTGTCCAAGGCTATCATACATGTTTTCAATCCGTTCTTCGTTTGGTAATTAATTGCATTCTTTATTCTGCCATTAATCACACTAACTAGAAACTTTGCCTAAGTCATCTTCTGCCCTTCTACAGTCACTCAACAACGACACCTTCCCATATACCACAGCAGCATCAGTAAACAGGACCATTTATGTATACAGAGAATAACAGTGATGTAATTTTGGGGATCCGTTCTTTTTATTATGGCCTTTTTTTGTCTAGTGGTACAGCAAACAGATATCGAGATGCACTCGTAGCAATAACAAATGGGTTTAACTGGCTCTGAGCACTATGGGGCTTAACATCTGAGTTCATCAGTCTCCTGGACTGGAACTACTTAAATCCAACTAACCTAAGGACAGGACATACATCCATTTCCGAGGCAGGATTCGAACCTGCGACCGTAGCAGCAGCGTGGTTGCGAACTGAAGAGCCTAGAACCGCTCTGTCACAGCGGCCGTCTTACAAATAACAGCTCAAATGTCGATCCTTAACAACGCCTATCACTTGTCGCTAGGATGTCACAGTTGAGAGGAGCAGGGAAGACAGGCAACGACGCATTTCCACGAGACTGGGAGCTCGCGGTCAGTCAACACGCTAGTCCTGGAAAGCGTTACCTCCAGAAGTGGCTCCAGTCGATAGCGAAGCGACACATTGTGATGGGCAGCAGCACTGTCTGCCGTTGGGTCTGTAGCGGAGACGTGTGGTGTGGTGGCTTACCATCGTTCAGAGCCCACAGCATTACTGGCTCTCCAGAGGTGACGCACGACGATACTCCAGGGGGATATCCAACAACTCTGTCAGTCAGTATCCAGCCGAACAACATTATTGATTTCCACAATTTGTGAATCTCTTTCACTTGAATAAATCATCCAGTTCTATTTCTGAAATTATAAACATTTGTTTGTCCGTATATGTACATCACAACTGCGATATATAGAAGATGTGATCATAGATGTGATGTACATATACGGACAAACAAACGTTTATAATTTCATAAGTAGAGTTGGATGGTTCATTCTAGAGAAACAGCTTCACAAATTGAGCAACTCGGTAATGCGTTTTTCAGCTGTTCGGCTCGGCACTGACTGATAAAGCTGTTGGATATCCTCTCGAGATGTATCGGAGTATTGTCACATGTCCACCTCTCGAGAGCCAGTAATGCTGTGGGCTCCGACCGACAGTAAGCCAGCATATGAATATATCTGACACACAGTCCGAGCAACAGTCCCGAGCCTTCTACGGGAAAAAGTACTGAAGATAGCTCTTGCGTCCTACCCTGTAAACAACGGTTTACTCAAAGCGAACTCTTTGCAAGCCCCAGTGAAATTCAGTTTTACTCCTGTTATACATTACTTGACTGTCAACATTTAACAAGAATTGCAATTATCAATGCCATGGCCGGTCTCAGCCATCAAGGACATTAGCAAGTTGTTATCTGAATGAGAATCATCGTTTATGGTACAAGTAGAATAAAACAGCAGGTAAGAGAAAACATTATCAAAACAAGTCAGCGTTGTATGTCCTACATGTTGTAATATAAATGTTCTACAACAACTCATCCAAATTTGAAAAAGGTAACGCAAATAACGTATGAACTTGTAAATCTAGTGCCGTAGGGGTTCACAGACGCGGACTAGTGAGATTCGTAGAGTCAGTGCTTACACAGGGGACGGACGGGTTACAGCGAGAGTAGAGAACGGAGCAGGTCGATAGGAGGAACCAAGTAGTAGTATTTACAAAGTCGTAAGTTCAATATTTTGAGAGTAAAACAATATACAGCAATGTAAAGCAATTTTGCAGAGAGGCAAAAGAGAAAAAAATTAGTAAAAAGATATAATACGAAGAAGTAAAGATAGTATAAAGCACCTTTGAACATTCACAGCTATTACAATTTCCTTCAGTTTCCTGTTTTGTGAAAGGAATTCTAATATTATTCCCAAGAGTAATTTCATTGCTGACATTTGTAATTTACCAAATTGACTTAAAAGGTCAGGACAAGCAGTATAAATGGAAAACTGTAGAAATAATTGACAAAGTGGTCTGTGTTGATGATGTTGACAAAGATGTCTCATACCCCGAGGAGCGTACGGGACGATGCGGGAGACCAGCACCGCCGACTAGCAAGGCCCTGGCGGAGGTAGTTTTGTCATTGCCTTCCTCCGACTGTAATGGGGATGAATGATGATGACGATGACACAGAAACACCCAGTCATCTCGAGGCAGGGAAAATTCCTGACCCCGACGGGAATCGAACCTCGGACCCCGTGCGCGGGAAGCAAGAACGCTACCGCAAAGCCGCGCGGGATTAGCCGAGCGGTCTGAGCGGTGCAGTCATGGACTGAGCGGCTGGTCCCGGCGGAGGTTCGAGTCCTCCCTCGGACATGGGTGCGTGTGTTTGTCCTTAGGATAATTTAGGTTAAGTAGTGTGTAAGCTTCGGGACTGCTGACCTTAGTAGTTAAGTCCCATAAATTTGAACATTTTGCTACCGCAAGACCACGAGCTGCAGTTAGGTAATGGAAAAAAATCGAATGAAAAATATACCGCAACTTCTCTGGATCTCACCACTGAAGGAGCATTTAAATGAACGCTATTTTAAATTTTACTTGATGTCTTGGGAGGCGCAAAACGTTACCGCCTGGTTCCTCCCTAAATTTCTTAGTCATCCGGCTGTGCCTAGTATTGTAAGATCTTAAAATTCATCATGACGTACACAGTTCTGGAGAAATCAGAACACCTGTTACATTGACGTACAGGGACTCGATCAAAGTGTTACAATTGGTGGAAAGATGATCATTTGAGACAGTGTAAGATGTAATACGTTACCTGGCTTGGATAGATTAGCAGATACAATAGCAAAAAAGATTTCCAGAAAATATGAAAAAGTGACGCTGGGTAACAGCTATCAGCATTGGGACACTAAAACACTAAACTACATAAAAGAGAGTTACCGCTAGTGTTACAGCTGACTGGTACCAGCTCTATACTCGAAGGGCTCCGTGTTCCGAGTACATACCAGGATTCTCAACTCCTGTGTTCCTGAAGATCGATAACGGCTCTAACAGGACGCATTTTTTGATAGCAAAGCGAACGTATTACATTGCAGCAACGGAGGGATGGGAAACTACAGGTAATCATTTTCGCCTCTTCCAGACAAGTAAGAGATCAAATATTGATTACTGAATTAGTTTATCTGTGGATGAAAATTGTTTGTCATTGACCATTCTAGAAACATCGAAAGGATGTGAACTTAAATTCTTCATTGGTAAAGCTCTAATTTTTCAATACATTCCTCTGCCTGTTACTGCGCCATTAAAATATCACTTTATATCCTTGCATGTCGAGGATTATTACTTTAACCACAACAAGGAATGTCAGTTTGGTAATAATTACGTTATCTATTATTTTGACTCGATATGCAACTGAGTGGTGGAACTATGAGCTATAACCGAAACGTTTACCCCTTCGAATTACTGAACACGTTACCCTAAAGAAGTGAGGAAGTGCTCCGTCTCGTCCCAGTGCTACTATTTCAAAATCTTTGGAAATATTTGCGTGCTAAATTACCTTATACATGTGTCTTGTCATAAACATTTTCAAAATTAATTCAGTTTTGTGATCCAACCGCAAACGGAGACTTACTCTTTTACCCCTCAGAAAATTTCATTTCATTAATCATGAGTTACTTATTCCCAGGTTGTGAATCTCCGCTAGACGCCATATCAATAGTGTCCCTCGTTTTGCTACGTTTTACATTGTTAGTCATATCTCGTAAGGCTAAATACGTTCCTCAGTTTACAACAAAGTCATCTGATAACGTAAAATATTAATTTCACGTATGACCATCAGGCTGTAACTTTGTTCGCATACGAAGCTTTCGTCACAAGATGATTGTAAGAACAAATCTCTATATCAGCTTGGCGGTGGTAATATTTTTTGTTACAGGTAGATAAATGCGTGACAACAGGTGTCAACAACAGGAAGAAACTAGTGTGTGTACATTATAGCATTTGTGGTAAGCATCTGTAGCGTGTTACGTGACGGAAAAGTATGGGATAATAATATAACTTAATATGAACAGAAATAATACGTGAAATAAGTAGAATAAAACTTGTTCAGAAGACACAGATTTGGGGCGAGGATTTTCAAAAACTTTTGTGCCTATTTAAACCACGATCAGGCGCGCCTATGTAAAAAGTAAGTCAACCACAACAAAACAACAAAATTGTTTTGCACCGTTCCATTATTGTTTCGTTGTTTCACTATTGCGCGCCCGTACATACCTAGTCCTTCATTATTGCTTCAGCTGACTCAGTTATAAATTGTGTTATCATACGTCCAAATGAGCAGCAGTAATATAAATCGACAGCGAGCTAGGTGAGAAAAAAAAATTTACGATCCGTCCAAGAAATTGATGCAGATTACAAGCTAGCAGCACAATCCCACAACGGCTCCGTCGACTACGAGATATTGATAATCGAATAAGCGACAGGCTGGAATCTGATGCAGCTGCGCTGTTTAACCCTTCGAGTGGATCATTACTGTGGGGTAACACCTGTCCCTAGCAACAGAGTGATATACTGAAATTTTATTTCATTATTGATATATTAAACAGTGCATTAGCTCATATTATGTATGTTTATTTTATCATCGTTTAGGTAAACTAAGATTAAATCCTTATTTGGCTCATACATATTTACTTGGGCAACATAATAAAAGTATTTGCTAGTTCCGAGTTAAACCTGTTCTGCTGCATTTCTGCAGCATTCTGTACTTACAGTGTAGAGTTCGTGCTGGCTGAAGTGGCCGAGCGGTTCTAGGCGCTACAGTCTGGAACCGCGCGACCGCTACGTTCGCAGGTTCGAATCCTGCCTCGGGCATGGATGTGGGTGATGTCCTTAGGTTAGTTAGGTTTAAGTAGTCCTGAGTTCTAGGGGACAGATGACCTTAGAAGTTAAGTCCCATAGTGCTTAGAGCCATTTGAACCACTGTTTTGTAGCGTTCGTGGAAGACGACGAAGGAATTACGTGCGGCACTACTAGGTTCTGACAGGTCGGTATATCCCGATCACAAGTGGTATAAAGACGCTTAGGTACAGAGTACGGTGGCGGTGTTTCTGTAGCCTCCACATTTTAATTCACATAATGTTAATGGCAATAAGATATAATGATGCCATAACAAACAGTTATTTTTCATTTAATCCAAAAGCGAATAATTTATGATAGTCAAACAAAAAGTGCCCTCCGCTATAAAAACACTTGCGGAATATATTCGTGAACGACTTATGATTGCTTAGGCAATTCTGCTGCGGTCTGTCGCATTATGTGCTTAAAATACAAAGGCGCTAGAACAAACCTCCACGTACTTGGGTATATTCGTGAATTCTCGCCATGAATCGTAATTACGAGCTCCCACAATCGACATTCCTATGTAGCTTCGCAATGTATCCCTGTTAACGGAGAGTAACGTTAATCAACGTCAAAGCTAATGAGACTGGAAGCGAATGGAGGGTAGTAACTAAGCAACAGGCACACGTGTACCCCTGAATACAGTATCAGATGAGAGACTACAATGCTATCTCTCACGATTATAAGAATACATTGTTTATTAACATACATAATTCCTCTACTTATCAAGAAGTAAGTAAGGGGATGTATGTTTAAAATGAATAATGATAACCAAGTCTTAGATTACTGGTATTTTGTAAGTAGCACTGTTTTCAGGTAAACAACTTACACTATACAAGGAAAACGTATTTCATTACCGAATGTTTGTCCCCGAAATTCAGAACTTACATAGCAAGAGAAACAGATTAGAAAAGTAAAACACTTTTTACTTTTCACTGAAGCCACAAATAATGAAGGAACTTTCATCTTCCAGCCACTTCGCTACTTTTTGGTCACAAACATACTTTTCATTCTTACACTTCAGGTCCAAATGGTTGTCACGTATCCTCTAATTCCTCCAGTGCCCTTAGAGGTAGTTAGCCTCCGTCGTATATGAAAAGCAAAACAAACATCCTACTTTATTACATAAATAATTAATATAACTAAAATTATAAGAAAAATATTTTCCAGTTTTAAGGACATGTTCATTATAATTTCAACATTTTATTAATCGGTTATCTGGCAGAAGGGTCATGTCCAAGAAAGTAAGTTTTTGAGGAGACATAAAAAACTATTTTACTGCACAACAGTTTTAAGTATGATGTTATGGAAGTGCTCTGTAGCAGTTGGCCTCAGGGTGAAATAATGCACACCATTACAACCTGCTGTAGCCATCGGGGCGGCCAGTAACCCGTTTGAACGTACTGGAGATAGTCATTTCTCGTACCAAATGATATTGATGAGGCAGCAGAGGGATTGTGATATAAAAGTTTATACTATTCATATTCGTAACAACAAAAGAGTGTATTATGAACATAAAGGCTTGTTCATAACTTACCTAAAATACAACCACAATGAAAATACACCAAAATAGACAATGACGGGTATACTTTATAGATAGATTGCTTGTCCCTGCCCTGGATTCTCATATCGTTGGCCGGCCGGAGTGGCCGAGCGGTTCCAGGCGCTTCAGTCTGGAACTGCGCGACCGCTACGGTCGCAGGTTCGAATCCTGCCTCGGGCATGGATGTGTGTGATGTCCTTACGTTAGTTAGGTGTAAGTAGTTCAAAGTTCTAGGGTACTGATGATTTCAGTTGTTAACTCGCATAGTGCTCAGAGACATTTATCTTTCCAGGCGGGTCGCCTAATTTGAATCCCATCCCACATTCATGTGACATAATTGAGAGGTTAGTTCTTGTACAAAATACTGCACCGGCAACACTTTCGCAATTATGCATTCCTATAAAGGCAGCATGGCTCAGTATTCCGGCACTCAGCGACGTGTTGAGTAGTCCATGCCCTGTGGAGTTTCCGCACTACCCCAGGCAAAAGGGGGTCCGGCATGACATTAGGCGGTATCCCATGACTTCTGTCACCTCAGTGAAAAGAGAATGGAATCGGTTTCATGTCCTTTTATACTCTAATTCAGATCACTAATTTACTAATCTGGAATCAAAAGCCCGCATCTCGTGGTCGTGCGGTAGCGTTCCCGCTTCCCACGCCCGGGTTCCCGGGTTCGATTCCCGGCGGGGTCAGGGATTTTCTCTGCCTCGTGACGGCTGGGTGTTATGTCATGCCCTTAGGTTCGTGAGGTTTAAGTAGTTCTAAGTTCTAGGGGACTGATGACCATAGATGTTAAGTCCCATAGTGCTCAGATCCATTTGGAATCAAAAGCCAAATACTGATTTTTATATTCCAAATGACCAAGCCCATATTTCACATAGGATAAAGATAACTAAACCTTCCACACAATAACATTAAATAATTATTAGTTAGATTAAGGGCATGAAAGTTGTTTCACATCATTACGTTACTTCCCTAAAATTAAATTTCTGTCTTCACTAAGGAAGAAAATTAAATCCTCATACAATTCCCAAAACGCCACTGAATACCTCACTCCTGTCAGAATGTTCACATTAACTTCAAGTTACTGTTAACAATTAATCGTGAAAAATATTTTCTCTTTCATTTCATCATTATCATCTTAAGCTATCACAAACCAGAAAGCAAATAGCATTTTTCCAGTGGCATATAAATATGCAGCAGTATATAAAATTATCTGTTGAAATTATTTCTTTTTCAGTAAACTTTCCATTTTCAGTGTCACAGACTACACATATGAATAGTATCTACTGTTGCGTAGCTCAAGCAGATTTTAGCTGTCGGAAAACTACACCTACCTGTATGCAGTTAGCCTCTGAATCAGAGGCTCAGACGGTTTTGCGACCGAGTTGGCTGCAGATTCCTTGACTTGCGCCATAGGGTGGTGGGGTTTCGGGTTCCGCTAAATAGGTCTGGAGTTACCAATACTCAGCTGGCGGCTACACGGGGAGCGGAGGCTGTGTGGCATGGACTTGACGGTTTTTTAGGTTAGAAGGCCTCGGCAAAGTACGGGATGGGCTGCAGTCTCAAAGGGTGCATGGCAAATACAGGACGTGCTTGGATCAAGGAACAGTCGGAATTGTAGTTGTTAATTGTTGTGGTTGTGCTGGGCAAGTCTCTGAGCTTCAAGCGCTAATAGAAAGCACAGAGGCTGAAATCGTTATAGGTACAGAAAGCTGGCTAAAGCCTGAAATCAGTTCGGCAGAAATTTTTGAGAAATCTCAGGCGGTGTTCAGGAAAGATAAATTAGGCAGAATTGGTGGTGGAGTGTTTGTGTCTGTCAGTAGTGGTTTATCTTGTGGTGAAGTCGAAATAGATACTCCGTGCGAATTGTTATGGGTGGAGGGTATACTTAACAGCCGAACTAAGTTAATGATTGGCTCCTTCCACCGACCCCCAGACTCCGATGATATAGTTGCTGAACAGTTCAGAGAAAATTTGAGTCTCGTAACAAATAAATACTCCACTCCTACGGTTACAGTTGGTGGGGACTTCAACCTTCCCTCGATATGTTGGCAAAAATACTTGTTCAAAACCGGTGGTAGGCAGAAAACATCTTCTGAGATTGTCCTAAATGCTTTCTCCGAAATTTATTTCGAGGAGTTAGTCCACGAACCCACGCGAATTGTAAGTGGTTGCGAAAACACGCTTGACCTCTTAGCCACAAACAATCCAGAGCTAAGAGAGAGCATGATGACTGATACAGGGATTAGTGATCACAAGGTCGTTGTAGCTAGGCCCAATACCGTTTCTTCCAAACCCACCAGAAACAAACGCAAAATAATTTTATTTAAAAAAAAGGTTAAAGTGTCACCAGAAGCCTTCCTAAGAGACAATCTCCATTCCTTCCGAACTGACTATGCAAATGTAGACGAGATGTTGCTCAAATTCGAAGATATAGTAGCAACATCAATTGAGAGATTCATACCTCATAAATTGATAAGAGATGGAACTGATCCCCCATGGTACACAAAACAGGTCCGAACGCTGTTGCAGGGGCAACGGATAAAGCATGCGAAGTTCAGAAGAACGCGAAATCCCGAAGATTGGCTAAAATTTACAGACGCGCGAAATTTGGCACGGACTTCAATGCGAGATGCCTTTAATAGATTCCACAACGAAACATTGTCTCGAAATTTGGCAGAAAATCCGAAGAAATTCTGGTCGTATGTAAAGTACACAAGCGGCAAGTCGCAGTCATTACCTTCGCTGCGCAGTGCCGATGGTACTGTTATCGACGACTATGCCGCTAAAGCGGAGTTATTGAACTCAGTTTTCCGAAATTCCTTCACCAGGGAAGACGAATGGAATATTGCAGAATTTGAAACCCGAACATCTGCTAGCATGAGTGTCTTAGAAGTAGATACCTTAGGGGTTGCGAAGCAACTCAAATCGCTTGATACGGGCAAGTCTTCAGGTCCAGATTGTATACCGATTAGGTTCCTTTCAGATTACGCTGATGCAATAGCTCCCTACTTAGCAATCATATACAACCGCTCGCTCACCGATAGACCTGTACCTACAGATTGAAAAATTGTGCAAGTCGCACCAGTGTTTAAGAAGGGTAGTAGGAATAATCCATCAAACTACAGACCTATATCATTGACGTCGGTTTGCAGTAGGGTTTTGAAGCATATAGTGTATTCAAACATTATGAAGCACCTCGAAGGGAACGATCTATTAATACGAAATCACCATGGTTTCAGAAAACATCGTTCTTGTGCAAAGCAGCTAGCTCTTTATTCGCACGAGGTAGTGGTCGCTATCGACAGGGGATCTCAAGTTGATTCCGTATTTAAGATTTCCGTAAAGCTTTTGACACCGTTCCTCACAAGCGACTTCTAATCAAGCTGCGGGCCTATGGGGTATCGTCTCAGTCGTGCGACTGGATTCGTGATTTCTTGTCAGGAAGGTATCAGTTCGTAGCAATAAAAGGCAAATCATCGAGCAAAACTGAAATGATATCAGGTGTTCCCCAGGGAAGCGTCCTGGGACCTCTACTGTTCCTGACCTATATAAATGACCTGGGTGACAATCTGAACAGTTCTCTTAGATTGTTCGCAGATGATGCTGTAATTTACCGTCTAGTAAGGTCACGCGAAGACCAGTATCAGTTGCAAAGCGATTTAGAAAAGATTGCTGTATGGTGTGGCAGGTGGCAGTTGACGCTAAATAACGAAAAGTGTGAGGTGATCCACATGAGTTCCAAAAGAAATCCGTTGGAATTCGATTACTCGATAAATAGTACAATTCTCAAGGCTGTCAATTCAACTAAGTACCTGGGTGTTAAAATTACGAACAACCTCAGCTGGAAAGACAGCATAGATAATATTGTCGGGAAGGCCAGCCAAAGGTTGCGTTTCATTGGCAGGACACTTAGAAGATGCAAGTCCACTAAAGAGACAGCTTACACTACACTCGTTCGTCCTCTGTTAGAATATTGCTCTTCGGTGTGGGATCCTTTACCACGTGGGATTGACGGAGGACGTCGAAAGGGTGCAAAAAAGGCAGCTCGTTTTGTATTATCACGTAATAGAGGAGAGAGAGTGGCAGATTTGATACGCGAGTTGGGATGGAAGTCATTACGTTTTTGGTCGCTGCGGGATCTGTTTACGAAATTTCAGTCACCAACTTTCCCTTCCGAATGTGAAAATATTTTGTTGAGCCCAACCTATATAGGTAGCAATTATAATCAAAATAAAATAAGAGAAATCAGAGCTCGAACAGAAAGGTTTAGGTGTTCGTTTTTCCCGCGCGCTGTTCGGGAGTGGAATGGTAGAGATATAGTATGATTGTGGTTCGATTAACACTCTGCCAAGCGCTTAAATGTGAATTGCAGAGTAATCATGTAGATGTATATGTAGCATTACATTACTCTTTCATGTGTGTTAGTTCTATCATATCCTCTCAAACCTTCCCTGGTTATTGAGAGGAGAGCATTCTCAATAATTAACCTACTGCAAAGTCGAGCTTCCTAATATCCGATCTGATACATTTCTCGTTATTTATTCATTATTTTACTGTCTCATTGCTCCATTGTCTATTAAATGAGCACCTGATTTTATCTGCATGTATAAAAAATGAATCTACAGGACTACACACCACAGTAACAAATCTTTGTATTACGAGCAAACTTCACTTTCGTTACATAATAGACAAAATATCAATTGTTAAAGTTATTACTTCACTGTATTCTGTCACACTATTTTCAACTGAAGGCTAAAGTGTAATACATTTAGAAATCTTACTTTTTCATTCCACATGCATTACTATAGGCAGCTGTATTTTAACTTTTTTCCATTTCGCTGATGTGGTTATAGCCTAACACATTTTAACACAGATGAACAAACCCCTCCATTAATAATTACATTGACAAATGAGCACAAAAGTTTTATATATTACCACAGATAGTAATTAACTGTGTATTCAGGAAGAGGAGGAGATTAGTGTTTAACGTCCCTTCGACAACGAGGTCATTAGAGACGGAACACATGCTCGGATTAGGGAAGGATGTGGAAGGAAATCGGCCGTGCCCTTTCGAAGGAACCATCCCGGCATTTGCCTGAAGTGATCTAGGGAAATCACGGAAAACCTATATCAGGATGGCCGGACGCGGGATTGAACCGTAGTCCACCCGAATGCGAGTCCAGTGTGCTAACCACTGCGCCACCTCGCTCTGTCTGTATATTCAGAATGTCCTCTTTTTCTTCACTTCTACTGCTGCACGATTGTTACTGACGCCAAATATTAGTTGATTATTTTAGATCTTAAATATGATTGTGAGCAACTTTTTCCTTTTCCACATATCCTGACACACTTTTCATTCCCCATTCACCTTACATTTTGGCTGAGAGTACTTTGTTAGAGCTGAAACAAAATTTTTCTTATTATGACTCTCAAGACTAAAATAAAGCCGAGCGAGGTGATGCAGTGGGTAGCACACTGGACTTGCATTCGTTCAGTCATCTTGATTTTAGTGTTCTGTGATTTCCCTAAATCGCTTCAGGCAATTGCTGGGATGGTTCCTTTTAAGGGGTACACCCTACTTCCTTCCCCATCGTTCCCTAATCCGATGGGACCGATGACCTCGCTATTTGGTCCCCTCACCTAAATGACTCAACAAACCAACTAAAATAAAGATAGCACCTCATCTCTTTTACAAAAATCATATTGTATAATGTCGTTGCTTGCAGAGTCTCATATTTCCATTACCCATAATTACTAACTGAACATGAACTAACAGCTCAGAAGAAACGATGCTGAAATATACTACGATACTAGAAATCATACAAGCGTTGAAGGAATTACTAATCAGCGTACAAGCTACAGACAGCATAATAGAAGAGGTTCAGTTGTTCAGGAAAAGGAAGGACGAGACCTCCGCCTGAGGAAGCATTATCACCACACAATGAATTCAATACAGAGAAATGACCCCCCCCCCCCCCCACCAGCATTTTCTATTAATTTGAGCCCCAGCACTTCCATCTAATATTGTATTGTTGACTTCACGCCAACATCTGTCTTTCAGAACATGTACCATATCACTGCAAAACACAATCAGTTGGAAATCAAACCTCATCTTCTTTAACATTTGTCATAACGATGCAAAACCCAACATATTTTCTATATATTCTGGCATCAATCCAGTGACCACATAATTTTTATTTACTGGTTCAAAATGAAACTTAATCTTATGCAACGTTTGTCAGATTGATGCAAGAAACAACGTAATTTCTGCACTTTCTGACGTAAATACAGTGACCATTTTGCATCTAGTAAATATAAAAGTTCACAGTGGTCATCACCACTATTAACATACTAGATAATATTGTTTGTATATTTATCTCCAAAACAACTTTCCGAAAACTGTTTTGTTCAGTGCCAACACCAAACATTCTTCTACATTCAACGTACTGCCTACACCTTTATTAACTTGCAATGTTTTATATATATAAAGCAACTGCTGGTAATTTACAACATATTTCTCTGCTTTAGTAACCTTTCTCTTTTCAACAGAACCACATTTCGGTGTAGTATTAGTTACACTGACATTTAGTAATTTTATTTCTCTATTAATTTCCACTGGTACATCAACAGCTTTTGCGTCTTCTGCTTCATTCAATTAGTTGCAAATTGCTTACGTTACTATTGACCGTCAAATTGTCAGCTTCTTCCTCTGTCTGCCATACAGTCACACTGTTTATTTTGCGAGGACTATCACTCATTACTTCCACACATTCTGACTCAATTGTGAAATCAACAACATTAAGGTCGACAACGCCATTCACACTAGTATCTCATTTATTCACAGTTCCACATACATATTCCTCACTAAGCTTACCAGTCTTATCTAATAATACCTCATTTTAGCTATTATTAACCACAGACATCTCACCTTTTCCTTTGACATCTGCTTCCTGCTCCGTATAGGGTGTCCATTCGTCCAGTTTTTCCCGTGGCAGTCCCGTTTTTTACCAAAATGTCCCCCTGTCCTGAAAGGTTTCTTGAGGACGCTCAAATGTCCCAGTTTTTATGATTCCACTTGGCTAGAGTATTTTACGCTACTGGTTGCTTGACTTGCTATTAACTGGGAAATTATTTACGCTAGAAAGCGTGTGATAACTTTCAGCATACCCCAAACATGTACCGTATTGTCAAAAGACGCAAGTAATTTTAAACGCTCTATAGGTTACGAATAACAACGAAGGTTCTTCTCTTCTAAATCGATCCACTGAATCCGTCCTTTCGGTCCAGAGATACTCTACACCACTAATACTAGCTCTCTGGGTTTCGTCACTACACTGTTAATGTTTTGCACTGTGCAATCACTGTTTCATTATGCCTAAACGAAAATGTAATTCTAACAGCAATATAAAAAGCGAGTTTCCTTTTATCACTGGTTGTGGAGAAACTGTAGAATGTACGTTATGCAGATCAAAATTTGCTATTGGTCATAGTGGAAGTTCTGACACTGTGAATCACATTAAGACGAAGAAACATCGCATGAGTAATCAAACGAAAAGAGCAAATAAATGCATGAGTGACTACTATTTAAAATCAGTAACAGAAATGGACAGGCAGGCAGTTGACAGCACAAGAAGCTACGTTTGCATACCACAGTGCAACGCATTACCATAGCTTAAAGTCAATAGACTGTACTACAACAGTTGTTAAAAAACTTTTCAATCCTAAATTCACATGTTGACACACAAGATGTAATGCAGTCATTTCAAATGTTTTTGCACCGTATGCAGCTCAGCAAGTCTTAAATGAACTGAAAAGTGCTCGATTCATTTCTGTAATGATTGATCATCGAATCATCTGGATTTGAAGTTGGTTCCTCTCCATAAGGTATTTCCACCCTGAAAATGGCATCACGGTGAAAGTGCTCGAATTGGTTAATTTAGCGGGAGAAACTTCAGATTTACTTCATAATTATGTGCTGGAGGTTTTAAAGAAAAATGATCTTCAGGGAAAGGTGATTGCAGTTTCTGCAGAAAACACTAACACCAATTTTGGTGTTAAGCAGAGGAAAGGAAAAAACAATTTGTTCTATGAACTGCAACAGAACACAGTGAATAATGTAGTAGGTGATGGCTGTCCAGCACATGTGGCGCACAATTCCTTACAAACTGGCTCAGATTGCCTATCCATCGACTGCCAATTAATTGTAAACAAAATCTACCAGCATTTACACATATATACAGTAATGGTTGAATCTCTGAAGTCATTTTGTAAGTTTACTAAACCTGAGTACAAAACTGTACTTGGGCACAGCAAGACAAGATGGCTATCTCTGCTACCAGCATTGGAAAGAATTGCAGAGATATTTCCTGCTTTGAAATCATATTTCATTTCCCTTGATAAGTGTCCTATTATCCTTAAGCAATTCTACGATAATCCTGAGTATTTTTCTTCTAGATTTTCTTGCTAGCCAGCTAACCTTTCTCCACAACAATTAAACGAATTGACAAACAAGAAATCACAGTAGTGGATATTTATCAAGAAATAAACCAATTATTGGGTAAATTTCAGTGCAGAAAATCTGAAAGATTTCTCACATTCTTTGTACATGAGACTCTAAGAAAGCTGGAAAAAGAGGGTGAAATTACTGTAGAAGAATTTCATATTTATGCTGACCTCTTGTATGACTCTTGCATTGAGATATTAAAGAATGGTGTTCACCTTTTTTTACACCTTTTAAAGGCGTTTGACTGAGTTAATACTGAAAAGGAGCAGCTACAGTGGAAGGATATTCAGGACTGTTGTGTTTTTGTTAAAAGTATTGTACCAAATTTTCCTTGTTGATGTAGACGAACTGTTCGATGAATTTTCATGTGCACAGAACTTCAAAAAAAGTGAAGAAGGAGACAGAGAAAGTGTTAGTGCAACGTGGTGCAAAATATTTGCTTATTTCAAAAGGATAAACACTAACATGAAAAACATGATTCATTTCGTGGAGTTTTGTGTGGCAGTTCCTAGGTCAAATGCTGCTGTGGAACGTGTGTTTTCATTAGTGAACTCTTTGTGGTCAGATGAAGGAAAACAGAATGAAAGCTGAAACAGTCAGGGCCTTGCTCATTGTCAAAACACAATTTAATGTTGTATCGTGTACTGACTTTTGTGATACAATTTCAAACAAAAATGCGCTTCTTGATAAACTTAATAAAAGTGAAAAGTACTGTGAGAGAGAGGCATAATAATTGTAAAAAGTGATTTGGGATCATCTGAGTGCACGTTGTAAAGATAAACTTGTATGTGTATTAAATTCAGTCAATACAATATTTATGTCCCAGTTTTTTTCTATTTTTTTTTTTTTTGAATGTTCCCTTTTTCAATGAAAATGAAATGGACACCCTAGCTCCAATTGTTTCATCTACTGTCTACACAGATTGTACTCCAACTTCCTTACCTGTAATAACATTTAGGTCTACATTTTCTGTAATAACCCTCACGTTATCAGTATGAGCAGTACTGATTTTCTTTACTTCTAATAACAATTCCTTTGTATATTTTCTTTGCATCCTGATATTCTTTTCTGCAATCCTATGCGCACTGAACATTTGAAACACTTCATACCTCATTAATTGGATCTGTCAATATACCTAATACTTTTTGTATTTTAAGATGTACACTTCCAGAAAAACTTGTGCTCAACACTTGACATGAACCATTTCTCGCCATATTACTACTGCTTACATTAACATTCTCAGAAATTAGGTGATTTTTAGTCATCAGAGGCTCTTCCTTTTGTTACTTGCCTAATTGCCAATATAATTATCCTTGTTACTGCCAGTTTCTGTTCCATTCGTTCTGTTTACTGGGTAATCACCTCTAAATTGAATTCTAGGGTGTAAATTGCTTCCACTGTCCACAGACCTGAGTTTTGTTTGCTCTATTTGTTCCATCTATTTCAATTCCATCATTTATGTGTGTTCTGGTCAATGAGGAAAATTAATCTTTATTTTTGAGGTAGTTTGATCTCCTGCAATTAGAAACATACCACTGAGTTCTTTAATTTATTACCAAATTGAGAGAAACGATTCCTTTATGATACCTCTCCTAGGATTATACCTACTGCTTTCCCATAATTCAAGTCATCTCCTGCACTGCTTCTTAATAGGCCATTATTTATTATTTCCTATGAACTACAAAATCCTGCAGTGTCAGCTTCCCAAATATAGCTATCTCCATTCAAAAACCATCTTGGAAAAGACGTTTCTCTCTTATATTTCCATATTTCTGGTGGATCATTAAATTGTCTAACGAAACCAACATGGTGCACATCGCCATATTCTTCAAAATCCCTAAATTTCTTAAAATGAACACGAAAAGGTACGAGCACAATAGACATAGCACACACATTATAATTTACTCTCTGGGCATTACTTACTTTATCTTCAAATTCAATTATTTCAGATTCTACATTGTCATTTACTTTCCCTGTTTTCGTTTTGGACAAGGACAAATATGTTCAGGTTTCTTTAAATTGATTTTCAATCGAATCCCTATTATTTTTCTATAGATAACATGTTTTTCTCGGCAGAACAAAAAACAGTGCCATTCTCCTTTTGCATACGTTCCGAATTACCTCCTTATTAGCCACGACAGCACTGTTCACTTTGCTCAACTTTACAGCTGTTTCTATCACACTTAAATTTTTCTGACAAGATTATACAACTTCCATTCCCTTATCTGCATCTGTTTTCAGTTAAGGTTTACATTAGGCAATCTGTTACTACCAGCTCTTCCAGTTTCATATCAAATTTTATGTTACATTTTAATTTCTTTCAGTCAAATAACTTTCTACCGAAACTAAGACATTACGAATACTTTCTGTAATATCGAAAAACTCTGATTCAAAACTTACTGTCAAGAGACTTTGATACTACTTCCATAGTCTTTAAGAAGCTGTTCCTGCTGTTTCATTAACTGTGCCAATAATGATTTCGTGTCCATTTATTACCTTCCTGTCTCCTAACCCACAACACACTCTCCTTAACTTTTAAGTTACTCATTAGGACTAAACCACTAACACTAACTCGATTATAGAGTACTTTTACTTCGATAATTTTCCGTTGCCAGAGGCTGTTTCCGCCTGCTTAGGTCTTCAGATCGTAATCTTCACATCGTCAAGTCGTATTATTTACATGTAGTCAGTTGTTACCATCCAAGACGTAACGGCAGCTGAAGTCGTGCCGTCGATCGCGAAATCGCGTAATAATTGGATGCTGTCCAAAACGGAGTCAACGTCTAGACGCGGGACAGTACTGAATTTCTCCTTGGTCAATCTAATATTGCACAACGTCATCCGCTTCCGCTCGCAAATTCAAGCAATCAGAATTCCAATGTCCCTTTTACTATGTGCACATAATTTTCGTTCTCTTCTGCCAACATAAAACTGTTCTTACTGTGTCTTCGCTTATTCTATGAATAAATTCTAAAGTCCATTGCACTTTTACGCGAGTTCTTAACCACAAGGCTGGGCACCAAATGAAGACTTATCGTTAGCTGTCCCATCGGGAGCTGTTCTTCTGTCGAATCCAGCTGAATGTAATTGGTGCAAGAGGGCTATTGTTAATAATATTCTCTAAACCAGGATCACAGTTCAAACACTAATACAGGATTCTGTTCCACTGATAATGTTATGATTAAAAAAATTCATCACTCTGGAACCAAATCAGCGCTAAAGGTGATAACATGTTTTCATCACTGATTGTAAGAATACGTTATATGTTTACATATCTTCTTCATCGGCTCTCTCAGGAAATTGTTAGTTGGGTTTTCAAATGAACAATGATAACAAAATCTTTCATATATTTTGTAATTAGCACAAGTTTCAAATAAACAAATCACCCTAAAAATTCAAAATAACCAGAAGAGGATAATTGGTACTTAAGATGATTAAGCTCTGAGTTAACGCCCAAGCTTTCAGGTACTGTATCCATGTCATATAGATGATAATATGGAAAATATAGGCAAAAGATAATTTTCGGGTAAGAAAAACACAACAGGAGGAAAGGATTCACTTGCTTTGTTACAATGATGGACTGATATGTTGTGAAGGTTAACATTTTTCAAATTTTTCTAAAAAAACAGGTAGATGTATTAAAAGCTGATACAGAATACATTGTAAACAGTTATTGTAACCAAAAAAATCATGAGTCAGGATACACAAAAAAGGCTTCCGTTAGACACTGCTTCATCACTCTCTATGGACCAGAACACACTGAATATCCTTAAGAAGAAAATTATTCAAACTATCAACATGGCCATGAAAGCAGATAACAGTAGTACTTTGGTTCTCATGGACAAATATGATAACGTTGAGAAAGTGAACCAACTCCTCAAACCCAATTCCTACCACATATTTACCAAAGATCCAACCAAAATCTGCAACAAGAAAATTGAAATATTAACCAAGGCCTGCGGAAGCATAATACCTGAATATGAAGCTACATATTTGATAAAAGTAACCTCAGTAGCTCCAAACTGTTTGTAGTTTCTAAACTACACAACAAATAAGAACCTTTACAACCACTTCTGCTAACCTACACTGCACCAAACTACAAAATTAGAAATGAATCACATTTCTGTTTGAAAACCAAGAGAAAATTTGAAACTAAGTTTGGAAATATAAATTCAAAGGACCTCATTAATGAAATTAAAGATTCCCTATTCCACATAGTGCGAAGCTAGTACGTTAGTAGCATATTTACAATCGTACAAGTCAAAAAATGCTTCTGTATTTTGACAGAACTATTATACAGAGCATGTGTTAAACCTGTAAAAGTAGGAGACTCAAAATTGGTACCCAGACATGTTTAAACAACATTGTTTTAATTTGGAGGTATTCTCTACAAACAGCTTTTAACGGAAATATTGACTGACCACTTCAAAAACAGTTATTACATAATGAGCCTCTCAGTAACAACACCAAACACTGGTTCAGATATGCTGTGCAGATACGTAGATGATGTACTGTGTTTGTGTTCTGGGACCAAAAGACCATCGAACACATTCCTAGAGCGTCTACACTCACAACACAAAAACATATTGTTCACCATGGAGACTGGTGAAAATCTGTTAAATTTCTTAGACCTCAAAATAGTGATCACTACGAATAAACATTGTTTCAAAATTTACAGGGAGCCCACTACAACAGACATGGTACTAACCTCATGTTCACAACACCCAATATCGCACAAACATGCTGTCTTCCATTCCATGGTACATTGTCTTACATCCATACCAATGTCAAAACGGAATTTTCAGACAAAATTAGATACCATTAAATGCAGTGCGTATATATATATATATATATATATATATATATATATATATATATATATATATATATATATATTCCTTGAAATGGAAAAAAGAACACATTGACACCGGTGTGTCAGACCCACCATACTAGCTCCGGACACTGCGAGAGGGCTGTACAAGCAATGATCACACGCACGGCACAGCGGACACACCACGAACCGCGGTGTTGGCCATCGAATGGCGCTAGCTGCGCAGCATTTGTGCACCACCACCGTCAGTGTCAGCCAGTTTGCCGTGGCATACGGAGCTCCATAGCAGTCTTTAACACTGGTAGCATGCCGCGCCAGCGTGGACGTGAACCGTATGGGCAGTTGACGGACTTTGAGCGAGGGCGTATAGTGGGCATGCGGGAGGCCGGGTGGACGTACCGCCGAATTGCTCAACACGTGGGGCGTGAGGTCTCCACAGTACATCGATGTTGTCGCCAGTGGTCGGCGGAAGTTGCACGTGCCCGTCGATCTGGGACCGGACCGCAGCGACGCACGGATGCACGCCAGGACCGTAGGATCCTACGGAGTGCCGTAGGGGACTGCACCGCCACTTCCCAGCAAATTAGGGACACTGTTGCTCCTGGGGTATCGGCGAGGACCATTCGCAGCTGTCTCCATGAAGCTGGGCTACGGTCCCGCACACCGTTAGGCCGTCTTCCGCTCACGCCCCAACATCGTGGAGCCCGCCTCCAGTGGTGTCGCGACAGGCGTGAATGGAGGGACGAATGGAGACGTATCGTCTTTAGCGATGAGAGTCGCTTCTGCCTTGGTGCCAATGATGGTCGTATGCGAGGTTGGCGCCGTGCAGGTGAGCACCACAATCAGGACTGCATACAACCGAGGCACACAGGACCAACAGCCGGCATCATGGTGTGGGGAGCGATCTCCTACACTGGACGTACACCTCTGGTGATCGTCGAGGGGACACTGAATTGTGCACGGTACATCCAAACCGTCATCGAACCCATCGTTCTACCATTCCTAGACCGGAAAGGGAACTTGCTGTTCCAACAGGACAATGCACGTCCGCATGTATCCCGTGCCACCCAACGTGCTCTAGAAGGTGTAAGTCAACTACCCTGGCCAGCAAGATCTCCGGATCTGTCCCCCATTGAGCATGTTTGGGACTGGATGAAGCGTCGTCTCACGCGGTCTGCACTTCCAGCACGAACGCTGGTCCAACTGAGGCGCCAGGTGGAAATGGCATGGCAAGCCGTTCCACAGGACTACATCCAGCATCTCTACGATCGTCTCCATGGGAGAATAGCAGCCTGCATTGATGCGAAAGGTGGATATACACTGTACTAGTGCCGACATTGTGCATGCTCTGTTGCCTGTGTCTATGTACCTGTGGTTCTGTCAGTGTGATCATGTGATGTATCTGACCCCAGGAATGTGTCAATAAAGTTTCCCCTTCCTGGGACAATGAATTCACGGTGTTCTTATTTCAATTTCCAGGAGTGTATATATACCCTAGAATCAACTGACAGCATTTTACACAAAAAGAAGAAAAATATTGCCCCATTTGTATGCTTCCTCTGCAGATACAGTCAAATCTAAAATCAGCAGGTTTACCACTCCATATTTAGGAAAGCTATCACACAAATTAGCTGAAACCCTCAAATCCTACTACAAAAACTTCGGTTTGTGTAAGAGGCATTGCAGCTCACTTCCAATGCAACAGAAACACAAAACACATTTAATAAGTGACAGTACCGTATACAAAATCACTTGCAATTACTTCAGCAAGTGGTATATTGGTCAGACAGGCAGATACATAATATTTATGCTGATTGAACATGCATACAGCTGGATATTATATAAGTAAGACTACACCATTGCCGAACTCGTCCTGATGGAAGGACACAGATGCCAAGAGCACACGGAACTACTGGATGTTGTCAACAAAGGAAGAAAAACTAAGCCTTTCAGAAACACTTGAGGTAAACAGACATTCAGCTCAGAATTCCCAGCTGGTTCTAAATGATGAACTACTACTGAGCAATTTACCTCTTTTAAGCCTCACATGATGCAATCAACTGGCAAATACCCGCAAACTGCCACAATGACACATACTGCTACAGAAAATTAAAATACAGTAGAATGAGAAACAGACTGAGTAGTCAACGGATGGATAATGTTCTACGAGTCGGGGCATGCAATATCACAAGCGTGGATGTGGTAGAGGAGCTAGAAAATCAGGAAAGAAAATGCAAAGGCTCAATCTAGATGTAGTAGGGTTAGAGAAATGAAATGGAAAGAAGGTCTTCTGGTCGGATGGCTACAAGCTAATATCGTCAGGAGCACAAAATGGTATAACGGGAATAGGATTCGATACGAATAGGAAGGTAGGTCTAAGAGTCTATTACAGTGAATAGTTCAGTAATAGGGTTATTACTGTCAGAATCGATAGCAAGCCAATACACACAACAGGTCAGGTACACATGCCGATGTCGCAAGCTGAACATGAAGAGACAGATAAATTATTTGAGGATATTGAAAGGGTGATGCAGGAGATGAAAACAAGATGTTCACTGGGAATGGAAATGCAGTTGCAGGGTAAGGAGTAGAATAAAAGGTTGCAGGGGAGAGTATAATGACTTTTCTGGAGACCAGGAATCTACTCTGTAGGAATCAGCAAGGGTTTCGGGAAAGACGGTCGTGTGAAACCCAGCTCACGCTATTCGTCCACGAGACTCAGAGGGCCATAGGCACGGGTTCACAGGTAGATGCCGTGTTTCTTGACTTCCGCAAGGCGTTCGATACAGTTCCCCACAGTCGTTTAGTGAACAAATTAAGAGCATGCAGACTATCAGACCAATTGTGTGATTGGATTGAGGAGTTCCTAGATAACAGAATGCAGCATGTCATTCTCAATGGAGAGAAGTCTTCCGAAGTAAGAGTGATTTCAGGTGTGTCGCAGGGGAGTGTCATAGGACGGTTGCTATTCACAATATACATAAATGACCTTGTGGATGACATCGGAAGTTCACTGAGGCTTTTTGCAGATGATGCTGTGGTGTATCGAGAGGTTGTAACAATGGAAAATTGTACTGAAATGCAGGAGGATCTGCAGCGAATTGACGCATGGTGCAGGGAATGGCAATTGAATCTGAATGTAGACAAGTGTAACGTGCTGCGAATACATAGAAAGATAGAACCCTTTTTCATTTAGCTACAAAATAGCAGCTCAGCAACTGGAAGCAGTTAATTCCATAAATTATCTGGGAGTACGCATTAGGAGTGATTTAAAATGGAATGATCATATAAAGTTGATCGTCGGTAAAGCAGATGCCAGACTGAGATTCATTGGAAGAATCCTAAGGAAATGCAATCCGAAAACAAAGAAAGTAAGTTACAGTACGCTTGTTCGCCCACTGCTTGAATACTGCTCAGCAGTGTGGAATCCGTACCAGGTAGGGTTGATAGAAGAGATAGAGAAGATCCAACGGAGAGCAGCGCGCTTTGTTACAGGATCATTTAGTAATTGCGAAAGCGTTACGGAGATGATAGATAAACTCCAGTGGAAGACTCTGCAGGAGTGACATTCAGTAGCTCGGTACGGGCTTTTGTTAAAGTTTCGAGAACATACCTTCACCGAAGAGTCAAGCAGTATATTGCTCCCTCCTACGTATATCTCGCGAAGAGACCATGAGGATAAAACCAGAGAGATTAGAGCCCACACAGAAGCATACCGACAATCCTTCTTTCCACGAACAACACGAGACTGGAATAAAAGGGACAACCGATAGAGGTACTCAGGGTACCCTCCGCCACACGCCGTCAGGTGGCTTGCGGAGTATGGATGTAGATGTAGATGTAGAAAGACTAATTGAGTTCTCTTATAAATTTCAGCTAGTAATAGCGAATACTCTGTTCATTAATCACAAGAGGAAGACATGTACTTGGAAAAGATCTGATGATACAGGAAGATTGAAGTTAGATTTCATCGTGGTCAGACATAAATCATATACTGGAATGTAAGGCGTACCAGGCAGCAGATTTAGACTCTAATCAGATTGTAGTAGAGATGAAGATTAGGCTGAAATTCAAGAGGTTAGTTAGGAAGAATCAATATGCACAGAATTGAGATACAGAAATACTAATGGATGACGAGACACGCTCTAAGTTTCCAAAGGTTGTAGGTACAGCAATAAGGAATAGCCCAGTAGGCAGTACAACTGAAGACGAATGGACACCTCTAAAAAGGAGACTCACAAAAGATGGAAAGAAAGCATGTAACTGCCAAGAAACCATGGGCAACAAAAGAAATACTTCAGTTGATCAATGAAAGACGGAAGTACAAAAACGTTCAGGAAAATTCACGAATACAAAAGTGTAAGTCGCTCAAGAATGAAATAACTAGGAAATGCATGGCAGCTAAGGCAAAATGTCTGCATAAAAATTATGAATAAATAAAAAAATGTTTGTCAGATGGAGTAACTCAGCATACAACAAAGTCAAAGCGAACTTCATTGACATTAAAAGCAAGAGTGGCAACACAAAGAGTGCAATGGTAATTAGACTCTTACTTGCAGATAAGGGAGCAGATTGAAGTCCTCTAGGAGGGGAAAGATTTGTCTGACTTGATGGAAGAAGAAACAAAGTTGATTTAGAAGAGATTTGTTGTTGTTGTGGTCTTCATTCCAGAGACTGGTTTGATGCAGCTCTCCGTGCTACTCGATCCTGTTCAAACATCTTCATCTCCCAGTACCTACTGCAACCTACATTCTTCTGAATCTGCTTGGTGTATTTATCCTTGGTCTCCCTCTACGATTTTTACCCTCCACGCTGCCCTCCAAAACTAAATCCCTTGATGCTTCAGAACATGTCCTATATACCGATCCCTTATTCTAACCAAGTTGGCCCACAAATTCCTCTTCTCCCCAATTCTGTTCAGTACCTCCTCATTACTTACGTGATGTACCCATCTAATCTTCAGCATTCTACTGTATCACCACGTTTCGGAAGCTTCTAGTCTCTTTTATCTAAACTATTTATCGTCCATGTTTCACTTCCATACATGGCTACACTCCATTCAAATACTTTCAGAAAAGACTTCTTGATAAATCTATACTCGATTTTAACAGGTTTCTCTTCAGAAACGCTTTCCTCGCCATTGCCAGTCTACATTTTATATCCTCGCTACTACGACCATCATCAGTTATTTTGCTCCCCAAATAGCAAAATTCATCTACTATTTTTAGTGTCTCATTTCCTAATGTAATTATCACAGCATCACCATATATAATTCGAATACATTCCAATATCCTGGTTTTGTTCTTGCTGATGTTCATCTTATATCCTCCTTTCAAGGCACTGTCCATTCCATTCAACTGCTCTTCCAGGTCATTTGCTTTCTCTTGTTTCCTTTACTGTTTACTCAACATGTTTAATAACATCGGGGAGAGGATACAACCCTGTCTCATTCCCTTCCCAACCACTGCTTCCCTCTGATGTCCCTCGACTCTTATAACTGCCATCTGGTTTCTGTGCAAATGTAACTAGCCTTTCGCCACCTGTATCTCATCCCTGCCATATTTAGACTTTTAAAAAGAGTATTCCAATCAATATTGTCAAAACTTTCTCTAAGTCTACCAATGCTAGAAACGTAGGTTTGCCTTCCCTTAATCTTTCTCCTGAGATAAGTCATAGGGTCATTTTTGTCTCATGTGTTCCAACATTTCTACGGAATCCAAATAGATCTTCCCCGAGGTAGGCATCTACCACTTTCTCCATTCGTCAGTAAGGAATTTGTGTTAGTATTTTGCAGCCGTGACATATTGAACTGATACTTCGATAACTTTCACACCTGTGAAAACCTGCTTTTTTGGGGACTGGAATTATTACATTCTTCTTGAAGTCTGAAGGTATTTCGCCTGTCTCATACATCTTGCTCACCAGATGGCTGGCTCTCCTAAGGCTATCACTAGCTATACTGGAATGCTGTCTACTCACGGGGCCTTGTTTGGACATTGGTCTTTTTGTGCTCTTCAAACTCTTCACCTAATATCACATCTCCCATTTCATCTTCATCTACGTCCTCTTCCATTTCCATAATATTCCCTCAAGTACAACGCCCCTCTACATACTCCTTCCACCTTTCTGCTTTCCCTTCTTTCCCCGGAAATGGTTTTCCATCTGAGATCTTGATATTCATATCAGTGGTTCTCCTTTCTGCAAAGGTCTCTTTAATTTTCCTGTGGACACATCTATTTCACCCCTAGTGAGACATGCCTCTACATCCTTACGTTTGTCCTCTAGCCATCCCTGCTTAGCCATTTTGCACTTACTGTCGATCTCATTGTTGAGACGTTTGTACTCCTTTTTGCCTATTCCATTTACTGCTTCAGTGTCTGTTCTGTTACCCATGGTTTTCTACTAACCCTCGTCTTTTTACCTGCTTGATACTCTGCTGCCTTCACTCATTCATTTCGCAAAGCGACCCATTCTTCCTCTACTGTTTTTCTTTTCCCGTGTTTGACAATCGTTCCCTAAGGCTCCCCTGAAACTCTCTACAACCTCTGGTTCTTTCGTTTTATTCAGGTCCCATATCCTTAAATTCCCATCTTTTTTCAGTTCCTTCAGTCTTAATCTACAATTCATAACCAACAGATTGTGGTCAGAGTCCACATCTGCCCCCTGTGAATTTCTTAAAATTTAAAACCTGGTTCCGGAATCTCTGTCTTACCATTATACAGGGTGTTACAGAAAGGTACGGCCAAACTTTCAGTAAACGTTCCTCACACACAAATACAGAAAACATGTTATGTGGACATGTGTCCGGAAACGCTTTATTTCCATGTTAGAGCTCATTTTAGTTTCCTCCACCTACGCTCAATGGAGCACGTTATCGTGATTTCATCACGGGATACTCTAACTGTGCTGCTAGAACATGTGCCTTTACCAGTACGACACAACATGTGGTTCATGCACGATGGAGCTCCTGCACATTCCAGACGAAGTGTTCGTACGCTTCTCAACAACAGATTCTGTGACCGATGGATTGGTAGAGGCGGACCAATTCCATGGCCTCCACGCTCTCATGACCTCAACCCTCTTGACTTTCATTAATCGGGGCATTTGAAAGCTCTTGTCTACGCAACCCCGATAACAAATGTAGCGACTCTTCGTGCTCGTATTGTGGACGGATGTGACACAATACGCCATTCTCCAGGGCTGCATCAGCGCATCAGGGATTCCATGCGACGGTGGGTTGATGCATGTATCCTCGCTAACGGAGGACATTTTGAACATTTCCTGTAACAAAGTGTTTGAAGTCACGCTGGTACGTTCTGTTGCTGTGTGTTTCCATTCAATGATTATTGTGATTTAAAGAGAAGTAATAAAATGAACTCTAACATGGAAAGTAAGCGTTTCCAGACACATGTCCACATAACATATTTTCTTTCTTTGTGTGTGAGGAATGTTTCCTGAATGTTAGGCCGTACCTTTTTGTAACACCCTGTATAACCTGTCTGAGACCTTCCAGTGTCTCCAGTCCTCTTCCACGTATATAACCTTATTTCATCATTCTTAAACCAAGTGATAGCTTCGATTAAGTTATGCTCTGTACAAAATTCTACCAGGTGGCTTCCTCTTTATATTCCATATTCACCTACTACGTTTCCCTCTCGTCTTTTCCCTACTATCGAATTCCAGTCCCAAGTGAGTATTAAATTTTGATCTAACTGAAGTATCTGAATGATTTCTTTTATCTCATCATACATTTCTTCAATCTCTCCGTCCTCTGCAGAGCTAGTTGGCATATAAACTTGCACTACAGTGGTAGGCGTGGGCTTCGTGTCTATCTTGGCCACAATAATGCGTTCTCTGTGCTGTTCGTAGTAGCTTACTGGGGTTCCTATTTTTTTATTCATTATTAAACCTACTACTACATTACCCATATTTGATTTTGTATTTATAACCATGTGTTCACCTGACCAGAAGTCTTGTTCCTCTTGCCACCGAACTTCAATAATTCTCACTATATCTAACATTAACCTATCTGTTTCCCTTTATAAATTTTCTAACCCACCTGCCCGATTAAGGGATCTGACATTCCAGGCTCCGATCCGTAGAAAGCAATTTTACTGTCTCCTAATAACGACGTCCTCCTGAGTGATCAGAATGGGGGACTATTTTGCCTCCGGAATATTTTACCCAAAAGATCGCCATCGTCATTTAACCATACAGTAAAGCTGCATGCCCTCGGGGAAGAATTACGGCAGTAGTTTCCCCTTGCTTTCAGCCGTTTCTTAATGTTACAATGTTAGGAGATAGGAATGTAGAATTGGAATCAGAAGTTAAGAGAGCACGGGAGGGCCTAAGATCAAATAAGGTGGAAGATTTAGACGACACTGAATCAGAGTTTCTAAAGTCGTTGGGGGAAATGACAACAAAACGACTCCTCACGTTGGTGTGTAGTATGTATGAGTGTAGTGGCATGCCATCCGATTTTCGGAAAAACACCGCCCACACAATTCCAGAGACTGCAAGAGTTGACAGGTGCGACAATTATCGCACAATCAGGTTAGCAGTCCAATTATCCAAGTAGCTGACAAGAATAATGTACAGAAGAATGGAAAAGAAAATTGTGGATTTCTTGGATCACGATTAGTTTGGCTTCAGGAAAGGTAAAGGCACGTGAGAGGCAGTTCTGACGTTGCAGTTGATAATGGAAGCAAGACATAGTGAAAAATCAAGACACTTTCACAGGATTTGTCGACTTGGAAAAAGGTTTCGACAATGCAATGTGATGCAAGATGCTCGAAATTTTGAGAAAAATAGGTGTAAGCTATAGGGAGAGACGGGTCAAATACAATATGGACACGAGCCAAGGGGGAATAATAAAAATGGAAGACCAAGAACGAAGCGCTCGGATTAAAGAGGGTGTAAGACAGGAATGTAGCCTTTCCCCCATACGGTTTAATCTGAACATCGAAGAAGCATTGGTGGAGACAAAAGAAAATCTGGAGTGGCATTAAAATCAAGGTGAAAGGATATCAATGATACGATTTGCTGATGGCATTGCTGTCCTGAGTGAAAGTGAAGAAGAATTACATGATATGCTGAACGGAATGAACATTTTATAAGTACAGAATATGGGTGGACAGTAAATCGAAGAAAGATGAAAGTAATGAGAAGGAGCATAAATGAGAACAGGGAGAATCGATGGTCACGAAGTAGATGAACTTAAGGAATTCGGCTATCTAGGCAACAAAATAACCAATGACAGACTGAGCAAGGAGGACATCAAAAGCAGATTAGTGCTGGTAAGAAGGGCATTCCTGGCCCAAATGGTTCCAATGCTCAGAGCATTATGGGACTTAACATCTGAGGTGATCAGTCCCCTAGATCTCAGGACTACTTAAACCTAACTAACCTAAGGACATCACACACATCACAGGATTCAAACCTACGACCGTAGCGGTCACGCGGTTCCAGGCTGAAGCGCCTAGAATCGCTCGGTCACAGCGGCCGGCATTCCTGGCGCAGAGAAGTCTACCAGTATCAAACATAAACCTTACGTTTCTGAGACTGTACTCCTGAAGCACAGCATTGTATGGTGCTCACTAGGTTGTTAACCTTTTGAAATGTACATCCTCTACGGCAAGCTGCAAAATAGCCACAACACAAACTAATGGAAGATTAATGGGTGGCAACTGGAGGGTAAAGAAATGAAACTAGGTAGCAAAACGTGAGATGTTTCAGGTTACATGTTTAATTAAGATTAAGATTCTTTGAGATTTTCCTGTTTCTGTGATATGAAGGTATGTGGTAGGCCAAGTCTTATGCCTAAGTTATTTTCTTCATGAGTGTTTGATTTTATGTGCTTGGGTTAATCAGTCAAAAATCTGTGTAATGAGTTAATAAGTCAGAAAGGCAGTGTAATGAGATTTAACGCTGTGAAGTTCACAATGGAATAACAACAGTACCAACAGACGTAGTCCTACTCATCATGTAGAGGCGGCATGGAGTCGTATAAAGGCACAATAAATGGACTGCTAAAGAATATTTTGTACAAAGAAGTCTTTCTTCCAAAACATTAAACACACACACACATTCACATAAGCACAACTCACAGACACATGGCCACTGTCTCTGGAGACTGGACTTCTTTGTCTAACAGCGTAATTGTTTGTCAGTCTCCTTCATTGTCCCTATCTGCAACTCCGTGTCTCCTCTACGTGGTCAGTAGCAATGTGTACTTGTCTGCATATGTGCGTATGTTTGTATGTGAAGTGAAAATGTTTTAATGTCGTTTATTTCTGTGCAATGTTGTTAATGCTGTTATGATGTCATTTCTTAGTAGCTAGATGATTGGCTTAGTCTTACACATCTTTTATGGCCACGATTGGATGTTTTGATGTTCTTCCAGTGTGATGCCCTATTGATTTAATTATTTGTAGCTACTTGAACCTCATTTGTTTAGAATGTGGCGTTTCTTGTTAGTGGAGCAACTGATATGATTATTCGATTATTTAGTCGTAATATACACGACCAATTTAACTTTTTCATTATGTTGTCTGTCTCTGGAGAAACGTTTTATTTTGTTAATGTTACAATGTGGAAGCCACAAAGCGGTTAGGAGTATCATGTTGAGCTGTCTATGTACTAAGTTTACTTGTCCATTATTCCATCAGATGTTATTTTTTAAAATTCATGAGTTATTTCTTAATTTTGTTGCTTTTTTGTATGGGAGTTGTTAGCAGTTTATTTCTTAGGTGAAACAGTATTATTTTAGTGTTTTTATTACTAATGACGCAGTCTTTTTTTCCTTTTTGCCCTTTCTCTTGTACCAATGTATTGATTTAAAGAAACGGAAGGTTGATCAACAGTGTCGAATGGTATAATGCTTCAAAGCTCGTAGTGATTTTATCACACTAGTTAATAGTGTGTAGCATTGAGTAAACATGTTGCTATATGTATAGAGATTGACGTAGTTAGCGTCTGGTGAAAGGTGACTGATGGCGGGACTGTATCTCACAGTAGAAAACCAGGACAGTGAGTTAAGACATAAACAAAATGAAGTTAGAGGCTGATGGTCGTAAACCAGGTGTCATATGTGACATGTGTACACATGTGAATGAAAATAGTATTTATCTGCACTGACGTAGATAAAGTTCTGAAATTTATTTCTCATATAAAATATCATATACTGTAGTGTAAGTATTCTTAATTCTACAAACAAAAGTTACAATTAAGGGAGACAGTTACATTGCCGGGATATGGGAGAGTGGATGTCAGTAAGCAGCCGAATCATGAGGTCAGATATGAGAGTGGAACCAAAATTGATAATTGAGTTCCTTTTTTTAGCTAGCAGTCTACATCCTTAATTATTCGGAGGATGTATTCCAATCTCTGTCTACCTCTGCAATTTTTACCCTTCACAGCTCCATCTACGAGTTATTCGGTGATTTCTAAATGGGTGCCTTACCATCCTGTCCCTGCTCCGTGTCGGTGTTTTTCAAGTATTCTTTTCCTCATTGATTCTCCAAAGAAGCTTCTCATTCCTTACCTTATCAGTCACTTAATTTTGAGGATTGCTCTGTAGAACCACATCTCAAATGCTTTTATTCTCTTCTTTTTCTGTTTTCCTACTGTCCATGTTTCATTATCATAGAATGCTGAGTTCCAAACATACATGCTCATAAGTTTCGTTCTCACACTAAAGTCAGTGTTCGATATTAGTAGGTCAGGCCAGGAATGCTCTCTTGCCAGTGACAGGCTGCTGTTATAGCGTCCTTGCTCCGTCCATGATGGGTTATTTTGCTGCCCAGGTAGCAGAATTCCTTAACTTCATCAACCTCGTGATCACAATACCTGATGTTAAATTTCTCGCTGTTCTCATTTTTTCTAATTCTCAGTACTTTCGTCTTTTTTTGATTTACTCTCAGTTCATGTTTTGTACTCATACGACTTTTCATTATGTTTAGCAGATCCCGCAAAAGTTCTTCACTTTCCCTGATGACAGCAATGTCATCAGCGAATTTAATCACTGATATCCTTTCATATTAAAATTTAACACTACACTTGAAGCAGCCTTTCATTTATGCCTTTGGTTCTTCAGTGTATAGAGGAACAGTAAAGGCCTTACACCCATTTCAATTCTTTCTTTGCTTTCCCCTCTTGGGTCTTTATGTATTGTATATCATTTGTCTTTACCTATGACTTCCCCCTGTTTTTCTCAACATTTAGAACGTCTTGCAGCATTTGACATTTATGAACACTTTCTCCAGATCGACAAATCCTATGAATGTGTCTTAATGTGTCTTTAGTTTTCTTCCGTTATGAACCGCAATGTCAAAATTGTCTCACTAGTGTCTTTACCTTTCGTAAGCCAAACTGATCTTCATGTAAAACATCCTCAACTTTCTTTTCTGTTCTTCTGTATATTGTTCTTGTCAGCAACTTGCATGTATAAGTTGGTAAACTGATTGTGCGATAATTCTTTTATTTGTCATCTCTTTTCATCTTCAGAATTGTGTGGATAATGGTTTTCCGAAAGTCAGATGGTATACCGGCAATCTCTTATATTCTACAGACCAGTGTGAATAGTCGTTTTGTTGCCACTTCCTTCAATGATTTTAGAAATTTTGATTAATTGTCTGCCCCTTCTGCCTTATTTGATCTAAAGACCTCCACAGTTTTTAAATTCTGATTCTAAATACTGGATCCCATATCTCTTTCGTAACGACTCCTGTTTTTCCTTCTATTAGAGGCCTTCACTGTACCCTTTCCTCCTATTTGCTGTTTCCTCTACATTTATCTGTGGAGCTCTCACTGTACTCTTTATGTTACCAACCTTGTGTTTAATTTCAACGAAGATTATTTTGACTTTTCTGTGTGCGGAGTCAGTCCTTGTGACAATCATTTCTTTTTCGATTTCTTCATATATTTCATGTAGCTGTTTCGCCTTAGCTTTCCTGCTCTTCCAATTTATTTCATTCCTAAGGGAGTCGTATTGCTGTACTCCTGAACTCCTCTGAACACTTTTGTACTTCCTTCTTTCATCGATCAACTGAAGTATTTCTTCTGTTACCTATGGTGTCTTCGCAGTTACGTTCATGTACCTTTATTTTTCTTTCAGAATGACAATTTACTTGCTTTTCATGTTAGCAAACCAAACAATACCCTTTCGGCTCCGTATTGGTCGACGCCTGGAGTCAGGATGCGTTCCATGTCTTGCACAATTCACAATCGCAGTTTCCATCCGTGTTACCATTACCCCACCTGTTCAGGGTTGTTTTCACCAGGAGCACCCCTATTCTTATCTGTTCAGGGTCATCCCTGCTTTCCACTTTGTTGCAAAGCTGCTGGTCTCTACCTGTGTTGGTGGACAGTCAATTGACAGTTCTTCAACGGTGTTGTTTAAGAACATTTTACGGCATTTCAGTCGTCCAGCCTCGAACCCACTGCCAAAGAGAGGATGTCGATCATCGATGGTTTGCCTGAGTCTCTCTCTAAATTCGTGAGATGTTTTTCTGAAAATAGTACTCGCAAGGCAGCACTATGTAATCCTTTGGTTGGGGCGTGGGTTTCATACACTCCGTAGTTTTTCGACATGTTTTCCTAAGGTGTATGTCGAATTTCTTCGTAGAGGGTGGTCTGGTCCATACCGGGCAGTTATATTCAGCTGTAGAGAAGTAAGGTGCTTTTGTGGTGGTTCCCACGTTACAAGCTTTTACTCCCCTTTTTTTGATTAAGAGTTTTCACAAAATATTTTCTCCGGAGGCCACCTTCTGACGGTATTTTTCACATTGGTGGCGATCTGTATGTCAGAGATCTTTCCAACGTCACGCCCAGATAGGTTGGTTTACTTGTGTGTTCCAATGTGGTATTATTCCAGTGTCTCATTGTGCTCTCACTTTTCTTGACGATATCGAAGGTGGAAGGCGCTTTCTTGAGTCTTCGAAAGATTGCTTTAAGGAAGTTATTTTGATAATATTCTGTCATATCTCTTAGTACTTTCTCCAGCATCTGCCCTACGTCCACAAAGCCTCTCCTGAGCTGTGATTGCCAAGTGATCTGCACATACAAAATGCTTATTGTGATTAGGTGTTGACTGGTCTTTAGTGTATTGGTTAAAAAGGGAGGGAGCCACGACTCTTCCCATGCCCTGTCACTTTCTTTGGTCTCTCCACTCTCTGGTTTTCTCCCACTGAGTACGACGTAAAATTTTCTGTTTTGTGAGAGAGAATCAACGATCTTAATAAAGTGCTACTCTGATTTCATTATAGTGTTTCTGGAAGATCAACCTATGTTGACTGCATCGCATGCAGAGGTGAGTCGACCAATGATAGCTCCGTAAGCCTTTTATTTTAGTACCGTGTTTTCACAGGTTCTGTCAGGCAAAGAATCTGGGTGGTGCATAATTTGCCAGGTCTAAAATAAACTTGTCGAGGGGCAGCTTTCATGTAACTTTCAGACCGATAGATTTATAGACGGTCCAAAATGTGTCTCTAACAGTTTGACGAGTCTGGATGCTTCCCAGGCTTAGGCAGCAGAACTATCCTTGTCTTCCTCTAAGTGTTCTCGATTTTATAAGTTTTGCGCAATGGTTGAAGAGCCGGAGGATCCACATTTTGATGCCCAGGTCAAAATGTTTGATCTACTCCGTGCACATGTTGTCCACCTCAGCCACCTGACCGTTTTTCATTGTGGCTCTGGTTGAGTTCTTTCGTTGTGAAAGGCGCTGAGAGTGTATGGGTTGCCAACTGCAGGACCATAATGGTCTCTACGTTTTCTTTTCGACTTCCATTCAAGAGGGGTTTATGGGGCCCCTGAGTTGGGTGTTACCTCAGCGGGCTGTGTCGTGCCTTTGGGGCCAGCAATACGCTTTTTCACAAGATTCCACCCTATTTTGCTGCTGAGCGTCATATCCATTCCCTGAAAGACCAGAATCCACCCATTTTGCATCTTCCTCTTAGCATTTCCTTCAGTACCGTACTGCATGTTAGGGTTTCTTGATTAAAAAGTATTTGTGCTATAGTTTCTCATGTGATCAGTAAAACTGCAGATGAAGTAGTAATTTACTACAGTAATGCTACATCACAATGGAAGAAGAGAGGAAGGAATATTGGACGATTGGGGTTTCAAGTCCTGCTGACAATGAGGTCATTATTGATGGCTTACAAGCTCGGATTAAGCAATTGTGTGGTAACAAACCCACCATGACCTTTCTAAGGAACATTCCTGGAATTTTCTTAAGAGGTTTCTTGGAAATCACTTAAAAACTAAATCAGAATGGCCGGGCGGGAATTTAAATCCTCTACCTTCCGGATGTGAGTCTGGTGTGATAACCACTGGATTACCTCTCTCAGACACAGTAGAATTCGTCGTAAAGAACTGAAATGACAGCCGTGAGTCTGCCTACAATCAGTATTAAGTTTGCTCGTGCCATATCGCAAATGTCCAGAAAGTCCTTGATATTGCTGTTTGTAAAAGTCGGCCACCTCAGTCAGAGATACAATGCGATTAAGGAATTCTATGGTCCATTGGTGTGTCAGTGTACTGTGAAAACAATTGTTAAAACTACGATGAAGAAACGATGTCACCTCGCCTCAATGACCAACGAAAGGACAAGTAAGAATCTGATTTTTGTGTGCAGAATCGATTCATGAAAGCTATAGTGCAACCACAAACTCAATTTTAGTTTTGGTATTCCTTATGTTACAGTATTTCTAGAAAGTTGCTGTTATTAGGACCATACTGAGGTCGCAGTGCGAGTCAAAAGTTGATCGTTGAAAACAATTAGAAATCAAGGCGTCCCTTCTACATCACTGCTGTATCGGTTACGCGGTGTAGTTCCTTGAGTGTGACGAGTCCGAGAACGGTGACGCTGCGGTTGCCTCCTACTCGACGGCTCGTTTTTGTTGTGTTGGCTGAAGAGCCAATACCGTGTTACTAGAGGAGGCCGAAATGCTCGCGTTTTAGCTCACGCAGGCTGACGTGAGGAGGGAAGAACTATAATGACGTGAGGTCTGGAACATGACAAGGAATGAGAATTCAGAAAGCGGACGTAATTAGATTGATACTTAACTTTAATCCATTAATGATGAACGTCGCTCTTGACGGTACATTATTCACAATATCAATATCAATAGTAACTGAATATGGTGCCTTGCTAGGTCGTCGCAAATAACGTAGCTGAAGGCTATGCTAAACTATCGTCTCTGCAAATGAGAGCGTATGTAGGCAGTGAACCATCGCTAGCAAAGTCGGCTGTACAACTGAGGCGAGTGCTAGGAAGTCTCTCTAGACCTACCGTGTGGCGGCGCTAGGTCTGCAATCACTGATAGTGGCGACACGCGGGTCCGATGTATACTAACGGACCGCGGCCGACTTAAAGGCTACCACCTATCAAGTGTGGTGTCTGGCGGTGACACCACAGTTTTCCCTTTCTGAAGTGTGCTGGAGTGAGGATAGTCGTGACTTACAGCACAGCTTCATGAGAGTCATCTCTACATCTACATTTACGTCTACATCTACATCCACACCATTACTCTGCAATTCACAATTTATTTCCTGGCAGAGTGTTCATCGAACCATATTTAAGATATGTCTCTACAGTTCCACTATCGAATAGCACGCGGAAAAAACGAAAATTTAAATCATGCAATGCTAATTATGTTTCTTACGTAAATGATGACTACATCTAAGCCCACAGTAACGACGTACATGTAGGATAAACATTTCTATTAACTACTGTACTTCAGTAGCCATTTGTAAAAATGACTATTCTACACCTTATTTAGATCTATGTCTCGAAGATGTGCTGAGTGTATTTATATGTTTTGACTATGCCATTACGCTTTATCACTTTAGGACATGGTGTAGAAAAGGTACGTTTTTCCGTACTTTATCTGTACATATTGTGATACGTAATGCTGTATTGTGTTGACAGACACACTGCTCACTAGTATATATACACTCCTGGAAATTGAAATAAGAACACCGTGAATTCATTGTCCCAGGAAGGGGAAACTTTATTGACACATTCCTGGGGGCCGATACATCACATGATCACACTGACAGAACCACAGGCACATAGACACAGGCAACAGAGCATGCAAAATGTCGGCACTAGTACAGTGTATATCCACCTTTCGCAGCAATGCAGGCTGCTATTCTCCCATGGAGACGATCGTAGAGATGCTGGATGTAGTCCTGTGGAACGGCTTGCCATGCCATTTCCACCTGGCGCCTCAGTTGGACCAGCGTTTGTGCTGGACGTGCAGACCGCGTGAGACGACGCTTCATCCAGTCCCAAACATGCTCAATGGGGGACAGATCCGGAGATCTTGCTGGCCACGGTAGTTGACTTACACCTTCTAGAGCACGTTGGGTGGCACGGGATACATGCGGACGTGCATTGCCCTATTGGAACAGCAAGTTCCCTTGCCGGTCTAGGAATGGTAGAACGATGGGTTCGATGGCGGTTTGGATGTACCGTGCACTATTCAGTGTCCCCTCGACGATCACCAGAGGTGTACGGCCAGTGTAGGAGATCGCTCCCCACACCATGATGCCGGCTGTTGGCCCTGTGTGCCTCGGTCGTATGCAGTCCTGATTGTGGCGCTCACCTGCACGGCGCCAAACACGCATACGACCATCATTGGCACCAAGGCAGAAGCGACTCTCATCGCTGAAAACGACACGTCTCCATTCGTCCCTCCATTCACGCCTGTCGCGACACCACTGGAGGCGGGCTGCACGATGTTGGGGCGTGAGCGGAAGACGGCCTAACGGTGTGCGGGACCGTAGCCCAGCTTCATGGAGACAGTTGAGAATTGTCCTCGCCGATACCCCAGGAGCAACAGTGTCCCTAATTTGCTGGGAAGTGGCGGTGCGGTCCCCTACGGCACTGCGTAGGATCCTACGGTCTTGGCGTGCATCCGTGCGTCGCTGCGGTCCGGTCCCAGGTCGACGAGCACGTGCCCCTTCCGTCGACCACTGGCGAAAACATCGATGTACTGTGGAGACCTCACGCCCCAAGTGTTGAGCAATTCGGCGGTACGTCCACCCGGCCTCCCGTATGCCCACTATACGCCCTCGCTCAAAGTCTGTCAACTGCACATACGGTTCACGTCCACGCTGTCGCGGCATGCTACCAGTGTTAAAGACTGCGATGGAGCTCCGTATGCCACGGCAAACTGGCTGACACTGACGGCGGCGTTGCACAAATGCTGCGCAGCTAGCGCCATTCGACGGCCAACACCGCGATTCCTGGTGTGTCCGCTGTGCCGTGCGTGTGATGATTGCTTGTACAGCACTCTCGCAGTGTCCGGAGCAATTATGGTGGGTCTGACACACCGGTGTCAATGTGTTCTTTTTTCCATTTCCAGGAGTGTATATATTTTTTATATTGTAGATCTGAGAATGGTCATTACTTACTGAAACCGGTCATCATCAAAGGAATTGATATTGTGATCAAAGACTGGAACAAAAAAAATTGAAAGTGGAAGTAGGTAAGAGCCGGTGATAGTGAGGGACGGAGAACATATGGCAAAGAGGAAGTGATACTAACAGTGGAAGGAAATAGTAGCACTAGGAAAGAAGACATGGCATAATATCAAAAAGGGAGAGCAAGAGGGAAACAATAACAGAAGACTGTAGCAGTAGGACAGAACGAAGGGGACCCTGCATGTGACATAGAAGACAATGACAGAGGGAGAAAGAGATAATGTCAATGAGTTGGTCTGAATGAGTCAGTGGGGGCGACTGGTAGTGGAAGGGTATGAGTGACTCAATAGTGTGAGTGAGTTACAATTATGGGAGCTTGTTGGAGTTTGAGGTGATTTGCATGCTTTTCTTTTTTTAAAAAAAGAAAGGACAAATATGTTCGAAAGCCAAAATCCTTAGGAAAATTCTATTCCACTACTCTGTCAGTCTCTTAAATAAACAAGAACATATTCTCATTTTTTGTGCTCCGATGAGAGCATTTTTGCGATAGCCACTTTATACTGATTATGTGAAGAACAAATCCACGGATATTGATGAATATCCGATTAGTGCTTCATGGTGTAACACCATCCATTTGTCCTAACGAAATGATGAAAACCTGAATGTCATTACAGTGATTCTCGCCCGTCCTAATAGAATCATACAGAGGATGCTAGTAAAGGAGTTCAGGATTTGTTTACTGCACGAACTGTACTGGGAAGACACTGAAACTCTTTTATGCAGTTTGGTAGTCTAACGTAGCAGCCGATACAAAGGAAAGAAATTGGAAAAAACTTTGAGCGAGAGGAGGGATCGAAATGTTTCACAGAGGGACTGTTTCTCACTGTTGGCGAAACTCGGCAGAGGTCCCCCGCGCAACAGCTACAGCAGAAATGTTTGCTCAGCTTCCGCTTCGATCAGATCGGAGAAAGCTTTTAGAGTGCGTTGTCGCAATAAAGCCCGCCTCGGGACTTCCCTACTGACACTGCGCTCGCCAAGAATGCCGGCGGACGCGCGCGGCCAGCAGGAAGGGCTTGTGCTCCAGCTGTTCTCCAGAAGGGGCCGCCAGCTGCCCACTCCGTTCCCTCAGAAATCTGTCGGATGCGAATGTATTGTTCGGGTACTAGACGAGGGGAGCTTTTAGGCTTACTGACCTTATCTGGACGTTAGTAAATATAAACAAGCCTTAATCTAAGGGGAAGAACATTCTCCATAAATGTACAAAGGTACAAGGGGAACAGATACTATGGCCGGCCGCTACGGTCGCAGGTTTGAATCCTGCCTCGGGCATGAATGTGTGTGATGTCCTTAGCTTAGTTAGGTTTAAGTAGTTCTAAGTTCGACGGGACTGAGGACCTTAGAAGTCAAGTCCCATAGTGCTCAGAGCCATTCGAACAGATACTAATGCTAAAGTTCTCAGAGGATTTAGAGCTCTTAAGGAAGACATTTCAATGCTTATAACAGAATCCTGGTTAAGACCAAACGCAATTTATCCTGACAAAGAGATAGAGTGATACAGAAGAGAACATTAATTAAGATTAAAATTAGAGAAGACTTTGAAAAGGAAGAAGTGATATAATTTTTCTAGTTAAGGAATCTGATGCACCAAGTGGCTATGAGAAGTAAACATGAAAGTTGAAACCACCTGGCAGATTAAAACTGTGTGCCGGACCGAGACTCGAACTCGGGACCTTTGCCTTTCGCGAGCAAGTGCTCCACCAACTGAGCTACCCAAGCACGACTCACGCCCCGTTCTCACAGCTTTACTTCTGCCACTACCTCGTCTCCTACCTTCCAAACTTTACAGAAGCTCTCCTGTCTAAAAATAAAGGTTGTCCATAAATTATCTTTACAATATAAGACTTTAATACCTTCAAAACTATACTACATATTAACAAATGGCTATAACATGAGAGAATTCACAACATTTTTATCCTCATTCATACACATCAAATGTGAACCCTTAGAGCACTGATAATGTCTAGTCGGAATTGCATTTCTCTCCACCCGCGATTCAACATCTCCTAAGTGACGTGTTCGAAGGCACTGTGTTTCAAGTCGTGTAGGTCTCTATCTGGGGTTCGGAACACCAGATCCTTTACAAAATCCCAGAGAAAGAAATCTAATAGTATATGGTCTTGGAATCGTTGTGGCCATCGCATTGGAGCATCCCATTCAATGCACTCATGCGAAACTTTTCATCTAGAAACTGACTGACGTTGGTAACCAGTGGGATGGTGACCCATCCCGCTGGACTATGACATCAAATTGCAGATGTTTCAGACTCTTGTAACTTCTCCAGGTGAACACCACTGGCAGCAGACTCGATGCGAAACATTAACATTTCCACTGTGTCTCTCCTTTTCACGTGTAACGTGATGATGTTGTGAACGTTACCGACGATTCAATTTGGCGCAAACACGAAACCTTGCCTCATCGGAGAAACAAATTTTTTCCCCAAAATGTCATTGTTTGCATCAGTGTTGCCTAGCATACCCACTGCAGCTGTTCGCGCTGAGTTTTATCCGTAGGATTTACTGCCTGAAGCAGCTGCGCCCTGTAGGGATATAGCCGTTAACTCTTAATGCAAGACACTGTACATTGTTGAGCTTCTCATTTTCAACTGTATGACCACTGTAGGCTACCGATTTTGCAAGAATCCTTGCAAACACCTGCCGTACATTGCCCGCATTGGCATCTGAATCAGATGGGCACCCACCCCTCTTTTATGGAGAACACTGTTTCCATAAAAGGCACATGCCAAGCATGCACAATTGGTCGGGACGGTGATTTCCTTCCACATATCGTTCGAAAGTTACGTTGTACTTCGGTATCGGAAGTAGTCTGCTAGAACCAGGCCACACGCTAAGCTTTCTCCAATGGCGTTCACATTTTATCCGCTTTTCAAGTTCAGTTTGCAGTCAGAATTGCATCACCTTTAAAGTAAAGAGAAGACCTGTATGAGTTATCACATGTTGAAAACCATCTGTTGATATTTAGTACAGTTTTAAAATTATTAAAGCTTCAAGCTCTAAAGATAATTTGTGGGCAGGCTATTAGACATTTTCAGTTCTGAATAAGAAAATTTTCTTCATCCATATATATGTATACTATGGTAAAATTTTAAAACGAAACTGAAAGTCCACATTTGAATAAAATTCCACATCTGAATACAGCTTTTCTTGGAAGTGTAGTGTGAATCCTGCAAAGAATTAATAAAAAAAGAAACTGGGGCATTCAAATGTGATGCTTAAAAGGAGATAATAATAATAATAAACTAAAATGACAAACCGAGAAATTTAAAGAAGTTAGATAAAAAAGTGTAGAAAGTAGCGTATTAAAAATTTTTATCAGATGACTAGTTAGAGACACACTGGTGAGAGAACTGGGATAAACAATACAGGAGAAAAATTGTAAGAACGGAAAAAAATTAGAGCAACGAATACATTATCGAAAATGTTGAAAGTAGCAGCTCTGTTGGGATGAAAAAATTAACGCAACATGGTATAGATGATATCGCACGATGGTATCGAGAAAGTTTAAAGACTGTTGGAAAAGAAACAGCATCCTCTGCCAAGGTCACAATGAAGATCTCAATGGCAGCGTTGGTGGAGAAGGAAACCATCAGCACAGACCAGCTTCACACTTCGCTCTGTGGAGTGAAGTAGAGGAAACCACTTCCTTGTGGTGAAGATGATCTCTGGAAACGTTAACGGGATAGACCCCAAACAGAAAATTTTCCTTGTTATTTAGGTATACAATGACAAACTCATCTATTGAATTACTCAGCTGCAGCACAGATCCTTTAATGAGAATACTTTAATAACTTGAAAATTCAGCCAGACGGACTTTAAGCATGACAACCTAAGTATGTTAAGGACCTGAAACTTGGTGTAAGAGAAAAACATGTTTTAGGGAGAGATCTAGGTATAATAGAGAGAACTACACAGGGCGTAAAACATCTGTGCATACAATAATTTTGTAAGGTTATTGGAGATAAAAACCATTTATTTATGTGACTCAGACGACGCACGTGCACTATTTCCCCACTAGGAGTTGAAGCATTATTTGAAGAATGTCACCTTTCTCTTATTTCAAAGTAATTTTCTTGCATGAATGTGCGTTCTTTTATTAAGGAAATGCTTCAGGTTGTCTATAAAAAATGTGATGAAACGTAAATTAACAGTAAATTCAGACCAACTGTAGGGAAGCAGCCTACTCACGCCGTATAAAATTCACATCAGTCTTTCCATTGTGTGCCAGCCAGTCCGCTGTAACTAGCTCTGACGTCATAAATGTTGCGCAATACTTTAAAATGTTCGATCCAGATAAAAATATCGCCCCGCTAGATTTCTGGAACGATTCTGAAGATGTGATTCCACCAACTTGGTCTGAACGAGAGAAAATCTCATTTATTAGAAGCCAGTAAGCAGGTGACGCCATGCATTGGTCAGCTGATGTTACGTTGCAGTGTAAAACATTAGCGGAATTTAAAACAGCTTTTATTAATGAGTATTGGTCTAGTAACAAGCAAAATGAAGTGTTGAGAGACTTTTGGAGTGGAAAACGCTTCAATGTAGGCAAGGAATCTATTAAAGAGTTTGCCAGGTCATGGATCTCACGTTTGTCACATTTGGCCGAAAAGCTAAAACTTGAAATGATAATACTAGGTCTTCAAGCCAAACTGCCATGGTATTGGCAAACTAGAATTATATATGCCCCTAGAGACAATCTTAATCGTTTCATTGAGTATTTGGAACGTGTAGAGCGTGTTGCTGCCAATGAGGAGTAATAACAAATGCTAGTTAACACTAGTAGTAATTTTAAGAATGAGCAGAATGGCAATGTAAACAGCAGAGCAGTAGGTGTTCGGCATCCTAAGAGAGGTAGGAATTGGACAAATAATTATCAGAACCAACAATGGCATCCAAATGATAGTAATTTTGTTCTGAACAAAATTATGCAGGTAAACTACAGTGCGGAAAGCAATGCTGTGCCAGTTAACTATAATGGAAATAAAGGAAACAGTAGTAGGCCGAGGCAGGAAAACTAGTTCCCGTCTATCAGGCGGGTATTTTTTTTTAGCCAGTAATTACAGCAATTGGTAAGACAGATCAGAATACTGAGACTGAACATGTGGGTGAGGGGTCGGTAGCATCTAAGGATACAGCAGAAATATTAGATCACTCACAGTATTTGATAGATACCGTGTTAGAGACGCTTTCTAAGTGGGAAGAGAAGGTCCACTAGTGCAACGGTAGGGAAGTGCTACAAAATACTGAATTGTCAGGTGAAGACGCAGAAGAAATTCATGCTTATATTTACGATGAGGATGATGTGCTCTTATCTAAAGTGCCTGTGCAGGATGTTGATACTGTACTAATAAATTTAGGACAGGAGGTAAGTGAGAATGTAGAGGATAGCCTGTTGGGGGTCGATGAATCCAGTAGCTGTGACCAGTTGTCACTTGAGAAGGAACCCGACGATAATAGTGAAAGTGGTTTAGCTGTAACTAGTGTTATGCACGGTCTCGAGACGCAGAATCGCTCAGACTACAGTAATTTGGGTCATGTTCGGCAAACTAAATGTAATGAAGTCATGCGGTGTTTCGATTTAAAATTAATACACCGACTGGAAAAGGCAGCTGAAAATGTAATTCAGGAAAGCCCTACACACTTTGACCTAAATGTAATGAAGATAGATGTCGATCACTTTAGTTGGAGACAAATCCAAAAGGAACTATTGGATGAGTTTGAGGAACCACCTGTACAAACTAGAATAAGCCACCCTATAATAATAGTGATTATGTTGGGCATCAATGTACGTTGTGTCTTAGACAGTGGAAGTGAGGCGAGTGCGATATCTCAGTTCTCCTTTGATGCATTACCTGGTAAAGAAAAGCTTACAGTAATGAGGGTATCAGGACTAAGAATAATTGGTTCTACTAGCAAGGTGTCAAAAACGGTAAAACAAGAAGCTTCGCTGCCCTTTAACATTAATGGTAATTTAATTGGTCATCCATGCTTAATTGTAAACAATCTCAGTATTGAGGTTTTAATTGGCATAGATTTCTTGTCGAAATATCAGAGTGTTGTTGACTTGGAAAGAAGCCAGTTAAAATTGGTCTTGCCGATAGCTGGAGTAATTACGGTACCTTTTATTGATAAACTTGTAACTAATGATGAAACTTGGGAGCTACCTATACGAGTTCTGAAAAATAGGAGATATTGGGACGAAAGGGTAAATCTTAGTAAAAGTAAGCTAAACACATTAGAAAGAAAGGAGCGTCGTGACGCAAAAGCTGTACCCACCAGTTTTGAAATAGGTCAGTTAGTCCTTGTCAAAACCAAGAAAAAATCAAAGAAAATAAATGCAGAAACAAAGAAATTCATGTTCGTATACCAAGAACCTTTCAGGATCATAGGAAAACCACATGCCATTGCATATAGGCTAGAGTATCCTAAATGTAAAAAGCTATTCGTTCTCAGGAACGTGATCGACCTAAAGAAGTTCATAGGTAGTAAATGAATTCTGTAAGGAGGAGGTTGTTCTGTAACCTCTACACAGTGTGGCAGCTGTGCAGACCCCGCTGTGTGAGATCTTTCCTTTTCAGATCTCACTCATTCTTCATCTTTCCTATACACCAAAGTTTCGACTCCTCCTTGCAATACAAAAATTTTCCGTCATGGCTATCAAGTCATGAGTTCGGTAACCATTCTATCCACCGATTAGTGAAGAAAATACCTAAAGTGACAAACCTAACAGTGACATAAACGACAGAAGTATGATGTAATTAAGATACAAATGTATTTGAGTAACAAGTATGTATAGAAACCTGGTAATATTGTAAGGACAAAGTGTTGTTTTATTGGAAATGGTCTCACAATAATATTTAAAAAAGATATACAAGTTCGTTTATAAGCAGGATCTGAAGTGGCAATGAGGCCTAGTGTATGCTAATTAACAGTAAAAGAGATTGCTTAGTGTTATGATAAATATGCAGGTAAGTTGTAAAAATGAACTCACCTTGTGTAGCAGGGAATGGTAGTGTAATAGAATTGAACAGTCTTTGTGGTTGAGACGTGAAGGACTCGTCCTTGAAATATTTATAAGGTTGTAGCTGGCCATTAATTGGTGTAGTGTGTGACCGAACACACCTACATGTATTGAGGTTATGAGTTGGAGGCGTGAATGCAACCATAGGTACCCTTATGTTAAATGAGACAGAGCAGCTCATGGTGTCCAATAGATTTAAGGAATTTAGCATTATGCTCGGCCAAAATTACTTAAAGCACTTTAGTGCCAGCATCTCGTGGTCGTGCGGTAGCGTTCTCGCTTCCCGTGCACGGGTTCCCGGGTTCGATTCCCGGCGGGGTCAGGGGTTTTCTCTGCCTTGTGATGGCTGGGTGTTGTGTGTTGTCCTTAGGTTAGTTAGGTTTAAGTAGTTCTAAGTTCTAGGGGACTGATGACCATAGATGTTAAGTCCCACAGTGCTCAGAGCCATTTGAACCACTTTAGTGGGAGGTCGAGGGAGACTACCTGTCGTTTCAGCGTCTGATAGAGTGGAAATCGATTGCAACGTGAGCAAACTGATCAGATGCAATACACTATAGATATGAAATAAATGTGCTATCCTATGCTTTAAATTTTAATGGAGTGAGTATTACTTAAGTTCATACACTAGCAAAGTAAGTACACAACTGCAGATGTGGGACTGACACAGCAGCAGAGGACCAATAAGAGGATTTAGTAGTCCACTAAACGTAGTGTGTTTTGAACACTCAGAACCGTACTATCACTACAAGTTACTCACATGTACAAAGAAGTTGAGAAGACAACTACTAATCAAATATACTCATACTATCTCTAAGAATAAGGTAATCAAAGATGAGTCAGTTAAGTAAATAAAATACAGATTTGTCAGGAATGTACCGAGCAATGGTTCAGTGTTACGGCCCAGAAATAATAAATTGAAATTAAATAGCATTTATGGTTGTATGCCTTGAGCATACATTTTCTCTAGTACGTGAGTAACGGCGTTTTGAGCCATTTGTTAGCCGATTTTATGACAATTAAGTAACCAAGAGAATAAAATTGGAAAATTTCTGTTAACTTTGTTACAGTAACATATTGAAAGATAAAAAATATATATATCCCCATTTCATTGTGGCCCACCCTTAGATATTAAATGAACAGAGTCTGAGGCACTCTTTTTGTTTGTTCTACAGGACAAACCAGGTAATGGCAGCCTGGTAGCTGCGTGAAAACGTGGAGTGACTTGGACACAACTCACAGTGACCCCTACCCCTTTGTAATTTAGAGTGAACGTGAAGGACACACACCATAGCAACTTTCCCTCCTGTACCCTTGTGAATGGAAGTGTAGAACGCCAGCCAAAGCGGCTACAACCACCTATGTAAAAATGAAATTGTCATGATTTGTGAAATTTTCTTTCAGCTTTAGAAAAGACTACTAAGATATAATTATCTGTTTATGTATCATGAATAACTATGTTATTTTCTTTGAATTTGTGTATGTAAAAATGTATTTAATGGATTTACCATTTTCATAATTTTACATATTTTATGTATTTGTCTGTCTAAGGCAATATGTATGCCAAAGTGTTTCATTGATTTTGCTTAAATTTTGAGTGATAAGGTTGCTTAAGAGGCAGTGAACATTCCAGCAATTTAAATAATTGAAGTAGATAATAAGTTTTCTTTTAATATTTATATATGTTTACATTTCAATTTTAATTTTCATAGGGAGTTAAGCTGTACTCTTGCTTCCCTTTTTGTAATTAATTTTTTTCTCCATTTACATTCAAAAATATTAAGTAGAGGGTGATGTTGGGAAGCAGCCTACTCACGTTGTATAAAATTCACACCAGTCTTTCCATTGTGCGCCAGCCAGTCCGCTGTAACTAGCTCTGAATTCATAAATGTTGCACAATACTTTAAAAATCAAGTAAATAACCTGAAACGTTTCTAGCATGTCAGGAGCAATACTAAATCAATATGTGTTGAATATCACTTCAATAACTAACCATTTTCGAAATTTGGATTTTTCTGTAAAAATGATTGGCGCACAGAAAAGAGCTATAAACTTAAAAATTTATGTTTAGATTATTTTTGCATAATTAGTACAAACAGTATGCTGGATCACACAAATTAAAATTTTAGTTGAAATTCATGATTTTCTGGTTTTTGTCTTAAAAATTAAGGCAGCAAGTTAGATTAAGTATGCCAATAAATAAGGCTAGGATGTTTAAATTTACGTAGAAGGGAGATCCGCTATAATCATAAAGATGTGAGAAGTTTCAACAGAACAACTATAAAACTATAGCTAGAGTATCTCCAAAGAGCAATTTCAGAGCTCGTCTACTGCGTGTAGTGTAATTAAATTAATTCTCTCGCCCAAAATATTTGACTTACCCACGTCAGACTCTTATTATGATTACTTACCTATGTGCTGATTGCACATTTAAATTGAGAACTTCATCGGTCATCAGCAAAGGAAGCAATGATTATTCGATAACTTAAAGTGTTGCATTACTAGCCCAGTGCCAATTCGGGAGAGCGGATTTGATCAGGCGCTCCCTTAGCCGTCCGCATCGCGGCTTTATAGGTAAGAACGCTGAGCGAGAAAGGAAGACCCCAGTTCTCTTTAGACGCTGATTAGCGCACCACCTGTGCCGGGAGTAACGTGGTGTAGGTATCACTGCTATAAACAGCCTTGGATGTCGTAATAAGTTACTAGGGATCCATGTAACCATGAAATCGTTTTATAGTGAAGTGTTAATTCTGGGACAACTTTAATGATCTATCTTCAGTTTGCATATGTCGTATTTCTACCTGCCGCCACAGGGCAGACATTCTACCATTATTTAGTGTGGCGTTTGATGAACATTATCATCAAATGATACCGAGCATGCAGAAACATTTAATTTGATCAGTTATAGTTGCATCAGCGCATTAGACTCTGAATTTCTCTGGTAGTTGGATTGTGTGGATTCTTTTTGATCTGTGACTTTCAGAATATAGTGAACATTTTAGAGAGAATCGTGTTTTATTATGAATCCCAGACAATCTCCTAATTCCTCAGAGCTATAAGCTGTACCTATAAATGTATTTCGCAGATGAAGTGAGCACTAGGAATTCTAATTATAGGCTTCACGTTTTGCTAATCACTTTCTGGTTGCCAATATTGTAGTTAGGGAGCCAGTGTTAAGAATGGCAAACAACAGCAATTAAAAAAATACAAAACATTTATAACCAATTATTCCACCCACCGCCCCACATATGGTGCATCGGCTGGAAAATGCATGTTTTCTACATTACATTCTACATTATAAAAACAATTATTATACCTGCCACCCCCCACAACGATATCACATAAAAGAGCCTGTGGCCTAAACGAATCAGAAGAATTATATTTTCATGTGCTTTAAAAAAATGAAACCATTTCCCTGTCTTCTCTTCTCTTCATCGAACTGAGCAGACGTATTTTATTTGTGTCTGTAGTAAGTGACTATACGGTCTGCCGAGCGCTGTTGGGAAGCGGGGTGCACTCAGCTCTTGTGAGGCAAACTGAGGAGCTACTTGATTGAGAAATAGCGGTTCCGGTCTCGTAAACTGACATATGTCTGGGAGAGAGGTGTGTTGAACACAATCCCCTCTATATCCGCATCCAGTGACGCCTGTGGGCGTCCGGTCGGTACCGTTGGGCCTTCCAAGGCCTGCTCGGACGGAGTTTAGTTTTATTTTAGTCTCTGTAGTAAACATGTATTTGACATATAATTAAATGCGTTATAAACGGCTTATATTTTTGTTATTTGGAACTAATAGTTCTCCCCGCAATTTTTAAGTTGCACCTGAATTATGGTTTCTGTAACATTTGTTTCAGGAAAACTAGCTCGAACCGCGAACACGGCAGATGATGGCAAAGAGACACAATGTGCCGAATGCAATTCGCATTCTGCCATTGATATCATTCTGCTGTACGCAAAGCGTGTCCTTGAGATCATTTGAAGATCATTTAACAGACTTTCGATCATTTTGAGCATGCGCAAATTACGTATGATCAGCGACGGATTCACATACACCAACAGGCATGAGCCTAAGGGTGGCAGCTTTAGAGGGCGTCATTTTTTGCACTGTATTTAAACATTTTACCTTTCAAAATAACTGCACTTAAAAATGACAAAAATTGTTAATATTGTGAAATAACTTGCTAGTTTAAACAAGCCATAAGAACGACAGTCGACAACACAAGCTTTCAAATATTATTAGTTTACTTTGTGACTGAATGGAAATTCCATCGCTCAATTTCCGCCTGGAATCGTGTTTATGAAATTGTTCAATAATATTTCAAACTAAGCTGTCAGAACGACATTCGACAGGATAGTTTTCCAACTTTATTATTCGGAGAATGCTGTCGGCTTCAGACTTCTGTTCATAGAAAAAGAGCCTACAATCAAATTGAAATACTCTGTATTGTTGTTCTTGTCTTACAGATTTTATTTCACAGCACAGTTCAATCAAGTAACCCAAGCTAGTCAGTTTATCACTGTCACGTTTAAAGTAAACAGCTATGTACTCGTTTGCCGTGTAGCACGGTTTTGAACTACACACTTTTTATTTACAAACTTATTTTCTTTTGTGTTGGTTGAACCGTGATTTATTTTCAAAGAATATTCTTAAGAATTTATTTTATTTACTAGCGATTCCTCAAGAACATTACCACATTTAATCACACTATGTAAGCATGGAAGTAGTTGCCAGGGAGGAACTAATGAATTCATAGCCAAATTCCTTTCAACAAATGGGAATTTTATTCGCTTTAATTGTGCCTATGTTTTCCGTGATTTCCCTAAAATCGCTCTAGGCAAATGCTGGGATAGTTCCTTTGAAAGGGCACGGCCGAATTCCTTCCCCGTCCTTCCCTAATCTGATGAGACCGATGACTTAGTTTGGTCTCTTCCCCCAAAACAATTAACTAACTTAATAGTGCCTAAGACCATTTTTCAAAAGAAATAGATTTAAAATTATGATCACTAAGCACCCTCTAAATATCAAAGTTACAACTTATTCAGAGGTAAGTTTAGACAGTATGAGCTTTCGGGCAGAGAACCTTACCGCTCCCTTTTGACACAGCCGTAGTTACGACCGCTCACAACAGCCTCTGAAAGACTACACTGGTGCGAATCGGCAACACGCCAGATAACTTTAAACTAAGAGTTTTAACAATTTACACAACACACGAACTATGCAGCCCCGTAGGAGGGATGGAAATGGTACAAAACACTAACAGTTAAAATATAACCTTGACACCGAAGGTGCAACTTGATTTTAACCTCTAAGAAAAGTCTTATGGTGGAAAGGTGGCAACTTTATATACTAAAATTATCATTTAAATAGAAACCCATGAAATGCAATCTTATGTAAAATTCTACAAGATTATCCAAACAATAGTTAAGACGCTCTACAGTACACAGATACCGCCTCTCGTGGTCATAGACAATAATATCAGTCTCCAAAGATCAAAACATATTTCACGTATTAGGCAGTTACAGTTCAAGCAATAAATTCGTTAACACACCATATCCTACAAATATGACAGACAGCTACTAACGTACGTTAGATTGATAGGGTGATTACCGAAAAACCCTAACCGCAGGTTGCTCTAACCCGCCCCAACTCCACAAGGGGAAAACAGACCACCCAATTTATAAACAACCACTTTCCCGCTGGTGGGAAAACGGAGAAGAATGGTGGGACGACCCCAAAGCAAAACTGCTGGTGACCTCACCAGGAAAACAAGTAGAATTTAACAAGAGTAAATCAAACAACATATCACCAATTACTTAACTTCTAATAAACTGCGATATCTCGAGAAGAGCTGGCGCAGCACCCTTAAATCGCTCTCCCGAAGCCTCTGCTGCCAGACACTTCAACGGACGCAGGAAGGCGCGCCGATCTCCCGCCTCACGACGACGCAGCTCGCACCGGCCCTACTGATGTCGTGAGTTGACTTCTGTTGCACTTGTGTTGACCGCGAAGTCACTACCCCTCCTTATACGCCGCGGCCCACTGGACTCACGTGGCGACCTCACATGCGCCGACGCTCAAGACGGACAACTCATCTACATCTACATCTACATCCATACTCCGCAAGCCACCTGACGGTGTGTGGCAGAGGGTACCCTGAGTACCTCTATCGGTTCTCCCTTCTATTCCAGTCTCGTATTGTACGTAGAAAGAAGGATTGTCGGTATGCTTCTGTGTGGGCTCTAATCTCTCTGATTTTATCCTCATGGTCTCTTCGCGAGATATACGTAGGAGGGAGCAATATACTGCTTGACTCTTCGGTGAAGGTATGTTCTCGAAACTTTAACAAAAGCCCGTACCGAGCTACTGAGCGTCTCTCCTGCAGAGTCTTCCACTGGAGTTTATCTGTCATCTCCGTAACGCTTTCGCAATTACTAAATGATCCTGTAACGAAGCGCGCTGCTCTCCGTTGGATCCTCTCTATCTCTTCTATCAACCCTACCTGGTGCGGATCCCACACTGCTGAGCAGTATTCAAGCATTGGGCGAACAAGCGTACTGTAACCTACTTCCTTTGTTGTCGGATTGCATTTTCTTAGGATTCTTCCAATGAATCTCAGTCTGGCATCTGCTTTACCGACGATCAACTTTATATGATCATTCCATTTTAAATCACTCCTAATGAGTACTCCCAGATAATTTATGAAATTAACTGCTTCCAGTTGCTGACCCGCTATTTTGTAGCTAAATGATAAGAGACCTATCTTTCTATGTATTCGCATCACATTACACTTGTCTATATTGAGATTCAATTGCCATTCCGTGCACCATGCGTCAATTCGCTGCAGATCCTCCTGCATTTCAGTACAATTTTCCATTGTTGCAACCTCTCGATACACCACAGCATCATCTGCAAAAAGCCTCAGTGAACTTCCGATGTCATCCACCAGGTCATCTGGGGCCTCAGTGCGCGACCGACCAACCATTCGATCCAACCGCGAAGGACCATTGCCTGAGCAAACTCGAGCAGACTGGCGGCTTAACGCGCAGACTCAGATGCAGGAACTAAGCCCCGACCGGGCGACCACTCGCTGAGTTCTCTTATTGGTGGAGTGGAAAGACTCTCATTCTGCTGACTTTAAAGGCTGATACGAACGACGGACAGACACTAAGTGCCTAACAAATGCGGACGAGAGATAGACTAGCAAGCTGGGAACGAGAGACTGACCAAGACTGACTCACTGCCGAGCTCATAGCGCCCCTTGTATGCACGAGAACAGGCAACCTTTCCCCTTTCCCACCAGAGGGTGACACCAAAGCTGCGACTGTGATGATCCTGCGAAACCGTGTGTCACTGACTGAACAATCGACATTCTCTTACACCGTTTCATTAATCAGAATTGTAGTGGTGATTTCTATAAATCACGTAGGTCAGTAGGCGGTAAAACCAAAAATTCATTTCATCGTACACTTTTAGTGTCGAATCACCTTTGCGTGATTACTTAGTTTTCTCCTGTAGTATCGGTGATATTTTTGTGCACTTTGTGAATTTTTCCGAGATAAGACCTGGAGCGCTATTGTCGGAGATATATTTCTAACATTTTAGCTTGTCATGAAAATCCACTTGAATACAAAACGTGCTCAACATATTATTCGAAATTATATTCTACCGTTGGATGTGATTTTTGTTTTTCTAAAAGTGATAACTCCAAAGTTTTGTATTCAAATGCAGCGCATTGTGTTGAAATGAAAGTTTGTAGTGGAGAAGAAGCTAACAACTCCTGAACTTCCTCTACGTGGACACGTTGAAAAATTCCATTTATTACCTAATGGTCAGTTCATGAAGTCCCTCGACCTTATAGCCTAATTCTGTTCCTTTCTCGCAGAGCACATTTAACGATATGGAATCAAATGGTTCAAATGGCTCTGAGCACTATGGGACTTAACATCTGAGGCCATCAGTCCCCTAGAACTTAGAACTACTTAAACCTAACTAACCTAAGGACGTCACACACATCCATGCCCGAGGCAGGATTCGAACCTGCGACCGTAGCGGTCGCGCGGTTCCAGACCTAAGCGCCTAGAACCACTTGGCCACTCCGGCCGGCCAACGATATGAGAATCCAGGGCAGGGACAAGCAAGCTATCCATGTTAAACAATTTATGATGAAATAATAGAGCTATTTTCTGAACGAATAAAGAGAATTATCGTAAGCGATATCAAACAAGCCAAATATTTATCTGTAATTTAACATTCTACTAGGGACATTTCACATATTCATCAGTTATCTTTCGTATTAAGATATGTGAATGAGAATGGTGATCCTGTTCAATGTGCCCTTCTGTTTTTACCAAACCGGGGACACAAGTCTGAAAAATGTAACTGAGGCCGTTCTGAAATTCCTGTCCATAAATTCCATTGACATTACTGGCTGTAGAGGGCAGTCATACGACAACGCAAATAGCTTGTCCGGACACTACACTGCTTTGCAGACACGCATTAAAGAACGAAGTCTGAAAGTGCATTTATGTGCGCTGTGCAGCACATTTCTTGACTTCAGTCGGCACTAGAGATGCAAACTCTTGTCAGGTAGCACGTTCATTCTTCAGTTCAGTACAAAACGTTTATAATTTTTTCTCTGGTTTTAGAAAGCGCTGGCATCAACTTCTTTCTTTCATGAAACCACGCAGCAAAATAGTTGAAAGTTTATCAAAACACTTTTGTTAACAAGAGAGGAAGCATGTGTAAGTATAAATGAAAATTGGGATAGCTTTAACAATGCCCTCACGAACCCATATTAGCTATAATACCTGTGAGAAACCACTTGGTTAAGTGAAACTTCAGCTTAACTGAATCAACTCAGTGGACTAGAATCAGTAGAATGATAACAGTTTAGAAGGACACAACTCAGAGATTTATAAAATAAATGTAAAATTACAAACGGTAAATACTGATATTGAAATAGTGACATAAATTATACGAATCATTTGTAGAGTTTATCATCTCTATTCGTGGCATGTTAGACTATTAAGAAAGTAAATCCATCAAGATTATCACTTATTTGGACTACGAATGCACGTAGAAAAGATCAATGAAACGCCAACTTCATATTGAAGCAGAAGGAACGCTGACTGGTAGAAATTTAGAATCGGAACGTTTTCCCAATACGCGATTGTTAGAATCCTTCATAGTTTTCATAAACTGGGGGATAGTTCACCAGACATTATTACTGAAGGCGCAGCAAAATTCCAAGTGAAATGTGAAACTGATCTTCCCTCTCAAGTACATGTATGCACTTCGAGGCACTTTTGAAATCTTGTGAGATTAGTGACGTACCAGTCCAAATGAATAAATTTCTATGAAAGGAGCGGTTACAGTACATGCTTCGGAATGCTGACATCGCTCGTAGAATGTTTCTATTTACGGCACTTACAAATTGTTCAACAGAACGCTCGTTTTTGGCTCTTAAAAGGCTGAAACCATCCCTGCGTTCTACCTTGTATGAGGAGAGACTGAACGCCTCGTCTGTTCACATCGAAGCTGCCCTCCTAACTGATGACCGTCTCAACTATGAAGATACGATTAGTGAGATTGCTACCGTCAAAGCCAGACGTAAACTTTGGCGACTCTTGAGTTTTCTTTATTTATTGCATATTAGTTTTAAAAATTTCTTCTTATTATATTATCTTTTATTAGCAACTTAGAGCACGTTTCTTGTGATTTACAAAATGTATAGTTATTATTTAAAACATAGTTTTGTAGGTGTGAATATATTAGATATGACTAGGGGCGCAAAAATTTTAAATCTGCCACTGCGTATTATGAAGCCACTGTGTTCGAACTATTAACCTACTGCTCTCGCTTCTGCCAGATAGAGGCCCCATTGAAGTAATGACGACGGAACATTACTACGGGTCGTAAATGGTAAGAACCTCAGGATTGGTTCAAATGGCTCTGAGCACTATGGGACTTAACTTCTGAGGAGGTCATCAGTCCCCTAGAACTCAGAACTACTTAAACCTAACTAACCTAAGGACATCATACACATCCGTGCCTGAGGCAGGATTCGAACCTGAGACCGTAGCGGTCGCGCGCGGTTCCAGACTGTAGCGCCTAGAACCGCTCGGTCACTCCGGCCGGCGAACCTCACGAGTCTGTTTTATCCTGAAACCACCACTATTCTCTTAAGATGCGTATGAGATGCAGTAGGAAGAAAGCGCGCTATCATCAACACTGACCGTTGTTCCATTATTAATGAAAAAGAAATAAAAAAATTTCACAAATTAATTTTTTACATATTTTACTACTTTATTCAACTACTGGAGCCAAAATGCATCAGGGTATAGGTAGATTTTGGCGCTACTGATGTTGAGAGACAGTTTTGAAATAGCTGTACTTACAAAAGTATAAGGCTCAGGGTCGCCTCTTATGCCTCATACCACACCGAGCTTCTATTGTCGCCGAATTAGGTACCAGCCGATTTGTCCTCACAATCCACTGCTTCTACGAGTTTGGTTTCTTTTTATTCCCCAAACACGTTATGCTTTACATAGAGTTATGAGTGATACTGCCTAACTACGATACAAAACTGAGGTCTCGGAAAGATGTGTTCCTCTCTTTGTAAACGACATCTGTTTTAGTCAGAAAATGTGACGATAGATGTAAGTTTCTTCTGGAATGAAGGGACGTTGCCACCTTCAGAGCAACTGACTTATGTGGACAGAACTTCGATTTCGCAAAACCATACGAACAAACATATTTAGCACGGCACCAAGGGAAGTAGAGGCCCAAACACAACTACAGGCACTTTTGTATAGCGAATATCTTTGTTTTGCGTAATGGGTGTAATGATGATGAGTTTGTATGAGTTGCAAAAATAATTTCTGCAAGCTGTATCGAATATTCGCGGTCTTATTAACGTGAGTCATCCATGTCCCTCAGTACAAAAAGTCTCCCAGTTCTGGGATTAGATGTGGCTGTTCCTTCGCGTTTCGGCTTCACAATCAGAACATCAATATCCGACTGGGGCAGCCTTAGAAACTTTGGAATGACATGCAGTGACTTGTCACGTTCAAAGTCAATAATCTCTCCTGGTCAACCCATTCTGCAGTAACTTCTTCTGTACTGACAGAACACTAATTACCGCTTCCTATTATACAGTGCTGAAAAAAAGCTAATCCAACTGTGAAGACGATGCTGATTTTCATCTGATGACGTGGTATACCACCTGAGGGACAGAACATGTGCTGATAATGGCTTCAGCAGCTGGCACGTTTGCAGCCAGGCGACTAGCGCGAGTTTTGGTTTTCTCGTGAAGATAAGTCATTTTAGATTATAATAACATTTAGTTTATTACTGATTTCGTGGTAAATAGGTGTATTGGTGTGCTTTTTAGGCGTACCAATAAAGATTTAAATTTTCTTTACGTTATATAACAGAAAACGCGAAAAGATCGTACAGTCGGGTTATAGTCGTATTTCCCGTTTACGTTTTGCCGGAAATCTATAGAATTTTATTTAACTGTTCTTTGCTCTCTCCAGCAATTTAACTGTAGCGTACCTCTTCATTATTTAGCTCTGATTTCCGGAAAGTAGCGTAAAGTTTAAGTTATTTCAGAAACTTTGCACTGTTGTTTTTGTTTACATACAGTTGCGTATAGGTCATATTTGTGGAATCATAATGTCGTATTTATGTGGTTCGAATCCTGCCTCGGTCATGGATGTGTGTGATGTCTTTAGGTTAGTTAGTTTTAAGAAGTTCTAAGTTCTAGGGCACTGATGACCTCAGATGTTAAGCCCCATTGTGCTCAGAATCATTTGAACCATTTCTTAACGATCTATTAATTTTATCATGAGTGAAATGTACTTGACTTGCCGTAGAATTGTTAGGTCGGATCTTTGGTGTGTTGGTGTGACACGTGCTGTAATTTTTTTCACGTGAATGACTGTCGTGGCATGGGAGTAGGGGAGATAAATGAGACTCATCAGTGGTTCTGTGGGATGTTTAGTAGAGATAGGACGATATTAGAACAGGAGGGGAAAATTGCCGCCCTTCACGATGCGTTAGACAAGGCCAGGGGAGATCTTAACAGGTTGAGGAGGGAGGAGGGTAGAGGTGGGAAGTGGTAACAGGCAACAGGAGGAGCAGGCTGCTTGGAGAAGGTAGAAAATAGATTTGACCTGTTGCTTCAGTTAGACGCTGGTGAGCCTCAAACAGTTGCAGGTCTAGACAGGGCACAATAAACTGTCAGCAGCAAAGTGAAAAGTAAGAATATCAGTAAAGAGAAAGAAAGTGTCGTTGTTAGGTAGTTCCTATGGAAGAAGTGTTGGCGAACTTTTGCAGGATGAACTAGGATCAGAATACGAGGTCACCAATTTTTTTTAAATCTAGTACTGATCTGGAACAGGTGACAGAGAATTTAGGATCACTTTGGTAAGATTTCACTAAGGAAGACACCGTGGCTATAGTCGGTGGGTCAGGTAATATTACTGACAGACATACTGGGTACAGTATAGATTGTGACCTGACAAAGATTGCATCATCATCGAAGCATACTAGTGTTGCATTTGCATCTGTTCTTGGGTGGCATGGCCGACTTCATTTGAACTCTTCTGTCAGGAGAGTTAATTTGGAGTTGGAATGGCTGATTATCTCAGGTGCAGGGTCACACATTGGTGTGATTCCTGCTGATTGTCTCAATAGGTGGGATTATGCTAGGTATGGACTTCACCTCAACAGGAAAGGGAAGGGTAAACTGACTGGGAAAATAGCAGGAAAGTTAAAGGGGGGGACACCAGTGGTTATGGGATTCAGGAAAGACCCTTTTCTATAGTAGGGAGGACAGAAAGAAACCAAGTATTAAGAGAGTTTAGGATTGAAACAAACTTTCAATTTGGGAGAGAAATCGAAAACGTATTTCTAGCTGGTTACATCAGCAATTTTCAGCAGTCAGCAGTAATTGCAACTCTACCCTCTTTCAACTCACTCAATGTAAAACATCAGCTGTCTTTATTGCATTAAAATACTCGAGAACTGAGAAATAAAATTAATGAATTAATTATCTACACAGGTGAATTAGAGTCCTCAAACCCAGCTGACGTAATCTGACGCTCTGAACATCGTGTGACCACTGGTATAGAACTTTTAAGTGTTACAGAATTTAGGTTAGCACATCACTTTTGTAGAGCAGCAATGGAGAAAGGAGGAGTTGCCACATTCATCAGGAGCATAGATACTCAAATATTTTGCCTAGAACAGCATATGGAAGCTTGTGCAACAGAAGTAGAATTTCACAAAAAAATCCTTCATAATGTTAAGTGTACATCGTGCACGTGCAGGTAACTTTAATCCGTTCATAAGCGATCTTGAAGCTGCACTGGCCAGTTTAACAACCAAAAACAAAGAAATAGTGGTTTCTGGTGACTTAAGTGTAGATTTCTTTGAAGAATCGCCCAATAAAAACCTATTTGAGTTAGTAACACTATCATTCAACTTAATTCCCACTCTAAAGTTCCCGACTAGGGTAGCCAACTGCCCACAAACAGCCTTTGATAATATCATTATAGAAAAGTCCAGTGAAGAAAATTATAAGACAAAACCAATAGTCAATGGCCTCTCAGACCATGACATTCAGTTCCTTCTGTTAAATGTTAATACTGAACAGGATATAAAATCTGTTAAATTTGAATTCAAGAGGGTAATCAATAAGCCAAAAATTTATTACTTTAGGACACTCGTGAGACACTTTCACGCAAATAAGCCATGGATTACTCAAGGAATAGAGGTAGCTTATAAAAGAAAAAGAAAACTGTATCTGTCAATTCGAAACAGTTCTGATGTTGATGCTGTAGCACATTACAAGAAATACTGCAAGATATTAAAGACAGTAGTATGGGCATCAAAGCAAATATATTAAAAGAAGAAGACAGTCATATCAGATAACAAAATAAAGACAATATGCGATTTAGTGAAGAGGAGACTAGTAGAGCCGTACATGAAGAGGGGCAAATAGCATCAAGAGTAAATGATAGTTGGTGACAGATGTGTATTGTGTTGCAGAACTTTTAAATGAACATTTTATAACTGTTACTGAAAAGATGAGGTTGTCAGGTTCTGTAGATGCTACCATGGGGTACCTCTGACGGAACATTTCAAGTAACTTCCACAATATGAATTTGACTCTAACTACCCCAGCAGAAGTAATGTCCATCATAAAATCTTTGGAATTAAAAACATCTAGTGGGTATGATGAAATATCAACAAAGTTAATTAAAGAATGTGAATCTGAATTAAGTAACGTATTAAGCTATCTGTGTAACCAGTCGTTTATCAGTGGAATATTTCCTGAATGGTTGAAATATGCTGAAGTTAAGGCACTGTTTAAGAAGGGAGAAAAAGAAATAGCATCAAAATTCCGTCCAATTTCACTTTTGTGTGCATTCTCAGAAATTTTAGAAAAGGTAATGTACAATCGGCTTTATAATCATCTTATCATAAAAAACATACTGTCAAAGTTGCAGTTCGGATTTCTAAAGGGTTATGATGTTGAGAAAGCTATCTACACTTACAGTGAAAATGTACTTAATTCATTAGACAAAATATTGCAGGAAACTGGTATATTTTGTGATTTGTCAAAGGCATTTGATTGTATGAATAACAATATCCCTTTAGGGTAATTAGAATATTAGGATGTTACAGGAAATGATATAAAATGATTCAAATCTTGTACCTCTGGCAGGAATCTAAGGGTGTTATTAGGAAAGAAACATGTATTAAATTATCATACTGGGAACTAATTACATGTGGGTTCCCACAAGATTCCATCTAGGGCCTTTACTTAGTCTTGTGTATATCAATGACCTTTCATCAATAACATTACCAGGTGCCAAGTTAGTTTTATTTTCTGATGATACAAACACTGAAATAAATGGCAAATCAAGTGTAATCTTAGAAAGATCGGCTAGTAAAATATTTGTGGACATTAATACATTAGTCACTGGTTCCTAGCCAATCCTTTGTCACTAAACTTTGAAAAAAAAACAAACACAGTACATGCAATTCAGAACTTGTAAGCATGTCCGACGAGTATATGCCTAACATATGATGACAATCAGATAGAAGAAGTGGACAGTGTTAAATATTTGGGATTACAACTTGATAATAAATTCAACTGGGAGGAGCACACCACAAACGGATGAAGCGTCTAAACAAATCTCTATTTGCAATGCGATTTCTGCCAGACATAGGGGATATAAAAATGAAAAAGCTGGCATACTATGCTTACTTTCAAGCACCAGGCTGTTTAAAGCTCGTCCTGGCCATGCTAGCCACACGTTAGTCCCAATTACAACGTAAACATACGGACAGAGTAGGGTATAGACCCCCAGTTGTTGCACTACACAGGGAAAAAGGTGTCCGACAAGATATTAGGAGATTGCAAAAGACTTTGTCTCCTCAGCGTAGTAATAACAAGATGACCTTCTATATAAGAGCAGATAAAAAAATTCGATAATGCTCACGCCGCATAAATAACAAAAAGAATACGGTTGTCGCTCTGATAGGAAAATTCGCACACCCGAAATACCAGCACGGAACTACAGCGACACGTACTACTGTACACATGACATTCCATACGTAATATTACAGAAAAACTGATACATTCCATCCACAATCTGTACTTTTTACTGTACAATGCGCTGCGTTACTGAACCGACCGAAACATTGCTAGCAGCCACCAAACTACCCAGTTAGTGCTCTTGTAATCTTGACTGTGTTTCCACTGGAATCACCGTCTTCCCGCTCGGGGAAAGGAAACCAACTGCCGCACTGGGTTACTGAGTTCACACAGTGGCTATGCCGAAGCGCAGATGATTAGTGAAGCCTTGTAGACAGATCTTTGGCGCACCAAGTCAGGAAATGCATCCCTGTCCTCGGTCTCCAACAATGTATGGCCTCTTCTGCCCAATGGCAGCCACTAACAGGCGAGCTTAAGACGTGCAAGGCTTCACAAACAGCCCCTGCTGTCCGCAAGACACGCCGTCCGTTCCCACCAACGGAATGAAGACCACCGTGTGCCACCGCTCGCAGTCCAAGGCCTGATTGATCTGACCTTCCACTGGCCCTCGAGTCAATTCAGAGCTGCGGCTTGAGTGCTGGTCAGCGCAAGACTCTCTCCCCCTATCTCGCGCTGCCCCATCCAGGCTTGGAGCGGTGCCAGCAGCTCAACAAACGCCGCTGACCCGCCCCTTAGCTAAAGGCGCGAGTGTGAGAGAAGCGCAAACGCGGTTGGCTGGGCGGTGCAGGAATCAAGACGTGCCGCGAATTACGTTTTCACGGCACAACGTATTGTAGCGCTATTTTCCAAACACCGTGTGTAATATTAGAGATGCCTTTAAAGCAAAAATACTTGTTGGGAATCAAAGTGTGTCACACAACCAGGAAGAAACTGTAATAATTATGAGACATTGGGCGTGCACAAGATAAAGTGTACACCTACATACATAATACGCAAAGTACCGTGCGGAGCGTGGCGAACCATTACCAGTCATTCCTGTCCTTTTCCGATCTCAAATGGACTGAAAGAAACCGACTGCTCATATGCCTCCTTACTGAGTCTAATTTCCCCTGTCTTTGCGGTCCTTATACACTACTGGCCATTAAAATTGCAACACGAAGAAGAAATGCAGATGATAAACGGGTATTCATTGGACAGATATATTATACTACAACTGACATGTGATTACATTTTCAGGCAAATTGGGTGCATAGATCCTGAGAAATCAGTACCCAGAACAACCACCTCTGGCCGTAATAACAACCTTGATACACCTGAGCATTTAGTCAAACAGAGCTTGGATGGTGTGTACAGATACAGCTGCCATGCAGCTTCAACACGATACCACAGTTCATCAAGAGGAGTGACTGGCGTATTGCGACGAGCCAGTTGCTCGGCCACCATCGACCAGACGTTTTAAGTTGGTGAGAGATCTGGAGAATGTGCTGGCCTGGGCAGTAATAGAACATTTTCTGTATCCAGAAAGGCCCGTGTAGGAGCTGAAACATGCGGTCGTACATTATCCTGCTGAAATGTAGGGTTTCGCAGGGATCGCATGAAGGGTAGAGCCACGGGTCGTAACACATCTGAAATGTAACTTCCACTGTTACAGTGCAGCCAACGCGAACAAGAGGCTACCGAGACGTGTAACCAATGGCACCCATACCATCACGCCGGGTGATACGACAGCATGGCGATGACGAATACACGCTTCCAATATGTGTTCACCGCAATATCGTCAAACACGGATGCGACCATCACGATGCTGTATACACAACCTGGACTCACCCGCAAAAATGTCGTTTTCCAATTCGTGCACCCAGGTTCGTGGTTGAGTACACCATCACAGGCGCTCCTGTCTGTGATGCAGCGTCAAGGGTAACCGCAGCCATTGTCACCGAGCTGATAGTCCATGCTGTTGCAAACGCCGTCGAACTGTTCGTGCACATGGTTGTTGTCTTGCAAACGTCCCCATATGTTGACTCAGGATCGAGACGTGGCTGCACGATCCATTACAGCCATGCGGATAAGATGCTTGTCATCTCAACTGCTAGTGGTACGAGGCTGTTGAATCCAGCACGGTGTTCCTTATTACCCTCCTGAATCCACCGATTCCATATTCTGCTGACAGTCATTGGATCTCGACCAGCGCGAGCAGCAATGTCGTAATACGATAAATCGCAATCGCGATAGGCTACAATCCGACCTTTAGCAAAGACAGAAACGTGATGGTACGCATTTCTCCTCCTTAGACGAGGCATCACAACAACCTTTCACCAGGCAACGCAGGTCAACTGCTGCTTGTGTTTGAGAAATCGTTTGGAAACTTTCCTCATAACAGCAGTTTGTAGGTATCGCCACCGGCGCCAACGTTTGTGAATGCTCTGTAAAGCTAATCATTTCTATATCACAGCATCTTCGTCCTGTCGGCTAAATTTCGCTTCGGTAGCGCGTCGTCTTCATGGTGTAGCAGTCTTAATGGGCAGTAGGGTACAAATTGTACACTGGTTGTAATAGAATCGTTCTACAGTGAGTGACTAAAATCGGTTCTTTAAAGTTTCTAAATATAATTTTGCAGAAAGACTGCCTTCTTCGGTCAAGGAATTCCCACTTGATTTTAAAAGGACGTTCTACTCGCGTTTTGTCGAACCGTAACGAATCTGGCAGTTTCAACGGCTTCTTTTATTCGCACCTTGTAGTGTTCCAAACACTCGATCTGAATGCAACAATAGGTCTCTACATGCGGTACCCCTTACAGATGAGCCACACAGTCCCACAATGTTCTCAATAAAACAAAGTCGATCATTCGCCATCCCCACTGCCGGTCTTACGCGGTGGTTCCGTCCCATAAGACGTTGTAACGTGAGACCTAGGTTTTTAACCGTCGCGACTGTATCAAGCAGCACACCGCTGTTTGTGTACTCGAACATTACAGGACTGTTTTCCTGTTTTAATTGACATTTTTCTTCATTTAAAGCAAGCTGCTATTCATCATCAGTCACTCTACCATGACACTTTCCAGTACACTAGAGCCTCATCAGTAGGGAATCACAGATGGTTGCTATCTTCAAATGTCAGACTGATGTATTCTTGACGATACAGAATCTCCGACAAACATTCACAGTCGAGAATAACGTACTGGTCTCTATTAATTATCTGGGAACCAGTTGTCGATGCACTGTGTCAAACGATTTCCGGAAATCTAGAAATATGGACTCTGCCTCTTGTCTTACATTCACGGTTCGCCGACTATCGCTCGAGGAAAAGCAATCAAAGTTTTTCACTGGCGTTGCTTTCTAAATCCGTGCTTATCTGTGGGCAGAAGGTTTCCTATTTCGAGGAAATTTATTATATTAGAGCTAACAGTATGCTCCAGAGTTCTGTAACAAACAGATGTTAAAGATATTGGTCTAAAATTTTGCAGGTCTTTAACGTTTCTTGTTTACCGGAGTTATTTGAGCTTCTTGCAGGTCGCTTGGGACCTGGCTCTGGTTGAGAGATTCGAGTTAAATGAATGCTAAATAAGGGGCGAGTGACGAAGATTATTCACTGTGAAACCGAATTGGGACACCATCCGATTCTGCCGACCTATTTGTTTCATTTCTTTCAGTTGCTTGTCAACGCCAGGGATACTTATTTTTGTGTCTTCTACACCTGACAATACAACGGTCAAACGATGGTGTGTCTGTACAACCCCTCTTCCACAGTAATTTTTTTTAATGCGAAGTTCTAAATTTTAATTTCGTTTTGCTGCCTTTCACAGACTGGCCGACGATTTGAGAAAAGCCTCCTGCCCACTTAGTGCTTTGATGAAGGCGTGACGGTGGTAGTTCTTGCATGCTTTGCACATCGATCTTTCTAAGGACGCTCGAATCTCTATCAATTTCTGCCATCGTTATTTGCGCGTTCCCTTTTCGATTGAGAGTGCAACAATCTTTGCATATTCAGCAGTTTTCGAATTTTGTCATTAAATATTGATGGGTCTTTTCTGTTCTTAATTCACTCTCCGAAGCGCGATTTACAATCTGTTTAAACTCTGCTCATAATTCCTCTCTGTCCATCATACTAGAACTAAATGATATCTATTCATTGTCAAATAGGGCTATTCATAACTGTGCTGTTTCTAAGAAGAGCACTCTCCTGGGCTTCTTGATGGATTTATTATCTTTAATTGTCATCGTCAATATGATTACATCAAGACTGCTAACCTCTTTCTCTATACTGAGAGTCGGGGAGGAATTTTAATATAAGATATAATGAGCATAACACTTTCAGTAGATCAGCGGTAGCAACCTATATTAGCGACTATGGATATTAATTAACGGAACTAGCTCAAGATCGTGAGGTATTACACGGAAATGGAAATATTTACACGTAATATCGTCACGTTGGCACAAACTCAATAAAATCGTTTGAGAAGTGCGACACTTAGCACTGACAGGACGAGTACAGAGGACGCCAGCGTATGACCAGGCAGAGCAGACCTCCTGGATGAAGAGTGCTGCTATTTACACAAAACCACGTATATTCCAGAACGCACAAACATGTTAAATTTCGAGAACCTCACAGAAATGATAAATACCAGGTAACAAATAACTTGGCGATCAGCTTTGAACTGGCGACCTGCAGTACGCCAGCCACCGACGCCATCCTCTACGTCACAATGAATGCACCACAGCCCTCGGCATTGCTCTGCCTCCTCGAGAAACGACGACTCGATGACTCCGGTATTCACATCGGAGTTGTGACGTTACCAAATGAATATTCTGCTAAGTAGTAGCTTGTCTAACCAGCATTCCATACGAACAAACCAGTTGCGACTTTACCTGACGCTTCTCGCACATTAGGTAATTGGACTGTGTGCCGCTGTTTAAAAAAGAATGGATCTATAATATCGTAGAGTGGAGCCGCACGCGTCTTTCATGCTCTATAGCTAACTCGCTGCAAATAGCAACCTGCAGCAGTGAGCCTGTAGTCAATCAGTCTGTGCACTGGCAAGAAATGCGAATTTACAAAATGAACAGAAACATTAAATAAAAGATAAATGAATAGTTAATAAAAAGGGACATACTGTAACACCTCAAATTGTTCTAAACGATTTCTGTTGAATAATGTTAAGCCAAGAAACCATACCCCAGATAAACTGAAAGTGGTCTTACAGTAACCAATTATATTACAAACAGAATGATAAGCTTATGAAATACGTGAAGTTGTGTTCAGAAGTTACGAGAATAGTAGCAGAATCCCCGAGTCGAATAGTCACCAAAGACAAGCGAAAAACTAAGTCCGTTTCGTGTTCTCAAGGCATGAAATATTCTCCAGCTCAAAATAATTCAGAGCTCAGTACAATAGTTAATTCAGAGTTCAGTACAATAGTTTACACCAAAACACATGACGGATAACGAGTAGGAACTCATACTCCTTCTACTCTCAGTTCTGCACTGGAGCACATTAAGACTTCACAAAAGTTTGAGTCCCATCGAAATTTAAAGTAATCTGTTCACGATCCAGAATCTATCACCCGATACCACGTACAGGTCTGCGTTCCACGAGATACCATCAACGTGCGTCCAGAATCGCTCCCTTGATCACACAACTCGCGAAGTGTCTGTCTCCATTTGTACCCAGTGTTGTTTCGCCACAGTCTATTTCTCATTTGTTGAAGGCGATCCCCGCCAAAATGCATCGTTCTTATTTGCTATAGAAACTATTCTGACTCAGCTTGACCAATTCGTGCACTGTTTAGTGTATTGTAGCAATATTTAAACAAATAAAAGTTATAAATATTCTATCACAAACCATTTATAATTATAAATAAAGGTTTGTTCATAAACAAAGAAGCCAGGATTCTGAAACTTATTATATATGTTACTATTGAACTAGTAAAATATGCATTAAAGAACTACACAAGCTTGACAAGATATGACATATCCATACAGCATCCACTTATTGTGTTTGTGTTATTGTGGTGATTATGTTGTTCTGACAAACATTTGCATAATGAAAAAGGTATAATGTAACAAATCCACAAATAAAATAGATACAGATACACAGCTTTCAATGATGATAGCTACAGTGCAACGCTATCGTCTGATATATCATTTGTTGAAATCGCAAGAATCATTCAAAAGTTGTTAATTCTAAGGTTCATTATGAAAATATTTAGTCGTTGCAAAATATTAACCTCTGTAGCTTTTAAGTTATTGAAACGTTGTTGTATCTTTGGATACACCTCAGTTTTCTAAGATCACAGGTGTACTCAGGTTTGCTCTATTATTTAACTGTGATTTATTAAGAGCTGTAAGTAGGCATATTTCAAACTATCTTACACGCCTTCATTTATGGTGCATCATCTGTCCTCCGTCTAGGCTAGCCATATCTTCCAGATTCTTCCTGTTCTGAGTTTTGCCAATTTCCAGTCAAATGTTGCATGTCTTCGTACCTGGGCTGACTAGTAATGGTTTCTTGGCCTGGACCAGCCACGCTGCGCACTGGTGCCCTCGGCTATCTTTCAACTGTACAGCCAAGTCACCTAATCTCATACTAATTCCAGGTCGCCGAATCGTTACATAGCCAACTACAGGACCTTGGATCTACATCTGCTGATCGTCGCTCGTGTGGTGTCGCTGGTGGATCCTCTAGTTCCGGTCATTTTCTCACTTCCTCCTCGCTATATGAGCACTGAAGGTAACTCCTCCTGGCGAAGCATCGCAATCGTCGGATGGATGTTGTGTTTCCTGGAACCTTCCGTCGTCGCTTTAGTTGCTTTTCCAGTCGTCCAACTTTCCACTCAGACGTAAAAATACTTACCGAGCCCGTTGGCCTATATCACTAGCCGGTGACCGGTGTTACAGCTCCCTCATTCTTTAAGCGATCCAGCTGCCTTACTTCTTCATTCCTGAAGCTCTTCACTTAGTCAGCCTGAGTACCGTTCAGTTGAACTGTGAACACTTAATACATTATCGTTCCAATCCCGCAGCTGTGGATCTGAATGAACAGGGTGAAGCTGGTAGTGTCTTGCTTAGCTGAGTTGTACGCAAATGTAGTCCAATCTCTCTGTTGGATATCCAGTCACATACACAGCATATCTGCCAATGCCTTATTAAAGCATTCTGTGAGGTCTTTCTTTCTCATCCTAAGGGACGATGCCGCAAATTAAAATTTCCTTTGTTACTACGCTGGACTGTAAGACTTTTACACGTTCATAGATCATCACACAGAATGTTCTGTGCTTCGAAATGATGTCTTCGACAAGGACCTCTGAGTTTTCTGGAGCTCTGGTAGTCAGCACAGCTTCCGTGATGACATAGAGGCCGAGGAAGTCTAGCGATCCCCATTTAGCGACTTCGGGAACCTCTAATAAAGGACGAATGCGGTTCAGTGGGATAGCCCATCTGCAGGCAGAATTGATACCAGATGCCCTGGAGGTATCTGCGGCATATGGTCTCGTTGCTAGCATTCCTTGGAGGTTCTTACGTAGTGTTTAACGTAACGGTAGAGATCTGGGCACTGGCACCGGTGTCTGATTCTGTCTGTAGTCATCATGAGCCCTAGGTGACCAGGTGTAGGAGCGTCATTGACATAATTCTGCTAGCTGAACTGAAGTGATGAGAGGTGATGATAAACGACATCCATTGCATTAGATCATAGTTCTTCTTATTCAATGTTCCTTTAATTAACTGGAATTCTCCTCTGGTCGGCTCTCCCTTCTTCAAAGCTTCTATGGTTTTCAATAGTGCTGTGACTTCCCTCTCTTCAACAGCAGCAACATTTAATGCAGCTATGTCTGACGCTTAGTCTAGACTACCGTGCCCTGCGAAAGGATTCATTGAATGACAGTCCGTTTCTGTATACCACTGAGAAGTATACTCCTGAAGCATCTGTCCCTATCTTGCCAGTCGACTTAGGGGATCAGTCAGGCTAATCAGTCTGCATAGAGAATAGTGGTCCACCACAGTGGTGAGTAGTGTGGCAAATAAATGCAATCGTATCTTGTTAGTGGTCCACACAACTGCAAACCACTCTTTCTAGATTGTAGAGAACCTCTTCCCAAGCTTGGAGAATGCTCTGGAAGCATAAGCACCTTCCTCTGTTTGCAATAGAACTGAACGTACATCGTAACTGCTAGCACTGGCTTGAAGTGCTGTCTCATCATACAACGTCACGACTAGAAAGGATGTTCACGCCTCCTTAATGACAAGAAAAGATCTTTATTACACGCCATTCCAGAAAAATTTTGCGTCTTGCAAGGGACATCCCTTGGTACAGAAGTCTCCTACGAATCTGTGGTAACATGAACTTCCGCGGTACGAGCACATTAAAATGGTTCATATGGCTCTGAGCACTATGGGACTTAACATCTGAGGTCATCAGTCCCCTAGAACTTCGAACTACGTAAACCTAACTAACCTATGGACATCACACACATCCATGCCCGAGGCAGGATTCGAACCTGCGACAGTAGCGGCGACGCGGTTCCAGACTGAAGCGCCTAGAACCACTCGGCCACTCTGGCCGGCCCTTAGCAACATTGTGGCCAACATGTAATCTCACTGCAGAGCATCCATTGTCATTCGCTGTGATTGTACACACTATTACGAACCATACCCCACCTTTTGTAATGCCCAGGGGTCATCATGCATGGTGGTGATCACAGTGTAATCGTTTGCTTTGAATAAAAGTGTCATTCCTGTTCTTCTCGTGGCGTATTTCTCTGAGTTACCGTCTATCTATATTGTAGCTGTTCCTTCTACGTATGGTCCAAATTTCGTCGAGCTACGCTCCTGGAAATTGAAATAAGAACACCGAGAATTCATTGTCCCAGGAAGGGGAAACTTTATTGACACATTCCTGGGCTCAGATACATCACATGATCACACTGACTGAACCACAGGCACATAGACACAGGCAACAGAGCATGCACAATGTCGGCACTAGTACAGTGTATATCCACTTTTGGCAGCAATGCAGGCTGCTATTCTCCCATGGAGACGATCGTAGAGATGCTGGATGTAGTCCTGTGGAACGGCTTGCCATGCCATTTCCACCTGGCGACTCAGTTGGACCAGCGTTCGTGCTGGAAGTGCAGACCGCGTGACACGACGCTTCATCCAGTCCCAAACATGCTCAATGGGGGACAGATCCGGAGATCTTGCTGGCCAGGGTAGTTGACTTACACATTCTAGAGCACGTTGGGTGGCACGGGATACATGCGGACGTGCATTGTCCTGTTGGAACAGCAAGTTCCCTTGCCGGTCTAGGAATGGTAGAACGATGGGTTCGATGACGGTTTAGATGTACCGTGCACTATTCAGTGTCCCCTCGACGATCACCAGAGGTGTACAGCCAGTGTAGGAGATCGCTCCCCACACCATGATGCCGGGTGTTGGCCCTGTGTGCCTCGGTCGTATGCAGTCCTGATTGTGGCGCTCACCTGCACGGCGCCAAACACGCATACGACCATCATTGGCACCAAGGCAGAAGCGACTCACATCGCTGAAGACGACACGTCTCCATTCGTCCCTCCATTCACGCCTGTCGCGTCACCACTGGAGGCGGGCTGCACGATGTTGGGGCGTGAGCGGAAGACGGCCTAACGGTGTGCGGGACCGTAGCCCAGCTTCATGGAGACGGTTGCGAATGGTCCTCGCCGATACCCCAGGAGCAACAGTGTCCCTAATTTGCTGTGAAGTGGCGGTGCGGTCCCCTACGGCACTGTGTAGGATCCTACGGTCTTGGCGTGCATCCGTGCGTCGCTGCGGTCCGGTCCCAGGTCGACGGGCACGTGCACCTTCCGCCGAACACTGGCGACAACATCGATGTACTGTGGAGATCTCACGCCCCACGTGTTGAACAATTCGACGGTACGTCCACCCGGCCTCCCGTATGCCCACTATACGCCCTCGCTCAAAGTCCGTCAACTGCACATACGGTTCACGTCCACGCTGTCGCGGCATGCTACCAGTATTAAAGACTGCGATGGAGCTCCCTATGTCACGGCAAACTGGCTGACACTGACGGCGGCGGTGCACAAATGCTGCGCAGCTAGCGCCATTCGACGGCCAACACAGCGTTTCCTGTGCCGTGCGTGTGATCATTGCTTGTACAGTCCTCTCGCAGTGTCCGGAGCAAGTATGGTGGGTCTGACACACCGGTGTCAATGTGTTCTTTTTTCCATTTCCAGGAGTGTATATTACTTGGCAAAGACACACTATGCGAAATTTCCTTCCTTTTACGTTTTGCACGTTGGAGACGTGTCTCACTTCCGTTGCCGGCAGAAGCTGCACATTTTATCGGAAGGAATTGGCACCCTTTGGAGAACAGGCTCTGACAGCTTTTCTTAGAGTGTGTTCACCGGCACTACGCTTGTGACGACAGGAACCACTTGCACACGCGAACAGGCAGTCGTTCCTCACGCATGCTTGCCCACGAACGGAAGCTGTTGCGTGACCGTGTTAGCATCTATGGCCGCAGACAGCTGTAACTGCCTCATCTCTTCCACAGCAGTCCCAGGAGAGCCCCTGCTTCCACGCTCTGCCAAAAATTCCTGTGGTCGGTCGCGCCGCGCGCCAAGAACAGACACGCTTCGTGTTTAACCGGTCGGATGGCTTCCAAATGGCAGTCTCGTGTTCCTGAATTATACACAGTTACTTTCGGATTGCGAGTTACGAGAGGAGAGATGTGGACCCTTTTAGTAAATCCTTTTCTCTTAAAAGCTATACATGTATAATTAACAACACTGAAACAGTTTCACTCGTATAGCTTATGAAATGTTTATTACGATATTAGTCCTCATAGAGAGGCATACATAAGCGTAGACATAAAAATGTACGGACGGAAGTATTATCAAGAACTCACATATTCTTCTGTATTCACGTAGAAAAATCAAAAACACAAAAATCACTGGGGAAGGAAGACACATAAAATTTCATGTCTGTGGACGATGAAGACATACGAGACGGAGCACAAACTAAGAGTGAGGTAGAATGGAGAAGAAATACTGCAGTGACTGCCTCAAAGGCTCCGTTCCGTTCTTTCCCCTGCGTGATTTTGTAAAACGTAAATCTGAATGGCAGGGCGGGGATTTGTACCGCCGTCCTCGTTAAAGTGCAGTACTCTAAGTACTACACCAACTCGCTCGATTCATGTGTTCTGGTAGGAGAGACAACTATCATAAAAATACTGAACGACCACTGGGTGCTCAGAAAGTGTGAAAAGCTTGTAAGTCGAGCTGAGAAATAATTGTTGAGAAAAATTTCGATACGTTGTGTCGTTTCCGAGTCAATTACCATTGAACTTAATCAATCGCGCAGTAGCGCGAGCAGATTCAAGCGTCCCGCCAGATACAATTAGTTTTTGTATGCCTATCCCTCTAATTGGAGGTTTAAGGGACTACGGTCGTTCACTTACGTAATAAAATGGAACACCCGTAGCCGTCCTTATTATGTTATTTATTATATGACTACCAGTTTCGGTGCTTCAGTGTACTATCTTCGGAACGCTGAGTAGGTTAGCTCCAATCGTATATACGATTCATCAGTGGCCAACATCTATGAACTACTTTTCACAGACTACCTGTAACAAGCGTTTCTGAAGAAGAGAAATTTGTTAACATCGAGTATTGATTTAAGTGTCAGGAACTCGTTTCTGAAAGTATTTGTATGGAATGTAGCCATGTATGGAAGCGAAATGTGGATGTTTAATAGTTTAGGGAAGAAGAGAATAGAAGCTTTCGAAATGTGGTGCTACAGAAGAATGCTGAAGATTAGATGGGTAGATCACATAACTAATGAGGATGTATTGAATAGAATTGGGGAGAAGAGGAGTTTGTGGCCCAACCTGACTAGAAGAAGGGATCGATTGGTAGGACATGTTCTGAGGCATAGAGATCACCAATTCGGTACTGGAGGGCAGCGTGGAGGGTAAAAATCGTAGAGGGAGTCCATGAGGTGAATACACTAAACAGATTCAGAAGGATGTAGGCTGCAGTAAGTACTGGGAGATGAAGTAGCTTGCACAGGATAAAGTAGCATGGAGAGCTACATCAAACCAGTCTCAGGACTGAAGACAATAACAACAACAACAAACCTGTAACAACAATGTTGTGTCTCCATCCATCAACTGTCAACTGCAGTTCATAGATGTTGTCCACAGGTGAATCGTGTATACGATTGGAGTTAACCCCCTCAGCGTCAGTTAAGGCCTGAAGATGGTGCACTGAAGCATCGAAACTCATAGCCATTTGATAAATAACAGCGTAATGACTGCTGTTGGTGCTCCATTTTATTACATCAGACAGTGTCAGTTGTCCTCATAGCGTAGATGATAGCACATGAGACTGCTCAGCCTTTGACTCGGTTTGGATTCTTACTACCGTTCCACATCCAATTTTTATATCGCTCTCTAGTTCGCTTTCACAAATGCAAACGAACGACACATTTGGAGGCACCGTCCGTGGTAAGCCGCTTGAATTTGCTGGAGCAACGGTCTTATTGGTTAACTTCAATGCTAATTAACTCCGAAACAGCGCAATGTACAGGTTTATTTCTTTACAATTATTTCTCAGCACAGTCTACCCACCAACACTCTTACAAGCTTTCCAGACAGTTTCTGAACATTCTGTACAACGGTAGGTTTATGCGGGCGATATCGCCTTTCATTAAAAAAATCACTTGTGCTAAAGGTGCTATTTTAGTAGTATTAACAAATAAATAGAACCATAGGTTCATAGTATGTTGTTTATTGGTGAGCACCGCACACAAAAATCACAGTAACAAGATGTCAGACATGTTGTTTAAGAGAATTACATCTAACACTGAACTGTTGTTGGTGTCTTTCCAATATATATATATATATATATATATATATATATATATATATATATATATATATATATATATATATATATATGACGCTATGGTCCCGCTAGATGGCGCTACCATGGGTCAGACGGATATCAACTGTGGTTTTTTAAATTAGGAATCCCCATTTTTATTGCATATTCGTGTAGTACTTAAGAAAATATCAATGTTTTAGTTGGACCGCTTTTTTCGCTTTGTGGCAGTTGGCGCTGTAATAGTCGCAAACGTAGAAGTACGTGGTAGCGCGCAACATTCCGCCAGTGCGCATGGTCTTTGCTTCGTGATACACTACCCGTGTTAAAATGGGCCCTTTACCAATTTCGGAAAAGGTCGATATCGTGTTGACGTATGGCTATTGTGATCAAAATGCCCAACGGGCATGTGCTATGTATGCTGCTAGGTATCCTGGACGACATCATCCAAGTGTCCGGACCGTTCGCCGGATAGTAACTGTATTTAAGGAAACAGGAACTGTTCAGCCACATGTGAAACGTCAACCACGACCTGCAAGAAATGATGATGCCCACGTAGGTGTTTTAGCTGCTGTCGCGGCTAATCCGCACATTAGTAGCAGACAAATCGTGCGAGATCGGGAATCGCAAAAACATCGGTGTTGAGAATGCTACATCAACATCGATTGCATCCGTACCATATTTCTATGCACCTGAAATTGCATGACGACGACTTCAAACGTCGTGTACAGTACTCCCACTGGGCACAGGAGAAATTACGGGACGATGACAGATTTTTTGCACACGTTCTACTTAGCGGCGGACCGTCATTCACCAGCAGCGGTAACGTAAACCGGCATAATATGCACTATTGGGCAACGGAAAAATCACGATGGCTGCGACAAGTGAAACATCAGCGACCTTGGCGGGTTAATGTGTGATGCGGCATTATGGGAGGAAGGATAATTGGCCCCCATTTTATCGATGGCAATCTAAATGGTGCAATGTATGCTGATTTCCTACGTAATGTTCTACTGATGTTACTACAAGAATGGCGATGTACTTCCAACGTGATGGATGTACAGCACATAGGTCACGTGCGGTTGAAGGGGTATTGAATAGCATATTTCTTGACAGGTGGATTGGTCGTCGAAGCACCATACCATGACCCGCACGTTCACCGGATCTGACGTCCCCGGATTTCCTTCGGTAGGGAAAATTGAAGGATATTTGCTATCGTGATCCACCGACAACGCCTGATAACATTCGTCAGCGCATTGCCAATAAGTGTCCGAACATTAAGTAAGGCGAACTACTCACTGTTAAGAGGAATGTCTTTACACGTATTGCTAAATGCATTTGGGTTGACGCACATCACTTTGAACATTTATTGCATTGATGTGGTATTTACAGGTAATCATGCTGTAACAGTATGCGTTCTCAGAAATGATAAGTTCCCAAAGGTACATGTATCATATTGGAGCAACCGAAAAAGAATGTTAGAACGAACTTACGTTCTGTATTTTAATTTAAAAAAACCTACCTGTTATCAACTGTTTGTCTAAAATTGTGAGCCATATGTTTGTAACTATTACAGCGCCATATATCAAAAAGAGAAAAAAAAGTAGTCCAAGTAAAACATTCGTATTTTTTACTTACTGCACGAATATGTAATAAAAATCGGGGTTCCTATTCAAAAATCCGCAGCTGATATCGGTTTGACGTATGGCGGCGCCATCTAGCGGGCCAACAATACCGCCATCTGGTTTCCCCTTTCAAGGTAGACAAGCTTCCTTCTTTGTAGTTTTTTCGTTTGAAGCTTATTTCGTGAGATATTTGGCCCGGTCACGATCCACGGACAACCCTCTATATACGGCGTCTCACCTAGCTCCGCCACCTCAAATAACTCTGGAACAACAACAGAGGTTCAAAAATGGTTTTCACCAGCATGAACGTACGGCAGAGACTTACGGGATCAAATACTATGCGAAATTTTAAAACGTGAGCAAATACGATTTTAAACACAAACTTGTGTATTTTTAAGTGAACACCCCTATTGTTTCGTATTCAATTAATAGCATGAAAAATCGAAAAAAATAATGGCGCTGGTCGCATCGCAATACTTCAATTACATCCCGAGAAATTGCAAAGCGAAGTTGACGCTTGAAATAAATTTATTGCACAGCTAGCGCACGTCCTGATACTCAAGCGTGCACCTCACGCTGCCTGTATCAGGGACTCACACAAAGGGAAGGTATGCACAATCCAAAAAAATGAACAAGTAACACGTCCAACACAAAGTTACGTTTCTCAAATTGTAAATGTATCTTTATTCTAGCGAAATGACAACTAGAGCCGGACGGGATGGCCGAGCGGTTCTAGGCGCTACACTACACTCGTTCGTCCTCTGTTAGAATATTGCTGCGCGGTGTGGGATCCTTACCAGGTGGGATTGACGGAGGACATCGAAAGGGTGCAAAAAAGGACAGCTCGTTTTGTATTATCACGTTATAGGGGTGAGAGTGTGGCAGATATGATACACGAGTTGGGATGGAAGTCATTACAGCATAGACGTTTTTCGTCGCGGCGAGACCTTTTTACGAAATTTCAGTCACCAACTTTCTCTTCCGAATGCGAAAATATTTTGTTGAGCCCAACCTACATAGGTAGGAATGATCATCAAAATAAAATAAGAGAAATCAGAGCTCCAACAGAAAGGTTTAGGTGTTCGTTTTTCCCGCTCGCTGTTCGGGAGTGGAATAGTAGAGAGACAGTATGATTGTGGTTCGATGAACCCTCTGCCAAGCACTTAAATGTGAATTGCAGAGTAGTCATGTAGATGTAGACCGCTACGGTCGCAGGTTCGAATCCTGCCTCGGGCATGGATGTGTGTGATGTCCTTAAGTTAGTTAGGTTTAAGTAGTTCTAAGTTCTAGAGGACTGATGACCTTAGAAGTTAAATCCCATAGTGCTCAGAGCCTATTGAACAATTTTTTTACAACTAATGCTACAATTAGAGATAACACACTTGAATTCACTTTGCTAAATACATTTACTAGTGTCCTGTCGCCCACAGAAACTGTATTGTTGTGGATTACATCCACCATAGAAAATAAACTCACTTCTTGGCCAATGAAAATGTGTCACGTCAACATCTGTTCGAAGTGCTTTCCGTTTGCATCAGTAGAAGTTTGCAGACAGGTAACGAGAGAGTGTTGCACTGGTTGAAGAGTTTCTACAGCGCAGTAATACGATGTTGCATATGCTCTACTGTCGTTAGGGGTTCTTCATACACTCTCGCTCTGACTGCGCCGCAGAGTAAGAAGTCTAATGGCGTCTAGTCGGGGGACCATGCTGGCCATTTCACAGTACCTCCCCGCCCCATCCACCTCTTTTAAATGTTGCATCTAGAACGTCTCTGGCAAATTCTGCATTGTGTGCGGGACATCCATCATGTTGGAACTACACTGATAGACGAGCAAAAACAATATCAGAAGTTGCGTCCGCCTTGATGCAAAACACCTTGTTATATGTTTAATTTCTTTATTTTCCCATACTAGTTTCGGCGACAAATATCACCATCATCAGTGGGCTTTTCTAATCTAGAACATGCAGAGAATAGCATGGTTACACAAACAGTGGCACATTATTACATTTTTACTGATCGTTTTTTGAAATATACTTTTTTATACTACCTTACTTATTGCAAGTTACATAATGTTTTTGAGCATTATTTTTGCTGTCTGCAACATGTATACTCCGTGCTTATGTCACCGTTTTTATTCACGAACATCATGTCATCTGCAAACTGTATGAGCGGCTGTTAGTAAACAAATGCTGAAGGTGAACTGTGTATGTCAGCAATATACTCTTGGGATTGCAGCAGCGTTGTGGAATGCAGTGTAATGAAACTGTTACTTAGCTATTTGTGTACTTACGTTCGTTGGATGGTGTGGAGACGCTTTTATATACACAAAACAAAACTTTGGCACTTCGTTTTGGCTCGCGGGTATTACGCCATCTTGCCGTTCGCGCGTGTCGCGAGAGGTGTATCGCATGTGGCGAGAGAGGCTATGAAAAACGTAGCGCGAATTACGACGACTCCTGTTCTTTATTTATGTCTGTGTGTGTGATGGGGAAGTGGTTCTATTGCGTGTGTGTGCTTGTCTGTTCTGAGTCCTTGGCCAGTTCTCTCAGAGCAGTGAAGAGTGTGTTATTGCAAAGTGTTGTGTATTCGTTTATTACATTTTTCCCTTCGACTATGGCCTTTTGTATATAGTAATTTTCTTCTATTGTTAATTGTTGGTATAGACTGTTGCTGTTTTTCAGAATGTGTAGATCGTTTTCAATATTAGTGGGGTTATGGTTTTTGTTCATTAGATGATCTGCAAAAGTTGAATGTGTGCTGTCACTCTTTAGAGCTCTCATGTGCTCTGTGTACCTTGTTCGGAAGTTTCTGCTTGTTTGTCCTATGTACTGGGCCTGACAGGAGTTGCAGGTGAGTTGATATATTCCAGCGTTGCTGAATTTGTCTGCGGTTTTTCTGTCTGGTCTTAGTCTTTTCTGAACTGTATTGTTTGTTCTGAATGTTATTGGGATCCCTTGTTTTTTCAATATGTTTCCTATTCTATGTGATATTTTGTTATTGTATGTAAGTGTGTACCATCTCCCTCTATTTGCTTGAGTGGTGTGGTCTGCTGTGTTGCCTGTGTGTACTGCATGTTTCCGTTTTATCTTGTTGTTGAGTTTGTTTATGATGTCTGTTTTGTAGTTGTTTTCAACAGCAATTTGTTTGATTATATTTAGTTCCTGTGTGTAGTTTTCTGGTTTAAGAGGTGTTCTGTTTATCCTGTGGAGCATGTGTGTGAAACTGGCATATTTATGTACTGTAGGGTGGTTGGATGTGCTATGGATAACAGTGCTTGTGGATGTGGGTTTTCTGTAGATGGAGAATTCATGTTGGTGGTTGTTTCTTGTGATTTAAGATCCAAGAAATTTAGTGTATGGTTTTTTTCTATTTCTATTGTGAAGTGGATTTGTGGGTGTACTGTGTTGATGTTACTGTGTAGCTCTTCAATAACATTGTAAAACAAGGAGGCGTAATACCCGCGAGCCAAAACAAAGTGCCAAAGTTTTGTTTTGTGTATATAAAAGCGTCTCCACACCGTCCAACGAACGTAAGTACACAAATAGCTAAGTAACAGTTTCATTACACTGCATTCCACAACGCTGCTGCAATCCCAAGAGTATATTGCTGACATACACAGTTCACCTTCAGCATTTGTTTACTAACAGCCGCTCATACAGTTTGCAGATGACATGATGTTCGTGAATAAAAACGGTGACATAAGCACGGAGTATACATGTTGCAGACAGCAAAAATAATGCTCAAAAACATTATGTAACTTGCAATAAATAAGGTAGTATAAAAAAGTATATTTCAAAAAACGATCAGTAAAAATGTAATAATGTGCCACTGTTTGTGTAACCATGCTATTCTCTGCATGTTCTAGATTAGAAAAGCCCACTGATGATGGTGATATTTGTCGCCGAAACTAGTATGGGAAAATAAAGAAATTAAACATATAACAAGGTGTTTTGCATCAAGGCGGACGCAACTTCTGATATTGTTTTTCTATGCAAACATGGACCAAATGGAAGAGTTCCAGGATAAAATTACTGATAGACGAGTTTCTTACACTAGATCTTCAATGAGGAGCGCTTGTGCGTGTTGAAGAAACGGTGCATATCGCTGTCCATTCAATGTTCCACGGAAAAAATAGGGACCTACAATACAGTTTGCAATGATACAGCACAAAACATTGACACTCCACTGCTGCTGATGAGCAACTTGGCGAATCCAGTGGGGATTTTGCATGGACCAGTAGTGCATGCTCCGCAGATTCACGGTACCATGATTTGTAAAAGAAGCTTCGTCCGTAAACAACGTGTTGCTTAGGAATACTGGATTACCTTGCAACTGCTGAAGCACAAAACGACAGAATGCAATGCGGGATTCAAAGTAATCCCCGTACAGTTCTTGGTGCAGTGAAATATAAAACGGATGAAACCGATGCCGATGCAAGATTCTGCACACGCTACTCTAGCTTATTCCTATACCTCGTGCCATTTCTCGTACACCCACCTGAGGATTGAGCACTACAGCAGTCAGAACAGCAATTTCGTTTCCATTGCCAGTCCCTGGCGTTGTACGTCGATGTTTTGTGGGAGCCCAGCTTCGTGTTTAAGTGAGTGTCTTGCAGATGTTGCCAATGGTTCAACGTGATGGACACGGCCGATCTGCGTAGCGTTGAGCATGCAGTGTCACAGCTGCGGTTGCATTTCTGTGACTTTCGTCATAAATTAAAATAATATCTAGTTTTTCTTCATTAATGAAGGCCGGCATATCGACTAGATGATAAGTGTAACAAGCCACAAGAAAACCTGTTTCAGTGTGGCAACTTATGTGAACTACGTTTTAGTATGAGAGCAGTTCAGCAGACCAGATTACTAGACACATGTACACTGAAGCTAGAGCAGGCCATGGTGATATCGGTATGTTTGTCGCAGGATATAGGCGCCAGTGCAGGCAACCACTGCTCTGAGCACATTACTGAATGCGATGCATCACGTCAGAAACTATGGTGCCGTTGCTATCCCTTACAAGCCACATATTTCCTAAGGTTTAGAAACGTGAAATGAAGTGTGTTAACACTCATTGTACCTCTATCTGTCATTTCGCAACAATAAACATTATGCGCAGGACATCCATCAGTCTGATACCATATTATTTGACACGTTATAAGAGGTGGACCGATTCAGGTAAGGTACAGCTCAATGGGGCTAAACTATCCCCCTTTTGTAGTACCATCAATGAAATATGGGCCAATGATGTGTTGTCATACAATACCACACCATAGATCAACACTCCACTGACGTAGTACGTCAAACACATCACGATTACCGGCAGCGTGAGATGAACGTTTGAGTATCAGGACGTGCGCTAGCTGTGCACTTAATTTATTTCAAGCGTCAACATCGCTTCGCAATTTCTCGGTATGTAACTGACGTATTGCGATGCGACCAACGCCATTATTTTTTGGATTTTTCGTGCTATTGATTGCATACGAAATAATAGTTCGTGTCCATTTAAAAATACACAAGTTTGTGTTTAAAATAGTATTTGTTTACATTTTAAAATTTCGCATAGTATTTGGTTTCCTAAGCCCCTGCCGTACGTTCATGGTGGTGAAAATCCGTTTGAATATCTGCTGTTGTTCCAGAGATATTTGAGGTGACAGATTACATATTATTATTATTATTATTATTATTATTATTATTGATGCTTTTCCCTTAAAGAGCGCAGCTGGACTAAAGTGCATGGCCAATTCCTTTTGCTGCCCAAACTTCCCTCGTTCGCTCGCTGTGTGTCTGTTTCCGGTCCTCTGCCCATGCTTCTTGTTGGCTTCGTGTCGCCGCGCGGCATTAGCCGAGCGGTCTCAGGCGCTGCAGTCAAGGACTGTGCGGCTGGTCGGGGCGGAGGTTCGAGTCCTCCTTCGGGCATGGGTGTGTGTTTGTCCTTAGGATAATTTAGGTTAAGTAGTGTGTAAGCTTAGGGACTGATGACCGTAGCAGTTAAGTCCCATAAGATTTCACACAGATATGAATATTTTTTGGCTTCGTGTCTTTGGCTTCATCTTGGTTCCCTTTTGGTTGCCCATATTTCTTCCATCTTCCGGCTGTGATCTTGTTTGCGTTCTTCGGTGCATTTTACGCCTGTTTGTTTGTCACAGTGTATCTCATGTAGTTTACTTTTCTTAATGAAGTTTCTGAATTTTATTATGTCCTTTATTGTGTCTGGTGTGATGTTGAGTTGATCAGGTCGTTTTTTTACATCTGCCACCCATATGTGGTTTCTAGGTCTGTTTGGTCAGTGTATGTGATGGCATTCTGTATATGTATCCATATAATTGCGGTCTGCGTTTCCTAATCTTTTCTGTGATTGTCTCCGTATGTTTGTATAGTTCCTCTGTAGGTTTCTTGATCCATATTCCATTGCTGTTAGTTGCGCAAAATATTTTCCTAAGTATTTTCTATTCTACTTTTTCTAGTTGTCTGATACGTGTATGCAATAGGATTCGTGTGGCCTCTGCTGCATACAGTGCTTCGGGGAGTACCACAGTGCCGTACTGGCATAATTTGGCCTTCTGTGAAGCAGATATCTTGTTGTAGCTATTCCACACTACTTTTTATGCCTTGTCCAACTTAGTTTTTCTTTCTTTCTTTGAGTCTGTGTTATGTCCGCTCTTTTGCAGAGTTTCGCCGAGGTATTTGAAGTTTGCCGTTTGGTGAATCGTGCCGTACTTTATGTTCAGGGATGAGAGTTTCTTTGTGCTCACTGTGTCTTTTCGTAAGAGATCTGTAGTCCAGTTTTGGAAGCGATTTCGTGTAGGATTTCAATAGCTTCTTTCGTTTCGTTTGTACCTTTCGTGAAAATCACCAAATCCTGAGCGAAAGCCAGGCATTTAATCCGTAAGTTTCCTAAAGGTATTCCCTGTTGTGATATTTCCCATTCTTTTATTACCTTATCTAACAGTAAACTGAAAGGGACAGGTGAGAGGTCATCGCTTGCCGGACACCTGTGCGAACTTCAAAGGGCTCTTCCCCACATAACTTTACTTTGTAGGCAGTGTAGGTCAAGGTTTGCTCTATGATAGTGCATGTTTTGTTGTCTACTTTTTATTCAGATAGAATTTTGGAGATATTTTCCCTTTCAATAGAGTCGTACGCCCCTTTGAAGTCGACAAAGGTAATGAACACGTTCTGTTTGTGTTGCAAAATCATTTTCAGGTTCCAAATTTGTTCCGCACAAGACAGTCCCTTACGGAAGCGCGCTTGGTATTCCCCAGTCAAGTGGTCGCCCTGGCATTCTAGTCTGTGTAGTAAGGCTTTAGAGAGGATCTTGTATGTGACCAGTAGTAGGGATATTCCTCTGTAGATGTTTGGGTCAGTCTTCAAACCATTTTTGAGTAGTGTTTGTATCAGGGCAGTTTTCCAGTCGTCATGAATTTTCATGGTCTGCCAGATATGTTCCAAGGTCCTGTGGATGTCTTTGGTGAGTTCTAGGTCTTGTAACTTCCAGATTTCCGCGATGATGCCGTCTTCTCCTGGTGCTCTACGATTCTTGAGTGACTTGATTACTTCTTTAACTTCTTCTAGAGTTGGAGCTTCACTATGTGGATTGTAATCAGTTCTTCCATAGAGGGGTCCGTGTGGAGGAGTTTTTCAAAGTAATTTGCCAGAATATCACAATAGTTTTTGGTATTGGTTTCTAGGGTTCAATCCGGTCTTCTGAAGCACAAGTTCGATGATTGATATCCAATCATATTTTCTCTGAATGTTCTGTATAAGTTCCTTCTATTGTTCTTCGTGAAGTCAGATTCGATCTCCGTCAACCGCCGTTTATCATATTGTCGTTTTTCACTGCGAATGATTTTGCTCGATTGTTTCTATGTTTTCAGGCAGTTCATCGGATTCTCTAAAGATTCAAGGCTACTAAATTTTTTCCATGCACTGATTCGATGGTCAGTAGCTTGGTCACATGTGTGGTTCCACCAACGGTGTTTCCTTGTGCGTGGTGCTTATGCTAGCTAGTTTCATGGCCTCTCGGATTCTTCCTGAAAGTTTTGTCCAGTCTATCGTTTACTCCATTTTAATTTTGTCTCATATTTGTGCCTGCTATTCTGGATCTCGTCTAACAATATTGTTCTTCTTAAGCTTTTTCTTGGTCATAAGACGCATCCTGATCTGTAGTAGGTGGTGGTCTGAGTCGAAGTAGCCTTTACGTGTGTCTATGTTCAAAATTTCTTTTTGTGAGTCTTTCTGGATTATTACTTGGTCGATTTGCAGTTATTGCTTTCCGCTGGGGAATTTCCATGTGATAAGTTTCCGTGTAGGTTTCTTGAATTTTGTTTGACATAATGGCGAGGTCGTGGGTTCTGCAAAAGTCTATCAGGTGTTTTCCATTTTTTTTTTGTGTCCTTGTGTGCAGTATGTTTTCCTGTGGTATGTCTGTACTCCTTTTCTTTTCCGAGTTTAGCGTTGAAGTCTCCCAGTATTATTTTGACTCTATGTGCAGGAATTTTCCTGATAGTTTCTTCCATTCTCGTCCAGAAGTCATCAATGTCGTCCAGGTTTTTCCTGTTGTAGTCATTAGTTGGTGCATGTGCGTTGATTACTGTAGGATTTATTGTCTGATTTCACTGTGATGGTTCTGATTCCTTAGTATGGTGACGAAAAGTCGATTATGCTGTCCGTGATGGACCTGTGTACTGCAAATCCTGTGCCAAAAAGCCGTAGGTTTTTCAGTGGTCTCGATAGTTTTCCTTTGTATATTTTGAAGTTCTCCGTGTTGAAATGGTCTTCGTCTTTGAATCGTGTTTCTTGGAGCGCACACATTTTGATTTGAAATTTTTTGTCTGTGAGTTGTTCCACCTTTCCTGTCTTCATCAGTGTGTTAACGTTGAGTGTGCCGATGTAGTGTTTGCGTTTGCTCTTGAGGGAGTTTGAGAAGCTCCAATTCTTCTCATGTGATATATAGTTGGAATGTAAACCATTGTGGCAACAACAATGTTTGAGTCGGCTATTCCATCTACAAATCGTTCAGCCAACTTATCAAAATAAAATAAATGTAATTTTTATAAAATTCAAAATTACTTTGAAATGTTTTGCTAAGTGTCTCATCTTTAAGCATTTATTGTGATGATCCCAAAACAAGGCTCATATTTCCAATGACAGCCAGCCAGCCAGCCAGCCTTGTTTCTAAGGTTACGGGTAACAAAACAGTGAGATTAATATATGTAAATATTTTGTTGATATTAATTCATCCAATGTGTTTGCGGTCTAGTAGAAGATGTAAATCGTTATCTTTTGTCCTCTAACTTTATTTCAGTGACTTATATTTGAAAACATCGTTTAATTGGATTCTGATATTGCACAGTGGCTTACTTTGTTCATACGTGACGCAGCTTTGTAATTTTCCAGATGAGTGGGACGCCCAGGAAACCTATTATCCTATTGTGATCTTTAGTTGTTATAGATCCTCAATTAATTGTACAAAAAGTTTGATAATGGATTTATCTGTTTACAACATAAGAAAAATGGATATCTTACAGAGATCTGAAAATACAGTTTCAGAAGGTGTGTATGATGTCTACGGAATCAGCAAACAGTCAGCGACTTTAAGCTGATTTTAGAGACGTGTCTTTTGTGTAATAGAAAGACAATTTACTTAACATCGTGTTAGACTTGAATCAAAGAGTCAGCGCCAATATGTTGCAATTGCCTTTGCTGGTGTAATCGATAATCGATCACTCAAGATTAGACACAGAAGATTTTTAAAATTCCTGCACAAATGAAAGTCTGATGGATTTGGGTTCGAAAAACGTGGAAGGTAGGGCAGTGGTCAAAATTTACCCATCCATCAGTCACGGACTCTGTTATTTAGAAGCCTAGATTCTGAAATGGTGAGGTACGCCATTGCAAAAGACGTGCTTGTTTCTTTACGGATCTCTAGCATGCTGAAGGTGAAATAGGACAGCAACTTTCTTTACTAATATAAGTGACTGGGATTCCGTTGTAAGTTGCATTAAGAAGTATCCTTTATTTATTGCAAGTGTCTAGTTTCGGACACTGCCTCAATTCTCAAACCATCCTTCTTCGTGCATAATTAAAATAAATACTGTATTAATTGTTATCAATTAGTTACAAAGACCGTTTGTTTGAGAATAGATACAATCTCCGAAATTAGTCACCACCAATAAATAAGTGCAAATCTCGATGGAATTCCTTTTATCCACTTATTTCAAGTCTGTGTTTCGTCTAGTAGTCACATATTCTCGGGGAAAGCAATGTAAATAAGTTTTTTTTCGGACTGGTATGTTGGTACGTTGTGTTTCCGTGTGTTTCCCATTATTACTATATAGGTAGAAAATAACTTCCTACATGGAAATAAAGCGATTCCCGATCCGTGTCCATATGACATATTCTCTTCTTTTCTTTGTGAGGAACACTGTGTATTCCTAAACGTAGGCCATGCTTCTTCGCTATACGTTTAGAGAGACTTCCTCCACCACATTCCTCCCTTTCATGGATGTCATATCGATTAAACTGGTTCTCTGAAATGAAGAAAGACTATCGCCACTCCAAGAGAAATGTCTTCCTCTGATACCCAATCCAACGTAAAAGTTCATATGGCTACATCAAATTCTCCCTCCACTAAGAATGTACTCAACTGTAGAATGTTGCTGCTTCCGTGGGAAACATTCAGCTTTCATCAAACCTTCTACACACAATATTCTATGCCATCTGACTACCAATCCTTCAACGATGGTACGCTTTTGGTGATCAACCATACAAATGTGACGCGCTGTAGCAAACATTCAGAATTCCGAAACAGTGATTAAAAGTCATTTGTGACCCATAGGAACAACACAAGAATGACTTTTAATTACATTCCCATTTCTTATTGGATTCAATCCTCCTCGACACAGCAAAATCACATTTCGTCTTGTAAACAAATTTAAACGCCATTAGACCAAGTTCGATTACGCTCCCGTCTTAACTCAGTTCGATATCATTACTCCGCCCTAGTTCAAACACGTAGCTATGTGCTGCGTATAGATTGGAGAAATAGGTATAAGCATTGTTAATTTCTATCCGATCGCTTTGCTATTGTTTAACAATATAGAATAATTAAGTGTTAGTATTATGTCTTCCCGAGTATGATTTATGAAACCACTAAGTCTTATTTCCCTAGACATTATCCAAAATTTGATCTACATCTAAATATCCTGAGTTTCCTCAGTTCAGTTGGTTATGTCACTTCTACTTCCCTGCCCTGAAAACAAGAGGCTCCTCGTCTAATTCCGTTCCCTCTCTTTACAGGCAAATGAATTTTTCTTGGGTGTCATGAAAATTAAATTTTTCGGCTAACATCTCCTCTTGAACTCCCTGCTGATCGCACCAGAGTTTGTACTTTAGCATTGCCACGATTAGCTTTGCTGGGGCAATCCAGTTGTGCGGCAAACTACAGTTTTAAGCGCCAGTGACACTATTAACCTGCGACAGTACCAGTGACCGCGTGTACGCTGGGGTAAAGATGAAACTGGAAATGCGGCGAAAGCTCATCAACTGACGATTGTAAAGTAATGCATAGCCACAGTATGTCGCTGTTCTCTCTGAACGTTTGATTTCAACAGAAATAATTTTCTATTTTTAATATGTTGGGATGGTTTTGGGGGAGGAGACCAAACTGAGAGGTCATTGGTCCCATCGGATAGGGAATGATGGGAGAGGAAGTCGGCCGTGCCCTTTCAAAGGAACCATCGTAGCATTTCCTTGATGTGATTTAGGGAAATCACGGAAAACCTAAATCAGGTTTTAGTATGTAATGCTATTACAAGGACGACACTTGCTTCAGTAAAGATTCACGGTGAAATCGATGTTGCGTAGGGGCATAAAACAGTATGAACGGTATATTGCAAAAATAGCTGAACACGGCTGAGGTTTTGGTTTTAATGTTTCATTGTGGTGAGATCTGTTTTGTTATGTACTTTCTTAATTTCAAAACGCCAATTTTAGATGTCGTTTACGCTGTGACTTTTTTAAACGTAAAAAATAGGAAAAAAACTCTGTACATAGGCGACACTCTTATCACTGCTGACTGCAATTTACATCGGTTTCACACTATTGACATTTTTTTCTAGTATTTGACACTCTTTCTTGTGAAGTTAGTGTGACGACTACTTGTTAGGCGTAAGATGTTACTTATACATTTTAAGATTCTCTATATACCACACGTTTGCAGTCATAGAGTATGATAGGTTTGTAAACTGCTCTTGCACTACTGTTCAGACTAAATGATGGAACTTTTTGTTCATATGATGGCCTGAGGATGGTACTGTGTACCGAAACCGGTAGTCACGCGGCAAAGTAAATAAATTGTGACTATAGGCTAAAAAATATACTGTTTTGGCACACAGGTTCATTTTGAGATTCTGCTGCTATATGGCTCTAATGCAATGTCGCATCCGTCCCTAGCGAAATGATGCCTACAATCTGACCAGGGCTGCAAAGATGATCAGCAAGGAAGGCCATCAATATCGAGCAAAGGCCACAATGTCCAGGAAGTGGAGGAACTTATTCGCAGAAATCGCAGAGTGACTATGGCGAACATCGGTCATCGGAAACACATATCAGGTAGAGCTCATTCCGAGATCGTATGCAGTATCCGAAATTGTGCTAATCCAATGATTTCATGGCGCCGTTGGCTACAACTGCAACGTGCTGACATGAGGAACGTTTCCAACCGATTTCTCATACACAAACAGCAGTTAACCGGCGTTGCCTGCCGAAACGTTGTTGTGATGCCTCCTGTAAGGAGGAGAAATGCGTGTCGTCACGTTTCCTCCCTTGATAAAGGTCGGATTTTAGCCTATCGCGATTGAGGTTTGTCGTATCGCGACAATGCTGCTTGCGTTGGTCGAGATCCAACGACTGTTAGCAGAATATGGAATTGGTAGGTTCAGGAGGGTGATACGGAACGCTATGCCGGATCCCAACGGGCTCGTATCACTAGCAGTCTTGATGACAGGCATCGTATCGGCATGGATCGTGCAGCCACGTCTCGATCCCTGAGTCAACACATGGGGACGTTTGCAAAGACAACAACCATCTGCACGAACAGTTCGACGACGTTTGCAGCAGCATGGACTATCAGCTCGGAAACCATGGCTGCGGTTACCCTTGACGCTGCATCACAGACAGGAGCGCCTGTAATGGTGTACTCAACGGCGAATCTGGGTGCACGAATGGCAAAACGTCACTTTTTCGGATGAATCGAGGTTCTGTTTACAGCAACATGATGGCCGCATATATGTTTGGCGACATCGCGGTGTACGCACATCGGAAGCGTGTTTTTGTCATCGCCATACTGGCTAACCATCCGGCGCGATGGTATGGGATGCCATTGGTTACACGTCTCGGTTACCTCTTGTTGGCACTGATGGATCTTGAACAGTGGACGTTACATTTCAGATGTGTTACCACCCCTGACAGTACCCTTCATCCTATCCCTGCGAAATCCTACATGTCATGAGAATAATGTACGACGGCATGTTGCAGGTCATGTACTGGTCTTTCTGGATACAGAAAATGTACGACTGCTGCCCTGGCCAGCACATTCTCCAGATCTCTCACCAATTAAAAACGTCTGGTCAATGGTGGCCGAGCAACTGGCTAGTCACAATACGCCAGTCACTACTCTTGATGTGTGGTATCGTGTTGAAGTTGCATGGGCAGCTGTACCTGTACACCCCATCCAAGGTCTGTTTGACTCAATGCCTAGGAGTACAAAGGCCGTTATTAGGGCCAGAGGTGGTTGTTCTAGGTACTGCTTTCTCAGGATCTACGCTCCCAAATTGCGTGAAAATGTAATCACATGTCAGTTCTAGTATAATATATTTGTCCAATGAATACCCGTTTGTTATCTGCAGTTCTCCTTGCTGTAGCAATTTTAATGGCCAGCAGTGTATATGTTAAGATGGTATCTGCCGTAACTATATATATATATATATATATATATATATATATATATATTGACCATCTTCTTCTGTGCGGATGCACAGTCCCGAACTCTTACGGGAATTGGCAAAAAGTCGTGAGTAATGAGTATAATGGGCACTATGAATATAGTGCGTGACTATAAGCTGGGAATGTGGGTCTCACGGGAACCGTGCCTGAGGCAAGTCCCTGCGGTCACACTATCCTCTGTGTCCTCGGTGGCTCAGATGGGTTGCGGGTGCGGTGGCTCAGCGTGTTCGGTCAGAGGGTTACGTGCCCTCTGTAGTAAAAGAAAAAAACTGAGTTAATCTATCATCAACGAACTTAACGGATGTCTTACGACGTATGTCCCGAGCAGACGCAACGAACAAAAGCGAACAAAATGAGAATTTAAAAAAAAAAGATAAAAGATGGATAGAGCGTCTGCCATGTAAGCAGGAGATCCCGGATTCGAGTCCTGGTCAAGGCACACATTTTCAATTGTCTCCGTTGACGTATATCAACACCTGTATGCAGGTGGGGGTATTCATTTTATTGCAAAGATTTCCTTACCTCCACCATTACGGATTTCCTAAATTTCGTCATTACGGTTGATGAGGCTTGAGTCCACCTTCCTAAATCTGAAACGAAGAGAGCGTCTGTGGAATTTAACACAACACCTCCGACTCTGCGAAATAAATGCAGACTTACGCCATCAGCAGGGAAGATCACGGCCAACGTTTTATTCGACTGTAAAGGAGTTGTGTACGCGTAGATTGTGGCAAAGAGTATAGTCATTAATGCAGACAATGTTACAACTCACGCGGCTCGCATAACACAAGCTTTGATTCAACAATGTCGATGGGAGATTGGGAAGCATCCGCCATGGAGTCCAGATCTTGCACCGTGTGACTTACATGTTTTCGGAAAGCTGAAAGAACATCTGCTGCGAAATAGATTTTGCACCTGTGACGAGGTTCACACAGCGGTTCTTGAATGGTTCCGTGACCAGGTAGTGGATTTCTGTCATCGAGAAATTCGACGATGGGTACAAGACTCCAACCGTTGTTTATACCAAGTTGTACATCTACATCTGCGTGTGCGTAGATACTCCGCAAGCGACTGCACGGTGTGTGGCTGAAGGTACCCTGTGTCACTACGAGTGATTTATTTTCCTGTTCCACTGGCAAAGCCGACACAGTAGCCGAACGGTTCTAGGCGCAACAGTCTGGAACCGGGACACCCCTACGACTTCAGATTCAAATCCTGCCTCAGGCACGCATGTGAGGATGTCCTTACGTTAGTTAGGTTTAAGTAGTTCTAAGTTCTAGGGGAGTGATGACCTCAGAAGTCCCATAGTGCTCGGAGCCATTTGAACCGTTTTTGAGCCATTCGCAAATGGAGAAAGGGAAAAACTACTACCTTTATGCCCCTGTATGAGCCCTAATTTCTCGAATCTTTATTCGTGGTCCTTACACGTTATGTATGTTCGTGACAGTAGAATCGTTCAGCACTCAGCTTCAAATGCTGCTTCTCTATCTGTTCCCAATAGGGTTTCTCGAAAAGAACGTCGCCTTTCTTCCATGGATTCCCATTTGAGTTCGTGAAGCATCTCTGTAACATTTACATGTTGTTCGAACCTGCCGGTAACAAATCAAACGGCCTTCCCCTTTATTGCTTCCATGTCTTCCTTCATTCCGACTCGAACAGTACTCAAGAAAGGGTCGCACCAGCGTCCTGTATGCGGTCTCCTTTACAGGTGAAACACCCTTTCCTAAAATTCTCGCATTAAACCGAAGTCCACCATTCGCCTTCCTTACCACAGTTCTCTTATGCCCGTTCCACTTCATATCGCTTTGCAATGTTGCGCCCAGCTATTTAAACGAATTGACTGTATCAATCAGGACAATAATAATACTGTACCAGATTTGTTCTTCCTACTCATCCGCATTAACTTGCATTTTTCCACAATTAGAGCTAGCTGCCATTCGTCGCACCAACTAGAAATTTCTTCTAACTCTTCTTATATCTTCCTACAGTCACTCAACTTCGACACATTATCGTACATCACAGCGTCATCAGCATAAACCATAGATTGGTTCTCACTCTGCCCGCCAAATCATTTAGGAATACGGAGTACAACAGCGGTCCTGTCACACTCCTGACGATGCCCTTGTCCCTGATTAACATTCGCCGTCGAGGACAATATACTGGGTTCTGTTAGTTAAGAGGTCTTTGAATGACTCACATATTTGTGAACTTCTTCCACATACTCGTACCTTCGTTAACATCCTGCAATGGGGCACCGTGTCAAATACTTCCCGGAAATATAGGAATATGAAATCTGCCTGTTGCCCTTCGCCCGTATTTCGCAGTATATCATGTGATCATGTGAGAAAAAGGCAAGCTGAGTTCCACAGGAGCGATGCTATCTGAAACCATGCTCATTCATGGACATAAGCTTCTCAGTCTCAAAAAATTTTAATATATTGGAATTGAAAGTATTTTGAAAGATAGAGCCATGTACATGTGTCACTTTGAAATGTAGTGAAGCATTCAATAATCAAAGTTATTTTGTCTGCCACAAACTTGTGCTATGTACCTTTTGAGGTATTGTCATATACAGAAAAAAGTACCTTTAAGCGGAGCATTCTTGACGATAGGCACCCGCCATCCCTAAAAGCTTACAACCTGTTCCATACACTCGGACCTTTTTAACTGTCTTCAGTGTACCACTGTGCCAAATGCTTTCTGGAAGTGTAGAAATATGGATTCCGTCCCTTGCCCATCATCCATGCTTTGCAGGATATCGTGTAAGAAAGATCATGCTGATTTCTGCACGAGCAATGTTTTCTATTTGTGCAGTCAAGGTTTCAAATATTGAACATTCTGGTGGCATGTAATCATGTAAGTCTATTTTTACACAGTCGCGTCAGGATGACATCTTTCCTTTAGTGCTACATAGACATTCTGTGTATGATGTTCAGTAAAATAATAGGCGAAGCCGTCCGTTGGCTCTAAGCAAACCTTTTGGAATCCATCCCTCATATTTATGACGAAGTTTTCTCTGCTAAGGGTATTTTCGAAGCTGAGTGGCTGTCGGGGAGTAAGTGACATATCGACGACCGCAAACGTACCACGCCGGCAACAGCCCGCCGCTAGGAACGGGAATAGACAGACGCTATTCTGGTCAGCGGCGGAGAAGAACGCAGACGTCTGCACCTCCCTCCCTGAACCCAGTGACTAGCCTCCGTACCCCTCACCACGATAGTCTTTGCGTGGGCAATAAATTTCCACAAAGGGCGTGAACTAGCGACGTATCTATATACGTGCTATGGAGTAACCAGTGTCAGAACGTTAAGCGTAAACGGGAAAAGAGGAATATGAGGGGCGAGAAGATACGTATGACCGTTGAGTTTACAGAACACATTTCGTAGTTCGAATAAAAACATCGGTCCAAAACTAAAGGACAGCTGTGCATTCAGTGTCTCAATCGTCATCACGCTACCAGTCTGAGCCTGATAATTGCATACTTGAACATTTTCTCTCCGCAGTCATTGGCCGTTTTCTTAATTATCAATCCATCGCGTCACCAACTATAGTGACATTTATATAATCGCTGTGGTCCGCCACAACACCTGCACAGGTACTGACATGATGAACCATTTCAGACGGTGTGGATGTAACTACGTCAACCAATACCGCTTTCCTCGCAAGGCAGTCAGTTGTCTACATTCGTATTAGAAATGTTTCATTCTTTGTAACGAAGGAAGAAACGCACTTCTGCATGCCCCATCAAGGTTTCATGGTACTAGTACATTGTCCGTTTTTACTGGAAATAACATTAACGCTTGCAAATTAGTACATTACCCGAAACCTAGTTCGGCTATGAGCAATCTATAAATAATTAAGGAAACAGCGAGAGAAAAAGAGTTCTTGGCGCCACAGTCGTGATTTTTTCATCAATTACCAATAATGGGTTACAAGATATTATTTGTGTTAAACTTGCGGTTGCCCGTGAAATGAAAGGGAAACTTGAAAAAAATCGTACAACTTCTGCACAGCTATGCTTTACTATATAAGTACTCTGTTAAAGTTACATATTACCTAATACTCTTAAATACGTGCTACAATTTACTGTGTGGAGAACACATTCGTCTCGATTTGCATGAAAAATCATCTAACATGAACCTCGGAGAAAATGTGGCACATCTTAGAGTAGCGGGGAAAACGCCAACATAAGCATCCCAGAAATTTGATGGATCAGTGCGGTCAGGTTCTCTGACAGTGGCTTAACCTGGATGTGATGTACCTGTACAACCTTGTAGACTCACTTTTTAACCGAATCTAGCACAGGAACGGAATTATACGGTCATAAATGATGCTTGTAATGATTTCTTTAGGGATGACTAATTTTTTGTACAAACAGAAAAAAAATATGTGTGTGGGAAAACGTATTTTGGTTATGTGTTATGAATAACGCGTTTCTCAAATTAACGCACTTGTTATACAGGCTGGCTCAAGTACGATAGAAGCGCTGTATGCGCCGTTACGTGGGGTGCAACACTCCGATTGCTCCATTCGTTATGGATCGTTTCTCGGGCTCTGTATGGTGGTATATTGGTTTTGGCCGAGCTCGACGCTTAACGAGCGTATTGGAAATAATTCTGTGAAAGTAGTTGCTCCATCTTTGCTTTAGATTTGTGTTTCAGTATCTCACACTGTAATCTTACAATGTAACAGTGGCCTGACTAATCCAGATTCTGTTCCACGACGTCAGTACTGTAACTGGCTCTTGCTGTGTCTGGATGGTGGGGAAGCTGACTCATAAATGCTTTTCCTTTCTGGTGAAGAGTGGCTGCAACTATAACATTGGCTCTGGTGTTCCGAAAATCCTCATCTGCTGCATCAAGAGAAAAATTTTCGTATACTGCTTTTCAGGACAGCTCCTAACTCGTCTACTTCATTTTAGATTAAATCTGGTCTTTGTCTAATGCAGATGCAGTCTTTGGAAATTTCTCTACTAAGTTCATTATCGTGGTACCCTTGGGAACCGGTATATGGTGAAATTTTCATCTGAACGCAAGCCGACATTCTGCGTAAAACTCTATTTTTGCAAGGTTCAGCACATTAAACACGTGTTGATTTTTCATGTATCACTTAGTGAACGGAAAACAATAACAAATTGGGCAAAAATTATGCTAGATCGTGAAGCAAAAAAAAAAGACACTAACCACAACTTCGATGAGGATGGGTCCACACTTACTGACGGACATTTAAAATTGAAAACGTAGGCGCCTAGTGCACGGTGTTACAGTTCACTCAACAGTATAACTCAGCGCGAGATTAGCCGAGCGGTCTGGGGCGCTGCAGTCATGGACTGTGCGCCTGGTCCCGGCTGAGGTTCGAGTCCTCTCTTGGGCATGGGTGTGTGTGTTTTTATCCTTAGGATACTTTTAGGTTACGTAGTGTGTAAGCTTAGGAACTGATTACCTTAACAGTTAAGTCCCATAAGATTTCACACACATTTGAACATTTTTTGAACAATATTACCTCATGCTGGAACGTAACTCCCAGATATCTGAAAACAAATACACATCGTAGTATAAGTTTGCCCTCTGTTCCACATACCATGTGAGTACACGCCCTGTTGCTAGTTGACGCTTCTTAAGAAAAACGCATGTATAGTCAACGTGGGAGTGGGATCACAATAGTGGTCATATGACAAGGATGTTAACACACACAGGGTGTGAGCTCGAGAGTACAAAACGATGTTAGTACATGGAGTCGATTCATGTGATTAATAAGTATATATTCATAATGGACGAACGTGAGGGACCACGAGATAAATGTTTAATGTCCGACGACAACGAGGTCATTAGAGGCGGAGAACATCATCGGATTAGGAAAACATGCAGAAGGAAAACGCCCGTGATCTTTCGAAGGGACCATCCCGGCATTTGCCTTAAGCGATTTAGGGGAATTACGGAAAACCTTAATGAGAATGGCTGAACATCGGTTTGAACCATCTTACTTCCGAATGCGAGTCCATTGAGCTAATCGCTGCGCTTTCCCGCTCGGTTGGACGGATTTAACCGATGTACGTACATTAACGTAAAAGGAACAAACAAGTGAATTCCTAAATGTGAATCAAAAATAGGTAATACCTACAAACGTAAGTACTTGTACATTCAGTCGTAACTGAAACATATGGTAAACTATAAGTGGCTTGCACAATGAAATGAAACAACATGTTTGAAACACGACTGTAACAGGATCAAGAATCCTAAATGTAAATTAAAAACAGAGATCCACATTCAGGGATGGACAAAAATACGGAAACACTAGAACCACAAAACATTACCATGCCTAATGCGGTGTTGGAAATTACTTGGTATTCAAAACAACTTCCAGTCTTGTAGGATACAGGTCCTTTATGGTTCTCAAGGATATTTCAAACTATTCTTTCTGCAATATAGTACCAAGTTCAGGTAACGGTGATGAAGGTTGGTAGAGATCATGCACCGTCTCTCCAATGCTGAGCAGTAGTATACAGATCTGGTGACTCGTGACCAGGGGAGATGCGACAATGTACTTTTGTGCTGGACAATACGTGAATACGGGGCTTGCCATCTTGGAACACAGCATCACCACTAGGGATCACACCTCGTACCATGGGATGAACGTAATCTTCCACAACTGTTCCAGTAATGCGACCAAGCAAAGTATCCCAGAGTATCCATGGGAACACCAGCCGTGTTTCACTGTTTGAATGTTAAGTAGACCAGAAGTTGAAAACAGTCTGCAACAAGTCTCACCCGACCAAGTGACCTTTGTCCGTTGCTTCATACTTTAGGTTTTATGAGTTTGGCGCCATGTTTCCCTGTTACATGCATTTAAATCACTGATGACTGGTGTCTGGATTTCCTAGTTTATGGAGCACCCTTCGTGTTGTTTTAGAAATGACAATATTCATATGGGCAACATTCAGTTCTGCAGTGACATTTTCAGTTGTCGTCCTCTTATTTTTCTTCACAGTCTTCTTTCTATGACGCACGGATGCTTTCCGGCAGTCGTTCCTCCCGCGAACCATACGCGACTGGAACAGAAAAAGGAGGCAATGACAGTGGCACGTAAAGTGCCCTCCGCCACACACCGTCGGGTGGCTTGCGGAGTATAAATGTAGATGTAGATGTAGACCTTCCTTCGAGACCACCCACCACATTCTTTTAACCGCGTTGGGACTCATCGAATGACGTTTATTCACTTTCTCTGTATGTTGTATAAATCCTCGATATTGGAACATATCGAGAATATTTCACAGGGGCCGTTCGTGGTCAGACGCAACGGCGCAACCTGCTAGATTGGCTAGCTTTGCATTTCTGTCTAAGCATGCATTTCCCAGGGTGTTTCCGTATTTTTCTCCACCCCTGTACGTAAAGCATGTGTATACTGATATCTGACACAATTATCACACGTAAAACACCATGCACTTGATGTGCTGACGTGAACGTTGCAATTCAGTGATAGCTCTATAAACAACGTGCTGCGATTTAATGGCCCAAGGCATATTAGAGGTCCCACCCCACTTGATGTTCGGCGCCACCGATAGTGGCGTAGTTCCTTCCGCGACAGAGAGCAGGTAAGACTTCAAAGTAGCAGAAAGCAGCGCCACCGGCGGCGACGATCAACAGCGAATGCCAAGTGCGGCGTCTGGTGTTGTTTCTATCCCGGAGTGGCTGCTTCATGGAGTAGCCCGGCGAGCAGCTATACAGCCTTGTCTCGTACTGGATGCCTGCAGGGACGAGTAGAGGCATAATCTGACATCACATATAAGCATGGGTTGGCCGATGATATTTGTTGATAAGCAGTCGTGTATACAAGGATCATGCGTCGGCCGATGTTATTTGTTGATCTGGGAGTTTGTCAGGCATCAGCGAAGCTACATACTCCGGTAGTGGCGCCTGATAAGACGACTGTGGCTGAAGCAGGCAACCAGTGTATATGTGTGGAACAAGGGTGTCCGTTGTTATCATGGGGACTGGAAGCTGGAGGAGAGACCAGAGCAGGAGAGAGTCTGCGGAGAGCTACGACAGAAGGAAAGCAAGGCAGCAACAGAGACGGCTGTGAGCACTACTAGGTCAGCAGTATGGTATTCGAGTGGAGTCTCAGCCTCAGTTGGTATCACGTTGTTCAAGTATTCACTTCCCTTTTTTACTTCCTCCGCATACGTGACAAGTATACACTGACGCACAGTGTGAAAGTATACTATGACGTAACAAAGGTCATGCGACACTGACAATCACATTTACCGATGACGATAGTGTCACGTACACAAGGTATAAAAGGGCACTGCATTCTCTGAGCTGCCGCTTGTACTCACATGATTCGTATGAAAAGGTTTCCGGCGTGATTATGGTCGCACGACGGGAATTAATAGACTCTGAATGGGGACTGATAGTTCGAGCCAGACGCATGGGACATTCCATTACGGAAATCGTTATCTAATTCAGTAACCCGCGAACTACAGTGTCAAGAATGTGCCAAGAAAACCAAATTTCAGGCAATACCTCTCACCACGAATAACGCAGTGGCCGACAGCCATCACTTAATGACCGACAGCAGCGACGTATACATAGAAATGTCATTGCTAACAGGCAAACAACGCTGCGTGAAAGAACCTCAGAAATCAGTGTCGACGTACGACTAAGGTGTACGTCATAACAGTGAGGTGAAATTTGGCGTTAATAGGCTGTGGAAATAGACGACCGACGCGAGCGCATTTGCTAACAGCTCGGCATCGCGTGCAACACCTCTTCTACTTCTTCATATCGGTTGGTACATGGACAACTCGAGAACATGGCCTGTTCAGATGAATCCCGATTTCATTTGTTAAGAGCCGGTGGTAGGGTTCGAGTGTGACGTAAACCCCACGAAGCCGTAGACCCAAGTTGTCAATAAGGCACTGTGCATGCTGGGGATGACTCCATAATGGTGTGGACTGTGTTTACGGGGAATGGAATGGGCCTTTGGTCCCTCTGGTCCAACTGAACCGATCACTGACTGGAAATGGATATGTTCGGTTACTTGGAGACCATTTGTAGTTATTCATGGATGGCATTTTCACAAACAGCGCTGCAATTTTTGTAAATGACGACGCGCAGTGTCACTAGGCTATAATTGGTCGTGATTGGTTTGAAGATAATTCTGGCTGGTTCGAGCGAATAATTTGACTACCCAGATTGGCCCGCATGAATCCCACTGAGCATTAATGGGACATGAACTAGAGGTCAGTTTGTGCACAAAATCCTGCACCGGAAACACTGTCGCAATTACTGACTGATGTAGAGCCAGCGTGGCTCAATATTTCCACAGGGTACGTCCAGCGACTTGAATGCAGGCTACTGTATTACGACAGGAAAAGCAAGACGCGACACGATATTAAGAGGTAGGCCTACCTCATGACTTTTGTCACCTCGATGTAAATTCGACATGATCAGAAAATCATTGGTAACTTATGTAACAAATTTTAGAGTCTCGCAAAATAGTGTTAATAAAGTCGATTCATTTCCCTGAGCTAAAAATTTTATTTGGTTCAAATGGCTCTGAGCACTATAGGACTTAACTTCTAAGGTCATCAGTCCCCTAGAAATTGGAACTAATTAAACCTACCTAACCTAAGAACATCACACACACCCATGCCAGAGGCAGGATTCGAACCTGCGATCATCGCGGTCGCGCGGTTCCAGATTGAAGCGCCTATAACCGCTCGGCCACACCTCCCGGGCAAATTTAATCCCTCCCCCCCCCTTCTCCTTACGTTCCCAGATTTGAAACCTTTCTAAATGCACTGATCGCTATTTCTGGTACTTTCTGTGTCACATCTGTCACATTTATGGGTGGAAGATGCCAAAATCGCATTCAGTAAAATGATTTGACGAAGGAAACTAAATATGTACTTTAAAATACACTGGAAAGTGTCTCAGATACGATGTAAAGACGGAAAATGTATCTTTGTCAGATATGGGTTACCGCAATGTCTGAGCCTTGGGTCAGTGATTCACGCCTCTGTCTCATTACGAAATATCCAGGAGGTTTTATCGTACCCTTCAGCAATCTATTAACACGTATATTTTCATGTCCTCGTTCCGATTCCATTCGTTTTCTGTTTCTCGGTGGCCATAGGACAAGGTCGTCAGACAAACGAATCCCCAGATCGACTTAAGGGATGATGAACTGTCCTGCACAATAGTCGAGGTTGGCTTTGTAGAAATATCAGTTGGCGAGTAGCTGGTACATAAACAGCCCTTTAAACTGACTGGTGTACAGTATCTCATTGGAAAACGGAAGGGTGGCGTGCTGCTTAAACTGAGCTGCGCGGCCTCAAGAGGGCAACCAAGTGCTCCCGGCATATTTCTGGCAAGTGCGGGAAGACGTCTGGTGGCTGTCGTGCCCTGGCAGGCATGCCCAGCCGCTTTCCACACACGTAGATTACCACACAGACGCAAATAACGGAGCATCACCCGAGGTCCGGTTGCGTTATTCTTCCAGAGAGTCAAGCCAAGCTGCAAAAGCCGGCAGTGTGCGAGAAGCTACTTGTACTTCTTTGCGAAAACAGACATTGTGAGACAGAGAATGATGGAAATATAAGTTAATTGTTACAATAAGGTAAAAACAGTATTACTACTGATTATTAGAGATAAATGTCGCGGTTACCACTCTCGATTCGACAAGCTCATCCGCAGCTTATTATTTACATTTTACATTATGTTGTGCATGTGATGTTTGCTGTTTGTCGTAAAAGTTCGTTGGGTTGCGGGTACCCTATAGCAAAAACTGTGTAGGAAAACGGCTATTTAATTGTAAATGGAACTAACAATGAAATAATTACGTAAGGAACTTCCTAAGATAGGATCTAATCAATTTTGTGCTACGTATGAGTAAGTACCCGAAGGAAATTTCGTCACAGTCAAAGAACATCACAGGTAAATCATAACGTAATTTCAAATGTGAACAGCCATCTGATGATGAACCTGCAAGTTCGAAACGGGTAACAGCGCTATTTATATCAAATTAATTGTATTGTTAACAGCGGTTGGTTGCCGTTTTTACTTTACTGTAGGGATTAAGGCGAGGTACGGGTGAAATTTCAATCCGGACGTTAAACAATCGCAGGGGGCTGAAAATATCTTTCATAACATATCTTGGTTCGCTGATTTAAGTGGGTAAATATAATTTTCTAAACAATTTTTTTTCATAGCTTTGCATGTCTCCGTTTTGAAAAAAAAATCAATATTTTTTCAAACCCATACGTGGAACTGTTGGTTATCACGGGATGTACTTACAACAAATGTTTGAGCCAAAAATGTTAAAAATCGACTAAGGAGTAGCATTTTTTGTTTGTTTTTTACCTTTCTGATCTCTTTCAAAGAAAAAGAAGTATCGTAAACTTTTTAACACTATATATGTACGAAAAGTATAGAGAAACAATGAAAATTTTGTTTTGTAATATGTAACATGAATTTAGTGTAAATTAGGATTACTAAGACATTACAGAAAGTCTGGCCCAGTACGAAGGAAAAAAAAAAACAATAAAAGACAATTTGATACCTTTGAAAATTGTTTGTTTCATTTTCAATTTCCATATTACACCACATGCGCACCACATATTTGTGAATAATACGCACTTACATCAAAACAATCCGGCACAATGTTCGAAAACAGCTTCTTCTCTTAGATGTTTGACATAACCAATTTTTCGACGAACTGCTTTTTTTTAAATGTTACGGTTCACCTTGCTGAAATGCCATTTTGTCCTTTTTTGCAGGTGCTTGTGCTGTTCGATAAGCATATTTGAGTCCTAATTTTGTCATTATTTCTGAAATAACTCTATGAGAGTCAACATGATATTCACAAACACTGGTAGATGCCACTACTTTTACTTTCATTTCAGAAACACATGTCTCTTTCCGACATCTATTGCATATAATGCTGAGTAAACTCTCGTTAGCATTATGCATGAGACATCGAGCTCATCGTGTTAGTAGTGGTTCATGAGTCAACCGAATATAAAGAGCTGTATTTTATACAAACAAAATTGATTTATTTATGTTTGTGTTAGAAGCATGAGATCCTGGCTCAGTTTCTTTTTCCAATGCAGACTGATAAAAACACCATGATGATTCTCTTTTCGCACAGAGAGAATGTTGAGGAATTTATCAAGAGAAGCGCAATGCTAAATTGAAGTATATATTGCATCTTTCATATTCTGTAAGTTATAAATTTGTTGTAAAATCAATCATATCGAGAAACATATTTATACATACCTTTACATGATTTTTAATTTCTGTATATTGTTTTTTATCGTAGAGTCCTTCAGCTGCCAGTGACGCTTGTGACCCTACGTAACTTTTCTGCTTTTTTTCCTTTCATAATTTGTATTATACGCTGCATGGAGCCTGCAACACAATTTAAGTCCCATAGTGCTCAGAGCCATTTGAACCATTTTTTTGGACTTTGTGTAAATATACTAATATACAGTATCTTTTTGCAATATGATTCACAAATTCTTCCTTTTTTGTATTTCATGGTTATCTCTACAAATATTCAGTGAGACCAATTGATTAAAAGCTTTTTGAGTAACCATCTGAAAACGGTTTGGCATATCGAAACCCATAAATTTCGAATTGTTTGCGTATATTTTCAGCAATCGTGGGTTCCATTGCACCAGAGGATCCCGAATGGTTCATGGAACATTGATTGGCGTACCCTTCACTCAAAAAATTAAATTCCAGTGAATCTTCCATAATTCAGTTACTGTAGCCACGCAAGTGGGACAACCCTTGGTACAATACCATGGATCCTACGCACAATTCAATAACGCTGCTGAATCCTGCAGTTGGCCATGAACCAACATAACTCATGTGTAAATCTATTTTGTCATTTGAACGTCTAACTATTATGTCATTGTTGCCAATATTATCATCTCTAAATTAATTTTCAGAATCCACGTGCTAACTGCGTCCACGTCATTATTAATAAGCTCATTATCGAAATTTTCGTCAAGAACCTTATGAATAAGCTCATTCTCAAAATCCGGTTTTTGATCTTTTAAGAGTCCTTTAAGTGAGATCGAAATCCCATTCTGATCTTTTATACGTATTTTTTACTCTCACCCGACATTAATCAAAAATGACTTTCGTAGTTTCGTCAACAGCAGTTTCTTGAAATATGTTCTTGAAAAATGTCGCAGGAGAAAGCTCACATATTCATAATCATCCGTGAAATGGCGAATGCCCGAATATCCTCCTCGTGCATATACACAATGTGATCAAAAGTATCCGGACACCCCCAAAAACATAGGGGAGACCGTGGCTAGTTGTTACACGCGGCTAGTTGTTGCTTGACAATAAAAATTGCCACGCTAGAGCAGTTTACTCGTTGCTCCGCCAGATGGTAGCACTAAGAGACCCCATCCTACCTATATCAGCCATCAGCTGGTGAAAAATGAAATGAAATGTCGTGTGACGTGAGCCTCCCGTCGGGTAGGCCGCTCGTCTGGTGCAAGTCTTTCGATTTGACGCAACTTCGGCGACTTGCGCGTCGATGGGGATGAAATTGTAATGATTAGGACAACACAACACCCAGTCCCTGAGCGGAGAAAATCTCCGACCCAGGCGGGAACCGAACCCGGGCCCTTTGGATTGACAGTCTGTCGCGCTGACCGCTCAGCTACCGGGGTGGACATCAGCTGGTAATAAGGCGCTAGTGACAGAAAACGTGTTTTTCCTGTGCTGGAGTAATCTTTTTACTCTGAGTGAATTTTTCATAGTTCACAGGAAATTGCTGATTTCATTTTAAATTTTGCAACATATCAGCGTCCAACATTCAGGTATGTAGTAGTGTACGATAAACATCCAAACAAAAAGTTTATATTGTTGATTTCGACAATAAGAGAAAATGGCGTTACGGTGTAACAACTTGCCCCAAAGAGTTTTTGTTTCCTTTAATGTACGCAATTATGTCTATCTACAGGTATAATGCGTAATTATAAGAAGACTGACAGAGGCACTATTCCCAAGGAAACATATGCTGAAGCGGCCAATGAAGTTCTAAGTGGCTTTTCTTCACTGCGGAAAGCTGCCCAAAAGTACAATATGAATTTTATGACGCTGCAGAGGTTTTGTAAGCGAATGGAATCAACAAAGGGAGGTGGGCAGCTTATTTTTATTGTCAGCGTTGCCACCTGTGGCGTTGTAGATTATTGGTGTAAATAACGTACAAATACATCAATATATTTAAGCAAATTAATCTCTTCTGAAGTAACAGATACACGCATGAAAACGTAGCCTATAACAGCCTATTACAATTTTTCTTGTCTGCTTACTTTCAGTATCGGGAGAGATGCTTGTGCCAAACGTTGGTTGTAAGCGATTTCGGCAGGTTTTCCCAGACGAACAAGAAGCAGAACTGGAGGAATACATTCAGAAAGCTGCTAAACTCTACTATGGACTTTCCGCGAAAGACGTGAGGAGTCTAGCATTTCAATATGCCGTGAACAATAATGTCAAGTTTCCCGTTGGTTGGAGCGGAGTAGAACTAGCTTCCACTGACTGGTTTGGAGGATTCCTCAAACGAAAAAAAACGCTTTCCATCCGCACACCAGAAGCTACCAGCCTAAGCAGGGCTACAAGTTTCAATAAGCACAGTTTAGTTAGATTTTTTACAAATCTAAGTGAAGTTTATGATCGATACAAATTTCAGTGTCAAGAAGTGTATAATGTGGACGAGACTGCCGTCACCACGGAACAAACGCCTGCCAAAATTGTAGCAAGGAAATGAATTAAACAAGTTGGTGCTGTAACGTCTGCTGAAAGAGGAACTCTAGTTACTATTGCCTTGGCAGTAAATGCGTCTGGAAACTCAATCCCGCCTTTCTTTGTGTTTCCAAGAAAGAACTTCAGGGATTATTTCCTTCGAAATGGGCCAGAAGGTAGCGCAGGGTCTGCAAACAAGTTAGGGTGGATGACAGAGCAAGATTTTCGCTCGTTCATGCTTCATTTCATTCATCATTCCAGGGCTACAAGAGAGCAACCGGTTCTCCTTCTTTTGCACAACCGTCAATCGCACCTTAATATTTCAGTGTTGGGCGTAGCCAAAGAAAACGGGGTTGTCCTTCTCTCTTTTTCTCCCCATACGTCTCATAAATTGCAGCCTTTAGACAGAGCTGTGTTTGGCCCATTTAAAAAATATATTAATTCTGCATCAGATGCGTGGATGAAAAACAATGCTGGAAACAGTATGACAATATATGACATTCCATTTATAGTCAAACAATCTTTGCTTAGCGCTGTTACGCCAAGGAGCAGCAAGGCTGGATTTCAAGTGACTGGAATATGGCATTTAACAAAGACATTTTTACAGACCATGAATTTTTGCCCTCTGCCGTGACGGACCGTCCATACAGGGAAGATGAAACTCTGCTTTCTGTGTCTCTTACGAACTCAGTAGGGGATGGCGTTCCCAGAACATCAACAAGTGTGGAATCAAGTCCGACGCCTTGCACCTCAATAGTTGGTTCTGCAAACTCCATAGACACACATGTGCCACCTGGAGAACTGAGGCCTTTACCGAAAGCTCCTGCCCGCAAGAAAACAGTAAGAAGGATTATTGTGTAACAACTAACCCCATATAGTGTAACAAGATGCCCTACAGTGGGGTAGGTTGTTACATCATACAATTTAGCAAAAAAGTTGATATAGAGATTAACAATCTGAGCTTACATTTATGACAAAACTTTCATTGTGAAGACTAAATAATGGGCTAACTTTTGGCATCTGTCCAATCGACATACGCCTTTTGTGTCGAGGTATACGAGATTCCAAAAAAAATTTTTAACAACTAGCCCCCGTCTTCCCTACGTTTTTAATATTAGGTGCACTGTGCTGCCACCTACCGCCAGGTACTCCATGTCAGCGACCTCAGTAATCATTAGATATCGTGAGAGAGCAGAAAGTGCGCGCTCCGCGGGACTCACGGACTTCGAACGTGGTCAGGTGATTGGGTGTCACTTGCGTCGTACTTCTGTATTCGACATTTCCACACTCCAAAACAGCCATAGGTCCACTATTTCCGATGTGATAGTGAAGTGGAAACGTGAAGGGACACCTACAGCACAAAAGCGTACAGGCCGACCTCATCTGTTGACTGTCAGAGACTGGCGGCAGTTGAAGAGGCAGACCGTCACACAGAAATTCCTAACTGCATCAGGATCCACTGCAAATACTATGACAGTTAGGCGGGAGGTGAGAAAACTTGGATTTCATGGTCGAGCGGCTGCTCATAAGCCACACATCACGCCGGTAAATGCCAAACGATACCTCGCATGGTGCAGGGAGCGTAAACACTGGGAGGTTCAACAGTGGAAAAACGTTGTGTGGAGTGGCGAATCATGGTGCACAATGTGGCCACCCGACAGCAGGGTGTGGGTGTGGCGAATGCCCGGTGAACGTCATCTGCCTTTGTGTGTAGTGCCAACAGCAAAATTTGGAGGCGGTGGTGATATAATGTAGTCAGGTTTTTAATGGAGCGGCTTGCAGGCCATGTTGTTTTGGGTGGCATTATCACAGTTCATGCCTACATTGATGTTTTAAGGACCTTCTTGCTTCCCACTGTTTTTGAGTAACTCGGGGATGTCGATTGCTCCTCTTAACAAATGGCAAAAGGCTCTAAGCACTATGGGACTTAAAATCAGTCCCCTAGACTTAGAACTACTTAAACCTAAGGACATCACACATATCCATGCCCGAGGCAGGATTCGAACCTACGACCGTAGCAGTAGCGCGATTCCAGACTGAAGCGCCTTGAACTGCTCGGTCACGGCGGCTGGATCATCTTTTAACACGATCGAGCACCTGTTCATAATGCACGACCTGTGGCGGAGTGGTTAGAGACAATAACATGCCTGGAATTGACTGGCCTTCACAGAGTAGTGATCTGACACTTTTGAGATGTTTTGGAACGCTAACTTCGTGCCAGTCCTCACCGACACACATCGACACCTCTCCTCAGTGCAGTACTCCGTGAAGAATGGCTGCCCTTCGCAATAAACCTTTCAGCACCTGATTGAACGAATGCCTGCTAGAGTGGAAGCTGTCATCAAGGCTAATGGTGAGCCAACACCATATTGAATTCAAACATTACCAATGGAAGGCGCCACGAACTTTTAAGTCATTTTCCGCTAAGTGTTCTGATACTTTTGATCACATAGTGTATAAATGCCAAGCGCAGACGTGAATTTACTTCGCAAGGGGCTCAGTTTGTATTTTGTTTGAAAAATCGTCTCTATGTATAAATGTATGATTTAGAACTTTAATTTCCAATTAATTCCCTATCAGAACGTTTTAGGGCGATTCTTCTCTTTAGAACGACAGGGTTATCTATTGTGGGAACATATATTTTGCTATGATTTTAATGTTGTAGCATTTCAAAATCTACAACTTAGAGTAATAGATGTGGTTTCTGATGCGTATACAGCTGCGGCCACAACTGTCTAGGTATGTCAGAGTTTCATTTTCCGGTTATTGAGATTCCACATCAGCAAGACGACTTCTTTAATATTATTTACAGCTTTTTCCTGTACGTACAGGACATCCCCAGATGTTTGGGCATGCGCAACTGTTGATTCCTACCTTCAATTGCACCATAACCGGTTTCGGCCCTTACGCCACTTACAGCACCAGCTGCTTCTCGTGCGCTTCAGCTGACAGGGTTCCTGTTGTTTAGCTGTGAACGCTTGAGATGGCCTAAGAGCAGAAAACGAACATGGAAAATGTTTGGTGCAACTGGTACTGCAATCCAATTAAAACATTTTTGTTCTTCCTAAGCTGAGCCTAAAATCGAATCATGATGAAGGTATGGTGATTAGGCATTTGAATGATAGTGAAATCGTCCGCGCCCCATCTCAAATCGTCGTTTCCAGATACAATGGTGAAGTTTTATCCACGTTATAGGTTTCCTCATATGGTACCTGGAGAAGTGCTTACGACTCTATTTTATGTAACTTCCCTGTTACATACAATACATAGTTTCGTCCTTGATTGTAAGAAATGCTAGAGCTTCGGCTTCGTAGATTTTGGATTAAAATTTCTTACTTTATACGTTTTACGACTTGGACAGGACTTCTGCCTTATGCAAGACACCTTTGTAGACTTGTTTTCTCCAGACATGTTTCATCACATTTAATACTTTCTTCTATCGGTTAATATATTTTTCTCTGCGAAATTATTACATTTTAACCCAGAAAGAAACTATTGGCACAAAATATTTACATTTCTAAAATGAGCAATTATTGTCAGATGTTTTTTCCTTGGTTTGCATACAGTACCGATTTGAGACATGTCTCCGTGAGCTGAGGCGCCCTATGTTCTTTGTTTACAATATATTTGATGATTCTGGTTTTATAGTACATTTGGAAAGGAAGTGGATGTATGTATTTGTTCACATATCTCACTTAGAGCTATCGGATATTTAGGCTAATAGCACTACGTCTACTACTCAATCTACAGGTTGTCCTCTGCAAACAGCAAAATATTATTTTATTTTTCTGTTTATTATTGATTTCCGACCGAGGATTACAACGTATCATGTTGTTTGATGTGTGACAGTCTTTTTTTGGTGTTTTTAGCCTTTTTGTATCGAGGTAACATGCTTATTTCTTTTGTTTTTTATCCATAGAGTTTCATTTTGTACGATTTCTTGCCTACCACAGAGTTTTCTCCGCCATTACGAGTTCTGTGACTACTTAGTGTTCATTTGTTTCTTGGCATGTTTGTGCGGGATGTGGCTCGCGGATATGAAGTACTGTTGACGTTTGTGGTGAGGGAGGGGTTGGAGGGAGGGAGAGAGAGTTGTGAATGGGAGTGACTAGTGTGCAGTGTGGAAGACAGGAATTTAATTTTAGAAGCTGATTACGTGCAGTTTTGAGGTAGGTGCTACTTATATAGTTCATCTATTGTGCCAAAGAGGGTCTTATTGTACAGTGATTTGTATTCGTTCACTACTCCATTTCCTGGGCTATTTACTTTCGGAAGTGATAGTTCTCTTTTATTGTTAATTTTTGGTATAGGCTGTTACTAATTTTAAGGATTTTTAAGTCAGTTTCTATGTCGGTTGGGTGGTGATTCTGTGCTGTTAGGATATCTCCAAATGTTGAGCGTGAGCTTTTGCTTTTCAGTGATCTGAGATGTTCTGCATACCTGGTTCGAAAATTCCTATATGTTTGACCCACATATCCAGATTGACAGCAGTTGCAAGTTAATTGATAAGTTCAAGACTGGTGGTGTTTCTTTCAATTGTATAATGTATTTTGTTATTGGTTCTGTATGCTATATTGACCTCTTGTCTCTTTGGTATACTGGCAATCTTGTGTGTGACTTTGGTATTGTAAGTCATTATGTGCCATTATGTGATGTCGGTTCTTATTTTGTTGTCTATTTTATCTACAGTCGTATGATACCCAATCTCTTGTGAAGTTTGTTTTATTGTGTCAATTTCTTCTGTATAATCATGTTTGTTTGTGTGTGTTTTGATCAATCTGTGTAGCAAATATCTGAAGATGGGTTCTTTATGAGTTGGTTGGTTGGTTGTTTGGGGAAGGAGACCAGACAGCGTGGTCACCGGTCTCATCGGTGTACGGAAGGATGGGGAAGGAAGTCGGCCGTGCCCTTTCAGAGGAACCATCCCGGCATTTGCCTGCAGTGATTTAGGGAAATCACGGAAAACCTAAATCAGGATGGCCGGACGCGGGATTGAACCGTCGTCCTCCCGAATGCGAGTCCAGTGCCTTACCACTGCGCCACCTCGCTCGGTCTTTATGAGTTATGGGGGAATTGTATTGGTTATGAATGAGAGTGCTAATGATTGTATGTTTCCTACATGTTGGGAACTCATGATCATTGTTACTCTTGTGCATATTGAGGTCCAGCTTTTTTTTTTTTTTTGAGATGAACTGTATTTGTGGGTGAATGGTGTTTCTGTCCTCATGAAGTTCTTTTGTGCGAGATTCTCGTTCATCTATGAGGCAAATTATATCGTCTACGTAACGGTACCGACATTTTATTTTAGACTGCTTTGGTTTTACTGTTTTGTCAAAGATCTGATTTTCTATCAGACAGATGAAAATGTCACCTGGGAGGCCAGTGATTAGAATATCATAGGTAGCTCTTCTTGTTGAGAACAAAATTTGTCGTTCAGTGTGAAGCAGTTTTGCTCTGTGCGAGCCTGAATACAACTCATATTTCTTGTATATTTGCTATGGGTATATTCCTTTGCAGTTGGAGATTTTTTTCTATGACGTTGCTGGTTTTGTTTTCATTTTTTTACTTTTCCTGTTAAATCACTTGAGTTCTTCAGACTTCTGTTTGCGGTGGGTTTGTATATTGGCTGTAGCAGTGCGTGTGTTTGCTTGGCTAAGTAGTGGGCTTAAAGGGGTGCCTGGTTTGTGAATTTTAGGCAATGATTTTAGATGGATGCCTTGTGATTTTTCTGTATCATTCTTTAAATCCGTGTGTCACTGAAAATTGTTCTGTTTCTCAGGAATTTTTGTAAGTTTCTTTGGTACCGATTTTCTCGATCACTTGGTAATTGTGTGATGTCGTTACTTTGGATGAAATCTGATGTTTTTTCAATGTATTCCCTTTCTTTCGTGAGTCAAATCAAATTGCCCTTGTCAGATTTTGTTATTATGGCACTTTCTTGTGTCAGGTTCTTCTGTAGGTTTCTGTAGGTTTTTTCCTTCAGTTATCATTGTATTATGCTGGTTTCGTTCTCTCTCATTACGTGTTTTATTTCCTCAGAGACTAGTTCTCTTGTTCAGTTTGTATTGAATTCAGGTGTGCTCCATCTTCCTTGTTGCTTTATGATGTGTTCGGCTGCTGTTATAATTGTTCCGCGTGACACCACTGTGTTTATGTCATTTTTGGGGTCCTTTTCAAACAAGCTGTTTCCTTCTTCAAATACATTTAAATTTGTTAGATTAATCACTCTTTTGTGATAGGTGTGTTTGCTGTGTTGTTGTTGTAATTGGTGGATATTTGTGTGTTTTATCCTATTGGCAAGTTTCTTTTGTTGGATTATCTGTTTTATTTTCGTTATGGTGTTTGTATATGTTCTAACACTGTGCATGAATTCATAAAATAATGATGGATTCTTTATATGGTTTGCTGGTTCTGCATGCAGTCTGTACAGTCCAACGTTCAATGCTTGTTTTTTGGAATACAGGGATTGAAGGAAATAAGTGAAATCATTACAGCTTTAGAAGTGTAAGTAATGCGCCAAACAACACGATACATAGCGATCTCGGTCAGAAATTCTTAATAATCAGGAAAATTAAATAACCTTTTTGCTGTTTGCAGATGTCAAGCTGGAGACTGCATAGCTGGCCCATAGTTACTATCATAGATGCTCATTAGCTCCAAAAGAGGTCTGTAAACAAATGCATACATGCATTTCATTTCCAAATGTTCTATAGAACTAGAAACTTTGGATGTATCGTAAATAAACAACACATAATGCCCCAGCTCAGTGATACATGTCTCAAATCTATACTGTATGCAATCCAGTGCAAAAACATTTGACAATAATCACTCATTTTTGAAATATAAATATTTTGTACGAAGAGTTTCTTTAAAGGTTAAAATGTAACAGTTTTTCAGAAGGAAAGTAAAGAAACCCACTGAAGATAGCACAAAAAGTGCTGAAACGTGACTGGGTGGAGAAAAAATTACAAAGGTGTCTTGCGTAAGGCGCAATTTCTCTCTAGTTTTCTTAGCAAGAACGAAAATAAGAAGAAGTGCAACATTCATAGGATGATTTGTGACTTTTTATCTATTACCTCATGAATTTGACTGGAAAGTTAGAAAGAAGTAAACAAGGACGAGGCGGTCTCTTTTTCAAGATGCTCCGAGATTTCAAAGAGGAGTTTTTCTTTTCTATCGTGTGCGTGAGAGGTTTTGCCGATTGCTTCTCTTTTTAGGCGGTCCACGCTCAAAGACCCCATTAAGGCGTGCCAAGATGATTCTCATGTTGGTATATTGGCGAAACTTTCACTTTCATTATCTGTTCTGGATACCATCTGCCAATCTTACTTGGTAGATATCGTGATATGATTTGTCTGGTAAAGAGAAGAAGAAAAACAAGAAGTAAGAAAAAAGAAAAAAATCAGTGTGCTGATTAAGTTCAGCAGCAGTTTAGCATGGACGTGAAGTTGGCTGAAAAAGCACATTTTAACTTCTAGATTTGCTAGCAGAGACGTGACGACGCGTTTCACAAATGGTTTGGTATGTCAACATGAATCTGGTAGTGTCACGTCTACAAGTCTGTCAGCATAACGCTGTAGTTCATCATAAACCGACGAAAGAAAAATCGCAACACCAAGAAAAAATTGTGCAACATATACGTAAGTTGGTAGGCGTGTTCCTATGTCTGAAAGATGATGTCTATTTAAATTTTACCTCACTCACCTAAGTGAGGTGCTACTAGCGTCTCTATGAGTCAACAAATCTGGTTTGCTTTAAACACACATCGTAATGGTCGTCAGCGTCTGTTACCTCTGAGACTGGATGTTATAAGTTGATGTCAGTGAACAATACTTTTAAGGCGATAAAGGCGCCATTACCAACACCTCAGCAAGTCTGAACGAGGTTGTGTAATAGCGCTACGAGAATCTGGATGTCCCTTCTACGATATTGCAAAAAGGTTTGATAGGAATGTACCCATTGCATGCAACTGCTAGCAATGGTGGTCACGGGAACATACGGTTGCGAGAGAACCAGGCTCCGCACGGGCAAGTGGCACTACCGAGAGGGAAGGCCATCGTGCTTGACGTATGGTTTTGGCTGCAGTTTGAGCAGTGATACAACGAACTGTTACAAATTGGTTACTTCCAGGACAGCCCCGACACAAAGGCCCCTTAGTGTGCGTTCCACATCCTCAAACCACCGCCATTTGCGACTTCCGTAGTGTCAAGCTAGAGCTCATTGGAAGCAGAGTGCGCTGGCCGCGGTGGCCGAGCTTTTATAGGAGATTCAGACTGGAACCGCGCGACTGCTACGGTCTCAGATTTGAATCCTGCCTGGGGCATGGATGTGTGTGATGTCCTTAGCTTAGTCAGGTTTAAGTAGTTCTAAGTGCTAGGGGACTGACAAACTAATATGTTAAGTCCCATAATGCTCAGAGCCATTTGAGCCATTTAAAGAGCAGAGTGGAGGTCTGTTGTGTTTTGTGTTTTCTGGTGAAAGCTGCTTCTGCCTCGGTGCCAGTGTTGGCCGTGTATTGGCTAATAGGTGGCCACTCGAGGGAGGGAAATCAACCTGTGTGCTGGGCATATTGGAACCACTCCTGCAGTTATGGTTTAGGGTGCGATTTCTTAAGACACCCGGAGCGCTCTTGTGGTTATCCCACGCACCCTCACTGCAAATACGCACGTCAGTCTGGCGGTTCTACCTGTTGTGCTACAACTCATGTTTTCCAAAAGGATAACACTCGACCACACATGCTGTCACCAACCATCGTGCTCAACAGAGTGTGGACATTTTGCCTCCAATAGAGCACACACGGGACATCATCAGACGACAGTTCCAGAATCATTCTCAGAGAGCATTAAACGTTCCTGTATTGCCAGACCATGTGTAACAGTCATGGAACTCCATCTCAAACACTCACATCCGGCACCTGTACAACACAGTGCCTGCACGTTTGCATGCTTGTATTCAGCATTCTGGCGGTTACGCCGGACATTATTGTACCAGCACTTTAAATTTGCGGTGGATTATCTCGCCCTTACATTAACCTGTGATTACAATATTGATTACTCAAATATATTACCTTCACATATGTATTCCCGAAATTGTACTGCAGTCCATTAATTATTTTTTGGTGTAGTAACCGACATACCAGCAAATAACACACTCCTGGAAATGGAAAAAAGAACGCATTGACACCGGTGTGTCAGACCCACCATACTTGCTCCGGACACAGCGAGAGGGCTGTACAAGCAATGATCACACGCACGGCACAGCGGACACACCAGGAACCGCGGTGTTGGCCGTCGAATGGCGCTAGCTGCGCAGCATTTGTGCACCGCCGCCGTCAGTGTCAGCCAGTTTGCCGTGGCATACGGAGCTCCATCGCAGTCTTTAACACTGGTAGCATGCCGCGACAGCGTGGACGTGAACCGTATGTGCAGTTGACGGACTTGGAGCGAGGGCGTATAGTGGGAATGCGGGAGGCCGGGTGGACGTACCGCCTAATTGCTCAACACGTGGGGCGTGAGGTCTCCACAGTACATCGATGTTGTCGCCAGTGGTCGGCGGAAGGTGAACGTGCCCGTCGACCTGGGACCGGACCGCAGCGACGCACGGATGCACGCCGAGACCGTAGGATCCTACGCAGTGCAGTAGGGGACCGCACCGCCACTTCCTAGCAAATTAGGGACACTGTTGCACCTGGGGTATCGGCGAGGACCATTCGCAACCGTCTCCATGAAGCTGGGCCTCCAGTGGTGTCGCGACAGGCGTGAATGGAGGGACGTATGGAGACGTGTCGTCTTCAGCGATGAGAGTCGCTTCTGCCTTGGTGCCAATGATGGTCGTATGCGTGTTTGGCGCCGTGCAGGTGAGCGCCACAATCAGGACTGCATGCGACTGAGGCACACAGCGCCAACACCCGGCATCATGGTGTGGGGAGCGATCTCCTACACTGGCCGTACACCTCTGGTGATCGTCGAGGGGACACTGAATAGTGCACGGTACATCCAAACCGTCATCGAACCCATCGTTCTACCATTCCTAGACCGGCAAGGGAACTTGCTGTTCCAACAGGACAATGCACGTCCGCATGTATCCCGTGCCACCCAACGTGCTCTAGAAGGTGTAAGTCAACTACCCTGACCAGCAAGATCTCCGCATCTGTCCCCCATTGAGCATGTTTGGGACTGGATGAAGCGTCGTCTCACGCGGTCTGCACTTCCAGCACGAACGCTGGTCCAGCTGAGGCGCCAGGTGGAAATGGCATGGCAAGCCGTTCCACAGGACTACATCCAGCATCTCTACGATCGTCTCCATGGGAGAATAGCAGCCTGCATTGCTGCGAAAGGTGGATATACACTGTACTAGTGCCGACATTGTGCATGCTCTGTTGCCTGTGTCTACGTGCCTGTGGTTCTGTCAGTGTGATCATGTGATGTATCTGATCCCAGGAATGTGTCAATAAAGTTTCCCCTTCCTTATTTCAATTTCCAGGAGTGTATATTCAGTTCATCTGTAAAAAATAAAATTATCGCCACTTGGCTGCTTTCACCACATCCGCACAATTTACAGGGTTTCAAACAATCTCGCGGCAGTTTAAATTATCTCGAGAACCTCTCTGTCGCATTTCCGAAGAGGCGAACAAAAAAAGCGAACTAAATAAACGCCTCCTAAATTTGCATCCAAATGAGATTGCTCCTCTCCTTTCCTCTCACGAGCACATTAGCAGCGGCATGAAAGTCATCCCGCTTTATTCTTCAAACGCCTGGGGCCCCCTCGCTGGGCCGCACCGGTTCCCCGCAAATTAATTTTCTTTGGAACGCGGAGGACACTCGCCCATAACCGGCGCGCCGCCTCCGCCTTCTTCTGCTGCCTTTAATCAGGACGAGCCCTAAGCCTGCGCTAATGTTCCGCGGCTTAGCGGATCTCTAGGCGTTCGACCGACATACGTCCGCACTGGCTGCAAGTTAGGGCAAGCCGTCCCTAACAACAGACGTCGTAATGCAAACAGAAAGAATGTTGCTCTTCTTACCATGCTAGAGTCGCTGTCGTTACCAGAGTTGCCAAGATGCAAGTAACTGGGGACCCAAGCACATTATTAGACAGAATGTACTTCTCCTTAAACTGCTATGTACCAGTGACATAGATTCTACTCTTTCACTGAAATGTGTTTTTGGGATCACACTTAACAGTACAAAGCTTGTTTGCCAACATTAACAGCCATCTTCAAAGTAATGAAGATGTGCGAAACCTTTCGAATGTCTTAAAACCTTAACTCCTCCCGAACAGGTCGCCGTGTCATCCTCAGCCCACAGCTGTCACTGGATGCGGATATAGAGGGGCACGTGGTCTTCACAGCGCTCTCCCAGCCGTATGTCAGTTTCTGAGAGCGGAGCCGCCACTTCTGAACCAAGTATCTTCTCAGTTTGCCTCACAAGTGTGCACCCCGCTTGCCAACAGCGCTCGACAGATTGGATGGTTACCCATCCTTGTGCTGGCTCGTCCCAACAGCTCTTAACTTCGGTGATCTGACGGGAACAGGTGTTACCACTGCGGCAAGGCCGTTGGCCTTCGAATGGCATGATTATTCTGAAGTCTGCACCAGGCTAAATATCGAAAATGGTAAGAGGCAGGGACTCGTTGGATATGGATACAAGCAATCGGGCTGAGGGAAACCTTTTTGATGACCTGCGTGAGCCATCCGCCGTCTTGGTATCCGCCATGTTGTATTCAGTTCACACTTTTTCAGTGGAAGAGGGTCATGTGACACATATTTTCGGGGTCGAATTTGATGAGGGGGTGAAGTCCATTTTCAAATATCTTTGATAGAAAAAATGCATCATTTGTTGCAACAAGTGTAATTCATCAAGCGGCATGCTCCATCCTGATAATGTTTTGTTCCTGTCGTTACAGGTGTGTCGTTAATGTGAAGAACAACATGGCACTGATTAAGAAAGAGAGGATCCAAATTATTCCGCTAGCTGGTTTCTGGTGTTCCATGGCAATTACCAGGGACTTCAACCAGCGCCACCCTGGCAGGGAACCTGTCACAGAATTTGCCGTCTAGAAATTGATCAGAAAGTTTCTATAAACGGCGTCGTTGGCAGATAAGCTCCATATCTGCCGTCTCCTTGCAGCAACTGTTAAGGCTACGACCACGACAATGTTGGCATCAGTGGCCACGAGCCCCGTCCAGGGTATTAGGTGACTCGCTCAACGGCATTGTATTCCTCAGAGCAGTATCCGCCGAATCCCACAGCGACGGAAATGGCAGCCATTCAAAATGCTAACAACATCTAGCGGAAGACGACTCTGTAGGAAGATGCAGTTTTCTGAGTGGGTGCTAGCACAACACGCCACCAATCACGATATTGGTTCCAACATACTCTTTAGATATTAATCGAATATTTACGTCAATTGTCAGATCAACAAGCACAACTTGTGATACTAGTCATCGAACGACCCCAGGCAGACGTCTCTCTGTAGGGCACAAGTATGTGGCAAAGTGATGGTATGGTGCTGCATTGACCCCACCTTTCTGACGGAAACCCTCAGTGCTAATACGTTTCTGCAGATCCTGGATTAGGTGGACATGTCCGTAGTTTTCAAAGAAGATGGGATATTTACTTCATTATTTCAGCAGGATGGTGCCTGCTTACGGGAGTGGCTTCACATGAATTTTCCCAGTCGTTGGATTGGGCGCCGTGGTCTCGTGGACTGGCCGCCAAGTTCACCTGATCAAACCTACTAGATCTGTACGTGTAGTGATACCTAAAGATACCTGAAGTCCATGTTCAATTCCATGAAGATTCTGGATATGCAGTACCTAGAACAGCAGATTACCGAGGCCTGTGATACTGTCACGTGCTTTGTTGTCCGTGACCATGCATACTTCCTCCAATGGATACTGAAATATCTTGAGGAACACGGACAGCGCGTACTTTCTTTTGTTAAGTGTTACATGCCATTCGTGTCGTGATTCATGACGAATTACACATGTTATAACAGATGATTCGTAACATTTTACCTGTCAAAGATTTTGCAAAACTGGCTTCACTACCCTTAAAACATTTATTTCGTGACCCCCTACCATTGAAGAAATGTGAGCTGAAGCCAATATGACGGATACCAGAATGGTGGACAGATCTCACAGTTCACCCAAAATGTTACCCCTTACGCCCTTTGTTCCCATCCCGTTCCAGTCTCTTAACATCTTCGTGGCATTTAGCCATGCCCCGACGTCTGGGCAGCCCTATACTTAGCACTTAATGTAAATTCAAAATTTCAACAAAGATGCATAGAGAAAATTAGGAAACACCGTAAAAGTCACAAAACAATTCCGTTAGAAGCAAATGAAGAAAGTAATACTAGAAAAAGGTACATAACTGAACAGAAACGATGACTGGCCAGTGCTTTATGTCTCGTCAAACTCGTGGTCATTACAGGCAACGTAAGGAAATGTCTGTGCCCTCTCTGAAGGAAATATTCCGCCATTTGATTGAAACGAATGAAAAAAACGAAACAAGTATAAAATATATACGAGTACATCGTTGGCTGCTGCAACCACACAAGCAAAATAGCTACCATAACCAATAGTACTTCATCGGAGCCTCGGTATGCATGCCTCCCACTACGTCGCCTCATTTTATCAAAACCACAAAATCTCACTTATCTTTGTATCCTAGGTATGCCCAGTCACAAAACAAAATCTTTCGTAAACTCCTGCTCTGTTGCTGCAGTCCGACGCTGGAGCAAGTTAACTTGCACTTTGCGCGTAATGAAATGCACTACTACATTTTAGAAAAAGCTGAATCACCTCATTTTGTCAACCTTATAGCAGTTCCTTACAAAGCTGACACATTTTGACCATTTCTCTGCCATATATTAAAGTAAATGCTTCCATCGTTCTCCAGTTGTATTTCCCCCATTCTTTATTACTTTTGTTTATTTTGATCTTTCACGTTTCTCTTCCTCTATGCGTCCCATTGTATCCACTGCCCTCAGTTCGAATCTGCAACTATTTTTCTACTCGAACTATAATTGTTTCCCACAATTCATGTAATACTCAGTTATTTATGAGTGTTGATTTCCATCTCAAAAGTAAGTATTTTATGGCGTTTTCCATGACAAACCGCTGCTGCTGATTGTCTTAACCTCCAGAGACATCAACACTGTAGAAAAATAGCACGTTGGGATGACAACAGCGACTGTACACGGACGGACGAGGGGTGAACTATCGTCATCGTCAGACTACAGGATCGTAGTATGAGCTCCACCAAGTACTACGCACGTACCCCGGCTCCACACACAGTACAGTGTATTTCCCAACTCCTCCATGCATCCAGCACGCGCCATATGTGAGCGACACAGAGCTATATTTCATACTGCCACCGACGGCCGTGGCATGCTGACTGGTCAAATCAGATGGTACATTATGGACAATGCTAATAACTATTTCAAGGAGATATGCAGGACAGTACTGGTCTCCGACTCGAAGGCTTATGACAGATTCGCCACTGGCGAGCAAACCGCAAGCAGTTGGGGAGGGAGAGGGCTTTGACGTGCTGAGCACAAAGCATAGCTTCTTCGAGTCTTTGACACTACCTGCTGTTACGAATATGAAGCCTTCAGTTGGTGATGGTCTTAACCCGTGTACGACATGGCTCTCCATGTTTACCGGCTTCAGACTTCTTGGTTTCTACCTCATGAACTGGTCCTACGTTCTCTTCGTGAATTTTTCCCAGTAACTGTCATCCTTCTTTTTTGTCGGTCGCTATCCAACTGTGGACAAAACTAGTGTAGCTCCGCTGTTATTCCGAAGTTTGGAAATACGAGATGCCTCGATAGCCTTCCAAATGCATTTCTGAAGAAGCGGACGCTGCATCTCGTCTCGTATCAAACACAGAATTCAGTTTTTTGTTGGAATCAAGTGTGTTCCGATACATCCTCTCCATGTTAGTTTCTTTACACACAACGACCACCCTCTTGGATATATTCCAATCTCTATCTTCCTCCATAATTTTTACTATCTATAACTCTCTCTACTATTATCGACATTGATTCCTGTTGTCTTAACACATGTCCTCTCATCCTGTACCTTCTTCTTGTCGTTGTTCACCACATATTTCCTTTCTCTTTCTGTTTCTTTGCAGAATCTCTTTTCTTACCTTATCCAGTCACCTTCAACATCCTTTTACAGCACCATATCTCAAACGCTTCAGTTCTTCTCTTTGCTAGTTTCCCCACAGTCCGCGATTAACATCGATAAAATTCTCTGCTCCAGAAATTTCTTCCTCAAATTAAGGCGAATGTTAGGTGCTAGTAGATTTCTTCTCCCAGGAATTGCGCTATTGCGCTTTTTGTGTTTTCCGTGCTTCGTCCTTTGTACGAGAGTTATTCGGAATGTAAGGTCTGATCGGTTGGGAAATGAAAAACCACAATGAAAATCAAAAATGTTTAATTTGAAACAGTTTGCTACCTCTTCCATCTACATTTATAGGAGCGTTGTAGAAACTTTCCAATACCTTCTTCGCCGTCTGTGCTTACCGCCACTTCTCTTCGCTGGTCTACAGTTCTTTGTCTGTACCAAAATGTTGTCTTTATAGCCAGAGGTTCTCGACAGCACAGATGAACATCGGAGGGAGCCAAGTGTGGACTGTATAGCGGGTAATCAAACACCCCATGGAAAACGCTACATGGACGTCCTCATTGCCCCTGTAGTGTGCGGCCGAGAATTATCATAAAGAAGGAAATGCATGACGGGTGTGTTATGTGGAGTTGGATGAAACGATTCATAACCTCGTGGCATACTTGGCGGGAGAGACTATTTTCTAGGCAGTGTGGTCAGAACTAAAGAGAACGAAATGACATGATGAACAGGCATACAGAGACGCTGCACAACACGTCTATGCAGACTTTCATCAGATTTTCATCGTCGTTTACGTTGCTTGCCGTATCGGATCTTAATTTTCTAATACCCTCGTACATCGTCTTGCTTGTAAGGTAGCTGGGTGTCTTCTCCTCATGTACTTAATGGTTTCCAATTCTAATATTAACTTCATCACTAAGCTCAGTCTGTGCTCTGTAGACTATTCATTCCCTACAGTACGTCCTGTAATTCCTTCTCTCTATCACTAAGGATAGCAATGTCATCATCGAATCGTACCATTGATATTTTGTCACCCTGAAATTTAATTCCATTCCTGGACCCACCTTTTATTTCCTTTATTGCTTCTTCGATGTGCAGAATGAACAATAATGGAATAAATCTGCATCCTATTCTCACACCTTTCGTAATCCGAGCACTTAGTTCTTGGTCTTCCATTTTTGTTATTTCTTCCTGGTTTTAAAATAGTGTATTACCCGTCTTACCCTATAGCTTAAACCCATTTTCCTGAGAATTTCGACCATTTTGTACCATTTTACAGTGCTTAACTTTTTTTCTGTATATTATTCTCGTCAGTAGCTTGTATGCAAGAACTGTTTCCTGATTCTCCGATAGTTATCAAAGCAATGTACTCATGTTATCTTCTGATGTGTGTGTATGAAATAATTCGAAAGTCCGATGCTATGTCTCGAGTCTCATAGGTTCTACACTCCATATTGAGCAGTCGTTTGGTTGTCACTTCCCCCAACGATTTCATAAATTCAATGGGAGTGTTATCTACACCTTCTGCCTTATTTGTTGATCAAGCTTCCCTAAAAATCTGCCTGTAACAGTTAATCGGTTATGACTTCCATACTGACTCTTCTTTCTTGTTCCTTCACGTCATCGGACAGTTCACCCTCCTACGATGTACTTTTTTCTCCTACTCACTGTCTCCTCTACGTTTTAAAGTGGGACCGCTCTTGCAGTTTTGATCTTGGCACTCAAGGGAGGTTAAATGTGTATTTACAGTCTAAAATGTTCTGCAAAAGTTGACTTATCAGGATTCTCACCATTTTTGTGGAGTATGTGCTACCGAAAACTGGTTTTAAAAGCCCTGCCTTGTTTGTGCTATTTAAAAGCTCGGGTACAGATAGCATTGAATTTCATATATCCCAGATATGAGATACTTGCCGATTGAAGGTATCTCATTACGTATAAAAGCTACTTAGTGAGTTTATTAAATGTAAACACAACACTGAAGTTATATTTTCTTAACAATTTCCTAGTCCCCCATGACTGTTCCCTACGAAAGGAATAGTAAAATAGTTTTACCCAGTGACACCATTTTATTAAGTAAACAAGGATTGGTGTGTTTACTAATTTTGGCTTTTTATACTTTTTGCAGAAGAGTACCTGTGGCTGACAGAATTGTACTTAAGGCTGATTACCTCTGTGGCAACAGCAGAAGAAGCAAGAGAGACCTCAAACATAGTATGAAACATAGCATGAGAAAATGTCATTTTCTGACCAAAGGGCGACAATTTGCCTTCTCTTGACTAGTTCCCTGTACATAGAAATTGTATTATAAATCTGTTTGCTTAATAACTACTCCATGGTTCATTGACATGGTACACGATTTTATAGGGTTAGTGGCTACTTGCTATTCAACTGATGCAGACTGCTTACAGCTCATGTACTGAGGTGACAAAAGTCATGTGATAGCGATATGCACATGAACAGATGTCTGTAGTATTGTGTACACAAGATAGGGCAGTGCATTGGTGGAGCTTTCATTTGAACTCAGGTGATTCATATCAAAATGTTTCCAATGTGACTATGGCCCCACGACGACTTTTAATACGGAATAGTAGTTGGATCTAGACGCGTGGTACACTCCATTTGCCGGCCGGTGTGGCCCAGCGGTTAAAGGCGCTTCAGTCTGGAACCGCGCGACCGCTACGGACGCAGGTTCAAATCCTGCCTCGGGCATAGATGTGTGTGATGTCCTTAGGTTAGTTAGTTTTAAGTAGTTCTAAGTTCAAGGGGACTGATGACCTCAGATGTTAAGTCCCGTAGTGCTCAGAGCTATTAGAAACCATTTTTGAACAATCCATTTCCGAAATCGTTAGGAAATTCAATATTCCGAGATCCACAGTGGCAAGAGTGTGCCGGGAATATCAAACTTCAACATTACCTCTCATCACGGATAATGCAGTGGTCGACAGCTTTCACTTAACAACCGAGAGCAACGACATTCACGGAGAGTTGTCAGTGGCAACAGACAAGCAGCAATGCTTGAAATAACCGCAGAAATCAACGTGAGAAGTACGACGAAGTTTTCAGTTAAAACAGTGCAGCGAAATTTGACTTCAGTGGACTATGGCAGCAGATGACCAACGTGAGTGCCCTTGCTCACAGCATCGCCTGCAGCGCCTTTACTGGGGTCGGGACCATATCCGTTGGACCTTACGTGATTTGAAAACCGTGGCTTGGTCCTATCAATCACGATTTCAACTGGCAAGAGCTGATGGAAGGATTCGAGTCCTGGACCCAAGTTGTCAACAAGGCAGTGTACAAATTGGTTGTGGTTCCATAATGGTGTGGGTTGTGTTTACACGAAGTGGAACCGATCACTGCCTGGAGATGGCTAAGTTCGGCTACTTGGAGACCATTTTCAGCAGTTCATGGACTTCATGTTCTCAAGTAATGATAGAATTGTTATAGACGACAATGTCCCATTTCACTGGGCCACAACTTTTCGCAATCGGTTTGAAGAACATTCTGAAGAGTTTGAGCGAATGATATATCCACCCGCATCATCCGACATGAATCCCATTGAACATTTAGGGGACATAATTGGGAGATCAGATCATTCACAAAATCCTGCACTGGCAATACATACACCATTAGGGAGGCTATAAATACAGTGTGACTCAATATTACAGCAGGGAACTTCCAACGACTTGCTGCGTCCAAGCCATGTCGAATTGCTGTTCTACGCCGGGTAGAAGGAGGTCCGACACGATAATAGGAGGTATGCAATGACTTTTGTCACCTCAGTTCATTAACGCTCTCATTTTGTATACTGGCGCATTCACTGCCATTCATATTATTAGTATATCGGTCAACTTTCGTTGCTCATGCTGCGAACGGATTGCGATTTGACAGTTGTCTGCTACTTATCACACACACAATTTTTTTCTTGATTCTGTAGCAAAGGTTTGTTGTGGCTCTCAAGCTTAACTATTTTACATTTGTTTTAACAAACCCCTGATGATTATTGGAATATCGTCTCCATTTACATACCATGCAGCGCCATCATATAGTCAGTATATCGTCTTCGACTTGTAACGTCGTCATATATACCTAAACTATTGTTGTTGATATTGGCTTTTCGTCGATTCTCCTCAACTGTTCAAAGTATCTCACTCACTGACCTACCTTCCTATTGAAAACGGTTCCAATTCCCGATACACAATTTTCTTCTGTTCTTGATAAAACCCAGTGCTGATCTGACCAAAAATTCTCAATTCCTTTCCTCATCATTTCACTGACCCCACTATATCTATATAGCACTTTTCTGTTTCCATTCTCAAATTTTCTAAGTTTTGTGTCCACATTCAGGCTTCAGACATTCCACGCTGCGGCTCTTAGAATGTTATCATTCCACTTTTTTCTCATGGTTACATCCCCTTGGCACTAAGCTCCCGGATATCTGAATGGGCGACTAATTCGGATTCTCTCGCCAGTGGAAACTACATCTGGACACTTTTTAACTACTGGCCACACATTCTGTGGCTGCACGTGAAATGCCGTCATTGTAGTCGTGTTCATTGAGTTATTCGTCCTCATACCATTCATCACAGTTGATTCTTCTGGCTTTTGGAGGCAGTTTCTCATCTCAAGGGCTAATGCATGCCCTAACCTCAAACTGTTTCTCTCCTTTTTTGACAAGGTGATTGACAAAACAAGGGTGACACCTTGTGCTGAAAATCTACGGCCGCCATTTCTGACAATTTTTTTATTATTTTATTTTTTTCAGTCAATTGTCTTCTGACTGGTTTGATGCATTCCACCACTAATTCCTCTCCCGTGCCAATCAATTCATCTCGGAGCAGCACTTGCAACTTACGTCCTCAATTATTTGCTAAATCTATTCCCATCTCTGTCCTCCTCTACAGTTTTTGCTCTCTACAGCTCCACCTAGTACCACGGAAGTCATAAATTTATGTCTTAACAGATGTCTTACATCATGTCCGTTCTCCGTCTCAGTGTTTTCCACATATTTCTTTCCTCGCCAATTCTGCGCAGAACACTCTTATTCCCTACCTTGTCAGTCCGCCTAGTTATAAACATTCTTCTGTAGCACCACATTTCAAATACTTCGATTTTCTTCTGTTCCGGTTTCCCACAGCCCATAGTTTACTACCATAGAATGATATGCACCAAGCGTACATTTTCAAAAATTTCTTCCTCCAATTAAAGCCTATGTTTGATACTAGAGGCTTCACTTGGGCAGCAATGCCCTCTTTGCCATTGCTAGTCTCCTTTTACATTCATTCTCCTTCCTCCGTCCATCATGGGTTATTTTGCTACATAGGTAGAAGAATTACTTAACTTCAGCTACTTCGTGACTATCAATCCTGATGCTAGGTTTGTCGCTGTTCTCATTTCTGCTACATCTCATTACTTTTGTCTTCCTCCGATTTACTCTCAGTCCGTATTCTATAGTCATTAGACTGTTCATTCCATTCAGCAGACCATCTAATTTTTCTCCACTTTCACTGAGGAAAGCAGTGTCATTTTCGAATCATATCATTGATATCTATTCACCTTGACTTCTGTCCGGCATCTGGCAACTGAGTGGTCAGCGCAACAGAATGTCAATCTTAAGGGCCCGGGATCGATTCCAGGCTGGGGTGGAGATCTTTTCCGCTTAGGGACTGGGTGTTATGTTGTCCTAATCATTATCATTTCATCCCCATCGACGCGCATGTCGCCGAAGTGGCGTCAAATCGAAAGACTTGCAACCGCCGAACGCTCCACCTGATGGGAGACACTAGTCACGCGACATTTATTTATTTACCTTCAATTTTAATTCCACTCCTGAACCTTACTTTTATCTCCATCGTTGCTTCGTCGAAGTACAGATGAACAGTAGGGCTCAAAGAATACGTCCCTGTTTCGCATCCTTTTTAATCCGAGTACTTCGTTCTTGATCGTCTACTCTTATTATTCCCTCTTGACTATTGTACATATTGCATATTGGCTCTTGAACACATTGTATATGACCCATCTTTCCTATTGCTTACATCTATTTTTCTCAGAATTTCTAACATCTTGCTCCATTTCCAGGTCGACAAATCCTATGAACGTGTCTTGATTTTTCTTTAGTCTCACTTCCATTACAAAACCTCAACGTCAGAGTCGCCTCTCTAAAGCCAAACTGATCCTCATGTAAGACATCCTAGATTTTCTTTTCCATTCTTCTGTATATTATTCTTGTCAGTAGTTTGGATGCGTGAGACTTTAAACTGATTGTGCGATAATTCTCACTGCCCACTGCTCTTGCAGTCTTCGGAATTCTGTGGGTTCCGATAGTCAGATGGTATGTCCCCAGACTGATACATTGCTACACATCAATGTGAATAGTCATTTTGTTGCTTCTTGCCTCCTCCAATGACTTAAGAAATTCTGGTGGAGTGTTATCGATCGCTTCTGCCTTATTTGATCTTCAGTCCTCCAAAGGTATTTTAAATCCTGATTCTAATCTTGATTCCCTGTCTCTTCTAAATCAACTCCTGTCTCTTCCTCCACCGCATAAGACAAATCTTTCCCCTCATAGAGGCTTTCAATGTAATCTTTCCACCTATGCGCTGTCTCTTCTGCATTTAACATTGGAATTCCGGTTGCACTATTAATGTTACCACCCTTGCTTTTAATTTCTCCGAAGGTCAGTTTGACTTTCCTATATGCTGAGTAATTTCATACAGTAATTTCTTTTTAGATTTCTTCACATTCTTGATGCAGACATTTTGTCTTAGCTTCCCTGTAAGTCATATTTATTCCATCCCTCAGCGATTTGTAGTTCTGTATTCCTGAATTTTTCGTGAACATATTTGTACTTTCTTCTTTCATCGATTAACTGAAGTATTTCTTCTGTGACCCATGGTTTCACCACAGTCACCTTCTTTGTACCTATGTTTTTCTTTCCAACTTCAGTGATTTCCGTTTTTAAAGATGTCCATTTAAATCAAATGATTCAAATGGATTTGAGCACTATGGGACTTAACATATGAAGTCATCAGTCCCCTACGACATAGAACTACTTAAACCTAACTAACCTAACGACATCATATACACTCATGCCCGAGGCAGGATTTGAACCTGCGACCGTAACAGATGTCCATTCCTCTTTGACTATACTACCTACTAAGCTATTCCTTATTGCCGTATCCATAGACTCAGAGAACTTCAACCGTATCTCGTCGCTTCTTAGTACTTCCGTATGCCATTTCTTTCCTGACTAATCTCTTAAGCTTCAGCCTATTCTTCGTCACTACTACATTGTGATCTGAGTCTATATCTGCTCCTGTGTACGGCCTTCAGTCCAATACCTGATTTCGAAATCTCTCTCTGATCATGGTGTAATCTATCTGGTTCAAATGGTTCAAATGGCTCTGAGCACTATGGGACTTAACTTCTGAGGTCATCATTCCCCTAGAACTTAGAACTACTTAAGCCTAACTAACCTAAGGACATCACACACATCTATGCCCGGGGCAGGATTCGAACCTGCGACCGTAGAGGTCGTGCAGCTCCAGACTGTGGCGCCTAGGACCGCTCGGCCACTTCGACCGGTTGTAATCTACCTGAATCTCCCTTTATCACCCGGCCTTTTCTAAGTGTACCTCTCCGTTTTTATATATCAGTCAATAACATTTGCTAAGGCACAGGGAAACAGGTTAACGCCGAGCGCCCATCCACTCCGGCACACATAAGCACAAAACTGTCGGGTCCATGTCGAAATACAGTAAATAGAGGTACTTGTCCGTAATCCATATATCGTGATAATGCTATAGCGAATAAAGACGAGAAGCCATCAGCACAGTGCACAAGAGAGAGTGACGGACTACCGTCGGATATTTATTCGCTGCTGTTTTATGGAGTTCAAATCTTGCGGGTATTCCTTCGACCATGTTGGGTTATTCTTTTCTTTCTGATCCAATATCTGTGGTGTCTTCTGGTCCGTCCGTTGTCAAGTAGTAGCAGATTTGGGTATGTCGTTGATGCTTGGAACTGCATTTTATGTCCAAGTGCCTCGATATTCTGGTGTCGTGAGGGCTACGTATTTCTGTAGAAAGCATAGAGGTCTAATAAGAGGAGATGGCGCCAGAGTCTTATGTTGAACGTTGCTTAGAATCCCGCGCCCCCACATTAGATGCACCAAGACACCAGCGAAGTGGAGGCACTTTGCCCATTCGTTACTGTTTTTAGGTATAGTGTCGTTCTGTAGCCGGCGTAGGGACGCTTTTCAAATGTTTTGTTGCAGTTTTAGCATGATATTTTATAGACTTTGAATTTTTCAGACTAATTGGTTCCACAACAAACGGTATGAAGAATCGGAGGTCTTAACTTATCGGTTACCCTAAAGGAGGTATTCACTCCTTTTTTGCAGGACCTATGTTCAGTCTTGTATGACGTGTTACCTGTGTCTCTCGTAGCGACAAAGTTTATCTGTTTCTTTCCCTTTCTTCGGTTGTAAATTTTAATAAATATGTAATTCTCTGTATTGGGTCAGCGTCGTTGAGGACAGTGACTTTGAGTAAATATTCATTTCCTTTAGTATTTATGATGGACTTCATGAATCAAAAAGTAAAAGTTTGCGAGTTTCTGCCGCAAGGGTAGCTTTCAATGATTATTAATCAGGACGTCACTACGGGTCGCTTTCTGAACATTGGAAAAGTGTGCTACTTTATCTCCTTACAAATTGTTAAACTCAACAATATTTGTCTTTTAATTAAAATTTTGAAGTAAATTTAGTTTATGGGCACACTACACTTCCGTTTTGTAGGTAACTCCTCCTTCTGTGTTTTGTTCCCTTTCTGAAGAATACTGGTGAGTTCAATGTATTTCATACAGTATCCAGAATGTGATTATTGGCTCGAAAGGTGCTGTCTCTACGTGACTCATAAAAAAATCCTCAAAACAGATCCTCATTCTCTGTAGCAGTAGTTGTTACATACAAAGAAGATATAGTGTCAATGACTGATATGCTTGTCTCGGATTGTATTCCATTTCATAATCCATGCATTTCCCCAAGTAGTTTGTTCGTAGTCAAATTTCAATGTCCATCGGTGAAAAAGTCACGTTAGCTTTTACCTCGTGGAGGAAGTAACGCTGTTTTTAATAGTTTTGGATTGTAAGTAGATGACTTTTTTCATATATTTTATTTAGATCCCCAAAAAGGCAGCGGTAACAAGTCAGATAACAGTGAATATATGTTCAAGCAGAAGGGAATTAATATCGCCTTTAGTACAACAGATAATGTCAAACCTCAGATTCGTCATGATATTCCGTGTATAATAGCTAAGTTTGAAAAATCGGAAATCTATAAACTGGCACGCAAGGACATGGCGGGATATAGTATAAAACAAATACTAATCACGTTATTGCTTGCTGAGGAGGCTGTCTTATGTTTAAACGTAGTGTACCGTGACAGTGTAATAACATTGGTAACACAGCTCCCACATACCATAGTACAAGAGAAGAGTGATTCATGTGTTTTGTTCAGTTTCCCGAGATAAAAATTTACAGCCCGTTCTTTTTTTGTGAAAAAATCAGTTATGGAAATCGTGTACCTAGACGTGTTGGAGATCTCGATGCCACAGTTGAGATAAATCCCCAAAAATTCCATTTTTCAACATTATGGCGCATCAGCGCACGGTTGCCCGCACGTAAAAGCTTTTAGTAACAACGAGCTATTTCAGCTAGGGATCTCACGTTTCACCGTTGACCTCCAACGTCACCCGATCTGATGTGAAATATTTTTATGGGGCTATTGTGGAAGACTCCGTCTATGTGCGTCCCCTTCCAACCTCTTTGGGTGAGCAGCGATGCATCATAGCAACAGCAGTGAAAGTAGTAAACTCACCTAGTAAAAATATAGAAGGAGTTTGACTCCTGTCTGCATGTTATCGTGCATCCGGTGGAGGACACTTTCAACAACTGTGAAAGATAAATGAAAAGTTTGATTGTAATCGTAGTTGTAAAACAGTAGGCGAAAGTTATATGCGCATTCCTAAAAAAGACATGTACTTGCAAATGCGATAGTTCCTTTTAAAATAAAACTTTTCCTGTCCTGTTCTGAAGTGAAGTGTACCCCATGTTTCTATTTTTATTCTCGTAGAAGGGCTGTCCTATCGGATATATCTTTCTAAGACACCCCCTAATGATGACCAGACAGACAGATTGTTTAGTGAAAGGTAAGATCGTGTAGCCGTCAGTTAGCACGCAGTGTGGCCGGGACACGAGCACTGCCTACTGGTCAACTGGTAATTTATGCTGCCACTTTTTCATCACAAATTTATAACCAGAAATTCCATTCCTCTGTGCAAGAACGTGTTTCGTTTCTTATAAAGATCTGTTTATTGCGAAGCATTCCTCATCTCTGGGAAGTAATCACGTTTCTTAACACAGTATATTATTTTGCATTACTCTAATAATCTATTTCGTTTCATTCGAAAAACATTTTTAATTAAGGCAATTTTTTAAATTAAATAGTTAATACTGTTGATTTAGCTGCTGTGCACCTGTGCAGCCACGCCAGGAGTTAGAGTGAAGACGGAACATTGTAACGCCTCTATGTTTGTGCCCCGTCCAGTGAGCGAAAGCATTATGCGTTGTATAAGCACCATTTTCTGGCTTCATTTTACTCTCTGTCCATCTCCTCCCCCTCTCTCGGCCCATCACCTCCTCTGTCCACTCTTTGTCCACTCCCCCTCTCCTCTCTCTCTCTCTCTCTCTCTCTCTCCCCATCTGCTCCTTTTCCCTTTCTCTATTAGTTTCCCCTCGCTCTAATCATCTGTCCATCTTCTTATCTCCACTTCTCTCTTCACGTTATCACCCCATCCCAGCAAGAGGTTGCCAGTTCATAACACCTCAGTAATTCTTTCCAGATAGTAAGTAATACGCATAGCAAATTTGGTGGAAATCGATCCGGGGGGATTCGGTGGAGGTTTCTACCCGTGACTTTAATTGCATACGCACATATCACGTATATTTCACATATGTCTTACATGTTTCACACGTATTTGTACACAGACTTCACCTGTATCTCTGGCGAATTTCGCCTTACAGTTTCCTCTTGACGCAGATCAGCCGGCCGCGGTGGACCCGCGGTTCTAGGCGCGCAGTCCGGAACCGCGCGACTGCTACGGTCGCAGGTTCGAATCCTGCCTCGGGCATGGATGTGTGTGATGTCCTTAGGTTAGGTAGGTTTAACTAGTTCTAAGTTCTAGGGGATTGATGACCTAAAATGTTATGTCCCATAGTGCTCAGAGCCATTTGAACCATTTGACGCAGATCAATGTTTATGCCGCCATGTCTCCTGAACTATGTAGCGTACTAGGATATTATTTTGAAGGCACATCCAACGATTTAGGTGGATACTGGCTCCCAAATGTGTTGTAAATAGTAAAGAAGTAACAAATTAACACGGCATCTCTGATGCAGCAGTTTTCCTCGCATCTCAGTGTTTATAACACCATATCTCCTGAACAATATGTCATAGAATGATCTAATTTTACAGATACATCCTGTGGTACATGTGAATACTGTCTCCGAAGTGTGTCTCAAATACTGTTAGTAGTAAAGAAGTAATAAATTAAGACGTCATGCCTGACGCGAGAGTTTTACAGCATCAACAACGAAAATGTAATGAGCGATAAACTTTTTTCGTTTCATTTTGTGAGGGTTCACAGCGAGAAATAATTTCGTAAAGATTTGAAATTATGTGTACAGTTTGTTGCAAGTCACTAAGTGCTCTCGTTTTCAGACACTAAATGAGTAGAATCTGAGAATTCATGCGTATTCATTCGTTGTGGGGTGTACTGCTATTTCACCCTTACCACTTTGATAGATAGTTGCTTCTTACACACACAGCGATTCTGTCCAGACAGTAAGAAACTCGGTCGATTAGTTTACGAGAAGGCATGAAACATATACACATACATACACACATTTTTATAATGTTTACAGGCACTTATAAATGAGAAAAGATAATACATCTTTATTTGCTTTATTTCTGTCTCTTCTGTAGTTCAGAGAATGGACGGAGTAGGCCGGTACGGGTTACTGTTTAGAGGTGTTGTGTGATTAAACTGCAAATAAAGTGTTCATATTATAGTCAATCACATTACCGAACGACAAAAGTCATCCATTATTAACCAGTAGGTGACTTCGAGCAATCCGACATGTTGTGAGCGTACTGACATTACAAGTTACTCAAAATTAAACATTTAAACATAGTGCCGGCGCTTGTGATTTGATTTGAGGCGTTGTCGCAGGTGCATGTGATTGTCACTGCCACCAGCACGGACACGAGATATTCGGGGTGTGTAGGGATCCGCGTGAATAACTTAGAGTGTCGAGTCGTAATGAAGATCGCTTTAAACAGAAAGTGGTAATAAAATGTAAATTAGTGCTTTATTACCATCTGGTCTGAATACTATGAAGAATCAGACTAATGAATGCAATGTGTTGCTTGTTCACAATGTTGAGGCACATGCGACCGTAGATTATTATGGAGGTATTTTTGTGTTTCACGAAAAAATTTCAGTAAGCTTACTAAAGTGAACTGCGTTCCTTATTAGCCGACAGTACGACGCCAGTACTTACAAAATTTATTGCGGTACTAGGCCACAGAATTATTGAACTTACTCAGAATAATGATCAACCATTAATTACTTTTGGCCACTTTAGGTATTAAATAAGAAGTGCAAATAGCTACTTTCATTGAATGGCTTTCAGAATATACGCCAATGTATTTATGAGTCTGTAGTAGGTAATTCTGAATTCTGTTACAGTATGGGAAGTGAACTGTTGCAGTCTATGTACCAACGAAAGGTGAGTGATATAAACTCCATCGTGTTCTAGTTGGACGTTCGTAAATGCAAGTGTATACTACGCAAGTTTTATTTTATAATGCGCCATCTACAGTTGTAGGCAACGTCGTAAAATATCGTAATAGAAACAGTAGTGATATAACGACAATGAAGCATCCTGGCGGATGAAAACTGTCTGCTGGGCTGGGACTCAAGCCTGGGATCTTTACGGGAGGAGCTTAAAATATCCTCGGGCTTCAGCACCGTAACAGTATTATTTTTATTTATTGGACTTGATGAGTTTAAGTTCTGAGACCCTCCCTTAGGTCGGATTTGTTGCTGAACTAAACTCGTCCTTTCAGTACTATGTTATTTAATTAAAAACGTTTGAAAACGTTACTGGAAATAAACATGGATCTGATAGATAGTTAAACTACTAATCAGTTTTGCGATCAAGACTGATTAGTATTTTAATTTGTTATTGAATTGTTACCATGTATAAGATCAACACCATTGAGTAGAACCGAGGAAAATGCCACTAGTATCAATCATCCAGCCTTTACAGCGAAATAGTATTCAACAATTTTCTTGAAGAAGTTTCAGACAGAAACCATGCACATGGGGGGCGTCTTGATATATTATTAAAAACCAGTCAATAGCCGAGATCGCACAAAATATCTTTTATTTAAGACAACCGGTTTCAACAGTCGTAGCTGTCCTCTTCACGTCTTAAAAATTTTTTGGAGTAAAATTACGTTCATCTTAGGCTGACCTGATGCACAAGATATCGCATTTGTATTCAGTACCTCAAACAAATTAGGATTCATACTGAGGCATAAATAGAAGGCCATGAGAATAAATACAACTGCACAGGTGTTTATAAATTAGAATTGGGTAATGCAAAGGTTTGATATTATTCACACAGGCCGTTCCTTTTTTTAACAGGTTTAGGGAGCATACCGGAAAGCATAATACTAACACTTTCAGTGATCACGTTAGAGAATCTAAACACAGTGTAGATAATATACAGCATAATATGAAAATTTTAGACTCTGCCCCTAAATGAAAAAAAATTAGACATTCTTGAAAAACTGCAAATCTGTACCCATAACAAAAGACAAGCAAATTCTGTTCTTAATGACCAGTTGTAATTTACAGATAAATATTTCTTCAAACTGTTTGATAATGTAACACTTCCCATTAGCACCAGCAGTTTGTGCTCTTTCCTACATCAGACATTAGTATTTCATTTTCTTATGTGTTGAAGGCTGTCGCTGTGGTTGCCCATTCAATCTGAATGTTTGGAGAAAGTATATACATGTCTATAACAAGTTCAGAATTGAACAAAATGTGATGTATAGATACTTATAATTTCGGTCATGATGTTCTGTGTGTGTCTGGTCCATCTCCCAAGAGAGTATCATCATGTATGATAACTGTAACAGAGCATAATACACTCCTGGAAATTGAAATAAGAACACCGTGAATTCATTGTCCCAGGAAGGGGAAACTTTATTGACACATTCCTGGGGTCAGATACATCACATGATCACACTGACAGAACCACAGGCACATAGACACAGGCAACAGAGCATGCACAGTGTCGGCACTAGTACAGTGTAGATCCACCTTTCGCAGCAATGCAGGCTGCTATTCTCCCAAGGAGACGATCGTAGAGATGCTGGATGTAGTCCTGTGGAACGGCTTACCATGCCATTTCCACCTGCCGCCTCAGTTGGACCAGCGTTCGTGCTGGACGTGCAGACCGCGTGAGATGACGCTTCATCCAGTCCCAAACATGCTCAATGGGGGACAGATCCGGAGATCTTGCTGGCCAGGGTAGTTGACTTACACCTTCTAAAGCACGTTGGGTGGCACGGGATACATGCGGACGTGCATTGTCGTGTTGGAACAGCAAGTTCCCTTGCCGGTCTAGGAATGGTAGAACGATGGGTTCGATGACGGTTAGGATGTACCGTGCACTATTCAGTGTCCCCTCGACGATCACCAGAGGTGTACGTCCAGTGTAGGAGATCGCTCCCCACACCATGATGCCGGGTGTTGGCCCTGTGTGTCTCGGTCGTATGCAGTCCTGATTGTGGCGCTCACCTGCACGACGCCAAACACGCATACGACCATCATTGGCACCAAGGCAGAAGCGACTCTCATCGCTGAAGACGACACGTCTCCATTCGTCCCTCCATTCACGCCTGTCGCGACACCACTGGAGGCGGGCTGCACGATGTTGGGGCGTGAGCGGAAGACGGCCTAACGGTGTGCGGGACCGTAGCCCAGCTTCATGGAGACGGTTGCGAATGGTCCTCGCCGATACCCCAGGAGCAACAGTGTCCCTAATTTGCTGGGAAGTGGCGGTGCGGTCCCCTACGGCACTGCGTAGGATACTACGGTCTTGGCGTGCATCCGTGCGTCGCTGCGGTCCGGTCCCAGGTCTACGGGCACGTGCACCTTCCACCGACCACTGGCGACAACATCGATGTACTGTGGAGACCTCACGCCCCACGTGTTGAGCAATTCGGCGGTACGTCCACCCGGCCTCCCGCATGCCCACTATACGCCCTCGCTCAAAGTCCGTCAACTGCACATACGGTTCACGTCCACGCTGTCGCGGCATGCTACCAGTGTTAAAGACTGCGATGGAGCTCCGTATGCCACGGCAAACTGCCTGACACTGACGGCGGCGGTGCACAAATGCTGCGCAGCTAGCGCCATTCGACGGCCAACACCGCGGTTCCTCGTGTGTCCGCTGTGCCGTGCGTGTGATCATTGCTTGTACAGCCCTCTCGCAGTGGCCGGAGAAAGTATGGTGGGTCTGACACACCGGTGTCAATGTGTTCTTTTTTCCATTTCCAGGAGTGTATAAACGAAAAAAAATTATGCGATCTTGGCTTTTGAATAGTTTTTGACAGGTAAAACAGATCGCCGTTCAATATTATCATAAAGAGAAAATTCAGTCTTAATATATCGTCGAAATGCTGTACTGAGTGGAAACTTCCATCTGGCGAAATGTATTTTCTTCAATTGCGTCGCACCTGCTAACCAATATGAAATAAGAATTTTTATTTAACAGTATTTACATTATCGTTGTGACACATTACCCAATAAGTCAAAAATTATAACCCACTGCCAGCAATAGGTACCAGTGAAGTTCGCTAAGAGTTGCTGGGACAACATGGAAGTAGGCGTCTAGCAGTGTGGCACTGCAAACTACTTCAGTAACGAGAAAATAAATTACTAAATCAGCAGCGTTGGTGAGGATAATGCCCTCATGTCTTGCCAAGAAATTAGCACCGGAATGCCAGAACGGCGATGGGAGCAATGAATTCTGTGGCAACATTCCAACGATGCAGCAGTCGTAGCAAACTTGCTAGCGGGAGAAATGACCTCAGCAATAGTTCGTGGTCGTCATTTGGGTGTGGTGTGTGTCCTTGAGGCGTTAGTTTATTTGAGATAGGGCCATCATTACGCAAACAACAGAAAAAACTCATGATCGAAAACACAGGGTATATAATAATCTACAGCAAAACCTGAGACACTTGAAAGCATACAGTAACTCCTACTTAACTCTGCCACCTCATATATTTTCAAAGTGGAACAAAATGTTAGAAATGCAAATGGCGAGTGATCGACCTCTGTCAGGGGCTCATAGTATGGATTGGAATGAACAAACCGTAAAACTTCACTTTTCACATCCAGTTCCGTTTGTTTTAAATGGCACACGCATGTTCTTACTACGAAAATGAAAACCAGAGGTACAATTAGCGACGGAAGACTGGTATCACTGTCCAAAATCTCATACCTTCAGAAAAACGTAGACTTCAAGGAATGGCAGCGGCGCCACTGTTTCTGTCGTAATGCACAGTGTAAGGGTTGTTTACCGCAAACTTCACGACAGTGCAGGCAGTCCGCATTACGGTATAACTGCATTAAAGGAGCAATTGTGACACCGTTCCCATTGTTTCAATTATAAGTATTCCAGTAGGTATAAGGTTTAGAGCAGTGAAAGACACGTCTGTCACCATTAATTGTATCTCTATTTTTCATTTCCGACCGAAAAACATACACATACCATTTTTTTTAACTTAACTTTTTGTTGAAAGTGATGTTTCTTTACTTGTAGGGATTGTGCTTTCCTGCCCATTGTCGGAGCCCCTGATACGGCGTAGATGCATCCCCAACCTATTGAATTTTTCCCTTTTTTTCATTTCGGAATATATGAGGTTTTGTAGGACGCCCTGTACTATAATATACAAACAGTACATATATGTCAACATATTAGCCATTTGCGAGGTAGTTGGAAATTTTTGATCACGAGTCAACGCTGACTTCAGTATGAACTATTTTCCTAGTCGGAATAAATACATTATAAAGGTAAACTTTTCGGTAAGTCCCCTTCTAATTTGGCTCACTTTTCACCCATGGCCTAACTGAACAATAAATGCAATAATGCTTCACCAATTTACACGCTACAATTTAATGTACACTCGCAACTTTTAGGACCTGCTCTTGCATTTTACTGCCATACTGCATCTGTTGTGAGACCTGCGTATTATATCGTAAATCTTAACAAAACTGTACATTTCACTGCTCCAGGTGCTTAACCATATCAACGAGAGTGGTGTACACTTCACTTTTGAGATGTTCTCAGATTTAAAAAACCCAGAGTACTGAGGTAAGGTAATCTTGCAGGAGACCAGTGTTTCTTTTAGTGTGTGCTTTCAGGTGCAGCACTTTTCGCTATTGCTCATGATACACCCTGTATAATATGGATCAAGCTATACCTCTGCTTCGCAAAGAATATGTACATAAACTGCTACGATTCTGGTGAACTTTAAAGATATCAATTAAATTGTTTATAAAATGCTATATCCGATTAGCCACACTGAATTAACAGTTTTTTTTCTACAGAAACTACCAAGAGGTACGTATTACGTACGTTCTGTGCCGTTGCCCACGACAAACCACAAAGTAACGAGACAAAGCAAGTGTCCCGCTAGATTTTTGCTAGATTCTTGGCAGAAGCTGATTCCTTTTTGATAAATAACTGAGCTACGCACGGCTGCTTATGGTGGGGTCTTTTGTCTTCAATGGCTTGTTGGTATTTATCTTAGTGGAATTTACAGCTAATTTGGCCGTGATGTTATTTCCAACACTTTGCTGATAACTGAATTAGGTGTTATCTTGTTATCAAATTCTGCATGGCATTTAATACTAGCACTGGCTGATTCTCGACAAGAAGGAAAAAGTAACCACACATTACTAATAATGCTATTTACTTACACAAACATTGTCGTCAACGGTTTCGAATTAACAGGTTCATCTTCAGACTACTGTTCGCTTTAAGATACGCATTTGTTGATGACTACATTAGTTATTGATTCTTTATTCGACCTGATGATGGAAGTTCGTTGGTGTGGTGGTGCCTTACAGCTAAACGTCTATGTTAAAAACGACCTGGTACACGTACTATCGCCCTGGTGCACGTACGATCGTCAATAACGATTTAACATCGTGTTGTTGTCGTTATAGTTTACTTACGTCGAAGATCCCTCCTCATTATCTTGCTATGTTGTTTAGTTGTGGTTAAATACAGTTATTTGTTGTATATAAATCCATAGTGTAAAGAAACCCACAAGCGCGCGCCCACACACACTCACACACACACACACACACACACACACACACACACACACACGCACACACACACACACGCACATATCAAAAATTTTGCCACATGGAGGAATGTGTACAAAGATGACGATATCGTCAATATTATAGCTAGCTAAATTGGTAAACGCTGCCAGTTTTTATTACGAAATGAAGGCAGAGCGCACCTTTGTAGCATGATCGACAGGCCCGATCGCGGAACTTCTGGTATAGAGCCGAGTGGAGGGTCCGAATCAGAGGCTCAGACGCCTCTGTTTCCGTCTAGGCTGAAGATTACTGAATTTACACCGCTTAATATGTCGGGAGTGCACCACATAAGTAATGGTGGCTGCGTGGAGTTAATTGGTCTGTTTTTTGCAGAACAAAGAGAGTTTCATACACAAAGAGTACAGGTCAAACTCAGGACAAGGGTTGGCCTAGGAATCATAGGTATTGTAGTAGTAAATTTCATAGCTGTGTTGAAAAGAAAGATTCATCCAGGCCTCGTGGAAACCACTGACAAAGACATATCGTTATTCAGAGAAGACAGATTAAACAGAGTTGATGCTAGCGCGTTTGTTGCTGTTAGAAGTATCATATCCTGTACCAAAAATGAAGTAGAAGGTTTCTGTGAGTTAGTGTGGGTAGAGATTATATTTGACAACTGGGATAAATCAATAACTGGTTCGTTTACGCACGTCCAAACTCAGAGGATACTGTTAACTGAATAGTTCTGTGAAGATCTGAGTATCAATTCAAATAGGGACCCCACTCACACAATTATACATGGTGGTGACTTTAATGACTTCAATCCATCCTCGATACGTTGGAGAAAATAAATTTTTAAAGTCGGTGGTTCGCATAAAACATCGTGTTAATTCGTTCTAAATGCTTTGTCCGAAAATTATTTCGAAAAAGTAGTTACGGAGCCCACTCGAAGTGTAAATGTTTACTAAAATTGCTCGAACTCTTAGCAACGAATACTCCCGAGGAAAAAGTGAGCATAATGACGGATTCAGGGATTAGCGACCAGAAGGACGTTATACCTAGACTATACACCATGACATCCAAACTCACCTAAAATTAAGGCAAAATATATCTATTTAAAATGTAAGATGAAAATTCGCTTCCTAAGAGATAGCCTCCATTTCTTGCGAAATGAAAATGGAAGCGTAGCCCAGATGTTGCTTACAGTCAAAGAAATAGTATCGTCAGCAGTGGAGAGATTTATACCGAGTAAATTAATAAGGAATGGATCTGCCCCACCCCCGCTCCTCCAGTCGTACGCAAAAAAGGTCAAACAAGCACACCAAATTTAAAAGAACGCAAAATCATGAAGATTGGCGAAGTTATACAGAGGCTCAAAATTTAATGCGAATGTCAATGCAAGATCCTTTTAATAGTTTCCACAACGAAACTGTGTTTATAAACCTGACAGAAAAACCAAAGAGTGTCTGGTCATATGTGAAGTACTCTAGTAGGAAAACACAGTCAATACCTTCACCACGAGACAGCACGGTAATGTTAGCGATGACAATGTGACTAATGTGGAGTTACTAAAGAAGGTTTTCCGAAATTCCTTCACCACAGAAGACGAGTAAGTATCCCAGAATCCTAAAACTGCTGCCGACATCAATAACTTACAGCTTAAATCATTAAATAAAGGAAAGGCCTATGAATTACAGACCCATAATAGTGAAGTCTATTTACAGCATGATTTTGGAACTTATACTGAGTTCGAGCGTTATGAATTAACTCGAAGAAAACAAACTTTTGACCTAGTCAGCAAGGCTTCAGAAAATAGCGTTCTTGTGGAACACTCTTACCTCTTTATCCTCACAAACAAATTAGTGCTACCGACATGTGATCGCACATTGATTTCATATTTCTACATTTCCAGAACGTTTTTGATACCATTCCTCACGCAGCTTCTAATCAGATTGGGTGTCTAAGGGTACTACCTCAGTTGTGCTACTAGATTCGTGAGTTCTTGTCTTAAAGATCTCACAGTTGGTTGTAACTGAAAGTCAGCGAGCTAAACGGAAGCGATATCCCCAAGGAAGTGTTGTAAGACCTCTGCCATTCCTGATATGTATAAACCATTTGTGAAATAACGTGGGCAGCCGTGATAGATTGTTTGCAGATGATACCGTCATTTACACCACGAAATGAAAAATGAGTTAGATACGATACGTGTGTGGTGCGAAAAGTGACAGTCGACCCTAAACATTTGCATCATGAGTGGGTATAATGCAATTGGACACAGCTGTTAGCACGACCGATGCTGTTATATGTCACATCAGGAACATTCCTTATATATGCAAATAATTAATTAGTTATGTGAACAGTAAGGTATAAATTTAAAAGGAGCCGTGGCACATGGCGTAGTTTATGTGGAGAAAATCGCTTTAATCAGCAGTGAATTTAAAAAATGATGTGCCACATGGTGATTTGCGATTATGGACATATATATGCACCTTCTAGAGTAGACTCATGAGCCTACCTTTCTCAGCATGATCGAACATCTGGACGTGGTTTTCTGTGCTTTTTAATTCCTGTCTTTTGGGAGTTTCTTGCATTGCAAACGTATATTTTCACACGTTATTCAAACGATGTCATCAAAACGTTCTTTCAACCGATCCTAGAAGCATCTTAGGTTTGTTATGTACCGTAGGAGGGGTAGCTTTTATGATAGAGTTTGTATATACCTGCCCATTTGTATGGGGGTTTTCATTCCTTATGATGGCTAACTACTGAAGAACGTTTTTTTGTGTTAAGGCTTTTGTTTATACTTTTAAACAAATTGATTATTTTGTAGGACATGCTTCCTAAAAAGAGTGTACTATATTTTCATTTGCTTTCTATTGTCTTTTGTGCTAACTGCATACATGTTTGGTCTTCAGCTGTTGTTGTCTGATTTTTTTTCACTTTTATGATACTTTGGCTATCAAATGAAGACTATAGACATTATTTGAAGACCTGGTTCTAATGATAATTACATTAAGTTGTTCAATTTGTTAAAGTAAAAATTTATGTAGGTAATTTAACGTCGACCTAAAATATGTTAGTTTAATGCTGCTTTGGATGGCAAGATGAACGCTGATGCACGTGTCAGTGGCTGTTTGTTTTCTATCAATTTCTAAATTGCTAAAGATTTTCAGGTCTAAGACGTTGATGCTTTTGTAGGTCTCATGCTCAGTAGTAAATGCCAGGTTTTTGTGCATTGTGATCAGCTTTGTTGCTAAAGTGTCAGTTTCCTCATGGATGTCATTAAAAGGAATAATTGTATTATCTATATATCTTTTATAGCAGATTTTTTTCTGTTGATGTGACACCTTTAAATACTGTTTTCTTTGAGAGGTTTATCTAAATACCTACTAACATAAAAACCAAGCAGTTATCCATTGCATGGTTAAGTTTGTATTTCTCTATTTTGTTATTATGTAAGTTATTTTGTAAGTAACACAATGAGCTCATAGAGCTCTGCCACGCTCAGCTGCTTTGTTTAAGTAGATTATTCCTTATTACATTTTCCTTGTCCTCCGCGGTAATGACAGTATAATGGTTTCATGATGTCGAGTGACAAAAATCCGGCTGTCAATGGAATGCGCACATCTTAGGTTTTGTCAGTGAATTCATATACTTTCTTAATGGAGAACTTCGTTTCAGAGGTGTAATGAATCTTAGGAAGAGATCGCAGGTTGTAATTTAATCCATATAAATTAATGAAAGGCCTGATGGGACACTTCTGTTTATGTACTTTAGACTGTCAGTGGAGGCAAGGTACAGTAGGGTTCATAGTGATGCAATTACTGGTTAGGAGAAAATTGCAATTCTCAATTGTTGTCTTGACTTTGCCGGAATTTGGATATAGGGATAAAGTCTTGTTGTATTACGTTAGCAGTGTTCAAAAAATCCGTGATTTTGTCAGCATCTTCATACATTATGACTCCACTATTACCTTTATCGGCATTAAGAATTGGAGCTTTACTGTTAAAAACATCGAACTGATACTGTTTAGTGTGTTTTTCATGAGAGTTATTATTTTTTGCGTGGCCTCTGATTATTTTGTTGGCTTTGAAGGTTAATGCAATGCTTTCAATAGAATTTAATTTTGCAGCATCACATGGAAGCTTATTGTATGCAATAAGCCTCTGTAAGTCGTTGCTTTTAAGCTCTGGCTCTACAATGGACTTTATGCATTTGTTTACGAGTGTAAAATTGATGTTAGATAACGATATACCTTTTTTAGGAGTTTTTGTCATCCGAACTTTGGCTGTGTAACTACTTCTAGTCATTTTCTTAGCTTCATGTTTTTTGTTATGCCTAAACAATATATTCGGGTGTTGTCTTCAATGAGGTCTACACTGAATTGTAATATCTAGGAGGACTGTAGCCCGGAAAGGCAATTTTCAAGCTGCAGTTGTAGAGTGTACAGCAGCTTCTTTTTGTACTACATTTTTATCTATTCCTTCAGACACATGATTTCATATATTGCTTTAACTATTTTAATGGCGCTATTACCAACATTGATCTTCATTTTCATGTAGTTTGGATTTAGATGTTACTATTGATGTTATTGTCGCGTATGATATTGCCGGCTGATCTTCGTTAAGGTTCTTTCGTATCTGTTAAAAGAGGTCAGTACACCCATCAATATTATGCCTCCAACATCACAATAACTTGAGCACCAAAATGATCATGTCCGACAATCTTCCTGGGTAAATTACATGTTTCCCCATCTCCCTGTACGAGGGTATGTCTTGAACCATTACTCAGACTACATCTGATGTCATCCGAGATGAGCATGGAATCCACTGCCTATGATCATGTCACCATCGCAAAAGGTTCCACCGATGTGCGTGTGTCACCGGAATACAACTAACTGGTCGTCGGGCAGAGAGACCACCCTCACTATGGAGCGTGGGAGTGCGTCTCTTGAATTCCCATTAAATGAGGCTGAAATTGCTTGCTGAACAATTTTTCGGAAAACTGCTGCTGTAAATGACCTTGGTCGACCACCTCTTCTTCTCTGGGCAGCAGTGTCTGGTTCCGAACCCTCCTGACGCACGTGAAACAATACTGTGAACAATAACAAACTCCTGGGCTCCTATTGAGAGACTTCCCCTAGTTTCCAGAGGATTCTTTCCCATGTGAAATCACTCGTATGTTGTCTATGGGCCATGCTGAAACGAAGAACACCACCACTGTGCACTGTAACTGCTTTAGATACCGGTTTTTTATAATTAAAGTGCAGCTACTCATCGGGGACCTGTGTGGGCTATAATTATCGTTTGGCAACTAAACTTTGCAGACACGCTAATGCATTAATGCGGAATCGAATTACGATGGAAAAAGGTCGTTCCAGTTTTGGCCACCAGGTGCAAATCTGGCGCTGTACGCTGTTTGTATGACATCCGTGTTGTAATTTTACAAGCCGTTAAGTGAGTGGACAGTATGGCTATCGAGAAGAGAGACCGTGTGCTGTTAGTGAAATTATTCTATGTAAACGGTAGCAATTAAAGTGCTGCATTGAGAGAATATCAGCGACTGTAATGTCCGAGGAGACGTCCCATATCATTGACAATAAGAAAAGGTACGAGGTCTATTTTTACACTGCTACTCGTGCAAGATGCAGCAACTGAAACCTCACGGTCCGCAGAAAAGATCTGAATTTGCTCTTCGCTTCCCGACACGAAGCTGATGACGAGTGACCGGCCGCGCGTGTTAGCCGCGTGGTCTTGGGGGCCTTGCCACGGTTCGCGCGGCTCCCCCGTTGGAGGTTCGATTCCTTCCTCTGGCATGTGTGTGTGTGTGTGTGTGTGTGTGTGTGTGTTGTCCTTAGCTTAAGTTAGTTTACGTTGGATTAAGTAGTGTGTAAGCCTAGGGACCGATGACCTCAGTAGTTCGGTCCAATAGGAACTTACCACAAATTTCCAAAACGAGTGGCCAGACAATATTTTATAAAGTGGCGATGTACATTTTACGCTGCAGGTTGCAGTGAATACACTGCAGGATGCAGCGAATACACAGAATTTCGAATTTGGGCTATTGTTAAATTGCGTGTTTTGCACGAGGAGCCATTGCACTTGCTGAATGTGACTGTGAGTTGTGGATTCACAAGCACCTCTATTCCGGGTTTTTTCTTCTTTGACGAAAATGCAGCTAGGGGGTCTGTCACGTGTACCGTGACGTCTGCACGTTATCGAGACCTCCTTGTAGAGCATCTGAATCCTGCTTTGGATGACCGCAATAGCGTGGAAATCGTTGTTATGCAAGACGGGGCAATATCTCATGTCGCTCACCCAGTGAAAGAACTGCTTAATGCAATCTTCCACGAACGTATTATCTCCAGATGTTTTCCAGATGCGTGGCTTGCACGATTACCTGATCTGAATCCACGTGACTTTGGGTATATCCAACGTTCGGTCTCTACCTATAGTGATGGCTAGTATACAGGAACACGTTGCTCAGATTCCGGCGGAACAGCTGCGAGCAATTGTTGACCAATTCGTTTTACGGATGCAGCTTCTCGTCGACATCTGTAGTGCTCACTCTGAATAAACAATGAAGGCGGCGGTTAAAAACAATGTTAATATTATGACTTTCTCCCTTGTTTGACCTTTTCTGCCCAACTGCTGTTACTAATCCACTGCATATGAAAACATTTACATTCGTCTTTCTTACACCCATGGCGCCAGATTGGCACCTATTGACCAAATATGGAATTTGTAAATCGGTACTGCATTAATGCATTACAATATCTCCATTTTAAATCATCTGGAGCAATAACTCACAACAGTTGCAAATCTCAGGGAACTAACGTAGGTACAAGATCAATACACTAACCCTTTAAAACGTATTTGTACAACGATGTCAAAGGCAGAGTTGAAAATGGATCCCGAAAGGACAGCAAAGAAATAAGTTGGGTTGTTGTGTTGGTTGAAAGAAATCGAGGGAACATACTTGACCACGTAACACATGCAGTAAACTTAGTAGGACAAACAAAGGTAAATATAATAGCGCAATGACATCAAGAGTGAACTGAGTGAATGATCTACAATTGGAAGATGACAGTTTTATTACAAAAATGGAGAACGCGTTGATTAGAATGACTGATGCACGAAAAAAAGGAGGAAGAGAAATAAGCTGTATGAGGAGAGACTTCTACGAAGAGAGTGGAGAGAATGAGGTAAAGTTCAGTAATGTAAATGAAAGTAAACAGGGGAAAGATAATTAAAAACAGAAATTACAGGTTCGAACGAAGTCTCAGCTTCATTCAGCAACAGTACGCAGACACAGACAGGTACTTTGACTGGCAGAGTAGATAAAATAAGCATAAATGTAAATAATAACTATACATTGCAAAGTAAAGATCTTTCAGGTGATAAGACAAAAACAAATATTTTACAGGAATTTGCCGACTCAAGCTACTTAGATAATTGTAGCAACAATAGTTTGTCAGCTAATGCACCTGTAAAATGTTTCACAGGAGAGGGAAACTATCATACTGAAGATTTTATTCAGTACTGCAAAATGTTACTTTGCACACGGCAAATCTAATGAACAGAAGATGAAGTTTAAAAACACTTCTGCCGGCCGGTGTGGCCGTGCGGTTCTAAGCGCTACCGTTTGGAACCGCGTGACCACTACGGTCGCAGTTTCGAATCCTGCCTCGGGCATGAATGTGTGTGATTTCCTTAGGTTAGTTAGGTTTAAGTAGTTCAAAGTTCTAGGGGACTGGTGGCCACAGATGTTAAGTCCCATTTTTAAAAACACTTCTAAATATGGAAGCCGTGGGGACTAAATGTAGTTTTAATGAAACGCTTATTCTCAATTTCGAAACCGTTTACTCAGTTCAGAGTTGTAGCTAGACAACCAAAATGCAAAATCTGTTCTTTAGTAGCCGTTGCTACTCCTTCATTAAATGTTAACAAAGCGGGTTCGTATACAGTGTCCGTTTGGAGTTTTAACAGAAACATCCATTCAGGAGAAGGCATTTACCTGAAAGGTTGCTATGGGACAGTGGTGGCTCACATATAGGCACTGTGCAACTGCAGCACTCCCTATTTGCATTTGATATTAACAATCACAATTAATATAAAGATTATTTTTTTCTTGAGTTCCTTCTATACACTTGTACAGTCCTTTATCTGAGTGTTCTCTCAGGTCGGCAGTAGACACGAAATCAAACTATCACTATAACCCTTAAGCTTAATGTGAGTAGCCATCCGTCAGATACTCTTTCTATGGAACAACATACTTCACAGTTCCAGAAGCGCGTTGTTTTGTTATTGCGTGCATGTACACAATATAGGAAACAACATCATGTGAGGCTGTGAGGTGAGAGTGTAAGTAGGCTGTTTAGGTTTTCTTATTGGTAACGCCACATAGCGCTCTGTATGAAAAATCACTGGCTGTGCTGTGCGCAGTCTGTGGCTAGTTTGCATTGTTCTCTGCCATTGTAGTGTCGGGCAGCGGCAGCTGGATGCTAACAGCGCGTAGCGTTGCGCAGTTGGTGGTGAGCCGCCAGCAGTGGTGGACGTGGGGAGAGAGATGGAGGAGTTTTGAAATTTGTAAGACTGGATGTCATGAACTGCTATATATATATTATGACTATAAAGGTAAATACATTGTTTGTTCTCTATTAAAATCTTTCATTTGCTAACTGTGCCTATCAGTAGTTAGTGACTTCCGTAGTTTGAATCTTTTAGTTAGCTGGCAGTAGTGGCGCTCGCTGTATTGCAGTAGTTCGAGTAACGAAGATTTTTGTGAGGTAAGTGATTTGTGAAACATATAGGTTAATGTTAGTCGGGGCCATTCTCTTGTAGGGATTATTGAAAGTCAGATTGCGTTGCGCTAAAAATATTGTGTGTCAGTTTAAGCACACTCTTGTACAATTTTTCTAAGGGGACGTTTCAAGAGCACCATCGTTCCGCTGATGGAATGCATTGTTTTTTTTTCTCACAGTGTGTGATGCTTAAAATTTGTGTACCGTATTCTTAAAATGAATATGATAATGAGTGCAATAGGCAACTTTTTGTTTGGTTCATCAGTCTTTTGACTAGTGCTTTGATGCCGCCACGAATTCTGCCTCCGTGCCAACCTCTTGATCCCAGAGCAGCATTTGCAACCTGCACCTTCTGTTATTTCCTAGATGTATTCCAGTCTCTGTCTTTCTCTGCTGTTTTACCTTCTACAGCTCCCTCTACTACTACCCAAACTATTCCCTCAGTCTTAACCTATATCCTATAATCCAGTCCCATCTTCTTGTTAGTGTTCCCGAATATTCCTTTCCTCTCTGATTCTGCACAGAACTTCCTTATTCCTTACCTTATCGCTCCACCTAATTTTGACCATTCGTCTCTAGCACCACATCTCAAACTTTTCGATTCTCTTCTGTTCCGATTGTCCCACAGTCGGTGTTTCACTACCATATAATGCTGTGTTCTCCGAAATTTTTTCCTCAAATTAAGGCCTATGTTTTTATACCGGTAGACTTCCCTTGGCCAGGAATGCCCTTTTTCTCCAGTGCTAGTCTGCTTTTGATGTCTTTCTTGATCCTTTTGCCACAGATTATTTAAGTCTTTAACTTCATCTAGTTCTGAGTATCAGTCCTGATGTTAACTTTCTCGCTGTTCTCATTTCTGCTACTTTAAGTCTTTCTTCGATTTACTTTCAATCCATATTCTAATCTCATTAGACTCTTCATTCCATTCAACAGATCCCGTAATTCTTCTTCACTTTCGCTGAGGAGGGCAGTATCATCAGCGAATGGTATCATTGATGGCCTTTCGACTTGAGTTTTAGTTCCCCTCCTGAACCTTTCTTTTATTTACATCACTGGTTCTTCGACGTATGGATTGAACTGTAGGGGCCAAAGACTACATCCCTGTCTTACATCATTCATAACCCGAGCACTTCGTTGTTGGTCTTCCACTCTTATTATTCTCTGTTGGCTCTTACATATGTTATATATTACACATCTCTCCCTCTAGCTTACCCCTGTTTTCCTCAATATTTGGAACATTTTGCATCATTTCACGTTGTCGAATGCTTTTTCCAGATCGCCATTTCCTATGAACGTGTCTTGGATTTTCTTTAGTCTCGCTTCCATTATGAATCGCAACGTCACTATTGTCTCTTTGGTGTCTTTACCTCTCCTAAAGCAAGACTCATCGTCATCTAACATATCATCAATTTTCTTTTTCATTTCTCTGCATATTATTATTCTGGTAAGTAACTTTTATGGATGAGCTGTTAAGCTGTTTGTCACCCAATGGCTTTAGGAATTCTGATGGAATGTCCCTTCCGCTTTATTACTTACTGCATTTCCCCATTGGTTACACTCATATACTTTCTCTATCTCTTCATCTTCATCTTGCGACGTCGGTATGTATACCTGTACTATCGTTTTCTGTGCTGGTTTGCTACCGATTCAGATGACAACAACTCTATCACCGAACCTTTCACAGTAACACACGCTCTGCTTTACCTTCCTACTCATAACGCATCCTACTCCTGTTGTACCATTTTCTGTTACTGTTGATGTTACCCTGTGCTCATCTGACCATAAATCCTTGTCTTCTTTCCATTTCACTTCGCTGACACTTACTGTATCTAGACAGAGCCTTTGCATTTCCCTTTTCATACTTTCTGGCTTCCTTACCACGATCAGGCTCCTGAAATTCCAGGCCCCGACTCGTAGAACGTTGCCTTTCCTTTGTTATTCAATATTTTTCTCAGCGTTACCTCCCCCCTTGGCAGCCCCTCCTGTTGATCGGAATGGGAGACTCTTCATGAATCACTTGCTAGTGGAGACATCATCATGACACTTTTTTCCAATTACAGGGACATGTCCTATGGATACATGTTATTTGCCTTTAATGTAGTGGTTTGCATTGCCTTCTGTATACTAATGCCGTTGGTGTCTGCTGATTCTTCCCCTTTTAGGGGAAATTTGGCACCCCAAGAACAAGAGAGTGCTCTTAGCCTCTGCCAGCTCCTCCGGCCTCTTTGACAAGGCCGTTGGCATTATGAGGATGATATCTTATGCTGGAAGTCTTCGGCCACCAATGCTGATGCTTTTTATCCAAAATTTAAGCGGTTGCGATTCTGACAAGGGAACGAGAAGTTTTGTTTACTGCTCCAAGACGCTACCCCTACAATTATCAACGGATAAATTGGCTTTGTGAATGTAACGTAAGAAATACATTCTTTTTCCTCAGTTTCTTTATTAATTTCCGCCTCTCTAATAGGATGAAGTGTTCAAGGCAACAATAAGCAGTGGAAATAATTGCGGATGGTCAGTAGGTAAGACCTTCCCCATATCGTCTTCGGACTGTAATTTATTTGTATCTCCTGGTAAAGGCAATTATTGGAAGTTTTTATTACTCGCTGTAAGAAGATTAAGTTTTCAATTTGCAACTAAATGCCTAATTTTCGATTTACACTAGCCCTGGGCTTAATCAGTGGCAGCGAGCTGATGTCAAGGGAAAATGGATTATTTTTGGAAGACAGGAATCTAGATGAATTCCTTCCCCACACTGGGAAAACAATATACATCACCGACGTTGTCGCATGCAGTAGCCAAGGTGTTTCTTCCACAGCAGGTATGTCGTTTCGTCTACAGTATCGGTGTAGTGAGAGGGCTTGGGAAACAAGAACTTCCGTCTGGTGCCTTGCTGACTGACGGCAGAAAGTCACGACGTAAACTTGAGACATTCCCCTGCGGTTGCGTAGTGAATATTTGTCGGGTGTTGTGACAGAGTGACAATGCAGGGACAAGTTCGAGCTTGTTTTCCTTCTGTGCATGCACCCAGACTTGATCAAAGTGTAATTAGTGGTATCAGGAGACAACCGCCGTCGTGACGATGCAAGCTTCTCACCAGAAAATTATCTAAAGACCCACTATCCGCACCGCACTGGCGCCGAAACAGCCTTCAAACAAACAAGCGCTATCTCTCTCGCTCTATCTACCTATCTATCTACCTATCTATCTCTTCTCTGGCATGCGTACAAAGAAAGACGGATCGTGCGCTGCATTGAATTTCTGCTTTAAAAAACATTAATTCTTGCCATGAGACTCATCACCATCTTCATCGTGATTTTCGTCACAGAAGCTTTTGTCTGTTCCACTGCATTAGTCTCGGCTTTCCTTAGTCACCCTGAGCTTGTTCTATCGGCTGATGCTAGGCTTTAGCTATGGTCATCCACCAGAAATTTACGCGAGAGAGGTATAAGTTCTAAAATTGGAATTTTTATACAACTGATCTTGTGAGTTATAGAACTTATAATCTTTGACAGTTAATTCACAACATTTACACTGTTTCATACGGTTGACAGGTATCCACTGAACGTTTTTAATGTATATCAGGAACGTTTTTTTCAAATGTTGGTAAATGCTCAATTTTTCAAAATTAGGGTTTTGTAGTTACAAACAGCACAGCGAACGCATTGTTGTAGCTAAGATAGACACGAAGCCAATGCCTACGACAGTAGTACAAGTCTATATGCCAACTAGCTCTGCAGATGACGAAGAAATTGAAGAAATTCATGATGAGATTAAAGAAATTATTCAGATAGTGAAGGGAGACAAAAATTTAATAGTCATGGGTGACTGGAATTCGATAGTAGGAAAAGGGAGAGAAGGAAACGTAGTAGGTGAATATGGATTGGGGATAAGAAATGAAAGAGGAAGCCGCCTGGTGGAATTCTGCACAGAGCACAACTTAATCATAGCCAACACTTGGTTCAAGAATCATAAAAGAAGATTGTATGCATGGAAGAACCCTGGAGATACTGACAGGTTTCAGATAGATTATATAATGGTAAAACAGAGATTTAGGAACCAGGTTTTAAATTGTAAGACACTTCCAGGGGCAGATGTAGACTCTGACCACAATCTATTGGTTATGAACTGTAGACAAAAGCTGAAGAAACTGCAAAAAAGTGGGAATTTAAGGAGATGGGACCTGTATAAACTGACTAAACCAGAGGTTGTACAGAGTTTCAGGCAGAGCATAAGGGAACAATTGACAAGAATGGGGGAAAGAAATACAGTAGAATAAGAATGGGTAGCTCTGAGGGATGAAGAAGTGAAGGCAGCAGAGGATCAAGTAGGTAAAAAGATGAGGGCTACTAGAAATCCTTGAGTGACAGAAGAAATATTGAATTTAACTGATGAAAGGAGAAAATATTAAAATGCAGTAAATGAAGCAGGCAAAAAGGAATACAACCGTCTCAAAAACGAGATCGACAGGAGGTGCAAAATGGCTAAGCATGGATGGCTAGAGGACAAATGTAAGGATGTAGAGGCTTATCTCACTAGGGGTAAGATAGATACTGCCTACGGGAAAGCCGTCGGTTGTGACCGAGCGGTTCTAGGCGCTTCAGTCTGGAACCGCGCGACCGCTGCGGTCGCAGGTTCGAATCCTGCTTCGGGCATGGATGTGTGTAATGTCCCTAGGTTAGTTAGGTTTAAGTGGTACTAAGTTCTAGGGGACTGATGACCACAGATGTTAAGTCCCATAGTACTCAGAGCCATTTGAACCATTTTTTGTCATGGTTTATTACAAGTATTACAAGAAGGTATCGTTTTAAGTGTTGGATGCTTATAATGAAAGTCTTGTAGGCGTTGAGGCACGAAAATCCTAAAATTACAGGGCCACAAAGTGAGGAAAGCAGCAAACTTGGAAAATAACAAGATATTCAGCAAAGAAAAGAAATGTTTTCTTAAAACTAATGAGGTAGTTTAAGGTATCAGAAGAAGTAGAAGTGTTTTATAAGAACATTGTTTAAAGTGATCCATAGGTTTCCAATTTAGTGCGGGTGTAGCCAGTATTTTGTATTGATTTATCGACTTTTGAAAAAACTCATAAACTCTATGACTTTCCTCTGATACAGAATATAGAAATTTTAGAAAAGTCAAACAAATAATACGAATTGTGCTTAAAAAGTGGAGTAAATGGTAAATGATCTCATTTGTCTAATTAATATTTCGGAATGATGCTTAAAATGCTTTTCCTCGAAAATTTACTTTTTTGTATTTATTGACTTTTGAAGGAATGCTCCTCTTATTCACTTTAATACCTGAATGGTAAGCATATATAATTAGAATATGCGAAGTTCATCCTTTCAAATAGTATGTATAAGTCCGAATGCTACCTTTATATTTCAGTGATTTGAAATTACACACTCGATATTAAACGAGTTCTGCAGAAAAAAACTGTATTCACAAACAAATAATGTTGGGTTTACACTGAAATTTAAAATCCGAAACAGCAAAATCTAACTGATAAAATCCTGCTAGAAAGCAGAAAACGTCAAATTCACAGCGAAAATGTTAATAAATTTCTTATATTATTTTCATGTTTTCTATTATATAATTTGCGAATTTCATCCATTTAAATTGTCAGTTTAAGTCTGAATGCTACCTTGCTACATGCTCGCTATTAAATCTTGGGTACCAAACGAGAAAAAACTGTATTCATATACAGATAAGAAGTTGGGTTTACAATCAAAGTTAAAAACCCGAAATAGAGAATTTGATTGATAAAATCCTGTTAGATAGCAGAAAACGATAAATTCACAGCGAAAATGTTAATGAATTTCTTTTATTATTTTCATGTTTTCTATTATTTAATATTCAGTGGCGTAGTTAAAGTTGAACAAAATTTTGTATGAAAGCTCCGTTTTTGACTCAACTGGTAAATTGTAATCCAAGGCCACCATCTGACTAAAACAGTTCGAAGTAGCTGCCAAACCCATCCTGCAACAAACTGGCCGAATGAATTGATTTTTAATAATGTGGTGCTACGACAAGGCTGTCCTCGTCTCGACCGCCATTTCGAAGCATTATCATAGCCGCATCTACTGGACTGTAGGACTCTACGGTCGCATGTCAGTTCATGTTTCATTCTACAGAATTTAAGAACATCCAAATTGCTGGAGAGGACATTTTTTTGGAACTTAAAATTTCACACTTCCTTCTTTTCTTCTCCTATGATGCATTTGGGTGCATGGATGAGCACAGATAGACTGCTCATGTGGCCATGTCCTTCCCTAGAGAATTCGAGTAGAAATACTGTAGAAGTGTTTATGACGTGCTACGGCCTACCACCAGAGTCAGTGTGTGAAAGTGTCAGTGTGTGGGATCGTCCTTTCTCCATCTTCTTCACAACTGCATGAGGAAGTCGCAGAGAAAAGGATAAGAACTTATTTCGGCTCTGTTCTACAAATGTTCGTATCCACTTCAGCTGTAATCGCTATAGTCGTCTTTAGGAGGACTTTGGGACAGCAGATGTTACTGTTTCTTATATGTAGTAAGGAAAGCACCATCAGCTGTATTCACTCGTTTTAATCTTCCGCAACCAGTTTGAGTGTTACGCTACACTCTCTTCAGGTCCCTGTGTTACTCTGTATGACATCAGGAATCGTTACATTATATTCCTATTTTTACTACTGGCTAGGTAATGAATTAGAGTTTTTGTATTGGAAATGTTTTATGACTTTTAACTACGAAGTCATACATGGAAGTTAATGCCAGTTGCCGAACATACACCATTAAACATATCTAAAGCAAACTTTCTACGAAATTTACCAGTAAATGTTCTTAGATGTATTTTCTTCTAAGTGATGAACTTCACCTCTTCTTTCTGCTGCGATGATCTTCTCGAATACAGCCGCTTTAGAAGTTGCTAATTATTGACTGTGTCATCTAATGAAAGAAACCCATATTTCGATGTGGTGTGATGAACTGTTTTCAAACAAACAGACGAGCACTGTTTTTTACTTGACGTTATTTATAACAAAACTGTTATAATAGAAGGAGCGATAAGATCTTCATCAAGACACAACATAGACTCCTCTATTTCTGCAGACCTGGAAAAAAAAATAAAAATAAAAACAGTAGTGTGACTCACCTCTCTCTCATCTAACAACATCTCCGCTGTAGTACATAGCTTCCTTTTTTATCTTACCTATACCTCTTTGAAAACACTGGAAACACCTAGTGCCATTATAGCCAAAGTATTGGCGTCCGCTGAACCGAAGTCTCTTATCGTTCATGGTATGTACGGTAGCAGTACATCAGTTCAGCTGTGCAGTTGAAATTTTTTATACTTTTATATAAATTCTAGGCTTATCACTGAGAAGAAATGTTAATTAACAAATATTGAATCAAAATTTTTATTAAAATAACATCCATTAACTTTGAATTAGTAACTGCATTATTATGCTAATATTCACAAGAAATAATAATTTGTTAGAGAAATAGGAAATACCAAACAGGAAATAAAATAATTCCTCATTACTAGACCATATATTGATGTTTATCATTATTTTCCTTCGACGAAAAGATGTTGCACAGGTCTGCCTCAAATGTTAATTTCTTTTCATATAACCAGCAATTAAAAATTAGAAATTATTATTTTTGATAAATTGTTACGATTCAGTATTTCATAACCAACATTTACATTTTATAAAAATATAGAAACTTTTTAAGAAAATAAGGTACTACAAACGACCTTGCGATAACAAAACTTGTGCGTACTCACTCAGATAGTGGTGAACATGTTAACTACCTACAGATGGTTTTGTACTTAACAACACTCAAAAATCTTCTAATCATCAAAGCCTTTCTTTTTTTTTAGTAATTTCCGAAATTTTGTCTTTTTTCTCGGGGCAACACGTCCAGGCACTGAGTTTGAAATTCTGTATGTATGAACAAAATCGACGACGGATAACCTGTGAGATTTCCCTGTTAGATTACGCACTGGTGGTTGTTCTGTTTGGGCATCGTAAAGACTTTTCTCCTGCTACGTTAATAACAACTTTATTGTGTGTATAAGTTTTAATTTTCTAATGAAACCATGAAAAGCGTCGAGTGGCTGACCTGTTCTCATCTTTTATTCGAGAGCAACTCGAACGCTGAACTAAATATCACTACTGGACAGTCGTCAAAACAATGTACTAGCTGGGACGTCGCTAATCGGATTACCTGCGAGCGCGACATCACATTATGATTCACTTATGCATCGTTAATTGTGCCCGACGCTGGGCCTGGATTTGTACGGTTGCCATTATACGCCACCTGCACACTGGCGACACGTGTACACACACCTCGCTACGGAAACAGTACATAATCAGCCTCACGCCCCATCATCTTGATTAAGCGCGCCTCTTGAAAGGCTGGAAATGTCAAAAGGTCAGACCGGAGAATTTCAAGAGAAAATACAGCAATTCCATTCCTCGGTGTCTTGAGCGAGACTTCTTTGGTAGGTCGCAAATAGCTCTATATCTCGTCTACCCCACTTATCGAAACTATGTAATTATTACAGACAACAAATCTTTGTATGCCTTCTTCACAATTAATCTTTTGTCTGCGTTACAGTTACTGCTACAGTAGTCGACATCTTCTTTAGTTTTCCACGATCTGCTATAAATTACATGAATATGTTAAAAATTAAAATTTCTTTCCATTTCATTCACAGATGGTGCTTGGAAAGAATGATCTCATATACAGGGTGACTCACCTAACGTTACCGCTGGATATATTTCGTTAACCACATCAGATATTGACGAATCGATTCCACAGACCGAACGTGAGGAGATGGGCTAGTGTAATTGGTTAATACAAACCATAAAATGCACGGAAGTATGTTTTTTAACACAAACCTACGTTTTCTTATATGGAACCCCGTTAGTTTTGTTAGCACATCTGAACATATAAACAAATACGTAATCAGTGCCGTTTGTTGCATTGTAAAATGTTAATTACATCCGGAGATATTGTAAGCTAAAGTTGACGCTTGAGTACACTCCTCCGCTGTTCGATTGTGTGTATCGGAGAGCACCGAATTACGTAGGGATCCAAAGGGAACGGTGATGGACCTTAGGTACAGAAGAGACTGGAACAGCACATTACGTCCACATGCTAACACCTTTTTATTGGTCTTTTTCACTGACGCACATGTACATTACCATGATGGGTGAGGTACACGTACACACGTGGTTTCCGTTTTCAATGGAATAGAGTGTGTCCCACTGGAAACGCGTCGACGTATGTGGTATCAGCATGATGGTGCACCTGCACATTCCGCAATTAACACTAGGCTGACTCTTGACAGGATGTTCGATGGGCGTTTCATACGACGTGGAGGACGCATAAATTGGCCAGCCCGTTCTCCTGATCTTACACCTCTGGACTTCTTTCTGCGGGGTACGTTAAAGGAGAATGTGTACCGAGATATGCCTACAACCAAAAAGGATATGAAACGACGTATTGTGGCAGCCTGCGGCGACATTACACCAGATGTACTGCGGCGTGTACGACATTCATTACGCCAGAGATTGCAATTGTGTGCAGCAAATGATGGCCACCACATTGAACATCTATTGCGCTGACATGTCGATTAGCCTGACATGTCGGGACACACTCTATTCCACTCCATAATTGAAAACGGAAACCACGTGTGTAGTTGTACCTCACCCCTCATGGTGATGTACATGTGTGTCAGTGAAAAAGACCAATAAAAAGGTGTTAGCATGTGGACGTAATGTGCTGTTACAGTTTCTTCTGTACCTTAGGTCCATCACCGTTCCATTTGGATCCCTACGTAATTCAGTGCTCTCCGATACACACGATCTAACAGCGGAGGAGTGTACTCAAGCGTCAACTTTAGCTTACAATATCTCCAGATGTAATTAACATTTTACAATGCAACAAACGGCACTGATTACGTATTTGTTTATATGTTCAGATGTGCTAACAAAACTAACGGGGTTACATTTTAAAAAACTTAAGTTTGTGTTAAAAAAACATACTTCCGTGCATTTTTTTATGGTTTGTATTAACCAATTACACCAGCCCCTCTCCTCACGTTCGGTCTGTGGAATCGAATCGCCAGTATTTGATGTGGTTCACGAAATGTATCCAGCGGTAATGTTAGGTGACTCACCCTGTATATACATCATGATGTTTTATGGAAGCTACACGGTCCAGTCCCATTAATGAGACTACCACATATGTTCGACGTCAACATACAATGATTACTTGCACACGGCAAGTGGCAGCACTAGCAGTGGAGGGTATATAAAGTATGTGGGGGATGCGGAAAACAGTGTAGTCGTTGTCGTAACGCGGAAACGGGGCGATTTACCTGACGTACAAAAGGGCATGATCATTGGATTTCGGATCAAGGGTAGAAACACTTTCGAAAGCGCTAAATTTGTAAACAGTTCGCGTGCTGCGTCCTTGGAGTACGCTGCGTGTGGAAAAGTGGTGCTGTGGTTCAAGTGGCTCTCAGCACTGTGGGACTTGGCATCTGAGGTCATCAGTCCCCTAGAACTTAGAACTACTTAAACCTAACTAACCTAAGGACATCACATACATCCATGCCCGAGGCAGGATTCGAACCTGCGACCGTAGCGGTCCCGCGGTTCCAGACTGAAAAAGTGCTGCTATTCTCTTCTTTTCTTTATTTGGTGGTATCCAAAACTGGTGTCGAAGCAACTGTGGTGCATCATCAGCCATAAATGACAGAGCTGAACGACGGCCGTGGAGACTTCTACCGGCGAACAGAAGTGCAAATGTCGAGAACTGACCACATTGATGAACTAAGGGACTATCAACAGTGTTTCCTCAACAACCGTTGAACAAACAATACTGCGTGTGGGCCTCTTGTTTCATGCACCAATGCTGACTACTGATCATTGCCGATGAAGGTGGAATTTGCTCACCAATGCTGCAACTGGACGTCCACTGGGTGTCCTTTAACGGATTAATCACGTTTTATGCTCCATCAGACAGATGGCCGTTGCCGCGTACGGCGAGAAACGCCTGAAAACAAACACAGTGCGACAATCGTCGGAGCTTTATGGTCTGGAGAATGTTTTTTTGTCTCATACGGCTCGTAATTTACGTTCGTGGTTCGAAAAGCACAAGGATGACTTTTCCGTAGTTCCCTGGCCAGCAAAGTCCTCGGGTTTAAGCCCAGAAGCCCAGTCGAGAATCTGTGCGATAACCTCGATCGAGCTGTTCCCGCCACAGCTCTTCAACCGGTAAACCTAGCGCAGCTGGCCACGGCACTGCAGTCGGTATGGCTCCACATCACTGTCGCTACCTTCCAGAACCTCAGTGACTATGTTCCTTCATGTATCGCAACGATCCGCGCTGCAAGAGGTAGTTAATCAGGCTTTTGACAGATGGTCAGCTAAATGCGACTGAACAGTATACAAGGTAGTCCATTGATAGTGACCGGGCCAAATATCTCACAAAATAAGCATCAAACGAAAAAACTACAAAGAACGAAACTCGTCTAGCTTGAAGGGGGAAACCAGATAGCGCTATGGTTGGCCCGCTAGATGGCGCTGCCATAGCTCAAACGGATATCAACTGCGTTTTTTTTTACTTAGGAACCTCTATTTTTTATTACATGTTCGTGTAGTACGTAAAGAAATATGAATGTTTCAGTTTGACCATTTTTTTCGCTTTTTTGACAGATGGCATTGTAATAGCCACAAACGTATAAGCACGTGGTATCACGTAACATTCCGCCAGTGCGGAAGGTATTTGTTTCGTGATACATTACCCGTGTTAAAATGGACCGTATATCAATTGCGGAAAAGGTCGATATAGTGTTGACGTATGGCTACTGTGATCAAAATGCCCAACGGGCGTGTGCTATGTATGCTGTTCGATATCCTGGACGACATCATCCAAGTGTCCGGACCGTTCGCCGGATAGTTACAAGGAAAAAGGAAGTGTTCAGCCACATGTGAAACGTCAACCATGACCTGCAACAAATGATGATGCCCAAGCAGGTGCTTTAGTTGCTGTCGCGGCTAATCCGCACAAACAGGTAATAAAAAACGAAAATAGTATAGAATAAATGCTAGAGTGAAATGCTAGAACGGACAATCAGTATTCTGGGATTTTCGGTAAAGTTGTAACTATTTTTCGTCTCAACTTCACGGAATACAACTTTTCAACATGACATTCAAAAACTGAATGAGTGCAGGATTTCCATAATTTACTATAACTTGGCTAGCGTTTTTAGGAACACAGAAATCAGCACGATATCTTAGATGGAGAGTTAATCCCGGTCAGACAAAGAAGGGAGTATGAATGGTGACAACCTCACTTGACTGACCAGAAACTAAGAGAAATGTTGGGAGATCTCAGCTGGCAAAAACACGAAAAAATATGGAATATATTTCACTGGAGTGACCAAACACTAGTTTTGGGGAATAGTCTATGAACATTGCTAAACATCCTGCCTATGCAGGATGGTCCATTGATCGTGACCGGGCCAAATAACTTAGAGAAAAAGCGTCAAACGAAAAAACTACAAAGAACGAAACTCGTCTAGCTTGAAGGGGGAAACCAAATGGCGCTATGATTTGCCCCTCTAGATGGCGCTGCCATAGGTCAAACGGATATCAACTGCGTTTTCTTAACTAGGAACCCTCATTTTTTATTACATATTCGTGTAGTACGTAAAGAAATATGAATGTTTCAGTTGGACCACTTTCTTCGCTTTGTGATAGATGGCACTGTAACAAAATTGTTCAAAAGGCTCTGAGCACTATGGGACTTAACATCTGTGGTCATCAGTCCCCTAGAACTTAGAACAACTTAAACCTAACTAACCTAAGGTCATCACACACACCCATGCCCGAGGCAGGATTCGAACCTGCGACCGTAGCATCGCGCGGTTCCGGACTGATCGCCTAGAGCCGCGAGACCACCGCGACCGGCGGCACTGTAACAGTCACAAACATATGGCTCACAATTTTAGACGAACAGTTGGTAACAGGTAGGTTTTTTAAATTAAAATACAGAACGTAGCTACGTTTGAACATTTTATTTCGGTTGTTCCAACCTGATACATGTACCTTTGTGAACTTATCGTTTCTGACAACGCATTCAATTACAGCGTGATTACCTGTAAATATCACATTAATGCAATAACGGCTCAAAATGATGGCCCTCAACCTTAATGCATTTGGCCATACGTGTAACGACATTCTTCTCAATAGTGAGTAGTTCGCCTTCCGCAATGTTCCCACATGGATTGGCAATCAGCTGATGCATGTAATCAGGCGTTGTCGGTGGATCACGATAGTAAGTATCCTTAAAATTTTCCCACAGAAAGAAATCCGGGGACGGCAGATCCGGTGAACGTGCGAGCCATGGTATTGTGCTTCCACGACCAATCCACCTGTCATGAAATATACTATTCAATACCGCTTCAACCGCACGAGAGCTATGCGCCGGACATCCATCATGTTGGAAGTACATTGCCATTCTGTCATGCAGTGAAACATATTGTAGTAACATCGGTAGAACATTACGTAGGAAATCAGCATAGATCGCACCATTTGCCGTCGAGAAATTGGGGCCAATTATCCTTCTTCCCATTATGCCGCACGATACGTTAATCCGCCAAGGTCACTGATGTTCCACTTTTCGCAGCCATCGTGGATTTTCCGTTGCCCCAATAGTGCATATTATGCCGATTGACGTTACCACTGTTGGTGAATGATCATCGCTAAATAGAACGCGTGCAAAAAATCTGTCATTGTCCCTAATTTCTCTTTTCCCCAGTGGCAGAACTGTACACGACGTTCAAAGTCGTCGCCATGCAATTCATGGTGCATAGAAATATGGTACGGGTGCAATCGATGTTGATGTAGCATTCTCAACACCGACGTTTTTGAGATTCCCGACTCTCGCGCAATTTGTCTGCTACTGATAACAATGACTTGTTTTCATGGTTTATGGTACAACTGAAATTTGCGATGCAAGTCACACATTCTTTATTCCCAAAAGCACTTCATTGGGTCTGACAATATACTATACTTATATAACGTTTTCCGTCTTTTTTTCCATGACCTACTGTATATACTTTTTAGCTTTTACGGGCTTGAAACCTTTCGTTTCTCATGTTACTTTTTTTAGTTGCCGTTTAGAGGTACAGAACAATCGACAAGTTGTCAGTCTACGTCCAAGAGTTTATAAGTAAACTGAGAATACCAATGAGCTAAAGCTTATGCATCAAACTTTAAAGTCAACACCTCAAGATTCGCAGGGAAAATTTCAATGTGAATGGACAGAAGTTAATGGTCATAATTAATGGTCAAAGTTACTGGTTCATGGTTTACTAATGCAATGAAATTTCGCATCCCTCAATCGATTCTATGGCGAACGTTGATGGAATTTCACGACCTCCGCTGTCGGGTCGAGAGAAATGTGAAATCCATCTTAATAGGTCAAGCGTAATCAAAACGCAGGAAGTGGGTTCCAGGGTAGCGAAGCATGTGCGGCGTGCACAAGCGCTTTTTTTTTCTTTTTTTTTTAAGATAGAGAAATCAATTCACAGGCAGGAAAAGGCGTGTTCTGTGTCCAGATTGGGTAGCATTTATCACAGCAGCTCAGAAGAAGAAAATGTGAATATAATATTAGCCAACGGCAGGAGCGCCTATCGAAAATTCCAGGAACTAGTCTCCCTTGTGAACGGTAACAAGGGACAGAAATCTGGCTGAAACCAAGAGTCAATAGCAGCCAAATTCTAAATTCCGATTGGAAGATATTTTGGGAAACAGGTTCAACGCGGATGCCAAACAGAGCAGAACTTTTCGACTGAGTTAGCGTGGAAAAGGGAATCAGTGATCATAAGACCGTTACAGAATCACCGAATATGACTGTAAATAGAAATAAAAAGAAATGTAAGAAAATCTTTACAAGAGCGATAGTAAGCAGCTTTCTGATTTCCTGACAAGTCAACATGAAAATTTAATCGCCGGCACAGACAATGTCGAACATCTGTGGACAAAGTTCAGGGGTGTCGTACAATACCTTAGAGGCAGGTAGTTGGCAGGCAAAATTTTGAGATGGAGAAGAGCTACTGTGGGTCGACAGACGTGTCAGAAATCCGTTACCAAAGCGAAGAGAGCATTACTGCAAATTTAAACAAAGACAAATATTCACAAACAAACAATAACAAAACGTAGCCTAAATGAAAGTAAGGTGGGCCACGTGTCCAACGTTCAAAGAATTCAAAGTAAAATTCTCTCTACCGTCTTGACAGAAAATCCTAAGAAATTTTGGTCTTATGTTGAATCAGTGAACGAATCGAAGCCTTCTGTTCAGTCACTCCTGGCAATGAAACAGACGATGACACAGAAAAGGCTGAAATACTAAACACCTGTTTCCACAACTGTTTCACAGAGAATTGTCGAACTGTAGCGATTCATTTAACTCATTGCAAGAACGTGAAAATGACAGATATCGAAACAAGCGGGCAAGGGATGGAAAAGCGACTGAAATCGCCCAGCAGAGGAAAGGTCATTAGACCAGCTGGGATACCAGTTCGATTCTACACATATAATTCGAAATAATTTGCCCCTTGTCTAGCAGAAACGTACCGTATGTGGCTGAAGGAGCGAAGCGTTCCTAGTGATTAGAAAAAAAGCGCACTTCATTCCCATTTTCAAGAAGGGGCATCGAACTGATTGATGCACTGAAGTAAGGGCCTATATCTCTGATGCTGATCGGTTGTAGAATAATGAAACATGTTTTAGGCTCGTGTATTATGACATTTCTAGAGCCGAATATCTTCTCTGTAGGAGGCAACATGGTTTCCGAAAACAACGAAACTCAGCTCGCTGTGTTCATCCATGAGACCCAGAAAGCAGTAGATATAGGCGGCCAGGTAGATTCCGTGTTCCTCGACTTCCTGAAAACGTTCGGTACAGTACTGCATTGCTACCTGATGAGTAAAATACGAGCGTCCGCAATATCAGACCAGTAATGTTATTGGATAGAACACAGCGTGTAATACTGAACGGAGGTAAGTCTTCAGACGTAAAAGTAACTTCGAGCGTGCCCAGACGAGTGTTATAGGGACCGGTATTGACATGCCACATAAGGCTGGAATGTCCATGAGCCTTTTCATGAATGACGTTGTTGTATACAGCGATGTCGTATGGCTAGAAAACTGTAGCAAATGTAGAAAAACCTGTATAGGATAGAAACATCGTGGCAGCTGATACTCAGCATAAACAAATGCAACGATTACAAACCAACAGGCAAAAGGACTTCTTACTGTAAGAGTACACAACTGCAGAATAATCATTGGAAGCAGTCACTTCCGTAAAACATCTAGGGGTACGAGCACGGCGCGATTTGAAGTGGAACGAGCATATTAAGTTAATAGAGGGTAAGGCAGATCTCAGACTGAGATTCACTGAAGAAAACCTCAAGATATATATAGTCCATCAACTAAGAAAGCAGCTTACAAAACAGTCGTTCCACAAAGACATGAATATTGATCGTCAGTCTGGGATCCACAGCAGATGGCATTGAGAGTGGGAACAGAGGATGTCCAAAGAAAAGCAGCACGTTTCGTTACAGGTTCGTTTATTAAGCGTGAAAGCTCACTGAGATACACAGTCAACTCTAGTGGTAGACGCTGCAAGAGGGGCATTCTTCCGTTCCTAGGATTGCCAATCAATACATCGCTTCTCTTACTTATATCTCGCGATAATACCATGAAGCCATGAAGATAAGAATTTGAGAGACTGGAGGCTTACCAGGAATCGTTCCTCTCGCGAAACATACGCGACTGGAACAGAAGAACAAGTGAGCGTGGAACACTAAGTACCTTTCGCCACACCTCGTAACGTGACTTGCGGAGTATAGACGCAGATGTAGATGTTGATACTTTGGAAATTACAACTGAGACGCGTGCAGTGTGGACGTGAAACTTTTTTTTTCAGTCTCGTAGGCCACTAGAAAAACAGAATTAATTTTATGTCAGTTTGTTTCATCCCATGTCCGCTATTAGATTTACAGTTTTCTATTCATCATTCAACGTAAGTTGTTCCTCGACAATACTTACCAGATACTTAGTCCCTAATGACAACAACATTTTAAATTTGTCTTTGTGAAATAAAATCATCTTAGTTTCGAGACAGGAATGAGTGTCAAATGTATAATTTTAACAGTTTTTTCCGTTCACAAAGTATACGCTTTATCTTTATGAGAGATGTTGTCTAAGAACATCTCACAGTTTTGTTATTTCTTTTACTTGCACGTACCTCTAAAGAAAGAGATCAGTCGTATTGTTGCCCATTATCCAATACACAAATTGTTTTAGCAATGTAAATTCCAAATTTTGTAATTTCTGGGATAAATTCAACTTAACATGTTAGAAATAAAACTAGCAGAGCGATGAGGGTGCCGTTCATTCTTGATCTACTTGTAGAGTCGCCCTCTTGTCCATGCTTTATAACGTCACCAAGTGGTAAGGGAGACGGTGGGATTTGCATGCGCAAATGAAGAATGTGACAGTGATGGAGCACGTGCCTCGTATCAAAGTCATAACGGAGTGATACAGCATAATTGCCTCCCATACTACCACTTCTGCTGAATTTTAGGTTATTAAATTTCGCTCTGTGAAAGCGTACATCCTCCAGCACGCCTTCCTTTGCACCATTTACTTACTAGGCACGGTCTTTTTTTCCAAACGGAGTCGAAAACCGTGGCCGAAGATTTAATTGATTAAAGAAGTACTTTGCGACATCAAAGCAGATTCTCCAGTGATTTTGAGTTTGTATATAAGGTAAATGTTTCAATGTTTCACGCATGACTGACAGTGAAAGTTGCTCGTTATGTTCATATGCCGTACTGTATACGCAGGTTACAATGACTGGCTTTACCTGAATGTATAAATTAATTAAAAACTCTTAAATATGTGTGTGTGTGTGTGTGTGTGTGTGTGTGTGTGTGTGCGCACGCGTGTGGGCGTGTGCGTGTGCTCTTGTGCGTGCGTGTGTGCGTGTTCCAGCATAGCTCTGAAAGCCCTGCAGTAATTTTTGACCTATGCCACAGCTGAATACTCCGTTAGAATAACTTTTTTATTGACGGGTTTCTGGCACAGCCCTCCTTCAGAATAGAAACAAAAGTCTTCGTATGGAGTATGGAGTCACATTTATCAACCGTCAGCGTCAGAATAAATACGATTGTTTGAACAGCAAGTGACCAGTTTTTCTAGGGACCCATTCAGCAGTAGCGCAAATCTCAAATTTATGTCATCGTCGCAGGCCTCGTAGGCGACTTCATGTCGCACTTTAAATTCCCTGCAGTAATTTCAACCAGAGATCGTACACCTATGACTTACTCTTCTTCTTCCTCTTCTTCGTTTCCGTTTTCTTTTCTTGTCTTCACGGGGTCGGCATCTTACTCCGGATTTGGCAAAGATAGTGGTAGACCGAGGCCGGATGCCCTTCCTGTCACCTCGTGAGTCTCTAGCATCACTTTTTCTGAAGGTGGAGATGGAAACGTAGTACCATGCAGGCTTGTCTGGAACTTCAGTAGGGACTTGAACCAAACATAGCGCACATATGATTAACCGTCTGCAGAGAAACGTAGTATAGGAATAAGACGCCCTTGGAGCTGACTGGTACATAAGAGATGGTGATATGTAAAGCTTATTAACAAACGGATGCATTAGCCTAAAACTTAATAATAAAGTCTATCTACTGTCTCTTCTGTAGTGCGTATCTTTCGCCAGTGTGCATTATAAAGCACAAGTTCGCCCTCAGAAGTTCGGTTGGCTATCGAAGGCGCTTTTTCTGTGACCTCAGTATGCCAAAGGGAAGAGGATGGGGAAATTATAGTGCGCTCTTAACTGATATTCCCAAGTTAAGATAGAACATGCATAAAATTACGGAAAAACAAATGCAGATGTTGTAAAATATTACTGCATATCTATGGAGTTTCTGTTGCATATGACATCGTAATGAAGTATCTTCCACATATTGTTCACAATTTTTTACTTGTGATGAACTCTTCTCGCCTGATCAGCGGGGTGGTGGCGTCGGTGGTGGCGTCGTCTTGTCGCAGCGTTTCGATGAGTTTCGTACCCATCCTCAAGCGAGAGTGATGGGTACGAAACTCATCGAAAGGTTGCGACAAGGCCACGCCACCACTCGGGTGATCATCCGAGAAGAGTTCGTCACTGGAAAAGGCCGAGAAAGCCTGCAATTGAGTTTTTTGCTGGTTTGCTATGAGTTTCAAATATCACAAATGTAACTAATTCTCAATATTCAATAAAAAATTTCTGAATTTGTGACGTCGTTGTCAATGTATAAAACTACTGACGTTTCGGTTCCTGTTGAAAGTGACCTCCTTCCCTAAAGGGATCGAAACATTGGAAGTTTCATATATATTGACCATGTGGTTATAGCCGGCCGCGGTGGTCTCGCGGATCTAGGCGAGCAGCCCGGAACCGTGCGACTGCTACGGTCGCAGGTTCGAATCCTGCCTCGGGCATGGATGTGTGTGACGTCCTTAGGTTAGTTAGGTTTAAGTAGTTCTAAGTTCTAGGGGCCTGATGACCACAGCAGTTGAGTCCCATAGTGCTCGGAGCCATTTGAACCATGTGGTTATAAACCCAGAAAAATTTTATTGAATGTGACAATATCCGCGGAAGCCTACTTTTGTACTGATTCTCAGTACTTCAAAGATAATATATGCATTACCAAAAATGGAAAGTGTTACACCATGAACATCTTACCTAATGTTGTTACAGTCACACTCCAGTACTTTCATACCTGTGGGATATGTTGGTTACAATTTCATCCTTCAGTGAGCCAATTGGCAGTATTTTCAGTACCGATAACAGCCATTCTCACAGGTGAATAACGATGTGAGAATGCGATGGCTTTACAGTGTTTATTTAGAGTTAATGGAGCTTTACAGTTGAAGAGCACAGCACAGCATGCGCAGAGGACGTGGACGTGCAGCTCGAGGTGCAACGGGCCCCTCTTAGACGTATTTAGATTATGAAATGACGGTGTGTCTCCATCACAACTTTTCCTTATATTTCATTTCTTCTGCTTTTGTATCCTTAATTCCGAAAAATTTGGCAGATTCGTCTCATTCAAAGAAGAATAAGTTCAGATACAAAAATACTTTTGCTATACAGTCTCTACTAGATGCCATCGTGCTAAAGTTGTTGAGTCTCTTCGTTGCTGAGACAGCCAACGATGATATTTTTATCTGGTGCTCATCTAAAATATGTGAAGCGCATTTGTGCTGTTTGTCATATTTGAGATTTAAAGTTTTCCAACTTGATATATCTTACTGTTTCTTCCGGTAATCAGAATAAATATATTTTATTCCCAGTCTGTCAAAAGCTCGTTCCTTTCTCTGAAATAGTGAAATACTGTTTTGCAAGTATACGTATCTCAGCGAATTCTTTTAAAGTCAGAATTCCTTTCTAATTTTTAGTAATTCTCACAATTAAAAGGCGCTTTTTAAAATTTATAGCCAGTTGATCATAATTTCCACAATAAATGTGATTGAAAATGAACTTCTTCCATAAACACATTGGAAAATACATATAACTCAATGACTAACAATTTACACATCCCTTTAGCTACTTTTATTTTCAGCAGCTATTACAATATTGTCACGTCGTAAACATACACAGGACGAAATCCGAAAGAGTCGTCAATGAAAACAAGACTTATCACTGAAAGCCCTTTTATTCCAAACAGCAACGTACAGCCAGAACAGAACTAAACTTCTGGTCGGACAACGCAGATATTTATAGGATCCCCAAATCTTTAGAGTGCTGGTGCATATACAAACATCGAACAATCCAGAATATATTATCATCATCATCATCAGCCAATTCAATTATTAAATGATGTGGCCTCTTCGAGTCGCACATTCAGGTAGACTTCTCCAAGTGGACGGTCTTGGACAGTTCTCTGCCAGGTGTTACCAGCGATCTTCTTGATTTCTTTGTCCCGTCTGTCTGGTGGTCTTCCTCTAGGCCTCCGGTGCTCTCTCGGACTCCACTCCAGTACTAGCTTCGTCCATCTGTTGTCTTTTCTTCTTGCGACGTGGCCAGCCAGCTGCCATTTCAAGGAACCTTCTGCCTATGGCTCTCTGTGCTGTCCTAAGTTTCCCTTTTGTAAATGAGTTCAGTGTCCATGTCTCGCAGCCATACGTCATCACAGGAAGAATGCATTGATTAAAAACTGCTTTCTTCAAATTTACTGGCAGTTTTGATCTGAATACTTTTGAATTCTTCCCAAATGCTTGCCAGTCAAGCTTGATGCGTCGATAGATTTCTGGCCTTATGTCTCCCTTCATATTTATAATCTGGCCAGCCAAGGTAGACATATTCACTAATCTCTTCTAGTAGACTGTCCTTGATTTTCACATCTCCAGCTGGGACCCATTTGTTGGACATTACTTTTGTTTTGGAAAGGTTCATGTTCAAGCCAACCGGCTGACATTCCGATGCAAGATCTGTAACTAAGTTTTGGAGCTCTGCGAAGTCTTTGACCAGTAAGGCAATATCATCAGCAAATCTCAAATTCGTAAGCCTTCTTCATTAACTCTAATTCCCTTACCTTCCCAGCTCAGCTTTGACATAGCCATTACCAATACAGCAGAGAACAGTTTTGGCGAGATGGGATCGCCTTGCTTGACACCCCTCAAGATGCGGAATTCTTTAGTTTATTCGCCGATGTTCACATAAGCTGAAGATTTCTCGTAGATTTTCCTGGGCACTTCAGTGTATGCTGCTCCCACTCCTTCCTCACTCAAAGCTTGGAGGACAGCTACATGGCTAACGGAGTCAAACGCCTTTTCAAAGTCAACAAAGGCAATGCAGAGAGGCAGTTGTTATTCATTCGCTCTGCTTATCATTTCACTAAGGATCAGAATGTGGTCAATAGTGCTAAAATTGCTTCGGAGTCCTGCTTGTTCTATAGGTTGGGCTGAGTCTAGAGTGGAACTAATTCGGTTTAACCAGATCTTTGTGAAAATTTTGTACAAAATTGAGAGCAAGCTGATAGGACGGTAGTTTTTAATGTTGTGAATACTTCCTTTCATGTGTGTCAATATAATCTTAGCCTTGTGCCACGATAATGGGATTGAAGCATAGTGCAGGCAGGAGGTAAGTATATTATCACTACAAGGAAAATATTTCAATAACTTTCCAGAAATGATAAAAACGAAATAACAGATACTGCTGGTGGTTGCGTATGAACTGACGACCCACAGCCACCAGCCACAAGACATGCACCACAGTTTGTGGCACTGCTCTCTCTTCTTGAGAAACAGCGACCCACTGTTCAGAAGTTCTCTTGGCACTCGATTACAGCGCTCTGGAAATTGATCTGACCAATGATCGTCCGTATGGCGTCGCTCACAGATCCTCGAGTTCTAGTCGTGTTGTTAGGATCTCTTCATTATGATGTGCCTCGAAGACAGATCCTCTTGTAGAAGCTTCGTTTCCATCGAGTGGGTCTTCTGTTTCCATGCACCTTTCACCTACGAGTACGCTTCTCGACTGTTGTAGGGAATCATACGGAGGACTCGAAACAAGAGTCCGTTTTGCAACCTGCACCAAGCAAGTAACGAGCAGCCCTTAGTGGCTCGCCACGCAGTCTTTTTATCTTAAATATCTTTGTGACTAATGCCCTTTTGCCATATTTAGTATTTTATAAATGACATATAAGTACTGCCACTCTTTCACGATGACTCCGTACTAATACTCTACCATACGTTTTTAGTCATAATTCTGTGACCAAGTTATAGAATATAGACCATTCTTTGATTTAAATTCTGAGGAAGACACTCCCAGCAGTGTTGAAACGCGGTTAATTCGTTAAAAATAGTGACCGAGGACTGTTTTTCTTTCAGTTGTACAGAACATACAACGATGAGCTACAACACAGCACAACCAAATACAATCAGAAACACTCAATACTATAAGAACTACACAGAATAACCAGAAAAAAAGAGAAAACACAAGATGGACACAATGACATACAAACACAAACTCACACTTAAAAACACCAACATTTTCAAAGGACAGGCACAAACGAAGCATGCACAGCAGATAATTTTATCCAAAAATAAATCGAAAACTGATGAAAGACATTGACTTATGTCATAAAGCAGATATATGTCAATTAGAGTGCAACACTTGTGAGACCAGATACATTGGGCACATAGCCAGAACATTTGATGTAAAATACAGATAACGCATGAGAGGTTGGAAGTATGGGACAAACTACTCCACATTTGCAGAACACCTAAGAGAACACAGTCACAAACCAACATATATAGTAGAAGACATGGAAATAATTAGCCACATATAGTAAACCAAAGCCGAAAAGAAAATCCCATTGATCGATCAACTACACATGATTAACATCTCATCATCTGACTAATAGATAAAATAATAGAGTAATACTCCAAGAGAGGATTATTATCAAAACAATAATAATAATACCACTCACCCCTTTTCGACTCACTTATCCATGGACCCTTACACAAAACATTTAAACCAAAACTCATAGTCAGCTGAACACCAAAACTTTCAACTATTTTCTGACAGCTGTTACATTCATATTGAGCTTTCTACAATTCACCCTGAATAACAACCAACTCACACATACATACACACACACACTTAATAAAAATAAATGGAGTGACATCATATTATATTCAGGTATAAAGAATTTTGTGTTATTTTAAAATCGGCAGCACATGATCCTTTGTTTCGCTTCTTCATACTATGACCCATTCACCAAAGTGCTCCATTGTTGTAGTGGTAACACCGGTCTCCCCTGCTTCATATTAAATCAGCTGCCTTCCCGTACATTTGCTAGCTGTGTAAACAAGCATGCAGTTCCAACTGGCTGCAATGATCCACCAGCCGTTTGTTGTATTCCACAAATGTTTATGTCATCATGAAGAAACAAGATACTAACAGATGTCTATCCTTTCCGACGTGTTTGAAAGAACAGACATCACACATTCATGTAACTGATTTGCCTGGATGAGCAATGAATCATCAACCTCCAGTGCAGACGGACGTTTACATTCGATCGCCAGCATAAATCTAAAATTAACGAGGACGTAGGACATGGCTGAAGACTGTAGATAGGCTGGTTAACGTGATTGCCTAGGAAGCAGGAGATCCTGAGTTCGACTCTCCATCCAGCAAACGTTTTCACTTTCCCCCATTAAGTCCCGATCCAGCTTATATCATTATATCCTTTCCTTTCTGCCCTCTTCCCTTTCAATTAATGAAATGTATATCAGTTGCAGATCCTGTGTGGCCTCTGTTCCTTCGAACATATCCAATGAGCGCATGCCGAGAAACTCGGCACATTTGTAATCAACACGGTGTCTGGGTGGTGCAATAGTTAACGCAACTGTATAGCAGCAGGAGATCCCAGGTACAAGTCCCGGTCCGGCATGCATTTTCACTTGTCGTCGCTGGTTCCGCACGAAGTACTGATGAAGCTGATAGCATTCCCTTTCCTTTCCCGCTACTCCCCTGCAATTTACACAACTAAGCGTAAGACATCGCGCTGTAGGAGCACTGCTGAGGTCATCGGTCCCTAGACTTATACACTACTTAAACTAACTTATGCTAAGAACAAAACACACATACGTGCCCGAGGGAGGATTTTAATCTCTGGGGGGAGGGGTCGCGCATGGCATGACATAGCGCCTCAAACCACGCGGCCACACCGCTCGGCGAACACTAGGAGACTTATGCTGGGAGGTAGTTAAGAATTCAGGAGAACCAGGTGATGACAGTCTAACAGATCCGTACAGTTTTCTTAGTATTCTTTTGTAGTACTGATCTAGTTTTTTGTACAGACGTTCATTTGGTGCTGCAGTGGAAAATAGGTGCGAACCACTACAAAAAAAAAAAAAAAAATGGTTGAAATGGCTCTGAGCCCTATGGGACTTAACATCTGAGGTCATCAGACCCTTAGAACTTAAACCTACTTAAACCTAACTAACCTAAGGACATCACACACATCAATGCTCGAGGCACGATTGGAACCTGCGACCGTAGCGGTCGCGCGATTCCAGACTGCAACGCCTGGAACCGCTCTGCCACTGCTGCTGCGAACCACTACAGTATTTGTTTTCTCGCTGTTACCTGCTCATTCAATATTACTCAACACGATGTCTTAGACTCGATTACGTCATTATTCTCAAGCAATAAACCTACAATGTCCACATCCTGTAGTCAGCGTCCAACACAAAGGTCCTCGCCTTAGGTGTTATGTTGTGCTGCGAGTTCGAGTACTCTGAGCACCAGCAGACTCTAATATAGCTGGCGACGCATTTGTACTTCAATTAAAGTGACTTCATCGTTCTTCGACTGCCCCCCCCCCCCCACCCCGGTCACAAGAAGTAGACTTAAACGTCCCATTTCCCCAAACACAACAATCGGTTGCTTCAAATGTCCTCCTGTCAGGGCAGAGGTGTTTTAGATGACGATCAGTTTGGCTTTAGGAAAAGTAAAGACGCCAGCCAGGCGTTTCTGACGTTGAGTTGATAATGGAACCAATACTAAAAAAATCAAGACACTTTCAAAGGATTTCTCGACTTGGAAAAAGCGTTCGACAATGTAAAATGGAGCAGGATGTTCGAAATTCCAAGAACAAAAGGGGTAAACAATAGTAAGAGACGAGTAATATACAATATGTACAAGAACCGAGAGGGAATAATAAGAGTGCACGACCGAGAACGAAGTGTTCGGATTGAAAAGGGTGTACGGAAGGGATTTAGTCTTTCCAACCTACAGTTCAGTCTGTACATTGAAGAAACAGTGGGGGAAATAAAAGGAAACTAACTGCAAGAGTGGAATTAAAATTCAAGGTGAAATGATATCAACGATACGAGTCGTTGATGACGTTGCAATCCTGAGAGAAAGTGAAGAAGAATTTCACGATCTACGAACAGTGTAATGAGTACAGAATATCGATTGAGAGTAAATCGAAGAAGATGAAAGTAATGAGAAATAATAGAAATGAGAACAGCGAGAAACTTAACATCAGGACTGATGGTGACGATGCTGATGAAGTTAAGGAATTCTGCAATCTTGGTAGGAAAATAACCAATGACGGACGAAGCAAGGACACCAGAAGCAGACTAGCCCTGGCAAAAAGGCCATTCCTGGCCAAGAGAAGTATCAAACACAGGCCTTACTTTAAGGAAGAAATTTCTCAGAATGTACGTTTGGAGCACAGCATTATATGGTGGTAAAACATGGACTGTGGGTAAATCGAAACAGTAGAGAATCAAAGCAATTGAGATGTGGTGGTACAGTCATTTGAAAATCAGGTGGACCGATAAAGAAAGGAACGAGGAGATTCTGCGCAGAGTCGGAGAGGATAGGGTTAAGTGGAAAATACTGACAAGCGAAGGACCAGGATGATAGGACATCTGTTAAGACACCACATAATGACTCCCATGGTACTAGAGGGAGGTGTAGAGGACAAAAACTGCAGCGGAAGACAGAGGTTGGAATACATCCAACAAATAATTGAAGACTTATGTTGCAAGTGCTACTCTGAGATGAAGTGGTTGGCACAGGAGAGGAATTTGTGGCGCGCCGCATCAAATCAGTCGGAAGACTGATGACTCAGTAGGAAAAAAAGAATGAAAGCATCTTGCACTGCGCTGTAAGTGATCGGATGTGCAGTTGGCCGTAAAAGCTGGCACGCGGGCGCCCCCGGGAATTTGCGGAAGGGACTTTGTTACCTGCAAGTGTCACCGTCCTGTGGACACACTGGCATTACTTTGAAGGCTAGGCTAGGGATGTTAAAGGTGACAATACAGATGGTATCTGCAGGTTATGTAAGGACGACAAAGTCTGCCTTTAACGAGCTGTGTGAGGTAGGGGGGGGGGGGGCGGGCTTGTTTCGTGCCATTTTTGGCAGAGATCTCGTAGAACGCTATTGCGGACAAAATGATAGAAAGCAATGAATTCGACGAAATACATGGATTGTTATAAATAACATTTGAGAGTGGAAAACAGAATAGCGCAGTTCATGATACCGTTTTTGAATTACGTGGGACACTCCGCCAAACTCAGACCCTGAAAGCAAAATGTTCAACTCAACATAAAAGCCACTATCATTAGGAAACATAAATAATTTTGAAGTGGGAGAGAGAAACACTGCTGTATTCACGGCGGTCCAGCTCCACTGGGCATAGAACACAGTGTTTCAGCGCCATGTATTATGAAGCTCGTTGCTGGTTAACCACCTGAAATGAGAGTGAGGGATGGACGCTTTTATCATACAAGACAACTTCTTACTGGTCGGCGTTCAGAATATTTATCCTTCAGCCAATCTAATGAATACTGAGGACAGAAAAACACTGAACCACAAGTCTTCCTTGTGACAAGCAGACGGCACAAAACTGCTCTAAAACCGAGCATTTCTATAGCCTGTGTCTCTTCAATTCAGTGTCTCCACAATCAGATGCCTCTGCGAGCAGCCTTGATGAGCAGGCGACTTAGGAACTTTGGTGGCTGACTTAAACTTAAATGCCAACTGAAGTTGTTGGTATGAAACCAATGACTGATTTTTCAACCACTACAGCTTCTACCCGCATATTAGCATGGTATGAAACCAATGAATGATTTTTCAACCACTACAGCTTCTACCCGCATATTAGCATGGTGAGATGCAACCACAACAGTAACATGAAATTTAGAGAAATTCGAGCCACCTTTACTAGGATTTAGTACTGTAGCTAAATGTTCAATATGCTTGGAACTCAGGCAGTAGATACAAACGTGTATCCTTTTGTGGCGCTTTCTGTATTTAAACAATAACAATTTGGTTACCTCAGTACGACCGCCACAAATATAATTGTTCTATCCTAATACAAATTCATTTGCATCACATACCAGATCCCTTGTCCAGGCCTGCCACGGAATTAGCTTATCATTGTCAACATTTTTCAAACCATTTATCATGTTTTTAATGTAATAATAGAGTTAACTGTGATTCTTGTTTAATTTTGTAGCTAACGAATTCCATTACCATTACCTTGGATGGCAACGATTTACTTAAATCAGAAAGAAAGAGCCCCTTTCACATATATGATTAACACTACGAACATTCTGCAACCACAACTACTTACGGTTTTGTGACTCTGATCAGAGTTCTTTTAATTGCAAACTTCTGATGCCGCAGTTAGGTCTGTAAAACTGTCCACTTTAAACTAAAATTCTGAAGAAGGATTCGCGTTTGTCGCCACAGAAATCATTAAATTAACCAAAATAGGAATGTTGAGACGTTTCGGTCTGTATATATTTTGTGTTCTTCTTCAGCAAGGTGAGATTGAAATATGTCCATTACTGTCCTGCTGAAAAATCATAGTTGAGCTTTTAGAGGGGATTTTACTCGTTTTCTGAGTACTTCGCGTGTTTTTTGCTAGAAGTGGATTCAATTACAGCATGTACACAAGATTTGACAAATTGTATTGCGGGGTGAATATATTTACTTCAACATTATGTGCTCCCAAGTTTAGAGTTTCTGTTAGGGCATGACAAAATTCACGAGAGCGCGAGCTACAAGTTTAACAAGAAGCAGCAAAGTAGCGAGAGAGCTTTTGTGGGATGGAGGAGCCGCAGAAGATTGTACAGAATATCGATTTTAGCGAGTTGGGGGAAACAGCATCACAAAATGAAACTAATGTGCGGAAAGAACAGGTTGCTGATGATGTTGCCGAAGTTGCGTTTAGGAAAGAAGGGTGAGAAAGAAATTCCACATGTAGCGGGAGTTCAAAAATAATAGGCCATTAAAATATAGAATAGAGTGATGCCACTTACTAGCTCACAACTCAGCCACCTGCAGAATTTGACTTGCAGAGCTTCCTGGTTGGACAGTTTAAGAAAGGCAAAGAAAAACGTAACGAGCAATTCAAAAACTTTGATGAAAGATTCGAAAAACGCTAAAATTTACTAAAGAAAGAGACGAAACTTTTAAGTAAGGCGATTTTAAAGATAATAAGAGGCAATTTAAAAATATAAGCAGAAAGACAGATGAAAAATATGGGCTGTGAATCAGAAGGTAGGTCATCGTACGGAGAAACGCGACGAGCAGATCAAAAACGCTGCACAAGGTAACTGATAACCAAGTTATCGTGGTAAATAAAGATACCATGAGGGAAGGAGACTAACTGGAACAAAACTTCTAAACAAAGGTAGATATATCATCGCAAAATACTAAGAATCTCGGAGAAACACAGTCGCAAAGGGTGCAGGTCGAACACAGTAAGAACGTAGATCCAGGAACCATCGGTATAACAGCTGTAGATTGTCGTATCTGTGCTGGGAAAGTACCAGATCTCCGAGCGCTAATAGAAACCACTGATGCTCAAATCGTTATAGGCACTAAAATCTGGCTAAAGCCGGAGGTAAGTTCAGCTGAAACTTTTACGAAGGAACTAACGCTGTGCTGAAAGGATATACTTGAAATCAGAAGTAGTTTCTGTCGTAGTGAAACTGAATTACGAAGATAGTTCCTGTTAGTTAGTGTGGGTAGAGGTCATTCTTGGCAACCGGAATAAAATATTAATTGGATCCTTTTATCGACCTCCCAACTCGGGTGATTCAATTTCTGAAAGGTTCAAAGAAAATGTGAGTCTAGTGTCAAGCATGTATGAGACTCATACATCTATAGTTGGGGATGACTTCAATTTATCCTCGATGTTTTGGCCAAAATACATGTTTAAATCTGGAGGTACGCATTAAACATCGTCCCAAACTGTACTAAAAGCATTCACTAAAAACTATTTCGAGCAGTTAGCTCATACGCCTATTGGAATAGAAAATGGTTGCAAAAACACACTTGATGCCTTAGCAAAAAATAATCCTGAGCTAAAAACGAGCATCAAAACGGTTACATGGATTAGTGAATACGGGATTGTCGTAGGTAGACTGAATATTGTAACTCCAAAATCTTCCAAAAGTAAACGAAAAATATACTTACTCAAAAATGTAGATAAAATCTCATTTGACGCCTTCCTGAGGGACAATCTCCACACCTTTCAAATTGACAATGTAGATGTAGACCAGATGTGGCTTCAATTCAGAGAAATAGTAACGACAACAATTGAGATATTTGTACCAGATAACGAGCTGATCCCCGTTGGTACACATAACTGTTCAGAACACTGTCGCAGAAACAACGAAAAAAGCGAGCCAAATGTAAACGACTGCAAAATCTCCAAAACTGGCGATCTTTTGCAGAAGCTCGAAATTTAGCCCGTACTTTAATGCAAAATGATTATAATATTTTCTTCATTAAAGCTTTGTCCCAAATCCTGGTAGAAAATCCAAGGGGATTCTGCTAGTATGTAAGACATGTTAGCGGCGAGACACAGTCAATGCATTCTCCGCGCAATAGCAGTGCTACGAAAGCAGAGTTACTAAATACAACCTTTCAAAATATTCCAGAATTCTAAATAAGAACAGCTGCCAGTATAGGTAACTTAGTAGTTAGATATACTTGGAGTAGTGAAACAACGAAAACCACTTAATAAAGCAAGTCTTCCGGTCCAGATTGTATCCCAATTACGTTCCTTTCAGAGTAAGCCTACACAACAGCTCCATACTTAACAATCATATACAACCGCTCACTCGACTGAAGATCCGTACCCAAAGACTAGAAAGTTGCACAGTAATCCACTAAATTACAGGTCCATACTATTAACGTCGATATGCAGCTGTATCTTTTAACGTATGTGTTCTAACATTATGTATTACCTCAAAGAAAACGGTCTGTTGTCACACAGTCAACACAGATTTAGAAAACATCGTTTTTGTGAAACACAGCAACACAGCTAGCTCTTTACTCACACGGAGTGTTGAATGCTATTGACAAGGAATTTCAAATTGATTCCGTACTTCTAGATTACCAGAGAGCTTTTTACACTGTAAGTCACAAGCGGCTTATAGTGAAACTGCGTGATTCTGTACTATCGTCTTAGTTATGTGACTGGATTCATGATTTCCTGTCAGTGGGGTCACAGTTCGTAGTAACTGATGGAAAGTCATCAAGTAAAACAAAAGTGATTTCTGGCGTTCCCCAAGGAAGTGTTACAGGCCCTCTGCTGGTCCTTATCCTTACATGCGATTTAGGAGACAATCTGAGCAACTGAGAATAGAACTGGAAAGTGTGAGGTCATCCACAAGAATGCCAAAAGGAACCCGTTAAACTTCGGTAACATAAGTCAGTCAATTCTAAAGTCCGTAAAAACAACTAAATAATTAGGAATTACGACTGCGAACAACTTAAATTGGAAAGAACCGATAGAGAATGTTGTGGGGAAGGCAGACCAAAGACAGCATTTTATTTCCAGAACACATGGAAGTTGCAACAGATCTACGAAAGAGACTGCCTACACGGCGCTTGCGAGGTGCGTGGTGCGGTATCCTTGCCACGTAGGATTAACGGACTACATCGAGCAAGTTTACAGATGAGCAGCACGTTTTGTAGTATCGCGAAATAGTCAAGAGAGTGTCACTGACGTGATATATTATTTGGGGTGGACGTCCTTAAAACAAAGGCTTTTTTCGTTGGGCTGAAATCTTATGACGATTTCAATCACCAACTTTCTCCTCCGATACCAAAATATTTTTCTTATTCCCACCTACATAGGGAGAAACGATCATCGTAATAAAATAAGGGAAATTAGAGCTCTCGCGGGCAGGTATGGATGTTCGTTTTTTCCGCGCGCTGTTTGAGAAAGGAATATCAGGTAACTACCTTGAAGGTGGTTCGATGAACTCTCGCCCAGGCACTTAAGTGTGATTTGCAGAGTATCCAAGTGGATACAGATTTAAGGGGGCGACAGACTGATTAAAGGAAGATACTGACACAAATGCAAGGAATTTTGAAGTGTTAACCACCGCCGTTCACCAGTTGTCGACGAATAACAAAACCTCATCTGACAGAACAGTGCTAGCAAGCCTGTGAGAAAATGAGTCGGTCAGAGATTTGGCACGGTTTAAGGATACACAAGCCACATGCTCCAAAGGAATAGAGGCACGTTAGACACTCTTAAGAAATTAAAGGAGAGTAACAGAAATTCGGGTTGTAATTGAAGAGAAAGTGTCACGACCCAAAGCGAAGACAAAAGGAGTAGAGAAAAAAAACTAAGAGAGGTTACCGACAGATTATACCACAATCGAGCAGTACCGTCACATTTAATTCCGCTGCTATTCACCACCGCAGCCTAGCAACTTTATAGTGTCAGGTACATGAAGAAGAAATCAGGAAACAGTTTGCTGCTGTGTAAAATATTCATTATTTCGGGATGCAAAGAGCCGATTACACCACAACATTTGGACTGGAAAATTTCTAGAGGCTTTGATGAGATGTGACAGCGAGAGGAAATGGCCGTTTCTTAAGGTTCAGAAAATAAGAACAGGAGGTGCAGTAAATGGGAAATGTGCAGAGGTTAAGGAACAAGTGAGGGCCGAGTGCCAGTCACATGTACTTAGTGCAACCTTTTTGATCGTTAATAATTTGACGGTGAAAGATATTCTTGGATTCGATTTTCTTGAACATTACCACATCGTACTACATTTGAAGAAGACGTTTGTGCTCATAAATTTGAATGATGAAAGAATTGAACTAAAAATCGTAGACAAAGCAAAAACATAGGCACAAGGAAGTAACTCATTAGCCGTGAGAAATGACGGTAGGGAACTAAGAAGAACGAGTGGAAGAAGCAGTAGGCGAAATTAGCCACATTCAATGAAAGATAGTGAAGAGGCGCAAACGGATGATTTCGTCCACAAAAGTTTTGAAGTAAATAAATTATTGAGAACATGTCACTGACCACAAAGGCTCGGAAGACATGTTGGCCAGTGGATCAGAAGATGAAGAGACAGAGTACATAGGATGCAACGGAATAGAAGAGTACTTTCCAGGTTTAGCTTGAGAGAATATTTTGACAATCTGTTAAACACGCCAGACGAGAAGGAGGATACAAGAGATGAGAATGATGTTTCAGACAACAGAAAATGTTCGGGTGCACAGCCCGTCAGTATACGGAAGAAAGAGAAGAGGAACACTGTGGTATCTGACAGTGATTGTGTAGGCAATCTGTGGAGTGGCCTAACCGAGTAAAAGAACTAGACAGAAAATATGCATTAGGAATCTCAGGAAGGCGAAGAAAATTAGTGAGGTCACTCTAAGCCAAAAATATTGTGTAGAAAAATTGTAGATGATCCACCTGTTACCGATATGGTAGAGGACACTTACTGTTGGCTGCAAAGTTGTGTTACTATCAAGGAAGCGATCGAAGAAAAGTCGATACTTAAACAGCAAATTGTTTTACGTATTTTATGGCACTGTGTGAGGAAAATTTTTCACCATATTATCACAGAATTAAAAGCTCTACATAGTCGCAAGGAGATTGTAAACCATCTCATTTTATATGAAAACATGAGGAGCTTTGAACAAATAAGCAGAGAGAAGACATCCAGTCTCAGGAATGTCATAAGCAGCTGTAGCAGTTCTAATATGAAGTGATCCTATAAAAAAATGATAGAGTCATGAGGCCATAAAAGATACTTTCACATAAAACAAGTTCAGTTGTCATCAGAAGGAGTCAGGAAGATGGTCCAGGAGGTGCTGAGAAGAGAAGCATGGAACAGATAATAGGCTGTAGTTTTCCTCATGAAAACATGCACATTGGTAGAGGCCTTTTTTTTATATAGATTCGTCAGATGTGATGGACTACTGAGCAAGAACCCATGGGGATAGATAATTTTACAGCAGATATGAATTAATGCTGCACTGTGAGGATTTACTTAGACGTTAAGAAGAGCTGCACAGTGACGTTTCTGCAGACGTGAAGGAATGATGCAGTATGTGGATAATTGATCAGAATACAATACAGCGATTTATATGAGTATTTGCTAGTTGATAAAAGTATGAAGTGATAAGTATTGTGTCTCCATGTATTGTTGACAAGACAAATAGTGGAACTTTTGGAGATAATCGTATGCTGTTGGCAGGACAGACAGTGGAATTTTGAAAGTAACCCTGACGAAAGCGAAAGCAGAACGGAATGTAAAGATTAAACTGAACGCATTCTGGGTTAAAGGGAGGAACAAATCAATTAGGGATCTACATTAAAGGAAAGACAGATCATGAACCATTGCAAATGGGAATAAAGGTAACAGTCCAGCGAAAGTGATAGTAAGGTAAGGAACAACTGAAGTAAAAGACATAAAATAAGGTAAATACAAGGAATATATTTGTGTTGTAAATTTTCGTCTGTAATCGAGAACCGAATTATGCTTGCGTCTGTGTTCCAGATCAACGATTGCCACGATTTACAGAACACACACTATAATTAAGAAAACGATTTCATGAGTTGGAAGATGATGGATGTATGGAAGATTTAGTTTATTGGTGGAAACGTAGTGACAAGGTGAGAAGGTAAAGTGTGTAGAGTGGCTACAGTAGACTTCGGAGACAGGTTAAATATGACAAGTGGGTGGTAAATGCGAGGCGTCTACAGTGTACTGGTAAATCTTTCAGGGTTAACAAGTAGTGCATGTAAATAATAAATAACTGTACGAAAATTAATCACTAATATAAACCACAGCTGAGCTCCCAACCAAAAGAAAAACAAGAAAGCTGTCACCGTAAACTTTCAGTAGTAAAATTAACTATCATTAATGAAATTATATGTAAATACGAACACTGTACGGATTTAAGAATTAATAAGAGTGGAAGAAGTGATATAAATTAAATATATAAAGATAAAATCTTTGAAGGAGTAAGAAACCACTAAGCGTTAACTAAATGAATGATAATGAAAATTATCAAACAACTGAGCAGATTCATGAGATTTGCTGGTAAATAAGATGGGAATAATAAACTTTTTATGAAGTGTAATTTTTGAATGAGTAATAAGTAATAAGAGCGAAATGTCTTTGTATTTTGTGAAGACTGTATTACTAAAATATATTTTGTTAACTATTTGAGGTCACATCAACATCAGTCACATGTTGGAAGGAGGCATGAGAGAGCTGCAGAGGCCAGACGATATTGGAGAGAGCAGGGAGTTGTGCTATGGACCAGCCGCCCCTAAACACACACACATGGCACAAAAAACTAGACCAGCAGTTTGACCAGCTGAGACACATGCCAGCAGTCATTGCCTGCCAGCCGAGACAAACTTCTGTAAGGACAATACGCTAAGCACGTTTGTTGTTGAACGGGCTCACCAGACGAATGGCTGACCAAAGAGATTTTGTCGAAACACACAGTCGCCTCGCTAAAAGCAGGCGTTCAGATGGGCAACCTGAATCCTGACTACTGCAATATTCCAGCCACACTCTTTGCGTATGCAGATGATGAGGTCGTATAGCGACCACATGTAGTTTGTCAGCGATCCACTATGTGTTGACTAAGTGATAAATATACTGTGTCTTCATACCAAATGAAAACTGAGACATGTTTGTTGAGTGAGAGGAGGTCGCTGACCGCTTCTCATGTACACGTTAGTCACAGTTCACAATGCTGAACGAATGAAAGGATACTATACACTTAATTTAGACGTATCTTTTGACGTTATTTAAGAAGGAAGAGAAACTGTATCTGCCTTGTTCCTATATATGCACTTGAAGATGAGTGTGAACGGCTGTTATCAGATAAGAGACTTCATCTTTTGTAAGAAAGATTACGGTCAACAGCGATGTGAACGTCTCAATTTATGACTTCATGTATTGTGTGCAACAAATACAATAGGGGGAAACTTTACGAAGAGAACAATCTTTCATCTCAGACTGTTTGCCTTGTTGTCGGATCAAGGTCAATGTGCCACAACAAACTAGACATCATTCTATGAATCTTGAACGCAGAAACTAATCCCGTACTTCTCGTACCAAGTCAGTGATTTCGCCAACATCATGTGATGACCTTGTTTTGTGCCCCAAACTGACGACAGTTTTCTGTGCTTTCTTTATTTTTTTACATAACAGACAATGATCTGTAGATCTTGGTATGAACTCTATTACGATGTCTGTAAACTTGTTTAATACTAGCGATACCAACGCATTTCCCATTACGCAAATTAACAAGGAGGGGGAGGGGGATACCTTATGCCCATCCTAAAAATCTTACAGAAAACTCAAAATTCGTTATTTGTTGTTGGCTTATCCCCCATGAACCATGGACCTCGCCGTTGGTGGGGAGGCTTGCGTCCCTCAGCGATACAGATGGCCGTACCGTAGGTGCAACCACAACGGAGGGGTATCTGTTGAGAGGCCAGACCAACGTGTGGATCCTGAAGATGGTGAGCAGCTTTTTCAGTAGTTGCAGGGGCAACAGTGTGCATAATTGACTGATCAGGGCCTGTAACAATAACCAAAAGAGCCTTGCTGTGCTGGTACTGCGAGCGGTTGAAAGCAAGGGGAAACTACAGCCGTAATTTTCCCAGAGGGCATGCACCTTTAATGTATGTTTAAATTATTATGGCATCCTCTAGGGTAAAATATTCCTGAGATAAAATAGTCCCCCATTAGGATATCCAGGCGGGGACTACTCAAGAGGACGTCGTCATCAGGCGGAAGAAAACTGGCGTTCTACGGATCGGAGCGTGGAATGTCAGATCCCTTAATCGGCCAGGTAGGTTAGAAAATTTAAAAAGAGAAATGGATAGGTTAAAGTTAGTTATAGTGGGAATTAGTGAAGTTCGGTGGCAGGAGGAACAAGACTTTTGGTCAGGTGAATACAGGGTTATAAATAAAAAATCAAATAGGGGTAATGCAGCAGTAGGTTTAATAACGAATAAAAAAAAGGAGTGCGGGCAAGCTACTACAAACAGCATAGTGAACGCATTATTGTGGCCAAGATAGACACGAAGCCCACGCCTACTACAGAAGCACAAGTTTATATGCCAACTAGCTCTGCAGATGATGAAGAAATTGATGAAATGTATGATGAGATAAAAGAAATTATTCACGTAGTGAAGGGGGACGAAAATTTAATAGTCATGGGTGACTGGAATTCGAGAGTAGGAAAAGGGAGAGAAGGAAACACTGTAGGTGAATAAGGATTGGGGGTAAGAAATGAAAGAGGAAGCCGTTTGGTATAATTTTGCACAGAGCATAAGTTAATCATAGCTAACACTTGGTTCAAGAATCATACAAGAAGGTTCTATACATGGAAGAGTCCCGGAGATACTAAAAGGTATCAGACAGATTATATAGTGGTAAGACAGCGATTTAGGAACCAGGTTTTAAATTGTAAGACATTTCCAGGGGCAGATGTGGACACTGACCACAATCTATTAGTTATGAACTGTAGATTAAAACTAAAGAAACTACAAAAAGGTGGGAATTGAAGAAGATGGGACCTGGATAAATTGACAGAACCAGAGGATGTACAGAGTTTCGGAGAGAGCATAAGGGAGCAATTGGCAGCAATGGGGGAAAGATGTACAGTAGAAGCAGAATCGGTACCTCTGCGGGATGAATTAGTGAAGACAGCAGAGGATCAACCAGGTAAAAAGACGAGGCTTAGTAGAAATCCTTGGGTAACAGAATAAATATTGAATTTAATTGATGAAAGGAGAAAATATAAAAATGTAGTAAATGAGGAAGGCTAAAAGGAATACAAACCTCTCAAAAATGAGATCGATAGGAAGTGCAAAATGGCTACGCAGGGATGGCTAGTGGACAAATAATACTGCAACAGGAAAATTAGAGAGACCCTTGGAGAAAAGAGAACCGCTTGTATGAATATCAAGAGCTCAGGTAGAAACCCAATTCTAAGCAAAGAAGGGAAACCAGAAAGGTGGAAGGAGTATATAGAGGCTCTATACAAGGACGATGTACTTGAGGACAATATTATGGAAGTGGAAGAGAATGTAGATCAAGATGAAATGGGAGATACGATACTGAGTGAAGAGTTTGACAGAGCACTGAAAGACCTGAGTCGAAACTAGGCACTGGGAGTAGACAACATTACATTAGAACTACTGACGGCCTTGGGAGAGCCAGTCTCACACAACTCTACCATCTGGTGAGCAAGATATATGAAACTTTTCGAAATACCCTCAGACTTCAAGAAGAATTTAATAATTCCAATCCCAAAGAAAGCAGGTGTTGACAGATGTGAAAATTACCGAACTATCAGTTTAATAAGTTACAGCTGCAAAATACTAACACGAATTCTTTATAGACGAATGAAAAAACTGGTAGAAGCCGACCTCTAGGAATATCAGTATGGATTCCGTAGAAATATTGGAACACGTGAGGCCATACTGGCTACGACTTACCTTAGAAGAAAGATTAAGGCAAGGCAAACCTAAGTTTCTAGCATTTGTAGACTTAGAGAAATCTTTTTACAATGTTTACTGGAATACTTTCTTTCAAATTCTAAAGGTGGCAGGGGTAAAATACAGGGAGCGAAAGGCTGTTTACAATTTGTACAGAAACCAGATGTTAGTTATAAGAGTCGAGGGCCATGAAACGGAAGCAGTGGTTGGGAAGGGAGTGAGACAGGGTTGTAGCCTCTCCCCAATGTTATTCAATCTGTATAATGAGCAAGCAGTAAAGGAAACAAAAGAAAGATTCCAAGTAGGTATTAAAACCCATGGAGAAGAAGTAAAAACTTTGTGGCTCGCCGATGACATTGTAATTCTGTCACAGACAGCAAACGACTTGGAAATGCAGTTGAACGGAATGGACAGTGTCTTGAAAGGAGGATATAAGATGAACATCAACAAAAGCAAAACGAGGATAATGCAATGTAGTCGAATTAAGTCGTGTGGTTCTGAGGAAATTAGATTAGGAAACGAGACACTTAAAGTAGTAAATGAGTTTTGCTAATTGGGGAGCAAAATAACTGATGATGGTCGAAGTAGAGAGGATATAAAATGTAGACTGGCATGGCAAGGAAAGCGTTCTGAAGAAGAGAAATTTGTTAACATCTAGTATAGATTTAAGTGTAAGGAAGTCTTTACTGAAAGTATTTATATGGAGTGTAGCCATGTATGGAAGTGAAACATGGACGAAAAATAGTTTAGACAAGAAGAGAATAGAAGCTTTCGAAATGTGGTGCTACAGAAGAATGCTGAAGATTAGATCGGTAGATCATATAACTAATGAGGAGGTATTGAATGGGAATGGGAAGAAGAGACGTTCGTGGCACAACTTGACTAGAAAAAGGGATCGGTTGGTAGGACATGTTCTGAGGCATCAAGGGATCACCAATTTAGTATTGGAGAGCAGCGTGGAGGGTAAAAATCGTAGAGGGAGACCAAGAGATGACTACACTAAGCAGATACAGAAGTATGTAGGTTGCAGTAGGTACTGGGAGATGAAGAAGCTTGCACAGGATAGATTAGCATGGAGAGCTGCATCAAACCAGTCTCAGGACTGAAGACCACAACAACAACAGATGACAGTTTGGTATGACAGGCGCATAACATCACCCATTCCTAATACTTTTAAATTTTTGTAGAAGTATTTCTGCTCAGAACTTAATACATTATCCTCGTTTTGCTTTTGTTGATGTTCATCTTATATCCTCCTTTCAAGACACCATCCATTCCGTTCAACTGCTTCTCTAAGTCCTTTGCTGACTCTGACAGAATTACAATGTTGTCGGGGACCCTCGAAGTTTTTATTTCTTCTCCATTGATTTTGATACCTACTCCGAATTTTTCTTTTGTTTCCTTCACTGCTTGCTCAATATACAGATTGAATAACATCTGGGATAGGCTACAACCCTGTCTCACTGCCTTCCCAACCACTGCTTCCCTTTCATGCCCCTCGACTCTTATAACTGCCATCTGGTTTCTGTACAAATTGTAAATAGCCTTTCGCTCCCTGTATTTTACGCCTGCCACCTTCAGAATTTCAAAGAGTATATTCCAGTCAACATTGTCGAAACTTTCTCTAAGTCTATAAATGCTAGGAATGTCGGTTTGCCTTTCATTAATCTAGCTTCTAAGATAAGTCGTAGGGTCAGTATTGCGTCAAGTATTCCGACATTTCTCCAGAATCCAAACTGATCCCCCCGAGGTCGGCTTCTACCAGTTTTTCCATTCGTCAGTAACGTATTCGCGTCAGTATTTTGCAGCCGTGTCTTATTAAACTGATAGTTAATAATTTTCACATCTGTCAGCACCTGCTTTCTTTGGGAATGGAATTATCATATTCTTCATGAACTCTGCCGGTATCTGGCCTGTCTAATACATCTTGCTCACCAGATGGTAGAGATTTGTGAGGGCAGGCTCTCCCAAGGCTGTCAAGAGTTCTAATGGAATGTTGTCTACTACCGGGGCGTAGTTTCGACTTAGGTCTTCCTGTGCTCTGTCAAACTCTTCACGCAGTATCGTGACTCCCATTTCATCTTCATCTATATCCTCTACCATTTCCATAATATTATCCTCACGTACATGGCCCTTGTATAGACCCTCTGTATACTCCTTCCACCTTTCTGGTTTCCCTTCTTTGCTTAGAACTGTGTTTCCATCTCATTTCTTGATATTCATACAAGTGGTTCTCTTTTCCCGAAAGGTGTCTTTAATTTTCCTATAGGAAAAATGGCTTTGAGCACTATGGTACTTAACATCTGAGGTCATCAGTCCCCTAAAAATTAGAATTACTTAAACCTATCTCACCTGAGGACATCACATACATCCATGCCCGAGGCAGGATCGAACCTGTGACCGCAGTGGTAGCGCAGTTCCAGACTGAAGCCCCTATAACCGCTCGGTCACACAGGCCGGCTTTCCCGTAGGCAGTATCTACCTTTCTACTAGCCGTCGTCTTTTTACCTACTTGCTCCTCTGCTTGCAACCTCCCCCTCACTTATCGATCTTAATGACAGTGAAAAATTAAGCCACGTGCACCTAATGGAAATTTGGGAAAAGCAGGCGTCCCCAAAGTTAATTTGCCGGTAAAGAGGGAGGAATGAAAGGGAAAATGCAAATGAAATTGCTGGAAATTAATTTTGAGAAAAGGGTAAAATTAATAAAGAAAGTAGATGTGCGGTCGTTACGTTAACAATTAAGTGGCTTTAATTAGATATTTGAGATTTGGGGAAAATCACGGAAGCCAGTCCAATGGACAGCTACTATAATAACTGAAAGTGAAAGATTAATGCACATATAATTAGCACTAAAAGCGTGGCAACTGAAGGTTAACACGCGTTGTGTGAAAACTGAATGTTTGTCATAAGAAATAAATTTCACTACACTCTGACTTAATTTAGCAAAAGAATGAATAAAACCGGAAAATTAAAAGTTAATTTAGTGACTTAAATTGTTTCTGAACCACTACGAAATTCCATAAAATAAGGTTAGTCTTGGGCTAACTCAACAATCATTTCAAAAGTTACTTGAAGCTACGAAATTCAGAAATAAGTGATTTATCTTTAGCCGGCTGGTCTGGCCATGCGGTTATAAGCGCTTCAGTCTGGAACCGCGTGGCCGCCACGGTCGCAGGTTCGAATCCTGCCTCGGGCATGGATGTGTGTGATGTCCTTAGGTTAGTTAGGTTTAAGTAGTTTTAAGTTCTAGGGGACTTATGACCACAGATGTTGAGTCCCATAGTGCTCAGAGCCATTTTTTTTTTTTTAGATTTAACTTTGAACTTGAATTAAATGGTTCTGAACAATTAACAATAGTAAAATTTAGTACGTACCAAGCTGAGCTGCAGTCACAAGTAAGCTAAAATATGCTAACAAAACTCGCACTCTTAATTTGTGCTTGCGTAATCTAAATATTGTAGCCAGCTATGAATACTTTAACTGAATTTTGAAATAAAAGCACTGAAATGGAATGATATTATTTTAATGCTGGCGTTTTGATTTTCAACGACACTCGGGTTCGTTCCGGAAAAGGAAGTGACCCTTCTTGGTAATGCAATTGGGACAATGAGCAACAAAGGTTCATGCTACGTTGCTGTAATTTTGAAATTGTTTGGAAAGCTGAGGTCTGCCATACAGTTCTAAAATTTACGTGCTTCCAGTCTTCCTTGTTTGTTGATTGAAGGTTTGAAGCCGTCGATCGAAGAGGTAGAGACAGTCACTCATTGTCGGCCGTCGCTGTTGCAGAAGCTGGATGTTGGCGCGCCTCCTTCTCGACATGGTCACCAGGCAAAATGGGCTCTTGATGTGCGCCAGCTAATGCTTCCCGTCCGCGACACCGTGTCAGAAACTATCTTAGCAAGTCGAGCGTAACTGAATGCTGCCAAACCCCGAAAGCGCGGCAACTCGCGGGAGCGTCACTCAACACACCTGCTCCAACGCCCTATTCCAGCCAGACTCCCTCTGTCCGCCCTCCATGCGGCAGAGTTCACATTACCAGAGATCGTAAACACTTTGGTTTTCCACATCACCTATCGATGTAATCGTTCGATAGCATAGTTTTCCCAAGGCCATACCCAGAGTAAAAATACAAATAATATTTACAAAACAAACCATTTATACATCGACATATATATATATATATATATATATATATATATATATATATATATATATATATATATATTAAAACAATTACAATATATAAAGACACAGAAATGTCATATCTTCAGGTAACAAATAAAGGAAAAGAATTTATAGTAGAATAGATGGAAACAAGAGGATATGCATTTCCGGCAATACATGCTGCCTTCACTACTACATCCCTCAAAGGTACCCATTCTTCTTCTACTGTATTTCTTTCCCCCATTCCTGTCAATTTTTCCCTTATGCTCTCCCTGAGACTCTGCACAACCTTTGGTTCTGTCAGTTTATCCAGGTCCCATCTCCTTAAATTCCCAACTTTTTGCAGTTTCTTCATTTTTAATCTACACTTCATGACCAATAGATTGTGGTCAGAGTCCACATCTGCCCCTGGAAATGTCTTACAATTTAAAACCTGGTTCTTAACCTATGTATTACCATTATATAATCTATCTGATACCTTCTAGCATCTCCGGGTTCTTCCATGTATACAACCTTCTTTCATGATTCTTGAATCAGTTGTTACCTATGATTAACCTGTGCAAAATTCTACCAGTCGGATTCCTCTTTCATTTCTTTCCCCCATTCCTTATTCACCTACTACGTTTCCTTCTCTTCCTTTTATTATTATCGAATTCCAGTCACCCATGATTATTAAATTTTCGTCTCCCTTCACTGTCTGAATAATTTCTTTCATCTCATCATATATTTCATCAATCTCTTCGTCATCTGTGGAGCTAGTTGGCATGTAAACTTGTACTATTGAAGTATGCGTGGGCTTCGTATCTATCTTGGCCACAATAATGCGTTCACTATGCTTTTTATAGTAGCTTAACCGCACTCCTATTTTTTATTCATTATTAAATCTACTCCTGTATTACCCCTATTTGATTTTGTATTTATAACCCTGTATTCAAATGACCAAAAGTATTGTTCCTCCTGCCACCGAACTTCACTAATTCCCACTATATCTAAATTAAACCTATCCATTTCCCTTTATAATTTTCTAACCTACCTGCCCGATTAATGGATCTGGCATTCCAGGCTCCGATCCGTAGAACGCCAGTTTTCTTTATCCTAATAACGACGTCCTCCTGAGTAGTCCCCGCCCGGAGATCCGAATGGGGGACTATTTTACCTCCCAAGAGGACGCCATCATCATTTAACCATACAGTAAAACTGCATGCCCTCGGGAAAAATTACGACCGTAGTTTCCCCTTGCTTTCAGCCGTTCGCAGTACGGCCATTTTGGTTAGTGTTGCAAAGCCAGATCAGTCAATCATCCTGGCTGCTGCTGCTGCAACTACTGAGGCTGCTACCCCTCTTCAGGAACCACACGTTTGTCTGGCCTCTCAAAAGATTACCCTCCGTTGTTGGTGCACCTACGGTACGGCTGACTGTATCGCTGAGGCACGCAAGCCTGCCCACTAACGGCAAGGTCCAAGGTTAATGGGGGAGCTTGTCCTCATGACACATTTTAATTTTCTATATTTGAAGAATATTTCCTCAAAGTCTGGCCACAACTTTTCTAGCAGGCTAGCCGGGGTGGCTGAGCGGTTGTAGGCGCTACAGTCTGGATCCACGTGACTGCTACGGTCGCAGGTTCGAATCCTGCCTCAAGCAGGGATGTGTCCTTAGGTTAGGTAGGTTGAAGTAGATCTGAGTTCTGTGGGACTTATGACGTCAGAAGTTAAGTGCCATAGTGCTCTGAGTCATTTGTATCATTTTTTCTGGCAGTCTAAATTTCTTTTCTTAAATAATCGTAAATCTTGAATGAATAATTCGTCTGAATTATATGGACAGATTTTCTGCATCCTGGGTCTTCTAATTGTGGTATGACCATTTCTGCTGACCTAAATCAGTGAACCAAATGTCTGCCTGATTCTCATATCTAAGCAGGATCGAGCATTACGTTTCCAAGATGATCTCACTAAAATCACTTAATTAATATAAGTATAAATGCTTTTAATGTTTAAACCGCATAACGAAACAGATACTGCTTTGATACCTTGAATTACAAACAAATGATAGCACTAAGAAGTATCGTCGAAAAAGATCATGGACGTTTACAAACAATGGATTATGAGAAATTCTGTAGCATATTACTCCGCACAGCGAAATTTCATTGAAACCATAAGTCTCAATCTGATGTTACCTTAACCGAGTGAATCATCTGCACGAAAAAGATGTACAGTAACAGAACCATCCCCTGCCAAGAGCGTTGTCTGTCGAGGCCGCTAACGTCCGGCGTAAATATTTATCTTGTATTGCGCAAATTTTGGCACGGATCTGGGATCTGCAACAGAGCGGAACTAAATTAGACCGAGACTAGCGTGGCCGTCGGACGCTTGTTAGCTAATTGGCTTTAATGACTGATGATTATTAGGCTACAACGCAACAGCTGCTCCATAATTCTCTGTCTAATTTTCCACACCTTCTCACAGCTCAATAGTTCCCAAAATTTCCTCGATAACTGTTGATAAATGTTTTCTACATTCAGATATTTCGTAAATCAGCGTCCTTGAGCGGTGAACAAATCCTGGAGACAAGAGTTACGTTCAGCTGAATTTCTTTGAAATCTACTGTCAAGTAGAAGTGGCAGGTATTTGATATGTGAAACTGACTAGACTAGATATTTAATGCGTTTTCCGTTGTGAAGACAGGGTTCATTATTTTGAAGCCAATGTTTGCAGTGCCATTCGACAACCCTTGGAAACAAAAAATATTTCCATAAAATTATGGGCATTCACACTTACCTAATCTTTGTCATTCGTCAATATTTCAGATGTAAACCGTACAGTACTACTCGTGTGGTGTGTCTTTTACTTGTTTACAGTGCATGGTGGCTCTTTGAACCACATTTAATTCTATGTATGTAACATTTCGTATGTTCATTAAGTTTTCATACTCAAATATCCAAGGTTTCCCACAGAAGTGTTTACCTTGCCTGATCTAAATTAACAGAAACTTAGAATTTTTGAGGTACGATGTTTTACTGTTGACAATGTCCTCCATCGGCAGCAGTACAAAGTCACAACCCTGGGCAACAAATCGACACATAGATTACGGTTGCCACTGGAATGGATTCACACTCAGTCCTACTGCCTCTCTCAGATCAACCAGCGAACGTGGCTTTGTGGCGCTAACGACGTCCTTCACATTTCCCTATCGAATAAAGTGTAACGACGTTATGTTTCAGACAGGAATTGCCGCAAGTCAAGATGAAAATAGGATATTGCATCGTCTTGATGAAAAAAAAAAGATCTGACACAATGGTAACCCAGGAAGATTAACTGTTCGTTCTTTCATTCTTCCATTACGTCTTGATTATCTCTTGTCCAGTGCACACAGTTATGGTGATTCATTGTTAACTTAATTCTGTCATCGCCTCACCAGACCAAACAATAACACCAGTTAACTGTTCATTATCGTAATTCCATTCAGAAAATTGGAGACGCCTGTCCAGGTCGTAGCGTGAAGCACCCTACAAAGGTAGGATTTCTCCTTTGATTGCTTTAAAAAACAGAAGTTATCTCTTTTACACCTGTGGTCAAGGGGTAGCGTCTCGGTTTAGTAACCAAAATGTCGTCGGTCCCGGTTTCAAAACCCGCCAGTACTCAAATTTTGGTTACTAACCAGCGTTCGCGGCCGACGATTTACGGCATAGGAAGTCATCCACACTCTGCCAACGGCCTACTCAAAGAGGGTGGAGAAGCGGACAGAGGCTCGGGACACACTCTTGTCCTTGGGGTGGGAAACTGTCCCTAAAGGCGGACGAATCAGCATCGATCAACGGCTTGAGGATGGTGAAGGCAACGGAAACCACTGCATTAAAGACATGTAACGTTTATCCACAAAACATGTGACCTGTAATTGAAAATGTGTCATGATGATCCCTCCAATGACAACAGACTCTGGAATAACACCCCATTCGGATCTCCAAGAGGAGACTACCAAAGAGGAGTTAACAACGAGAAAAAGATTGAATAACGAACGAAAGGATAATGTTCTACGAGCGCGGCATGGAATGTTTGAAACTTGAGCGTGGTAACGAAGCTAGAAAATCTGAAAAGGGAAATGCAACGGCTCGATCAGGATATAGTCTGTGTCAGTGAAGTGAAATGGAAAGAATACCAGAATTTCTGCTCAGATGAGTGTAGGGTTATATCAACAGCAGCAGAACATGGAATAACTGGAGTAGGACGCATTATGAATAGTGAGGTAGTATAGAGTGTGTGTTACTGCAAACGGTCCAGTGATAGGGTTGTTTTCATCGACAACAAACAAACACCAACTACAATAGGTCAGTTATACACTACTGGCCTTTAAAATTGCTACACCACAAATATGATATGCAACAGACTCGAAATTTAACCGACAGGAAGAAGATACTGTGATATGCAAATGATTAGCTTTTCAGAGCATTCACACAAGGTTGGCGCCGGTAGCGACACCTACAACGTGCTGACATTAGCAAAGTTTCCAACCAATTTCTCGTACACAAACAGCAGTTGACCTCCATTGCCTGGTGAAACGTTGTTGTGATGCCTCATGTAAGGAGGAGAAATACGTACCATCACGTTTCCGACTTCGATAAATGTCGGAGTGCAAACTATCGCGATTGCGGTTTATCGTATCGCGACATTGCTGCTCGCGTTAGTCGAGATCCAATGACTGTTAGCAGACTATGGAATCGGTGGGTTCAGAAGGGTAATACGGAACACCGTGCTCAATCCCTTCCCTCGCAGGTAGCCAATTCCAATCCTGCCAGCGGAAGAAATTTTACACTACTGGCCATTAAAATTGCTACACCACAAAGATGACGTGCTAAAGACGCGAAATTTAAGCGACTGGGGAAAAGTTGTTGTGATGCCTCGTGTTAGGAGGAGAAATGCGTACCATCACGTTTCCAACTTTGATAAAGGTCGGATTGTAGCCTATCGCGATTGCGGTTCGTCCTATCGCGACACTGCTGCTCGCGTTGGTCGAGATCCAATGACTGTTAGCAGAATATGGAATCGGTGGGTTCAGGAGAGTAATACGGGGTGCGGTGCTGGATCCCAACGGCCTCGTATCACTAGCAGTCGAGATGACCGACATCTTATCCGCATGGCTGTAACGGATCGTGCAGCCACGTCTCGATCCCTGAGTCAACAGATGGGAACGTTTGCAGGACAATAACCATCTGCACGAACACTTCGACGACGTTTGCAGTAGCATGGACTATCAGCTCGGAGACCATGTCTGCTGCTATCTTTGATACTGCATCACAGACAGGGGTGCCTGCGATTGTGTACTCAAAGACTAAACTGGGTGCACAAATGGAAAAACGTCATTTTTTCGGATGAATCCAGGTTCTGTTTAGAGCATCATGATGGTCGCATCCGTGTTTGGCGACATAGCGGTGAACGCACATTGGAAGTGTTTTCGTCATCGCCATACTGGGGTATCACCAGGCGTGATGGTATGGGGTGCCATTGGTTACACGTCTCGGTCAACTCTTGTTCGCATTGACGGCACTTTGAACAGTGGACGTTACATTTCAGATGTGTTACGACCCGTGGCTCTGTGACTCTACCTTTCATTCGATCCCCGCGAAACCATACATTTCAGCAGGATAATCCACGACCGAATGTTCAAGGTCCTCTACGGGCGTTTCTTGATACAGAAAATGTTCGACTGCTGCCCTGGCCAACACATTCTACAGATCTCTCACCAATTGAAAATGTCTGGTCAATGGTAACCGAGCAACTGGCTCGTCACAATACGCCAGTCACTACTCTTGATGAACTGTGGTATCGTGTTGAAGGTGCATGGGCAGCTGTACCTGTACACGCCATCCAAGCTCTGTTTGACTCAATGCCCAGGCGTATCAAGGCCGTTATTACGGCCAGAGGTGGTTGTTCTGGGTACTGATTTCTCAGAATCTGTGCACCGAAATTGCGTGAAAATGTAATCACATGTCAGTTCTAGTATAATATATTTGTCCAATGAATACCTGTTTATCATTTACATTTCTTCTTGGTTTAGCAATTTTAATGGCCAGTAGTGTACAAGCCGATGTAGCACTCTGAAAATGAAGAGATAGAAAAATATATCAGGATACTGAAAGGATAAAATAGTAGGTAAAGGGACATGAAAATCTAGTAGTCTTGGGGGACTGGGAAGTGGTTGTATGGGAAATAGTAGAAGTAAAATTTACAAGAGAATATTGGCTTGGACTTCGAACGACAGGGGAGAAAGACTAATTGTGTTTCTTAATAAATTACAGCTAGTAATAGAGAACATTTTGTTCAAGAGTCACAAGAGGAGGAGGTACACTTCGAAAAGGCCGAGTAATAGGGGAATATTTCAGTTAAATTACATTATGGTCAGAAAGAGATTCCAAAATCAGATACTGGATTGTAAGGCGTAACCAGGAGCAGACATTAGATCACAATGTAGTATTGATGAAGAGTAGACTGAAGTTTAAGAGATTAGTCAGGAAGTGTCAATACGCGAAAAAGTAGGATACGGAAGTACCAAGTAATGACGATATACACTTGAAGTCCTCTATGGCTATCAATGCAACAATAATAAATAGCTCAGTAGTGTAGTGCTAAAACGATGAAAATTAATATTACGACGATGTCAAACCTTATTTTCATGATTTAAGGAAGTGTTCATGATATTACAAATGTAATTATAATTTTATTATTTTCATTTTTGTGCTCAGTGTATCAAAGACTTTCTAGTGCACGGAATAAATTAACATTGTTTGTACTACCAAAATATATATGATTGTTAAGGGTTAAGTATGTAATAATTCGATGTAAGACATTTTGTGGAATCTGAATTTTGTTCCCGTACTGGTCGGTAGAGAAGGAAAAGTTCCTTAATCGATGTGAAGGTATAAAGGCTGTAAAAAGGAGAGAGAGATAAGGTAAATACATGTTATTCAAAACAAATATCTCGAAGGTGTAACGCTTTGTGCTTTCCTACAACTAAAAATTGCAAAGTCTAATCTGAGCCCGTGCTGCATAACAGCGAAGAACATTTATGTTATCATATAATTTCTTCGTTTGATCACGGTTGTGATTCGCATATTTCTTTTTGTTACGCAACGTGTTATGAATATAATATTTTCATTATACGCGCAAAAGTGCACACAGCTTTAATCGAAGCTGCGTCTTTCGGAAACGATAACTTTTAATCAGTACAATTACGCGAATACCGTCTAAATCGCAACTGTGATCGCAAAAGTGTTTCCTGGACCAAGTAATTCTTATAAAACGTGTATTCTCCAAAGCGAGCAGCATTGCACTATCGCCAACTTGCAACAATCGAAAGAGTAAAAACAGTACTTAAATAAAATTGCCACCTTTTAATAATTATTATTATAATCCCATTAAATAAATTAATAGCAATTCAGCGGCTATCAATCAATAAACAAAGAGGGAAATTCAGTGGCAAACTATTGATAGGGCTAGCTTATATGTGTGTGCTAATGTGTGTTTTTTTTTCTATTTGTTTCATGCTGTAATGAGCGGAAATCTACGACGACCCTAAGCACGATATTTTTGCTGTACCATTCCATCCCAGCGGCAGCAGAACGAAGCACTACAGTAGGCAGTACAGTTGAAGAGGGATGAACATCACTAAAAACGGCAGTGACAGAAATTGAAAAGAAAAACATAGGTACGAAGAAGGTAACTGCGAAGAAAGCTGTTCTTAAATTCTGAGAAAAATAGTGATAAGCTGTAGGGAGAGGTCGGTAACTTACGACATGCACAAGAGACATGGAGAGAATAATAAGAGTGGACGACCAAGGAGGAACGTAGTGTTTGGTACCTACTATTCAAGCTGTGCGTCAAAGAAGCAATGCCTGAAATAAAAGGAAGTTCCAGGAGTGGAATTAAAATTCAAGGTGAAAAGATATCAGTTATACGAATCGCTGTTTACATTGCTATCCTGAGTGAAAGTGAATAAGAATTACATGATCTGCTGAGTGGAATGAACGGTCTAATGTGTATAGTATATGGACTCAGAGTAAATCGAAGTAAGACGAAAATAATGAGGACTAACGGAAATGAGAACGGCGAGAAACTTAACATCTGGGTTGATGGTGACGCAGTACATGAAATTACGGTATTCTACTTCCTAGGCAGGAAAATAACCCGTGACGAACAGGGCAAGGAGGACAGCAAAAGCAGACTAGTACTGGCAAAACGGGCATTCCAGGCCCAGAAAATTCTGCTAGAATGAAACATGAGCATTAATATGAGGAAGACATTTCAGAGAGCGTGCGTGTGGTTCAAAGCATTGTACGATAGTGAAACAAGGAGCCTGGAAAAACCAGAACGTAAGAGGATCGAAGCATTTCAGAATTGATGCAACCGACGAATATTGACAATTAGCCGTACTATTAAGGTAAGGCATGAGTTGGTTTTGGGCAGAATCGGAGAGGAAAGTAAGATATGGAAAACACAAAAAAGAAAAAGGTACACAATGACAGGACATCTGAGAAGACATCTCTAAAAGACTTCAACGATACTAGAGGGATCTGCAGAGCGCCAAAACTAAAGCGGAAGACAGATATTGGAATACATCCAACAAATATCTAAGGACGTAGGTTGCAGGTGCTACTCTGAGATGAAGAGGTTGGCACAGAAGAGGAATTCGTGGAGTGTTGCATCAAACCGTCAGAAGACTGATGACTAGAAAAAAACCTTACACGTGATTCACGCTCGGCTTATGTTCTGAACTTCTTTGTGGACGTTTTGAGAGATTACGTCCACCCCTCTTTTGACTGCTGCTGATTTCTTCCTGTCACACTGTCTCTGCTTCACATAACGCACACTTCGTTTCATCTCAAGTTTGTAACGTAATTTTGTTATTATTAAACGTAACGGTGGTGCACTCGTCTCTGTACTTCCTTCATAATTTGAAATTTCCAGTCACACTTTAAAATCCACTTTTTTTTGCTCCAAGGACAAGTTTCCAGCCATCTTTTTATTTGTATGTCGGTAGTTGCATTCAAAAATGACTGAAAGGAAGACAATGAACGGCTACATACATAAGTCATGAAAGCACCACGTAATCACAATTTGATAAAGTTATCACTAATACCTCCTCAGAGATTAAAGATCAAGCAGTGTAAACCCCTTAGTGGTACAACCTTTTTTTTTTTTTTTTTTGGTGCGGTTAAAGAACAACCCCCATGAATAGCGGACGTCACAATCTGCTCTGCGTGCGTTTTGAGGTGTTCGCATGGTAAAGAACAACACCCAAGTTTCACTTTATCTTGGAATATTTGTTAACTGTAAACGCCATATTTTTCTTTCTGTATGACAAAATATGCACAAAAATTATTTTTTATTTACATCTTGACATTGCCTCAACTAGTACAACTTAAAATCTGGTCACAACATCTATATACAGGGTGATTATACTTAAAGTTAAACTTTCAAAACGCTGTAGAAATAACGCCACTGGTCATAATGGCGTCAAATTGCAGTGAAATATTATCTGAGAAGGGGGAACACGTATGGTTGAAGAAAAAAATAGTGTGAAAATTGATCTATAAATGGCGCTATATGGGTCAGAAAACGGAAACGAAACACCTGTCATGCGCACGAATTATCAAAAGTTCGTATAAACACGCCGGGTATACGGCTTTATTCCGAAAGTGCAGACTCACTGTTTGCAACCCCCCCACCCACCCACCCACCCACCCTTCTCAGCCAATGACAAGAGATCCTCCACAAACGACAACACATCCTCGGATGACCTACTGGAAAAGGGATTAAAAAGACCCGAAACCGCTGGGTCTACCACTAGAATCTATCATTTTATAAACCCACCCTTATTTTTCGCTGCTAGCTCATCATTTGCAAATACATTTTCCGCTCTCAATCGTGCTACTTCATTAACTAAAGATAGCACAGTTTCTGGACCCGTGCCACCTTGTGTCTCAGATTTCATCAGTGCACTATGGTCGCACATATTTTACGAACTCGACACTAAAATCAAAACAATAACCGGAAAATAACACTCCTTAGTCAATAACACAACCACACTTATTTCTTAAGTCTAATCATGAGCCACCTGGACTTCCCGCAATGTCTTGTCATATGGCCAAAACGATGACACATAAGCCAAACAACTGCCAAATATTTGGTACAAGAGGCAGAGTAACCAAGTAAATTACACTGTGTACACTGTGTACTTCTAACCACTAATCGCTACGGTTATCCCTAAACTGGGAGACATCTACTGCTCCTTCCAGCCTCACAAAAGTAAGTTTGCAGTTATGATGACCCTTAAGCTCGACGGCATGACTGTCAGCAAAACACAAGAAACGGATTCACTCACCCCACGATGAAGGTACCGCTGGTTCCGGTTAAGATATCATACTGCAGGGGGTGGTGCACCGTCTGCTGTCCACTAATGGTGACATCAGCTATCCTAACACCACTGTGTATGGCCTCGGGTTATGTGGGCGGAATGACGGCCGATGGGGGCCAGTGAAAGACTGGTGATGAAGAAAAACATTTCATTAATCTTCAGTTACACATTTCGTCGTTGTCATTGTGAGGCAGACAGGCCCCAATCCAGTGGAGCGGGCTGGTCTTGGTTAACAGATAGCTGCCTTCGAACAAAGCGGGACGGAGCTGGTATAGGCGTCCAGCGTTGCTGTCTTTAGGCCAGGCAGTTGCTGGAGGTGCTTCAGTGGGCCAAGGCAAGAAAGCCGCCGTGGAGTGCTGTGTTAGATACCGCTGCCTGGTAAGCGCAGCATGGCAACATGTAGGTTATAGCAACATATAGACAAAAGGATCGTGAAATTTCCTATACATGCTCTGCAAAACCAGCACCTCGCAATTGTAAGAGCCAGAAAGGACTGGATGGTGTTACCATACCTTGGCAAGTACCATCTTACGAGCTACGTGACCAAATGCCAGATAACAGTGCAACAAATGCACCCCACAACAGTATAAATTACTGTGAGTTTTCATACAGACTTCTTCTGAGCCCAGTGGTACTACCACAATGCACAGAGCCACGCTGGACGATGAGGCGACTGGGTGACACCAGATGCAGCCATGGGTTCGAGCCCAGAACTGGGCATTTTGGGACCTGGTGCCTCTCTGCAGAGGCTTGCCACGTGTACTCGCCATCACCTGTCTCCTGCCAGGTGAAGCACGTCATGTCCCTTCCTTGCATGGCAATCTTCCCTCACCATCGCAGAAGACACGAATGTGCCGGAATCACATTGGCTGCGTCTGCCCTTCTTGGCCCACTAAAGCACCTCCAGCACTGCCTGGCCTAACGTCAGCCAGGAGGACGCCTACGCGAGTCCCATCCCACTTTGGTGGAAGCCAGCCACCTGTCAACCATCGCCACTCAACTCCACTGGATCAGGGCCTGTCTACCTCTCAATGACAAAGACGAAATGTGTAACTGAAAGTTAATGAAATGTTTTTCTTCACCACAAGTGTGTCACTGGCCCCATAGGCGGTCACTCCCCCACATAAACACATGCCCTAAGAGTGGTGTAGGGATAGCTGATGACGGCATTAGTGGACAGCAGAGGGTGAACCACCCCATGCAATGTGACATCAGAGCTTTAACCCGCAGTATCTTCATTGTGGGTTGAGTGAATCCGTTGTTTGTGTTTTGGTGACAGTTATGCCGTCGAGCTTAAGGGTCATCATAACTGAAAAGTTACTTTTGTGAGGATGGAAGGACCAATAGATATCTCCCGTTTAGGGGTAACTGTAGCTATCAGTACTTAGAAGCCAAGCGATGCCCAAAGTGTAATTTACTTGGTCATTCTGCCTCTTGTGCCAAATCAGTGGTAGTTGTTTGGTTTATGTGCCATTGTTTTGGCCATATTACAAGACACTGCGAGGAGGCCAGGTAGATCATGATTAGATGTAAGAGTGAGAATGGATGAGAGTGCTCTGTGTGGTGTGTAACAGTTTGGGTGATTTCATGTATGCCTGAGTGTTCTAATGAGTGTGCAATCCTGTGTTAAGTGTATGTCTGTGTAAATATATATATTCATTATTTTGCTAAGGAAAATCACAAAAAAAATTTAAACTAAAAAAAATCTCTATGTCTGTAAATATTTATCATTGCTATTACTAGTTAATATATGAACAAAAGAAGCAAGTTATACATTCGCATTTACTTAAAAGTCTTTTTTTTGTGGTACTTCATTAGTCATAGTATTTACTGTGTAAGATAGTGTAATTAGCTTGTAGCACCTCTGCATCAGGTTTAAACTTGTAAATGTAAATGTGAATCATTTATCTGTACAGAATGCTAATATATCTGAATAATGGAATAATGTAAAATCTCAAACACGTATCTGCAAATATCAGAACATTCATGTTTTTCATCAAAAAATGTAAATCTCAATCACGTATCTCTAAACTTTTATAATGTGAAAACTGTATCATGTAGATGTAAACTGATATTTCGCAAAGACTGTTAAAAAATTCTGAATTAAATAATAAATTAATTTATTTTATTGTAAAAATGTCGAATGTTATTATATCAACCCTCAAACATCATTCTTTTTATTAAAACTTGATAACTGTATTTCTGTACATCCACATACCTATAAGGTATGTTGCTTTAAAACAATGACTTCTGAATGACACGTGATGGACTGCATCTGGCGCCGACGATCCCGTGCACGCAGCACCCCTGAGCTATCACTTTCAAGTCCGGCGGCCACACCTACACGGCTTGTACATGACGCATAGCATCTGAGCTGTCACTTTGAGTAGCTTCCACGCAGCTGAGGGGAAAGCTCATCTATTAATGAGGCAGGTAACCTTACTCATCAGGTGAAACCACGCCCACAGGCTGAGGCATGTGCCTTAGACAGTCCCAGTGGAATGTGTCTCAGGTACAGTATAACCAATAAACTTACTTGCTACGGAGGTGGGTCTCCCAGAAAGAAAGAAAACAAGCATTGTTATTGAACAATAGAATTATTTATTTCTCATCCAACTCAAAAGTAATTTTGCATGCTCATATGCAGATATAATAGCACTTTTTTTGACAAATGTTCTTGAGTTGATGGATAGACGCACAACCATAGAATTCCAAGTCTTGAATAAAAGCAAATTTAAACATTCATCGCATCCAGGAGATTTTGTCCTTTCCCTTCAAGTAAACGATGGTGTCCATGTGATCCAATAATTTAAGTGCAGTCTCCATATCTTTATAGGGTATACCAGGATTATCGCAATGACTTCATGATAGAAATAAGTTGACCACTTTGAGCTCTTCCCTGTTTTAGAGCATATCACTTGCTTGAAGGATCTTGGTGATTCAATATTTGCAGCGAAAGTCTCAATTATTCCAGTGTCTTGTGTGTACGCAACAATCACAAGATCTTTAAATATGAACTGTCGACGCTCGCAGTCACAGAATCCTTGAATCTGTGCAATAGTCTTCACTTCGTGACACACCATCGCCAAATGAACTATGTACCAGGCAGTACTTATTCATTTATACAGCTCGCTGCACTACACCTGTGCGCGGACAGTAGTTGAGTACACGATCGCGTAGAACTAAAGCATACTCGACATTGTGTACTGTGAAGTTTGTGGATGATTCAAATTCAATTCACGCATCTATGGGTGCAGACTTAATTATCTCATTCTGTTTAGAGCAGTCTATTACAATGATCAGTGAAAGATCTTTGAACTTACGTGGACTTAGTAGACACCTCCCTCCCTCTCCTTCAGCAGTTTCTAGTAAGAAGGACGAAACCTTGCATATATTTCATATGCAAGGCTGTATACATTTTGATTCCATTGCAGATTTAGATTGTCATATGGGTAGAATTCTGAATTGAGGTAGACTGTGGCATGAATTAACTTGCAGTTATCGAACACAGTGGAATCATTTGCTGTATTTGCTCTTCTATCAGTCTGAAACGCTCTCGGTCGGTAACACAGGGTACTCGAATATCTCCCATGAGCGGAATGTCAGTGACAGAAATGTACTTGAATTCAGGACTTTTAAAAGCTTCAAACGCTCCTCGTTGGATGCACTGATGAGAGGCATTTTCCATATTATCTTGTTGATTGTGATCATATTCTCTTCTTGAGCTCCTTGAATGTATGAGTTATTTTCTGTCGGACTCTGTACCAGAATGAGTTCTTGTTTAGAATTCATAATAATCTGCCAATATCGTCAAAGTATCCCATAAGCATTTTTAAAGGTATGCATGCAGTAAATCGCTTGTACTCTTGAGCTGCTCTATCCTGTCGCTCGTCTACGAACCATCCTGCATTTTGTAACTATGCAAATCTGCTGGTGATGCGCAGACGTATGTTTTAAGGGTCGATGTTATGCCAACACTGAGTGTATAGTCGATCTCAGAGCCACTCAGTTCATGGCATATCTCTCGGAAGAGGGATACTAATGAGTTCGGTGTCAGCTTGGATCCCACTGTATCGCTGCCGCCAGTTTTCTTGAATGATCCCTCGATATATAGGAAACTCTTGCACAGAAGTGTGAGGGCGTCCTGGTGCTGTATGACAATGTGGATTTCATCATTCCTGTTAAATGTGGTTGAAACCCAAGGTTTATGAGAGAAGTATTCCTGACGTATAATACTCTCATCATACTCTACTGGACTGTTTATATTGAGTGATGACGTCATTGTGTGTCTTCAGACCAACTGATCTAAGAAACTCGTAGTTTGCAGGTGTTATTACTTTGCTTTCTTTCTCTATTTCCTGGTAGAAAGAAAGTTGTTATCAGGAGAAAGAAAACGGTCGTTCTATGGATCGGAGCTTGGAATGTCAGATTCTTTAATCGTCCAGGTAGGTTAGAAAATTTAAAAAGGGAAATGGATAGGTTAAAGTTAGATATAGTGGGAACTAGTGAAGTTCGGTGGCAGGAGGAACAAGACTTTTGGTCAGGTGAATACAGGGTTATAAATACAAAATCAAATAGGCGCAATGCAGGAGTAGGTTTAATAATGAATAACAAATAGGAGTGCGGGTGAGCAACTACAAACAGCATAGTGAACGCATTATTGTGGACAAGATAGACACGAAGCCCACGCCTACTACAGTAGTACAAGTTTATATGCCAACTAGCTCTGCAGATGATGAAGAAATTGATGAAATGCATGATGAGATAAAAGAAATTATTCAGGTAGTGAAGGGACACAAAAATTTAATAGTCATGCGTGACTGGAATTCGATAGTACGAAAAGGCAGAGGAGGAAACATAGAAGGTGAATATGGGTTGGGGATAAGAAATGAATCAGAAACCCGCCTTGTACAATTTTAACAGAGCATAACTTAATCATAGCTAACATTGGTTCAAGAATCATAAAAGAAGGTTGTACACATGGAAGAAGCCTGGGGATGCTTGAAGGTATCAGATAGATTATATAATGGTAAGACAGAGATTGAGAAACAGGTTTTAAATTGTAAGACATTTCAAGGGGCAAATGTGAACTCTACCCACAATCTATTGGTTATGAAGTGTAGATTACAACTGAAGAAACTGCAAAAACGTTGGAATTTAAGGAGATGGGACCTGGATAAACTGACAGAGCCAGAGGTTGTACAGAGTTCCCGGGAGCGCATAAGGGAAAAATTGACAAGAATAAGGGAAAGAAATACAGTAGAAGAAGAATGCGTAGCCTTGAGGGATGAAATAGTGAAGGCAGCAGAAGATCAAGTAGGTAAAAAGACGACGGCTAGTAGAAATCTTTGGGTAACAGAATAAATATTGAATTTAATTGATGAAAGGAGAAAATATAAAAATGCAGTAAATGAAGCATGCAAAAAGGAATACAAACGTCTTGAAAATGAGTTCGACAGGAAGTGCAAAATGGCTAAGCAGGGATGGCTAGAGGACAAATGTAAGGATGTAGCGGCTTATCTCACTAGGGTAAGATAGATACTGCCTACAGGGAAATTAAATAGACCTTTGGAGAAAAGCGAACCACTTGTATGAACATCAAGACCTCAGATGGAAACCCACTTCTAAGCAAAGAAGAGAAAGCAGAAAGGTGGAAGGTGTATATAGAGGGTCTAAACTAGGGCGATGTACTTGAGGATTATATTATGGGAATGGAAGAGGATGTAGATGAAGATGAAATGGGAGATACGATACTGCGTCAAGAGTTTGACAGAGCTCTGAAAGACCTGAGTCGAAACAATGCCCCGGGAGTAGACAACATTCCATTAGAACTACTGTAAACTTTGAGAGAGCCAGTCCTGACAAAACTCTACCACCTGTTGAGCAAGATGTATGAGACAGGCGAAATACCCTCAGACTTCAAGAAGAATATAATAATTCCAATCCCAAAGAAAGCAGGTGTTGACAGATGTGAAAATAACCGAACTATCAGTTTTATAAGTCACAGCAGCAAAATACTAACACGAATTCTTTATAAACGAATGGAAAAACAGGTAGAAACCGATCTCGAGGAAGATCAGTTTGGATTCTGTAGAAATATTGGAACACTTGAGCCAATACTGATCTTACGGCTATCTTAGAAGAAAGATTAATGAAAGGCTAACCTACGTTTCTAGCCTTTGTAGACTTAGATGAAGCTTTTGACAATTTTGACTGGAATACTCTCTTTCAAATTCTGAAGGTGGCAGAGGTAAAATACAGGGAGTGAAAGGCTATTTACATTTTGCACAGAAACCAGATGGCAGTTATAGGAGTCGAGGGGCATGAAATGGGAGCAAGTGTTGGGATGGGAGTGAGACATGGTTGTAGCCTTTCCTCGATGTTATTCAGGCTGTATATTGAGCAAGCAATAAAGGAAACAATAGAAAAATTCAGAGCAGGTATTAAAATCCATGGAGAAGAATAAAAACTTATAGGTTCGCCGATGACATTGTAATTCTGTCATAGACAGCAAAGGACCTCTAAGAAGAGTTGAACGGAATGGACAGTGTCTTGAAAGGATATAACATGAACATCGATAAAAGCAAAACGAGGATAATGAAATGTAGTCGATTTAAGCCAGGTGATGTTGAGGCAATTCCATTAGGAAATGAGACCCTTTAAGTAGTAAAGGAATTTTGCTATTTGGGGAGCAAAATAACGGATGATAGTCGAAGTAGAGAGGATATAAAATGTAGACTGGCAATGGCAAGGAAAGCGTTGCTGAAGAAGAGAAATTTGTTAACACCTAGTATAGATTTAAGTGTCAGGAAGCCCTTTATGAAAGTACAGTACTGGCCATTAAAATTGCTACACCACGAAGATGGCGTGCTACAGAAGCGGAATTTAACAGACACGAAGAAGATGCTGTGATGTGCAAATGATCAGCTTTTCAGAGCATTCACACATGGTTGGTGCCGGTGGCGAGGCCTACAACGTGCTGACATGAGGAAAGTTTCCAACCGATTTCTCATACACAAACAGCAGTTCACCGACGTTGATTGGAAACGTTGCTGTGATTCCTAGTGTAAGGAGCAGAAATGCGTAACATCACGTTTGCGACTTTGATAAAGGTCAGATGGTAGCCTACCGCGATTTCCGTTTATCGTATCCCTACATTGCTGCTCGCGTTGGTCGAGAATCAATGACTGTTGGCAGAATATGGAATCGATGGGTTCAAGAAGGTAACACGGAACGCCGTGCTGGACCCCATCGGCCTCGTATCACTAGCAGTCGAGATCACAGGCATCTTTTCAGCATGGCTGTAACGGATCGCGCAGCCACGTCTCGATCCCTGAGCCAACAGATGGGAACATTTGCAAGACAACAACCATCTGCACGAACAGTTCAACTAATTTTGCAGCCGCATGGATTATAAGCTCGGAGACCATGGCTGCGATTGCCCTTGACGCTGCATCACAGACAGGAACGCCTGCGATGGTGTACTCAAAGACTAAACTGGGTGCACAAATGGCAAAACATCATTTTTCGGATGAATCCAGGTTCTTTTTAGAGCATCATGATGGTCGCATCCGTGTTGGCGTCATAGCGGGAACGCACGCAGGAAGCGTGTATTTGTCACCGTCATACTGGCGTATAACCCGGCGTGATTGTATTGGGTGCCATTGGTTACACGTCTCGGTCACCTCTTGTTGGCATTGACAGTGGACGTTACATTACGACCCGTGGCTCTACCCTTCATTCGATCCCTGCGAAACCCAAAATTTCAGTAGGATAATGTACGACCGCATGTTGCAGGTCCTGTAAGGGCTTTTCACGATACAGAAAAGTTCGACTGCTGACCTGGTCAGCACATTCTCTAGATCTCTCACTAACTGAAAACGTCTGGTCAATGGTGGCCGAGCAACTGGCTCGTCACAATACGCCAGTCACTACTCTTGATAAACTATGGTGTCGTGTTGAAGCTGCATGTTCAGTTGTACATGTACACGCCCTCCAAGCTCTGTTTGACTAAATGCCCAGGCGTATCAAGGCCGTTAATACGTTCAGAAGTGATTGTTCTCGGTACTGATTTCTCAGGATCTATGCACCGAAATGGCTTGAAAATGTAATCACATGTCAGTTTTAATATAATATATTTGTCCAATGAATACCCATTTATCTTATGCATTTCTTCTTGGTGTAACAATTTTAATGGCCTGTAGTGTATTTGGATGGAGTGTAGCCATGTATGGAAGAGAAACATGGACAATGAATAGTTTGGACAAGAAGAGAATAGAAGCTTTCGAAATGCGGTGCTACAGAAGTTTGTTGAAGATTAGATGGGTAGATCACATAACTAATGAGGATTTATTGAATAGAATTGGGGAGGAGTTCGTGGCACAACTTGACAAGAAGAAGGGACCGGTTTGTAGGAAATGATCTGAGGCATCAAGGGATCACCAATTTAGTATTGGAGGGCAGGTGGTGGATAAACATTGTAGAGGGAGGCCAAGAAACGAATACACTTACCAGATTCAGAAGGATGTAGGTTGCAGTTGGTACTGGGAGATAAGAAACTAGCGCAGGATAGAGTAGCATTTAGAGCTGCATCAAACCAGGCTCTGGACTGAAGACCACAACAACAACATCACTTTGCTGTTTGGTAGCGAAGTGGCGCTGTGTGGACTGAGTGCACTTGTTTTATACCACACGCCCATCGTGTCTTAGGTGTAATCGTACAATGATTTCCTGACCACGGAAGTCCGAAAGTTGATTATTCTGGTCTACAATACGCAGCTAGAAATAGTCCGATGTTTGAGTTGTCACAGGAAGGTATACTGCATTGGCAGGGGTCTCAACAATCTTATGCCCCGTTGCAACTGACAGAAAGAATCTGTAAATAGTGTGAATGAGAATATCGTTGAGATAGGTGTTATTTGCAATGTTACACTCGACACGTATTGTGCTCACTGGTAGTATGTCCACTGCTTGATTCGACTTGTAAAATTTACTTGGATCCTTCTTCAAAAGCTGCCCTTTTGTGAATCCGGGGAAGCGTCCTATTGAACCTCTCTGGGTAAAGTCAATTGTTGCATTTACAGTTCTTATTTCAAATTTAAGTGTACTGATGTTTGCAGGTAGTTCAATACCTTTTCCGGACTGTTTTAAGGCGTCGTTTAAATCTTCGATATCGCATGCACCAGGTTCTACCTCCAGAATATCTTCTTCACCATTAATATCGAGATGCAGTTTATTGTTAGTCTCGGTGATATTCGGGATGCTGTTGACGGTCTCCAGTGTAATGAATGCAATACTCCATTGACCAGCGCTCAAATCAATTGGCGAGAAGTTATTTGCACGCAGTCCACATGATCGTCCTTTCAACGTCAAAGTGTACGACATTGCATCTGAACCTCAACTGATGAATGAATGTTTAACCATCCTCCTTATATAGCGTGCTTCTTCTTATTCTTCTTTGTGATCATCAAGAGAAACACGGTGCATAGATGTCCGCAGAGGTGTGCATTAAAGTCCTGATAGCGTCAATAATTGTAGAGTACATGTCTTCTTTGAGTGAACTATTGTTGTAGTTCTTCTGGTGGATGCAGGTCACCAAATGAGTCGAAACAGTAGACGGTATCCGCGTCTCTCATAACATGTGTCACACAGTGGGTCCCGGGACCTCCAGCAACATCTAAATTTACAATACCGCATTCACCAGTTTTCAACATAGTCTTCGGCAATGTATCCCGCACAAACACACCACGGAACCTTGGTATCTTGAATTTATCTCTAACAAACTTAAGAAGATCTGTATTTGTGAGTGGTCGATCTGGAAGGACCGCTAATGGACTTCTTTTAATTTATAAATAGACCAAGACCCTTCCCGTACGGCTTCAAGTATAGTCCTTTAACGATGGCTGTGGCTTCCAGCCGGCCACGGTGGTCTCGCGGTTCTAGGCGCTTCAGTCCGGAACCGCGCGACTGCTACGGTCGCAGATTCGAATCCTGCCTCGGGCATGGATGTGTGTGATGTCCTTAGGTTAGTTAGGTTTAAGTAGTTCTAAGTTCTAGGGGACTGATGACCACAACAGTTGAGTCCAATAGTGCTCAGGGCCAACCATTTTTTGTGGCTTCCATCATGCGGTTATGTCTTCTCGCCTCTTGTAACTGCGCTTGGGAGTTTTGCGCGTTCTTAACCATTCGAGCAATTGCTGCGGCACCACCGGCTCGGGACCCTACCACCGAGAGCGCGCAGAGGGCCGGGATGAGAAAAGAAATAAAGCCGCCGGATGTCTTGGGTATTGGAAGAACTTGAGGTGCTTTAACCAGTCCTCTTCTTCTTGTTCGAATGCTGCGATGCATTGACCTATACCAATATCCTTTCTTCTCCGTATGGCCTTAGCTTTATCAGCTACAATTCTATCTGCAATGTGACCACTTGATAGATCTTTATTTGCTGCGTATGCAATGTTGTGCTCCATACACGCGTCGTCGAGCAGATTGACCCCCTTATCACCTCGAGCCAAGCGTTTCTGAAGCTTTGTCCCAGGCCCACAGTTGTTAAACCCAGGGATGTGTAATTCTACAGATAGGTTGTCTACATCACCACCACCTCCTCTAATGTGTCTCCTAGAGCGCATTTTACGCTACTGTGTTGGTTGTGGACACTGCACGCTCATTATATATCAAATCGCCGGCATCAATCTAACTGTTTTGTGTAGCACGAAAAAATGTTTCAAATAGCTCTGAGCACTATGGGACTTAACTCCTGAGGCCATCAGTCCCCTAGGACTTAGAACTACTTAAACCTAACTAACCTAGGGACATCACACACATCCATGCCCGAGGCAGGATTCGAACCTGCGACGCAACGGACGCGCGGTTCCAGACTGTAGAGCCTAGAACCGCTCGGTCACTCCGGCCTGCGTAGCAGGAAAACAAAGCCATATGACTAGTGCCTTATTTCCCCGTCGTCTTACGACTCTCTCCACGAAAAAAAAAAAAAAAAAAAAAAAAACATCTGGTTCTGAGCTTTTCTGCACCTCCTCAGTAGAAAGATCCCGCTGCTGAAAGAAAGAAAGAAAGACCTGATGGATAAGTTATTAGATAAGAGCAACTGATAGTTGTTGAATGATGTTATGTGTTCGAATGTAGGAGTCTCAAAACGGCGGCGCGAGACTTTTTTATGTGGAAATCTATAGATAGTTATATTCGACCGCTAGTGACAACAGTTAACAGTGAAAAAATAGGTCCAAATCGAGCGCTGGCAGAATGTTGGGGCAATGGTAATAATATTTAATTCAAGTTGGAGGTAGTAAATATGGACCAGGCTTTGAATATTGCTGTGAGTGTCGTACGTGCTTGATGCTCTGTATAAAAGTTTGACTCTTTAATTGCGTTTGGTATTTTGGGGTGTGTGTAAAATTAATTTTAGTGTTGAAAGTGCAAGAAAGATGAGTTGATTGGTTTTCTGATAGAGGCTACGTCTATAATTCGAAAAGAGGGGATGAGAATGGTAAATTGATTGATGAACATGGTTTGTGGGGTGATACATTAGGGTCAAGATAGTGTTGAGGACGTTTGCGTATGTTGATGGTGGGGCGGGTGTGAGGTTAGTTGCGGTGGGAGGAGTAAATTAGATCTTATTTTTTTAAAAAAATGTAAAGTAAGAATAATATTGAGAAGGTTTCAGATGGCTGGTCACGCGACGAGGTGAGACCAGGGATGTGTAGTTATGTTTAGTTAAAGGGCCGTGTAAGGTCGAGTCAGGAGCAATGCGCAGTATGCTATTGTGTCACAGGAGGTAAAGACATGTGCTGCTATGATGTGTCTAACGTATGGAGGCTGCGCTTTGGAATTATGCTACGTTGGTATAAAGTTGACTTTCACCCGCGTTCGGTGGTCGCGGCTCGGGGTTGTGACGGATCGCGGTCCTGGACGGACATCTGTGTGTGCTTTGACAGCTGACGAGCTCGTCGACCACGCCACCTCATGCTTGCGGAAGCAGAGCAGGGTTTGTGCGAGGTCTGAAGTGCGGCAGATACGTGACTTCACGATCCTGTGGACAGTATATGGAGAGGGGTACCTGCGCACATCTGCTGAGTTATTTTGCGAGCGGATCTGCAGGCTCTGCTATGCGTTATTTGGATAGTTTACAGTACTGATACAGTAGATACAGTAGATATCGAAATAGACGACAGAGGGATAGAGAAACAATTAAAATCGCTCAAAAGAGGAAAGGCCACTGGTCCTGATGGGATACCAGTTCGATTTTACACAGAGTATGCGAAAGAACCTGCCCCCCTTCTTGCAGCGGTGTACCATAGGTCTCTAGCAGAGCGAAGCGTTCCAAAAGATTGGAAAAGAGCACAGGTCATCCCCGTTTTCAAGAAGGGACGTCGACCAGATGTGCAGAACTATAGACCTATATCTCTAACGTCGATCAGTTGTACAATTTTGGAACACGTATTATGTTCGAGTATAATCACTTTTCTGGAGACTAGAAATCTACTCTGTGGGAATCAGCATGGGTTTCGAAAAAGACGGTCGTGTGAAACCCAGCTCGCGCTATTCGTAAACGAGACTCAGAGGGCCATAGACACGGGTTCACAGGTAGATGCCGTGTTTCTTGACTTCCGCAAGGCGTTTGACACAGTTCCCCACAGTCGTTTAATGAACAAAGAAAGAGCATACGGACTATCAGACCAATTGTGTGATTGGCTTGAGGAGTTCCTAGATAACACAACGCAGCATGTCATTCTCAATGGAGAGAAGTTTTCCGAAGTAAGAGTGATTTCAGGTGTGCCACAGGGGAGTGTCATAGGACCGTTGCTATTCACAATATACATAAATGACCTAGTGGATGACATCGGAAGTTCACTGAGGCTTTTTGCAGATGATGCTGTGGTGTATCGAGAGGTTGCAACAATGGAAAATTGTACTGAAATGCATGAGGATCTGCAGCGAATTGACGCATGGTGCAGGGAATGGCAATTGAATCTCAATGTAGACAAGTGTAATGTGCTGGGAATACATAGAAAGATAGATCCCATATCATTTAGCTACAAAATAGCAGCTCAGCAACTGGAAGCAGTTAATTCCATAAATTATCTGGGAGTACGCATTAGAAGTGATTTAAAATGGAATGATGATATAAAGTTGATCGTTGGTAAAGCAGATGCCAGACTGAGATTCATTGGAAGAATCCTACGAAAATGCAGTCCGAAAACAAAGGAAGTAGGTTATAGTAAGCTTGTTCGCCCACTGCTTGAATACTGCTCAGCAGTGTGGGATCCGCACCAGATAGGGTTGATAGAAGAGATAGAGAAGATCCAACGGAGAGCAGCGCGCTTCGTTACAGGATCATTTAGTAATCGCGAAAGCGTTACGGAGATGATAGATAAACTCCAGTGGAAGACTCTGCAGGAGAGACGCTCAGTAGCTCGGTACGGCTTTTGTTGAAGTTTCGAGAACATACCTTCACCGAAGAGTCAAGCAGTATATTGCTCCCTCCTACGTATATCTCGCGAGGAGACCTGGAGTATAAAATCAGAGAGATTAGAGCCCACACAGAGGTCTAGCGAGAATCTTTCTTTCCACGAACAATTCGAGACTGGAATAGAGGGGAGAACCGATAAAGATACTCAGGGTACCCTCCGCAACACACAGTCAGGTGTGGATGTAGATGTAGATGTACTGAGCGTATCTACACATCAGTGTGAAGAATTATTTAGTAGCAGTTTGCTATTGTGTATACTGAAATTATGATTGGATGCGTGTCTGTGGGCTGTGCAACAAGGCCCATGTCACATCTGGGTGGGTGTTTTGTGATAGTGTGATAGATATACCGTATGGTTAAATAAGTTGTTTGAAAAAATAAATAGAGTGGTGTCAATCATTACGCACCCCTGCGGCGCAGATCAGAGTGATTGGTTTTCCGTCACCATCTCAGTTGCACTAAGTGTTTTCGTGGCAGAGTTAAACGTGTGTGTCAATCAGCTATGGGCTATTCTGACAATAGACGTGAAGGCAGATCCAGACCTTAGACGCCGGCGGTATACATGAGAAGAACAATAAATCTTTCACATGCGTCAGAGGAGAGTACCCTTTTTGGTCTGCTGTCACGAGCGCGTGGAAGTTGAACTTGGCTGGAAGCTCTGGAACCCCCTCTCCCGCCAACCGCACGTGCACGCAGCCTGCCTTGGCACGTAATCTAAGTCGCATAGGTGATATCAATTTCTCTGCTGTTAGGCACGAATGTGTCTGTGTTGAGGTCATGTTTGCGGGAGGCCGAGCAGAGACTTTTGGTTGGTTGGCAACTGGGGGTGTTTGGGCGCGTCTGTTGCACTATTTTGGGAGCATGTCTGTGTACTGTGCTGTGCTTTATTTGGAGAGTTTAAGAGTACAGAGCTCGCTTGCGGATATTGTGCACTGCATTATTTAAGAGCAGTTTGCTATTGTGTGGTGAAATTAGGAGTTGTTTACGTGTTTGTGGCCTGTGTCACATGACCACAGTCGGATCAATGTGGGTGTTTTGCGGCAAATATACTCTGTGACTAAATAAAAGGGCTCAAAATAATAGAGTGCAGTCTTTCCTTACTTCCCCGAGCAGCATATCACAGTCGGAGCGGTTTTTGCGCGAAAACGGCAGTCTGGTCAGACTGTGAGTGAGTCAACAAATAACTGGACAAATTTATCTGTAGAGGAGTTACAGGTGTGGATTGGAATGAATATCTTGATGGGTGTGGTTGTGTTGCCAAGTGTGGTGCACTACTGGAGTTCTGAACCTACCTTAGGTCAGCTTTACATATTGAAATATATGAGATGGAAAAGTTTCAAAAACATATGTCCCAAATAAATAAAGTACACTCCTTCCTCCTTCCATCAGCCTATGCACAGAAATTATTTGCGAAAGTTAGGAGTTGTTTGGCTATTTGGATGTAAATTTTTTCCATTATTTAGGAGTCGTTGGCACGTCTGTGGGTTTCGCTATGTGTTATTTTTAATTGTTTACAATTAGAAAGCATGTTTCTAGAGCATTATAAATGAGTTATGTATGGTGTGGGACATGTCGGTGGGATACATATACTCCATACCTAAATAAAGTAAATTCGTTCCTCCATCCATGGGCCTAGTGCAGGGTTAGTCCTTTTACCTGAAACGCGTAGGAAGAGGTTGAGTCCTGGTGGCTTAGTTTAGTGGTGATGAGCTTCGTTTGCAATAGTTTTCTTATACGTATATGATATTGTAAATTGAATTATTTAATATGATTAAAATTTAAATTGAATTAAATACTTCAGTTATTGATGGGTTAGCTGAGTGATGTGGGAGTTAGCATATTTACAGAAGACTACGTCCGTCGTGTGTATGGAGGGTGTGTGACGTAAGTGGTCTGACGTCAGCGGGGCGGTGGCGCGGCGAGTGTCCAGCTATAACGCAAGTGCGAGAGAGAGTCAATTAGCAAGCATTCTCGTGGCTACCAAACGTGCTGTTATACAGTCGTGGCGGATTCCACTGTCGAGCAAACTTTGGCGTCAAAAGTGTAGCACAGCATTCTCGGTCGCACAAAGACACGTGGTGGACGGTGGACGGTCGGCATCGACAGGTCTGAACGTGCCCAGGTAAACCACTTTCGCACCAAAAGTGTGGCAGGGCGTTCTTTGTGGAATGGCGGACTGTTGTGTAATTCAGCTCCGAGGCAAACAAATTTCGCGGGAAACGTGCGGAGGTGACGAATACACATGTTGAACGTACAAGGGACCGCTGTGTCGTCAAACTCGGCAAGTTCAAGCACGTCCAGCAAAAACATGTTTACAACGTGGGAGCGATCGCTGGACCCGCTGCTAGCGTTGGCTGCCCCCAGCACACCGGCCGCTGTAGCTCGCACCAGCCTGGCGACCGGACCCCAGCCGCCTGGGAGCAGCCACTGGCTAATGGTGATTGGGGCAGCCTCCTCTCCAGGCGACGATATGAACTAAGTCAGTTGGAGCGTGGACCTCATGCCGAGTGCACAGGGTTTTGCCACGATCTCGAAGATGTGTATTAAGTCAGTTGGGGCACACCTGCATGACTGTAATAACTGAAATATAGAGTCCTTTTCCCACCTTGTGACTTAGCTTAGTACAAGTGACACGATTTCAATAATGTAGCGGTGGAATCATAAGTGACCACTTAAATTCAAACTTCGTGAACTTAGGTTAGTGGATGTGGCCCACTTGGCCGATCTTCCCGCCATCTTTAATCATGTAATGTCGGTGGAGATATGAAATAACCCAGTTGGACATGTACATAATATAAATAATAATAATAAATAACTATAAATGATAATAAATAACTATAAATGATAGTAAATAATAATAAACTATATAAAATAATAAAGAGAAGCCTGCAATTATCCTGCTGGAATTCGAACTTCCAGCCATTTTTTCTTCTGGAGGCTTAGTTTAGTGGACCTATTTTCCCGCCAAAATTGAAACTTCCCGCCATTTTTCCTCGGGTTTTAGGTTAGTGGACATAGCCCAAATGGCCTATTTTCCCGCCAAATTCCGCCATCTTGGATGATGTCATGTGCTGTTGCCAACTCTACATGTCGCCATCTTGGATGACGTCATCGCCGACATCTTGAATAAATTTCGCAACAATGGAATGTGGGGTGACACTCCCCTCCTTGTCCCACTACTTACGATACCACTGTTGGTGAATAACGCTTCGTCGCTGAATAGAAAGCGTGCAAAAATTGTCATCGGCCCATAATTTCTCTTATGCTCAGTAGCAGAACAGTACACAACGTTCAAAGTTGTCGCCATGCAATTCCTGGTGCATAGAAATATGGTACAGGTGTAATCGATGTTGATGTAGCATTTTCGCACCGACGTTTTTGAGATTCACGATTCTCGCACAGTTTCTCTGCTACTGATATGCGAATTAGTCGCGACAGTAGCTAACACACCTACTTGGGCATCATCATTTGTTGAAGGTCGTGATTGACGTTTCACATGTGGCTGAAAACTACCTGTTTCCTTAAATAATGTAACTATCCGACAAAAGTTCGGGACACTTGGATGATGTCGGCCAGAATACCGAGCAGCATCCGTAGCACACGCCCATTGGGCATTTTGATCACAATTGCCAGACATCAACACGATATCTATCTTTTCCGCAATTGGTAAACGGTCCATTCTAACACGGTAATGTATCACGAAGCAAATACCGTCCGCACTGGCGGAATGTTACGTGATACCACGTACTTATACGTTTGTGATTATTACAGTGCCATCTGTCACAAAGTGAAAAAAGTGGTCCAACTAAAACATTCATATTTCTTTACGTACTACACGAATGTGTAATAAAAAATGGGGGTTCCTATTTTTAAAAAACGCAGTTGATATCCGTTTGACCTATGGCAGCGCCATCTAGGGGGCCAACGATAGCTCCATCTGGTTTCCCCCTTCAAGCTAGACGATTTTCGATTGTAGTTTTTTCGTTTGATGCTTATTTCGTGAGAAATTTGGCCCAGACACTATCAATGTACCACCCTGTGTATATGTAGAAAATACACGTGAAAGGATAATAATAATAGTATGTGCGTAACCAGTATAGTTACATCACTTAACCAATTGAGCTATATTGACTACATGAAGAAAACAAGTATATGTTTTACTCATGAATAGTAACGTGATCATAGTCTCAGTAACTGGTATAGCATTGAAAAAATCATTACAATTGGTATGTATCTTCTTAGCACCTGTACATTATCTTCTAAATAATGTTTTTGGTTGGCAATAAATTTAGCACGTATCTCAGTCCAGCCAATAGATGACTCGCAGTACTCCGATTTTTGACACATGCATTTCATCTGCTTGTTTTTTATTTAGCGGTCATGTGCGAACGAAGGTGGTGCTTAAGATCGTCAATATGTATACTATTCACATGTAGGGAGTTTACAATTTCACTGTATGCGGCCTCTATGCTAGGCAACCAACGATTCAGTCTCACCAGCGCAAGACGTATGGCATAATCTACATCGTATAACTTCATAAGTGACAGATGTTTCAGATAGACACAGTTGTCACTTGATTTCACGCATAAGGTACACTCATCATAAACGGTAGTAATACAAAGCGTCGCATCAGTAAGACGAATGTCGGGGGGGGGGGGGGGGGGGGGGAATTGAGTTGAATAATATTCGGTGGTCATTTGCTGACTGATGTAGCGCTCTGCATCGCACATCTCATCCCAGTCGAACTCGGAAATTGGCACTTTAACACACTTGGATATATTTTCAATCTCCATTAAAGCTTGGATCCCCCAGAAATTAATGCACCTCTATAGCAATGTTCAGACGTTTGGATCCACCGGAGGTTAAATTGTATGTTGTGGTCAAAAGTGTGGATGCACTTCTTCTTATTACGGCTCCTCTAAACTTGCACTGTCATTGCTGCTCTCATCATTTAAAAATTTTTTTAAAAATATTTTTAAATTTTAAGTACTGCTTTCACCAGATGACAGAATATTGGACGTGAATGGTGGGGAGTAACTATGGGACTGTTCAACGTTATCATGTTAAAAGTAGCGTATATTGCCTGAGGATGCACCGATAAGTGGTGCGAAACCGGTCGCAGATTTAATAAAAATCATTCATACAGCCAGAGAGGAATTTTCTTTGAAAAACTTTTGCCGGTCGCGGTGGCCGTGCCGTTATAGGCACTTCAGTCCGGAACCGCGTGACTGCTACGGTCGCAGGTTCGAATCCTGCCTCGGGCATGGATGTGTGTGATGTCCTAAGGTTAGTTAGGTTTGAGTAGTTCTACGTTCTATGGGACTGATGACCTCAGAACTTAAGTGCCATATGCTCAGAGCCATTTGAACCATTTGAAAAAATTTCTGTAAATGTCATTAGGCAAATTCGACAAGAACGGAATGCGGAAATTTCTTAACATATTGTTAGTGAGATAGACATTTTTATAACATTCAGAGTATTCGCTATTACAGTTTTTACAACTATTTTTTTTCATCTTCATGTTGAACACTTACTGTTCCTCATCTTCCTTTGTTGTTTTCTATTATTCCACTATCGATACCCCTTCTTCTCTCCATATTGTCGTTTTCTGCCTTTGTCCATTTTGGTACCGATTTTCTATTTCTCCTGCCTTGAAAACCTTCTAAATTTTGTGCTTTATTCTTAAAAGTTTATTTCTATTGTTTCATTTACCATGAGGTTTCTTCCTCATTCTTTTCTTATTTATGTAATCTACAGTGTTGTTGATTTCTTTCTGCAGAAATATAGGAATATTTAGCTCGTTAGCCTGTTTGCACTCATTTGGTAGACATGTCCAAAGAAGATTGACATTATTTATGATATTTTGTGTATATTTTGGTTGATCTCCTCATTATTTGTCACGTTTAATCCATCTGTAGTTTGTACTGAACCCATTATTTTTCTAATAATCTGTCTTTCAGGTAACTGTATGCTGTCCATATAACTTTTAGTTCTTCAATAAGCGTTCAGATGCATATAACCATTTTTGGTTTATCGCTGTGGTTCAGTATTTTAGTGTTGTGTTTCTAGATACGCATTTCTTTATTTAGACATATTTGTCAGACCTAATGCTCTTCCCATTCATTACGTCTTACATCCAAGCGAATCTTTTGGTCCTTCTGCTAGAAGTTTTCTCCAAAATACTTAATATGCTGACACGCTCTATTTTACGTATTTTTGTTTCTATGTATTATGATACATTTCTATATTCATAATGAATATTGTTTTTCACTTGAAAAAGCTTTGACCACAACTTGAGAAACTGCTTTTGTGAGATTTTCTGAAGTAGTGCTAAGTCGTCTGCAAAGCGAGGCAAATTGCTGCTCCAAATTCCAAATCCTTGGCGTTCTGTTCTGATACACAATGAAACACTAACACTAACGTTTATTTCAAATGGCTGTGATATTTCTCTTACAAACTGCATTTTAGAAACAGTGCTCTATAGAATGCCACGAATTATGTTTGCTAATTTTTCTTGAACGGTACGTTTTTAATAATTTCGTGTCTTGTTATTCTCTCTACAGAATCTAATGCTTTCTAGATTCAGTTAATGATTCTTTTATAATTTTCCCCTGTAAGATTCTGTGGTGAATTGTTGATTATGCTTTAAAAACTGTTCTGTCTAGGATTTCCTTTCTGAAAACCACACCATTATTCTTCCAGCGGTTTATCTAAAGCTGTGTCAACTAGGTTCAGAAGATTTTTTGATAATATTTTGTATTTCACTGGCCGAACTAACACTCTACTCTAAATCGTTGACATTTTGTTTGTCTCCCTTTTTAATGAAGCGGGTGGAGTAATGGTATTTTGCAAGCTTCTGGTATTATCTGTTTTCCAAATGTCCCAAAAAGCACGTGTAGGTAGGTAAATGTCTTAAAATGCTAGGTTCTGCCCTTTTCAGTAATTCGTTTGTAGTCCACACCAATTGCTTCGTTGTTATTGACTTTCATGACGGATTCGTGAATTTCTAGCGTTATTCGTGGCCAAATTTTCTCAAGATATACTGACATTTCTGAATATAACTGGACACTTATTATAATTATAATTATTATCATTATGTCATAGAATGTGAAGTACCACCTGAAATGCATGCACCTGTCAGTACTTTGCACGTACCCAGGTACGAGGGTCATTTAGTAACTAAGGTCCGATAGGTCGCGAAAAGAAACTAGAGTGAAAATCCGATAAAACTTTGTGCAGATGTATTGGGCAGTGTGTCTAGTATGCCTGTAGATCGCATGACATTGGGCTCCTCAGTTATGAGCACATAAAGATGCCTAGAACAAAAGTATCACCTGCCAAGTATGAGTGCCCGCAGTGAGGTTGCGCCTGATTTCATGCAACCCCATATAACGTACCTATCATGCAGTTCCTTCTTCATGACACTTGACGGTCTCAAAGAGGACGCTGTTACAACGTTTTCAGTGGGAAATATCTGATCACCCACTGTACAGCCCAGCCTTGGCTCCTTTGACGTTCATGTCTCCTCACATGAACCGCTGATTATGAAGACAACATTTTGACACAGATAATGAACTGTAAACCAGCATAGAGAAGTGGCGGAAAGCACAGTGTGCAACTTTCTATATAGTGGGTATTGGAAAGTTGGTACAGCGTTACGACAAATGTCTAAGTCGGAGTTCTAATTACGTAGAGAAGTAGCAGGAAGGCGTAACGAACTGTTTCAAATAACACGTTTTTAATTTTCGCTATGGTTTCCATTTCCTGACCAGTCGGACCTTACTTTCCTAACAGTCCTCGTAAATAGACAGACAGATAATTGACATCACTTTTGGATTTTGACAGTGAATTCTCAGTATAGCTTTATTGCGGTTAGTACCGACCTCCCTGAAACATCTTCAAGAACATATAGTTGCCTGGTGTCGATCTGCAGCCACTTACGGGGATTTGAATCTCAGTGCAACACGAACACGGAAAAGATAGAAAGATACTATTGCGTTAGAGCTGACTTGACAGTAATTAAAGCTGTGGCGTAACTGAATACTGAGAGACCAAAGCGGAGTGCCGAGGAAATGAAGAAAAGCAGGCCGCGTCGAGCCTCGCCGTGGCATCAAAAGAATCACGCGCCCTCGGCGGGAGCAGGTACTCGCCTTGAAATGGAGCGGGAATGTGTGTCAGCCAGCCAGGTAGCAGGCGCTTCTGCCAAAGGCAGCGCCCGTTTGATCCGCGCGCGTCCACTCACTCCCTCCCCCCCCCCCCCCCCCCCTAGCTCGCTGGTCGACCCCCTCCCCAGCAGCTCGGCGGCCTACCGCAGCGGCCAGGAACGCATCCTCGCCACTTATCTCGCAGGACCCCGAACTCGACGCGTCTCGGCCATGTAGTGGCCACAGCGCTCCAGTGTTTGTGTGCTTTTGTGAACTTCACAGACTGGCGATCACGTCGTCTCCCTTTTCCATTCCGCCGTCCGAGAATCAGTTCACGGAGGAGGTGTCTCGTAGTTACTTGAAGTGTGCGTCAGAACAGCTAGCGGCCGCTGGACGTTGTGGTTTCCTGGCGAGTGTAAGTCCCCGCGTACAGTGCGCTGTTTGTGTTGTGTTTGTGTGTGTGTGGTTCACTGCTAGGTATACTCAGGGCAGCGCTGCTAGTGCGTGGGCGGCGGCGCGTCCTACCTCACCAGTGTTTTCTTTGGAGCGGCCACTATCGCTGATCGTAAAGCGACAAAGTGCCCCACCAGAGGAAGCGGCCAATTAGGACAGCTGTTCGCTCCAATTTATGTGCCTCCTACGCACGCGTGGCGCGCAGAAAGCTGCTCTGTCGCTCCCGCTTTGTCACGCGAGCTCTTCAAGTTGCAAATTACATTAATAGCCACTACTGTCGACGACCAATTACTGCTTCGGGTCGTCTGTAACGTTAATCATTTATGACAAGAACAGCTGAACACGGCCATGTTTCTCTCTCCCCTCTTACTGTTGTTAGTTCGCAGATGCTACTAATTCAACTTGAAATGGAAAAGACACAAACAGATGTTCCACCTTGTCCAAGCATGTAATTATTTTGTTAACAGTTTTCTATTGCTTGTGCTTACCATTTATGCACATTATGTGACATACTAACGCACGATGCTGCATTTGTTCAGAAACCAAAATTAATGAACTATCTTAATGTTCATGTTTCTCTTTATGTTTATCTGCCTAAGATATTTATATGACGTGAACGTGAAATAAGTACACCTTTATGTTTAGCTGCCATAATATTTATGTAGGTGAACGTGAAATAAACAGTTATAGAAGACGTGAATCGTGGACTACAGTGTTCACAGAAAATGGTTCAAACGCAGTTTCAGTCCAAGAGTAAACTGTTAACGATCGAGTGTGGCATGATCTGAAAACATGATTCACTGTAAATTACTGCGGTGTTACGTTCTGATCCAGTATATTTCAAATCGTCAATTATAAAAATGCAGCATAATAAAGCAAAGAACTAGTCTGCTCCGCCAAAAATGTGGTACTGTAACAATGTGACACAGAAATTATTTCCGAAACATTGAGCTCTAGTAATTCCCAGCTATTATACGTGTTAGTTACACTGTTTCATTTGCTGTTAAACATTCATCACAAACCTCTCATTACTCTTCATAACTAAAAAACTAAAGATATCCGCCTAATGTTTTCGGCGACGGAAAAGGATGAAATCGAACGCTAAAAATCTTAGACAGTGTCTATACCACATGTAACATACTCGTAAGCATCTTTCTGAAAGTATCGTATACAATACGTTTTTCGCTGAACTGAGTACTGGATGATCGTATTCTGCGAGAAAAATGGCGAGTTCACAGTTTTGCGAATTTCCGTTTTCATCGCAACTTCGGGTTACACTAAGGTTTATACCACAACTCGTTTGATGCTACAGAGTTCCTTTAGAGTAGAGTGGTCCAATCTTTTAGCTAATCTCGGCGACATTGGATGAAGAGTATTTTAGAGGCCATAAACAATATTCTGAACACCAGCAATAATCGATGAGCAAAAGTAAAGGGGGACGGGGAGGGGAGCTTGGGGGCGAGTTTACCAGTGAGAGAATATGGCGGGAGTTTCAGATGTAAAATATTCAGTTTATCATAACTTTAGACAAATGGGATTTTATGGCCTTTTTTTTGTTTTACTTCTTTTACCGATAATGTGATAGATGCTCACTTGTCGGACGTTTACATTTGATTTGAGCCGCGGGTTGGACGCCTCTGCTTTTGAGCTTGTCGCGATGTTCATGCTAGCATTCAATCACAACTAAGGTGCTTCACACCAAAATGGGTGAATTACGAATAGTGTTTGCTGTTGTTTTCATCGGCGTCGTTGGTATGTGATGCGATGCTTCTTGAATTACGAAATTTCGCCAAAATGTCTCGTTGTTTTGCACTAACTTTACTTCTTACTGAGCTCAAGACATGAAAATGCCCTTATTGTGAATACCATCGCATAAACGATTACCCATTCCCTTCGTTTTACAACTGGAGCTCTCCCAGAAAGCGTCTTTCCATGGACTGGATACACCGGGTACTAGTTCATCCAAGAGAAGTTTTTGGTTGTTCCAAAAATACATATACCTATGCAAGATTTTGTGGAGGGTTCTCTGATACCACAGTCAATAGTCGGTTGAAAGAAAACAAATGGGATTGTTGTATGTTTACGCTTGTAAACCCCCGTCGGAGGTTCGAGTCCTCCCTTGGGCACGGGTGTGTGTGTCGTCCTCATCGTAAGTTAATTTAAGTTAGATTAAGTAGCGTGTAAGCTTAGGACCGATGACCTCAACAGTTTGGTCCCGTAACACCTTACCACAAACTTCCAAACCACGCTTGAAAGATTCGTTGACAAATGATGTCATATACTTGTACATCCTTCGTAAAAGACAGCATGAACTCGGTAACAATAATAATGTAACGGCACTTTGCACATATCGTAGTGTTTCCCAGACTATGGATTTGGCCTTTAACTTCAAGTACACTTTGCTAACCACGGCAAAGTGCATGATTAGGATCCTTCGCATCGTTTACCATCGCGCTTTCTCCTACGAAGTCGCTTTCGGGTACCGTAACGAATTACTATATGGCTCCATAGTTGCCAGTATGTATATCTTCGTTTTAGAATATGTACTACAGATGTACGTAGCACAATCGTCAGCAGTCTGTCCTGAACGGTGAGCCTTTATAATTGCTATCATCTCCGAAATACTCCTTCACTTTCAAGATCGACTGGCTTAAGACATGATAGCACGTCTTTGGATTAATTCGATCTCCATCTTTAAAGCTCATGATAGAGGATCACAGACAATTGAGCACTACGACCGAACCTGCTGGCATAGCTTAGCCATGGTCTCATAGAAAGACAGGATACAGTTAAGCAATCTGTCGATATCCACATCACAATACACGAGATTCGGGAAGAGGCATTCAGCGCCATCATCTTGCTATCCAGACTTGTGGTTCTTGCGGTATACTGAAATGATATCAGGCGAAAAGCGGTTCCTTCGAAAAACGTACGGTGCATTCCTTCTTCAGTTCAGCTAGTAAGCAGCCAAGAATTCCGTAATTCATAAAAGATAGAGGAAGGATCCAATATTCCCGCTACTTAAATTCCACGATTTTCTCTTCAGTTTAAAAAACGCCTATATATATTTGGGCAGATGAGTGCTCTGCACGTCGGAGAAATACCTATGGAAGTTTTCATTCTCGTTATAACTATTTCAGTGAATTGTGAGCAATTTAAGAAGAGCTCAGACAGACTCTTAGATTCAGTTAAATAACGTCAGCTCTGGTTCCATATAAAAAACTGACAAGAAAGCCAACTGAAGACAAGTGTTCACTCAGAACAAGATGGTAGAATGATATAATGGTGGAGTAAAAATATCGCACTCAATGTCAGTAGTTTAGAAATATCTTTTCAACAAATGTACTTAGTAAAAGTTGTTTATAATATGCTTTCTTTTCTTTCATCACTTTTTCGTCATACTTTTGTCAGTTAGTGTGTTGAGATAATAATTTATCTATTTTAAAATTTTGTAACAAAATGTATTACTACTCTTTAACTCAAAATTGTTACACTCCAGCAACATGGCTTACCATCTTGTTGTGGTGAATGGCCAATAGAAAATCACAATCCTGTTGATACTCGTACAGTTCGTGTACTGGCAGTAACAGTTGTGGGTAGGTTGTCGCGTTCAGACGTTGAGGACATAAGAGTTGGGGGATTCGTGTGAATTGGGGCTAGTGCTCGGTCTCTAATGACAACGCAGTCGACTTTGTAACTCAGGTTACAGAGTAGCGAACTATTGATATCGAGGTCATTTAATAGGTGAGATTTGGGAAGAGGGGCGACAACCCATGGGAAGGTTCAACACCTTCTGAAAAGCTACGGCTCATTCCTTCCTCTAATGACAACGCAGTCGACCCAATCAGAGATGATGAGATGAGCTAATAGAACTGAAGCTGAGATCGTGTGTCGAGAGTCGTGCCTGGCTAGCTCAATTGCCAACTACATTCCAAACGAAAGGCACAGTTCTGGGTTCGATTTAAGTTCCGGCACAAAGCTTTTATCTAGTAGGAAGTTTCGTTCCTCAGATTTATTTTATCAAGTCTCAATTGCCCTGTTTGTCAGCATACCATAAGTCGTTTCTACTTTATATCACTTCACTGCATTACACCTAGGCATTCAATCGATGTTGCGAAGTCAACTGCATAGCATACCGAAGCAATCATTTATTTTTCCTCAAACTCATGCCAAATATTTTCCACTGGCGAGCCGCCCCGGCTTCGCACGGATAGCTCTACTATTAAGATTGGACCGGTTTCTAGGCATGTTTATTCATAAACAAAACGATAAAAAAATTAATAATTAGGCACCCAAATCACAATGTAAACTCAATAAACTCATTTTTCCTATCCAAGAAGTCAGATATAAAGAATACGTATCGAAAAAACCAAAACAATTCCGTTTTTAATACACAAAGCGAAATCAATAAATCCGTACATCTCTGCAAAGTGAAATCAGCGTTAGTTTGTATTCGTCAAGGTAAGAATACGGCACTTATTTCTGTCACTAACGCAAACTTTCAAAAATACATTCGTCAAGGAAGTAAAAAAAAATAAAAGTTACACCACCATCTATAGGTTCTTTGTTGTACTACGAAACTAGTACTGCCATCTGTTGGTTTTTTCGTGTACTACACTGTGATGATCGTGTCACTGAGGTAAACATCCGAACTACTAAGCTGAGGAGACTTGTGAAACTTTAAATTAGATAGACTTTTTTTTCGTGATCCGATTTTAATGACATAAAGCCTGTAAAAACATGTTGACCCAAGGTGCGCTCAAGATACCTATAAAAATCCCATGAAAATTTGTCTAGTTGCTTTGGACGTTAGCGCGTTTAGACAGAGAAGGTTTAAAAAATAATCTTTATTTTATTTAATTTTTTTTTACACTATGCACCACCTGAAACGAGATTTGGCAAATATTTTCACTGCACGGACACAACAGTTTTACAGTTTTATTGTTTGTATGGATTTACTCGTAAGCTGTCATTTGTTAACCGAAGCTGGTTTTTTTGCATTGTTCTAAATTTTCGTCCACTTGAAAAAAATATTCTAAAGTCAAGATCGCACTAATGTCTCTTTATTTAAAATATCCAGTTTCGACAAACTTGCTGTCATCTTCGCCTTCAAAATCTTTTCGTTATGAAAACGTTTATTTTAAGTTGGACCTCACACAAATTTGGACGTCACGCATAAACACGTTTCACAACAACAATATTTTTTTAATACCTGAAGATAAAAGGAAAGTCTGTCGCAATCGGTTGTTCTAAATAAAGAAATATTTATGCTATCTTGACTTCAGAATGTTTTCTAACAAGTAATAACTATCACTCTTTCTGTCTTCTCAAATCGAGAAAATTCAGTCGTACATTTGAGTAGAAGTTGTGCAAGACCTCTCCTCTCCCCTCCCCTCCCCTCCCCTCCCCCCCCAACCACCACCAACACACATCTTCCGCGTATTGGAACGTACTACTCACACCAAATAGGCGACACTGTTCATGTAGTAATAGCTGTTTCTCAGACGGAAAACACCAGCCAAGTCTACGACACTCTCGTCACGTGAGAAATCGGAAAACTCATGTCCCCGTACCATTTGGTTGGCAGTAACAGAAGGGCACAGACCGGGACCGGGCGCCGGCGGACGAGGTGGCGCCGGCGGGGAAAGTTCCGCCGCGCCGTGCCGCGCCGCCCTGCGCCGCGCTGCCCCGCGCCGGGGTGCCACTGAATCAGTGGCCTGGCAGCAGCTGCGGCCCGGGCTATTTGCGTCCACTTGACTAAGAGTGGCTGCGGGTCGACCTGTCCGCCGCACAGTAGCGGTCGTCTGCCTCGCAAACCGGAATTCCATTTCGCGACTTTCATTCGCACCTGTTTCCAACTCAGTCATCAAATATTTCTCATATTTCAGAACAGCCAAGAGATTCTCATACATAATTATTTACTAACTACTGGCTTCAATCTTCTAATAACCTACCGATATCATCAAATTATTTATCATTTGAAGACGATCAGAAGAGCGAAATTTATACCTATCAATTGTTAACCTGCAGCTCCTGGTGGTTTTGAAATACACAGTCACGCGTATTGTTTACTGACGTGATACTAGTCACTGGATAGTGATATGAGTACATATAGCAAGAAGAAAAGGAAAGACGGCCCGCATCTCGCGGTCGTGCGGTAGCGTTCTCGCTTCCCACGCCCGGGTTCCCGGGTTCGATTCCCGGCGGGGTCAGGGATTTTCTCTGCCTCGTGATGGCTGGGTGTTGTGTGACGTCCTTAGGTTAGTTAGGTTTAAGTAGTTCTAAGTTCTAGGGGACTGATGACCATAGATGTTAAGTCCTATAGTGCTCAGAGCCAAAAGGAAAGACGGAAAACTGGGTTTAACGTCCAGTCGACATTGAGGTTGTTAGAGACAGAGAGCAAGCTCTGATTTTGTCAATGATGGGGAAGAAAATTGGCCGTGTCCTTTACCTGGAGCGATTCAGAAAAATCACGGAGAACCTAAATCTGGATTACCGGACGCGGGATTGAACTGTCGTCCTCCAAAATGCGAGTCCAGTGTGCAAGCCACTTCGCCACTTCGCTCGGTCATATATACTTATGGTGGTAGTACCGCGTACGGAAGGTATAAAAGAGCAGTGCTTTGGAGGAAATGATATGTGCGGAAAGGTTTCCAACGTGATTATGGCCGCTCGACGGGAATTAACAGACTTTGAACGCGGAATGGTAACGGAGATAGACGCATGAGACATTACATTTCGGAAATCGTTAGGGAATTCAATATTCCTAGATCCACAGCGTCAAGAGTGTCTCAAGAATAACACATTTCACGCATTACCTCTCACCACGGACAGGGCAATGGCCGACTGTCTTCACTTAACAATCGAGAGCAGCGGCGTTTGCGTATAGTTGACAGTGCTAACAGACAAGCTATGTTGCGCGAAACAACTGCAAAAATCAATGAGGGAGGTACGTCGAAAGTGTCCGTTGGGACAGTGCGGGGGAATTTGTCGTTAATGAGCTATGACAGCAGCCGACCGACGCTGTGGTAACAGCACGACGTCGTTTGCAGCGCTTCTTCAGGGCTAGTGACCCTATCGGTTGGACGCTAGACGATTGGAAGACCGTTACCTGGTCAGATGAGTCCCGATTTCAGTTGGTAGGAGTTGATCGTAGGGTTCGACAAGCCGTATTGGTTCCACAATGGTGTGGGCTGTGTTTACATGGATCATTAACTGGAAATGGTTATGTTCGGCTACTTGGAGACCATTTGCAGCCATTCATGGACTTCATGTTACCAAACAACGATGGAATTCTTATGGATGACAAAGCAGAATGTGTTCCGACTGGTCTGAACAACATTCTGGGCAATTCGAACGAATGATTTGGCTACCCAGATCGCCCAATACGAATCCCATCGAACATTTATGGGTCATAACTGAGAGGTCAGTTCGTGCACAGAATCCTACTTCGGAATCATTTCCGCAACGATGAACGGCTATAGAGACAACACAGCACAATATTTCTGCAGGGGCTTCCAAAGACTTGAGTCTGTGCCACCTCGAGTTACTGTCCTATGCCGGGCAAAATGATGCCCAATGCGATATTAGGAGGTATCTTTTGAATCCTGTCATCTCATTGTATGTACTAGCTGTAGTCGTCGACCCTCCCCCCTCTCCCCCCATCAAATGCGCATTGAATGCTGAGAATGCATACATAGCTGAAAAAGACGGAATGAGGTTATTAATGTGGCAAGGAGCAGTGGTCTGTGCAACTGCAAACTAGAGTGGTGGAAGACTTTATCTGAGCTGGATTTGTTAAGGAGGAACACTGACGATCACCGAGAGGCACCGTATTCTCGGGTAGGCGACACAGTGGGCAGTCGCCACCATGCTGGGGAAGTAGCGTTCCAACAGTGAGCTCATGGATATGTCAATCCGCATAACTTGCGGCACTGCTCTCAGGAAAATCTACAACGCTTACATTAAGAATCCCAGGTGACATCAAAAGTTGTGGCATAATGTGCAGTTTGCACGTAGGGAATTATCCGTCTCGCTCTAGGTGACGCAGGACGTATCGCTAGAGCGAATGCCAGCCGCTGCTGCGGAATACTGCAGAATTTTCTCACTCTGGAATTGCAGACAAGAGGGTTGCTGATAACATTTGGTTTCGACAGACTGGTCCAACGATTCACACTGACTGCCAAAGTAAGGTTATACTCTAGCAAACATCTCCAAACTGTGTTACGCCCCGCTTTAGTGATGTGGCCGCCGCATTCCCAAAATTTAGCACCTCCGTATTACTTCGCCTCTGGTTGGGTGAAGCAAAGGATCTTCACAAGTCGTTTGCAGACACTTGATGAACTTAACACTCTCATTCGCCATCAAATAAGCACCATACCGCACGCTATAATACGGCGTGTTTGGAAGCCTTTAGCTGACGCATTCAGCAGCGGATCAAGGCAAACGGAGGACTTGTGTAGCAAGATACACACACCAAAAAAAGTTTTGCATCACCCTGGTTCCCAGAACTCCTGAAGATAGACGTTGGAAGTGGATATTGTATCACAGACACAGTCCCTTTTACTGTTCAGAGATGTCACTAAACTCGCCCAAAGATGTAAACAACCATGCATGAGAAGCGCCTATTAGACGGACAGCCGATCAGTTCCAGTCATTCCACTAGGAAGGAGGTATACTGCTCGTGTTGTCTGTAGTTCAACCATGCCTAAACGGTCAATACCGCGATTCGATCACGTCCGCAAATGTGCCAGGAAGGGCTCTCAACAAGGGAACTCCAAGCGTCTCGGAGTAAAACAAAGCGATGTTGTTCTTACATGGAGGAGATATAGAGATACAGGAACTGTTGATGACATGTCTCATTCAGGCCGCCCAAGGGCTACTACTGCTGTGGATGACCGCTGCCTACGGATTATGGCTCGGAGGAACCCTGACAGCAATGCCACCATATTGAATAATGCTTTTCGTGTACCCACAGGACGTCGTGTTACGACTCAAACTATGCCCAGTAGGCTGCATGATGCGCAGCTTCATTCCCAACGTCCATGGCGAGTTCCATCTTTGCAACTACGACACCATGCGGCACGGTACAGATGGGCCCAACAACATGTCTAATGGAACGCTCAGGATCGGCTTCACGCTCTCTTCATCGATGAGAGTCGCAAATGCCTACAAGCAGACAATCGTCTGTGACGTGTTTGGAGGCAACCCGGTCAGGCTGAACGCTAAAGGCACACTGTCCAGCGAGTGCAGCAAGGTAGGGGTTCCCTGACGTTTTGGGGTGACATTAAGTGGGCCGAAGTATGCCGCTGGTGGTCACGGAAGGTGACACGTGAATGCCATCCTTCGATCGATAGTGTAACCATATCGGCAGCATATTGGCGAGGCATTCGTCTTCATGGACGACAAATCACGCCCCCATCGTGTACACCTTGTGAATGAATTCCTTCAGGATAAGGACATCGGTCGACTAGAACCGATCGACATGAACCCTATCGAAAATGCCTGGGATAGATTGAAAAGAGGTTTTTATGGACGATGTGACCAACCAAGCACTCCGAGGGATCTACGCCGAATTGCCGTTGAGGAGTGGGACAATCTGGACCAACAGTGCCTTGATGAACTTGTGGATAGTATATCACGACGAATACAGGCATGCATCAATGCAAGAGGACATGTTAGTGGGCATTAGAGGTACCGGTGTATACAGCAATCTGGAGCAACACCTCTGAAGGTCTCGCTGTATAATGGTACAACATGCAATGTGTGATTTTCATGAGCAATAAAAAGGGCGGAAATTGTGTTTAAGTTGATCTATATTCCAATTTTCTCTACTGGTTCCGAGACTGTCGGAACCGAGGTGATGCAATACTTTTTTTTTATGTGTTTATTTTTGTGGTGTAGTGAGGTCTAAGGACATCTGTTACACACTCTTGTAATTGTAAATTTACGTACTTTTATTTTAACTATATTAAATTACTACTTGCATTAACTATATCACTGTTATCACATGATGCTGGATGATAGACTACATGCCAGACCATATGGCCATCTTTTCAAATCCTTTTTCAGTTATGGGCCAACACTTGCACAAAAAACGACTCATTCGGCTTCAGAGAACACCCTTTGTATTGCAGAAATAATTCAACTTCTTCTGTCCCCTACTTAAACTGTCTGAAGATACAGACGTTTCAGGTGCTGTTCCAAATAGTCCCAGACACCAACTTAGGATTAAGACCGTCAGATTCAGTGAACATGTGGAGATACAATTGGGTGAATGAGTGTTCGTCAAACCAAGAACATACGATGGTGCACTGAAAACTAATTCTTCCGAATGTTTAACTTGAAAATTCTTAAAGCTTTTTAAAGAAAAATGTTACTAACGTTCTACAACTTCATTCCTGGCGTCTACGTATTTGCAGCCGTCTGTCGCTAGAGGACTCCGAATTGTTGCGTGTAACATGGCGGTGTGAAACGTAACTATTTCGGTGCGTGCGGAACAGCGTGCTGCAATGAGTTTCAAAATTCAAGAGTGGAACACCCTCTCCCAGCAAGACAACGCTGGGCCACACACAAGCGCTATGATATCTGCAACAATCCAACACCTTGAATTCACTGTCATCGGTCATCCTTCATACTGTCCGGACTTGGCCCCATCCGATTTTCATCTGTTTGCAAGATTTACAAGATTTTATTTTGATAGCGATGATGCGGAGCAAGCAGAGGTGAGGTTGTCATTCCGTCTACAAAGTCAAGCACCCTACAGCGACGTACCCACAAAATGGTCTATCGCTGGGTGAAATGTGTTCGTAGCCACTGTGTCTAAGTTGAGAAATAAATATGTAGACATGAATCATAAGGAAGCAGAATGTTAACAACACTTTTTATTTAAAAAGGTTAAGCGTTTTCATATAAAAATTCAGAGGCATTATTTAGCAACGCTCTCTTGTATATTTGCAGACCTTTGACCTGAACGCCCCTAGTATGTTTGTTCTGTTTACCAGTTCCATATCATCCCGTTTATTGTGAATATGATCTATGGAAGAAGTAACTAATAAACCTATTTCGCATATTTAATGAGTTTCACGGAAATAGGAAATTCCAATTTCTGGCGTAGCGCGTACATTTATAATTTAAAATATTATTATTATCGTTTATTAGAAATAAATTACAAAGATTTGAGGAAAACAAACTACAAACCAGTCTAACTGAGTTAAAATTATAAAAAGGACTGATAAGCTAAATACCTAATCCGATTTCTTTACCAAAAATTATCTGTTCTTAAAAAACTGACGAGGATGCAGGATGTCCTACTAAAGTAAATGTTCTGAGTCTTTATCGCCCATAATAAAGACGAACGCTGTATCATTCTACGACAATTTCACTATCAGTATTAAGGACAGGAGTTGAAATCTGTTAATGAGAGAAGGATTTATTTGTAAAGAATTTTTAAAGAGAATGGTTCCTTACGTTCCTAGGACTGTACGCGGTGAAACGTGATTAAGTAGAACATATCTTCTTTTCGAAAGTTCAAATACAAAAATTACTGGTGTAGAGGTAGACAACTGGGCGGTGTTGTTCCTCTCTGGTGTTTGTAAATCTCATCTATGTGAAACCTAAAACGCGGTCACAGATGCAAAGAAGAGCAGAAAAATGTGTAACTCATTAAGAGCGTAGACAGCCATATCATTACGACCGTTGCTAACCACAAGACTAAATACCGCATGGTGGCGTTGTGGTCAAATGACGCGGTAACGAAAATACACTATGTGATCAAAAGTAACCGGACACCTGGCTGAAAATGACTCATAAGTTCGTGGCGCTCTCCATCGGTAATGCTGTAATTCAATGTGGTGTTGACCAACTCTTAGCCTTAATGACAGCTTCTACTCTCGCTGGCATACGTTCAATCAGGTGCTGGTAGGTTTCTTGGGGAATTGCAGCCCATTCTTCACTGAGTGCTGCTCTGAGGGGAGGTATCGATGTCGGTCGGTGAGGCCTGGCACGAAGTCAGTGTACCAAAACATCCCAAAGCATTCATGTCAAGATTCTGCGCAGACCAGTCCAATAAATGGATGTTATTGTCATGTAACCACTCCGCCACAGGCCGTGCGTTATGAACAGGTACTCGATCGTGTTGAAAGATGCAGTCTCCATCCCCGAATTGCTCTTCAACAGTGGGAAACAAGAATGTGTTTAAAACATCAAAGTAGAACTGTGCTGTGATAATGCCACGCAAAACAACAAGGCGTGCCAACTCCCTCCATGAAAAACACGACCACACCATAGCACCACCGCCTCCGAATTTTATTGTTGGCACTACACACGTTGGCAGATGACGTTCACAGGGCATTCGCCATACCCACACCCTGTCATCGGATCGCCAAATTGTGCACCGTCATTCGTCACTCCACACAAAGTTTATCACTGTTCAATCGTCCAATGTTTACTCTCATTAACCGAACGAGGCGTCCTTTGGCTTTTACCGGTGTGATGTGTGGCTTATGAACAGCCGCTCGACCATGAAATCCAAGTTTTCTCACCTCCCGCTTAACTGTCATAGTACTTGCAGTGGATCCTTACGTAGTTTGGAATTTCTGTGTGATGGTCTGGTTAGATGTCTGCCTATTACACATTGCGACCCTCTTCCACTGTCAGAGGTCTCTGTCAGTCAAGAGACGAGGTCGGTCTGTACGCTTTTGGCTATACGTGTGCCTTCACTGTCACATCAGTAATAGTGGACCTAAGGATATTTAGGAGTGTGGAAATATCGCTTACAGACGTATGACACGAGTGACACTCGATCGTCTGACCACTTTCGAAGTCCTTGAGTTCCACGGAGCGCTCCATACTGCTCTCTAACGATGTCTAATGACTACTGAGGTCGCTGATATGGATTACCTGGCAGTAGGTGGCAGCACAATGCACCTAATATGAAAAACGTATGGTTTGGGGGTGTCCGGATACTTTTGATCACATAGTGTATATAATGGAGCAGAGACAAATGGAGAGGGCCGCAAATGGAGAATTCTACTAGCATAAGCGACTTTGACAAAGAGTATATCTTTATGCCCCAGCTCGGGGAACCAGTATATCGGAAAGAGAGAAGCTGGTAGGCTGTTCAACTGCTGTTGTCGTAAGCATCTACAGAAAGTTTCTGTAATTCTGTTCTGTTTAAATGGAATGGGACTTGAAGAAAATAGAGAATAACAACAGTTTCTGCTAGCAGTTTCAGTGTCTATTTGGCGCTACCTATGGGCCCTTATATAAGCAGATAAGTCATGTAAACACTGTGCCATTATAAACCAGTACAGCCAACTAGTTTCCGTACACTTCCTCTCTGTGGACGTGGAACCTTCACACATCTGACACCAGTTAGTGGTGTGAAGGGTCCACTCCTAACGAGAAGAAGTCTACAGAAATCAGCTGCTATCTAATTTCTTCAAGTTTACAGAAAGTGACTGAAGGACGGTTAAACGTCGATTAGGAGTCAAGGTGTTGGACGCCCACGTCTCGCCATAAAGACCTGGAGATGGAGGTTTGACCACTCTGTAAGCCAGGACAGTGAGCCGTCTGGGGTAGATCCGACGGCAGGGTACAATGCTGATGTAGGCATATGTGTTTCACGTTCCATGTGTGTTCACCGTTCAGCGGACGTTATTGAATAGGCTTTGTGGTGCATGATTCCTATGTTCCTCCCCTGTTGACCCTAGGAGTGCTTCAGTTACAGTTTCAGCGTCAGTTACGGTTGCAGAAGGGAATCTCTTCAATGAGACTGTACCGTGGTTCAGTCCTGCCTGGTTAGATGAATCACGTTTCATGTTACACCAGGCTGATGGTGGTGTCCGTATACGCAGTCATCCAGGCGAACGTATACTCCGTGCAAGCACTGCACCGACAGTATCGTGTTACGGGTGGCTCTCATGGGACCTGTAGTAGCAACCGAACGCACCATGACAGCTCTAAACTACGTGAATATTAATGCGAATCACCTGCACTGTTTCACCAGACGGTGAAGGCATATTCCAGCAGAACAACTGTCTGTGTCACAAGGCCAACAACGTGTTACATTGGTTTGAGGAGCATGATCATGAACTCACTTTAATGTCTTGGCTACTTCGCCTGAGCTGAATACGTTGAAAGACATCACATGAAAGTTGTGAACAAATCAATGAGGATTTGCAGGAAATAAATGCGTGGTGTAATAATTGGCAGTTATCTCTCAATATCAGTAAGTGTAACCTACTGCGTGTAACAATGCAAAAATCCCCATTAATCTATGAGTACAAAATAAATGATCAGTCTTTGGAAGCGGTAACATCAGTCAAGTATTTGGGTGTGATTATTTGAAATGATCTCAAATGGAATGACCAGATTACACAAGTAACGGGTAAGGCGGACTCTAGATTGCGGTTTATTGGTAGAATCCTGAAGCAATGCAGTCCTTCAACAAAGGAAATTGCTTACAATACATTAGTTCGTCCAGTATTAGATATTGTTCGTCTGTATGGGATCCTTACGGGTTGGGTCTGGTTCAAGAGATTGAGAAGGTCCAAAGAAGAGCGCCATGATTCGTGACTGGTACATTTAACTATCGCGAGAGCGTTACAAATCTCATAGAAAGTTTGAAATGGGACATACTTGCAGATAGACTGCGGGCTGAACAGAAGGGGCTGCTCACTAAATTCGGAAATTCAATCTTCACCGAGGATGTAGAGCATATATAATTACCATCAACTTTCAAATCGCGTGATGATCATCATTCAAAGATAAGGGAAATAAGAGCTCGTACTGAGGAGTTCATACAGTCGTTTTTCTATCGCGCGATCTGCGAGTGGAACAGCGGGAGGGGGGGGGGGGGATATGACTTAGGCGCGAATTGTGCCCTCCGCTACACACCGCTTCGTGGCTAGCGGAGTATATATGTAGGTTATATGTAGATATAGATATGTAGATGTAGAATGGGCGTCACCTCCGCGTCGACAAACCACCAGCTCGTAATTGCGAGAATTGTGTGACCTGTGCGTCGGCATCTTGTGTCGCATACCTCCGAAAACCTACCAAGGACTTTACGAATGCATGCCACGCTGAATCGCTGCTGTAGTGGATTTCAAAGACGGACCAACACAAATTAAGCACGTGGTTATATCTCATCAGTGTATGTATTTCCCAACTACAGGTCATAATGTACAGCGGAATCCGAATGTGAAAGTTTAAGTAACAAGGAAAGAATTAAATGCTAACATGCGATGTGTGCTATCATGCTGCCCCGAGTTCACCTTGCTTTCCAGCGTAAACGTAGTGTTCTGTTCCGCACTAAAGTAATCACACTCGTCCTCTATAAAACGCTACAAAGATGAATAGAAACAAAGATCGTTTTCTACTTGTTTCAGTGAAAAAAAAACGTCTACCACAGTAGAAAAAGTTTTCTTCTTTTTCCTTTTGTGAGTTTCACAGGGTTTTTCATTAAATACGATCGCAAATTAAAAAGTATTACACTAACACAAGGACGTGCTAGATGTAATTTATGTTACAGACAATCACTGACTCAATTTTACAAAGCCAGCAGTTCTGTATCCAATTACCGCTAGAATCCTGTTAATCGATCGTGCGAGCTCGAAACCAAATCCCTGATTAAAGTACAATTAAAAAATGAACGTAAGCCGAAACTTCACAGGTGTTAAATGGGGGATTTTCTCTTGTTTACAACGGCGGCACCCGCTTACGAGCACATTGTCATTTTCCCCGGCTTTTGTTTATGCACGTGTACAGTAATTTGAGAGTGCTAAGTTATATTGTCACAATCTGTTTTTATATCAAACTGTTCAATTAATTTCTGTAACATTTTTTCGTATAACTGCGATATTACAGATGGTTGTCCTACTGTACACAGTAAGACAAAAAGTTCTCGAAATTCATTGGCGCTGCCTTATTCGCATAAACTACGAATGTTTTTGGATATTAGTTTATAACCCAGCATTGTGGCCCACTTTACGCTTTCTCGCTGAGATACCGAATTACTTAGGTAAGTCCTTCACTTATCTCAGAGCAGTCTCTGAAATGTACACCATATGTCCTGTGACCTGTTTTCCCTTTCGTATAAGCGACATTAACATAGTAACTACGGTGGCAACTTGCACTAACAGCTATAAACAACAAATACGCTTTATATCAGTCAGCTGTGAGTGGCAGAATGTTTTGAAGAAGAGAAAATCGTGTGCAAAGTTTGTCCCGCACACCTTTAATCCTGAACAAGAACGACGATTTTTGAACGCCTGCCGCGACGTGATTGAAATTATAAACCCAGATAACTCTTTTCTGGAAAAACATCATCACAGATGACGACACTTGATGTTATCAATACGAAGCTACCACAAAACGACAGACTGACGAAAATAATACGAACTTGATGATGACGTTTGGATTGTGGGGCGCTCAACTGCGCGGTTATCAGCGCCCGCGCAAATTCTCTACCTTTGCTCAGCCCAGTCTCGACAGTTTCACGGACGACGATGAAATGATGAGGACAATACAAACACCCAGTCATCTCGAGGCAGATGAAGATTCCGGACCTCGCCGGGAATAGAACCCGGGAGCCCGTGCTCGGGAAAGCGACCGCGAGACCACGAGCTGCGGCAATAACATGAAAGGTCCGTACCTTGACGATATAACCAACATACAAGACAATGTGACGTTCAAGCTCAGTAAAATCCCAAAGAACGTCTTTTCTTACAGTTTCACTTAAATATATGAATGTTCTGTGCATTTTACCCAAGTGGGGGAGAACGATGCATAACAACTGAGCATTAATACCATCATTCATACCACAATCTTGACTTCTCTTTATTTGTACTTGGTATACCAGTGGCATGTGGACACAGTGGGGGCTAAAACATCTTGTTAACGACTTAATCCGATTATAGTATTATATAGATATTTTTCCTCGGAAAAGTGTTTTTTATCGTCAGATCTGCCAGATGATGACAAATTGTGGAAATTAATTGCAGCTTAATAAATATTTCACCATTTTTTGGTGGTACACAAAAAAGGATTGTGGTGGATACTTACACATCGTACTGCAATGTTTGTGTTGTTATGGATTACGAAAGTGACATAACAGGAGAAGGCGAATCCCGTAATCGGGACACAGTTTTCTCCTCTCGAATAACATCAACGGGTCGACAAGCTTAACTTCACTATCTGAAGAACGAATCGTCACTAAACGTGTCACATATCCTTTCTTCAAGACACAGTAACAACAAGTTTTGCATCTAATCTAAAGTTCTGGTACGCAATCTGGTGTTTAAGTACTTCGTTTTCCCACCTCTGTCAGAGAAAATTCTGCCACAATATGATTTAATAGTCTCGGCACTAAGGTGTATTAGTTACTTCAACTATGAAGAAGAATTATTCGATGTAACTGTAGACACAAATGATAGGCGGACCTGAGGGTAGTAGATAATCTTAGTAGGTCTGTACGAGATCATTCCATCAGTTTGCAAAAAAAGACTGCTATTACCTTATTTGCCGGTCTAAGTAAAATCGTTATCTCTTGTCAGCCTCTGTAAAGTTCCTAAACTGTCGTGCTTTCTATGGTCAGTTCTTCCCCAAGCTAGAGTGCGATAACCTGAGAGTCATTCGCGTTCGACGAGTGATATTTCTGGTCAGTATGGTCAGTTTTATATATTTTCTTTAGTCACAAACCAAAATTTCCCATCAACTCATCCTTCTGATATGGTTGTGAGGTTCTGTGGAACACAAGTTTTATCTCGTGTTTCCATTACCAAGAAGCTAAGCAGGCGTCTGGACAGTTACCAGTAACCTAATAAAAATCAAGCTTCAGTCTCCTAAAAATCTCCCATAGAACAAAAATTAGTAAACATTGAGGTTGAGAGTAATCGTAAGAGTATTTCATCCCTATAGAAAATGGCAATTCGCTGTGTTCTAGAGATCTTGATTACTTTCATTCAGATATTAGAGGTCTAAGACTGATGCAGTCGGGAACATCTAAGAGGAGCATTGGATGTGAACGCGAGCCATTAACACGTCTATCTCTCAAAGGACTGCATAGATTCAACTGCAGTACTTCCACAAAGGAAATAACATCATAATAATTCTGGCAGTCATATTTGCTGCCCCTTTCCGTTACGGCAACAGACTTCCATTTGCCTTACAGAGCCTTTTCTTCCACACCTCCCGTAGACTTTTCATGGTACAAAGTTTCAATCTCTCAGAAAGTTTCAAAGCAGCGAACACTCCACTGTAAAGTGAGCAACTCATTGTGGAAACAACACCTATGCTGCGGCCAGACCACTGTTTCGTTTCCAACGACATCATTTCTTCGGTGAGTGCTAGTGTTTGGTTTGGAAATCACGAGAGAGGCAGAGTTATCACGATAGGTCGGTCAAGGCAGATTATTCCAAAATGCATGAGCAAGTAAATGGAAAAAAGACACAGAAAAATGGTGAGTCGACAGATAAAAACACCAGAGCGATCGAGAACTGGTGGCTGGTGGGTGATCGTTGGTGCATATAAACGTGCTGCAGTACGTCACCTCAACGAATCCCACAGGTGCTCGATGAGATTTAAGTCGGGGGGAAGGGGGGGGGGTGGACGCTCTGGTCACTTGCCGAATACGTACAATGTCAACAGGAAAGCATCGGTTTGTTTCCCGTTAAAAACGAAATTATTTTTAAGTGCACTTTTAGATGTCTATTCGAAAGAGCTGTCTCAAATTGTCTGATGTTTATTTTATCGATGTATATTAACAGGGGCAGTAAAACACGAAGAATATCCAGCACTCCAGTAGCGAGCGAGTAAGGCTGTTGCATAGCAGTACCACTCTACGCGATCGTGGGAGGTGCCGAGGAAGTTCTGGTTATTGTCCATGTTCTAATTTCCCTGCTAATACATATCGATAAAGCAAATATCGCAAGAGATCCGTCTATCGAATGGGCACGTAAAATTACGCTTTAAAAATCATTTTGTTTGTAGCAGAAAACAAATAGACGCTATCTGTACGCACATTTAAGACTTGATGAGCTGTATTTGTTTGGGCTGACTCCAGATACACATTACAAAAGATAAATTGCAAGTATCTATCGAAACACTAGAGAAAATGCGTCCGACGTCTCTTAGGTGGAACACCCCGTGTAGCTCCGCAAGACGATATATGGTGCGTTTGGAGGGTACGTTGTACCGCTACTTGTCATTCCCCTATTTGTTCCACTCGCAAATGGAGCGAGGGAAAAAGAGTGTAGATACGATTTCGTAAAAGACGTAGTTTCTCTCGTTTTGTCTTCCCCGTCCTTAAGCGAAATGTACGTTGGCAGCAGTAGAATCGTTCTGTAGTGATCCTCACGAGACGGTTCTCTAAATTGTCTCAAAAGCCTTTCGCGAAAAGAACGTCGGCCGCCCCCCAGGGATTCCCACTGGAGTTCACGCAGCATTTCCGTAACATTCGCGTGTAGATCGAAAATATCAGTAACAAACCACAGGCTACACTGTTATGTAAACACGAAGTGTCAGAGAAACAAGTGAAGGTTAAATAAATTAATGAGAAATAACGGAGTGAAACTCTGTGAGAAAGTGTAACAGACTCAGCAAGTAACTCCACAGAGGATCTATACGGAGTCACTGTCAGATTCCGAGCTATAACTTTGGGACCTTAGTTAATATAATAAACAGGTTAGTAAGGCAAGTGCGAGTCAACATTTTTGAAATGATCAAATCAGACCTTTTGAAGTTTCATGCATCTATGATGGACGAGGGCTATTCAGAAAGTAAGATCCAAGAGGTTGTGAAATGGAAACGACAGCTAAAATCTGTTGAAGTTGTGCATGGATGTGTCGTGCAGTGTCGGGAGTATGTCCGCGATCGTGTCAGTTCTGAGCACACAGTGAGCACATGAAGATGCTTAGAACAATAGCCTCTCCCGCCAAGTACGGCTCCCCACTGAGAGGTTTCGCCCGATTTAATGCAACACTACTTAACGTATCTGTCATTAATTTCCTTCTTCATGACAATTCCAGGCCGCACACTGCAGGGACAGACAATGAGAACGCCCAGCAGCATCTTCAATGGGAAGTGTTTGAACATCGACCATAAAGGCCGGACTTGACTCCTGTTCATCTCATCTCAAATGAATTGCTGGCTATGAAGACAACATTTTGGTACAGACAACTAACTGCAGGTCAGCCTAAAAAAGTGACGGAAAGCACAAGGGTCTAGTTTTTAAGACGAGGGTATTGGAAAGTTGGTACAAGGCTACGATAAATGCCTCTGTTGGAGCGGCGACTATGTAGAGAAGTATCTGGAGGTTGTAGAAAACTGTTGCAAATAAAACATTTTTTTTCACTGTGGTATCCATTTCGCAATCGATCGGATCTTACTTTCCGAATAGGCCTTGGATATAGGGGCAACATTAATAAAATCGGAAAACTGCAGGGATGGATTCTTATCTGGAAATGGAGGAAAAGAAAGTGCTATGAATATGTGTCCGGAAATAGACGGTGTACGTGCAACGACAACACGGTAGAAACTTGCATCGCATCCAGATCAAAACAGATGTTCAAAGTGGTCTCCATAGGATGTAATCCACGCGTTCACGCGTCGTATCGTGGAATGCCACACTCTTTCGCACTTTCCAGCCTCCCTCTGAATAGCGTCACATACGTCGTTAACACCCTGTTGAAGGATCTGCACATAAGGAACTGGTGCAGCAGACACAATAGGTTTCAAATATCCCGAGAGATAAAAATCCAGCGGGTAGAAGCCCAATGACCCAGCAGGCCACGCTACAGGGCCTCCGCCTTCTATCCAACATCCGGGGATGATGATGAAGTGTTGGCGAACTGTAATGCGCAAGTACGGCGACGCTCTGTCATGCAGAAATCACATAACCTGTCGTAGTGCCAAAGGTACATTCTCAAGAGGCCCAGGCAGAGTATTCTACATGAATTTCGGGTTCGTTCCTCCTTCGAAGCACTGTGGAAGAATAACTGTCCAAGTTTGTGGTCGCCAAGAAACCCTGCCCACACATTGATGCTGAACTGCTGCTGGTTAGACGCCTCAGCCATTCCCACAAATGACAATTATGCAAACTTATGATTCCAGCTCTGGTAAAGGCTGCTTTGTCGGTAAAGAGACAAATGACATAAATCCCATAATTGTGATGGTCTGGTGCAAAAACCTTCGACAAAACCGTTCCCATAGAGGGAAATTCACTGCTGATAACCCTTACACACGTTGCAGGTAACAGAGATAGTAGTGATTGTCATGCAGGAAACACATAATCTCATTCTGGCTTACATCATGTTGGCGGGCCACTTTCCTGGGACTTGTCTCAGTATTCTGTAGCACTCGATCCTCCAAATCTGATGTACGTACAGTCCGCCGCCTCCCCCCACGTTCGTCTGTCTGAAAGGACACATGATCTCACAGTCTCCCAAAAAGGGCTTGAAATGTTTTGTGATGGGGTTGGTGTGTGTGTGAGGGTACTTGTTTTTCTATAGCTGTGATGCCTCTCTACCGTTTTCATGTGCTTGGCCGTACACAACCTCCACTTCGGCTTGTTGCCGATTTGAATACCAGACCGTTCTTTACAGAACGTTGTGTCAATCAAACAGCTGCAACGCACAAGGAACGCACGGCACGTTGTTAGGGGAACGTTCATTCTCCTGCGCCATCTAAGCAAAGACGCATTTCCGGATACATGTTCATAAGACCTTTTTCTCTCCATTTTCAGTCAGGATTCTGTCCGTACTGTTTGACGGTTTTTCAGCCTAAATATGCTGACTGAAGCAAAAAGCTGCACCAAGGCTGTGATTCGAACCACGGTCTCCTGCTCATTAGACAGATATGCTAAACACTACGCCACCCTGACTGGTGCTTTAATCAAATGAAACTATTTGATTGAAGCACGTATGCCTGGGTTTCAGGCAGGATTCCCCATTCCATTAGGTGCTGTGATGGCATTCCAATATATCTGGCTAGCCTGTGCAAGACTGCTTGAGTTTAGGGGGAATACCAGGCGGGTTCAGGCATGAATGGGAATTTGAATTGAACTAGTGTAGTCGACGCATTGGTGCAAATCCACTGTGCCACAGTAGTTCAGTCATTAGAGCATGTGTCAAGTGAGCAGGAGCGCCACGTTCGAATCCTGCACTTGGTACAAATTTTCGTTCGTAGCTTCAGTCTACACATATACATTCCTGAAATGAACTGGCCTGGTCAGAGCCACTAGATAAATCATACCCACTATCCTTGTAAGTGTCTCCGACCAAGCAGAACCACGGTCTGGGAAGTGATACATATTTCCATGAAAATGCACATGATAGGTCCAGCGCTGGATGCGCTATGCGGCAGAAATCGCTTAGAGGCGCAGCCTTTTCACTTCTCCCCCCTAACCCCCCAACCCCCGCCCCCAATTGGGTGACATTCATTGTTTATTTCTCATTCATTCCTTTCCAACGTCGACTTACGTAGCTCTTCAAGTTTGAAAAAAACAAAAAAAGGAAATCTTATTTCTCTGTATTTACAATACGTTTTACTGTTCCTTCGTTCTCAGAGTCAGTCCCGGCAGCTGGGTTGCGGGGAACACCATGGCTATACCTCGAGATCCGACCCTTGCCGTTTATGGCCTCATAACCTACAGCGAGTGCAAAAAACGGAAATGTTCGGACCTCCATGTCCATCATCACTGCATTCTCTGGTTTCGGCTCTTGAGGAAGAATGGACTGCCATTCCTCCACAGATATTCAGACACCTGAAAAAAAAACGTCCTCACCAGAGCTGAGGTTGGACATATTAGTGTCCAGTAACAGGAGTCTTATCATCCAGATTCAGGTCTTCTGTGGTTTTCCTAAAGATAAAAATTTGGGAATTTCATTTGATAGGTGCACCGTCAATATCCTTCCCCACCGTTTCCTTGTACGAGTTTTTGCAGTATCTCCCATACACGTGTGTATAAGTAAGTGTGTTATTAAACGCGCTAGCCGATCGATGATTCATCTTGTGTACCGAGAGAGAGCGAGTCTTTTTCCTTACCCCCTTACCCCTCACCAGCTTGCTGGAGGCTGCGTGTGAATTTATCACAGGGGGCGACTCCTCGCCGATTCTTTGAAAAATTGAACTCCCATGTCGTAGAAAAAAAGCAATGTTTTAAGAAAAGCTAGTTTTCCACGCATCGCAATGCTTATCACGTCATGGCTCCTGACGTATGTGTCGCACAATGATATTATTTTTTAGGTAAATTTAGTGGTATGTACCTATGCTGTCTGCAAAATGTGTTCCCAATATAGTTGTTACTAACTATGAAAAATGTTATATGATGAATATTACTTTAAAAGTCTTCAGGTTTATTTAGGTCAACAATTTGGAACCTTCCACTTCCTGAATCCACATTTATCACCTTAAAGTAGATATGTGATGACTTACGCCAGCGTAAAACATTGCTGTTATGCTATTCCTGCCGTCAGCGACATATAATGGATTATTACAAGTGGCTGAACAGATGAACAGGTGCACACTTTGGCACAGATGTTGATCCCTGACAACCATACGATGCTTAACCGCGGCACTGGGCCAATACACACAGATCCGTGAGGCTACGGTCTGAAGAAGATAAATAGAAGTTTCAACACCTTCTCTAGACACCGCACGCACCCAAATTAAACTTCACGAGATTGTTAAAGCAGGTTTTTAAGAACTATGTGCGGCAGTATTTTTCACGTCCACAAACATTGCAAGAAAGCTACAATTCGCTTCTAGGGAACGGTACACTTTTCAGTTCCAGAATTTACATGGATGAATCCGATGACGAACAACAAATGCAAGTCATGTGGAATATCGTTTAAGTGTTCCTATTTTTTTACCATTTTCTCTGTCGCTGTGATACCTATGTAGTTGGAATTCATTTGATGACTTACAATTAGGTCATGAAACGTCTTTCTTTTATATTTAAGAATATAAAAATTTCCGTCATTCTTTTTTCTACTTTGTATCACGTATAATCACATATAATGTCACTACAAACTTAATCCTATATTTTTCGTTCGTAATGCTCAAAAATGATTGTATCCTTTAACAATGAAAGTTACACCACACTAATTTTTGCTTTCGATTGGTGGACTACAAGAGAATAATTTATATCAAGTAACTCTAAAACAAAGCCGACGGGAGATCCGAGGAGGCAGTTCAACAGTCTAATTGGAAAGATTTTTTTTTTATCCGGTCTCTTTGACAATTCCCTTCGTAAGCTGAGAGTATTATATCGTATGTGTACATGTTGAGAGTAAGTGACTGTGTCGAGTGTCTGTGAAGATTTTACTGTCTTGTGTATGGCCCTGATGCAGATCAGAGACACACTGACTACTAGTCTCGAAAAACACTAAAGGAGACCCGAAGTCGACGTCCTGAACCGACGAACGGACCACCATCAACAGCGACATCTGCATGCCGTCACGGCACGAGACACTGCGGAGTAGTCTGCCTGAATAGCAGATTCAACAACCTCTTCTTGAGAAAGTCAATGCAGCAATTGTTCGCCTCCGGTAGCTGAGTGGTCAGCGCGACAGAATGTCAATCCTAAGTGCCCTGATTCGATTCTCGGTTGGGTCGGACATTTTTCTCCACTCAAGAACTGGGTGTTGTGTTGTCTTCATCATCATTTCATCCTCATTGACGCGCTAGTCACCTAAGTGGCGTCAAATCGAAAGACTTGCACCCGGCGAACGGTCCTCCCGATGGGAGGCCCTAGTCACATTACATTTACGGTTTCAAAAAATGGCTCTGAGCACTATGGGACTTAACAGCTGTGGTCATCAGTCCCCTATAACTTAGAACTACTTAAACCTAACTAACCTAAGGACATCACACACATCCATGCCCGAGGCAGGATTCGAACCTGCGACCGTAGCAGTCGCGCGGTTCCGGACTGCGCGCCTAGAACCGCGAGACCACCGCGGCCCGCACATTTACGGTTTACTACAGGAGTTTATGAATCGTATATGTTGCACTGTTTATTATTACAGGGTGATTCAGTAAAAGTGTTCACATATTTCTTGAATCTCTAGCGGTTCTAGGCGCTCAGTCCGGAGCCGTGCGACTGCTACGGTCGCAGGTTCGAATCCTGCCTCGGGCATGGATGTGGGTGATGTCCTTAGGTTAGTTAGGTTTAAGTAGTTCTAAGTTCTAGGGGATTGATGACCACAGATGTTAAGTCCCATAGTGCTCAGAGCCATTTGAACCATTTATTTCTTGAATCGTTGAAGATATCGTAACTCTCTCTCCACCCAGATGAAATGCAAGGAATTCCTCACTAAACAATTTGTAGTCTCTTGTGATAGCTACATTAATCACAGAGGCATCAGTATCAACTCACTTTTTCTATCTGCAACTCTGTTCATTCCTTCTACCACTATAGTGAACATCCAAGACGTAAATTCAATAGCGATTGATTCTATGAAACTCGATAAGTAGGTGTATAAAAATTACAGCACTTAGAACTTACGAATGAGGCATTTTGAACATCAAATACATTGCTGACTTTCGGGGAAGTTAGTGAGGTCATACCCAACTAAGGAAATGCGCCTCATCTGGTAGGGAGGAAACAGCGTAGCACCATTGCATGTATCGTGAGCTAGTTCCTTTGAAAAAATTACTTTCACAAACAAAGCTAAATACATATTCAATTTCTTTACGGACAATGCAAAAGAAATGTGGAGAGAAAAGTTGAGTTGTAGGCTCAAAAGTAGCCTGATTGAAGATATCAGACAAAAATAAAACTGAAGTGATTGGCAAAAAAAATTGATATTGGAAGGACGCTGGAATGCACTGTAAGGATTAGAGGTTAAGCTTACAACGACATGTACGAACAGTTTTTTGGCAGCTGCTCCTGGTAATCCACATGTTCCCTATACAAACACTGCGTGTTGCTATAGTATATGTCAGTCCCCCGTAATTCGCATTTTGCACACAAACAGTTCAACAGAACAACGCATCACCTCACACTTTGAAAACATCACGAATAAACGGCCAAGCACACGAAAAATTCACTTGAAAACAGAAATCATTTTCGAAAATGCGTCGTGCAAATTATAAATGAAATAAAATTGTGACCGGTAGCGGAAGAGTTTATTTTACAAACAAACGAATTGTTTTTAAAGTTGCAGGCTCTCACGACTCATTCCTAGTAAATGATGTCAAATTAAAGAGATCGTATTTTATAACACCTCTCAAGTCTCAATTTGTCTGGGTTGGTTTTATTTTCTTGACTAATCAGCCTATTTGCTTTAATTACTGTTACATTTTATTTGAATAATTCAAAGAAATATGCATTTGATCTGCTGTTCAAAGATTATTTCAATTACGGAACTAACAATGTCTTGCGATAATGCGAATACAATCCTCAGAGTGGCTGTATTTTTATGGACTCTTTTGTTTGTCTTACTTTTCAACAGTATGTAACTTCCAAAATTCAGTGTATTCTCATCTGCCAATTTGGTTTCATGATGGCTGAAGTTTTAATTTTTTTTATGCGTTTCTCCTGGTTTGTAGCACTTCCCTGGCTTTAGGAGTAAGTTTATGTTAATTGCGTCAAAGAAAAAATGGTTCTAATGGCACTGAGCACTATGGGACTTAACATTTGAGGTCATCAGTCCCTCTAGATTTAGAACTACTTAAACGTAACTAACCTAAGGACATCCACACATCCATGCCCGAGGCAGGATTCGAAACTGCGACCGTAGCAAGTTCGTGGTTCCGGACTGAAGCGCCTAGAACCACGCGACCACAACGGCCGGCTCCGCCAAAGATACTTTTGATTTTGGGTTGAACTGGCTTGAGGACTGATTTTCTCTGATTTTGAATATATGTCTCAGCCTTATCTCCTTAGAATCGGATATACCAGTTGCGCCACTGATGGTGGAGAATTTTTCACGTCCTGAGGTCGTTTTGTGTCTACTGTTACGCTCAGCTGTTGTGCATTGAATTATAGAGTTGACTTCGTAAAATCATACACAGTAGATAATAAGTAGGTGACAGTTCCAGAATTTTAAGTTACGGCCACACCACTGGTGAACAGACACTGACCACACAGCCACTTGATCCAAGTCAGATGCAAAGTGGATTTTGTTAAATGAGATGACCCTTCTGCTAGTTACACCGCACCAGGAGTCAATCATCACCGTTATGGTCTTCGCTCTCACCCTGGCAAGAGGCCTTTACAGGGCTCTGCCACGTCGGCCTGATTTTTTAACGAGGTTGTTTCTGCTCTCCCTCTCCCTTTCTACTCACTTGTACACTGAGCCCCTGTGCTTCAGATCAATAATGCGGAGCTAAATGCGCGTAATCTATATAAAAATGTAAATGTTACTTTGTTCAGAATCGTGTAACTCCGAAAGTACTTGACTGATTGCCTTGAAATTTTGTCACTTTGGATTCTAATACAGACATGTTTTAAGGTACGTAAATTCTTTAATATATGATATATAATACAGGCACATGCAATGTTTAGACTTTTTGTAACAACGTTTCCTTAATATTAAATTAATTTAATGTTGTGTGCTACATATATTTAGAATATACGTTAATTAAAACATGCGCTCTTTCCAGTGCAACATTGTATCAAAATTTCAAAGCAATAGGTCAAAAGTTTTCGGAGAGTTGCGATTATAAAACATCTACACTTTCTATATACATACAAATTAATATAGATGTCTGTTTCTTCAAAATCTCAAATCTCCGAAAGTTCTTCATCGACTGCTTTGAAATTTTGACACAACGCAGCATTAGAATACTCAAGTTTTTTATATACCTACTACAACGCCATCTGGTACATATGTAATATACATGGTGGTCCACTGATCGTGACCGGGTCAAATATCTCAAGAAATAAGCATCAAACGAAAAAACTACAAAGAACGAAACTTGTCTAACTTGAAGGTAGAAACCAGATGGCGCTTTGATTGGCCCGCTAGATGGCGCTGCCATAGGTCAAACGCATATCAACTGCATTTTTAAAAATAGGAACCCCATGTTTATTATATATTCATGTAGTACGTAAAGAAATATGAAAGTTTTAGTTGGACCACTTTTTTCGCTTTGTGATAGATGGCGTTGTAATAGTCACAAACATATGGCTCACAGTTTTAGACGAACAGTTGGTAACAGATTTTTTAAATTAAAATACAGAACGTAAGTACGTTTGAACATTTTATTTCGGTTGTTCCAATGTGATACATGTACCTTTGTGAACGTATCATTTCTGACAACCCATGCTGTTACAGCGTGATTACCTGTAAATACCAAATTAATGCAATAAATGCTCAAAACCATGCCCGTCAACCTCAACGCATTTGGCAATACGTGTAATGACATTCCTCTCTACAGCGAGTAGTTCGCCTTCCATGATGTTCGCACATGCATCGACAATGCTCTGACGCATGTTGTCAGTCGTAGTCGGTGGATCACGACAGCAAATATCCTTCAACTTCTGTCATGCAATGAAACATCTTGTAGTAATATCGGTAGAACATTACATAGGAAATCAGCATACATTGTACTATTTAGATTGCCATCGATAAAATTGGGGCCAATTATCCTTTCTCCCATAATGCCGCACCATGCATCAACCCGCCAAGGACGCTGATGTTGCACTTGTCGCAGCCATCGTGAATTTTCCGTTGCCAGTAGTGCATATTATGCCGGTTTACTTTACCACTGTTGGTGAATGACGCTTCGTCGCTAAGTAGAACACGTGCAAAACATCTGTCATCGTCCCGTAAATTCTCTTGTGCCCAGTGACAGAACTGTGCACGACTTTCAGAGTCGTCGCCATGCAATTTCTGGTGCATAGAAATATGGTACGGGTGCAATCGATGTTGCTCTAGCATTCTGAGACCAACGTTTTTGAGATTCCCGATTCTCGCGCAGTTTGTCTGCTACTGATATGCGGATTAGCCCCGACAGCAGCTGAAACACCTACTTGGGCATCACCATTTGTTGCAGGTCGTGGTTAACGTTTCACATGAGGCTGAACACTTCCTGTTTCCTTAAATAACGTAACTATCCGGCGAACGGTCCGGACGCTTGGATGATGTCGTCCAGGATGCCGAGCAGCATACATAGCACAGGCCCGTTGAGCATTTTGATCACAATAGCCATACATCAACACCATATCGACCTTTTCCGCAATTGGTAAAGGGTCCATTTGAACACGGGTAATGTATCACGAAGCAAATACCGTCCGCACTGGCGGAATGTTACGTGTTACCACGTACTTATGCGCCATCTATCACAAAGCAAAAAAAAGTGCTCCAACTAAAACTTTCACATTTCTTTACGTACTGCACGAATATATAATAAACATGTGGTTCCAATTTTAAAAAACCCAGTTGATATCCGTGCAACCTATGGCAGCGCCATCTAGCGGGCCGACCACAGCGCCATCTGGTTTCCCCCTTCAAGCTAGACGAGTTTCGTTCTTTGCAGTTTTTTGTTTGATGCTTATTTAGTGAGATATTTAACCCGGTCACTATCAATGGACCATGCTGTGTATGTACATTGTTACCAAAAATCTCTGAACCTACTTTTCGGATTTACTTCAAGTTTTTACACGTTACTGTAATAAACTTTTAGACACATACAGACTACATACATTTTAATATATATATATATATATATATATATATATATATATATATATAATAGTGAAAGATTGTTAGCAAACAGGAAAGTCGTATTGAAGAGTTATTGGTTTGTGACTAGAATACTACAATAGAATCTGAATTTACAATAACAATAAACAACGCTCAAAGTCAGAAAGAGGGGGAAGAGAAGATAGAGAGTGAGATGGGAGGAATTGGACTTAGAAAACGGGAAGGAAGAGACGAACAGAGAGAGAAGGGCAGGAGGAGATGGACAGAGGAAGGGGGCAGGAGGTGACAGTCTGAGAGAGGGGCAGAGAGAGAGGGGGCGGGAGAAGGTGTAGAGAGAGAGGAAGGAAGGAGGAGGAAATGGACAACGAAAGGGGAAGGGGGAGATAGGCAGAGACAGGGGAGACACGGAGATTTGGACATATATCCAGTTCACATGCTGTTGTTGTTGTGGTCTTCAGTCCTGCGAGGGGCAGAGAGAGAGGGGGCGGGAGAAGGTGTAGAGAGAGAGGAAGGAAGGAGGAGGAAATGGACAACGAAAGGGGAAGGGGGAGATAGGCAGAGACAGGGGAGACACGGAGATTTGGACATATATCCAGTTCACATGCTGTTGTTGTTGTGGTCTTCAGTCCTGCGACTGGTTTTATGCAGCTCTCCCAGCTACTCTGTCCTGTGCAAGTTTCTTCATCTCCCAGAACCTACTGCAACCTACATCCTTCTGAATCTGCTTAGTGTATTTATCTCTTGGTCTCCCTCTACGATTTTTACCCTCCACACTGCCCTCCAATACAAAACGGATGATCCCTTGATGGCTCAGAACATGTCCTACCAACCGATCCCTTCTTCTAGCCAAATTGTGCCACAAACTTCTCTTCTCCCCAATCCTATTCAACACTTCCACATTAGTTATGTGATCTATCCATCTAATCCTCAGCATTCTTCTCGTAGCACATTTCGGAAACTTCTATTCTCTTCTTGTCTAAAATATTTACCATCCACGTTTCATATCCATACATGGCTACACTCCATACAAATACACTCCTGGAAATGGAAAAAAGAACACATTGACACCGGTGTGTGAGACCCACCATACTTGCTCCGGACACTGCGAGAGGGCTGTACAAGCAATGATCACACGCACGGCACAGCGGACACAACAGGAACCGCGGTGTTGGCCGTCGAATGGCGCTAGCTGCGCAGCATTTGTGCACCGCCGCCGTCAGTGTCAGCCAGTTTGCCGTGGCATACGGAGCTCCATCGCAGTCTTTAACACTGGTAGCATGCCGCGACAGCGTGGACGTGAACGGTATGTGCAGTTGACGGACTTTGAGCGAGGGCGTATAGTGGGCATACGGGAGGCCGGGTGGACGTACCGCCGAATTGCTCAACACGTGGGGCGTGAGGTCTCCACAGTACATCGATGTTGTCGCCAGTGGTCGGCGGAAGGTGCACGTGCCCGTCGACCTGGGATCGGACCGCAGCGACGCACGGATGCACGCCAAGACCGTAGGATCCTACGCAGTGCCGTAGGGGACCGCACCGCCACTTACCAGCAAATTAGGGACACTGTTGCTCCTGGGGTATCGGCGAGGACCATTCGCAACCGTCTCCATGAAGCTGGGCTACGGTCCCGCACACCGTTAGGCCGTCTTCCGCTCACGCCCCAACATCGTGCAGCCCGCCTCCAGTGGTGTCGCGACAGGCGTGAATGGAGGGACGAATGGAGACGTGTCGTCTTCAGCGATGAGAGTCGCTTCTGCCTTGGTGCCAATGATGGTCGTATGCGTGGTTGGCGCCGTGCAGGTGAGCGCCACAATCAGGACTGCATACGACCGAGGCACACAGGGCCAACACCCGGCATCATGGTGTGGGGAGCGATCTCCTACACTGGCCGTACACCTCTGGTGATCGTCGAGGGGACACTGAATAGTGCACGGTACATCCAAACCGCCATCGAACCCATCGTTCTACCATTCCTTGACCGGCAAGGGAACTTGCTGTTCCAACACGACAATGCACGTCCGCATGTATCCCGTGCCACCCAACGTGCTCTAGAAGGTGTAAGTCAACTACCCTGGCCAGCAAGATCTCCGGATCTGTCCCCCATTGAGCATGTTTGGGACTGGATGAAGCGTCGTCTCACGCGGTCTGCACGTCCAGCACGAACGCTGGTCCAACTGAGGCGCCAGGTGGAAATGGCATGGGAAGCCGTTCCACAGGACTACATCCAGCATCTCTACGATCGTCTCCATGGGAGAATAGCAGCCTGCATTGCTGCGAAAGGTGGATATACACTGTACTAGTGGCGACATTGTGCATGCTCTGTTGCCTGTGTCTATGTGCCTGTGGTTCTGTCAGTGTGATCATGTGATGTATCTGACCCCAGGAATGTGTCAATAAAGTTTCCCCTTCCTGGGACAATGAATTCTCGGTGTTCTTATTTCAATTTCCAGGAGTGTAATTTCAGAAACGACTACCTGACACTTAAATCTATACTCGATGTTAACAAATTTCTCTTCTTCAGAAACGCTTTCCTTGCCATTGCCAGTCTACATTTTATATCCTCTCTACTTCGACCATCATCAGTTATTTTGCTCCCCAAATAGCAAAACTCCTTTACTACTTTAAGTGTCTCATTTCCTAATCTAATTCCTCAGCATCGACCGACTTCATTCGACTACATTCCATTATCCTCGTTTTGCTCTTGTTGATGTTCATCCCATATCCTCCTTTCAAGACACTATCCATTCCGTTCAACTGCTCTTCCAAGTCCTTTGCTGTCTCTGACAGAATTACAATGTCATCGGCGAACCTCAAAGTTTTTATTTCTTCTCCATGGATTTTAATACCTACTCGGAATTTTTCTTTTGTTTCCTCTACTGCTTGCTCAATATACAGATTGAATAACATTGAGGAGAGGCTGCAACCATTTCTCACTCCCTTCCCAACCACTGCTTCCCTTTCATGCCCCTCGACTCTTATAACTGCCATCTGGTTTCTGTACAAATTGTAAATAGCTTTTCGCTCCCTGTATTTTACCCCTGCCACCTTTAGAATTTGAAAGAGAGTATTCCAGTCAACATTGTCAAAAGCTTTCTCTAAGTCTACAAATGCTATAAACGTAGATTTGCTTTTCCTTAATCTAGCTTCTAAGATACGTCTTAGGGTTAGTATTGCCTCACGTGTTACCATATATCTACGGAATCCAAACTGATCTTCCCCGAGATCGGCTTCTACTAGTTTTTCCATTTCGTCTGTAAAGAATTCGCATTAGTATTTTGCAGTTATGACTTATTAAACTGATAGTTCGGTAATTTCCACATCTGTCAACACCTCCTTCCTTTGGAATTGGAATTATTATATTCTTCTTGAAGTCTGAAGGTATTTCGCCTCTCTCATACATCTTGCTCACCAGATAGTAGAATTTTGTCAGGACTGGCTCTCCCAAGGCTGTCAGTAGTTCTAATGGAATGTTGTCTACTCCCGGGGCTTTGTTTCGAGTCGGGTCTTTTAGTGCTCTGTCACACTCTTCACTTCATCTTCATCTACATTTTCTTCCATTTCCAAAATATTGTCCTCAAGTACATCGCCCTTGTATAGACCCTCTATATACTCCTTCCATCTTTCTGCTTTCCCTTCTTTGCTTAGAAGTGAGTTTCCATCTCAGCTCTTGATATTCGTACAAGTGGTTCTCTTTACTCCAAAGGTCTCTTTAATTTTCCTGTAGGCAGTATCTATCTTACCCCTAGTGAGATAAGCCTTTACATCCTTACATTTGTCCTCTAGCCATCCCTGCTTAGCCATTTTGCACTTCCTGTCGATCTCATTTTTGAGACGTTTGTATTCCTTTTTGCCTGCTTCAGTTACTGCATTTTTATATTTTCTCCGTTCATCAATTAAATTCAGTATTTCTTCCGTTACCCAAGGACTTCTACTAGCCCTCGTCTTTTTACCTACTTGATCCTCTGCTGCCTTCACTACTTCATCCCTCAAAGCTACCCATTCTTCTTCTACTGTATTTCTTTCCCCCATTCTTGTCAATTGTTACCTTATGCTCTCCCTGAACCTCTCTACAAACTCTGGTTCTTTCAGTTTATCCAGGTCCCATGTCCTTAAATTCCCACATTTTTGCACTTTTTTCTGCTTTAGTCGACAGTTCATAACCAATAGATTGTGGTCAGAGTCCACATCTGCCTCTGGAAATATCTTAAAATTTTTAACCTGGTTTTCAATCTCTGTCTTACCATTGTATAATCTATGTGGAACCTGTCAGTATCTCCAGGATTCTTCCATGTATACAATCTCCTTTTATGATTCTTGAACCAAATGTTAGCTATGATTAAGTTGTGCTCTGTGCAAAATTCTACCGCGTGGCTTCCTCTTTCGTTTCTTACCCCCAATCCATATTCACCTACTATGGTTCCTTCTCTCCCTTTTCCTACTGACGAATTCCAGTCACCCATGACTATTAAATTTTCGTCTCCCTTCACTATCTGAGTAATTTCTTTTATTTCATCATACATTTCTTCAATTTCTTGGTGATCTGCAGAGCTAGTTGGCATATAAACTTGTACTACTGTGATAGGCGTGGGCTTCGTATCGATCTTGGCCACAATAATGCGTTCACTATGCTGTTTGTAGTAGCTTACCAGCATTCCTATTTTCCTACTCATTATTAAACCTACTCCTGCATTACCCCTATTTGATTTTGTGTTTATAACCCTGTAGTCACCTGACCAGAAGTCTTGTTCCTACTGCCACCGAACTTCTCTAATTACCACTATATGTAACTTTAACCTATCCATTTCCTTTTTAAATTTTCTAACCTACCTGCCCGATTAAGGGATCTGACATTCCACGCTCCGATCCGTAGAACGCCAGTTTTCTTTCTCCTGATAATGACATCCTTCTGAGTAGTCCCCCCCCCCCCCCCCCCCGGGGAGATCCGAATGGGGGACTATTTTACCTCCGGAATATTTTACCCAAGAGGACCATACAGTACAGCTGCATGCCCTCGGGAAAAATTACGGCTGTAGTTTCCCCTTCTTTTCAGCCGTTCGTAGTACCAGCACAGAAATGCCGTTTTGGTTATTGTTACAAGGCCAGATCAGTCAATCATCCAACAACAATTCCGAGGAAGGGTTGAATACTTTCCAAGCGATCCGTGGTAGACGAATCATTTTGAGGAAGAGGACATAATAACAATTGATACTTTTAAAGGTTTGCAAGGAAATCAACAGAGGTACCCACGACCTCGATCAACATAACATGCGAGTCTAATAATTTTCCCCATTCTACCAAATTATTTAAATAATCTAACTAAATGTGAGGCTGAGAAAAATCCGACTGAAAGAAGACTGAAGCGAGAAGATCTTCGTAAGAGAAATGAAAAATGGTTTCCAGAAGAAGTGGTTAAAATATTTCTAGACATGTGTGAAAGTGTAGGTAGTACTTTAGGAAATGACACGTAGTAGCATATTGTAATAAAACATTGATTATGTTTCTACAAGTCATCAGTGGAAGAAATTCCAAAAATTAAGTGTAATGTAAAATTGACAATTATATACTTCTAGCTTCCTTACACATTTCTGCTAAAATTAAGTACTTATATCCAAGTAATGTCACACATTCTTTTCATTTATCTGGTTCTAGTTTTCTCATGTTGGTTTTTCTGATTAAGGAACGGCGAAGATAAACAGTACAAAGTGAAGAACATTCCAATTTCAAACAACTTCATCTTACCACAAAGCTTTAAAACTGTTTTCAAGGGAAATTTTATTTCACAATGATAATTTTTTTCCTGCATTCCTTAAATTTTTTAACCTTCTCTTTGCGCAATTCCTTCTGAATACGGAGGCACAAGGAACTAATCTATCAAAATAGCTCATCGTAACTATGTTGTTTATGAAACCAGATATCGCACTACGTCTTACTGTCGGCATTGACGAAACTGATAGTGCAATTATTTTGAAATTAAACAGCTGTATATCATCAAAAACCACTTGCTTCGTTTTACATTTAAGACGTGATAGAAAGTTACCATCATCATTTAAGTTTGTTGGCGTGGAGAAATTAGTTTTTAACGTGTTATGTATGTGTACACTGTGCATTTTTCCCTATACCTTACAACTGCACAATGTATTATTTTTGTGTATAAAATGTTCGTCATGTGTTAAAATTCCATTCTTGGTCGTTTAAATGGGAACAGTATTACCGATTCGTTCTTGCAGCGTTGGGCATGTGCAGCATGTGCAGATAACACGTCCTGCTATAAATTTGACTTTCGCAGAACGTTCCGTTTACGTGTTTAGTAATTTTTGTACTGTTTTAAATTCCATTTCTGACTATTTAAATAGGAAGATAATCGTGGCTGTCCGCATCAGAACTGGCAGAGAAGTGGAGGCAAAAGAGAAGCCTCTCGATGTCAGGCCGTGAAATTTTATACTTGCAATCTTACTCTTGATCTCTCAAAGACAACTGTGTATCATTTCCTTTATCCCCTTAATGCCGAATGTCGCGATTTCACCATCATGCAATGCGACGCCGATAAATGGAAGGTTAACTATTCTTCAGCGCCAGTGTCGCGAGATGCATATTCTACACGAAGCTATAAACACTTCTGACATGTGCTGCCGTCTCCTCAGTGTTCTAAAGTGACATGAGTTTTGACCTTTTCTTTCAGCAGAAATGTATCGCGTACTAAGGGGCCAAATTCTGATACTGAAGTTGCTAGACAAGGAAACTTAATCTCGCCCCACAGCCAGATTTGCAGTGATGACTTGTTTCGTTTGTGTTACAGGCCCCCAAGATGGCGCCGTGGCCCGGGAGGTAGCGTCTACTTCCCTCGGGGCCTCGGACATCCCCTAGCGGGCAACCGCAAGGTAAGCACGCCTACGCGCACCGCTTTCAGCAATAAACATCTGCCCTCCTTTGAGGTAATGACGAACCTACGTTACTGCGTTATTTCGAGACGACGTTTACTCAGGAGAGACTGCCTGAAACGAAAATAGAATCAACTTCACGTGTGTCTACGTAAGCCTAGTTGGCCCTCGGCTACCACTTCCTACACATACCAGTGTAGTCACGTAACGAAACCCGACTTGGAATCTGCGTTGTAACGTAAGATACGTGGCACGACAAACGCAGGCTGTTTGACTATCATACTGCTCGACTATCATAGGCACAAACGGAAGAGGCAAGCGGAGGACAACGGAACACTTGATAAACATAAGTCGGGAAACAAGTGCCCTGATAAGCCTTCTGGCTCTAATGACCTCGTTGTCGACGGGATGTTCACCTAGTCTCACGATGTATGCTGAGCAAGTGCAGTCCCACCAATGTTACAACACTGTTAATGTATAGGGCTACGTTTATTTCGAAACACTACAAGTGAGGTGTAAGTTACAAAGTGATGAATTGCTGTTGTTTGCTTTCATCGTAATTCCTAAGTGCTGCTAAACAGCGTTTCAACAATACGTGTCTTGGCTGTGCCTCGCCATTGTCATAGGACCCAGGTCTCTCGACTTGATCCCCTTGTTTTTCTTTCGTGTGTATTTAAAAGCTGTGGTGTATACCATCGCTGTTGATATGGGTGACAGATTCCGAGAACGCGTTGTAATCGGACTTTGTTGTAAGGTGTTGTACGCAGTCGGAATACGTCGTACTGGGGAAACCATTTGATTATTAGGATTATTTTTTGTTTCATTGTCATCCATTCGTCCGTTTTGTTTGTAAATATAATAAACATCATTATGGCGCTTTATTTTTGTAGATGGTTCTCCATCGCTTACAAGTATATGACTTTAATTCAACGACTAATTTTGATAGGACTATCATCATCTGCAGGAACATAGTTAAGCATAGTGAAGTCACAGTTTACGAACCATGGTATATGATAGCAATGGCTCACCATAGGTAGACATTGGCACTCGGTTACGTTAGACCAGATGCTGATGATGCTGTCGAGATTAGGAGCTGAATAGAATTAAATAATTTGTTCTGTTTCAGAACCTATGGCAACATCTCATTAGTTTCCAAACTGATTAGATAATACCCATATACATGTTCATGTCTGAGCTAACCATATCTGATGTCCCTTTACTAAAAAGGTGCTAATTTATAAGCTGCGACATGCGATTATTCATTTACAATATAAATATATTTCATTGGCAGATTAGCTTTGTCCCAAACGAACACAAGCTTTGTGCCATACGTGTTAGGACATCATTTCGAGACGACATTTACTAAGGAGAGACTGCCTGAAACGAAAATAGAATCGACTTCGCGTGTGTCTACATAAGCCTAGCCGGCCCCCTGCTACCACTTCCTACACATATCAATGTAGTCACACAACGAAACCTGACTTAGAATTTGCGTTTTGGCATAAGAAACTTGGCACGACAACAGCAGACTGTTTGACTATCTTACTGTTAGACTCCCACAGGCACATCTACATCTACATCTACATCCATACTCCGCAAGCCACCTGACGGTGTGTGGCGGAGGGTACGTTGAGCACCTCTATCGGTTCTCCCTTCTATTCCAGTCTCGTATCGTTCGTGGAAAGAAGGATTGTCGGTATGCCTCTGTGTGGGCTCTAATCTCTCTGATCTTATCCTCATGGTCTCTTCGCGAGATATACGTAGGAGGGAGCATGGCTGCTTGACTCCTCGGTGAAGGTATGTTCTCGAAACTTCAACAAAAGCCCGTACCGAGCTACTGAGCGTCTCTCCTGCAGAGTCTTCCACTGGAGTTTATCCATCATCTCCGTAACGCTTTCGCGATTACTAAATGATCCTGTAACGAAGCGCGCTGCTCTCCGGTGGATCTTCTCTATCTCTTCTATCAACCCTATCTGGTACGGATCCCACACTGCTGAGCAGTATTCAAGCAGTGGGCGAACAAGCGTACTGTAACCTACTTCCTTTGTTTTCGGATTGCATTTTCTTAGGATTCTTCCAATTAATCTCAGTCTGGCATCTGCTTTACCGACGATCAACTTTATATGATCATTCCATTTTAAATCACTCCTAATGCGTACTCCCAGATAATTTATGGAATTAACTGCTTCCAGTTGCTGACCTGCTATATTGTAGCTAAATGATAAGGAATCTTTCTTTCTAAGTATTCGCAGCACATTACACTTCTCTACATTGAGATTCAATTGCCATTCCCTGCGCCATGCATCAATTCGCTGCAGATCCTCTTGCATTTGAGTACAATTTTCCATTGTTACAACCTCTCATATACCACAGCATCATCCGCAAAAATCCTCAGTGAACTTCCGATGTCATCCACTTGGTCATTTATGTATAATGTGAATAGCAACGGTCCTTCGACACTCCCCTGCGGCACACCTGAAATCACTCTTACTTCGGATGACTTCTCTCCATTGAGTATGACATGCTGCGTTCCGTTATCTAGGAACTCTTCAATCCAATCACACAATTGGTCTGAAAGTTCACATGCTCTACCTTTGTTCATTAAACGACTGTGGGGAAATGTATCGAACGCCTTGGGGTGGTCAAGAAACACGGCATCTACCTGGGAACCCGTATCTATGGCCCTATGATTCTCGTGGACGAATAGCGCGAGCTGGGTTTCGCACGATCGTCTTTTTCGAAACCCATGCTGAGTCCCACAGAGTAAATTTCTAGTCTCCAGAAAAGTGATTATACTTGAACACAATACGTGTTCCAAAATTCTACGACTGATAGACGTTAGAGATATAGGTCTATAGTTCTGCACGTCTGTTCGACGTTCCTTCTTGAAAACGGGGATGACCTGTGCCCTTTTCCAATCATTTAGAACGCTACGCTCTTCTAGAGACCTACGGTACACCGCTGCAGGAAGAGGGGCAAGTTTCTTCGCGTACTCTGTGTAAAATCCCATCAGGTCCAATGGCCTTTCCTCTTTTGAACGATTTTAATTGTTTCTCTATCCCTCTGTCGTCTATTTCGATATCTACCATTTTTTCATCTGTGCGACAATCTAGAGATGGAACTACAGTGCAGTCTTCCTCTGTGAAACAGCTTTGGAAAAAGACATTTAGTATTTCGGCCTTTAGTCTGTCATCCTCCATTTCAGTACCATTTTGGTCACAGAGTGTCTGGACATTTTGTTTTGATCCACCTACCACTTTGACATAAGACCAAAATTTCTTAGGATTTTCTGCCAAGTCAGTACATAGAACTTAACTTTCGAATTCATTGAACGCCTCTTGCATAGCCCTCTTCACACTACATTTCGATTCACGTAATTTTTGTTTGTCTGCAAGGCTTTGGCTATGTTTATGTTTGTTGTGAAGTTCCCTTTGCTTCCGCAGCAGTTTTCTAACTCGGTTGTTGTACCACGGTGGCTCTTTTCCATCTCTTACGATCTTGCTTGGCACATACTCATCTAACGCATATTGTACGATGGTTTTGAACTTTGTCCACTGATCCTCAACACTATCTGTACTTGAGACAAAACTTTTGTGTTGAGACGTCAGGTACTCTGTAATCTGCTTTTTGTCACTTTTGCTAAACAGAAAAATCTTCCTACCTTTTTAATATATCTACTTACGGCTGAAATCATCGATGCAGTAACCGCTTTATATCGCTGATTCCCTGTTCTGCGTTAACTGTTTCAAATAGTTCGGGGCTGTTTGTCACCAGAAGGTCTAATATGTTATCGCCACGAGTCGGTTCTCTGTTTAACTGATCAAGGCAGATAAAGAACTTAAAAAAAGTACACTAGATTCTTTGTCCCTGCCACCCGCTATGAACGTTTGAGTCTCCCTGTCTATATCCGGCAAATTAAAATCTACGCCCAGAACTATAACATGGTGGGGAAATCTACTCGAAATATTTTTCAAATTATCCTTCAGGTGCTCAGCCACAACAGCTGCTGAGCCAGGGGGCCTATAGAGACATCCCATGACCATGTCTGGGCCTGCTTTAACCGTGACCTTCACTCAAATTATTTCACATTTCGGATCTCCGTCAATTTCCTTCGATACTATTGCACTTCCTATCGCTATAAACACGCCTCCCCCTTCACTGTCCAGCCTGTGTCTGCGGTATACATACCAATCTGAGTTTAGAAATTCATTACTGTTTACATCTGGTTTCAGCCAACTTTCTGTCTCTAGTACCATGTGGGCATTGTGACCTTTATTAATGAGAGCAGTTCTGAGATCTTTCTATAGACGCTCCCGCAGTTCACTATTAGCAGATTAATATTGTAATTCTCTTTTGCATTTTGCCTACTCCTACCTTGCGCGTCTCAGGAGGCGTCTTGTCTGGCCTAGGGAAGGAATTCTCTAACCTAAAAAAACCACAGGTGTACTCCACACGTACTCCGCTACCCTTGTAGCCGCTTCCTGCGTTTAGTGCACGCCTGACCTATTCAGGGGGACCCTACATTTCTTCACCCGATAGCGGAGGTCCAGAAATTTGCACCCCAGATCTCCGCAGAATCTTCTGAGCTTCTGGTTTAAGCCTTCCACTCGGCTCCAAATCAGAGGACCGTGATCGGTTCTGGGAACGATACTACAAGTAGTTAGCTCAGATTCCACCCCGCGAGCGAGGCTTTCCGCCTTCACCAACTCCGCCAACCGCCTGTATGAACGGAGTATGACCTCTGAACCCAGACGGCAGGATTCATTGGTGCCGACATGAGCAACAATTTGCAGTCGGGTGCACCAAGTGTTCTCTATCGCCGACGGCAAGGCCTCCTCCACATCTCGGATGAGACCCCCCCCCCCCCCCCCCTCCCGCCTTCTTCCCCGACCTTTCCGCTATTTACCTAAGGTACAATCGAAAGGGACAAGCAACAATGAAACTAATAAATAATCTTAATAAACATGGGCCGGGAAACGAATGCCCTGTTATACCTTATGCCTCTAATAATCTCGTTGTCGACGGGACGTTAATCTGCTCTCACGACGTATGTTGAACAAGTGCAGTCTCACCAATGTTACAACACTGTTGACGTATAGGGCTACGTTTACTTCGAAAAACTGCAAGGGAGGTGTAAATTATAAATTGATGAATTGCTGTTTGCTTTCATCACCATTCCTCAGTACGACTAAATAGTTTATATGTTACTTAAGAGTTTGGAAATTATGATGATTTGATAATTCATTTGCAGTGACACAAAAAATAGGAGGAAACAGGAAGGGCCTGTGCTGCAATAAACAAGCAAGCAAGAATCGTTGGACACGACAACGCGAGAAGGACTATCCTTCCTTTGCCTGACTTGGTTCATCCATTTATCAACGAGACATAGTGTATTCCTTGTACTCTAAACTTAGACACATATTTTATTCTGAAAAATGATCAAAATTATCAACGACATCCATCTTTTAAGAGCTTGGAATTATGAACGACACATAATGTTCTACATCTTCCCGTAGGCTTTATATCTTCTATATCATTCCTGTCTTCTCGAGAGAAACTTATCTCGACTGCAGTAGTTCTCGAAATTTTGACTCCGATTCTGAAGATTTTTGTTATCAGCAAATACTGGAATAATAAAAGGACAACATGACAGATAAGCTACAAAATACACACTACAAAAAAGTTTTGCATCACCCCGGTTCCCAGAACTCCTGAAGACACTAACTGTTGATATCGTATCACAGACACAGTCCCTATGACGGTTCAGAGACGTCACTAAACCCGCCTAAAGATGTAAACAACCTTGCATGAGCAGTGCCTATTAGACAGAGGGGGTCAGACAGGCGATCAGTGCCAGTCATTCCACTAGGAAGGAGGTACACGGCTTGTGTTCTCTGTAGTTCAACCATCCCTAGACGGTCAATAACACCATTCATTACGGACAATTGCATTTACTTATTTAAAAACAAGGTAAATATATCACATTTTAGGGTTCTATCGAAGTGTTACTAGTATCTAAGAATCACGTACGTCTACTTACACACGTGAAACTCTAATACTTTCTACGTCTGAACAAATCCTTAATTCATGTTTCTTTTTACCTCTTACATGCAAGCCATTATTAAGCGCGCATCAAACAACTGCAATACCATCGTCACATAGTGTATCCTGTGTTGATGTTAAATAAGGCAAATGATGTGATTTTTAAAATGTAAGTTCATAAATTAATTTGACGTCCTTGGAACACATTCTTAAAGTTACGTGATCGAATATTTTGCGGACAAATCTTTAGACGCACCCTAGTCTGGCGATCTCGTTTTCATGTGCCTCAAATTTTTTCATCACTCTTCGTTTCTTTACTCAAATTGGCCTTCGGTATAACCCATACCTCGAAAAGTACTTGGCTGACTTACTTCAATTTTTTACGTAATACTCTAATAAATATTCGTAAGGACCTGAGCTATATATTTTCTGTTTATCCAGGTTTTCATTAGAGGAACGTGAAGTTAATCGGTCATTTCGAGATTCCTATATAAAGACAAAATGTTGTTAGCAAAACTTTCGAAAAGTTTTTGACCGTTTTATTTCAAATTTTTACATGATACTTTAATACACTTTCAGACTTCAAATGGAAAAATGATTCAGCTGCCTCCACTAACGTCGCTTTATGCAACCAGAAATGTTAATTCTGATCTTTAGAAACCACGTGCAAGATTTTCATATCTCGCTCGCTGCCCGTAAACTATTAGTACCATTCAAAAAAAATTAAAGATATGACTCCGTTTTAGGCTTTGATTTCGAGTTACTCGAGAAAAACGCACAAAAATGATCCCCTTGCTCTTGCCTCACCAGTCAGGATTTCTAGTACGTGATGTAAAGTAAGACAATTTACGGTCCCACGTTGGTGAATCAGAGTACTGACCTAAACACTTTAATTGGTCCTTCCTTTAAGAACTGATGCAACTAAGAATATATTGAGAGGTGATTAGGTTTCAGCACGGTTTTTACATACGTGAGTAAAGTATATGGGCTGCTACCACCTATTGTAGTTACCGCGTTGTCTCTCGGTACCTTCGTGAACAACCATCTCCTTCCACGCCACACTCACAGAAAGGAGGGGGCAGATGGTTCGGTATTAAAACTAACATGAGCTATGGTGACCTTAAATTTGTATTTACATTTTCTTCGCAACCCAGTATTCCGCTGTTGTCTTCGACGCGGAACGAGGTAGTGATTTTGCTTTGGTTCGAAAATACGGTATACAGTAGATTATTTCCGTTGTTCATGTAACGATATTTTATAAACTTAGTGTTGTTTCTTTTTGGCCTTATCCCTGTCTTAATGGGGTCGGCTTATTATTCTTCTTCTGGGTTTGGCATTGTTAGTGGCCACTCCTTGTCCCCCCCACTTCCCAATCTAGGACAGAATCTGTGTACCCTGTCTGTCGTCTGTCTGTGTCAAGTGCAGTTCCATTTGAAAGTAAGAATATTTTCGAGATTTTTGCAAATCATATAACTGTACGGTACGCAGTACCAGCCCGGTATTCACATTGTCGGATGTGGGAAACCGCCTAAAAACTGTATCCAACCTGGCCGACACACCGTCCCTCGTTGTTAATACGCCGAGCGGGTCTCCCAGAATCCAGGAAGCTACATGCTGTTCATGACTTAGGTACATGATTTGAATGTTCTTGTCAAATAGCTAGGGTCGAGAATATGTTGAGGTTCCCCTGCAAACAGCAAATCTGTTTGTTTTGCCTTTGAAGTCAGTTGACTTACTTAATTTAGTTTCCAATTATTGATTGATTGTTAGCATTCAGTAAGCTACACAAATCCTGATGCGTTTTATAAAGTGAAAATAAATTCGTGTACGAAATAATTTCCGTTTAGGAAACGAAACAAATGAGTTTCATAATCATAAAAATTAATTGTGAAACCTTCAGCTGTCCTTTATTTTGCACAATTCGTTACTAGTTTAGGTCAATGACCACTATCAATCTTAGCTGGCATAAACGGCAGGGAAGTTATACTATGATTTGAACGTAAGTAATTTGCTCTCTTGAGCCTACCATAGTACGTAAAAATTTTTCACAATAATAACTTTGTACAATACCGAAAATTTGTCAATTTTTTACGAACTATAGTGGGCTCAAAAGAACAAATTACTTTTGTTCAAATTATAGTATAACTTTCCTGCCATTCATGCCAGCTGAGCTTGATAATGGTCATTGACCGAAACTGGTAACGAGTTGTGCAAAATAAAGGACAGTTAAAGGTTTCGCCATGAATTTTAACAACTATCTGGTGGCTGAATATCCCCATCTGCAAACATACATACGTTTCAGAACCAACTGAAAGTACATCTGAAAACCATACTAATGTATCGAGAAGAAATTTGGAAGTCATGCTACAATTAACAAACCATCGAGTACTGATGGATTGAAAAATACTGAGTTTATAATGGGTGCCTCTTGTGCAAGTGCCACATATGGAAAAGCCATATACTAATAAATGGTGCGTAAAGCTGGCTGGCCTATAATAGATATGGACTCAACAAAAACAGGGTAAACGATGGAAGCTTACAATTAGTCGATCTGAAGACATGACCTAAAAATTATTTGCTGCTTGTAACGACATTAAAATTGTTGTCTCTCATGTTTTCCTGATGTTCAGTGATGGTATCATGGAAAGAATAGAAGCTATTAATAGGCTTAAGTTTGATTCTTGTACAAACACAGCGCCCATCCTGAAAGTGTTAGATGCTTATTGCAACGTAAATTTTCAGTGATCAGGAATTTTTATTCAGGATCCAATCAAGGAAACCAGGTAAAGAGGAAAGATGTGAAAGATACAGAAAAGGAGGAAGAAAAGTACAGCTCTGCTTAGTTTTACAGGGATTTTAAAAGCGTTTGAGATCTTGTTTCTTGACTTCCTGTTACGCTCACTTTCAAGTACATATAGAAAATTTTCTACTACGCTCTTAAACATACCTATAAATTTCAATGTATCATTAAATTTAAATGTATGGTATCAGCAAACTATAAACGTTATTCCTAACACTGTCCCGTACGGTCAGCCAAAAAACTGCTAAACTTACAAAGCTGTAGCACCAGTCATTTTTGAGCACACGTTAAACTACAAAAATCATCATAATCCACAAAATTATTGGTGCCGTGCCTTTATTTTTGTGTAAGTTGTTCTGTATTCTGTTATGAATTGTTTTGCAAAGTTTAGAGAAGTTATTTCTAAGACTAGAGTGTCATGATGAAATTTCTGAATTCCGCATTACGGCGTTCCCTTTTAAGAGGGACGTTGCTATAGACCGAGATAGATTCTAAGCAAAATTTGGATTCTGTGTGAAGGTTCTCCTGGTGGATCTGTACTTTACGTCCTTTCTGGCATTGTCTAAAATCGTTGATAAGAACCACTCTTACATCAGGTTATTCCAGTGGCTGAAAACCGTCAGAGAAGGGCAAGCTAACGTTATTTTACAGCGCCCCATAATATCTACCGCAGTGACCATGGGTAACACGCATACACAGTCCCAATTGAACAGCTGGTCGTTCATTAGGAATCATGAAAGCAAATATACACCGAAATATACACAACTAGGCGGCCATGGTAACGTTCTGTGCCTGTGATAAGATAGTGTCTTAGGTAATGGACGACACGAACGATTCTTTTAGTAATGCAGAGGTGTTTACTTCCTTTTTTGGCATAAATGAGTCAATAGTAAGTATACTACTCAAGAAAATCACGAGAAACAAAATAGAACGTCTCGTGTTTAAACACAGGACTTCCGAATGCAGTTTGAACGTGTAATAAAATATCATTCTGCTCCAAATAATTATTACACACAACAGGGTGCTAAATTGTAAAATATTACCTGAGTATATTATACTGATGGTACCAAACATTACGTCGCTACGCAATGTGAAAAATAGAATACAGTGAAAACCTCACAACATATGGAAAATTTACACACTTTTTTCTCTTCGGTTACTTTCATTATGAAAGTTAGTTTGTTCGACACTGTCTGAAAGCACGTTGTCTTCAGTCGCCTACGTTTACAATACTTGCCCAACTTCTGCATCTATAACATGATGGTGAAGCGATTTTCTTACTGTAAACTACACTCTTAGCACACTGCTGTTGTAACGAGCATTCTAAACAACAAGTCAGCGCTTCAAGGAAATGGGAACCACACTGAATGCTGTACTATGAACATATGGGACCTAAAACTGATACCATGCCGTAGAAATACATTGTGATAAACTATTGTTTTTTTATAAATCTAACCGAAACGGAAACATGTTTTAAATCTTATGCTAGATATTCGCGGACCTCTTCCACTTCAGTCAGATTACGAATAAATTTAGGGTAACGGATACGACCGATACACTGCGCGTTTCACTAATGCAAAAAGAGATTATTTTGTGTCACACAAGAGCATAAAATACTGAACACCCCAAACGGTTGAGTAGTCTTAAGTCGAAAGGGCTGCTTGTCGTAGAAAAACAAGTCATGTCAACAAAAAACACAACTTCCAGATGCTAGAAGAAATTCTACGGTGCAGTTCTACAGAAGAAAATATATCAGAAACTCCACACATAAAAACAATGACACTACCATCGTTAACACAAGAGCAAGACAGATCTCGTAGATCTTTCGGTTGCCCTTCCCTAATGGATGTAAGAGGCACGTGCAAAAAATCGGCAGCTGTCGGTTCCTGGGACAATATAGCGCGGCGAAGTTTCACGCGTGATGAAACAAGTTGTAAGACGGTGGATCCTTGCTGCGGGGTAACATGTTGCGCATTTCTGCCAAGTAGCGTGTTGTAACTTCGCTTAGATGACACTGCAACAATCGTATATCTAACAAGGGATGAAAATGATATAGGCCGAACCAGACAATAAAATGAAGAGTACGGTTGAGTTTATAGCCACTGCACATCTGTTTGTTTTTGAGAGACGTGCAAATAGCGTCAGCTGGTCGGTTTCGCTTGTATCTGTCGCAGATTACAAACAGTGAAGTTTCTAGCTTACGGTATGGTAAAATCTTCATTGGCACGTTGTAACGTGACATATTTAGCAAGTCTGTTGCGTCAATACATGAAATAAAGTCGTATTTTCGCCCTTGCACAAGGCAATAAGAGAGTCCACAAACAACTTTGCACAGAGGCGCTTATGCAGATGTCGTTTACCATTCCGAAAACAATAACATAATTACAGGGAGAGGACTTAGTTATCTTCATATGGACCACGCTGCGATTCATTTAAGCTCATTTGGAATAATAATGATAACGTTCGTAGTTCATGGTGTTCATCTCCAGAAAAAATGTGATACGTGAGTTTCTTGGCATGAAAATATTCTCCTTCCTTATAGAGTACCTGGTTATCACTCTGGTTATCCGCAGACTGAAGGTGGAATTTTCGTTTACTGTGCTTGTCCCACTGTTCCTAATCACAACAGCTCGCATCTGTCCCTACGTGTATCAAAACCACATCAGCAGCGTACACAGATCACTGAAGCTGGCTTTCTAACTGAATAGTGTCCTCCTCTACACGAAACTTCATGTTGGAGGCAGCTCACTGTGTGAAATTGTCTCCACTTTTTTCACTTTCAAGACCACGCGAAAGTCTTTGGAGAAATGACAGCAATTACTTTCCGCTGTACCTGTGTTCACCTTATACTGCAATTAATCCTCTATTACCGAAAATTTTATAGACTTATGCCCATTTTTTTTCCTTTTCTTATTTGCAACTCTCCTACTATTTATACGGTAATCTGTATTTTTCCGGTATTTCTGATAATACCCTAACGCAAAATACGATTGACTCGATATGGGAGCCACACATATAGCTGCGTTAGAGAATTGAAAAAATAAATGCACTTACGACAAGATGGGAGCAGAACCTTTTGAAATAAATTGCTGCAGAAGAATGCTGATGGGTAGATCAGATAACTAATCAGAAGTTGCTAAAATGAACTGGCGAAAAAGGAAATTCTTGATAGGACATATCCTGAAACGCCAACAAATTTTCATTTTGGTAACGGAGGAAAGCGTAAAAGCTACAAAACGGTAGAGGAAGACCTAGGGGCGAAGACAGTAAGCTGCTTCAAGCCGATAAAGAGTGCAGTAGTTATTCGGGGATGAGAAGACTTGCTCAGGACAGATTAGCCTGGAAAGCTGCATCAAACCAGTCTTCGTACTGAAGACTGCAACAACAACAAAACAAGAGATAACGGAAAAACAAGTGGAAACATAGCTCAAGTCGTATTGAACGATCGGAGACTACATATTCTATTACACAAGGTAAAAATATCGGTGATATGGTAACAGCGTATCACGTTTTGCTTCATACTACAGAAGTAGTTATTTCCGAACATACAGCTTCATCGGTGCCGTGAGTTTAAAGAACTTAAGTACGGCGTTTTGCTTTAGTTTTGTACGTAGAAGAAAGCTCGCCATTTGATTAATGACACTTCTATGAGGAAATGGCAGAGCAAGAAAGAATTGTCGATCTGCATCAAATTCAGGTCATGTGAGTCTTACGTTAAACATTAACGAAAATTTGTAATCTCATACAAATCCATTGCTCTGCAGTGGACAAAAAATATTTACAAAATCATCAAAAGAGATGAAAGAAGAGAACTATTACCTCAAGAGAAGTTACAGGCGGATGAACAAAAGTGAGAATGAGCAAACACAAGGAAGTACAGTACTACCCACAATTTCTGTTTCTTCATGCAAGCACTGACATGCACTTGGATGATAAATCAAATCACCCTTACCATCAATTCTCCTCGAATCCTAGACTGAAAAGGGCCTCAACCATTAGTATATTGATTTTTAATAGAAACAAGTTTCTGAAGAGAGTTGTTCATTGACAAAACAAGATATGAAGAAAAGATAAATGCGGCTCCACTTTGATAACGATAATACATACAGTCTTTTATCCGTTTTCAAAATGACTCTGCTGAATATCGGAACAAACTGAGCTAGTATTTACTCCCCAAGATATCATCGCCAGGTGCACATTGTCTTTACCCAACATAAAAAACGCACTATTTGCTTTAATTTATAAGATCTCAGTTAGTGTTGGGATGTCAGGAATACCCTCCCTCCCCACCCCTAGTGAGACACAAGTCCAGAGAAAATTTCCTCCATGCCCCCAGCGCTCTTCATATAGCGTCGATAACAGTACGAGTCAAAGCACAGATCATTCTAGATATCCACCTGCTAGTCAAATCTCGAAGCGGCGAGCCTGGAAGGCATTAGAACCATTGGGAAATCGCGCCGGAATATCCAAAGGTATATCAAGTTACTCTTCATAGAGATTTTCCACAGTCAGTTCCTGCACACTCTCTGTGAAAAATTTTTTCCCAATCATTTCTCTCTCTCTCTCTCTCTCTCTCTCTCTCTCTCTCTCTCTCTCTCTTTCTCTCTATCTTTCTCTCTATCTTTCTCTCTATCTCTCTCTCTATCTCTCTCTCTATCTCTCTCTCTATCTTTCTCTCTATCTTTCTCTCTATCTCTCTCTCTATCTCTCTCTCTATCTCTCTCTCTATCTCTCTATCTCTCTCTCTCTCTCTCTATCTTTCTCTCTATCTTTCTCTCTCTATCTCTCTATCTCTCTATCTTTCTCTCTCTCTCTCTCTATCTCTCTCTATCTCTCTCTATCTATCTCTCTCTATCTCTCTCTCTATCTCTCTCTCTCTATCTCTCTCTCTCTATCTCTCTCTCTCTATCTCTCTCTATCTATCTCTCTCTATCTCTCTATCTCTCTCTCTCTATCTCTCTATCTCTCTCTATCTCTCTCTATCTCTCTCTATCTCTCTCTCTATCTCTCTCTCTCTCTATCTCTCTCTATCTCTCTCTATCTCTCTCTATCTCTGTGTGTGTGTATCTCTCTCTCATTCTTTCATTTGTTTTGGGGCTGACAGTGTTTTATAAGATTTATTCTGGTACAGTCATAAAAACTTTACCAAGACTTAAATAAGGCTGCATACCCAGCTCCACTTATCAATAGAACCTTCTGTTAACCACAGAACACCGTTTGCCAACCGGCATCACTCTGGAACTATACGCTCGCTTTCACCACAATAAAGCACTCAGATCAGTTAACAAATCGAGTGGCTAATTCTAGTTAGTGTAGTCCACGTTTTCGATCCTATTCTACATCTGTAGCACCGGATGCAGTATTTCGCCTGACGACACCTACTCTCAACTAAAAGAGGGATAATCACGATTTTTTCCTTCATCTGTATCCACATCTGTAGCTATCCCTGTACGCTGCAAACTACAATGATGTGCACGGCACAGGGTGCTCCCTGTTATAGCACTTATTAGAGCTTCTTCCCATTCCATTCTCGTTTGGAGCCCGGGAAAAATGTCCTGTATTCAGTCCCTATGGAAGCGATACTTTGAGAGTTGTTATATACTTCTAGATTCCGAACTTACTGCTGGTTCGCGAATTTCTTTTAAGCACGCTTTCGGATTATAGTTGGTGTCTAATTCTAGTTACAGAATAATAAAAGAAAAACTTTTAGCAGCTTGTGGTGGTTATTTACGACGAAACAGTTGATACTGATTTGGATGGGTCCGACAGGAACAACCATCAATTTGAATATTTACGTGTGGGCGTCGAGATTCCTCGGGAAGCGCAGTTGATGGCATATTGCTTGTGAAAGGCAGCAAGCCGAGAATGAGTCGCGGTCCACCACACTTTTTTTACTCGTCGCACATTCTGTCGCTGTGTTTACTTCGCTAATAAGAGGTAAAACGTCATCTCCGGCCTTAAGTTTTCTGGTACGGGAACTGGAGCAGAAGAAGATTAAGAATAATATCGATGGTCAAAAAAATTGTTCAAATGGCTCTCACCACTATGGGACTTAACGTCTGTGGTCATCAGTCCCCTAGAACTTAGAACTACTTAAACCTAACTAACCTAAGGACATCACACACATCCATGCCCGAGGCAGCATTCCAACCTGGGACCGTAGCGGTCACGCGGTTCCAGACTGAAGCGCCTAGAACCGCACGGCCACACCGGCCGGCAATATTGATACTCAATCCAACTTCAATTTATTGCGTAGTTTCGTCCACCAGACGTGAGAGATCTGTGGAAATTGCAGTATATAACCACAGTATTGGATAAAGTTATATATGAAAACTCGACTTACGGTACGGTATCTTATATTCATTGCCCTGGTGGCAACACGTTAGAAATTTAAATAATCACTTGACACCACTGCCAACCAATAGTGTTGGGAGATGGATCTGCAATGTTTACTGTTAGCTCATTGGCTGTGTGTACGAGCACGGATCATATCTAGAAAAATTACAAAATCGTTGAAATGGCTCTGAGCACTATGGGATTTAACATCAGAGGTCATCACTCCCCTAGAACTTAGAACTACGTAAAACTAAGTAACCGAAGGACATCACCCCCATCCATGCCCGAGTCAGGATTCGAACCTGCGACCTTAGCAGTGGCGCGGTTCCGGACTGAAGCACCTAGAACAGCTCTACCACAGCGGCCTGCCGAAAGAATTACATCTCACTGCATAAGTAAGAGCCGTTTCGACATAAAGACGGAAGTTGTTACATTCCATGAACCATGTTCACGCTCGACTAAGTATGTACGTATTAAAGCTAATTGTTGTGTACATAGTTCCGCGTAGTCAGCGCGTACACAACTTTCCCAATAGAGCGCGCCCCACTAAGCACAACAGCGCAGCGCTCGTCCGCACTACGAGATGGCGCTGTCTTAGAGACGAACCAAATTCTGCTTCCGCCGATCCGTGTATTAATATGTCACGCAGCCAATTAGATTGCTGCTAACGTAGAACCTTTTCTCCTCGGGGATCACACTCGCGCAGCGATACCTGAACGCGCGAGGTATTATAACGAGTGTACAGCCCTCCGATTAGTCAGTCTGCATTAGTCAGTCTGCAGTCAAGTTTGTCTGCGCCTAATAAGATTATCATATTCCTGTACATAGCCATGAAGAGAAAGGTATAGACACTTTGTCAAGTATCAGAGATATGTGAGAATAAGATTAATGTACCAAGACCAAAGGACTTCAGCTTGTCAACTGTAAATAGCGTCCAGAACCAAGTTAAGTTATTTTTATGACGGTTATTATTTTAATAAATGTGTGTGAAAATTAATCAAGTTGTGTTTGAAGTTTATCAGCGTCAATCTGCTACTCTAAGCGGGCAAGTGGCATTTCTATCGTCTGACCTAACGGCAGAAGACAAACACGCCACGATAAGACCACGAGATATATTGCTGACCCTCGCCTAGAGCGACAAGTCAAATAATCTGATGGTGTGTGTACCGAAGGTCTTAGAGTACGCACACCACACTTATACAACTATCAACAGTCGTTATAAGGTCTTATCGATCCACTTACATCTTTTGTTAGTGTGCTTCGATAGATTTTAGACAGCATACTTAAATCTTCGGAGCATTCACATATGTAATATAACTGTAACGTCGAATAATACAAGTTAACGTCTGCATAAGCAATGATCATAATTCTTTTGATCTATTTTTACATACAAAGCGATATTTGACCACGAAACTATAGGGTACCTCCTGCACAGTTTAATATTTTACCATATTTTAATCAGACAATAGTACACATAGTAGGGTACTTCTATTAGTCACTTTCCCACAGAAACAACTATGGAAATAGAATAAAACTAACTACCCAAAGGCTTCCCCCCCCCCCCCCCCCCCATGAACCATGGACCTTGCCGTTGGTGGGGAGGCTTGCGTGCCTCAGCGATACAGATAGCCGTACCGTAGGTGCAACCACAACGGAGGGGTATCTGTTGAGAGGCCAGACAAACGTGTGGTTCCTGAAGAGGGGCAGCAGCCTTTTCAGTAGTTGCAGGGGCAACAATCTGTATGATTGACTGATCTGGCCTTGTAACATTAACCAAAACGGCCTTGCTGTGCTGGTACTGCGAACGGCTGAAAGCAAGGGGAAACTACGGCCGTATTTTTTCCCGAGGGCATGCAGCTTTACTGTATGATTAAATGATGGCGTCCTCTTGGGTAAAATATTCCGGAGGTAAAATAGTCCCCCATTCGGATCTCCGGGCGGGGACTACTCAAGAGGATGTCGTTATCAGCAGAAAGAAAACTGGCGTTCTACGGATCGGAGCGTGGAATGTCAGATCCCTTAATGGGGCAGGTAGGTTAGAAAATTTAAAAAGGGAAATGGATAGGTTAAAGTTAGATATAGTGGGAATTAGTGACGTTCGGTGGCAGGAGGAACAAGACTTCTGGTCAGGTGACTACAGGGTTATAAACACCAAATCAAATAGGGGTAATACAGGAGTAGGTTTAATAATGAATAGGAAAATAGAAATGCGGGTAAGCTACTACAAACAGCATAGTGAACGTATTATTGTGGCCAAGATAGATATAAAGCCCACACCTACTACACTAGTACAAGTTTATATGCCAACTAGCTCTGCAGATGACGAGGAAATTGAAGAAATGTATGATGAAATAAAAGAAATTATTCAGATAGTGAAGCGAGATGAAAATTTAATAGTCATGGGTGACTGGAATTCAGTAGTAGGAAAAGGGAGAGAAGGAAACGTAATAGGTGATTATGGACTGGGGCAAAGAAATGAAAGAGGAAGCGGCCTGGTAGAATTTTGCACAGAGCACAACTTAATCATAGGTAACACTTGGTTCGAGAATCATAAAAGAAGGGTGTATACATGGAAGAAGCCTGGAGATACTAAAAGGTATCAGATTGATTACATAATGGTAAGACAGAGATTTAGGAACCAGGTTTTAAATTGTAAGACATTTCCAGGGGCAGATGTGGACTCTGACCACAATCTATTGGTTATGACCTGTAGATTAAAACTGAAGAAACTGCAAAAAGGTGGGACTTTAAGGAGATGGGACCTGGATAAACTAAAAGAACCAGAGGTTGTACAGAGTTTGAGTGAGAGCATAAGGGAGCAATTGACAGGAATTGACAGGAATGGGGAAAAGAAATACAGTAGAAGAAGAATGGGTAGCTTTGAGGGATGAAGTAGTGAAGGCGCAGAGGATCAAGTAGATAAAAAGACGAGGGCTGCTAGAAATCCTTGGGTAACGGAAGAAATATTGAATTTAATTGATGAAAGAAGAAAATATAAAAATGCATTAAATGAAGCAGGCAAAAAGGAATACAGACGTTTCAAAAATGAGATCGACAGGCAGTGCAAGATGGTTAAGCAGGGATGGCTAGAGGACAAATGTAAGGACGTAAAGGCTTATCTCACTAGGGGTAAGATAGATACTGCCTACAGGAAAATTGGAGAGACCTTTGGAGAAAAAAAACCACTTGTATGAACATGAAGAGCTCAGATGGAAACCCAGTTGTAAGCAAAGAAGGGAAAGCAGAAAGGTGGAAGGAGTATATAGAGGGTCTATACAAGGGCGATGTACTTCAGAACAATATTATGGAAATGGAAGAGGACGTAGATGAAGACGAAATGGGAGATATGATACTACGTGAAGAGTTTGACAGAGCACTGAAAGACCTGAGTCGAAACAAGGCCCCCGGAGTAGACAACATTCCACTGGAACTACTGACGGCCTTGGGAGAGCCAGTCCTGACAAAACTCTACCATCTGGTGAGCAAGATGTATGAGACAGGCGAAATACCCTCAGACTTCAAGAAGAATATAATAATTCCAATCCCAAAGAAAGCAGGTGTTGACAGATGTGAAAATTACCGAACTATCAGTTTAATAAGTGACAGCTGCAAAAATACTAACGCGAATTCTTTACAGACGAATGGAAAAACTAGTAGAAGCCGACCTCGGGGAAGATCAGTTTGGATTTCGTAGAAATGTTGGAACACGTGAGGCAATACGGACCCTACGACTTATCTTAGAAGCTAGATTAAGGAAGGACAAACCTATGTTTCTAGCATTTGTAGACTTAGAGAAAGCTTTTGACAATGTTGACTGGAATACTCTCTTTCAAATTCTGAAGGTGGCAGGGGTAAAATATAGGGAGCGACAGGCTATTTGCAATTTGTACAGAAACCAGATGGCAGTTATAAGAGTCGAGGGACATGAAAGGGAACCAATGGTTGGGAAGGGAGTGAGACAGGGTTGTAGTCTCTCCCCGATGTTATTCAATCTGTATATTGAGCAAGCAGTAAAGGAAACAAAAGAAAAATTTGGAGTAGGTGTTAAAATTCATGGAGAAGAAATAAAAACTTGGAGGTTCGCCGATGACATTGTAATTCTGTCAGAGACAGCAAAGGACTTGGAAGAGCAGTTGAACGGAATGGATAGTGTCTTGAAAGGAGGATATGGGATGAACATCAACAAGAGCAAAACGAGGATAATGGAATGTAGTCGAATGAAGTCGGGTGATGCTGAGGAATTAGATTAGGAAATGAGACACTTAAAGTAGTAAAGGAGTTTTGCTATTTGGGGAGCAAAATAACTGATGATGGTCGAAGTAGAGAGGATATAAAATGTAGACTGGCAATGGCAAGGAAAGCGTTTCTGAAGAAGAGAAATTTGTTAACATCGAGTCTAGATTTAAGGGTCAGGAAGTCATTTCTGAAAGTATTTGTATGGAGTGTAGCCATGTATGGAAGTGAAACATGGACGATAAATAGTTTGGACAAGAAGAGAATAGAAGCTTTCGAAATGTGGTGCTACAGAAGAATGCTGAAGATTAGATGGGTAGATCACATAACTAATGAGGAGGTATTGAATAGGATTGGGGAGAAGAGAAGTTTGTGGCACAACTTGACCAGAAGAAGGGATCGGTTGGTAGGACATGTTCTAAGGCATCAAGGGATCACCAGTTTAGTATTGGAGGGCAGCGTAGAGGGTAAAAATCGTAGAGGCAGACCAAGAGATGACTACACTAAGCAGATTCAGAAGGATTAGGTTGCAGTGGGTTCTGGGAGATGAAGAAGCTTGCACAGGATAGAGTAGCATGGAGAGCTGCATCAAACCAGTCTCAGGACTGAAGACCACAACAACAACAACCCAAAGACTTTCACAAAAACTGCATCGATCAGTGTGACATCTAGTTTGGCAAAGCATCGTATAATTGCTTGAAAGTAATCAGGGGAGTTAAGAAAAACTTAATTTGTATCTTGACGGTTAACTGAAATATTTCACGAATAGCTGCTGTAAATGATAGATGAATAGTAAAACTTCTCTATTTTTCTTGATGCACACGATCTTCATAATAACAGAACTTTGGTCGATTTTTAACATATGGTATTTCAATTATTCTGAACGAACCGTGGAAATTAAAAGTTTGGAAAAAAATGGTCCAATGTTTTGTGAAATGATTTGTATAAACGAAAGAATTAAAATAAATTAGACAAACATTTGACGGAACTTTGAATTATGTTCGGTATCATTCACAGTAATTGAGGTGCCGATGGAGAATCAAAGTTCAATGTTTAACTTACATTCCAAGAACTTGAAAGAGTACTAGGGTATCTTCGTCTTGTGGAATTTAGCTCAGTGGTCTCTTGACGTCGTCACTTTACACCAGTAAAGTATGAGCGCCTCAGCATCATTCGAAGACATGTCAAATGTTTCTCTAATGATTTTCATTTCTCAGCTGTAGGCAAACCATTTCACAAAACATTTCACGGTTTCTTTCCCAAATTCTTTTCTTCAGTGTGAACGGGGTCCATGTGATGTAACAACTTCGCTCTTTGTATATGTCGACATGGCTCTTACATTGCCTGCCAGATGTGATAACTTTCCTAGCTGTGCTTTACATCATACACCCGGGCAATGAGCTTACAGGAAACTTTGCACATTCAACTCACATCACTTTGTGGAACCGAGTGGTACCTTAAATTGCGGCCATGGCAATGGATGTTAATTACCTTGTTGTAAGAGGGATTTTAGTAATTATCTTTGTGTTTGAGAGTAAATTGAAATATTTCACGAACAGCTGCTGCTAGTTACGTAAATGAAATGTTAACAGAACACCGGTAGATTTTTTAATATGTAACATTTCATCAGATTACTGTAGTTTCCACAGACACGGGGATGTTTGAGTCTCATTAGCGAAACTAGTCAATAAAGCGAATAATACGCCATCTGTTGCGGTATGTCTGTATACGATAGCTCCGTTTCCCAAAGGTTGTTGAGGAAACAAGGCAATTTGTTGATTCTGTTGAGGTAGTGTTTTCAAGCCAAAGGCAGATATACTCCAAGTGATAGTCATTGTTTATGGTCGCCTTAATTATTAATTCCAGCTAGCCATCATCAGCATTTAGTTTTGGCACTGCATATTTATTAGACGTGTTGCCTGCATAAATGTTTTTAAAAATTGCTTCCCCTAACATATAAAACATTGCCATTAAAAAAAGGTAGAAGATTATAAAAGATTCGATGATTCACAAGCAGCTGATCATATCCCTCATATTATATATAATACTGAAGTCAGTTAAAATTCTATTAACAAAATAAATGATTATTGTTCCATCGAATCTTAAAATATTCTGAAGTGATACTGACCAAATCAGCCAGGCACCAAGTGCCTGATCAGCAGAAGAACAGTGTTCCTATTTAAAAGGCAACTGGACAGTAAGTGAAGAACGAATCTTAACGAAAATTACTATGCCACACAAAATAACGGTGCCACTAAAGCTAAATGTTACTCGTTAAATTTTCTCCACTTAGGTCAAAACTAGTTACTCGACGAATTCTAAGACTCTCAGACATTATATTTCATGCAAAGCGTCACGTAATATTATCAACGGTTCAACTCTGGTTCCGATAAAAAGTACTCATCTGACACTACCAGTGGCATCGCTGCGGACTCTCTTTCTTAGGCTTCGCCTGGCGCGTAAAACGCTACATCATCAATCACGCATTACCACCAGTGATGCTATTGCCACGGATCACGCCATAAATTACACCCGATAGATAATCAGTTTCTACACCGCATATCGCAGTTTTAACAGTGACTAACACCTCGTGCGTTGTTTCATGTCTGTCTTTCATACGTACACTGGACAGTACTGTAATTAAATCAGTTCCTAGTGACCGATTTATTCATATTTAATTTCAGCAGCACTCTTAGCTATATTAAGCCGACGTTGACAATTATAAGACAATGAAATAATGTATTCCGTTATCTGGCCGACAAGTACCTACATTAATTTTAGAAACCACAAATTCGTCTTATATTTCTGCGTGTGATAATTATTGCTGTCTTTCTGAGCTCCAAAATGCAACAGTTATCTACTACATCTGCAATATACATCATAGAAAATGCTCGACGGAATAGCTCCATCGACGATTTTAAGTTCTAATGAAACATTATATAATCACTGTTTCTCACCTACAGAAAACTAATATAGCTACTGCTTTCTTTCTGCAAGTATATACAGGAGTAAATTTCAAAGATTTGAGTCACCATGGATACGAGCACAGGTAAGTAACACTGATATAAACAAATAACAGAAGGATAAATAACTTTTACAAGTACATCTTAATTCACCACGAACAGTTTGTTGTCTCTCTGATCTAGGTATTTCAAAGGTTGGCAAAAGTAAATTATTTTTCTTAGTTATCGTCTAATGTAAGTAATAAATACGTGATATCAGTTGTTTATTTGTTCCGCGAAGTTTAACACCATCTGTGCCAAACTTTCTTCTCGGAGTTGTCACTGAAAAAAGTTACCAGCTCACTCCGTAGAATCTATGTCGTTAAGTTTGTACCATATTACCAGTATTATTCTCAATATAGCTCTATAATCAGATGGTAGTCGACGAAAACATTGACAGAAAATTAAAGGAAATAACACAAAACGATTTGGGCATTAACAATAAGAAAAATTACCCACTGAAATACGATGGACCTGCTTAAAAAAATTAAGTCTCCGCATTGTTAACGTCTCATAATATAAGCGGGCAAGCTACACTCTGCCTTTAGTTGATTTTAACAAAAACCAACAAAATAAAAACTTCTTATCTTACATCAATTGTAATTTTTTTTTACAGGATAGGCTGGCAATTATTATTCTTTCCAGCAAATCGTATCGTAAAATATATATAACGGAAGTTGAGAGCATTTACAAAATAAGGGTAAAAAGTCTTGGTGTCTACGAAAATGAAGATGCTTTGTCGACTGTTCTGTCTCAGAACCCAAGAAACGTGTTGGAAACAGACTTTCTGGGACTTCTTGGTAGCAGCGGAAAACACAATGCGGCCTTCCTCGACGCATTAATGTGTGATGCGCACAGTGAAGAGTCCCAAGGGAATCGCGATACATTTATGAGTAGCTCTGAGAGCTCTTCTCCTCGAGGGACTTTGGTTTCCAATGATACCGGAAGCGCTAATGTGAAATTCACTTGCTCTTCCCACAGACTTTTAGATTCGGTAATTAACCTGCGTGCCATACAGGACAAACTGTGGCTTTTATCGTACTTCAACGTTCCACATCTACGGAAATTCTCATCAGATTTGGTAATGACTAAACAGTTACCAATACGTTGTACCATAATGCATTTACTATCTTTGCGATAAGTCAATAAATAATCTGTCATTACAAGCCAGTCAAGCATTTAAGCACTAGGTATCCTTCGAAACTAGACCATCGCTTCTCACCGTCATCTTAAGAACAGTGCTGCAATTTCCTCGAAAATTTGTACTTACGACACATTCGTCTCATATAAGCTACTTAAAAAATACGTAGTTAAATAAGTTACGGCAAACACGTGATGTTTCACTAAAATGTGACTCGAACACTTCCCTTAACCCACTGAACACATTAAGTTGAATACGTCACCGAGGAACACTTCTAATACTCTAAACCAGACATTAGAAAACGAACTGCGAACCAAAAATGATTTGTGTTCCTTTTTCATCTGACTTTTCGGATGGGGAAAGCTTTGAAAGCAGTATCGTGCATCAGATCAATGACAGACGAATTACTCTACAAGGGGTCTTACTGAAGAAACGTTTATAACATTCGATGTGACATAAGGATGATACGAAAAATTTTACTTATAGTTACCAAGACGGGAACTTTTACCTTTTTTTCCTTTCGAATAATAGTCCGGTATGTTAACAGTGCCAAATAGCTCGGTATTTCCCTAACAATAAGTATTCCCATGAACAAATTTAACAATCGAAACGATACGATTTTTCTAGCTGCTTAACTAAAGCAGTAACGTCGGGCCTTTTTTATTATATTAATCAGGACAATATGTTTGAAAACATTAAAACAGTAAATCGGTTGTCACTCTCTTAAAAAAAACGCTGTACTTCGTTTCGACTTCAATTCTACATCAGTTGAACTAATTTTTTATGTGGACATCCAAAAGTCACGAACGGTAATTGAGTCTTCTTTCGCGTGTTTTTTCATCAAGCTTCTTCTGGTCGAAGTTACTTACCCTTTTTGTGTAATATCACAGACATTCCATGCATCAATACTTAACGAAAAATCTGTTTACGTATTTTATCCATCCCTCTTCTTTCATTTCGTCGATGATGCCCGTAAGTTCAATTTTTATCATTGTTAGATCGTAAAAAGTAACGTATTCCTCAGAAGGGCTTGATCGGTTTGGTTGATTTCTTTTGCGTGTTCGTTATTATCAGGACAAGGTTTGTATGTAAGAAATGTTTTTGAAAATTCAACACAGAAGTCAGATATTAACATGAGCTGCCGTATTTATGAGATAGCATCAATTAAGAACGTCTCAAATCGACAGATTTGGTTGATTTTTGTCTTGGTTGTGTTCTTAATTGTCAGGGCAACATTTGTATTAAAGGAAATTTTTGTAAAATACGCCGGCAAATTCGCAAATTAAAATCCATTGTGAAAGATCATCAGTTGAGAACGGCTCGGCCCATGTGGTTGGTTTTATTTCGTAATTGTGGATAGTAATGGTATTTTTAGTATGAAACAGAAAATTAAAAAAAATACCTTAAGTTTCACAGTTCTGCTGTCACATGTTTATATAATTTAAAAAATCAGTTTGATAGTTATATAAACAATATGTAAATATGTTACCGAAAATCTCTAAGAATTCTTGGTGGATTTACTACAGATATTTCCATGACACTAATGAACGTTCGGACTGACAGAAGGCGTAAATTTTTGTAGCATTACGTATACAAACAACAAATGTAACATATAAAGTGGGATATGTTGTTACCAAAAACCTCGAAATTATCTTGGCAGATGTTCTTAAAATTTTGATACGATGCTCTATTGAACATTGAGGCGGAAATGCATATAGAGAGGGGCGAGGAGGAGATCGACAGATAGTGGTGGAGGAGAAGGTTGTGCACAGAGAGATGGGGGACTACGAGATGTGCGGAGAGAGGGAGGGAAGGGATGGTGGGCAGAGATGGAGGGTGTAGGGGTAAGGAATTTAGGATTTATAAGCAGTTCCCATGCATACTCAGCAATTATGAAGCACTGCTAGGTTCGGTAGCTGTGTAATGAAGTTTACTGCAGTTAGGTTGGGTAACAGCTGCACGGCCAGACGTTCAGTTGGAATAGGAATCTTCCTACAGGCCTACGAAATAAAAATAAAAAAACTACATCACGACTAGGTATTCAAAAACGACACCTTAGTAAAGAAGACTGCCAGAAGGCATATCTTTGCTCTTAAGGCTGCATTATAGCTTTCTGTGTATCGTCGTTCGCCTGAGGCTCCTAGCCACTCAATGACAGAGTTTACTTCGTTGCTCTTGAATAGGCAGAAAAAGGTGGACGAGTGCTCTGTATTAACTTAATTATCATAATTTAACTTTTGTATTCACACAACTTTTTTATAGTGCTGCAAAATGTTCAAATGTTACTAATTACCTACCTGTATGGGATAAAAAGTAATCAAAATAATACATAGCGTTTCGCCACATATATAAATGCTGCTGCCAAAGTTGCTATCATGTGATTTACAAATACAAACAGAGAAACAGTCTACGTCGGCGTCACTCCACCACGGAACCATTGCTGTAGAACAAGTAATCAGACATGAACTCTGTCGATATTATCTGTGTTCATGTGCTACGCAAATAGCAATGTATCTGTGTATCATGTGCCGAGTGACATTCCCAAGCAACAGCGTCCCCAGCGGGATTTGTTGATGCTGCCAATACTTCATGTAGTTACTGACTGTGATTTGAATAAATACAATAAATGCTAGAAGGGACGTAAGCCAGCGAAAAAAAGTCAATGGAAAAATAATGTTCATAAAATGTAAAAAGTTCATAAAAATGATATAAGCCATATGCTTAATAGAATGGTCGATGTATCCTAAAGAAAACTGTCAAAACATACAAGTCGTTCCTATGAAATTCTTCTTGTTTACTAAATAATTTGTCACGTTGTTGCTTCACCATGCACTAAATTTCACTTTCTAGAGTTGCCCTTTTAGGTTCGATGAATGTTTCTAAATTATTATTTATCTTTTCCGCCAAATCCGTGCTTAATATGGAGAGTACTGTGAAACTGAAGTACATGGGAACAGTTATCATAAACTGCAAAAAGAATCCGAAACGCGTTGCAACTGTTTTTACAGGAATCTTTGTATAGCCCTTTGCAGGCAGTAGGGCAGACGAGAAAGTTCATTGAGTTTAATTGGACATTACTGTGTGATAATAGGTACAAAATTAAACAGAGAAATGGTGCTCAAGATAAAAGAATCTGTCGAAAGACCATTTCGGAGTGAACGATGGACGTTACTCCTGCAAATAAAGGCGCACATTTGAGAAACTCAGAGAGAATTTATAATCGAGTCCTTAAAACCCAAGTAAGAACTCTTGAGCTTGCTGTTTTTCACTTAACTAGAATAAACCACAGTCAAAACTGGCAGTCCCACAGAAGAAAAACATAAAAATATGACAGTGCAGAGTAAAACCTGAAAATATGAATGTAAAGGCTAATTGTGGAGTCAACTTTCTGTACCCCTGGCACTACAGGCAACACAACGAAGGACTTACTAAACGCCTTGTCACCGAGTGAGATGCCACAGTGGCTACCAAACTGGACTCTTCGTTCGAGAGAACGATGGTTCAAATCCGCGTACGGCAGTGCAGATATAGGTTTTCCTTGATTTCCTTTAAACTCGCCAGCAAATGCCTCGACGGTCCGTTAAAAGGGAACGGACGATTTCCTTCCTCATCCTTGAAACAATCCGAGCCCTTTCCTCCGTCTCTGCCGATCAAGTTGTCGATGGGACGTTAAATTCTAATCACCCTTCCATCTTTAATGATTTCTTGCCCTACATTTTTCCTTTTCCTACGTTGTCAAGTTAAATGAGCACTTTTCATGACTAATAAAGAGTTTTATTCAGTTATAAAATCTGAAGTCTCCGCAAAGAATTAGCTAGCCGATGAACATCTTTCCCTGTACGCCATGCCTTTCTTTTCCCTAACTAAAATATCTTCTCGAAGTTGTTCGAAATTGTGGTTTCCTTGCGACGCTCACGTGACGAGACACAGCTTTTGTTTTTGTTTGGTCTTCAACCCACACTAAATCTACAGTAATATGTCAAATTGTGGGCTCGGTTTTCAATTAAGTCTGCTTCCCCTGTAGAGTTACGCAGATTACAGATAAGAGTAAAATAAAGAATTTTATCGTACATAAACTAGAGGCCTTAAAATTTGGTTATCATTTCCATTTATATAGGCTAATCCCGTGACACATAATAACCGAAAATGATTCTTATAACTCTGACAATGGAATACATGTACCAGTACGTTGTTGCTATGATTGCAAGGCAGGCAACGTTCAGAGCATGTATGATGGACCAAAATAAGAAAAAGAAGTCTAGTAAACATGGGGCCTGAAATGCATACCTTGAACACTGTCTTCGATATTATGAAACACACATCATTTAAAGTTGTTAAGCAGATTCGTACATTAGAGAAATTTATCTGCACGAATTTTAGGTTTCGAATGTAATTTTTTTTTTTATCGTGATTGATTTACATACAAGACACAAGTCACGGGATAGCGATATGCACAAATACAGCAGTGGTAGTAATGAGTATACTGACAATAGAGAGGCAGTACATTGGCGGCGCTGTCATTTGTACTTAGGTGATTCATGTGAAAATGTTTCCAATGTGATTATTGCTACACGACACGAATTAATAGACTGAAAGCGGAATGGTAGTTAGAGCTACATGGATAGAATTCCATTTCGGAAATAGTTTGCGAATTCAGTATTCCTATATCCACAGTGTCAATAGTATCCCTAGAATACTAAATTTCAAGCATTACGTCTCACGACGGATAACGCAGTGGCCGACGGCGTTCAGTTAACGACAGAGAGCAGCGCTGATTGTGTGGATTTGTCAGTGCTAGTAGACAAGCAACACTGCGTGAATTAACCGTATAAATCAATGTGGGACGTACGACGAACGTATCGGTTAGGACAGTGCGGCGAAATTTGGCGTTAATGGGCTACGGCAACCTTTGCTAACAGCACGACATCGCCTGCAGCGCCTGTCCTGCGCTCATGACCATGTAGGCTGGACGCTAGACGACTGGAAAAACGTGGCCTGGTTAGGTGAGTCCAGATTTCAGTTGGTAAGAGCTGATGGTGGTTTCAAGTATGGCGCACACCCCACGAAGACCTGGATCCAAGTTTTCAACAAGGCACTGTGCAACCTGGTGGTGGCTTCATGATGGTGGTGTCGGCTGTGTTTGCATGTAATGGACTGGGCCCTCTGATCAAATTGAACCGATCGTTGACTGTAATTGGTTTTGTTCGGCTACTTGGAGACCATTTGCAATCACTCACGGACTTCGATGGAATTTTTATGGATGGCAATGCGCCATGTCACCGACCCTCAGTCGTTCATGATTAGTTTACAGAACAAAGTTCTAGTGAATAATTTGGTCACCCACATCGCTTGACATGAATCACAACGAAAATTTATAGGACCTGGCAACATTTTCGCAATATGGACGACTATAGCGACCTGCTGAATCCAGGCCGCGTCGAGTTGCTGCACTGTGCCGGGCAAAAGTACGTCCGACACGATACTGGGAAGTATCCCATGACTTTCGTCACCTCACTTTTCAATAAGAAATAGTAATTCTAAATTTCCTTTTTCTCTCCATCACGTCATTTTTTAAAAATAAGATCTCATACTTAAAAGATTTGTGTTCGAAGAGAAAATATTGAAATAAAAATTTTAATCAGTGTTCGTATTTTTATAATTAGAGTTTAATTATTTAGGCATACGCTAAAAACTCTAGAAACAATTCTCTTAGCAGCATTATGAGTGCTCTTTTATATTCAATATTCAAATTTTCTCATTTTTTTTTAAATTTTCTTGCAGAAACTTCATCTTTACTGTACCTCTTCAAGATAAAACAAAAGTCGGCAATCATACTTTTGTCATGTTTCTTGGTACGTGTCCACAAGCTTAATTTCCTGGTGGTCCCATTCACGTTTTTCTTCACCATAACGTCCCCAGTTTCCTGGACAGCAGTCAATATGTGACTGTATTAAGTGTAATTTTACACTCATACTACAAGTTAATACCTTGAAATTTTCCAACATGTTTTTAATAAAGTTCTTGAAAGCTGATTTTTTTTTTATTTCCTTAAAAGTTATAAGCAATAGACTTGAAGGCAGTCCATGCATCTTTTCCATTAGTACTCAATTTGTTCTCTAATTTGTGAAGCTTTATCAGGATTCAATATTTCTTGACAGATAAAAGGAAATTTCATTCAAAGCTACATAAAGCAGGATGCATAATGTGGAAGAGGTATCACAAACTGCTTCATTAAGCCCAATGTGACATATAGTGGTAAAAGTAGTATTTTATGTAGTCTAGTCCCACATACAAAATGTCGCCGATTTTCTAAAACCTTTACACTGTAGTACTTGTGCTTTGCCCAGTTACCCCAGTCACGTGATAAGCAGTGCGTTTTCGTCGACCCAGATGACATTGTATTCAAAATTCCATTAACTATAAATAAAATAAACTTTATTTCGTTATGAAAAAGACAAACTGAGATCAATTTTGAAATTAAAATAAAAAAGTTATTTATGGGCACATTTTTTTCAGTCATCTGGTATCATGCACACTGGTGTTACAGAAGGCATCTAGAGAATTAGTGTTCCACTGGAAATCAGAGCAGAATATTAACCCATTTCGCTAGCAATGACTATAACCAACCTGCCGCTGCCATCGTCTCGCAACTTCAAATTGCTGCAGACTTTTCCTTTCACCCACAGATGCGAGTCTGACATCTTCGTGGAATTGCCTTAGTACTTTTCAGAAGTAGAGGGAAGAGGTATGAGGTAAATTAAAACCTATTCCTTAAGGCGTGATTAGCTAAGCAACTGACTGAGCGCTATTCTCTATAGCAGAGTGCCCTTTACGAGCGCACAGCTGTAGGTTGTTACGTACAGTATTTCAGTTTTTATAATATGTGGACACGTAGCAATTCAAAATACTGCACCTCAAAAATACACTCAGTGCGCATGTCGTTCACATAGTTCTTTGTTATCTACATGCGAGAGAGATCTGAATCGCACATGACTCTTACTGAAATTTTAATGATCAGAATTCCTTGCTTTTTTCATTAAGAAAGCGCTCCTTTCTTTGACTTCTTCCTTAACTAGGAGGACCCTTCTCTACCAAGAACAAACAAAACTCTGATCGAAGTTTTTCACAGACTGTGGCATCAGAGCCACAGCGTAAATAAAAAGATGTGGTAAAGGGATTGCTTTACCGAAGTTTTCATCTTAACGCGTCCATTATATTAAGCAGAATCTGACCAATGACATGTAAATCTATTTCTTGGATTAACAGATATTTGTAACAAAAAAGCTTGTCGTACATAAAATCTCTACATTTAACTTGAAGAAGGATGAAGAATGGAGTTTGTTAAAAAAGGCTAAGCAGTGCAAGAATCGAAACATCTCAGCATTAATATCCTCAAGGAACGGTCATGGTCTTCAACACTGCGCAGCACATAGCAGGAAAATCACAGACGTAAACAGGCAGTTGTTTGCCAAGTAGTTCTGCGCAGGTGACACATGAAATTTCTGCGCAGCTGAAACGACCTCCGCTTTTCTCGGCGATCGGTTATGTCGCTAGACTGTAGGCTAACACAGATCTATAGATAGAACGTTATAATACCGCACAAAAAGGAAAAATGTGTGTGTGTGTGTGTGTGTGTGTGTGTGTGTGTGTGCTTGTGTGTTTTTTTTTAAATCGGATATGGCAGTTTGTCTATAAGAAACAGAAACTGATCTCAAAAGTCAGAAGACTTGTATTTTTCTGACTATGCCAACCACATAAAATTCATTAAAACCGTATAACTATGGGCATATTGATGATATAGTAGCATATTGGTGCGCCAAGAATCAATTGTTAGCGTGATCACAGTAGAGAAAAGAAAGAAGTTTACCCACTGTGGTGATGGTAAGTCTAGGGCGCTCAACAGCGATGTCATCAGCGGTTTACACATTTTAGCTTGTCTAAACAGTAGTCTTCGATACTGGGACGAATTTTTTTCGTTTCTGGATTTGTAGTCTTCCCTAACAATTCTAGCCAACTCACATAGTTCTAAATTGTTATTTACTGTATACTGATTACTCATACTGACACTCTACCAGCAATTTCTGGAAGTAAGAGGAACTAATTGCTTGATATTGAATAGACACAAAATGAAGTGATAATTTACCATTCAGTTACTGAATGAGGGCGTATAGCTCTGTTCATTCGCTAAATGTGGTTCCTATATTTTTAAGATATTTTACAGTAAACCTACTGAACATTACGTACATAGAACAACAGATAATTTCCTCGTTAAATGGAAAATCTTTCTTCCACTCTAAAGCTCCACTTACAGAAAGGTAAATGGCAGGGGCGTAAGTACAGACACGGGAACTTCCAGGCAAGGACATAACGTCAGCCAGCCCCTTTCTGAATGTCTACCCTACCCCACCCCGTCCCACTCCCAACGCAACAGAACATCGTCCGTACATCGTCGCTCAGAGCCAAACGCCAACCGCCAGCCATCAACCGCCAGGTTCCCTTCACTAAAACAAACAAGCGCGCGCACACACACACACACACACACACACACACACACACACACACACACAAGCGAGCGCGCGCACACACGCACACTGTTACGCTATTCTCTAGCTGCTCACACATTGATTAACTTAAAAAATCACATGGGTAAGATACCTAAAAAAAACGTCATGTATTGCGACAGGACTATGTCGACTACAACTGCCATTGTCAAGCTATCTGTACAAAATACGTAGAATTATGTAATTGTTTACTTATATTTACATTTTACTGCTATGTGGTACGTGTATACGTTGGTACTTACGTTTAGTTATTCTTGACTTCCGTATCACATCGGCGGGTGCCGTCGCTTATTAAACTGCTGTCTGTGATTTCGTGATGTATATTTGTATTTTAGTCAGTTTGTGACATCATCTTGGCCATTTTTCACTTCACTTCACTTCACTGGGTGCTGTCCATGGAACGTTAGTTTATGTTTATATATTAGCGAATTTCTGACAGTTGCAAGAACAACACTATATGCTTAAAAAGATTCTTTAACTTCATAGACTACACAGTTATACAAAGATGCTTTATATAGATTATGAAGTTAGCTGATCAATAGTTTAATCTTTGCTGCTAATTTTATCTTTGGTTCTGAAATATTTCCGTTTTGTCCATGTTTATCCGTTGTTGTAAGTTAAGATATCAATGAAATAATTTATAGTTGTTGTAAGTTAAGATATCAATGAAATAATTTATCTAGCTTTTGAGGTTTAAAGTATGTTTGTTCGTTTAGTAAGTTCTATGATCGCTTATATATATATATATATATATATATATATATATATATATATATATATATATATATATATATCCGTTTCTTCAAGAACATTCTTCGCTAATCCCTTGTGATCTTGTTCTATACGGTCTGCTTTATGGTTCTCGAATTGAAGGAAGTAGAAACATTACCCTCGTAATCTCTAACGTACTCTCGATATCTAGAGTCAAAACGCTTCCCGCAATAAAGAAATTCTATTGGAACAGCGGACTTGGATCCATATATATTGTGTATAATGTCCTAACAAGACTTACATCTCTCTATGGGCCCTGAAGAACGTAGACATTTTATAAGGTTGCTTGTCTCTTTGCCGATTCCGTACCAATTTTGCTAAACTAATTTCCCCTTGAAATTTTAATTACAGCCGAGAACTGGATGACAATGTAGTAGCGGTGGGGATCAAAAACCGGTAACAAGAAAACATAGCGCTGAGTACCGCCTGTCCAATTAGAGATGCACGATGGCTGCTCTTAGCAGATTGCGTCACAGCCACTAAATGTCAAACGTGCGTAATTATCTGCTGCGTAAAGAGACTGCGAAAACTCATTCGATTTATAGATGCACCTCTGTAACAGCTAACGCAATTTCTTCGAAACTGCGCACACGTATCACTTGCAACGCGGAAGAAAAAAGACTGGCTGCAAGATCCCACTAGTACCCTCACAGCTGGGGT